>NC_142049.1:29033563-30233563 GCF_982192425.1 Myodes glareolus | reverse complement strand
AGCTGGAGAGAGGGCTCAGCGGTTAAGAGCACTGGCTGCTCTTCCAGAGGTCCTGAGTTCAATTCTCAGCAACCGCATGGTGGATCACAACCATCTTTAGTAAGATCTGGTGCCTTCTTCTGGCCTATAGGCAGAACCCTGTAAACATAATAAATAAATATTTTTTTAAAAAAAAAAAGGTCTACCAAGGTTGCTGTGCTCTACAGTAGGATGTCTTTTCCAGCCATAAAACTGTGGGAAGGGAAAACCTCTTACTGGTTTTGCTGTTGCCCCTTGTAGGAGTTACAGCCACAGTGCAAGCCAGGTGCTTAGTTCAGATGGCAACAACATTTCACGTGAGCGGGAACACCAGGAAGAGCAGTGCCTCCACAGAGCAGGGCTCTCTGCAGTTCTCAGCATCCCCTGGGGTTCTCGGACCATATTCCCACTGATGGCTCCTTCACCCAAACAACTGGAGTCTAGAATTCTTAGATCCTCTGGCATTTAAAATATCATCGTTCAGAAATTTTATGCCTACAAAATCCAGGGGGGAACTCTGTGTGCGTGCGTGCGTGTGTGTGTTTGTGTGTGTGTGTGTAGACATATGTGCTCTCTTCCAAGCCACTTCCTTGATGCCCTTCATCTTCCTTCCTTTACTTTTCATAATGAGGCTTTAAAATACATTTCACATTATGTGTTAGGTTGACTGAGTAAACGTTGCTGTGGACGGCAACTCTGCGGATATAATACATACACAGTATTTTGAATGGCAGACTTTTTTGAGCTATAATTCACACATCATAAAGCTGACCTTTGTAAGGTGTTCTTGTATACGCTTATAAATAGATGTGGGCAGCCTTCTTCATTTATTTCACCCAAATCTTCGTGCTTAAACTTTGTGACTTGAGTGTAGCTCTTGGGTGACTGATTTCCTGGACCCCCGAGGAAAAAACAAACCATTCATTGGAGCATTAAACTGGAACTTAGGTACTTGAATTTCTAGCCCTTTCTTCCTTTATTGTATTTCAGCTAAACTATTTCTTCCTGCATGGGTTAAGTCTGGGAGTGTAGGAGATTTAATAGAGTCTTAATTGCTAATAACTTCTTGTATAAGCAAGAAAAAGCCAGGAATTCAAACTCTTAGCTCATAGTTGCGATCCAACAGAACCTCTACCCACGATACCCCATGTTGTCTCCAGTTATAAATTCCTCTCCCAGGGATATTTGAGGATTACTTCAAAAATCTGGGCAAAGAAAAGCTTCATTCCTGCTGGCGAGCTCAACCTCAGTCCTCTGTTAATATTGGTTCTTTCTTTGAAAAATAGTAATAATCCTGTTTGCTTGTTGGGAATTTAGCTTGCCCAGGGGAAATGCACTGGGAAGAGAATAGATGGAGATAAAGCTGTTGATTGGCAGCCTCCAGTGGCATTAGCCAGGGATTATCCTTAGCCTCTGGCAATTGCAGTCACCCAGGTTCCGTTGTTGGCACCTGGAAGCGGCATGCTGCCAGTGCCAGGCCCAGTGTGTAAGCAGGTGGGTTTGACTGTCTTTCTCCTATGATCTCAGGAATCTGATGTCAAAACAGCCCAGGAAGATAGACGTGGGGCATTTTTCAGGCCCCCCCTGGAGACAGCTGTGAGGTACTAGTTGTCCCTTTGTGACAATGGACTCGAACACGCTTGCTGGTGGTCCTAAGGACTCATACCTTCCGGTTAAATGCTTTGCCCAAAGGAGGGCCAAATTCTACAGCTTCCTCTCGGCATCAGTTCTGCTAAGGGTAGAATCAGGCTGACATGGATGAGCCCTAGGCAGGCCTTCTTCTCTTCCTTGAGTTTTTTTTTTTTTTTTTTCATATCTTCTCTTTCCAATTGGAGCATGGCCTTTAGGGAAGGTAGAGTGAAAACCTCACCAAAGTGCAAGGAAAAAAGGGAGAGAAATGTGGTCCATGACCTTGGGACAGGTTGTGGAAATCATACCTATTAGAAAGGCGTTGTACTGCTAGGGGCCCATGAGAGCTCCTGTCCTACTGCCCTTCCCTGCAAACTCATTTTCCGTGCTGCGTTCCTACTTCTCGGAGCCACGACTTCTCAGCATACTCCCTGGGCCCTCGGAGGCACTCGGAAATATCTTGCCAATAGAAGGAACAGCACTACAGAGCAGGTGTGGACGAAAGCACCTCTTGTCCCCCCTTGGCCCACTGCTGATGTAGCTTCGCCATGCTGTGGCACAGCTTTGAAGCGCATTCATTTGTTTGGAGCAAACAGTTCGAGTAAATCTCGGAGCTTAGCAAGTGCTTACAGTTTTCTCATCCAATCAAATCAGGAAAGCACTTGTACTTAACTACTTGAGAAATGCAAGGTTCACCTCTCAGCGTTGTGACGCTCACGGTCCCAGGCTGTGAGAGCAGACTCTCTTTGACACTCGCTCTTGCTTCCCAGAGTGTAGCCTACAAGGATGCTTGGGAAGACACGAAGAGAGCTGAGCATGGCGGGGTGGGGTGCCAATGTAATCTCAGCACACAGAAGGACGGGGGGAGGAGCACCCACCGGGACCCCACCTTGAAACAAGATACAAAATGACAAGCTCATCAGATTTTATTTGTTTACTTGGTGGCAGTTCCTGTGTGGCAGCCGGTATTCTGGGGCATACTTAGAATTGGGACCGCTCTTCTGTCGATGCAGAAACGAAAGGACAGAGATGAAGCAGCCGCTCTCCCGAATGGTACCTAGCCAGTAGCAAGCAGAGCCAGGATGCAGTCTGCCTCTCGACATCCCTCCTAGTATCACCAAAGTTACTCCATGGGCTGCAAGGTCACGGTACTATATGCTGTTTCTCCAGTTCAGAAACAACCTTAGTGCCCCCCCCCATGGGGGACCATGTAAGTGGATAACACCCGCTGTCTGCAGTGCAGCACTGTAATGACCTTCACAGTGCACGGTTAGTAGAAAAAACAGGGCACGGGGTAGGGGTGGGGCTACAAGATGTGTTAGTAAAGGGGGTAAGGCAGTGTATGCGATCACATGTGCATGGATGAGGATAAAACGCTTGGGAGGCACAGAGGCAATGGCTCAGTCAGAAAAGTTCTTGTTGCATAAGTATAAGGTCCTGAGTTTGGATCACTAGCACCCACCTAAAGGCCAGGTGCTGCAGGTGTATCTGAAACATAGCCATGGGGATGGTAGCGGTAGGCAGATCCCTGGAGCTTGCTAGCTAGTCAGTCTTGCCCAATCAGTGAGCTCCAAGTTCAGTGAGAGACCCTGCCTCAGAAACAGCTGGGGAGGAGGGGGAGCAACTGAGCAAAACACCTAGTGTGACGCTCTGGACTCCACACTCACACACATACATGCACACACATATGAACATACACAAACACACACACAATCCAACACTTGGGCTAGGACTATAGCTCAGTGGTAGAGGGCTTTCTAGAATGTTCAAAACCCTGGTTGTTCGATTCCCAGGGCTGCAAGCAGACGAAGGATTCCTCAAGAGTTCATGAGCACAGCATGAGGCTCCGTAGTCACCCTCTGGCAGGGAGACTCTGTCTTGCCTTTGTAACTGGGTTTGAAGTATCCATTTATGTATCCTATTTGAAACCATAGACCCCTCCCCCACATGTACCTACTGCTCTCTGCCGTTTTTTCTTTGACATAGATCTGCTTTGTTTGTAGGGTTTTTGGAATTATGCTTTTTTGAATTTATATATGTGAACAAGAAATATGGTGGGTGCTTGTATTTTTAAGAAAAATTGATCCAAGGGCCTGTGATAAAAATGAAACCTCTCTTCCATTTCTGAGCGTTAGCCTTCCTTCTGCCTCCCCCCCACACACACCCTGCAGGGTGGTTCCTGGGATGACTTTGCTCTGTTTCCTCCTCCACATTAAACACTATTGATCCTGAGGACAGAATAACTCCTTTTGTTTGTCTGATTGAAACTGCCTCCTAAAATAAGGCTCTAATTTCAGTGAGTTGGCTTTTTGTGGGCGTTTTTGGAGACATCCTATAGGCCCAAAATAACTCCTGGCTAAATTACAGTTTAGAGAGCCCTTGGCCTTCGGTCTTCACAGTCACTCTGTAATCACCATGCATTGCTCGGTAGTTAAAGAGCCCGGGTGCCTTTGAGGTTTGAAATAGAGCTTTACTCTGATTCTGAGGAGTTTGGGGTGGATACAATCATTGCCACAGCTGGGCTTTCTGTACCTGGAGCTGTGGGAGGCACTCAATGCCACAGTCAAATATGCACCTGTGGAACATGTAAAGGGGCTGAGCCACCAAGAGTCTAAAGGAGCTAAACCGTTTGGAAGTTCATGCACTAGGAAAAGGTCTGCTTCTCCACGTGGAAAGATCATGCCTGTCTACATCCTCCGATGCTGCCCAGGCCAAGCCAGCCTCAGGCAAGGCAGGGTCTGACCTGGGGCAAGGCCTAATTCTGTCTTGCGTGGCTATAGCAAAATACCTGAGGCTGAGTCATTTACAATGATTAGAGGTCTGCTTGGTTTGTGGTTGTACAAGCCTGAAAGTCCAAGAGTCTGTTGCCAGCATCTGGTGAAGCCGTTTTGCTGCATCATGATGGGGAGGAGGGTATCCCGCGGTGAGTCAGAGCTAGCGTGCTGGCTCCGCTCTCTCTCGCTGCTTCTCCTTACACATCTCCTCCTGTCTTTACAGGGCCTGGCCAGCGTTGGCATAATCTGTTCCAAGTTATTTTCCCAAGTACATCTCCAGATGTTATTATTATGAATTCGAGCACTGTGTTTGCAACACCTGAACAGAAAGTAGGCCATTTAGTGGTTGTAAACTTAGGACTGGCCCAAATAAAACACTGTTACAAATGAGCCCCACTTGTAGCTGAGCGCCACATGGTGGCTTGTGCTATCACTTACCCAAACCTACTCCTCTTCTAGAACCCAGGGGGTCACAGGGGTGTGTGGTACTCTGATGAGCATGAGTCCTGACTGGTGGATTTAGCGAGCCTGAGAGATGTCCGTTGGAGCAAAAGATAAAGTTGCCCTGGCTGAGCTGCCCACCTTGCAACCCACCTCGGCACATGTCTCTAGAGGCAGATGCCTGCCCTTGTAGCAGGATGGGGAAGGGAAATGACAACCAAGCTGCATACACCCCCAAGGATGAGCACAGCGCTACCCCTCACCTCTGGTCCTCCTAAACACAGTTGCTAGGGATGCTGTTGTCAGGAAAGAAACCCTAAGAGTGGACTAGCCCACAGAAGTCTGTTACTTGTGCGTTTCCATGACATCAGGAGTTCACCTGATGGTGTGTTGGCGACTCGATGCTAGAGCACTTGCTTCGTGTGTGCAAGGCCCTGGGTTCCACGCGCAGCATCACACATGGATATACACACCCACAGAATGTTCCTGGGAGTCTCAGGTTAGGCGTCCTGTTCTCTTCACACTTCAGCATGCCTAGCTATGTGGCTGTTGTGTCCACCTGGAGGAGGAAGGTGGAACACGGCCCCCACTGTCCCCATCATAGGCTTGGTGCCCTGCTATCCTACTTTGGCCTCCCCATACCTGGCACATGCCCATCCCACAGAGCCTAATCTTGCCACTCATCTTCCTGTTTACAAAGCTTTCCGTGCATACCAGCTTCAGTATACATTTGGGCTTGTCCCCAGGGCTTCTCTCACCTCCCACCCACAAACTGTTACCTGGGCTGGTTAGAGAGTCACAAGCCTGACACCAGATTCCTTTATGCTTTGGAGTGGAGGACCCAAATAGAAGGTCCCTTGAGTGCAAGCTAGTGTCCCAAAGGAGGCCAACTGGCAAGGCTTCTTGCCAAGTCTGATACCCAGAGGGACTGATAGCTAGCTATTGCCAGTGTGGGGCCAGAACATCTTCAAAGACAGCTGTAGTGAAAAGAGTCAAGGAGCTAAAGGCACCTCTAGGATGGCAGAGTCCCAAACAGCCAAGCTCCCTCCATCAGGTTCAGGAAATGCAGGGCAGCTCAGGGAGAGAAGAACCCTGGCTTTTAGGAAGGAGGTGACTAGGGAAAGCAGTTTGTGGCCCAGGCAGTAAGCTTACCTGGTATATTAGTCAGGGATCTCTAGAGGAACAGAACTGATGGGATGAATATACATATGCATATATGTACATGTATTTATGTGTGTGTGTGTGCATATTATATGTATTAGAATGACTTACAGGCTTTGTGTGTGTGTGTGTGTGTGTGTGTGTGTGTGCGCGCGCGTATTATATATGGGATTTATAAGAATGACTTACAGGCTTTGTGTGTGTGTGTGTGTGTGTGTGTGTGTGTGTGTGTGTGTGTATTATGTATGGGATTTATTAGAATGACTTACAGGGTGCTAGTCCAACAATGACTGTCTACCAACAGAAGGTCCAAGAATCCAATAGTTGCTCAGTCCATCAGACTGGGTGTCTCAGCTGGTCTTCTCAGTATGCTTGAATCCCAAAGAAGTAGACTCACCAACTGTGAGAGCTCACAGATTTGGTGACTGTATATACAACTTTTGACAATGTGGAAAGCTAAGGAAAATGGTGGTGGTGATTGGTTGCTCCTAGCATCTCTGAATAAACCGGAAAGGGAAAAGGAGGAGCTCCTGATTAAAAGTCGCTACTAGCATCTCAGAATACGGTAAAGGACAACAAAGAACTCAGTGGTAAGACTGACCAGATCCAGATGCCACTAACATTCTAGAGATTTCTAAGTGTGCTCTGGGAAGAGAATCTTCTCTCCACAGAGCTCAGGTTGCAGAAAATCAAACCAAAACCCTCAAAGTTTGGCTGAGTTATTGCGAAATTTCAATTCCTAGCCTCAGAGGGTGTAAGCAGTTAAAGGAAGGGCGTTAACTGGTAAAGAGTGGGATCCTGTGACTTGGGATGGGGATGTGTGGGAGGGCCCTATTAAAGCTGAGAACTTTCAATCCTGAGATTCTCAAGGGTTTGTCTCACCTGAGGAAGTAGTCTCTGCACCCTCAACAGAAGATGCACTCACACCCCCAGGCCCTGAAATATTGTCTTTTCTGCCTTTGACTGAGGAAATCAATCCTTCATTGTCTGCTAAACCAACAGTGGCCTTCCCTGAAGGGGATGCCAGGCAAGACAATCATGATGTCCCTCAGTGCCTACCAATAGTTGCCCCCTAGACCTACAACCAGACTTAAAGCTAATGAAGCTTCTAAAGGGGTGGTAGAAAGTGTAGTTCATGAGGAGGTGCCCTACACTACCAAAGATCTTAATGGGTTTGCTAATTCATTCAAGCAGAAGTCTGGGGAATGTGTGTGGGAATGGATTTTAAGGGTGTGAGATAAATAGTTGAAGGAACATAAAACTGGATCAGGCCAGGTTTATTGATATGGGCCATCTGAGTGGAGATTGTTGGTTTAATATGGAAGCTCACACAGTTAGAGAAAAAGTTGTCAAAAACTTGTTTGAGTGACTGGCTGAAGCATTTGTCAAAAGCTGGCCTACTGAAAAGGAATTGGAGATGCCTGATATTCCTTGTCTTGGTATTGATGAAGGGATCTTAAGGCTCAGGGAAACTGCAATGCTAGAGTGGATACGCTCTAATCCCCCACAATGGGAAGGCCCAGAAGATGTGCCCTTCATGATTACTATAGACACAAAAATGGTGAGAGGGGCATCCGCACCTTTGAAGAGCTTCGCTGTCACCGTTTCCCTTGTGCCAGACCTTAGGGCACTGCTGCTCAACTGGACAAATTAAATGCAATGGGTTTAATTGGGCCCTGAGGTAGCAGGGGCCAAGTACCAGCACTGACTTGCCAAAGTCAAGGTGATCATTGCTGTTATAATGGGCAGCATAGACAGAGCAATGTTCACAATGGTCTGACCCATAATGGACAGCACAGACAAAGGGCTTTTTATCATGGCATGACTCATATGAACCTTTGATACTGGTTAATCAATCATGGTGTTTCCAGGCATGAAATAGGTAAGAAACCTACAGAGCTTTTGTTTGATCTGTATAAGCAGAAAAATTCTCAAACAGATAGAAGAAATGCTGCATTGGATCGTGGCAAAAGTCAACCTCAATTAGGAAACAATTTCCAGATTGGAGCTAGGTTGCAGACCTAGAACACCTTGAATGAAGGGACAGCCAGTTTCCTGTAAAGAATGAAATGAATGAAATGTATACCCTGGCAATGCTGAAGCATGCATGGGTAGCCCGTATATGGTGGTTCTGTCGAACTTGTCCGTATTGGGTTTCATGGTCTAAGTTGATGAGGGCAACTGACCAGGTCTCTTCCTCAAGAAGGTATCAGATCTCATTACAGATGGTTGTGAGTCACCATGTGGTTGCCAGGAATTGAACTCAAGACCTTTGAAAGAGCAGGAAATGCTCTTAACCGCTGAACTATCTCAGTGCTCTTAACCGCTGAATCATCTCTCCAGCCCAGTTTCCTGTGAGGACTGTGATAAAATTCCCAAGAGTTTTACTGTTAACCTTTCCTGAATCCTTCCCCAAAGGGACCTACAGCCTTTCACAAGGGTAACTGTACACGGAGGAAAAGGAAAAAGTCAGACTTTTCAGGGTCTGTTGGATACTGGTTTTCAATTAACTGTGATTCTGGGAAATCCCAAGAAACAGTGTGGCCCTCCAGTTAAAGTAGGGGCTTATGGAGATCAGATGATTTGTGTTATTTTGGCTGAATTCCGACACACATAGATCTAGTGAGTCCCTAAATTTCACCTGTGGTTATTTCCCCAGTCCAAGATGTATAATTGGGATAGGCATAATTAGAAGTTGGCAGAATTGTCGCATGAGTTCCCTGACCAGTGGGTGGAAAGACTAAATGAAAACCCTTAGAGTTGCCTCTGCCAGGGAAAGTAGTGGATCAAAAACAGTATCGCACCCCTGGAGGAACTGCAGAAATTAGTGCCACCACCAAGGGCTTGAAAGATGCAGGGGTCCCCACCATATCTCCCTTTAACTCTCCTATCTGGCCAGTACAAACGACAGATGGATCATGGAGAATGGCAGTTGACTATCGAAAGCTCAACCAAGTAATGACTCCAATTGCAGCTGCTGTACCAGATGTGGTGTCCTTACTTGAGCAGATTAACACATCTGGTAAATTGCATGCAGCTATTGACCTAGCAGATGCCTTTTTCTTGGTACCATCAGGACCACCAGAAGCAATTTGCTTTCAATTGGCAAGGGCAGCAGTATACCTTTACTGTTTTCCCTCAAGGATGTGTTAACTCTCCAGTCCTGTGTCATGGCTTAGTTCAAAGGGATCTTGATCGTCTCTTCTACAAAATAACAACATTGTTTCACTATATTGATGCCATTATGTTGATGGGAACAAGTGAGCAGGAGGTGGCCACAACTTCGGGATCCTGGACAACATGTATACACATTAGAAGATGGGAAATAAATCCAACCAAAATTCAAGGAGAAATGTAATTGCTTCTACACAATGGAAGTAAGGAAGAAGATATCTGGAATGCAGAAGATCCTTTGCAGTGATTCTCGGCCCATGGGTCATGACCCCTTTGGGAGTCATACATCAGACATTATGATTCATAACAGTAGCAAAATTAGTTATGAAATAGCAATGTAATAATTTTAGGATTGGGGTCACCACAACATGAAGAACTGTACTAAATAAAAGTCACAGCATTAGGAAGGTTGAGAACCATTGCTTTAGAGCGTCTCTCGGTGCTGCCATGTTCTGTGGTTAAAGTCAGTGGGAAGCTACAACATCCTAATCAAGGCAGACTGACAAAAGGCACAGACCCGCCAGGAATGAAGGTATGGGTCACTCCTCCAGGAAAAGAGCCAAGGCCTGCTAGGGTGCTTTTTGAGGGTGTAGGAAATACAGAATGGGTAGTAGAGGAAGGCAGTCATAAATCATCTAAGGCCATGTGACCTGCTGCAGTGTCTGTGCTACTGGGGTTATATTTAGGAAGTGATCTTCCGTACCAATGTGTTCAAATGTACTTCCCACGTTCTCTTCTATGAGGTTCAGTGTGGTTGGTTTTATGTTGAGGTCTTTGATCCATTTAGACTTGAGTTTTGTGCATGGCGATAGATATGGATCTGTTTTCATTCTTCTACATGTTGATATTCAGTTATGCCAGCAACTTTTGTTGAATATAGTTTCTTTTTTCCATTTTATATTTTTAGCTTTTTTGTCAAAAATCAGGTGTTCGTAGGTGTGTAGATTGATATCCAGGCCCTCGATTCCATTCCATTGGTCCTGCTGTGAGAATGTATTCATGCAGCTACTTGTATTTTCTTTCCCTGATTCCTTTATCATGTAATATTACATCAACTAAGAGAATACCAGTGGCTATCATTTAAGTTTGAAATACTATAAGATTGGCCCTCCAAGGACTTTGCCACCTAAATTCTTAAATTCCTAATGCATTTGTGGTTGTTGGAGAGGTGGTTATATCATATTGGTATAATTATGACCTAGTTATTGCTTTCATTTAGAAATTAAGCATAATGTAAGGAAATATGATCGTGTGTCAAGTTGATTAGGCATGTACTTACGGTGGCTATTCTTGGTTGTCAACTTGACTACATCTGGAATTAACTAAAATCTATGTTGCTGAGTACATTTACAAGAATTGGTTGTTTTTTTGTTTTTTTAACTAAATCATTTGAAGTAGGAAGACCCGTGTTAGCCTAGATCTTTCTGGTGCAATCAAGAAAAGCATTGCCTCCTTAAGTTTGTAGAGTTGTTCACACCATGGGAGCTCAGGACTCTCCGAGAGAGCCTTCAGTAACTGGAGAGACATCAGTAGCGGTAGGTGTTGGCAAATTGGAAAGCCTATTCTAGATACTATTCTAAAGTTCATCCTTAAACTTCCGTTGCTCTAGAACCACTTCTGGTACCAAAATCTGTATTAATCAGGGTTCTCTAGAGGAACAGAACTTAAAGAATGAATGAATATATATAGAAAGGAGATTTATTAAAAATGACTTACAACAGTGGTTCTCAACCTAATTAGGTTCTCACCCTAATGCTGTGACCCTTTAATACAGTTCCTCATGTTGTGGTGACCCCCAACCATAAAGTTATTTTCATTGTCCCTTCATAACTATAATTTTGCTACTGTTTTGGATCATAACGTAAATATTTTGGGAAATAGAGGTTTGCCATAAGGGTCACCCCCTACAGGTTGAGAATCACTGGCTTCCAAGGCTGTGGTTCAGCTAGTCTAACAATGGCTCTCTACCAGCAGAAATTCCAAGAATCCAGTAGTTTTTCGGTCCACAAGACTGGATGTCTCAGCCAGTCTTCAGTAGACACTGGAATCCCCAAAATGTAAGCTCCAAGGCCATTGAAGGAATGGACTTGTCTGTGAGTGAGAGCAAGCTGGCAAGAGAGTGAGCTTCCTTCTGTGTCCTTTATATAGGCTGCCAGCAGAAGGTGTCACCCAGATTAAAGGTGGATCTTCCCGCCTCAAAAGATCTGGATTAAAGGTGTGTTTTACCACCTCAAAAGATCCAGTTTAAAAAATGAATCAGAGGCGGGAACATAAAAGTGGGAACACTTTAAATGATTTAATTAAGAAGAGACCCCTCCCAGGTCTACCTAACTGCATGGAGTTTAGATGATTCCAGGTGTAGTCAAGTTAACAATATCTGGAACAGCCATCACACGTGGCCAGTAAGCGAGTGGGCAGTGAAGGACCAACCAAGAGCCTACTGTGGGAGTAGAAGCCAGGCCACATCTGATGCTCTCATGAGTGATGAGTGGAGTCTACTGCACAGGCTCAGCAGCCTGCAGGCACATCCAGAGCTTTGGGGGATAACTGTGGTGTTGGTGCCTTCCAGGAAAGCTGAAAGAATGGAGCCTCATTTTATATGGCACAGCGGAGCACCCATACCGCACGTTCAGTTCCCATCAGTCTCGCTCACGGATGCTGGAGCTCTCTGTTCCAGAACTGGAGCCTCCCAAAGCTGCTGGACCACCTCCCCAGGCAGAGGCTCCTGAGGACGAGGAAGAGTACACAGGTAATGGAACTGAGTGAGACGAGATGGTTGGCCTCCCGACTTTGTTTTCCACTCTAGTTCTCGAAGATGGGGCCCTTTCAGGCAAAAGGTGGGGTTTTGGTTTAAGCCTTGTCTTGCCTGGAAGTTATAATAATGATGGTAATTTGCACTCACACAGCTCCTTCCACCCAAGGCTCTCCTAATACTTTACAGACCAGTAAGTATGCTTCAGACCAGTAAGTACTCTCTGACCTCCCAGGCTGGGGCACTGAGTTCCTATATGCCCAACCAGAACTGGGGCTTGCCCTGTATTAATTAGCTGGCTCCAGGGTTTTCCCCTTCTTCAAGGGCCCTCATCCCAGGACTCAGCATCCTGACTCTCTCAAGTCCATCCACTTTGAGCAACCAGAAATGAGAAGAAGACTTGGGTTCCACAAGTTTGGTTCCAAAGAGCTGGTGGTTGAGAAGTGAGCACTCTCCAGGGCTGGTTCTCAGGACGGTGTCAAGAGATGAACCAGTACTGACTGATGCTAGGCATAAACATTTTCAAAAGCTCACGTGTAAAGACCCCTGGTACAGATGCTTCTATAGCTATCCCAGTGCACATGGTGGCCTCAGTCTCTAGACTGCTGGCTCATTTGCAAGGTAGCTGGGAGCCACAGTAACCCAAAGATGTCTTTGGATACCTCCAGCCTCTCAGCAAAGTGAAGATGTCATTAGAGCTAAAGTTGTTCGTTTTCCTCTAAGCCGTCCCACAGCGATTTTATGACGCTGGGTGTTTCTGGTTGGGCATATTTTCTCAGCTAAGTGCCCTAGCTACCTGAAAAATGACGGGTGATCTCTCAGAATATGGATAACTAAGTGGAAAGTCCCACCAATGCAAATCAAGCATAAACACTGGTCGATTTCATTTTAAATTTCTTCTGCTTTTCCTTTAAAATGGAACATTGAATTATGTATGGGCTAATATGCTGTTTCCCCCTGTGATTTATAAATCATGGCTAGATTCAGTAATTATTAATAAAGAACTGATTTTTTTTGTCTTCAAAATCTGCCACTGACTTCAGCCATGCACACTGGCATCTCACCCTTATGCTATTCTACTCTGAGTCACTTGGTCTCTACACAGCATGGCCTGGATGGAGGAAGCAGTGTCCATGAGAATACGATGTCTTTCTGGCTCTTTGGAAAGCTCTCTAAAGTCTACGGGGTAACCAGAAGGATGACCCAGTCTCAGAGGCGAGCCAGAGTGACAGGGGGTCCCGTGGTATGAGTGGCTAAAGAGGAGGAGCGAGGAATAGCCACTTCAGAGGTTAAAGAAAGGGCACGGGAGTCACAGGCTGTTGCTCTTAGAACATGGAAAACTGGTTATTGATAAACGGTGCATTTGTGGTGTTGTCCAGACTGGCACTGACTCCACCTGGGCCTTGTGGATTAACAAGTAGTTGCCATATCAAGAAAGACAGAGTCCAGTGGAGCAGTGGTCCCAAAGACCAGCATCAGGGATGAGAGACAGACAGGAGAGATGAGAGGTGGAGGGCCAGCTCTCCCTGGAACAAGACATAGGAGGTGAAAGAGGAAGATCGGGGAATGTTCATAGATATCAAGGACCCCAAACAGCAGCTGGCAGGATTGCCCACCACTGGAAAACAGGGCTTCTGCAGAGAGTGTCCAGCATTACAGTGGTCTGTTTTCCCTCAAAGCTGGGTGTTTATAAAGAAGAAAAAAAGATTTATTTGACTCATACTTTAGGGGACTAGAAATGCAGTCTACCTGTCCATCTCTGAGGAAGATCCCCTTGGCTGCATCCTGGGAGAGTGGAGAAGCAGAGAAAAACATGGGATGGCATATAAGGGCCAATGGGGTGGCAAGGCCTTCCTTTATAACAACCTGTCCTTGCTGGAACTAACTTAGTGCCACAAGTTAGAAGTAATGCTTTCTGAGGGCAACACCCAAAGAGTTCTAACTACCTTGCACTGTGTGCTCATAGGGTTTTTATCACTGGGACAGAAACCTAAGAGAAAGAGTTAAAAGGAGGAACAATTGATTTGGTTCACGGATTCAGGGGCTTCGGTTACTTAGCCCCATTGCTCTGAGTAGTAGGGTAGAGCATCACGATGGAGAAGATGGGTGGGGCAGAGATGCTCACTGCATTATAAAGAGGAAGGAGAGATCAGACAGGAAGAAGCCAGTACTCCAGTGACTGGAGAGTGAGGCCCAACCTTCCATGGTGTTACCACTTCCCCAAATCTGTCAACACTGTGAATCCATGAGTGGTTAGAACTGTTGACTGGGTCAGAGGCATAATGGATCCAGTTCTCTGGAAATATCTATACAGACACACTTGGAGGTGTGCTGTAGTTATCTCTTAGGTGTCCCTCGGGCCAGTCATTGGACAATCAGAGCTAGTCATCACATAGGACCATAGGACCAGAGGCAGCAGCAGTAGTCTCCATGTGAGATGAGGAAGTGGAGTATGAGCAATGACTTAGCGAGTGGAGCAGTGGACTAGAAAGCAAGAGAACCGGGGACTAGACGGCCTACTGGAAGCAAGGGTAGCAGCCTCGGTAGGTAAGAGGAAGCATGGGGAAGTCAGCGTGTAGGGTCCTAAGAGTGAACAGCTTGGAGTGAGGGCCAGCCTACAGTGACAGCCGTCTGGTAGTAGCAGTACAGGTAGACCCCACCATCACCACCAGAACTCCTCAGGATTCTTAATTAGCATGCAGACCCTAGGCGGACCCCACCTAAGAGACCAGGAGTGATCTGAAGTCTATACCCATAGCAGGTAAATAAGACACTCCAGGTAGGTGGTACCTAGGCAGCTAGTAGACTTGAGCTCAGAAAGGATGGAGGCAGGACATGGGGTGGTGGGGGGAGGGGAGGTCTTACAAGCATGTGACCCAGCTGTTGTTGGAATGAACTGGGGCCTAGCTTGGGGAAAGAAGCAGTCATTGAACAAGAAAATTAATGGGCCTCATGGTGCAGGTCTGTAATCCCAGGAACTTGGGTAGTAGGAGTGTCTGAGGTAGGGTGATTGTAAATTCAAGGCTTACTGGGGCTGCAGAGTGAGTTCAAAGCCAGTCTGATCAACTTGCAGTTTCTGTCTCAAAAACATAAGTACAGGTGACATAACTCAGTGATAGAACAGTTACCTGGTTTGTGTGCAGCCCCAGATCCAATCCCTAATCCTGGAAAGAAAGGAGAGAGAGAGAGGAGGGGAGGATAAAGGGAAGAGGGAGAGAGCAGGACCCCAAGTTGTTTTCCTGATTCATTGATTTGTTTTTGGGTTTTTTTTTTCCAACCCCAGATTTGCACCACAAAGAACTGAAAATTGGCATCTCAAATTAGCCTGTGTTAGTTAGCCCGGTGGGGTTGTGATCTATGTTAGCCAAGCTGTTCAGAACATTCAAATGCTCCTTCTGCTGGGAGCCTCTGCTCGGACTGATGCACAATCGCACTGACTCAGGAAGCCAGGCCTCAGAGTCCGTTGCAGCTAACTGAGGAGAGATACAAAGCAGGCAGAATTACAGACCGCGACAACAAAAACAGATGCTCGCGGAGAGAATGAGTTACAGCTGGACCCCAGCATTCTTGGGAGGGCAGCGGTGGTTGGGGGGAGATGGCTAGCCAGGTGGATCTGATTCAGCGTGTTTTGTGGGTGATTTGAAGCTTGATATTTGGCTTTTAAAACCACCCAGAAAGCCACATGCTGGTTGATTAGTTGGTTTATGAATTTGATAGCTGCTCTTGGGTAGACACTGTCATATCCCAGCCTCTCCAGCTGAGGGCTGGCTGCTGCCCATGGCCTTGATGCTATTCCAGAGGTCTGCTGCCCTGGCTGGCATGTGAACCCGGGCTTGCAAAGGGCTCCTTTGTAGAGAAGGCTAATAAAACTTTCCACCCTGGGAAGGCCTGAGAGGGAGGGGCAGGTGGAGGTGGCAGGTGACATCAGCATCCTGTAGACCAATGCTGGGGATGGCCCAGTCCAGGCCCCGCCCCAGGCCATTTAAATCTAGGGACTTGCTAGAACATTCTGCCTACAGATAGTGAGATTCTGCCCTTGCTCCCCTCTCTCTTTCCCTATCCTGTCACAGTTCAGCCACCAGCAAGTATTTACCTAGCGCCTGCCCCACACAGAGACAGCCTAGGGACTTGCAGTTGACAAGCGAGACCCCATCTTTTCAGACCCTTTTCTATCTGTGAGGAAATGGGACTCATGTCCCTGTTCTCCCAACACCCTTAATCTTCCTAAAATGGAAGACTGTTACTGAGCTTGGGGACATAGTTTGTACTCTAAGAAGTCAAGTTTGACTATCCATCCTTAAGAAGCCAATTAAAACAACCAAATTAATTAATGGTAAAAGGGCAGGAAAAGGAGATTGATTCAATGTAGCCACATTAGGAGCAGGGACAAGGAAATCCTCTGACCCCACCCCCACAAGTCCATGTTCAAGGTCCTGAAGTGAGATTAAAGTTTTGGTGGGTGTCTAGGGATATGCACATTGAGCAGTCCTGATCGGGTTGTGGTTCTGCACACCACCAGCCCATCATTATCTGGGCTTCAGTCTCCTCCTGTAAGGTGGTCTGACAAGCTGTCCCATCTCTTTCAGTCGACAAGATCCCCCTCTGGCTAATGCTTTTTCCTTCTCCCAGCATGCAATTCTAGGGGATGTGTCATTTCAATGGTCTCATGGCCAGACTGAGAGTCACAGTGTCTCTTTACAGTGTATTCCTTTCTACCTGGCTGATTGTGTTGTTACCTACTGCCTTCTTCTATGTCCTATACAGAAAGCAAAAGGCAAGCCCTTTAACGAACTGGTCAGCAAAGCCACAGCAGAATGTCACCGTGCCTGGTGGGTGGGAAGGTAGCCAAACAATATTGGGGTGAGGACAACAAAATAATCATCATCATCATCATCAGTCTTGGGAGGCAGGGTGAGGATGTGGCTCAGGCACTGAATTTTGGTAGTCACAGGCATGTCTCTCTAGGATACAAACTAGGCCAGCCACCACTTGGGAAGGCCATCTAGAACACCAGGAGAAGACCTCAGCTCTGCAGGGGTTCCCGGTGGGAAGAGAGTCAGGTGGAGACCCACAGTGAAAACTGGGAGGGATCAACAAAGGTGAACCTCAGGAAAGGAAGCCAACTCTAAGGCTGGGAGGGCCTGCAGAAAGGGAGAGCGAAGGAAGAAGCCTCTGTGCTCCTCAGCAAAGCCAACTGTGGGCTGGGAGAAGGAGGGCATCTGTCTTCATGTTCGCTGTGAGATGAGGGGCCCAGCACGTCAACTCTTCCTTGCTTCTGAATTCACTCCCTATCCTCTACCAACACAAGCTTAGTCTTGTTCCTTCTGATGTCTCAGAAGCCCCCACCCTGTGCCGTGCCTCCTCCAGCCCCTCCCTGCATCTCCTCCAGCTTCTTCCTATGCCTCCTCCTGCCCCTCCCTGCATCTCCAGGGATGCTCCTCTGTATGCATAGCGGGAGTAGACCCGCAGGAAAGGCAGGAGTCACCTCAGACTGGCTTCAGCAGCTGAGAATCTGCAGTCATGCCCAATGCAGCTGAGGAGGTGGATATTTAAACCCATCTCCTCTCTGTGGGGCCCAGGGGAGAATCTAGAAGGTGACAGTTTTCTGGAATTCATAGAGCTCCCTGCGCTTTTGGATGACTTTCCAACAACATGGAGCCCACAGTTAGAATTTAAGTCCCCTGAGGAGACTTGAGGGAAGACATTGATGGCTTACTGCCAACAGTTGGCGTGAGGGAAACCAGAGGGCAAAAAATGCGGCAGGAAGAAACTCAGTCCAGTCACCATAAGCTTCATCCAGGGCCGGGTTCCCACTGTCCCTGCCCCCTTCCATCCTGTGTAAGAGTAGGCTCAGCAGGTGTGGGAATGGAGAGATGCCCTTCTCAGGCATATCAACACTGCAACGTCACAACTCACACCCAACGGTATTGCTTTGTTTTTCACAGTGCCCCTAATAAGGGGACTGGTCCCATCTTGATAGCCCTAATGCCTCATCTCTAGCATCTCAGTTCCCATCTCTTCACTGGCCTTGGTCCCTCGCCACCCCCCATGGCTGTATCATTTGCTCTCATATGCCTTTCCTCCATAGAGGGTCAGGACGGCCAGACTCAGCCCCCAGCTGTGACCGCATCCCACAAGTAGGTCTCTGGTGTAGCCCCCTGTAAGACATCACTCTTGAAGGAAGTTCCCTGGACCTGGGGGCTGTGGTCACCTGACAAAGGGACCCATGGGCTGGACTGGATGGAGAAAGCATCTCTCTGGGTGAAAAGAAGTGCTTGTGTCTTTAAGGTGCGTGCCATCCTGAGTGCGGTGACAAAGGCTGCGATGGCCCCAATGCAGACCAGTGCCTGAACTGTGTCCACTTCAGCCTGGGGAACGCCAAGACAAGCAGGTAACAGGTGGCTGGAGCTGCTGTCTGCATGCCCTAGGGCCCCGTGTTGTAGCACTGAGGTGGCCATGTTGAGCTGTATAGTCCTCCACAAAGAAATTGCATCAAAGGGTTACAGCTCTGCATTTATTTTTTGAAAAGTTTAGTAGCTTGGTTCTGATCACACAGGTGATACAAGTCCCTTGTGGAAAGGTGAGAAGATGAACAGTTTGCTGGCAGTGCTCAGGTATCATTCTGCATCCATACTGGATCGTACTGAGTACACATGCCTGCTCAAAGAGGATTGTGGACAAGACCCCGTACTGTAGGCCTCAGAGGACCAGCAGGGTGACATGGCTCTTGAACAGGCTGCAGCTGGGGCTATGGAGTTCCCTGGTGGCTTCCTAGAAAGTCTGTATAACTTCCTATTCCTTGAAGGAGGCCTCTGACAGACCTAACCTGGGATGATCAGCCTGCAGCCAATTGTCCCAGCTTAAACTGTCCCTTCTGTGGGGAGTGTGCAAGCCTCAGACCCTTGTACCATGCTCTAACAGACTTGAAGCTGCTCTTTGTATTTATCCAATGCGCAAACCTTCCTGAGCATCCACCATGGGCTGCATAGGTCTCACATGAATGGCCAAGGTGACAGCAAGACCGTGCTGGACACCTTAAAGGTCTGGATGGCAGAGGAACCTCAACACTGCTGATGCACGTTCATGAGGCCAGTCGGGGGTGTGCTGCACACTGTGGTGGTGGGATGCAATTTCGCTGTATCTGGCGTCCCCACCCAAGACCCAGGAAAAACCCTGGCTCAGTACAAGGACAGCCATCTGCAGCTTCATTCACTGACCATCAGACTTGGTCTCTGCGGGCATCCATGTAGGATTTGACCCAATCAGAAATTCCGAGTCAAGCTGGGCAGTGGCGGTGCATGACTTGAATCTTAGCTCTAGGAGGCAGAGGCAGGCAGATCTCTGCGTTCAAGGCCAACTTGGTCTACAGAACAAGTTCCATGATACTCAAGACTACACAGAGAAGCCCTGTGCCCCCAAAAGAAAGCAACCCCCCAAAACAAACAAACAATTTGAAGTTCCTCGTCAACACCGAAGTCTTAGTGCCTACAGGAAACCAAGCGGCTTTCAGAATGGGAAAGGATTCCTGTCTTGTTTAGACAAGGTCTCCAAATGTAGCCCAAACTGACTTTAAACTCAGAATCCTACACCTCCGGCAAGTGTCGGGGTTATTCTTGTGAGCCACCAGACCCAGCTTGTGGAATTGAATTCCTGGTCTTCAGACCTGCCTGTTTGTAGCCAGGACACCTCCCCACACCCACACCCCCCCCCCCCCCGGTGAGCAAATATAGGGGAACTTACTTTTGACTTAACCTTACCCCAAGATCCGGTGTCCTCAGTTTTTTACCCGCCCAGCTATGCAGCCTCAGCCCATGTAAGAGCCACACAGGGTGGGCACGGGATGGTACCAAAGCAGAGAGACCCTCACCTGCTCCTGGTCCCACAGGAAGTGTGTGAGCGAGTGCCCCTTGGGCTACTTTGGGGACACAGCAGCAAGACGCTGTCGACGATGTCACAAAGGATGTGAGACCTGCCTGGGCAGGAGCCCAACACAGTGCCTGTCTTGTCGCCGTGGGTTCTATCACTACCAAGAGACAAACACCTGTGTGACCCTCTGCCCTGCTGGCCTTTATGCCGATGAAAGTAAGTGGACTGTCCACAGACACAGAATGAGTGAATTGTCCACCTCCCGCTACCCCGCCTGTGCCTCTGGGGTGGGCTCCCCTATTCTGGGAGGATTGGCTGGGCCCTTGGCTTCCTGTATTCTCTTGGTCTTATCTGGGACGTTTCACCAGGCCGGGGGCTGGGAGAGGGCATCCACAGCATTCCGCGGCTGCGGCATGCTGCGCGCTCGGCCAAGGCGCTGTTGAAGTGAGCCCTGCACACTGCAATTTACTCTCTATTCAGGACAGGACGCAGAAAGGGTAGCTCGCCCACGGGCCCACAGCTCAGCCTCGCTTAAAACACCAGAAGAAGATGCCCTGCCACCTGTCTTGCCACTTCTCACCCAGGAAAGAGTGCTGTGGATGTCAGCACAAGTTTACATAACTGGGAGGTGGAAGCCCCCAGGAAGTGCTATGAGCTCAACTTGGGATTCAGAGGCAGTCCTCTGAATGCCGGGCCCCTGCTGACATGTAGGAGTCAGGTCCCAGGAAGTCTGGAAAGTGTCTGTGTGACTCTTTACAGTAGTGACCATGCCTAAGAGGGAACACGGTTTTCCTTATCTTGAGTTGAAAGGGAGTAAGAAGTCCCTAACTAGTAATGACACACTCAGACTTAGAGCAGGAAGCCAGATATCCCGCTGGCCCACCAGCCCAGGCAGACGTGAGGGATGGATAGGCAGGAACTCAGGCATATGTTTTAACAACCGGCCTCACACAATGAAGAGGTGGAAGAGGAGGTTTGTGTTAAATGGACAGGTGATGACTCTCGAATAAGCTGGAGACTGAGGCTTTGCAGGCAGCACCTCTGACCCTAGTCCTCCTGGTTGTCCCCCTGCGCTGATCTAGCCTGTCACTTGTTGCCGTGCCTGTTATCCCTGGGGAGAAGCAGCCGGGAAAGACTCCCTTTAGAGGGGAAATGGCATGTTACCCCTCTACAGTTCCTAGCTTCGCAGACTCTTGCCTGGGCTGCCAGCCAGGCTCACTTTCAGCCACACACGCAGCTTCCTCACTTTCCAGGGCAGGTCAGTCATCCTTCACCACTGTCCTTGCTGAGCACCAGCTGAGTGCTTGTGACGCCACCACCGGACCCCAAGGAGGCTGCACAGAGGAACAGCAAGGCCCCTCAGCTCACGGGCCTGGCATGTAGTAGTAGCACCAGCTGGGGGTGGTGAGACATCAACAAAACTGAGCTAGGAAATAAAGCCGGGAAGTGCAAGCAGGAGTTGGCATGACCCAGATGCTCCTGAGAGGAGGCATAGAGCCCTGCCTCACTATAGAGGTGCCAAGCTCTCAGTGAAGACTCCCGGGAAGGACTCGCCGGGAGAGGGACTGGTGGCCTCCAGCATGCCCCGAGGTCTGTAAAGACCTGCACCTGATTCAAGTGTACTCAGCCAGCCAGGAACTGGCTCTGGTTCATTAGCAGAATGAGAATGTCTCCTTTAGGAAGGGACCACCTCTGAAGCCTGTTGGCCCTTTGAGGATTTGATTGACATATTCCAGATAAGGGATGTAGAATTAACCACCCAGATCTACTGGTCCTTTGAGGATTTGATTGACACACTCCAGACAAAGGGATATGGAAGAGCCGGGGTCTAACACCCAGGTCTGTGGTTAATTTCCTGACCTGCTCTGGAGAGGGCCCTGGGGAGAACTGTCTTGCTTGCCAAGGCTGCCTAGCACGCTGGAGCTCGCTCTCTACTCTGGGCCCCTCCCCCATGCCATCCTCTGCTCCCTGTCTTCCTGCCTCTCTCCAGGTCAGAGAAACTGCCTCAAGTGTCACCCGAGCTGTCACAAGTGTGTGGATGAACCTGAGAAGTGCACTGTGTGTAAAGAAGGATTCAGGTAAGTCTGCCCTGCGTGGGGAAAAAAACAAAAGTGACAGGGTCCATGCTGTGTTTGCTTCCTCAAGGGTTTACGTCTTTTGCTGAAAGCTAAGAGGTCTAAGGCCTGGAGCCTAAGCCCTGGCTGTCAAGTCAAGGGACTGTTGAAGAGAAGTTGGAGCATGGTCAAACTTTCTAGGCTAGGTTTGGAGACCTGGTTAAGTGACAGTTGAACACATCAGGTGGGGATAGCACAAATAATAAAAACCTAGAGACAGAAATCGGGGTTTAGCCAGAAAAGCAAAGCAGGCAGGCCACTGGGGAAGTTCTACCTCTACCAAGGCTGGGTGACCACAACTAAGCAGGCTAAGCCTCTCTCCTCCCATTTTATATTTCCTATAGTGTGGAATTAAAGGCATGTGTGCCTCCCTGGGACTGGGATTAAAGGTGTGAGCCACCACTACCTGAATTTGACCTTGTGTACCCCAGGTTGGCCTTGAATTCACAGAGTCCTGGAATAAAGTTATGTGACACCACTCCCTAGCCTCTAGTGGCTTAGTTTTACCCTCTGATCTTCAGGCAAGCTTTATTTATTAAAAATAAATAAGATATCCCTATACTTTATCAGTCACAACCACGTTCAAGAGTACAAATCTATTACGTGTGTGTCCCCATTGACCTCTAGTGGCTTTAGCTTTGCCACTGGTCTTTGAGATTTATTTATCAAAATACAAAGAATAAACCACTAGAACCAGGTACAATAGAGTTTACTGCTGCGCAGTGGGAGGAATTTCTAGGAAGCTTAGGTCACTTTCCTTTGCAATAGTAACCCCCTCTGCTCCCGTTCCCCTCCTGGCCCAGGTGACAGCTGCCGTGACTGCCCACCCTCCCTCCTGACCAGGCAGCCCTCTGTCTTCTCTCTTATCACCCCTCAGTGGTTTTCATCTTCAGCCAGAGAATGAACTTGGCTCTCTGAAGATGTCTCATAGATTCTTGATCCTCCCAGTTCCAGAGAACTCAACCCTATGAAATTCAGCATTAAAAAAAAAAAAAAAACCAAACAAACCTCTTTGCTAAGCTAAGGAGTCTTCTTCAAACCATGTATAATCCTTTTGTTAGAACCATTCGCTACACCTGAATTACATTTAGTGTCATCAGATGCATTTCACGAGTTACTATCTAAATGTTTAGAAAGCACGTATTCAAAGTAAGCTTTGGACAGCCCATACAGAGAGCCTAGCCCTATGGTCTTCATGAAAAGGAAGAAAGTGAAGGAGGAGTCAGCATGGTAAGTACCTTGACAGACATAGGAACCTCAGGGGTTTGTGTCTGAATGACAGCGAGCCGAGGTGAAACCTGAGCCCCTGCGTTTCCAGCAGAGGCCAAGTGAGGGGATGCTAGGGTCCAGCCAGGGAGCAGCGGGTGCATCCGGAAGGCCACGCCCCACTTACCCAGCTCAGCCTCTCTCCTCCCACTGATGCTGAGACTGGAATTCACAGCAGCAGTGGAGCTCTCTGATGAAGAACAGCGGAGGAGGACCTAGAAAGCGTCTGCTCTTACTGCAAATGTCCCCACCCATGTCGCCCCGTTAACCTTTACAGCAACTTATGAAGTCCTTAGTGCTATTCATAGCTTTCATGCGGAGGAGTGTAACATGAGGGCCAGCTTGTTGGGGTTTCTGTCCCGCCCAGTACCCCAACAAGCCAGCAAGTCCCAAGGAAAATCACATGGAGTCTACATCAGGTTATAAACTGATTGGCTCATTAGGTCAGGCTTCTTGTTAACTCTTATAACTTATATTAACCCATTATTCTCATCTATGTTAGCCATAATGGCTCCGTACCTTTTTCAGCTGGGCAGGTTACATGCTGTCTCTTCGGTGGTCTGCACAGGAATGGCAGAGGAACTTCCCTGCTTCCCAGAATTCTCCTGTTCTCATTGCTCCACCCCTACTTCCTGTCTGGCTTTCCCGCCTATACTGCCTGCCTGGCCAATCAGCATTTTATTAAAATATGATTGACAGAATACAGACAATTCTCCCGCACCAGAGGAGGCCATGGCTTTCCCAGGAGGCTTTGGAGGCTCCATGTGGCTGCCTCAGTGACACTGCCCTCATCCTGCCCCTTTCTTTCAGATCAGAGTTTGGGTGACAGGCAGGGAAAGCAAGACCTTCCAATGTGGCACATCATACCCACCATTCTTTAAACCTGTTGGCCAGTCAGGACAGGATTCGAAGCAGAAGGATCTGCTGGTCCAGAAAGATATCTCCCAAAAGGAACAAAGTTGAGAGAGGGGAGAGATTTTACTAGAGGCCTCAACCGGCAGCTGGGAGAGGCCGGCTTTAATATCTTGGGCCCCTCTAGCACCAGTATCTACATCTATGGATCCTCAACCATAGGCTGCTATCTGAAGGTGTAAAGGATGGAAGACTCCACGAATCCAACTCCCTGGAACCTATTTCCCAGAGGAAACGTGCCAAGGGGTCCAAGATACCTATTTCTGTGTCCTGTGAAGAAGAGCGAAGTCAGGCTGATGCAGGGCAGGAAGCGCCTCTCAGGCAGAACTCCCTGGGCAGGTGTGATGGTTGCAGTACTAATGAGCATCCATAGAGGAGCACAAACAAAGCAGGGAAACATCGCCAGCCATAATCCACAGAAAGCTTCCTTTTATTGCCCAATATCCTCTTCAGCTGTGACTTCAAATCACTGCCGTCACGTCACAGCTGCTGCCTCCTGGCCATCCGTCTCTTTAGGGGGACAAACACTGGAGAGGTTCACAGGGAAGTGTCGGTTATTACAAACGTGATTTAACCGGCCTGCGTGCTGGCCCTGGCACCTAGTGAGACAGGGTCCCAGGTGAGCATCGGCCATCTTGGAGAGGAGTTTGCAACCCTTTGGGCATCACCCCCACTGGATGGAGGTGCAAAACCCGGGGTCTACATATGCAGCACAGCACACTTGCCCTCTGGTCATCAGAAGATGGATGGGTGGGCACCCACTGGATACCCCATAAACCCAACTGAATATCCCACAAGTTGAGAACTCAGTTCCCAATGCTGGCCCTTCTTCTGAGGCTACTCCCAGGTCTCAGATTGCAAACCATTTTTGCTTCCAACTGGCTCTCGGAGTTCCCTCGGTCTCTCCTTGGTATGATTGCTTTGCTACAACTGCTCCTAGAACAGGGAGACACTTCCTTACTTTAGCTGTTTATTATACAAGTGTTACAAAGGAAGTGGATTGAAGTGGTGTTGCCCATAGCAACACTGGCAGGGTCAGGAACATAAGACCTTCCATTCCTGAGGAATTGGGTGCAATACCCTACCGTCAGGTGGACGAATGTGTTCTTTGTCGCCAAAATGGGCCTTGAACTCATGGTAGTCCCCCTGCCTCAGCCTTCTGAGTTGTGTATTTGTTCTTGTTTACCAACCTGAAAGCTCCAAATCATCTCCTTTGGCATTGCCATGGAGACTCCATTATGGAGGCCTGAGTTAATGTTGACATCATTGGCCATTGGTAACCGATTCGACCTTCAGTCTCTTTCTCCTCCTCTGAGGTAGGGGTGGTGGGGCTGGAAATTACTGCCTCTCCGATCAATGGTCTGTTCACCTGCAACCAGTGCCCCACCATGAAGCTGCTGTAGGGCCCCAGCTACCAATTACCTCATTAGCACGCAATGTGACACTTATCACTATTGATTCTAGAGCGTTCTGGAGCTATGTGCCAGAATGAAGCCTAAATATGTATTTCTAAATATAAATCACATCACAGCAGGCCTTCTGGATCTGACAGACACACCCCAGAGCCCTTGCTCAATCTGTTTATTGGCAAACCCATTTAAAACGCATGCCTCAGACACAATACAATCCCAGGAACCAAAGAAATTGTAGTCGGTGACATTTATTTACACGGCTGTGTGCCAGACACTGAACGGTTATATACATTTGCTCGGTGTGTCTTCCAAGCAGTGTTATGTTGTAGGAACCAATTACCAGGAGGAAGCGGGTGTCTTGCCTGGGGTTGCACAGCTGGGAAGCAGTGGAGCCAGGTCCTGCATGGGTAGTATAAGCTCAGTTTGTGTCCACGATGCCTTGCTGGGCTGCCTGGCTAAGGGAAAGATTTGTTTGTAGGCACTGATGGGGTGAGAAGGGAAAGCAGAAGCCACATATAGCAAGTTGCCAACTGCCGGGGGGGTGGGGGGGGACTCTTGTTTCAAGTTCATGGAAAACAGCAGAGTTTTAAGTAAGAAAGAATCCAGAGCAGATCAAGGACCGAAGGCCAGCCTTGTGCCCATTACCCTCAAAATGTAGATAGACCCTTTGGTTGCCACAGTGACAATGGCTCCATGCTCCAGTTTCTGGGGAGAGGGGTGTTTCTAACTCAGGTTTCAGGAAACGCTATGGAGAGAAGTCACCCTTGTGTAGGAGAAGGCTGGAAGCTTTGGCCTCCTGCACCAGGATGGAGGCCCCAGGACCTCCAGCTGGCTCCAGGCCAGCTTGGCCGGCTTTCATTAGCTGGGAACCTCCAGTGACACAAAGCGTGGTGCTTTGGTAACTTTCATTTCCTCCCGTGAAACGCATTTGAGGACAGATCATAATTTAATTAGACTTTCGGGACACACATGGAAATGGGCCCTATTATCTTTTTACCAGCCTTGCACGGGGCAGCTGCATTCCAGACTGTGAACCGGGCACCTACTTCGACTCTGAGCTGATCCAATGTGCGGAGTGCCATCACACCTGCAGAACCTGTGTAGGTAAGCTGCCAAGGCTTTTGTCTTGTTGGGCATTTGCATGCACGGTCACCAAGGTGAATAGGCCAGCTACCTTGAAATTCAGGAAGTTCTGTAACTCTGTGGGTTTCTGCATTTATTACAGAAGTTAACTCAAAGGCGAGGGGCTTAAAGTGGAGCTCAGGGGAGAGCATGTGCCTCCCATGTAGGATATATGGGGGAAATAGACTATAAAAACACAAAGGTTCTCCCAGCCTCCTAGGGCTGGACAGGAAGAATGAGGAGTTACTATTTAATGAATACAGACGTGCAAGTTAGAGGAAATGAAAACTGGCTGCCCACTGATGCGAATTCAGTAATGCTGCCCAACTATACAGTTTAAGATGTTTGAGATGATAAAGTTTATTACATACCTGATACCTACCAACAGTTTATTATTACTATTATTAAAAACAAAAACAGCAAAAAGTACAAAGACCCACTGTTAGCAAGCTGCTTGGGCTCCCCAGCCTTAAAAACAGCCGTGCTATGAATGTTTGTAGGCAAGAAATAAAGGATGTTTAGCAGCTTGTGAGCTGGCTTGCCTTAAAACTCTACTCTTGCTGCAGAATTAAACTAAAATGCAGTACCATAAAGATTGAGAGGCCTCAGAAGGGGGTGGGGACAGATCCGGGCAGGGTGCGGTAAGACAGAACTTCAGTCCTCTGTACCCATCTCCACTTGTTTGGAACATTTTATTCAGAGAGGGAAAGACTGCCATAAACAATTTCACAGGCATTATAGTTCCCCACTGAGATTATAGCCCAGATGTCTCCGGGCACAGTTTATGCAGAAGATAGCAACAATTTCATTCCTTTTATTGGGTTTCGTCTTGCAGTCATCCACACGCATCGTGAGTTATGTGCACAGATATGTTCCAGGTGAAGCAGTCTCCTCAGTTCCCTTCCTGCCCCCAGCACTTCGCTGCCTTCTATGAAACTCACGCGAGATGGAGTTTTTGCGACAGTGACAACAGAAGAGTTAGGTCTCAGCTAAATCTCATTTGCCACAAAACCATTTATTAGAAATGCCAGGAGGCAGGCACTGTCATTCTCCTTATGTCCTGTGTGAGCCTCATGAAGGTATCAGTTGTGCTACCCAAGTGGATATGCCAGAGATCGCAGCATCCACAAGCTACGGCAGTGGCTGACTCTAGCCTCCCGTGGGAGACATGCCCTCCTCCACGCCATCCTCAGACAGCCCCAGAAGGACCCAGGCTTAACCTTAGGGAGAATCCTTTCCACAGGCAGCTGGCAGCTTTTGCCACCTGGTTGTCCTGTTGCTTTTTATTGCCTGTGTTTAGTTCCGGTTTAACCCAGGTTGTTTAAGAAGCGTCTCCCAGTGCCTCCTACTTAAATGTCAGAGTCACTTGAATCCATAGCATTCAGGCTTGTGGTCTATAACTCTTTTGATTTCGATAATTCAATTCTCGTTTATCTTTTTTTTTTTTTTTTTTTGGAGACCCCAGACTGTCTGGCAGCCAATGGCTGTATTGGGTCACTTGTAGGTTTTCTTATCTCAGTTCTGTATCTCCTCCATCATTGGAAGAATTCAGTTAACAGCAGGCAGTTGTAAAGCTCTCAGAGGAGAGGAATTCTCCATGTCTCCCCATACCCCCTGGGCTCTTTTTTTTTTAAGATTTCTTTATTTATTATGTATACAGTTCTGTCTGCATGTTTGCCTGCATGCCAGAAGAGGGCATGATCTCATTACAGACGGTTATGAATCACCATGTGGTTATTGGGTTTGAACTCAGGAACACTGAAAGAGAAGCCAGTTCTCTTGACCTCTGAGCCATCTTTCCAGCCCATGGGCTTTTTTTTTTTTAAGATTTATTTCTTTATTATGTACACTGTTCTGCCTGCATGTGTATCTACACTCTGAAAGAGGGCACCAGATCTCATTATAGATGGTAGTGAGCCACCATGTGGTTGCTGGGAATTGAACTCAGGACCTCTGGAAGAACAGTCAGTGCTCTTAACCGCTGAGCCATCTCTCCAGCCCCCATGGGCTCTTTTTAACCTCCCTAGAACACATGTAACCCAAGGCAGCGACTGGGACCAGAGATTTCTTTCTCCACTCAGAGTCATCTGAAGCCCTTTGCTCCATGTCAGGCGGGGTCTGCCTAGAAGCAGTGTGTCTGGTGACATCTTTGTCACAGCATGGTGGCCTAGCCTACAGTGTTCCAAGTGCACTGAGCTTTCTGAGAGCAAGAGTCTTGACCATATCCATTGCCAGTGCCCAGAGTCCTGGTGTGAGGTTGTGATCCTTGGCTCAGGGTTGATAAGTCAACCCATGGGAGAGGGAAGTGCCACCCAGGATAAGTGGCAACCAGTGGACATGCCTACATGCTTGCTAGCGTGAGAAGCAGTGTCCTAGGCCCTTGGAATGGTTGATCCTGGCCTGGGCCTGGAAAGGCACAGTAAGAACTAGTGAGTGTAAAGAATACTAGGGCAGGTCCAGAGAGGTTCCAAAGGAAAAGAGAGACTTTCTACCTTAGCGCTTCTCACAGCATCTTCTTGCCTTCTCAGCAAGGCTCCGTGTGTCTGTTTGTACCAGGCCTAGCACGATGCGTTAGCAGAAGCATAGCCCGTTGAGCCGTTACTGCGAGTGCTGAGGGGGTTCCTAAAGCGTCTGGAGCCCATAAAGACTGAATGGAATCCTTGAGGGATTTTGAATATAACATTCATAACATTCAGGTAGTGATTGTGGAAGTAGTTTTATAGACAATGTGCTTATCAGCATTTTTTGTTGTAATAGACTACATATAACATAAAATTTACCATCTTAACCATTTTAATATTTTTTTACTTATTTTATTTTATTTGAGTTTTGGAGGGGTTTTGTTTTGTTTGGGTTTTTTTTTTTTTTGAGATAAGGTTTCTTTGTAGTCCTGTTTGTCCTGGATCTCATTCTGTAGACTAGGCTGGCCTCAACCTCAGGGATCTGCCTGCCTCTGCCTCCCAAGTGATTAAGGATTAAAGACATGAGCCATCACCAGTTTAAAAAAAAAAAGTTAGTTGATATATCTGTACTGATTTTTGACACTCCGTATTATAATTCAGTGCATGTATTCAATGTGTGATGACCAAGTCAGGGTCATTAGCATTTCTGTCTTTCCAGATATGGTCATTTGTATGTGTTGAGAACCCTTGAGCTCTTCTCCCTATCTGGAAACATGGCTGGATGTTGTATGCTACGGTTGCCCTATTCTTGCTTTAGAATTGTTTCCATTATTTTTTTTTTCACTAACAAAACATCGTAGCAAAATGCTTGACCAAAGCGACTTATGGAAGGCTTGATTTTGGCTCTCAGTTGGAGGATGTCATCCTTCGTGGCAGGAAAGGCATAGCAACATGAAAGGCTCTAGCCGTGGTAGCAGGAGTCTGTCAGTTGGCCATTCTGCATGCACAGCTAGGAAAGAGAGAGGAATGCTGGTGCTTAGCTGGCTGCCTCCTTCACTCCCCCCCTTTCTGTTCTGTCCAGCACCCCAGTCCATGGGATGGTGCCATCCACGTTGGAAACACCCTCAGAGACAAGCCAGAGGTGTTGTCGGTCAAGACATCACAAGTACATTAGACCAACTTCTCCTCTGCAGTTCCTGTTGTTCATACTCTCACTATGCCTGCCATGCCTGTGTGACCATTCTCAGATGGAGAGTTTAGTGACATTAAGCACATTATTATGTGACCAATACCACCATTCATCTTCAGGGGTTTTGCCATTTTTCCCAACTGAGCCTGCAACCAACATTTTTTTCTAGTTTCTTATTTTCTGGTGGTGGGGATTAAGCCTCACAACTGGGCAGTGTTGGTGCACACCTTGGATCCCAGCACTTGGGAGGCAGAGGCAGGAGGATCTCTGTGAGTTTGAGGCCAGCCTGGTCTACGAGAGCTAGTTCCAGGACAGGCTCCAAAGCTGCAGAGAAACCCTGTCTCGAAAAACAAATAAATAAATTTAGAAAACTGAAAAAAATGAAGACTCAGTAGGTTGTCCCTAAGTTTATAATCCTCCTGCCTGCACATCCTGAGTGCTGGGCTGTAAGTGTGCACCACCACATCCACTTCAGAGTAACTGTTCGGTTTAATAGACTCAGCATTATCTAGGGGTATTGCCTAGTGGTAATGAGCTCATCTTACGTATGTGAACCCCAATACTACCACCAAAAAAAGTAACGCATATTCAACTAGATACAAGCATCCATTCCCATCAGAGGGACCTAGGCTAGAGGATGGCCAGCAGGGCTAACAATTGAGCAAATGAGGCACAGGAGTGTCGGGCACTGATTGTCCCTTTTAATTTGAGGGGCTGGGAGCTGGCCACACAACCATAAGAAAAAAAGAGACTCCATATGGATATTCTTGTCCATTACAGAAGCCCAAAAATAGGAGGAGCCCTGGGGCTCATGGTCAGCCTAACCTAATTAGTGAGCTCCAGGCCAAAAAGAGATCTTATCTCAAAAGAGGTAGGCAGTATTCCTGAGGGTGACTTCCATGATGGCCACATGCATGCACGCCTGCCTTCATTCCCATGAAGAGAAGTAGGAACCATGTGGAAATAGTTTGTGTACCGTGCCATTTAACCCAGTGAATCTCAGACACCATCACTTCAGCGTAATTGAAAAAGTACAATTAAAGTCCAGTGTGTTTGTGTTTTTCCTGCCCAGTACAACTCAGTTCGGCCACCGCGCCTGTTAAGTAGCTACTGCCCTAATTCTAGCTGAAAACTAATGGGAAAGGAAATACATAGAATCAGTCAGTCATGGTGGCCCAGTAGTGTTCCCCACTGGGCTCAGCTTAGGCCTCTGATGTCCCCATCTGTGAAGTGGGGAGGGTGATCTACCTCCAGTCACATGGAGCTCTCACCAAACTCCTGGAAAGTGTCAGCTGTGTGGGTGGGCTGGGAACCTCTGAAGATCCCCCCAGATGTTCTAGAACACCACACATGCCCTTGACGTCTGCTTCTTTCCCACACCTGTCAGGGCCCAGCAGAGAAGAATGTATTCACTGTGCAAAAAGCTTCCACTTCCAAGACTGGAAATGTGTGCCAGCATGCGGTGAGGGCTTCTACCCAGAGGAGATGCCTGGCTTGCCCCACAAAGTGTGCCGAAGGTATGGTCTTCCGGGCTGTGGCCAGGGCTGGCGGGGAGTAGTGGTCATCTGGGTATTGCAGACGGAGCAGCTGGATAGCCAGGTGTGGTGTCGCTTTCCCCAGAGCCTAGGGGACTGACATGCCTTGTCACCTGCAGCTGTAGGTGCAGAGGGCAAACAGAAAACCATTTACTGAGGAAGGGATGCCTACAGTTAGTGATTGCCAAAGTCGCAAGCCAGCTGGCAGCCTTCAAGCCCCCTCTTAATGCCTAATTATTTGTGAAGCACTTACCATATGCAGCACCGGGTCACAGTGGGCTAGGACAGGAAACAGAATTAACTAGGTGCTGCCACACTGCCCTTGCCAGCAGCAGATGGTACAGGGCAATCCTGCTCAAGCCACGGTGCAGGGTGCTTTCACCCTGTAGGTGGTCAAGGCAACCCCATGTGTGGGAGCTAACACTTTTTCTAAGTTAGATAGTTTAGACAAAAATAAAACAACTCTGGTCATGTCCTCATAGCAAAGCCAGTCCTGGCTGAGACACATGTGTTTTAACTATCTTGCTGTCTTTCCATTCCTCTGTGAGTGCACACACTTGGCGAGGTAGACTTAGCATGTCCCCTGTACTAAGACCAGGCTGGGAATAGGTTACCAAAAGCCATCCACAGCATTGGGGACAGTCGCTGCTCCCATTGTTAGGAGTTACCAACTTGTAGTCATGTTAGGTATGTTTTCAAGGTCAAACAGAGATGTATTTTGGGTAGACAGGTGGTCTTCAAACACTTCAGAGATCTACAGAACGTGGCACTTAAGATGTTTTAATAACATAAGATTTTTTATGACAATGAGACATGTCTGCTCCTGGCAACACTGTGCGAGTGCTCCCTTGTTCTGTGGGACACAGGCTGTTCAAGGAGCAGATGTGTGCTTTAGTCTGCACTTGGCTGACTGGGAATTATGCCAGGTGAGGACATCAGAAACAGGCCAGGAACTGGAAAGGCAGAATATGGTGTGAGAGCAACGGGGAGACATTGAAGGTGACGGTGCTGATGCAGTGGTGGGGTGGTCTTGGAGGAAGTGGAAGTAGGGGACTTCTGTCTGCAAAAGGCTCAAAGCAAAGCCACTCTGGGACCCTTGTGTCAGGACAGGCGTGAGAGCCCATGCCCAGTTCCCAGTCCCAGTGGCAAAGCTCACAGTGGGGTCTGCCTCCTGGGCTGTGTTGAGAATGACAGTGGATTGTCACCTGAGCTTGGGTGCATCAGCTGATGTTGAGAAAGAGGGGTCAGTGGGGTGGGGTATCTTACATGTGTAGGAGGGCCAGCACCCTGCTGGGTTGGTTTGAAACGGGGGAATCTTAAATGCCTCTTCCTGCCATGCCGAGTCCTGTGTGCAGGGCCGTGGACACAGCTGTCTGCAGTAAACCTTTCATTTCATAAGCCAGCTGGCTGACTGATAATTAAAGCAAGGACAGCAGCACAGGGACAGCATGGAACTTAATGATGATAATCACTTTCATTTGTCAAGTGCCCCAGACTCCTGGGGGATGCTGGCTGTGGCATCCAGAAGCCATGGTGTTCAGCTTCTAGGAGACAGGAGGGAGGCCAGCCCACAAATGTTGCTTGGACAAAAGTTCCTGGGTGCTAGTTTCTGTCTGAGGGGACACTAACAACCCCAGAGGGAAGTTCAGCCTCAGCTTGGAGATGATCTACCAGATCCTGGAGAAACACCCCCAGGAGCCTTGCACAGACCCCCAAGTGACAAAGCACTAAAATGTCACACGATTCCTTGCCACAGAGCCTCTGGCCTTGAGGAGCCTCTTAAGTATGAACCTTTCCTTAAAGGGAATATACATGGTTTTGGATGCCTCTCTCAACTCAGGCAGCTGCAGATGCCAGCGGGCCACAGGCATCCTCCAGGCCCCAGAATGCTCCCTGGTACCATGCTTCTCCTGCAGAAGAGCCAGGGAAGCCACAAGGAAGACATAACTGTCTGAGGGATAGATGTGGAAGCCAGAATGGCACCGGCCTGCTTGGCTGCTAACTTGAATACAAAGAAGACAGGCAGATGCTGAAGCTGAAGGTAGTTTGTGGCAATGTCTCAGGAGAACCGTGAGCCACAGTCAAGACCCAGTAAGGGGATCTCTGGCTCCCAAGCAAGGACCTCTTGAAAGAAAACAAGAGCAACTTTGGGGGATTTGCTCCAGAGGTAGACTTATCACACATTCCCCCAGCCCTTGCCATTCTCCCTACTCCCCCATGGTTACAGAAGTCCTCAGGGTGTGCTTCCTGCCTAATTTGTACCCAGACTGAAACTTGATGGGGGCTCTTGAAGCAGGTGGCACATGTCCTACTATTTCCTGATAAGGGGGTGCCTCCTGCTATGGTGCAGAGAGAGGTCTGTGGTGAACCCAGCTCCCCCTCCAGAATTCGGCAGAATAAAGTTGCCATGGTGTTTTAGAGGTGAAGTCAATACTACAGAAGAACCATAGGTATCCTGAGAGACCACTGCCAGTACAGTATTGTGCTGGTTACAGTCAGAAGCTGGAGACAGGGGAGGCGTTTGGGGAGTAGAGTTTGGGAGGTATCACATCTTTCTCAGAAAGTATGCTTGGTTCTCCCTCACCCCACAAACTCCAAACGAGCACTCCGGATGGCCAGCACCGCTTCAGGGCCTCCAGAGACCTGTGCAAATACCCCAGCTGAGCCCGCCTGGGCTTCTGGCTGCAGAACCCAGACTTGCTCGGATGTGATGTTTCACTGGCCGTTGGCGCTGCAGAAATAGAAAGCAGAGGCACCTGCCATCCCGCTGAGCTCAGTGAGCGGGATGTGAAGAGCAGAGCTGTGTCTGGCTTGGGTTCTCACTGCAGGCTACTCCATCCTGTAGTTGTTGTTCATGGTTGAAACAACGTTCCGCCAGTATCTGGGAGTCCCTAGGCCCGAGCCTCACAGATAACTGACATCCTTTGAAATGGCTAGCCTGGCATGCATGTCCATGAAAGATGCCTGGAAGATCTCCAAGGGACCTGTGTCCTCAGAACCCTGTGGGTACTATTGGGAGACAGCGTAGCTAGAACCAGACGCCAGGGACTTCCCAAAATGGCACCAGAAGTAGAGAGCTCCTGTAGCCGGGGAGCAGTGCCTGAAAGTGGCTCCCTGGGTAACTTACATACTGATCTGAAACAAGGGATCTGGCAAATCTGGCGTTCTCCATTGCATACAGAATAAACACCCACCTTATCCAGGCTGAGATGTTGCACTAGGGCCTCTTGTAGCTCCTACTAAACCCCGCCAGGGGCATTTCATCACTGAAGACCTCTTATAGGTGGTAGCAGTCATCTGTCTTAAACATGGGACCCCCTAGAGCAGGCCAAATCTTGGCTGAGCTAGGCTTCTTCCCCTCCCCCAGGCCTGTTCCACACTTAAATGGCAGTAGCAAAGGAAGTAGGAAGCAGATAGGAGCCACTGTGGAGCCCTGGTCACCTGAAGCTGGGAATAGCAAAGATAGCATGGGTGCACACACAGCCCTGGGTGGGAAATCATGCAGTCAGTCATGCTAAGTTGCTTCTGTCGAGAGCCATACAATACGTAATTCAGGCTTGCGGGGCAGGGCTACCTATCAGAGCTTCTTAGCTTTACCACTGTAGCAAAAGAGCGCCCACAGATCAGGTATAAATGAGCCCATGTTCCCATGAGACTACTGAGTGTGGACTTCCGCTGTGGTCCACTTTTGTGACGTGAGGTCATAGCCGTCTGTAGTAGCAGGACCATGGGGCCAGGCTGGGCCAGGACCTTCTGTGGAAGACACATGTGAAGAGTGGACCAGTGTCCACTAGGATGTCCAGGCATGCCACAGGGAGTCTCAGAAAACAAGGCCTGGCCTCCTCTTCTGGGAATGCTCCTAACAACTATGACTGCTCTTGCCTTCCCCTGGTAACAAAGAGGCTGAACAAGAATGATACACACTCGGTGCATGTCGAGAATGCCCATGCCACAGAGGCCAAAGCTGAGGGCTTGGGGGTATATGCTGAGGGGTTCTGGGATAGGAACCCCATGTAGTGGGGCCTTTGCCTCGGACCTCAGGAGGAGCTGCTGTCTTCCCACAGATGTGACGAGAACTGCCTGAGCTGCGAGGGCTCCAGCAGGAACTGCAGCAGATGTAAGGCTGGCTTCACGCAGCTGGGCACCTCCTGCATCACCAACCACACGTGCAGCAACGGTGAGCACCATCGGGGGGGCCCTCCGAGCTGCCCGTGAAGCAGTGAAAGGGGGTGAGAAAGAACAGGCATGGCTGCCCAGAGTAGGGGTGCTTATCTCTGACTTGTTCGACCATCTAGCTGACTACGTAAGTTAAAAGAAGTTTTGTTTGTGTACCGTTCCCACTCTCCTGACATAGGCAGGCGATAGGCAGCTTTCCCCATAGGAGAGGCCTGAAAGACCCCCATCCTCGGGACTAGAAGAACCGAGTTGAGCCCCTTGCTGAGCAAGAGGAACCCAGCTGGGCTATGGGAGGACCTTGGCTCTACACATAGATGGTAGGGGGTAAGAGGACAAATTATGAAACTAGAAACGCAGAAGAAATCCTAAGGCAGGAGCGCTGTATACCATATCCTGATATGCAGGAGAAGGGATCCACCCACTCCATGAGTTCAAGGGTGGACAGGTAATCCCCGGGTATCATGCTGGCCTGGCCCTGCCATGGCAGAGCGCCCACACAGCACTCTGCAGGTGTCCTGACTGCAAGGTGACCTGCTTGCTTTGTTTTACTTTTTAAATTGGCAAAACCCTGTCCTTTCAAAGACCAGGGGGCTTCCTGTTTAGGAAGTCCCTGTTCAGGTTATGTACCCAGCCCCAGAGAATGAGGCTGCCATAACACAGTCTGCTCCCTGTGGCAATGCAGAGGCCGAGTACCAGCCTCCTCTGCTCTCCCCACTTTGCCATCCCTGAGTCCTGCCTGCCTGTCTTCTTCCCTAGACAACATTCTTGAAGCCTGCTTTCCTTCCTGCTCTGGCCCTGCGCTCTGTCTGCACCAACAACACTCCCCCTCCCCCCGCTTCTTCCTAAGCAGCCACCAGCAATGTCCTGGAAGAGGCTCACATGCACACACCCCCCATAGCCCCTTCAGGAAGCCCCTCCCCCTTGTCACTTAACTTAGCGGATGTTCCGTACCCCAGTGCCACCTGGGCCTCACTGGACTTTTGCATTGAAATGACTCATAAGAGAATGCGGGCCCTGCCCCGTGCGCCATCGGTGCCTGGCAAGTGGAGAACAGTGGAATCTTAACAGTATCCAAAGTCTGATGCCTACTTTTCCTTCCCTGTTGCCAGCTGATGAGACCTTCTGCGAGATGGTGAAGTCCAACCGGCTCTGCGAACGGAAGCTCTTTATCCAGTTCTGCTGCCGCACCTGCCTCCTGGCTGGGTAGGGGCACCAGCTGCCCGCAAAGGGCAGGGTCCTCCTGTCGGCCCATTTGCCCATCCACCTTCCTCCAGATGGTCAGCCGTAGCCTGTTCCTGGGGTGGCCCTGCCTCTGGCAGCTGGATCTTTCCCGGAGCTGAGTCCTACGGCAGCAGCTCAGCACCTGAACCAGGTGGAGGTGGCCCTTAAAGGATATGTGGCTAGAATTGCAACACCCCCCTCAAACTCTGCTTGCTGACTGCAGCCTAAAGTTGAACTCAACAATGGGAACAAAAGGAATTATCAGACTCAGAGCTGCAGCTTCGGAGTGGCTTCTGGGACCCTAGTTTACTGAAATTTCAAGACCAAAGCAGAAAAAGAGAGATGCCTGGTACCACAAAAGTCCTCCTCTCACAGTCTGTGTGACCGTGGCAAATCTCACCAAGCTGGCTGCCAGGACCCCCGGCTGTCCTCCCCTATGATAAAGAGCCTAGCCTCCTATCCATGTATCACCGGCCACCAAACAGCCCGAGGGACAGTTTGGTCAGACTGTAAATACAATAGGTTTCAGGGCATAAGATGTATGACCACTGGGGATAGAATCTCTGGCTGTGTAGTCAGCTTCTTCCAGAACTGCAGCCACCGCCTTGAAGGTCCAGCACCAAACCGAAACAGACCATTCTCTCTTCGGCGTTCTCCTGAGTGAGCCGAGATGTCCTCATGACTGTTCTTCCTGTGTCCCTGGGGCCTCCTGGGCCTGAGCCACCAGCCATCTACAGATGCAGAACCTATGGAAGAGGATCCAATGAGGGTATTCAGGGCTAACCAAAAGGCACCTGATGGCCAAGCAATTCCTCCTTAAACGTGCAAAGCCAGCCCCTGAGTCACTAATCGCCAGTCCTCCACATTACACAACCGCTTTTAAGTGCATTTGGCCTCTGCTCTCAGGACTCTGTTCTCGGGTGGATGCTGCTCTGGTCCGGTATAGTATGAGCCTACATGATGTAGCTGGATTGATTTCTGACAAGCCTATGTAGGCATTTTATAAGCTACGTGTTCTAATTTTTACCAATGTTAATTATTTTGACAAATATTTCATATATTTTCATTGAAATGCACAGATCTGCTTGATCGGTTCCCTTAAATATGGGAGTAACATTTGCCTTAAATTTTTTCCAGCCTTGTCTCTCTCCATATTGTCCTGTGCCCCTTTCTGACTACAATGTGTTTTGCCACCTGTGAGTGGCAAGGACCCAGCTGTGTGTCTGTTGAATCCACAACTTCGATTAAGAAATCAGTGAAGCAAATCTAATGTTAACCCTGAGTTAATAAAAGAGTTAACATCCCATTGCAAAGGAGCCTGTATTTCTTTCCAAGATAAAACTTGGAGCCCTGGTTCTGGCCAGCAGATGAAATGGAGATCACTTTGTGGTTTGTTGATCTGTTTGATGTCTGTATTCATTACTTTCCTTGTTGCTTTAACAAGAAGCAACTTAAGGGGCTGGAGATGGCTCAGAGCTTAAGAGCACTTGTTCTTTCAGAAAACCCAGGTTCAATTCCCAGCACCCCCATAGAAGCTCACAACTGTGTGTAACTGCAGTACCAAGAAATCCAATATCTTCTGACTTCTGTGGATGCCAGGAACACATGTGATGCAATGCCTACATTCAGGCAAAACACACACATAGAATAAAATAAATGTTTAAACAGCAATTTAAGGAGGAAGATTTGTTTTCGTTCCCAGTTCCAAAGAATAGCCCATGATTACAGGGAAGCCACGTGCAGATCTTGAAGCAGCTAGTTATGTTGAATCCACAGTCAGGAACGCGAATGCTTACACTAGCTCACCTTCCCACACAGTCTGGGACTCCAACCTATGGGATGATATTGGGAGCATTCAATTAATTTAATCTATATAAGCCTTTCCAGACATATCCGGAGGCTAATTTAATCTAGATAATCTCTCATAAACACACCGAGAGGCCTGTCTCTTAGGTAATCCAAGACCCCATCAAGTTGACAGTGTTAACCATCACATCCAAAACGGGCTTTAGCAGATGTTGACATAATGGAATAAAGAAGCCCCAGAATTACAATTCAAGGGCATCATTTGTCAAAGAAAACTTTATGGGGGCTGGCACTTCCCTCCTCCCATGAGTACCTGAGTTTGATTCCTAGAACCCTCATGGTGGAAAACTAAGTTTAACAGGTTATCCACTGATCTCCACATGCTCGCTAACGTACAGGAACACTCATGCGCGCGCACACACACACACACAATAAATACACAATTGTAAAACTTAAAAATAAGAGATCCTCTTTGTACCACCAAAGCCAAGTAGGCCCCAAAGCTTCCCCAGGTAGAGAGTCACTGGACCCTGAGGCCCTCCACCTACATCTGCCAAGTGTCATTTAACTGCGTGACAACTTACCTACTCCACAGCTACTGAAATCCCTGCGTTCCTGGGTTACATGCCTCTTGGGATCTTCACAAAGCTTGTATGTAGAATCCTTTAGTTGTAGCTAGAGAAAGGACACCAGCTGGAACTGACTGAGGAAGGAACACAAGCAATGATGGGCAATGGTTTTGAAATCCACGATCGGTTCAGAACTTTGGGGGGATGAGCGCACCAGAGAGCACTGCCTCCTGGGCCCTATTTCCAATAAAGTCATGGCCTTCTCCCCCTCTATCCTGCTTGTCTCATGGTAAGACAAATGAAAAGACACCACCCAAGTGCAGCTGGTGTTAGCCCCGCCCCGGAACTAACTTTCTGGCTGTTTTTGACTCTGCTTGCCTGGGTCCGGACTCAGCTGAGCCTGTCTTGCACAGTGATGGCCACAGGGACTACCTACACAGCAGCATCCATAGGGGCTCTATGATGGGAAAGGAGTGACGCATAGCTCTCGAGAAGGGGGCAGACTACCCAACGTGGTCTACCACAAACACAGGTGAGGCGGGGTTGTCAGTGTGAGACTGAAAGAGTGACTGGGTGTGTCTGGAATGTTGAATCCAGAGTGGTTGCCTTAAGGATATCAACACCCGGTGAAATTGTTCGGTGGTCAGGGTCTGGACTCGGTGCTCCCAGGTTCTCGGCTTTTCAAAGAGTTGAAATAAGGGCAAACGTCGATTTGCAAAAGTATCAAAACTTTACTCAAAGCAAAGCAATAGAATAGGTCAGATAATCTGTCAATGCTGACAAAAGGCTACATGAGTTGAGAAGATACTTAAGTATTATAGGAGGCCGCTTGTTTGTTCCCAGCTGCTCAGCCCTGAAATAACCACACAGAAACTGTATTAATTAAATCACTGCTTGATCTGTTAGCTCTAACTTCTTATTGGCTAGCTCTTAGATCTGATTTAACCCATGTCTATTAATCTGTGTATCGCCACATGGCTCTGGCTTACCAGCATGATTCAGGCTCGTCTGTTCCTGGCGGCAACTACATGGCATCTCCCGACTCCACCTTCTTTCTCCCAGCATTCAGTTTAGTTTTGCCCGCCTAGCTCTACTCTGCCCTATCAATGGCCAAGGTGTGCTGTTAGCCTCTAGAAAGGTGGTTCTCAACCATCCTAATGCTGCAACCCTTTAAGACAGTTCCTCATGCTGCAGTGATCCCAACCATAAAATTATTTTTGCTGCTACTCATGATTGTATTTTTCTACTGTTATGAATCCAATGTAAATATCTATGTTTTCCAGTGGCCTTAGGTGACCCCTGTGAAAGAATCACTGCCCCCCACAAAAGAGTCATGACCCACAGGTTGAGAACCCCTGCTCTAGCACTCAAGCATCAAAAAATGCCAGGTCAGCCTGGCAGTGGTGGCGCACACCTTTAATCTCAGCACTCAGGTAGCAGAGGCAGGCAGATCTCTGTGAGTCTGAAATCAGCCTGGTCCACAGAGCAAGTTTCAGGACAGACTTCAATGCTACAGAGAAACCCTGTCTCAGAAAGGGGGAAAAAAGTTCTTTTACAAAGAGTGTAGAGTCCAGATTTTTGGAGCACTGAGTAATGATGACAAGACTATAATCCCACTACTGAAGCATAGACAGGAGAATCTCAAATTTTTGTCAAAGAGAAGGAAAGAAAGGAGGGAGAGAGGGCAGAAAGAAAGGAAGGAGGGGAAAAAAGAAAGCCAGCCTAGGATATGCCTTAAATAGAAGAGTGGTTACCTAGCATGCAATGCATGAGGCCCTGGTTTATTCCCCAGTACTGACAGATAGACAGACAGACAGACAGTGCATCTGTATATCTTATATGTCCCAGAGAACATGAAGTACAAGCAGTCAACCAGAACAAGCAGCCAACCGTACAGCCTTCCAAGCACCTACTCACTTTGTATTGTCTAGGCTGGCTCATCCAGGGGCTAGGAAGCTGAGAGTTATTGACAGAGTTCTAGTGACTAAATGGAATCTTTTTAAAATAGACTGACTAGGGCTCGAGCTAATTCAGTGGTAGGACACCTGCTTAGGATTTTGAGGCCCTGCTTCCTTTTATCCCTGGCACTACTCTCATTACACATAGCAAAGAGCTGACCTCATCCAGTACCTGTTCACAAATGCCCAAACTCAAAGTAAAGATTACCAAACACTATTAGGTAGAGTATGTTGATAGATTTTATTTTAAGTAACAGGATTATGGGTTGTCTTAGTTATTGTTCTATTGTTGTGAGAGCAACGTTATGGAAGAAAGCATTTAACTGGGGGCTTGCTTATGATTTCAGAGGGTTAGTCCATGGTCTTCATGGCAGAAGCCTGGCAGTAGGCAGGCAAGCATGGTGCTGGAGCAGTAGCTGGGAGCTTACTCCTGATCTCTTAGCAGGAGGCAGAGAGAGAGGGGGAGAGAGAGAGAGAGAGAGAGAGAGAGAGAGAGAGAGAGAGAGAGAGAGAGAGGGCCTAGCATGGGCTTTTAAAACCTCAAAGCCCACCCCAGTGACACACCTTCTCCAACAAAGTCACACTTCCTAATCCCTCCCAAACAGTTCGAACTGGGGACCAAGCATTCAAACATAGGAGCTTGTAGAGGCCATTCTCATTCAAACCACCAAATAGACTATCCACACTAAGGGTGACTATCTCTTAGCATTCCTATGGAGCCTATTCCCATAAGAACCAAGGGACAGGAGCCGAGGGTGTCTTATTACCTAAAACAAAAGTTCTCAACCAGGTCGGAGTTTGGTTTTTCAGAGAGACTTCAGCAATGTCTGTGAACATTTTTGACAACTACAGGGATTCATTCCCATCTATCAGATAGAAGCCAGGAATGCTGCTAAGCTCCCTACAATGTACGCAAAGGCTTGACAACCAAGAATTATGAGCTTAAAAAGTCAGTAGTGCTCAGGTGAGAAATCATAGCAACAGGAAATATAATTAAACAGAAAAATGTTTGAAAGGTCATAAGGATATCGAAACCCACCCGTAGTTTGACTTCATCCACTTGTTTGCTAAAACAAGATACCCCACTCCTGGTAACAATTTCTGTTTTGGTTAGAGTAATTAGTGCTGTGGTGAAACACCATGACCACGGGCAACTTGGGGAGCAACAGGTTTATTATGCTTGCATGTTCATATCACTGTCCATCATCCAAGGAAGTCAGGCCAGGAACTCAAATGGCTTGAATCTGAAGGCAGGATCTGATTCAGAGGCCATGGAGAACTTCTGTTTATTGGCTTGCTCCTTGGGGCTTGTTCCACTTCCTTTGTGGGGTGGTTTTTTTAAAGACAGGGTTTCTCTGTATAACAATCTTGACTGTCCTGGAACTCATCCTGTAGCCTAAGCTGGCCTCAAACTGACAGAGATCTGCCTACCTCTGTCTCCTGTGGGCTAGGATTAAAGACATGCACCACCATTCCTGGCTTAATCTGCTTTTTAAATATTATATATATATATATAATATAATTATATATTATAAATATATAAATATATATATAATATAATACAAGACCACCAGCTCAGAAGTGTCTCCACCCACAATGGTCTGGGCCCTTCTACATCAATCATTAATTAAGAATATGTCCAACAGGGCTAGAGAGATGGCTCAGAGGTTAAGAGCATTGCCTGCTCTTCTAAAGGTCCTGAGTTCAATTCCCAGCAACCACATGGTGGCTCACAAACATCTGTAATGAGGTCTGGTGCCCTCTTCTGGTCAGCAGACATACACACAGACAGAATATTGTACACGTACTAAATAAATAAATATATATAAAAAAGAATATGTCCAACAGGCTTGCCCACAGCCTAATCTTATGGAAGAATTTCCTCAGTTGAGGTTGCCTCCTCTCAGATGATATAAAAACTAACTGGCACAAATGCCTTTATCAACTTGACACGCAGACATGTTGATAGCTTATGAAGCATAACCTTTCCTTTCTTGTTACCCCCAAGATCTCATATTAATATTACATTATAAGGCATGTTGAAACTTTAAAAGTCTCACAGTCTTTACAAATTCCAGCACTTTAAAAGATCCAAAGACTCTATAAAGCTCCAAAATCTCTTCTTTGAAAAAGTTCGGCACTCTCAACTGTGAGTTCCTGTAAATCAAAAATAAGCTAAATACTTTCTTATTCCAAAAGGAAACAACAAGGGCACAGTCACAATCAAAACAAAGCCAAGGTCTAACCATGTAAATAACTCAGTGTCCAATGTCCTGCCTGATCTTCTGGGCTCCTCCTAAGGCCTTGCTGCAGTTCCCTTTTTAAATTAGAAAAATACTCTTAGGTCTTTTCTAAACTTATCTTTTGAGAATTTCATGCAGTATATATTCTATTTATCATATTCTTTCCTGTACCTTACCTTCTTTCAGAGCCTCCCCAAATCAAGGTGTTTCTTGGTCTTAAAAAACCAGCTCTGTAGTCCAAGACCTCCACCTAGTGGTTCATCCTGGAAGTAAGAAAAGTTTGAATTGTTTTGTTGGTTTTTGTTTTGTTTTGTTTTGATTTGATTTGATTTTTAAACACTCAAGTATAATTATAGAAAAGCTGTATAATACAAAAATATTTTCCTGAACAATGTAAGAGTAATTTTCTGAAGAATAGCCATGATTCCCTCAAACTTTAGAAGGCATTTCTTATCAAGAAAAACATCTCAGCACTCCAGAGGCCAGCCTGGCTAAAGACACTGTCTCAAAAACACAGGAGAACTGACATCTAAGACTGCCCTGTTGCCTCATTCATGCACACTCTTGCACACATGTACACACACACGTACACACACACACACACACACACACACATTGTACATGAGGTGTTCTGATGTTTTAACTATCAATTTTTACTCCTTTTACTTTTATAATATGTGTAAGATACCAAAGAATATTATGGCCAGGTATGGTGGCACATGCCTTTAATCCCATCGCTCGGGAGGCAGAGGCAGGTAGATCTCTGTGAGTTCAAGGCCAGTCTGGTCTACAAAGAGAGTTTCAGAACAGTCAGGTCTGTTGCACAGAGAAATCCTATAAAGAAAGAAAGGAAGGAAGGAAGGAAGGAAGGAAGGAAGGAAGGAAGGAAGGAAGGAAGGAAGGAAGGAAGGAAGAAAGAAGAAAAAGGAAAAAGAGTGAGTTACAAAACTATTCAAATTAATAAGGTTTCAGGATACAATGTCAATATACAAAAATCAACTAATTTTAATATAGCAGAAAGTACTAATTAGAGCATGGACACTGGCAAGATTATCAAGTGGGGGGCTGGAGAGATGGCTCAGTGGTTAAGAGCATTGCCTGCTCTTCCAAAGGTCCTGAGTTCAATTCCCAGCAACCACATGGTGACTCACAACCATCTGTAATGACGTCTGGTGCTCTCTTCTGGCCTGCAGACATACACACAGACAGAATATTGTATACATAATAAATAAATAAATTTTTTTAAAAAGATTATCAAGTGGATAAAGCATTTACCACCAAGTCTAATGGCCTGAGTTAGATCCCAAGGATCCTCTTGGTGGAAGAAGAGAACTGCCTCCTGAAAGCTGGCCCCTGACCGACATATATGTGCCACAGTGGGTACACACACAAAATTAATTAATTTTCATTATTTCATAAAATATATTTTGATCATGTTTTCTCCTCCCCCAATCTCTCCCTATCTCCTTACCCACTGAACTTCATTCTCTCTCGCTCTCTCAAAAGAAAAAACCAAAACAACAATAAGAGAAAATGCTTAAACAGAGCAAAATAGCATGCAACGCGCGTGTGCGTGCGTGCAAACACACGCACGTGCACACACACCATGGAGGTCTGTATTAGTTATTGTTCTATTACTATAAGGAGATAGCTTGACCAAGGCACCTTTTCGAAGAAAGCATTTAACTGGGAGCTTGCTTACAGTTTCAGTTAATTCGTCTATTATCATCATGGTGGGGAGTGTGAGCAGGCAGGATGGTGGGCACTGGAGGGGTAACTGAGAGTTCACTTCTGATCTGCAAGTTGTAGGTCAAGAGTGACTGAGTAAGTGGTCTATTAAGACTAGACTTGGTATGGACTTTTGAAAACACAAAGCCCAACTCAAGGGCCACACCTCCTCCAACAAGCCCACCACCGTTGGGGGATATTCAATCACACTGTAAACCCCGAGTTTGCATTTGCATCATTGAAATAAAATTAACCTTGGGTCAAGAGGCTTCACCAGCAATTAGTTGACATCAGAGGGCATCTGGGAGAGATAGGAGGTAGGAGGGTGGGGTTTGGAGGGGCTCAGCTTTTTCTGGTTTGGCCAAGCAAAAGAAGCATGGGTCTTTGGGAGACACCAACAAGGAGGGAAGGTTAGCTAACTGCAACCCAGTATCTCTGAGCTAGCAGGTTTTTACCCCAGGCTTTGAATGTCAAGTCTTATATATAAATAGAACAATAGAGATTTAGTTAAAGCTATTGTTAACAGCAGCAACAGCAGTAGCAGTGACAGAACTGGTACCGGTGGCAAAAGGATTCCCACCAGACTGTGGCAGTTAGGCCGCTGCCAGAGAAGCAGGCCAGTAACTGCGTAGTTGCAATTGCTGGCTGAAATTAGGGTTCAGCCACTAATCTTTGGCAGAGCCAAAGTTAAAAAACACACAACTAATCCTTCCTAAATAGTACCACTAACTGGGGACTAAACATACGAGTCAATGGGGACCATTCTCATTCAAACCACCACAGGTTCATTTTGTGTTGGGCAGTTACTCCTGAACATGGGACTGCCTGCCCTGGTTGTGGTCTGATATACCCAGTGACAGTTCATTGGAGAAAACTGATTTTTTTCCTTTGTCAATAGGTATAAATTGCAAATAGCTTCTTGGTTAGAGGTGGGCCTATTGTCCACTGCCCCTTTTCAATGACAGGACCCTGTATAACTTGAACCTGTGATTCCTTGTGCATGCTGCCACAGCCTCTGTGAGTTTGAGTGAGCATCAGTTCTGTTGTATCTGGAAGACACGGGTTCCTTGGAGTCACCCACCCCTTCTCACCCTGCGACTCTTACTGCCGCCTCCCCTGCATAGATCCCTGAGCCTTAAGGGTTGTAGTTTGTGATGGCTATTTTGGTTTTAAACTTAACTACATCTGGAAACAACTAAAATGCAAAAAAAAATGGCTGATCACACCTGTGACAAAATTTTGCTTAATTAAATCATTGAAGTGGGAAGATCCACTTCTAATCTGAATCTTTGAGGTGTGATGACACACTGTTACTCTAGACCTTGTGAGGTAGAAAGACCCATCTGTTTTGTTTTTTTTTGCCTTTTCTTTTTTGATTTTCTTTTCCCCACTACCTCTTCAGCATAAGTTGTCATCAGTGTTTTCGATCTTGGCCATTCTTACAGGTATAAGATGGAATCTCGGAGTTGTTTTGGTTTGCATTTCTCTGATGACTAAGGATGTTGAGCATTTCCTTAAGTGTCTTTCAGCCATTTTAGATTCCTGTTGAGGGTTCTCTGTTTAGGTCTGTACTCCATTTTTTATTGGATTATTTGTCCTTTGATGACCAATTTCTTGAGTTCTTTGTATATTTTGGAGATAGGACCTCTATCTGATCTATGTGATGTTGGTAAAGATCGTTTACCATTCTGTAGGCTGCCATTTTGTCTTGTTGATCGTGTCCTTTGCTTTACAGAAGCTTTTCAGTTTCAGGAGGTCCCATTTATTAATTGTTTCTCTCAGTGTCTGTGCTACTGAGGTTATATTTAGGAAGTGGTCTCCTGTGCCAATGCATTCAAGTGTACTTCCCACTTTCTCTTCTATGAGGTTCAATGTGGCTGCTTTTATGTTGAGGTCTTTGATCCATCTGGACTTGAGTTTTGTGCATGGTGATAGATATGGATCTATTTTCATTCTTCTACATGTTGATATTCAGTCATGCTAGCACCATTTGTTAAATATGCTTTCTTTTTCCATTTGATTTTTTTTTTTGCTTCTTTGTAAAAAATCAGGTGTTCAAAAGTGTGTGGATTAATATCTGGGTCTTTGATTCGGTTCCATTGGTTCTTCTGTCTGCTTTTATGCCAATACCAGACTGTTTTCAGTACTGTAGCTCTGTAGTAGAGTTTGAAGTCAGGGATTGCAATGCCTCCAGAAGTTCTTTTATTGTATAGGACAGTTGTGGCTATCCTGTGTATTTTACTTTTCCATATGAAGTTGAGTACCTTTCTTTCCAAGTCTATGAAGAATTTTGCTGGGATTTTGATGGACATTGCATTGAATCCGTAGATTGCTTTGGGTAAGATTGCCATCTTTACTGTGTTATCTCTACCTACCTAAGAGCATGGGAGATGTTTCCACTTTCTGGTGTCCTCTTCAATTTCTTTCTCCAAAGATTTAAATTTCTTGTCATACAAATCTTCCACTTGTTTGGTTAGAGCTACTCCAAGATATTTTATATTTGTGACTATTGTGAAAGGTGATGTTTCTCTGATTTCTTTCTCAGTCCATTTATCATTTGTGTACAGGAGGGCTACTGTTTTTTTTTTTAGTTAATCTTATATCCTACTACTTTACTGAAAGTGTTTATGAGTTGTAGAAGTTCCTTGGTCACTTTGGGGTCACTTATGTAAACTATTATATCATCAGCAAATAGTGAGCGTTTTACTTCTTCTTTTCTTATTTGTGTCCCCTTGATCTCCTTTTGTTGTCTTATTGCTCTTGCTAGGACCTCAAGAACTATATTGAATAGATATGGAGAGAGTGAACAACCTTGTCTTGTTCCTAATTTTAGTGGGATGGCTGAGAGTTTCTCTCAATTTAGTTTGATATTGGCTGTTGGCTTGCTATATATTGCCTTTATTATTTTTAGGTATATTCCTTGTATCCCTGCTCTCTTCAAGGCCTTTATGATGAAGGGATGTTGTATTTTGTCAAAAGCTTTTTTAGCATCTAATGAGATGACCACATGGTTTTTATTTTTCAGCTTATTTATATGGTAGATTACATTGACAGATTTTCATATGTTGAACCATCCCTGCATTTCAGGGATGAAGGCGATTTGATCATGGTGGATGACGGTTCTGAGGTGTTCTTGGATTCAATTTGTGAGTATTTTATTTAGTAATTTTGCATCAATGTTCATGAATGAGATTGGTCTGCAATTCTCTTTCTTAGTAATGTCTTTCTGTGGTTTGGGTATCAGGGTAATTGTAGCCTCATAAAAGAGTTTGGCAATGTTCCTTCTGTTTCTATTGTGTGGAACAATTTAATGAGTATTGGTATTAGTTCTTCTTTTAAAATCATGTAGAATTCTGAGCTGAAACCATCTGGTCCAGGGCTTTTTTTGTTTGGGAGGCTTTTGATGACTGTTTCTGTTTCTTCAGCAGTTATAGGTCTGTTTAATTTGCTGAACTGGATTTAATTTTGGTAAGTGATATTAATCCAGAAAGTTGTCCATTTCCTTTAAGTTTTCCAATTTTGTGGAGTACAGGTTTTTGAAAGATGACCTGATGATTCTCTGGATTGCCTCCGTGTCTGTTGTTATGTCCCCCTTTTCATTTCTGATTTTGTTAATTTGGATATTCGCTCTCTGCCTTTTGGTTAGTTTGGATAAAGGTTTGTCTATTTTGTTGATTTTCTCGAAGAACCAACTCTTTGCCTCATTGATTCTTTCCATTGTTTTTTGTTTGTTTGTTTGTTTGTTTCTATTTTGTTGATTTCAGCTCTCAGTTTATTTCCTTCTGTCTAGTTCTCTTGTGTGAGTTTGCTTCTTTTTGTTCTAAAGTTTTCACATGTTCTGTTAATTCACTAGTGTGGGATTTTTCCAACTTCTTTATGTAGACATTTAGGCTTTAACTTTTCTTTTAACACCGCTTTCATTGTGTCCCATAAATTTGGGTATGTTGTATGGTCATTTTCATTGAATTTTAGGAAGTCTTTAATTTTTCTCTTTATTTCTTCCTTGACCCTTTGATGATTCCGGTGAGCATTGTTTAATTTCCATGTGTTTGTGGACTTTCTGGAATTAGTTTTGATGTTGAATTCTAGTTTTAAGCCATGGTGGTTCAATAAGATAGATGGGGTATTCCATTTTTTTTTTCTTTGTTGAGGTTTGTTTTGTTACCGAGAATGTGGTCAATTTTTGAGAAGGTTCCATGAGGTGCTAAAAAGAAGGTATATTCTTTTCTGTTTGAATAGAATATTCTATAGATGTCTGTTAAGTCCATTTAAGTCATAACATCTGTTAGTTCTCTTATTTCTCTGTTCATTTTTTTGTCTGACTGACCTGTCCAGTGGTGAGAGGGGAGTGTTGAAGTCTCCCAGTATTAGTGTGTGGGGTTTAATGTATGATTTAAGCTTTAGAAGTGTTTCTTTCACATCTGAGGGTGCCCTTGTATTTGGGGCATAGATGTTCAGTATTGAGATTTCCTCTTGATGGATTTTTCCTGTGACTACTATGAAATGTCCTTCTTTGTCTCTTTTGATTGATTTTAGTTTGAAGTCTATTTTGTTAGATATTAGGATAGCTATACCCACTTGTTTCTTAGGTCCATTTGACTGGAATATTTTTTCCCAACCTTTTACTCTGATACGATGTCTGTCTTTGAAGTTGAGGTGTATTTTTTGTATGCAGAAGAAGGATGGATTCTGTTTTCATATTCAACCTGTTAGCCTGTGAGTTTTTATAGGTGAGTTGACTCCATTTATATTAAGGGTTATTAATGTCCAGTGACTGCTATCTGCTGTTAACTTAATTTTCATTGTTGTGGTGATGTTAATTTGTGCATTTTCCCCTTCTTTGGGATTTGCTGCTATGAGACTAACAATTGTCTGTGTTTTTGTTGGTGTAACCAATTTCCTTGGGTTGGAGTTTTCTTCTAGTATTTTGTGTAGAACTGAATTTGTGACTAGGTATTTGTGAAATCTAGATTTGTCATGGAATATCTTGTTTTGTCCTTCTATGGTGATTGGCAGTTTTGCTGGGTATAGTAGTCTTGGCTGGCATCCGTGGTCTCTTAAATGTATGCATAATGCTTGACCACAACCTTCTGGTTTTCATTGTCTCCAATGAGAAGTCAGGTGTAATTCTGATAGGTCTGCTTTTATATGTTACTTGCCCCTTTTCCATTGTAGATCATAATATTCTTTCTTTACTCTGTATGTTTAGTGTTTTGATGGTTATGTGGCAAGAGGACTTTTTATTTGGATTCAGTCTATTTGGTGTTCTGTAAGCTTCTTGTATCTTCATAGGCATGTCTTTCTTTAGGTTAGGAAAGTTTTCTTCTATGATTTTGTTAAATGTATTTTCTGTGCTTTTGAGTTGAACTTCTCCTTCTATACCTATTATTCTTAGGTTTGCTCTTTTTATGATGTCCCCTATTCCTGGATATTTTGGTTTAAGCTTTTGTTAGATTTAATGATTTTTTTTTGACTGATGAGTCTAATTCCTCTATTGAATCTTCAGCGCTTGAGATTCTCTCTTCCATCTCTTGTATTTTGCTGTTTATGCTTTAATTTGTGGTTCCCATTCATTTTCTCATAATTTCTATTTCTATAATTCCCTTGGCTTGTGTTTTCGTTATTGTCTCTATTTCAGTTTTTAAGTCTTGAATAGTTTCTTTCATATGTTTGATTGCTTTTTGCTTTTTCTTGGTTTTCTTTAAGGGATTTGCTGATGTCTTCCCATTTTTTTATTAGTCTTTTCCTTCATTTCTTTGAGGGAATTTTTCATTTCTTCTTTAAGGGCCTCAAACATTCTCCTAAAGTTATTTTTTAGGTAATTTTCTTCTGCTTCATCTATATTGGGGTGTTCAAATCTTGCTTTTGTAAGGTCTCAATATTTTACTAGTGTTGTGTTGCTCTTTGTGGTCTTGCATGTGTTCTTACCTTGTCTACCCATCTTTTCCTCTAATTGGTGTAGTTGGGGCTGTCTTTGACTCTGGTGATCAATCTTCCATGTGCCAGTGGCTCCAAGGCTCAGATGGTTGCTCCTTGTGGTACAGTCAGTGCCATGGTTCCAGTCACCTCGTTGGTGACTCCGTGTTCCTGGTGGTCCTGGGGTTTGCTCTGCTTGCCCCTGTGGAATTTGCTGTCTCAGGCCTGATCTGGCCTAGGTTGCTGGCTCACACCTGTTTCTGTAAATGAATCCACTCCTGCGGAGGTTTCTAGCTTAGAGTTGGTCCCACAAAGGTCTCTGGCTCTGATCTACTCCCTCAGAGGTCCGAGACTCAAGTGCACCTGGACCTGCAGAGGTCCTGGTTCTGGCCTAGTTTCTCGGAGATCCCAGACTTACGCCTAGACCCATAGGAGTCCTGACTTTGGTCTACTCCCTTGTAGGTCCCAGACTCAAGCCTGGACCCACAGAGGTCTCTGGCCCTAGCCCAACTCACTTACTCCCCTGAACCTGCTCCTGTGAAGTTCGCTGTCTCAAGTCTTCTCCGGCCTAGGCTGCTGGCTCAGTCCTGTTTCCATAAATGTCCCTGGTCTGGATTTGCTCCCACTCAAGTGGAGTTCAGCTGTCTCAGGCCTGTTCCTACCTAGATTGCTGGCTCAGTCCTGCTCCTGTGGAGTTCGCTGTTCCAGACCCACTCTGGCCTAGGTGGTTGGCTCAATCCCACCCCTGTGGAGCTCGCCGCCTCCTAGCCTGACCCTTATGAATTATCAAGTCTGGATTTTTTTGAGACCAGAAGATTCACCTTAAATCTGGGCCACACTTTCTGGTGGCAGCCTATACACAAGACACAAGAGGAAGTACAAGCTCTTTGTCTGCTTGCCCTCACTCATAGGCATCATTTTACTGCTATGTTCCTTTAGCAGAAAAATAGGTTTTCTCTTGTGCCCATGTGTCTCAGATTCTTGGTCACTTTAGCTTTGTCAGGTATAGGTTCCATCTCATGGAATGGGCCTTAACTACAATAAAAAATGGTGGGTTGCTCCTGTAACATTTTTTTATAACATGGGATCACTTTAACCAAGGAGTTAACTACATGTAACTCTGGGCACTGGAGGTTTTGCTCAGTGGCATAAGATGTTTAGCTAGGGCACTGTTTCTCCCATTACATGGTGATCCCATTTAGATACTTTCATATATGTATACATTTTAGGAAGCTTCTATAGTAGTAGGTTTCCATATGGTTTTCTTTTTTTAAGATTTATTTATTTATTTATGTACACAGTATTCAGCCTCCACGTATGCCCGCACGCCAGAAGAGGGCACCAGATCTCATTACAGATGGTTGTGAGCCACCATGTGGTTGCTGGGAATTGAACTCAGGACCTCTGGACGAACAGTCAGTGAGTGCTCTTAACCTCTGAGCCATCTCTCTAGCCCCCTCCATATGGTTTTTCAAAATGCCTTTAGTGTTAGTTGTCCCTCCTCATATTCCTCTTTTCCCTGCTCACCTATCCTCCTCCCCATTTAATCCCCTATTCTAGTTTCATCTTTGTCTCTCCAAAACTCTATATTCTATTTCCCCTTCTTTGAAAGGTCCTCTCCACCTTCTGGTTCCTTACCTAGTGGCAATTCACATTATAGCACACATATCCAAAACTTAAATAAATAAATAAACTTTAAAGATTAGACTATGGACTCATCAATAAAAGATACTTTTACAAATGATTAGGCTGGACTAAACTTTATGAAAGGTCTCTAACAGAAATTTTCAAATACTCCTGAAGCTTAAAAAAATTAATTAATGCACTTTTATCATATTCAGAAACTAGCATAATCATGATTGTAAGAATATTAATTTTTCCCCATTTACCTACAGGCTCAATACAGAACAAAACAAGGAATCTTTTGTCGTTGCTGTTCTGGGTTGTTTATTTTTTCAAGACAGGGTTTTTCTGCATAGCACTGACTATCCTGGACTCAGTCTGTAGACCAGGCTTACCTCGGACTCACAGAGATCTGCCTACCTCTGCTTCCTGATGCTGGGATTAAAGGTGTGTGACACCTCTGCCCAGCACAAAGAATCTTTTCTGATATAAGATGTAGCTAAGTTTTTTATGTAAAGGCTATAAAGGACAAGAATAACCAAGGTAATGAGAAAACATGAAGTTATTAAAACAGTATGATGCTCTGCAAGTAAACCCATGGAACAGAATAGCTAGTCCAGAAGCAGATGGTTACAAGTTTAGATACTTGGTTTTGACAAGAGTGGTTTTGGAGAGCAATGTGCAAAGGGTGGCCTTTGAATATGGTGTTGAGTCAACTTAATATTCAGATGGGGAGAAATGGTATCTCTTGATCGCTTCCTTCTGATATCGATTCCAGATTGATTCCCAGCAGACTCATTAGTGAAGTGTGTCTTGGGGGACATTTTCCAACAAGTTTAAAAAATCCACCATAAATAAAGGTAATACTATCCCATGGACTGGGTTCATGGCGGAACAAAAAGAAAAAGTGAGTTGGAAGCAGCATTCACCTCTCTCTCTCTCTCTTTCCTGACTGTAGATGCAGTTTGACCAGATGCCTCTGGTGGCTACAGTCATGCCTTCTAGATCATAACAAAGTAATGCTGTATGTCTATCTTAATTGTAAGACAAAATAAACCTTTCTGTCATTCAGTTGTTTTTATTAGGCAAAAATCATATTGCCTCAGAGTCTCTTGGTGCTGAAGCACACTGCATGATCGATCAAAACCAAAGACCAAGGGCTCGAGAGAGGGGTCAGCAATGAAGAGTATTTGCTGCACAAGCAATGAGAAACTGAGTTCAAATACCCAAAACCCACATAAAAAGCCAGGCGTGGTGGTATGGGCCTAGAACCCCAGTACTGGGGGAGACAACGGACACTGAACTAGGAGGATCGTTGAGGGGATTGCTCGCTGCCAGCCTACCTCTCGTTTCAATGAGAGACTGTGACTCGAGGGAAGAAGAGTACTAGAGCAGGACACATACTCCCTCCTCTACCCCTCAGATGCCTATAGGTAGGTGCACCCACAAACACAAATGCATTTAGTACATGCACACAAAAGGGTGGTGCACACCTTTCATCTCAGCACTCAAGAGGCAGAGGCAGGTGGATCTCTGAGTTTGAGTCCAGCCTGGTCTACAAAGCGAGTCCCGGGACAGCCAGGGCTACACAGAGAAACCCTTTCTTGAAAAAAAAATCAGCTGTATGGGGTGAGATGATCCACATAAGATAGTTATTGACAGTCATGCTAACTGAGCCAATTAGGAGTATCTAAGTCCCTTTATTAGCCAGCAACCAAGAGTGACCTTAGGGTTTCTAGGTGCTGAAGCTCAGGGGTACAGCATTTTTAAAAAACACAATTACATCAATGTTTGAGGGGGATCAGCAACGTCTGCCCTTTTGCAGGGCCTAGTAGTGTTCTCCAGACACCACATAACAATTACTTCTGATTTTCACCCCTCTTAGTCATCTGAGTTTTATATATAGCCTTCACAAACATCAATTATTCTGGTTAATACATCCGGACCATGATCGGGGTCATGGACAGTCCCGAAAGCACTGCCAAGGTATGTGACCATTGGAGGGAGAGGGGAAGCTGTGGACCATCTAAGCACAAAACAGAGTCAGGAGAGGATGGTGTTGCCTTAGCCATTTCAGTGGTTCCTGTCTGTAACCACAGCACTTGGGGGACTGAGTTGGGAGGATTGCAGTGACTTACAGGCCAGCCTGAGCTACGGTGTGAAATCCTGTGTTTGTCGTAGAATAAACAAAACCAGGTCTGGAGATGTGACTCATTTAGCACAATACTTGCCTGGGCATGCACAAAAACTCCAAGTTCATTGCCTCAACCACATAAACTCAATCCAGTAGTTCTAGCACTTGGAGGAGGAGACAGGAAGGTGAGATGCTCAAAGTCATCCAATGGCTCCGCCATTAAGCACGTAGACAGCTCTTTCAGTGAACCTGAGCAACCACCTATAACTCCAATTTTAAGGGAAACTGGCACCTCTGAACTCTGTGGGTATCCGCACCCATGTGCACAAAACCACACAGATATACAGCTAATTTAAAGAAAAAAAAAGATTTAAAGAGTGCCTTTCTGCTCTTGCCGAAGACCGGAGCTCAGCTGGAAGTCCCCCGTGTACACAGGTTCACAGCCGCTAGCTCCAGGGAATTTTAGGCCAGAAGCCTCCCCAGCACCCGCACACAGGTGGCATATACACTAATAATAATGATCAAAAATAAGCACACTAATTTGTGGAATTGGGCTCCCGGAAGTCTTTGGGAGCAGAGGCCAAGGCTCTGCAGGTGTGTTGTTGATTCACTCTGTGGTCATTCATCAAATGTCAGGCTTCTGAGGTGTGTACTCCCCTGCTCTTCATACGAATTTTGGTGCTGTTGTTTGTTTGTTTCAAGACAGAGTTTTTTGTTTTGTTTTGTTTTGTTTTGTATAGTTCTAGTTGTCCCGGAACTTGCGCTACAGAACAGAATGACCTGGTCTATTGTCCCACAGATCCAGCCTCCCAGGTGCTGGGATTAAAGGCGTTCCCTGCCACGCCCGGCCTACAATGTAAATCTCATTTAAGATGTTTTACTTGTCTGCATGTGTGTGTGTGTGTGTGTGTGTGTGTGTGTGTGTGTGTGTTTGTGATTGCGGGTGTTTGAGGAGGCTAGAAATGGGCAATGAATCCCCTGAAGCTGTAGTTACAAGCAGTTGTGAAACGACTAACAGGGTACTGGAATGTGAAGTCAAGTCCTTACCAAAAGCAACAAGTGCTCTTATCCTCTACGTCTTCTCATCGGCTAGCCCAGATATGAATACTTAAAAGCGTAGAAGCCGCAAGTCCATTCTGAAGCCTTAACTCGGAAGCGGCCCATTTTAATGCAGTCTAGCCGCCTGGCCCGACCTTAGCTCTGCTGGAAGCCCAAATCCGGCTTAGAAACCTGAATCGCTGGAGATTTCACGTAGTCTCCGCCCCTGTGGATGGAAAAGGGGACAATCCCAAACACCCCTCCCTCGAGGTGCACTGAAGTGAGAGAGAGTGCCTCTCGCGTGTTCTCATCTTTTGAACACAAATGTCTGGAATCTGGGCTCTCCACACTCCAGAAACGCTCCAGCCCGGAACCTAGAAGCAAAGACGACGATCGCAACGCTCGGCGGGGGCCTTCGATTGCTTTTGCCTGGTGGTCGAGCTGCGCGCGACTGCGATTGGTACTGCCTGGCAGCGCGGCGCGGTGCACTGTGGGACTCGGCACTGGCGGGAGGCGCAGGCCGGTGGCCGAGGTGAGGGGACTCTGGCGGCGGCAGGATGGTGAAGTTGACGGCGGAGCTGATCGAGCAGGCGGCGCAGTACACCAATGCTGTGCGGGACCGCGAGCTGGACCTTCGCGGTGAGTTAGGCGGAGCGCGGGCTGCGTCCCTGCTCGGCGCGCGCCCGAGAGGAGCGGCCCCGCCGCGTGCGCCGAGGCCGGAGCCTGGCCCGTGGGCCTCCCCGCCCGGGTCCGGGTCACCTCGCATCGACTCCGTCAGGGCCCTTTGGAGCCATCTCCTACCCGCCCCAGCTAGCAGACACGGCTCCTCGATTCCTTCCCTGGTCCGTACCCGTTAGGCTTTGCCCGGCTCGTTCAGCAGCCTGAACTGTTTGAGATCCAGGCAAGTAGAAATTGGTGCATACAGGATGGCGACCGGCTGGTTTTTAGCAAGTTCGTTCATATGACACGTGAGAGTAGGTTAGATATAAGTGAAAGTTATCTTAATTATACAGTAATCCCCTTTTGGATTTGTTTATTTGCTTTTGAGACAGGGTCTCCTGTCCCCAGAGCTGGCTTCAAACCGCTATGTAGTTCAGGATTACCTCGAACTTCCGACCTCTTGCCTTCCCTTCCCGAGGTGCTGGGTTGAAATGTATGCCCCGTGTTTATATGATGCTGCGGATGAGGCCAGGACTTTGTGCATGATAGGCAAGCACTCGCCCCACAGAACCAGATCCGCAACCCCTGATAATTCACTTTTATGAAGGTGTTTTCAAGATTGAACTGTTTGACCCAAGACTTAATCATTACTTCCATGTGAGGGGTGGTGGACACCCTTCACCTGTTGAGTTGGTTTTAAAAACAGCATTAGCCGGGCGGTGGTGGTGCACGTCCCAGCACTCAGAAGGTAGTGGCAGGCGGATCTCTGAGTTCGAGGCCAGTCTAGGCTCCTGTCTGGAATAAAACAAGACAAGTAACCCGGCGTAGCATTGAAAGTGTAATTATCAACCTAACTTTTCAAGAGATGGTTTTGAAAGCTATTAGAGTTGCCAGGTTTACGATTATTTAACTATGACCTGAGGCAACCACAGTCTCAGGGTACTGCGCTCTGCCGTTTGCTAACCTTGCTGGCCTATAGGAAATCCTAGTACGTTTGTTTGTTGAAATTAACGTTCTCAGGCAGAAGTCCGTTAGAGGAGCATCTGGACCCTTTTACTGTTTTGGCACATTTTGGGTCTCTGCCGCATCTCTGAAGACCATGCAGCCTTGAGAAGGATTATTTTGGTACCATGTTTTATTGTACTCCTTCACTACAGAGTTGTGTACTAAATGTCTTTACTTCCTCTGGTGCGTAGCTCGATGATGATGCCTATTGGATAGTCAAGGGGATGCGCACCATGTGATTTGTGCGCAGTGTGATTTGTGGTTTATATAAACCGTTTTCAGCTCTGGTGCGGAGGAGGGTGGCCAGGATACAGGAGGCTATACTGTTGAGTTGTGTGTTAACTCATCATGGAGCCCAAATAACGCAAGGACTTTGACCAGTGTGAGTGCCCTGTAGATGTTCTTATAAACAGTGGACACCAGTATTAGGAAGGTTGCTCTTCTTGTTCTTGTCCTCAACCTCGTCACTTCTACTACACAACCACACGCTTCGTGGCAGTGGCTTCCGTAACTCTTGTTTGTTGTTTCTCTTCAGTATTTTTGTGCAATAATGTCAGTTTAATACTTCTTGAAAGAATACTTCGTGTCTAATTACCATCAAATACTCCTGCTATTTTCAGAACCTTTCATTTATGTTAATATTTGTTGTTTGTATTTTTCCCCTCTACAGGATATAAAATTCCTGTCATTGAAAATCTGGGTGCTACCTTAGACCAATTTGATGCTATTGATTTTTCTGACAATGAGATCAGGAAACTGGATGGTTTTCCTTTATTGAGAAGGCTGAAAACATTATTAGTGAACAACAACAGAATTTGGTGAGTGTCTGCTAGCGAGAATACTTTCTTATTTGAAGTAGATGTTACAGCGTGCCTTGAAGACGGTGTATTATTATAATCATTATTATTATTAATGTGTATTAGTGTTTTTGCCTGTAAGTGTGTCTGGTGCCTTTGGAGGCCAGAAGAGGGTGTCAGTTCCCCTGGCGCTAGAGTTACAGACAGTTGCGAGCTGCCACGTGCATGCTAGGAATAGAATCTGGGTCCTCTGGAAGGACAGCCAGCATTCATAAGCTGCTGAGCCACCTCTCCAGCCTCTCCATGTCTCTTCTTAAAGGGAGAAATGAATCGAGCACTTTTCCTAAAAGATTGGGAGATTAATGTGGGCGTTTGTCTGACCTTACTGTTTACTCTTCAGAGATCTTTAATATTCATAGTTGATACTAAACTTTGAATTTAAAACATGTTGCTATGTATACATTTCAGATTCTGGAGCAGTTATCAACAGCATTGTAATAAAACAATTTCTAAAGGTCAGGTGTAGTGGTGCCCCCCCCTTAACCCTAACACTTGGCAGGTTGAGGCACGCCAGCTGATAAGAGATATCCTTAGCAAGTTCCACCTGGTGCTACATAGTGAGACCCTGTCTCAGTAAAATCTTTTTAATTAAATAAAATCACTTTTCACTGAGATGCTATACATCATACACCCTGCTCTTTTTTTTTCTTTGTAGTTGGCTTCTAGAATATAATTCTGTGAAATTAAGATCCTATTTGTTTTTTTTTGAGACAGGGTCTCACTATGTAGCCTTGGTTGGCCTGGAACCCACTATGAATCTGCCTGCCTCTGCTTGACAAGTGTTGGATTTGAAGGTGTACAGTACCACCTGGCTTTATCAGCTTTATGTAAAGATTGTATTAATATAGTTATTGAAAAAGATTGCTCATTCCTGGTACTGTTAGGGTCTATGGCTCTTGGGAAGAATTGTCAGGGGACTGGGATTGCAGAAGCTTTTATTAAGAAAAGATTCCAGGGGCTGGAGGCATGGCTCAGTGTTTAAGAGTACTGCTGCTCCTTTCCCAGTTCAGAGGACTTGGGCTCTTCCCCCAGACCAGCGTGGCAGCTCACCGTTCCAGTTCCAGGGAATTCAAGGCCCTTTTCTGGCTTCCACAGGCACCAAGCACATAATTGGTATTCAGACATAAGTGCAGGCGAAACACCCACACGCATAAAAGTAGTGAGTGGAGTTTTTAGGTAGAAGCCATTTTCATGATTAACACTTTCTTGGGATGAATGTGTTACACCAGCTCTGAGAATGCAGAATCATTGGTTTTTGAGTTTTCTGGGCAAAAAGTTGCAAATTGGCTAAGTAGTTTTTTTTTTTTCTGCCCTGGAATCTCACCTTCCTTGAGGTGGAATGTGGGAGAGCTGTTCTGAAATACTTGCAAGGGTAGAAATGACTGTCAGCTTGTTTATCGCTTTCACTGAAAGCCTTTCTATTTTTCTTTTAGCCGTATAGGAGAGGGACTTGATCAGGCGCTCCCCTGCCTGACAGAGCTCATCCTCACCAACAACAGTCTAGTGGAACTGGTAAGTTGAATGGAGGTACTGTAAAGGGTAGGGATGCTTCCTGTTCCTTTTTCAAGACCTAGTTTCTCGGTAGCTTTGGAGCCGTAGCTTTGGAGCCTGTCCTGGAATTCGCTCTGTAGACCAGGCTGGCCTCGAACTCACAGAGATCCGCCTGCCTCTGCCTCCTGAGTGCTGGGATTAAAGGCGTACACCACCACCGCCCAGCCCAGTGATAAGATTTTTTTAAGTCCACTATTAATTCTGCCTTTTAAATGCATTGCTTATATCCTATTTGCATTTAATGGTATTATTGGCATATCATAGCTTGTCTTTTGAGGGACACCCTTTGTCATGTGTTCTGTTTCTTTATATTGTATGTGTATGCGTGTGCACTGTCTGTGTCTGTCATTCTACTTTCCCTTCAAATGCTTTACAAGTCATTTGCTGTACCTATTTCTATTCATAGTCAGCAACCACAGTTTAAAGTCTACAATACCTTTACCCTTCTCAACTTTATTCTTTTTAAATATAACATTTTCATTCTTCGAGAATTTAATACATGTGTACTTGGTTTTGGTCGTATTCACTCCCAATTCCTCCCATATCTGCTCCTACCTTCTCACAATTTAATTTCCTTACCTTTTTGGTGAGATAGGATATTTCTACAGTCCTGGAACTCACAGATCCTCCTGCGTCTGCCTCCCAAGTGATGGGACTAAAGGCATGTGCCACCATGCCCAGCTCTCCCCCCCACCATTTTTTTAACCCGTCATGTCCCTCTTTGTGCTGGCCATGTGCTCTGAGGTATGGAACCATCTACAGGAGAATGGTTGAACTACCAGGTTCCTTCAAGAATACTGACTCTCCCTCCTCCTGTTTCCCCAGCTGTGAAAAGTTCCTCGGGTAGGGCTGGGCACTTGTGAGCCCCTGCCCCCTTCCATGCTGGAATATTGACTGGCTTGGTCTCGTGCAGATGACCACAGCTGCTCCGAGTTCATGAACAGTGCAGTGGTCCTGCCATGTTCAGAAGACACTTGTATTGCCTGGTCTTTTCCCACCTGGAGCTCTTGCGGTCTTTCCACTTGTCCTTCCTCAATAGTCTGGGGGCCTTGGTAGAAGAGGTATGATAGAGATGTCCCGGTGTGACTTAGCCCTCCAGAAACACATAGTCTCTACACTTTGGCCAGTCATAAGTTTCTTCATAAACTGCTCTCCACTCCACAAAGAAACTTCTCTGGTGAGGTCCAGGAACTGCACTACTAATCTGTGGGGATAGAGATACATATTTAAAGGGCAGTTTGATGCAGTGTCCTCTTAGCAAAATATTAATAGTTGACTCAGCTCTAGGACCTGTGAGCTGCCCAACCTTGGATTTTTAGCCGGATTTATTGTACCAGGCATGCATTTCCTCTTGTTGAAGTAGATCTTAGATCAAATCAGAAAATGGTTGTTTATATCATTAATGTTTGTGCCACTACTATGCCCATGGGTATATTTTGCCACATTGTCGTTACTGAACTGACAGTATTCATAGCTGGGTATGACTGTTGATGACATCTTATCTCAGCAGCCTGCCTAGAACTTCTGGTACTTTGGAAACTAACCAGCTAGTAGGAAACTTTCTGGTCAATACCAACTCAATTTCTCATGTCCTGTGCTGAAAGTGTTTGGTGCCTTCACCAATAGGGTCTTATCCTCAAGTTTCTGGTAGGCAACCTAGATCAACTATTAGCCTATATTGTATTTTGAGACAATCACTTAACTTTGTCACTCAGACTGACTTGTAGCTCCATATGTAGCCTAGGCTGGCCCTGAACTCACTACAGTCTTCCGGCCTTAGCCTTTCAAATTCTGGGGTTACAGGCATGAGCCGCTACACCCAGCTTTAAAGCCAGTGCTCTACCAGCATACAGCTGGGTATGTAGAAGGTCCCAACAGGGGGTCTTTCTGGAGTCAGTGCCTCTGGTGATGTGTTATAGAATCTAGGCCCTTTCGGGTGCTAATTAAGCCCCCATTACTGAGCTACAGGCCTAGCTATTCTTTTTCTTAAAACCGGCAGCATGCTGTCATTATGTTCTGTACTGTGATGTATAGCAGACACTTTTTATTTCTTTTGGAGTCTTTATGGTAGTGAGCCAGATTTCAAGCTCTAGTGCTTCCTCTGACAGCATGAAGATAACTGCTTGCTCTCTGAGAACTCCCTTCTCTCTCACTGCTTTTTAAAATTGTGACCCTCCTAACAAAGGTACATGCCATCCATTTACGGCCACACTGACCTTCTCTGTCCTCCCAGTTTGTTGTAGTGTGCATGCTGTAGAAGTGAGTACTCCTGCTTCATCTGTGAGATTTCCCAGTGTCCCTCTTGAGTTACTCAATTTAGGTCTATCTCAGGTTTTTTCTTAGTGTAGGACTTTGTCCTAGAAGGGACACAGTTTGACCAGCCAGGACTGTATAGCAAGACTCTGTACCATGTGGGAGAAAAGACAAGCATGAAGATCCACATTGCTATAGCCTCGTCACACTCTATCTGCATCTCCCTGTACATAATATTGGAACATGCAGATCCTTGGGCAGCTAGTCTCAAACTGAACATCTGTTGGTTATTATAGAGTTCTGTGGTTTATCATACACCTCCTTGCCTTTCCTCTACTTCGTTCTTCTTAAGTGCTGTGCAAGTCCTGTAGCGCTGTGCAAGTCCTGTAGCTGGCATCCCTGCTTATTCCCAGTGTATAATTTCTAGGAAATACCTTGTCTAGTTTGCTTGTAGCTTTGGATGATGGGTTTTTAGTTTTGCTAGCTTTGTTCCATCATGGTTTCCAGGACAATTTGGGAAGATGAAAATATGTAGCCCTGATTGGCCAGAACTCAATATGTAGAATAGGCTGGCCTCAGACTCACTGAGATCTCTCTGTCTCTGCCTCCCAAGTGCTGGGGTAAACACATGTGCCACCATGACTGGCCACCATAACTTTTTAGCTATACTATTCACCTTGTCTTTTAAAACCATTTGAAGAGAGGGGGCAGGGGAAGACTAAGATAACAGTGCCTTCTCTCAAAGGTAGTATGCTCCCTGGGCCACTTGGGATATACTAACAAGAAAGGACATTTGCACCAGGTTTGGCAGCATATACCCATTATTCCAACACTTGGAAGGATCAGGTTTGAAGATCATCCTAGGGTGCATAGCAAGTTTAGTGCCAGCCCAGGCTTTAGGAGATTCTGTCTCAAACAACAAAAACCCCACCTTAGACCAAGATCTTGGTTTGAGGTTCCTGTGTAAATACCGTGCTCGTAAGTAAGTCACCGATGTTGTCATTGGTTTTATTTTTGAATCATTGCTTAGTAGTCATTTTGAGATCGCTATAGGAAGTCAATTTTTTTGTCTTCTGTTGAAACAAATGCTGTTACTACCAAGACTTAAAGAAGTTAGAATATATTCATCAGTTCATTGGGTGGAAGATATTTGGATAGTTGTGTTGTATTAGTATCTGACTAGGTGCCAGGGCAGTGAAAAAATAAGTAAATGGTAGTGTGGATATTTGGTTCAAAGATGCTTGTCACTTCAAAATATCAGAATAGAAGCATGTCTATCAGCCTTGTTCTTACTTTGACCCTTATTTTATAGGGTGATCTGGATCCTTTGGCATCTCTCAAATCACTGACATATCTAAGGTATGGAAATCTCTTGTTGTGATAGTTTGACTAGTGACGTCCTTAACACTGTCAGGCTGCTGCTGAACTGCTCTTCCCTGGATGTTGTGTGTTCCTTGTGACAGTAATGTAGGAAGAGTGGTATGCTTTGTCTTGATTTATAGTCACTACACTTTTCAGATGACTTTCTCAGATGGAATGCTGAGTGAGATTGGCACTGTCCCTTTTTTATAGCATCCTAAGAAATCCTGTAACAAATAAGAAGCATTACCGACTTTATGTGATCTACAAAGTCCCACAAGTCAGAGTTCTGGACTTTCAGAAAGTGAAACTCAAAGTGAGTATTGCATCCTGGCTGTGAGTCTTTACAGAATGATCCTTTATACTTTCATGACCAGTTTTTTAAAGTTGCTTAGTAACTTTTTACCATTACATTGAAATTTATGTGTGAGAAAGAACACATTAAGTTGGGGTTGTTTGTTGTTGTTTTTGTTTTTCTTGTGGCAGTTTATGGCAGGGCATTGTTGGCCATTGCTGGCCAGATGCTCGAACTACACAGTGGGTTGGCTGCTTAGATGTGTTCCCAACAAGAAGTGTAGTATAGTCCAGCTGAGCAGCTCTGCCTGTTAGAATGGCTTTTCCTCTGTGGGAAGTGCTAATTCTCTGTAGTCCCTTGGGAGTCCCTCTTAGGAACTAGCAAGGTGGGGGCGTTTTGAGAGCTTTGCCCGAGAAGGTTGGACCACTGTGTCTCCTAATTTAAAGTTGGCTTTTGGTGTTTTTACCAGCCCAGAATACATCAGGAGAATTCTCTTCCATGTTATCTAAGGAATGCATCTAAATGCATGTGGTATTCCTATTTCAATTAACTCTGTGTGTGGTGTCGCTGTAGGAGCGTCAGGAAGCAGAGAAAATGTTCAAGGGCAAACGGGGTGCACAGCTTGCAAAGGATATTGCCAGGAGAAGCAAAACGTAAGACACGGATATCCAACTTAACTCCACTTCCCTTCAGAAACACCGTCTGTCTGGCAGTCTGCCTCTTAGAAAAATTAAACCAAACTGCTTAGTGTGCTAGTACATTTGAATGATGGTGCCGGCCATCCATGACATCGTGGGAAATTTCTACCAAGTTATCAGAGCATATGTTTTGGCTTACCATTTCGGTGTGTTATTAAACGTCTTGCTTTCTCTATTGGAAGATGGATCGGGTGGTGTTTCTGAAGGAGAGAGTTCTTGTATCAGTTTGTTAACAAAGATAAGATACTACACTGGTTGAATTACTTTCAAAAGCTTTTGAAAGTAAGAGAAGCAGCTTGCACCAGTCAGAATGTAACGATTATATTCTCCCTCCCAAGTTTTAATCCAGGTGCTGGTTTGCCAACTGACAAAAAGAAAGGTGGGCCATCTGCAGGGGATGTAGAAGCAATCAAGGTAAGAATGTGTGTGCCTGAGTTGTCAGACTGGAGAGAGCCGAGATGGGACAGGACAGCAGCATGGCCTAGTGCTAAACATTGTAGATCCCATTATCTCATAGTTCTTAGGAAGACTCTGGTAATTCTAGTTCAGGAAAAGACTACCTTAACGTGCCTATTTGACCAGACTTTGATTTGAATTAATTGCATGAACTAATCAAAGGCATCTGTATGTGTCTCCTCCTGGGGACGTTCACTTCTTTGAGCAGGATTTGCTGACTGGCAGCTCCTGTTGAAATATCTGTAGAAAATCCTAGTCTCCGGTAACAGAATTCCCAACAGATACTTAGCTTGGATTTTAGGCATGAAATGATTGATTGCTGCTTCTATTTTCTAAGAGCCTGGATCTCTCCTAAATACTGAAAATTGATGGCGTATTTTCTAGGTTGAATTTTGTGTGTGTGTGTGTGTGTGCTTGTTTTCATCCTTTATTATTTGTACAGTTTTTTTTAATTTATTTAACTTATTTATTTTATGTGCATTGGTGTGAGGATGTCGAATCCCCTGGACCTGGAGTTACAGACAGTTGTGAACTGCCTTGTGGGTGCTGGGAATTGAACCTGGGTCCTCTGGAAGAGCAGCCGGTGCTCTTTACCACTCAGCCATCTCTCCAGCCCCTATTTGTGCAATTTTTAAAATCCTCACAAGTCATGTACTAAATGCTTACAATTTAGATATCAAACTTCCATCAGAATATTTTTGCCTGTATTTAGATATCAAAAAAAAAACAAAAAGAGAAAGAAAAAGATTGAAATAAATTATTCAAACATACTGAAAGTCAGTATCAGCTTTGAATTTAAATTTTAGTAATTTAATTACCACAAACATAACACTAAATGTTGAATTCCTAAATTGTACTGCTCTCAAGTACTAAATAAGCTTTTTGAAAAGGACAACAGAATTCTAGCCACACTTAATCAAGTATCTAAAGTGTTTGATTGAGAGACCTTTTACTGCCCAGCCCAGGCTCCTTACAGGGCGTTGTGTCTATTTGAAGAAACTAATCAGATTCTAGGTTGATTTAATATGCCAATGCAATTCTTCCCCCATCACAGAACCGTGTGGTTGATGTTCTATGGGAAAGTTGCTAGGAATTTCTGCAGTGTCTGCTGGGTGGTAGTCATCATCCATCTTCCTTTTCCTGTGTTTTCCAGAATGCCATAGCAAATGCTTCGACGCTGGCTGAGGTTGAGAGGCTGAAGGGCTTGCTGCAGTCTGGCCAAATACCTGGCAGAGAGCGCAGATCAGGTGAGAAAATGTTCTCCGTGGAATTCTGAAACATCACATTTGGCATGATGAGCAGACCTAAAATCCCGTATTCAGGAGGTTGAGGCCAGAGATTCAGGAGTTAGAGGTCGTTCTTGGCTATAAAACAAAAACAAGTTTGAGATCAGCTTGAGCTACACAAGACCAAGACCTTTTTTGAGGGCGGGGGAATAGGAATGAAGGAAAGAAGTGGAAGTAGGGAGGGAAGGGCAATAAAGTTGATCCATTAGAATATTTATGGGGGTCTTTTCAAGTTGTAGCAAAACATTTTATAACATGGCAAGAGCAGAGTTCTAGAGGTGATTGTGAACTTCTAAGTCATATGCTACATAATGGACATCTTGGTGAACTGATCCATTACATATACAATAGTGATCCCATAAAGTAATAGCTTAAAAATTGCCTGATACTTTTACTGCATGCTTTCTATGTTTATATATAGATGAACAGTGGCATGTTGTCCAGGTTCATAGTTTAGAAAAAATAATTGCCTTCACCATATAGGTAGTTTAATAGCTTATACCATCTAGTTTGTGTAAGTATGCACTCTGTCCTGTTCATCTTCACAAAACAAGATCTCCAGTGATAAAATTCCTAGAACGTAGATTCCTGTAAAGCAAGGTATGACTATCGATGGTAATTTAGTGGTTAACTGCACAGGTTATATAGAGAGCCTGACCAGTACTGTCTTTGGGCAGGTTTCTTCATCTTAGGCAAGTTTAAGATAGGTACTATCATCAAAAGGTTTGGGGGAGGATTGTAATAATTGCATTTGGCACAGGGCAAGTTTTGGGTAGGTGTTAACTAGTGTAATGTTTGAATGTCAAGTTGTGTCAGCAAATTGAGCACTAGAGATACATTACTCAAATAAAGTAAGCAGGTATTACACATTTTGATATAAGTATCCCTAGGGATCACTACCACAGCAGCTTCTTGGGTATCATTATCCTTGAGCTGTTTTGTTTTTGGTTTTGTGACCCACTTAGTTTTAGTCATGGTTACTTGCATGAGCATGGGGCAGGAGTGTTTACTGGAACAAGGGCAACTTATAGTGGTTTCATTCCTGAAGAGAATGACCTCCTACCTCAGCAGCTAATAATTGCCAGTTGCTCCTCAGAGAAAGGATATAGGATAGTTTTAAGATCGGTGACATTGTTGCGCTGTTGTTCCTGGGCCCCTGGGGACATGCAAGGCAAATTATTTCTGTAATAAGTCCAAGGTGTTTGCTCTTTTCATTTAGTAGAATTTGCACTGGTGGGGAAGACCTGCTGGTGCCTCAGCAAGGAGTGTTCTTCCTTGTATCTACTCCCAGTAAAATTCATGTAATTTCACTCCCTGTCCTAGATGAAGGAATAGAAATGATTTTCTTTGGAACTGAAGATAGAGTTAAGATACCATACTTACGTCCCTGAGCAATCTCCAGCACCTGACAGTGTTTATTACCAATGATAAAATTGCAGATTCTTAAGCAAAAATTGAAGTTTGGAAAACTTGGGCTGGGATGTAAATCTGGTAGAACATTGCCTAACACACATGAGACCCTGGGTTCAAACTTCACTGTTAGTAGAAGGAAAACGTAGACCCACTGGTGTAATGTTGATATCTTCCTAGTATTTATAAACGTTTCTGGAAAAGTGGGAATATTAATGAAATTTAGTTTTCATGATACCGTGTCATGAAATTACTCAATATTCGAAAGATCTACAAAACAGGGTAAATGAATTTTTCCAAATACTCAAGTGTCTGTATGAATAGGTACAAGATCCGTTCAGACTACAAGGTGGAATTTGAGCTGCAGGTATGAATGGAAAGAGTTCCTTGAGAAAACTTCAAGTTCCCCTTGGGAATGGTCTGTGAGAAGCTGCTGTTTGCTTCTGACTGCAGATGTCACAGATAGACTTGAACTTCAGTAGTTTCTCTGCACACTTGAACAAGGAAACACTTTTTGTTTTTAGAGACAGGGTCTCTCTACATAGCCCTGCTGTCCTGGAACTCACTCTCACGAGGCTGGACTAACTCAGACATTCATCTGCCTCTGCCTCCTGGCTGCTGGGATTAAAGGCATATACTACCATATTCAGCATTTTTGTTTTGTTTTTTTCTTTTTTTCAGAATACATTGACCCTCCAAAAAAAGTATTTATCTGTTTGTTTATTTGGTTTTTGGTTTTTCAAGTCAGGGTTTCTCTTGTGTAGCCCTGCCTGTCTTGGAACTCAAATCAGGCTGGCCTTGAACTCTGCCTCCAAAGTTCTGGGATTAAAGGTATATACCACTACCACTCTGCAACCAAAAATCTTTAAAAATCCTTTTTAAAAAAATAAATAAATAAAAAATATCCTGCCACAGAAACACAACTAGAACCGTTGTGTGTTTGTGTGTATTTATTCACGTTTTGTTTTATTAATGTGTATGTGTCTGGTGAGTGGACAGGTAATACAAAATTGACACGACTTATGGTTTAATGGGTTTTTTCCAGGTCCAAGTGATGATGGTGAAGAAGAGATGGAAGAAGACACAGTCACAAATGGGTCCTGAGCTCTGTGACAGATAGGTTCTCTAGGGACAAGTCTTGCTTTTTGAGCATGGAGTAACAGCTTTGCTTGTGTCAACAACAAGGAATCTGTCAGCATTGCTGAGTGCTCAGAACTACTGCTGATAATTTTTTAATATGAATGTTGCTATCTAAATGCCCGTTTTCTACAAATGATAAAATAAAGGCCATTTTCTGTGCTGCCAAATTGCTGTGTGTTTGTGGTGAGATATAAGGACATGTTTAAGTTGGAAGTTTGGGAGTGTGTTCGTGTTCCCATTACTGGCCAAAAAGCAAGATGGGGAGAGAAGGGTTTATTTGTCTTATACTTCCATATTGCTGTTCATTACTGAAGGAAGTCAGGACAGGAACTCACACAGGGCAGGAATCTGGAGGCAGGAGCTGATGCAGAAGCCATGGAGGGGTGCTGCTTACTGACTTGCTTTTCAGACTAGCAGCTCAGGGATGGCACTACCCACTTTGATCACTAATTGAGAAAATGCCCTACGTTAGAAACTCATGGAGACATTTCCTCAATTGAGGCTCTGTCCTATCTGATGACTCTAGCTTGTGTCAGGTTGATACAAGAGTACCCAGTGCAGGGAGATGGTGTTTTTGAATAAACATTACTTCTAATTATGAAATGTAACAGATTCTTTGTAAAGGCAGGCAGAATTTAGGACTGGACAAATAAAACTGAACACGTAAGCAGCTAACAAATTTAAAATGATGTAAAAAATTTTAAGTAGGAATGAGAATAATCTTTGTTGGTGCTACAGCATGAGCAGAACAGTCTTCCAGCCTGCGGAACAGACATGGGTCATGGCTCTCTGTGGAGCAGGTTAAGGCACACTTCTCTTAGCATCTAGCTGTCTTAACTGCTTTCCTCATTTAGGAAAGACTTATTGTTAAATATCAGTGCCTTGCTTTCGCTACTCTGCCTAGTTCCCTTAACAGTGTCTCTCTCAGCCTGGAGTTAGGCCGGCAGCCAATCAGTTTCAGCAGTGCTGTCCCCACTCACAGTACTGGGGTTGTAGGTATGCATTTGTATAGACCCAGCTTTTTACGTGGGTGGTGGGGATTTGAACACAGGTACTCGGGCTGAACCATTTTCCCAGCCCCTGATTGGTTTTTCAAACTCCTTTGGTAATTGCGGACGTGACAAGCATATTAAATAGTCTCTGGATGCTTTGCTTCGATGACTGACAACTAGCTGCTCTTGTAAAGAGATACAGTGAAACTGGCTTCCTAGGGGTCTTGCTGACGAGAATGGGGGACAGTGGCTTCTGCTGAGCCCTAGGCTTGAATTTAGTTTCATCCTGTGCTGGATTGGAGTCTGGTTTGCAGTATCCTCAGGGAGGCTGCTGCTCCCACAGCCCTTCTGGTAATGCACTGGCCCCTGTTGCTCAGAAGACAGATGAAGTGCTTGCTTCTTTTGGCTGTGACTGTGGCTTTATGACAGTCATGCTAAGACTGCACCAAAGAAAAAACGTTTCTGTTTTCCATAGCTTCATTGAGTTCTCTTACTGGATGAGACTCCATCTTGGTCAACAGTCCCAGTGTTGACAAGCTGGTGTCCGGGGGTAACTTCCAATTGCGGGTTTTTTGGTTTTTGGTTTTTTTTGGTGTTTTTTTTTTTTTTTTTTGGTTTTTTTCGAGACAGGGTTTCTCTGTAGCTTTGGTGCCTGTCCTGGAGCTAGCTAGACCAGGCTGGCCTCGAACTCACAAAGATCCCCGCCCGCCTCTGCCTCCCAAGTGCTGGGATTAAAGGCGTGCGCCACCACCGCCCGGCAAATTGCAGGTTTTTAACTACAAGTAACTCAAGTTTGGAACCCAGGCCTGGGCTACATTGTAGTCCTTGAGAATGATGGAGGCTGCTGAGCATGCACTGAGTTAGTCTGGACTGTGAGTACTGGATAGTTTAGTACTTGAGATAGGTCCTGAATGCCAGTGTCCTGATCAAAGACTTTGCAAAGCTGGCCAGAGGCAAATGAGGCTTCTTTTCCATCTGTCTCAGGACCCAGATAATTGGTCGTCTTCACTTCCACCCATGCTATTTTCCCTAGAACCCAACATGAATAATTTTGTAGAGCATGAGTTTTATTCGGGCTGATGTTGGGCATGTTACAGCAGAAATTTGTATCAACTGATAGTCACACAACAGTTGCAAGAATGGGTCCGTGGAACTGCATTAACATACTGACTTCAAATGGTGTCTCATAGTCCAGGCTGACTTTCAACTGCTATACAGCTGAAACTGGCCTTGAACTCCTAACCCTTATACCACCACCTCCCAACAGCTGAGATTACAGGCGTGTCACCACGCCTGACCTTGAATGTTATTGCTTTAGCATTTGAATGTAATTGGTAAATGTCTTGGCTTTAAGGCTTGAACGTGATCAACAAGAGGTGATTAATGATTAGCCTGAAGCTTGATCCCTGGATCTACATTGTACAACTGGTCTCCATACATATGCCCACATATTTATACAAGCACACACAGGAGTAGGCGCGGGAAAGATAACTCAGTGACTTAGAGGACTTGATGTCTCAATGAGACTCTAGATTTGGTTCTCAGCACCAGCACTGCAGTTCACAACCTTCTGAACAGCTCCAGGGAATCCAACACCTTCTTCTGCCCTCCATGGGCACTGCAGGTGTATGGTGTACTTACATGCATGCAAAACACTTACTCAAGTGCCCACAGAGGGCCTAGAGAAATGACTCAGAGGTTAAGAGCACTGGCTGGTCTTTCAGAGGATCAGGGTTCAATTCCCAGCACCCCTATGACAGCTTACACCTGTCTGTATCTCCAGTTCCAGGGGATCTCACACAGACATGCATACATGCAGGCAAAGCACCAATGCACATAAAATTAAATTATCCTTAAAAACCAAAAATGAAAAAAGAGTGTCCACAGAAAGAGCCTGGGCCTTACTCGTGTTAGAGCAGTACTGTCATTTCATTGCTGTCTCTGAGATCTTGAGCTTCCTACACCCTTAGTCCGCTGTGTTTGCTTCTTGCAAAACAGCAAGTTTTTGGCAGTTTGCCAGCTACTGCCACATCATCTACATGTTTCCATGTTTGACTCTGCTCTTTATTTTTTTATGATTTATTTATTTATTATGTATACAGTGTTACTCTGGATGTATGCCTACAGGCCAGAAGAGGGCACCAGATCTCATTACAAATGGGTGTGAGCCACCAGGTGGGTGCTGGGAATTGAACTCAGGACCTCTGGAAGAGCAACCAGAGCTCTTAACCACTGAGCCATCTCTGCAGCCCATCTGCTCTTTATTTTTAGTGTTTTTATTACCTTATATTAATTGTATATAATAATGGGTTTTGTGACATTTCCATACATGCACATCATATATTTTATTCATTCACACACACACACTACTCTCCTTTGCCTTTGCCCTTGGGATTATCTCCCTCTTCCCAACTAGCCACCTTTTTTTAAGGGCTGGATTTAGTGAGTTAGGGTTGTTTACAGGAGCACGGGCCCCTTACCAATGGTTGCACGACTGAAGAAATGTTTCTTACCCCTCCATCAGCTAGTAGTAATAGAGTCCTGGGGGGTCTATTAGATTAGCCTGAATTAGCACCTCCCCCTCTCAGTAGTAGGGTGTTGAGTCCAGTCTTGAGCAGGTCTTGTGACATCTGTAATCAACTAGAGTAGCTGGCTTTCTATGCCTACTTCTCCAAAAACTAACTAACCTACTCAGGACTGATAACATTTCTGCTTAGTGGCTGTCAACCAAAGCAATTCACCTAGCTAAATAAATGGCTGTGGAGAGTCACCTAAGCTGAAAGCCATGGCTGTAAGAAGTACCCATGCAAGGCTGTGGTTCTAAGAAGTGGCAGTTAGAACTAGGCATTTAGTCTACACAAGCAACAGTGGCCTTGTAGCTGCTATTCACCTCTTCGCAGAAACTGGAATAAAAGTCTAAAATCTATGCACTCAATTCAAAATGCTTTCCATTTTACTGGATTGTTATACTGTGCACATCTAAGTGCACGCTGTGGTGCCCAAGAGTAAACAAAGCGACTTTGTATATATGTTTTATTTATGTGGCATTGTTGTTTCTGAGAAGGGCTATGTAGCTAGCCCTAGCCAAAGTGGAACTCATGGATATCCACCTGCCTCTGTCTCCCCTGGTTTTGATTTTTGAGGCAGTCTCTCGTTGCCCAGTGTGGCCTTCCTATGACACCAAAGATGATCTTGGATTCCTGATTCTCTTCCCTCTTCCTCACAAACGTTGGGATTAGAAGCTTTTGCCACCATAGTCAGTGGATGCAGTGCAGAGCTCAAAACCCAGGGTTTGGACATGCTAGGCAAGGAAGTACTTGACCTAAGTGAGATACATTCCCAGTCCTACTTTGTATATTTTTAATGCATTATCTCTATGAATTGCTAGTTTCTATTTTATATTGCAAAATTAAAGTGGAAAAGATTCCTTTTATTGGCATCGTGTAAAATAATTGATTTTATTATGACATTTTCATATATGTGTATCATGTACTTTGATCATACCCACCCCACCTTTTTGCTCGTTTGTTTTTTGAGATAAGGTTTCTCTTTATAGCCCTGGCTGTCCTGGAACTCACTCCATAAACCAGGCTGCCCTCGAACTCAGAAATGAGTGCTGGGGTTAAAGGTGTGCATTTTGTTGTTGCTGGTTTTGTTCCCACTCCCTTTTAAAGAAACCAAATGTTACTACTTATTTCATCATCATGATTACAGATGTTACGGGACTGGATAAACAGGCAAATTAAGCAACCTCCTCCCTCTTAACCAGATGTTTCTCTTGCATTTGTATGACGAAGCCTAAGTACGTGAGAAATCACCTTAAACTAAGAGTAATGGTTTTGGGGGTGTAGCTCAGAAGTAGAGTGTAGGGAGCCCAATGATCGGTATCCCAAATTTTAAAACAAAGGCATCATTTTTTACCACTAAGAGGAAAATATTAAGAATATAAAACTAATTTAGCAAATTGATGACTATTGTCATATCCTTAACTGATAATATCCAGTCATCAATTTTCTGATTTGAAAAGTCCATTTTCAAGGTGGCTGAAAATGTGAAGCAATTTCAGGCTTTTCTCTCCCACGTTCCATGAACACCAGTCCCTCAGTAGGAAAAACTGCATTAGTTTACTACTGTAGTAGGCTACTCGACAAGCTAATTTTACGAAGCAATGGCATTTTAGAGGTTCAAAGTCCACACAAAACACGGTAAAACATCGGTCAGGGTCCTTTGACTGTGTCACATCATGGTGGGATGTATTTTTCCTGGAGAACTCCATACTGACTTCATATGACCCCCACAAAGGTGCCGCCTTTATACACCACGGATAAAATTGTTGCCTTCTTAATCCCATTAATCTAAGACTTTGGAAACTTGATTCCATCAGTTCCATTTCAAATCGGAGCAGTATCCTTTATTGCTTTCCTAATATGTTGCTGGGAAGCATTACAAAACTGTGGTAAGAGTCTAAACATGTTGGAGTCATTAATACATTAATCCTTCCCTTGGCATTGTGGTTCCTTAGAAATAATTTGGGTCAGTGGAGCATTAGGTCGCTTTCCTCATGGTCGTAGAGGGGACCTATGCTGCAATCCTCACTGGCCCTGTGACGACAAGGGCGGGATGCAAATTTCATCCCTACGAGGCTCCAAATCCCTTGCTCCTCGCTGTCCAATCAGGACCAAGTACAAGATCTGTTTGGAAACCAGAGCAAAAATTGTTATCCACTTCCAGAGCTTCTAAATGCCACAGTTCTTCTCCCCCAAAGTCAAACGCGCTTCCGCCGGGGCGTCCTCAAGCCCCGCCCTCCGGTCACACCCCCTCTGTGATTGGTTGAGCGTCGAGACAAGTCGAGCCACGATAGGTCAGAACCGCCGCGGCCGTGAGCGCCACGTGTACAAAGGGCTGAACCGGAAGCTCGGAGCCGAGGAGAGCAGTGGGCCTGTCGTTGGCAGCGGAGGCAATGGAGCACCCAGAGGAACCTCTGTCCGCGCGGCCAGCGCTGGAGACCGAAGGCCTGAGATTCCTGCACGTTACAGGTGAAGGGCGGCTGAGCGTGCGGCAGGCGCCGCCATGCTCGGTGGGTCGGCCTCCAGGAGGCCTGGCGTTAACGCCGCGGGCAGGCTGGGACGGCGGGCTTGGCCCGAGAGCAGCTTCCCCGAAATCGGCCCGCTCTGGGCGGGCGCTCGCGAACTTGATTCGCTGGAGTCTTTCTAACACCTCCTTTATGCAGTGACTGGAGTCTCCGGCTGGCGTTTTGCTCTGCATAGCCCTAACCCACTGCTGTCTCCTTTACAAAGTGTAGCTCCGCAGGTCTGGGTGGCCTTTGCTGTCCTGAATTGGATAGACACATCCCTCTAGCCCTTGAGAACCCCGCTGCTGTGCCCTGCACCCTCCAGACTACTCCCGAGTGCTCTGGTGGTTGAGAAGTTTCTGTACTCAGCATTTCCGGAATCCTTGCATTCCCGGCCCAGATAGTAACTAGTAAAGGGGTCAGTTTCCTCAGCTAGATGTGAAGGTTCTGATGGCAGGAGCTATGATTTATCTCTGCTGAATATTATTGAAAAATGGCATTCTCCGTTTTTGAAACTGTTTTCTTTTTGTCAGTGGGCTCCGTGCTGGCCAGCTACGGCTGGTACATCCTCTTCAGCTGCATCCTTCTCTACGTTGCCATCCAGAAACTCGCAGTCCGACTGAGGGCGTGGAGACAGAGGCAGCTGGACCAGGCTGAGACTGTTCTGGGTTAGTGTCCTGTGATAGAAATGAAGGTGCCTGTAGCTTACTTTCATGGGTGGCAGCAGTTTATGCCTTTTAGTTTGGGTTTTTGAAAGATTTTTATTGAGATGCAAAAATTTCCCAACGGCGTGTAGCATACTCAGTGCACATCTTGTTTAGTAAGAGGATCAAAATAAAAACTTAACCCTTTCGTGTGCTCTAGCTACATCCTTTGAGTTATTGTGGGTGACCAGAAACTCGGCATTAGGATTTTGCATGCACTTCATTTTGACGTTTCCCAGACCTCGTCAAACCTGATTTCCGCCTTTAATCGCGGATCTCTGTGAGTTCCAGGCCATCCTGGTCTATAAGAGCTAGTTCCAGGACAGGCTCCAAAGCTCCAGAGAAACCCTGTCTCGAAAAACAAAAACAAAAAAACAAAAACAAAAAAACAAAACAAAAAAAAAACCTGATTTCCATTTCTCATTTGGTTGTTTTAAAAAAAAAAAAAAAACCTTAAAGCGCAGCCATTCTAGCTAGAAGCTACCTCTGTGGTTGTGCCCAAAAGAAATGTGAAGTATTTTATGTTGCAGTGTAACTAAAATACAGATCACCATGCATCTGAATTACCATAGTACTGGGACTGGGGTGGAAAGCCTTGATTTACAGCTAGGCAAAGCTGTAAACTAGGATTGGGTATGGGACACATGCCTTTAGTCCCAGCACTCAGGAGGCAGAGACTGGCAGATCTGTATGAATTTGAGGTCAGCTCAGTGTACATGGAGAGTTCTAGGCCAGCCAGAGCTACATAGTAAGATCCTATCAAAAAAAAAAAAGGAAACTGGGGTTGGAGCTGTCACTCAGCTGGTGGAGTGCCTAAGTAGCATACACAAGGCCTGGGGTTTAGTCTCCAGTACTAAATAAAAGTGGGCATGGCCAGCTTTCGTTATCCCGCACTGGGAGGTGGAGGATCAGGAGTTTAAGGTCACTCTGGGCTACATAGTGACTTGGAGACCAGTTGAGGTTACAGGAGACCCTCCCTCAACCAGAAGTTAGTTAAGCTGGGATATTCATATTCAATTCATAATGCTAACTAAAAGGACTTGTTTTTTGTTGGAAGAGGATCTTACACCTCTTTTCACAGACCTGGGCAAGTCCAGTGATAGATGGAGATGCAAAGGCCTTCAGCTTTGCTTTGTGGACCGCTGGTCAGCCTAGTGATCGGGTGCGAGTGAGATGTATGGTGTATATGTTGTACAGTAGAGTCTCGCTCCGTGACCATAATAGCACTTAGTGCTCCACTCTGAGTGTGCAAGGATATATTTCGCGGTGATTTTCTGACGTTTGAACCTCTCTATATTTATAGGCTATTTTATATGGAGTCATACCTAATTGTTTTTTCTTGCTATTTTAGAACCTGATGTTGTTGTTAAGCGACAAGAGGCTTTAGCAGCTGCTCGTTTGAGAATGCAGGAAGATCTAAATGCCCAAGTTGAAAAACATAAGGAAAAACTAAGACAGGTATGAACTGGGTTGACTTAAATTAATTGTGTTGGGTTTTTTTTTCTTTTCTTTGTTTTTTCAGGGCCTTGAGCATGCTAGACAAGGTCTCTGTTACCTATCCATACCTCTACTGAACTGTTCAAGGCTTAGTGATAATGGTCAGTAAAATATTTACTGTTATTTCCAAGCATAGAGCAGAGTCGTGTCTCATTAAATTCCAGCTGCATTTTATAGTCTACTAGGTCAGCGCTGGCCATATAGAGGAAATATGCTGGCTACGAATATGTTTGTGAATTCATTGCTACCGTGGACAGTGTGGGTGAGTGAGTGCACGCCTTTTGGGTGGATATCAAGAATTAATTTCATTTAGTTTACTGTGGGTCAGCATGCTTGCTTTGTACAGTTTTGAACAGTCAAGGGAGGAAAACTCTTGAAGAAAGGTACATCTTTTGTTTCTGTCTTGCCTTCAAGTGTTTTCTTAACAGTATTACTTCACAAGACTGTGTGCTAGGGGCACATTGCTGCCAGAGCCGCTGTGGATACCACCAGCCTGTCTGCCTCCCAAGTGCTGGGCTTCCAAGCTCCATATTTAGCTCTGTTTGAAGCTGGGTTTTGCATATGACTTAGTTTAGGGATGGTCAAGCACACAGCTGTGGGTTTCAGGAGAGTAAGAAAACGCAGCGTAAGGCTTAGGTAAGGATTGTGTTGGTGGAGGTGTAGACTAAAAGATGGGAATTTTGAGTTTGTTTTTAAGTCATGGATTTTCATGGGAGGAAAGGTGGAAAGTGAGGGAAGGAGGAACCAAAGGTTACTCTGAGCAGCCAGGGGAGTTGCGCTGGTCCTCATGGGAGTAAGACTGCTGTACTCGGTACTTCTGCTGCTGTGCTGGAATGACAAGCAACTGGGGAGAAAGGGTTTATTTTGGTGTCCAGACCCTGGGGGAGGACACAGTCTGTCATGGCAACAGGAACATGAGGCCAGCCTGGCAGTCAGGAAGCAGACAAGGCAGGAAATGGAGCCAGGCTATAAAACCTCAAAGTACCTCCAAGAACATACTTCCTCCAGCAAGGCTGCCCCTCCTAAAGGTTCCATGACATTCGCAAACACGGCTGCCAGCTGGAGACCACGTGTTCAGATACTAGTGCCTGTGGGTGACATTTATCATTCCAATGACATTTGTACACTAGCATTGAGCTAATCTGTCATTGTCATTTCCAGTCTGATCCAGAAGTTTTCAGAGCCTCTCTCATCTCCCACAAAAAGAACCCTCTCCCAGCTGTGAGGCACCAGACAATTTGGTCTCAGAATTATCAGCCTCAGTCGTGTCGCTGGGCTTCCAGAGACATGTGCCTTTCTGCCACATCGGCACCTTCTCTTATTTCTGCATGGCCATCCTTTCGGGTCTGCTCTTCCCAGCTTGACTGGGACCCAGAAGGAAAGAACATAATAAGATATAAATGCACACCCTCCCTCCTGAGGCATTTAGTTCAGTAGCAGCCTTCAGATAATGTAAGCTAGTTGCCAGTCTTCCCCTTAGTCACCAGCCTGACTTTAAAGTTAAGAATTAGAAACCTGTGGCATAGAAGTTTGTTCTGTGGAAATAACATCTCCACTGTCCTTGCTTCTTACCCACTGCCTAAATAGCCCATGTAATGTTAAATTTATTTAGGTGTTTTGGTTTTTTGTTTGTTTGTTTTTTCGAGACAGAGTTTCTCTGTGTAGCTTTGGAGCCTGTCCTGGAACTAGCTCTTGTTGACCAGGCTGGCCTCAAACTCACAGAGATCTGCCTGCCTCTACTTCCCAAGTGCTGGGATTAAAGGTGTGCGCCACCACTACCCGGCTTATGTAGGTATTTTTACAGATGTAGTTTATCCAGTATTTTATGAGCACATTGTGTGGGTCCCTTTGAATAGAAATGGAAATAGTACGTGCATGTTTTTTCTAATGCCCATCATATCTGCCTGGCTTATGGTTAGTTTAGATCTCTCATAGGTAATGTTAGAATTTATCTGCTATACATTGATTCTGGGTGTTTATTATTTGTGTGTTGAGTGCAACCATGTACATGTTGTGGTGTGCACTGGGAGCTCAGAGGACAACTTACAGGAGTCAAGTCACTTCTTCCATTTGCGTTCTGGAGCTCAAATAGATCATAAACTTGTTTGCTTGTTCAGCAAGCACTTTTGCCTGCTGAGCCATCTTGCTGCACCCCACCCCCCATTTGTTTTTTGATTTGTTATGATGGATTAGACGTTTTTTTTTTTTGAGGCATAGGGTCTCATGGAGCCCTGCCTAGACTAGACATCTGCCCCTGCCTCCCTATAGCTGGGGTTCTGGGATTGCAGGCATGCTTCACCATGCCCCACTAAGTTAGACATTCTTGATGTAACTAAAAGTATAGAGTAACCTTTATGTTAAGAGGTAGTTGGTTCTTTTTGAACTTCCTGTGCTTATAAGTGATGGAAGCTTGAAGGGTGTGCCATGGAGAAATTTGCAGAACATGTGCTTTTAAGCCATCTCATCATGTGTTCTTATGTCATCACAATTTAATTAGGACCAGAATAGATTGCACTGGGTTTGAATTCTTTCGGAAATGAGAGATTGCATGCCCCTGACATGCATGTCCACTGCAATGCTTGGTTGCTTAAAAAAAATGGCTCCTGTCCATGAAGCAGGAAGCAGAAGCAAATACCATGTGTGTTGGATCCATACCTACCACAGGCTTCTTGGGCAGCCATTGCTGAGTGTGGTTTTCTGCTGGGATTCATTTCCCTTATGTTTCCATAGTACTTAACTTTCTAATGCACTTGGCAATCTGTTGTCCTATGATCCAGTGCCTGAGGCACAGCCAGGTAGTGGTAAAACAGGCCACACACACCCATTACAGGTCATTTCTTCTGCATTGCCAAAATGGACTGATAAGGGTGGGTTGAAATAATGGAATCATTGTTTCTTTTTCCACATTTTAAAAACTTTATTTTTATTTTATGTGCATTGGTGTTTTGCCTGCGTGTATGTGTGGGGCTGCAGATCCTCGGGAACTGAAGTTACAGAGAGTTGTGAGCTGCCGTGTGGGTGCTGGGTCCTCTAGAAGAGAAGTCAGTGCTCTTAACTGCTTAGCCATCTTTCCAGCCCCTTCCGTACATTTTAGAGCATTTAAATAAAGATTTTATGAGATAGGGTCTCAGTGTGTTTGCCAGGCTGGTTTCAGACTTAAAGTTTCTCATCTCCTGGGCTCCAGGGTTAGAGGTGTACGCCACCATCGCCACCATCACCACCGTGGCCACCGTGCCAAGCCCCCACAGCAGCTCTTTTTTTTTTTTAACATATATATATATATATATATATATATATATATATATATATATATATATATATATAATGAAAGTGAGCCGTGTTTGGAGAGAGATTTGAATTAGAATTCTCAAATGAGCATTTTCCCTGAGACCAGTAGGAGCTTATGAGAGCTTCCTCTCTGTGTTCTTTGTGTGTGTGATTTTTCCTTAGCTTGAAGAAGAGAAAAGGAGACAGAAGATTGAAATGTGGGACAGCATGCAAGAAGGCAGAAGTTACCGGAGAAATCCAGGAAGGCCTCAGGTAACTAGAGTTGACGGCAACTAGCTGTGTCGAGTGCCGGGGCTTGGATTGGGTTTGTGGTTTTTGTAAATTAAACCCAGACCATGGCATATTGAACTATACCACCCTACCCTCAAGTAGAATTTATTGATTCTTAAATTTGTGTATGTTCAAACAGGAAGAAGAAGATGGTCCTGGGCCTTCTACTTCGTCTGTCACCCCCAAAGGAAAATCTAACAAAAAGCCTTTGCGGGGAGGTGGTAAGAGCCTGGCGATGTGAATCATTTAGAAGTTTTAACACTTACAAGATATATTGTCTTTTGTCTGTACTTTCTGTGTATGTGTGCTGTGTGCACTTGAGTCTGCCAGTGCACGTGCCCATGCTTGTACACAGAGGACATTAGGTTCTATCAGTTTCCACCCTACTCCCTGAGACAAGACCTCCCCCTCATCTCATTAGTTAGTTTGGCGGCTGGGAAGCCTCAGCAGTCCAAGCGGAAGCACTGAGCATACAAGTGTGTCTGCTACCATGCGTGGCTTTGTGCTTGGGTGCTAGGGCTGTGCACACAGGTCCTTGTGCTTGCTCAGCCCTTTTCCCACTGAGCCTTCTTCCTGGCTCTGTATTTTCCTTTTAAAAGTTAAGATTCTTCAGCTGAGCATGGAATGTATGCTTGTAATCCTGGTACTTGGGCAGCTGAAGCATGATTGTCCAAGTGGAGGCCAGCCTAGGCTACATAGTAAGGAAACAGTCTCAGTTTCTCTGTCCCCAAGTTTAGGGCTGTAGAGATAAGGCTGCCTGTGGCTCTTCACTGAGCAATTAGGATGATGGTGCTGGGATTCAGTGTCTTTCCTGCTCCTTGATAGGCTGTGACAGGAAATGTGAGCCAGGATGAGAACACTCTGTCCTACAGAGCTGTGTCTGGCAGACACTGTCTTGTCTTGCTCCAGTGCTGCCCTGTTTCTTATGAGTAACTTTCTCAAGATAGAAATATGTTCACTCAGCTTTTCCTGTATATTACATGACGAGATGCTTTAGGTGACACCATAGCAGCACGTCTTCATCTTGTCCCTGAGGGATTTTACATATCTTGGGAAGGTGGGACAGACAAATGCAGGGATTAGCAATCTTTTGTGATTCAGGCTGAGTTTGAAGCAATGGAACAATTTATTATGTATCTCACCTCCAGAGCTAATTACTTTCATCCTGGCCTAACCAACACACATCAGTTTGTACATGGCCTGTTGTGCTGTCCAGCAGTCCTGAGCTGGGGCCAACCTAAGCAACCTGGCTTAGCAAATGAGGAAACTAAAACTTAGGGCAAGATTTCATGATAAGCTTGGAGCAGAACCAGCCCATGTAAGACTGACTGTGGAGCCTCGGGCATTTGGCAAGGACACAGTTATCATATTGGCTGTAAGGATCTGATGTGGGAGGAAGAGATGGAAAAAGAATGTAGGTGACCCATTTCTGACTACTAGAAGTGTAAGGTTCCATTCTGGCTATTTGGTTTGGTTTTTGAAACAAGGTCTTAGACCTAGGCTGACTTCCAGCTCAATATGTAGCCAAGGATGACCTGGACCTCTTGATCCTCTTGCTTCCTCCTTCCAAGGACTAAGATCACAGGCCTGGACCATCACACCCTTTTAAAATGTTCTGCTTTGCTTTTGTTTTGTTTTTGAGACAATGTCTCAAACTATAGCCTAGGCTGTTTTAGGAATCACAGTATATCCAAGGCTGGCCTTATGCAACCTCCTGAGTGGAACTACAGTTGTGAGCCCCCACATCTGGTCATTTTAATTGTTTTCAAAAGTCTATTTTCTGCAGCTTTAATAGCCTTTATTTGGATGTGTGCTTTCTTTTAAGCACTATAATTAGTGTAGAGTAAACATCCAAGCCCATTTCTCTGAAAACCTACCAAAACCCTCCAGTCCCTGAGCATGAAATCCCATGAATCCCTGGGCTCGAGCCAAGCTCGAGCAGGGCTGAAATCTCACCAACCCCTGCTCTGGAAAATTCCTCCCCCAAGAAACCCTGTTTAAGCCTGCCTCCTGCCCAGTCCCCTGCTGCTTCTCACCTGAGCAAAGGCAGCCAATTTCTTGTGTCTCTCCCAATAAATCTCTTATGTGAGGTTTGTTGTGTGGTGTGACTTTGTGGTATTCCTTGGCTCCCGACTGCCAAAGATGCCTTTCCCCTCAGAGATGCAACAGTTCTACAGAGGAAAACATTTACTTCTGCTAGGGAAACCTCCCCACTCGGGGCTGCAACACCTCCTTCGGGAAACCTTACCTTAGAGTTAACTCGTGCATTGGGGATTTCCCCTCAGAGCTGCAACACTTGTATTGAGGAAATTTTCCCCTCAGAGCAGAGCTGTAATGCTTAAAATTGGAGGCTTCATATAGTTAAATCAGGGTATCCAGTAATTTCTGATTAACATTTTGCATGCCTCTCAAGTCCGGGTATTAAAGGCTGCACCACAACTATCTCCACCTTATTTTTTATATTCTAAAGTCCCTTGGAAATGGCCATGAGGATGGAATCTTTATCTTTGCAGTGATTTACATGCTAGATTTGTGGTTAGAGTTTTAATATAGAATATTCCCTCATCTCCAGCCATCAAAATGGATCTGTTTCCTTTTCACTTCCAGGTTATAACCCTCTGACTGGTGAAGGGGGTGGAACCTGCTCCTGGAGACCTGGACGCAGGGGCCCATCATCTGGTGGATGAAGCTAAGACTCTTGTTAGTGTCACTTGACATTAACAAGGTGAACCCTTAACCCTCAACTCAATTGCCTTACGCACACTTTCACAGTGACTAGCCAAGAAGAGGTGGGCTTATTTCCATTCTTAACTACCTGCATTTTAAGGGCTTTGGTCAGTATGAGATGAGACATTGCCGTTAGGTCACACTCTGCTTAGAGACGAGACAGCCATTAAGTTCATGGCTACTTGCTAGCTGGTAGGCTGAAGGCCTCTTGTATTTAGCAGACTTTGTGAAGGAGGCCCAGTGGTGATGGTTTGGGGGTAGAAGTCCTTTCTGATAGGACAGTCTCTGTGACAGGATGCGTTGAATGATGTCTTCCTTATAAACGGTGAGCCCACCAGTGAGGATTACTGATGTACAGTTGATGGGGTTTGCTTCTGTATATTTATTTTTATGTACAGAACTTTGTAAAAAAGAAAAAGTTAAATACTTGAAAAGTAACATTTTTAGCATCTTTATTAAACTCGAGGAAATTTCTTTGTGAGCTTGACTTTGTCAGACATTAAATAGCTTTTTGTCATCCAGTCTCCAATTATTTTGCTTACTTCTCATGGCTAGTGGCAGATATCCTCGGTTATTTTAAAGTTGACAGACTCTTTGAGTTTTCGTTGTTACACTGGTAGGATAAACAAATAGCACAGCAGGCTATGGTGGTATGTGCCTGCACCCACACACCGGGGCCTGAGAGTAACTGCAAATTTGAGGCCGACCTTAGCTATGCAGTGAGTTCCAGGCCCATCAGAGTTATAGAGTGAGACTCTGCCTAAGGGAACACAAGTACTCTGTAATAGACTGGTAAGACATGTTTAAAAAGAAAACAGAAAAGCATGGCATTTGCCTGTAAACACTTCAGACACCACAGGATTGCCAGACTGGCCTCAGTAGCAAAACCCTACCTCTCCACACACCAACCCAACAACAGAGTCCTGCTTGAGCTCCCAGGACTTCCTTTATGCATATGGCTCATCTGTCCTTGGGAGGACCTGCTGGGGACTTTCTGTAAGACTCTGATTACATAAGTATGTATGTGTCTCAATTTGATTGTTTGTTTTTGTTTTTCAAGACAGGTTCTCTATTTGTAGACCTGGGTATCCTGGAACTCACTTTGTAGACCAGGCTGGCCGTGACCTCAGAAATCCGACAACGTCTCTCTTCCTGAGTGTGAGCCCAGCTGTAGTCTTTGATTTTTATATTATTCAACACTTGTTTTGAATAGCAAAACTATTCTTAACTTGGACCAGTTTGGGCTTACATGGTGGATGTTGGACCTCTTGGCATAGAATCAGTCATGGAAAGTAAAAAAAGAATTAAACTAGAATGGCCCACTTGGCTAGAAGGTAGAAGTCTATGGGGCAAAACAGTTTGTGGTTGTCTGTTAACATATAAAAGGAAAAAAAAGTCTTTGTAGGACTTTGCTGGGGAGCTTGGTCTGGCAGTACTCATATAGTCACTTGAGAGACGGTCAGGAGGATTTCTAGTCCAAGGATAGGCTGGGCAATGTGGAGGCTAGGAAGTCTTGGGGAAGGCTTGAGAGCAGAGTTGGGATGGGTGTAGCACTGGAATTAGAAACAAATAGCTAATTGACTTGGAGTCTAGAAGGACTGAGTTGTGTTAAGTGGCTTTCAACTAAGCAGTAGTGTTGATTTGTAATAGAAACTAAATAGGCAAAATTGTGATTTTGGTAATAGTAGGTGTTCTGGCAGGTTTGGATGGTGATAATCATACAGAAGTAATGGAGTAACGATGTTACTGGTATACAAATAATGGGTGTAATGTATTGAGATTCTACCTATATAATAGTTTGGAAAAGCACTTACCATGTCATATCTACAGACCTGGTTAATACTCTGCCTGTGGAGCAGGTAGTCTGGTTTTCAGGAACTGAAGCTTAGAGGAGTTAAGTAACTTGCTCAGTGCTAATCAGTGTAGTCTATTTCATCTTGTGTTCTGGACCCAAAGCTTAAGCTAATCAAGGTGTGGACACTTTCATCCAGCTAAAGAAACAACTACTCTGAGGAAATTGTGTGTCACAACTTAAGGGCAGTGAGCACTTCAGATGGGCAGCCTGGCACCACTCAAGGTCTGCCTGCTGAATAAAGAAGGAACTGAGGGCAGGAGTACAAAGGCCAAAACCCAAGCATGACATAGAAGAATGGACTGAGCCAGTCATAAAACCTGTTTGAAGCTGGGTGGTGGTGACACACACCTTTAATCCCAGCACTCAGGTGTTGTGGAATATAGTTGAAGATGTGTTACATTTGTTTATGCTGTGGAATATTTGTTTAATGATGCAAAGATGTGTTTCATTCTTTTATGTTGCATTTGTTTGACTCTGTGAAGCTGTGTTACTCTGCCTGCCTAAAACACCTGATTGATTGGTCTAATAAAAAGCTGGAGAGAGAAATAGGCGGCAGAGAATAAATAGGAGAAATCTGGGAAGAGAGATGGAGGAGCAAGAAGAGGAGGAGAGGAGGATATTGGGCCAGTCACATGGCCAGCTGCAGAGTAAGAAGTAAAGAAAAGAATATAGAATAAAAAGATAAAAGTCCAGAGGCAAAAGGTAGATGGGATAATTCAAGCTAAGAAAAGCTGGCCAGAACCAAGCTAAGCTAAGGCCGGGCATTCATAAGAATAAGTTTCCTTGTATTTATTTGTGAGCTAGGTGGAAGTCCCCCAAAGAATAACAACAAAACCAACTACACTCACGAGGTAGATCTCTGAGTTTAAGATCAGCCTGGTCTACAGAGCAAATTCCAGGCTACCCAGAGAAACCCTGTCTCGGAAGACAAACAAACACCCGTTTGAAACCCAGCTGCGTGTTCTGCCTTACCTTCGTGCTATGGCCACAGTCCGCTCTCCTCTTCCTGCTGCTCTCCCTCACCTTCCTGACTTCCGACCACCAGGGCACTCAGAGCTTACTCCCTGGACATTGTCTTTATTCTTCCTTTTTCATTTTTGCATACCCACATCCTGATTCCTAACAAGTGTGCTCTGACCCCCACATGTGTGCTTTCGCTGCCACCAACACATAAACATAAAGAAATGTAAAAGGTGATGATTTGAAGGGGTCACAACATTCACAAGTGTAGAGAGGACTCCAGTTGTAGACATGTTTACTGTTCAGTTAACTGCATCATCCTTGGGGGGGTCCACGTGATAGTGTGAAAACAGGCCTTTGTGGCACCCAGGAAACTCACTAGCCACTTGCCTTTTTTAGCACCCTGAGACTACAGCAGATTTCTGCAGGTGTGGATACAGTCCTCCTTATTTTGAAACACCTAATTCAAACCTCAAGGGTCACCTCATACCTGCCTTGGCATCATCAAAGCATCCTGCAGAGCCTGGAAGAGAGAGCACGAAAGGAAGTGCAGAAGCAGGGATCTCACCAAGTGGCCTGATTTGGGCGGTTGCCCATTAGCATTCCCTAATCATAAGCTGCCATAAGTAAAATAAGCTCTTATCCCCAAGGGACTGTGGCTCCTTCAAGTTTTGTTCCTCTCAGAGATCTGTGGGTCATCTAGAAGCTGACTGGGCTGGTGTCGTCCCTGATAGCTGTCAGCTGGGCAACAGGTGACTGGCTCTGTGCTTCCCGGTCTGAAGCAGGCTAGGGTAGCCAGGGCTTGTTCATGTGGCAACTCGAGTCCAAGTTCAGGATGACAAAGTTTAATTTTTTTTTTTTTGTATTTTAATTGTTTCTGTTATGTGTGTTAGCCAGTTTAGGAACATATGTACCACAGTGCATGTGTAGAGGTCAGAGTACAACTTTGAAGAGTCAGTTCCTCCTTCCATCTTGTTGAAGCAGGGTCTTATATCTGCCACTATGTATACTCCATTCTAGCTAGTCTATGAGTTTCCATTTGATTCTCCTGTTAACTCCTCTGATTTCATTTGGGATTATGGATACAAGCCACTACGTCCAAGGATCATACCTCAGGTATTGGGCTTGCTGGGCAAGCATTTTACCCCCAAACCATCTGTCTCATCAGCCCACATTCACAGATATTGATTCCCATTTTACTGCTATCCCATTGACTTAAGCAGTTCATAATTCGAAAGCTAGGAGGAGGTCAACACTCAGTGGGAAGACCTATAAAATCGCATTACAAGGAATAAATGCGGGGAGGGGAAAATGCCATTTAGTAGAATTAGCCTAATCCCGGCTAGATGCTATTGATGACCTTGTGCAGCCTTCCCTCATTCCTCAGTGTGAATTCTGCCCCAGTCTACTGAGGTTAGCTCACCTTCCAGTTAAGGCTCATCCCCAAGATTTACAGTCAAGACAGTGGAGTAGCAATTGTGCATAACCCTGCTCTGACCAATACAGTATATTCCCAGCCTTCCAAGAACCTAAAAGTAACCTTAAGTGAGGACATACAGACTGGCTGGGGTTTAGCAAAGGCACTCTGCAGGCAAGCAGGCAAGGTTTAGGCACAGTGCAATACTGTACAGTGATGTTCCTCACTAGAGAACCATCAATGTTGTGAACCCAAGGACGGTTACTGGTATCTGCAGAAGGGATCTGTGGAACGGTCGCTTAGCAGACTTCCAGTAGACTGCCATCTTACAGAGACCCAGGGAGAATGCCAGTGTGTTCTGACCTCACTCCCATCCACTCACCACTCTTCTGCAAGTGCTAACTGATGCTTACTGAAAGCTACCCCCTGGGGTGTCGACATCTACTAGGTTGGTTAACCATTGCCTTTTAGACTTTCAAGAACAGGTTGAAGTTCTGACTCCTACTCCCTATGGATGTGACCTTATTTGGAAATAGGGTCTCAGTAGATGTTCAAGGTGGACATGTGACAGAGTGGGGGTGACATAGCCACAAGCCCCAAACATTTGGCTGACTAGAAATTGAACAAGAAAACATTTCCAGCACCTTCACTTTGGACATCTAGAACTAAGAGAATACCTATCCTTCTGTGGCTATAAACAAGTTTGTTTCTGGTGATGTGTCACAATAGCCATAAGAAGTGAGCCATAAGAAAGTTACACTGCGAGCACCCCTCCCCCTCCTCCCCCGCCATGTTACAAAAGACAGAGTCCGAGGGCTCAGGAGACAGAAAAGTTCCACAGAATTTCCACACGGACCTTGCCAGGAGATGGCCTGAAAACATTCCTAAGGCCAATCTCACAAAGGCTGTGAGCACCGATATTCGTGAACAGCTCTAAAAGCAAGCTTGATGTGAGGACAAGCAATAGGCCCTCCAGGTCTGCCTGCCTGCTTTTGCTCCAGAAGGCTGACGTATGAGATGTAGGGCCCCAGCCACACAGTCCGCTTGGGCCAGCTCCTGAAAGTACGTATGCATATGGCTACTCAGCAGGCCTGTACTTCTCCAAAGAATGTGTTGGGAAACCCCATGCGCTGTGGATTGAGGCCTGAGTGTAAGCATCTCCGGGTGAGGAATGCTGCTCCTGGTGCGTGCAGTGACAAGCGCCCATGCAAGTGGTTGGTGGAGTGCTGATACCAAGAGTCCAATTCTTAGCAGCTCTGTGTGATTAGGCTTAGGTTGGGGGACCAGCAGGAGAGAAGAGAAAAAAGTCTGCTGTTCCCATCAGTGTGCTTGCTCTCATCCCCGAGAACTGAGCTCATTTCTTAGTCTTGTGTCCAGTGGCTTCTCACCCGCTGTAACTCCAGCTCCACGGGATCCAGCACACCCTCCCTGACCCCCACAGGCACCTGCATACACGTAAAATACCTGCATACACATAAAATCTTTTTTCTTTCTATCCGAGACAGGGTTTCTCTGTGTAGACCTGGCTGTCCTAGAACTCACTCTGTAGACCAGGCTAGGCTCAAACTCAGATCAACAGCCTTTGTCTTCTGAGAGCTGAGATTAAAGGTATATGCCACCACACCTGGCTAAAACAAATCTTTTTTTTTTTTTTTAAAAAAAAAAAAAAGAATTTATACCTACGATACCACCCAATGCTAGCTAGCTATTTTCATAAATATTAACTAAGGGACATGGATGCTCAAGCCCCTGGAAAGCATACACGTGACAGAAATGTTCGCAGCAACTGTATGTGTCATGGCCTACATTGGAATCAGTACAGGCATCCAGGAACAAGTGAATGGACAGACATTCATTCATTGAGTGAAATGGCACTTAGCAGTAATGGAATGATTGAAACACATACTGCAGCATGATGGATTTCAAAATTCTTATGCTGTGTGCAACGAGACAGGCAAAAGAAGTCCACACGATTCCGTTTCTACAAAACCCCAGTGCAGGCCCATTAAGTCATAGTGATCGAAAACACATCAGGCTGAGAGAGGTGAGCAGAAGGGGTGGGGCTATGAAGGGGAAACGAGTTAAGCCTGGTAGAGCATTGAGAAACCTAAGGCAGGGAGATAATGATCTCCAGGCCAGTTCGAGCTACACAATAAGACGTTTGAAACATCAAAAGCAAAACCCTAGGTGTAGTTGTTCACACCCTGACCCCACTGCTCTGAAAACTGAGCCTGAGAGAGGTTTTCCAGGAGTTCAAACCTGCCTGGGTTAGTGTGATACTCTAACCACCCTCCAAAAATGGGGGTTGTGGAAGAAGAAATTTGGAGTGACGAGTAAGTTCAGTGTTTCAATGGTTGTGGTTTCACTGTCATGGGTACCATGGTGGTTTAAATGAAAATGTCTCCATAGGCTCAGATGTTTGGAGAACTGGTTCCCCAGCTGGTGGTGTTGCTTGGGTCGGCTTAGGAGGTGTTTGTTGGAGGAAGTACACTGGGGGTGGGCTCTGAAGTTTGAAGTCTCGTGCATTCCCAATATACTCTCAGCTTTGTTCTTGCTGCTCCAGCTCTCATGCCTACCTGCTGCCCTGCCCCAACAGCCACGATGGACACCTTAGCCCTCTGGAACCATAAGCCCAAATAAATTCTCCCTTCTACTAATTGCTTCTGATCATGATTCATTACAGCAATAGAAAAATAACTAATACAGTCACATACAGGTAATGAAGTCTAAAATGTATATTTTTTAACTTTTTGTAGTATTGGAGATCAAACCTAGGGCCCCAGGCATGCAGGGCAAGCACTCTGCCCCTGAAGCCACACCTCTTAAATTATACATTTTAGCTGGATAGTGGTGCATGCCTTTAATACCAGAATTCCAGAGATTACTGTATATTGATACCTTGTATGATTTGAATGAGCATGGTCCCATAGACTCATATAATTGATATTTAATGTCCGGTTGGTGGAACTGTTTGGGAAGGATTAGGAGGTGTGACTTTGTTGGAGGAGTTATGTCACTGGGGATGGGCTTTGAGATTTCAAAAGCTCACACCACTGCCAGTTAGCTCTGTCTCATGCTTGTGGATCAGATGTGAGCTCTCAGCTACTGCACCAGTGCCATTCTTATCCACCTGCTGCCATGCCCTCTCCACCACCATGGTCACAGACTCATCCTCCCCAATAAACTTTAGTAACTTGCCTTGGCTATGGTGACTTGACAGCAAAAGTGACTAAGACATACCTCACTGAAGTTGTCTTAAAATTCTCAGTATTAAAATAGTTGATGATGTTTCAGTTCCGATTGAACCCAGATGACGTAAATGATTCTGCTGTTGTTCAGCTGGTGTTGGATCCAGCAGTCTCCACTTGGCTCCCTTGGCACCATGGAAGCTGGCACAGGAGCACAGCCGAAGTGGAGGTGCAGGAATGTGTTCTAGGAAAATACACTCAAACCCGAGCCATGCAGCTTCTCACTCTGCTTAAGTGGTGACTGTATTTATTTATTTATTTGTTTATTCGGGTTTTCAAGACACGGTTTCTCTGTGTACCCCTGGCTATCCTGGAACTCACTCTGTAGTAGCTGGCTTTGAACTCAGAGATCCACCTTCCTCTGCCTCCCAGGTCATGGGATAAAGGCATGTGCTACCATCACCTGGCACAGGTAGTGAATTTATTATGGCCAGATATTTTACAATTAAATACATATTTCAATAGTATAAATATTTGTTTCTAATATTAAAAAGTGACAAAAAGGGTTTATTCCAATTTTTAATTACGTGTGTGCATGTGTGTAGGTGGGTCAAAGGATAACTTGGAGAAGTCAGTTCTCTCCATCCACCATGCAGACCTGGGGCATGACCTTAGACCATTTAGTGGCAAGTGCTTTTACTCACTGAGTCATCTCACTGGCTCAAAGTTTTTTCTTTTTCTTTTTAAATTTAAAATGGTTATGACAAATGTTTACTTGTTTTTAATAAAAAGGTTCTTAGAAATCAATAAAAAGAAACACAAATATCTCTTCGAAACATGAACAAATGAATAGCAAATAACAAATGAGACAAGAGTCAAATATAAGGAGCATGTACATGTCATAAAACAAACATGTAATAATAAATGAATAAAAACTTAGCATGAAAACCATATTAAAATGATGATTGGTGGGGTGTGGTGGTACCTGCCTACAATGTCAGGATGTAGGCGATATAGGCAGGACAGCAGACATTTATAGTCAGCATTGGACTTACAGTGAGACTCTGCTTCAGTAGAGTAAAAATAAAACAGAGTAAATAAAACGGCAATTGAATCCTATGGGCTATGTACCGACTGGATATGTGTGCCCTCTCCGTGCGAGCATGAGCAAACACTCACGTTGCTGCTTGAAGAAAAGACACTGTCAAGTTCTCCCGGAAGCTTTCCTCTGGGACCCTCAGAAGGAGGCAGCCACGGCTGCCTGAACTCACCATCCGGCTTCAGAACCTCACCCTGAGGAAGGGAGCACACGAGACAGAAGGGGTGCTTGACAACTGGGGACATCAGGGTGGTGCCCGTCCCTTAAGCCAGAGCCACACAGGGGGCTCACTCTCGACACACAACAACAAAAACAAACATCTTGGTGTGCCGGTGGTAGCAGAAAACATGAATTAATTATATAGTCAATAACAAGAGTAGATTATAGATCAATCTAAGTAGAGTATATGTAAATTTAAGTATCAATGATAATTTTTTTAAATTTATTTATTAATTATGTATACAGCGTTTTCCCTACATATATGCTGCAGACCAGAAGAGGGCACCAGATCTCAGTACAGATGGTTGTGAGCCACCATGTGGTTACTGGGAATTGAACTCAGGACCTCTGGAAGAGCAGTCAGTGCTCTTAACCTCTGAGCCATCTCTCCAGCCCCCCAATGATAATTTTGAGGTGTGTTAATTTTTGAAAATTGGTGCTATTATATTGCTTAGTTTGCTATGACATGAGTTCATAAATTCTATATTGTAAGTTCCCCATAGTATCCCATTATATTAAGAATAGTTTGATCAGGCATAGCAATGCAGGCTTCAAGCCTGGTACTGGAGAGGCAGAGGCCAGAAGATCTGGAATTCAACATCACCTTTCTCTACATAACAAGTGCAAAGACAGTCTGGGTTATATGAGACCCTGTCTAAAAATAAATGTCACGCAAAAAGTTGTATGGAAGCATAAATTGCAAAAAATAACAATTGCCATAATAAAAGTACTAGTTTCTGTTAAACATGAGGACAATTACACACTTATCTTGCTATAATGAAGTTATTACCCATATAGTTTAGAAATGATTATTAATAGCAAGACTATATGAGAAAGGGCAATATATGCATGCTTAATATTTGTATATAATATTTTAGTATAGAATATTTTGTACTATTCAAAGTTCTTTCTTAAAAAAACTATTTCCTATTGACTGAAAAATATCACAAAGGCATGGAGGAGATGCATTAGTGTGTAACGTGCTTGTTGCACAAGCATGAGGACCCGAGTTTTGATGACTAGTACGAATGTGGAAGATGGCACGGTGGGCATATGCTTGCAATTCCGGGGTGGACCTAAACAGGCTTCCACAGGCTTGCTAGGCAGTCTCGCTGAAACAGGAACTCACAGAATACAAGGTAGAGAGTGACTGAAGAGGGCACACTGTCTTCTGCCTCCACATGCACATGTGTGGGCAAGCATGCTCACAATACACGCATCCCACCCTCTCCCCCCCAACACACACACATACACAAGATCCAGAGAAGTGAGAAGAAAGATTACTTTAGTGTAGTGGAATTTGGGGACTTTAGGTGTACATGACTGCACTGGACTCATTATTTCCACATTAGTGAAATGTGTTGGATGGTCAGCAGTGGCTTCAGGCCACATCCAGCTTATAGTAATAAAGATCTGCTATCTTTTGAAATTTTCCTTCCATCTCACTTGGCTTGATTGTCTTTGGATCTATGGAAGTATAATATGTCATGTCAGGAGCCCTCAGCAGAAGAAAGTGCCTACCTCATGGCAGCTAGGAAGCAGAGAAAGAGGAAGACTCCAGGCCCAGACATCCCTCCAAGGGCATGCCTCCAAGACTGGACTCACTCAGTAGGTCCCTGCCTCTTAAAGGTTCTACCACCCTGAAATCTCACTAGGAATTCACAAGCAAGCATTGAACACACGGACCTTTGTAGGTTATTCCAGATCCAGACTACAACACCCTTGTGGGGTCAAAGATGCTGCATTGCTGCCGGGGTTGTTGATAAACACACCTCTCCGAGCTTTCGCTCCATCTGTTCCTCCAGCTACACGCTAACTGACTCCATGGCTATCCAACCTCCATAAGTGGACTTTCAAGGCTTGGGGAAGGCACTCACAATCTTTTGAATCGTGGAGAGAAAAAATGTGTGTCTTTGTGTTTGTGTGTATGTGTGTACACGTGCGCATGCGCAGCCATGTAATGTCAGCGATTTGAGATTCTGCAGCAAGAGACTCCTGATATCCTCTCCCGCGCGCATTGCACTGCACCTTGTGTTCCCAGGAACACGGACTTCTCGGTAGCATCAATACGCATAGGTTATCCTTACGCAGGTTGATATTTTGCATTCACTGGGGGATGAGAGGCTCATTAAAGAGGCCAGCTGTGGCTCCATACAATCTGGACAGCAGGATCTGACCAAGGGATAAACTTGCAGAAGCCAACCCCACCACTCCAGATCTCTCAATTCAGGAAGCAGAAGATACATTCTGACTGGTAGCTTTCTAAATTTAAACATCTCTCAGTTTACGGTGTCAGTACATGAAGGCGTAAGTCACAGACAATCCCACACCAGTTTGGAATTATGATTAATAGAATGGTTATTTATTCAAAGGGGAAAAAACTTACAGATTACCGTCCCAGACAACAGCCCCTCCGCGCGAACAGGAAAGGAGTCCAGGGGCCGGAAACGGAGCCGGAAGACAAAGAGAGAGTGGAGGACAGCCGCTGCTTTTTTTAAAGGGAGAGACCACGCCCCAATGGGCTGGTAACTCAGCGGCGATTGGCTGAAGGAGCTGAAGGAACTCCCACAGCATCTCCCCCTTTTGTTTAAGTAAGAGAGTTCTAAGCCTACTACGCAATTATATACAATAAGTACAAACCTACGAAATTATATACAATAAATACAAATATCCTATTCTAACTAGCTTAAGTCTTGTATAACAAATAACTTGGCCAAGTCATGAAAGGAAAGTAACTACATTTATATAATCTTCAATCCCATCGAAGATCTGAGAAGGGAAATAATGTTATCTGAGTAATTAGGAAGTGCAATCAAACAACTTCCAGAACATGTACCAAATCGCAGAGACAACTGGCTACCTGGACAAACACCCAAAGTCACATTTGCAGCGTTGAAGCAACCAACTTTGGCTAAGGCCTGATGTAACTGACATACCATTTTCAAAGGCAAGAAACTTCAAAACTATCTTACCCTGTCTTGGCAGGATATGACAGTCTTGTTTTATCCATTTACGGATATTCTGTAACTCTGTCAGTAGTTGAGGTATGAGCATTTTTTTACCCAAAGGCCAGTTCTGCCAAGAAGAAAGGCTCCAGGTGGAGTGTCTTTGGTGCTCAACATTCTCTCGGGCATAGATCAGTGTTGCCAGGAGTGATTGTGTCTCCCTACCATAGAACTCTGAATTAGATTAAAGGCCATTTTCTACAGCTCTTTGAAGAGGTTGAAGATTATCTATCTATACTGAATATAATCTCTATATATCTAAAGAACCTGATTAGTCTAATTATAAATGACAAACTTAGATGACTGTTGATCTATATAATTCTCAATATCTATCTAACTTAAAGACTGAGATAATAAACAAGTGTGCAATAAATGAGGACAATGAGACCTCCAAATATAAACAATGTGCAAGTATACATTGCAATATGGTAAATATATATCAATACATAAACAATATATAAGTATCTTAATCAGAGGTAGAAGTGTACAATGCAATATGGTAAATATACATATATCAATACAATATATATATACAAATACATAAAAATGTTTTAAACAGAGGTAGAAGCATGAAGCATGCATGCATAAAATAGTCAACATAATTTAACTTTGTATCAATATATAAGAATCGATACCAATATGTTTGTCTAAAAGCAATAACTCACAAGTACAAATCTATTTATCCCATAATCCAATTATCCCTCCTTTTTTTTTTTTTTTTTAAGATTCCTGTGCTTATAAAATTCCTCCCCCAACCCTCAACCGTATACTAATTATAACCAACCCCTAAATGATGTCCCTAAACCCAAGGACAAACTTTATTGGGAGAGGGGACGTCGTTCTCTAGAATTACTTCCAGCTGTCATGGGGGCGACGTTCTTTCTGGGGGATCCTGTGAAAGTAAAATGATGGTTAAATTTCAAGATCAATGTCTTTTAAAATTGCAAATAGTCTCTGAGTATTTTGTGGAGGTCTGGCCAGAATGTTGTACAAGATGTGCACCATTTCAGCACGTTGGAACCGTCTTGTGCAGCTGGTACCCAAAACAGGTCTTGTAGTAGCGCTATCAGTATCATGACGTCATATCAACCAGGTGGAGTTGTTGTTATGGGGCCCCATCTTCTTCCTGGAAACTTCAAATGTCACTGTAGGAAAAACTCATTGTTCATTGTGGAAAACTTAAACATTAATTATATAGACATATACATGAATACCTATATTCAATGAGAGACATGATAGATATATTTAATGAAGGTATGATAGATATGAAGAAAAGTAAAGATGTTTTCTAAACTCATATTTCTTTCTGTCCCATATCATGGCTCTTGACATGAGACAGAAACTCCAGAAACTCTGGGTTTTTCTTTAAACAACAGGCTTGGAATTAGAGAGGGACTGAGCCAGAGTTCAACTCTAAAACCAGCTCTATAAATTTAGAAATATGATTTAGTATATGGTACTTACAGAACCTATTCAGTTTTCTTGATAGTCCCTATTGGGCCGTTATTTTCCATCTGTCAGTATTCAAATCTCCAGGGTCCCTTGAACTTTTCAAAGATCAGTGTTTTCCTGTGGAGATAAGAACAGAACCCTGCCCCCATTCTATATGCTTTTCTTACCACCTGTATGGTTATCATCATTGTAGATGCTGTCATTTCTCCTTTCCAAGAGGTTTCTCCTCTTCAAATCGAACCTTTATTAATTTTGATGGTATCCACAATTTTTCTTCTCCTGTGGAAACAAGAGCAAAACCCCTTCCCCAACGTAGCACATCTCCTGGCTTCCATTGAGAGGTCAGCACGTCTTTGAAATAAACAGGTTGGTTTAGTTCAGAAGTTTTTTCCATTATCCAATGCCTCTCTGCTGCTGTTGTTCCTTTCTCATTAGCATTAAGAAAATTCAAGGTTAATAAAGCATTATGCAATCTATTTCTGGGGGTATCTTTCATCCCTTTCTGTTTGTTTAGCATATCCTTTATAGTACGATTTGATCTTTCTATAACTGCCTGACCTGTAGGATTATTTGGTATACCTGTAACGTGTTTTATATTATAATAAGCAAAGAAGCGTTTCATTTTCTTAGATACATATGCTGGACCATTGTCTGTCTTTATTTGTGCAGGTATACCCATGATGGCCATAACTTCCAATAAATGTGTGATTACCGAATCAGCCTTTTCTGAGCTCAGGGCAGTTGCCCATTGAAAACCTGAATACGTGTCTATGGTGTGGTGTACATATTTTAATTTACCAAATTCCATAAAGTGGAACACATCCATCTGCCAGATTTCATTCCTTTGAGTACCCTTTGGGTTACTCCCTGCAGGCAATGGTGTTTGATTATAGAAAGAACAAGTAGGACATCTCTTTATAATGTCCTTAGCTTGTTGCCATGTAATGGAAAACTCTTTCTTTAAGCCTTTACTATTGACATGATGTTTTTTATGAAATTCTGAGGCCTGCAGAACGCTTCCAATCAATAATTGGTCAATTTCAGCGTTACCTTGTGCTAGAGGCCCAGGCAGACCGGTATGGGACCGGATGTGTGTTATGTACATTGGACAAAGCCTATTCCTAATTATGTCCTGTACCTCGATAAACAATGAAGTCAACTCTGTGTCATCTGGTATGAATTCAGCGGTTTCAATATGCAAGATAACTCTTTCTGCATATTGTGAATCTGTAACTATATTAAGAGGTTCTTTAAAATCCCTTAGCACCATAAGAATGGCATATAATTCTGCCTTCTGGACAGAATTATAAGGGCTTTGTTCCACCTTACTCAATTCTTCTGATTTATAACCTGCTTTCCCTGATTTATTTGCATCGGTATAAAATGTCCGAGCTCCAGTTATTGGAGCATCACGTACAATTCTAGGAAGAATCCAAGAAGTTCTCTTTATGAGGTTAAGTCTATCACTTTTGGGATAGTTGCTGCTAATTTCTCCCAAAAAATTAGCACAAGCTCTTTGCCATGGTTCATTATCTTCCCATAACTTTCTTATTTCCTCAGTAGTAAAAGGCACTATAATTTCTGCTGGGTCTATACCTGCTAGTTGACGAAGTCTCAGTTTACCTTTTATAATTAATTCTGAAACCTTTTCTACATAAGTTTTTAATTTTTTACTTGGTTTATGAGGTATAAATATCCACTCTAAAATAATATCTTCCCTCTGCATTAAAATCCCTGTAGGAGAAATTCTGGAAGGCAGTATGACTAGGATGGAACTAAGATTCGGGTTGACCCTATCCACATGTGCCTCCTGTAATTTTTCCTCAATCATTGTCAGTTCCTTTTCTGCTTCAACTGTCAATTTTCTGGGACTATTCAAATCCTTATCACCATCTAAGGTTTTGTTTAAATGAACTATTAGATCAGGTGTTATCCCAACAGCTGGTCGTAGACTGGAAATATCTCCTAACAATCTTTGGAAGTCATTAAGAGTCCATAACCGGTCTCTCCTAATTTGTGCCTTTTGTGTTCGAATTTTCTCTAACCCTATTCTGTAGCCTAGGTAATTAATAGAATCTCCTCTTTGAATCTTTTCAGGGGCAATTTGTAATCCCCACCTAGGCAAAACTTTCTTTACTTCTTCAAACATACTTTCCAAAATATCTTTATTTGAATCAGATAATAAAATGTCATCCATGTAATGATAAATTATGGACTTGGGAAATTGCTTACGAATTATTTCCAGTGGCTTATTAACAAAATATTGACACAATGTGGGACTATTGAGCATCCCCTGTGGGAGGACAGTCCATTGATATCTCCTAGTAGGCTGAGAATTATTATAAGTAGGCACTGTGAAGGCAAATTTTTCTCTATCCTTTTTTTGCAAAGGTATAGTGAAAAAACAATCTTTCAAATCAATAACTATAAGAGGCCATCCTCTTGGTAATAGAGAAGGCAAAGGAATTCCAGATTGTAGCGGACCCATAGGCTGAATTACCTTGTTGACAGCTCTTAGATCTGTCACCATTCTCCATTTACCAGATTTCTTTTTTACAACAAACACAGGAGAATTCCAAGGGCTGGTTGATTCTTCAATATGGTTAGCATCTAGTTGCTCTTGTACCAGCTGTTCCAAAGCCTGTAACTTATCTTCAGCTAGAGGCCACTGCTTGATCCATATTGGCTTCTCAGTTAGCCATTTTAAAGGTAGGGCTGTTGGTACCTCTAAAGGTTTGCTATTGGCTGTGTGTTCTTGTACAGCCTGAATGGCTGGTGACCTTTTTCCATAATACCTCATTATATCCTTCCCAGAATTGTGAGTTCCTGGAACTACAGGAATGTTAATCTGGGTATTCCATTGCTGTAGCAGGTCACGGCCCCATAAATTTATTGCAATATTTGCTATATATGGCCTTAATCTTCCTATTTGCCCTTCAGGCCCTATGCATTCCACCCATCTTGTGCTTTGTTTTACACGAGATAGGGTTCCAATTCCCAGGAACTGAACATCTACCTCATGAAGAGGCCAATTCGGATGCCAGGATTCTGGAGTAATTATACTTACATCCGCACCTGTGTCTAATAAGCCTTCAATAAAAATGCCATTTATACAGACTCTTAGCTTTGGTCTTTGATCGTTAATATACGTTTGCCAAAATATACGTTTACTCTGTCCTCCTGAATTTTCTGACTCATTCTCCACATGTAATTCATCATTTAGACCAGTATTACTTTTTACGGCAGACATTGGAGTTTTTAATTTTCTTGGTGAGACACATTTTCGACTGTAACTGGGAATGACTGGGCCACTTTTGGCTTGGGGGCCTGCGAGAGGCCCCTCAAGGAGTTTCCCGATGGTATCGGGTTGCCTTGTCTGTCTGTTGTTGACCTGCATTCGTTGGACCAATGTCGGCCTTTACCGCATCTTCTGCATATACCTGAAGGCTGAGATCTCCTACTTTTGTCATTCCCAGAGGAGATATTATTCCTAGGATTTCTTTGCCTGCAATCCCTTTTCAGATGTCCTAATTTACCACAATTAAAACACCTGGTAGTTTGATGTCTCCTCATAGCTTTGGAAATCGCTTCTCCTACCCAGGATTCATCGTTATAGCTAAACATCTCAACATTCATTGTATGCTGTATCCATTCTTCCATTGGTGCTGATCTAGATCTTAAAGGCCCAATTATCTTTTTACATTCAGTATTTGCATTTTCAAAAGCTAGAGATTCAAGAAGTATTCGTCTAGCTTCTGGGTCTGTTACCCCTATGTCCAGAGCCTTAATTAATCTCTGCACAAAGTCAGTAAAGGGTTCTCTCTGTCCCTGCCTAACCCTGGTATATGATTCGACCCTTTTTGCTGGATCTTGTATTCTATTCAAAGCATTCAAGGCTGCTTTGTGACATAAGGACAGCACTTCTTCATCATAAAGAGCTTGGACCTGTGGATCAGCATATGCTCCTACACCAAGAATTTGATCTTGGGAAACCTCCACACCTTTTGCTCTTCCTTGCTGTTCCATATGTTTGGATTCTTCTCTGAAATAAATTCCAAACATCAAGGAAGGCCCATCATCTAAAACTGCAGACACTAGCTGAGAGAAATCATGGGGGGTAGCTCTGACATTAGAAGCCCAAGTCCTTATCATTTCCTTAACAAATGCAGAGTGCAAGCCAAAGTTAACGACAGCTTGCTTAATTTCTTTTAAATCATTCATTGCTATTGGTGTCCATCTAGCTTCTTTAACTCCCTTTGAGCCTTTGGAAGTTAACCCTTTGTCAGAATAAATTACAGGGTATGTTGTTAGGACCCTGGGTAAGCCAGTTCTAACAGCTGGTGGTGGCATTGTATCCTGTCCTTGTGCCTTCTTACTCTGTTCACCAGCTCCAATAGTTTCTTCAATCATTTCTAATCTTTTTATCATTGTATCCCTTAAATCCTGAATCTCCTGACCTACCCGTGTTTCTAGTAATTTCACTAAGGTATCAGTTTTTTGGTTCCCATTCTGGAGGTTCATTCTATCTGTTACCTTATCAAAACTTTGTGGTAACATCTGAACGTCAAATTCAACAGCCTGTACCCTTTCAGGTAACTTCCTAGTACCCTTGGACATGGAGTCAATTTTGTCTATCATAGTATCCACTTGTTCAGATAACCCCTGATTTTCAATAATTTTAATCCTTTCAACTAGTTGTTCAATATTAGTCCGTAAAAATCGTATCTTTCTTAATGATAAAATATTGAAAAGAAAACTGAAACCTAGCAACAAGTAAATTAATATATTCCCATAGTCATATAAACCTTGCATGACATAATCCATTGTATTAATAAAGAAAACAGTAAAATTGGCGTTGGAAACAAAAACTGCCATATTACCTCTTGTCTAGTTGGCGGCGCTGTTGCCAAGTTGCGACTAGAACCACTGCAAAGGTGACTTAAACAGGTCCTGTTTCAGTGTCTGCCTTAGTATTTGTTAAAAACTAGGAAATATAAGTTGCTCAAGAAAGAAAGTTTAATTAAATCAATTCCATACACGGAACCAGAAACCCAGAATCCAGGGGTAGAAAAGAGCAACCCGGAAGCCGCGTATGCCTCCACGTGACCGAGTCGTTCTGATTCACGCCACTAAAGCACCGCACTTACAAGGGAAATTTAAAAACAACTCAGAAAAGAGCAAACCAGGCAGGCAGAGACTGTCCCGAGCCTGTGGAGCTTGGGAGGCGTGGGGTTTAACTGAACTGCTGGCTCCACACACAGGGCACAGGCCGCAGCTGAGGGAGGTCTCGTGACTAGCCGAGCTGGTAGCAAGCAGTTGAGTGGGGGGGAAGGGGGGGTTCTACAACCAAACGTGGGGCGCCAGATGAAGGCGTAAGTCACAGACAATCCCACACCAGTTTGGAATTATGATTAATAGAATGGTTATTTATTCAAAGGGGAAAAAACTTACAGATTACCGTCCCAGACAACAGCCCCTCCGCGCGAACAGGAAAGGAGTCCAGGGGCCGGAAACGGAGCCGGAAGACAAAGAGAGAGTGGAGGACAGCCGCTGCTTTTTTTAAAGGGAGAGACCACGCCCCAATGGGCTGGTAACTCAGCGGCGATTGGCTGAAGGAGCTGAAGGAACTCCCACAGCAAGTACAAATCCAGAACCAGGATATCATCTTTGAAAATACTGGATTAGGCAAGATTAGGCAATAATTAAACTAAAATGAACCATGGAACATGTGTCTATTGTTCTCTCTCTCTGAGACAGACCATCTCTGTGCAGCCCTGACTGTCCTGGGGCTCGATATAGGCCAGTTTGGCCTTGAAATCACAGAAATCCTCCTACCTCTGCTTTCCAAATGCTAGGGAATGCTGGCATTAAACTTGCTAAGCCCCACCCCCAAGTCCAGCTCACTGTTGTTCTATTTGAAACTGAGGATTAAAGAAACCTTGGTTGGGCCAGATGGCTCAGTGAGTTAAGGTTCTTACCTGGAAAGCTGGGTAACCTGAGTTTGATCTCCAGAACCCACATGATGGAGCAGGGACCAACTCCTCTTAGTTATCCTCTGACCTCCACAGACACAGCTTAAAAGGAAAAAAAAAGAAGAAAAAGAAACCCTTCATGTATAACACAGAAGAGGGCGCTATTGTCCCAAGTTTCAGCAGTGTTGATGCCCTAACCCTTTTTTTCTTTTTCTTTTTCTTTTTCTTTTTTTTTTAATGAACACGGTACTAAACATTTTGGAAGACTTCTACCAGTTTTAAATCTCTAGTATTATGTATTACGGATGGTTCAAGAATAAAGAACAAAGCAAAGGAAGGTGTGAAGTGGGCAACAGGCAGACAGAGATCCTAAACGGAGGTCAAGTCGTCCTTATCCAAATGCTCATGGGCAAGGGATTCTGATTTCAAAGTGTTTCGGCTGTTGTTTTTGAACTTTTTCATGTATATAACTAGACATATTTGATATTTGATGTGAGACCAAATTCATATTTCATGTACACTTCATTTTCTTATTCTGAAAGCAATTCTAGGCAATATTTTAAATTTGTGTACAAAACAAAATTTCGTGTCTGGAGTTTTCCACCTGTGGAGTTTTTCATTGTGGCAACAGTTAAAATGTTGCAGATTTCGCAGCATTTGACCTTGAGGTTTTTCAGATCAGGGATGCTCACCTCCTGTAGGCACTTCAATGATTTAAGAAGTGGTGTTTCCCTACTGGTTCATTAAGGAAATACGAGGCAAAAATGCAATTTATTCTTTGCAGTTTCTGCTTTAGTTGATTGCCGAGAGACAAGAAGCAGAAAGTGGCGATTCCCACTTGCAGCCATCAGGTGAGAGGTGAGAAAAGAGGACCTAGTCCTGCCCCGATGTGTAGATCCACAGGGTGTGTGTAACGTGGGTGGATCAAAGGGTGTACTGGAAGTATTTTCCTATCTTCAGAATTATACTTTAGATGTTCATAGATTCAGACAACCTGCGGCTTCAATTAGTAGCTCAAGCCTTCTTCTGCAGCTTCTTAGGCCTCCATTAAAGCAGTTGGAGCTACCTTTCCAGAGCGGCTCCCCAGCCACCCAAACCTGACCAGAACCGTGGTGAGCCTTGCTCTGGGCCAGCTCACCAAGCACAGCCATGATTCAGCAGCTCAGCAGCCCTGGGGCTGAGATGCAGAGGGAGGGGTGTCCTGTGGATGGAAACGTGTGAACTGCCCAGTCGTGGGAACGCTGGCCTCACTGTAAGATCAGTGGAATTCATGACAACCAGGGTTTAGTCACACTTCTTGGCTACAGGAGGATTAAGCCTTTGACTAGAGCAGACTTTGTCATGAAGGTGTCTTCTAAAAAACATTTAGGTTATTTGCCAAGAGTGTCTATGCACCACCATTTACTAGTCAGTCTCCCATTCTGCCAGCTCCCAGCGCTCTCTCTCTCTCTCTCTCTCTCTCTCTCTCTCGTACATATATATGTGCATGCCCACAGGCTTGTGTGAAAAAGTGTGTCTCACAAAACCAGATATAGAACTCATAAGTAGACCAAGGATGCATGAGACACTTGTGATGGCTAATCTTAGTTGTGTCAACTTGACTGTATCTGGAATCAACTAAAGCCGAGAACCTGGGTGCACGTGTGAGGGACTTTGTTTGACCGGATCATATGAGGCTAGAAGATCCACCCTAAACCTGGGCCGTAGCCCAGATAAAAGAAGCACGTTTTACTGTTTGCCTTCCCACCCTCACTCTTCACACCACGTTCATCTAACCTGCTGCTAAGGCATCCCTTTCCTTAGCAGTATTAGAACCTACTTCCTTGAGCCTCCAGCACTGAACAAAGACGAGCTAAGACATCCAGCCTCTTGGAAGGAACAACACCCGGTTCTTGGACCATCCGTTGGAAGCCAGTCATTGCTGGACTAGCTGGATAAATCCCCTTTTGACACACATAGATCCTATCCATTCTGTTCCTCTAGAACCCTGACTAGTTCAGCACTAAGGACAGTCTAGACAACAAACGTCGGCTCCACTGGCGTCTGCAAGCTGTAACAATACACAATTGTCACTTCCTGTCTCAGACTGGAAATGCTCCAAATAGAGTGAAATATTGAGGGAAAAAAAAAAGGATGAGTATTGGGAATTGAACCCAAGGCCTTGTGTGTGATAGGCAGACACTCTACCACTCAGCTACACCCACGACCTTTTCTTTCTTCTTCCCTTATTTAAGTTTGAAACAGGATCTCACCAATTCACCCAGGCCTTGAACTGACACTCCTCCTGCCTCAGTCTCTCGGATAAGTGCCGGGATTGCAAGTGTGTGCTGTCATTCCTGCCTAGAAAGATTAATAAGCGGATGAGGCCCTTGCTCATCAGTTTAACAGTAGTGTTAGTAATGAGGCAAAGTCTCGCTGGATAACTGCTGTTATGTGGCCGTATTAGCAGAATGACCGTGACAGCTGCTCTGTGCGGCAACAAACAGAACCCACTGACAGGACAAAAGAGGCATTTCTAATTTTTTTTTTTGAAAAGATGACTACTTTTTCCAGAGACTCCTGTTTGAGGCTTGAGGCCAGTTGGTGTGTCTTTAAAAAGTCCATACAGGGAACTCTGTCAGTTGTCTGAGGCATGCTGCCAACAACAAAAAAAATTGAGGTATTTACCAACGGTTTCCAAGAAATTGCAGCAAATCATAAGAAATGTTATGCCTGTTTTAAACAGGCAATCAATGTATTAGCAGCAGGAAAAAAATGTAATGTGTGAGAGAACAAAGCTGCAATTAATGAGGAAATGTGATGTAGGCAGGGATCGGTTTTCATTACGTCATAAAGAATTGCACTCAGGCAAACAGAGACGTTGGGGAGCTGTCACTTCTGAAGAAATTTGGAAACACTGGTGAAGAACCACGACTACAGAGCCCTCATGTGCTCCAGCGGAAAGACTGACAGAGGAACAAGGGACTGTCAGATCCCGAGACTCCAAGCTTGGCCAAGTAGGGACTCAGTGTAGGACTCACACCCATTCCAGGCTGAACATGCATCCAGCATGAGCCGCTGCTCAGGGGCATGTGTAGCAAAATGGCTTAGCAGGTAAAGGCTTGCCACCAAGCCTGATGACTTAAGGTTCCGTTGTCAGGCCCCGTGTGGTGCGAAAAGAGAACCAACTTCTGAAAGTTGTCCTCTGACCTCCACATGCGTCCCATAGCACGGGCATGAACACACAAACAGACACACTCGAAATAAATGTAATAATCTTAAGTCTACAAGGAGCAGCTTCAGCACACAGCGCCTCTACTCATCAGGGAACTGGGAATAAGACATTCCACATTCTCGGCATACTCCACCACACAGTTTTCTTTTCATGGAACTTGAGTTTAGAAAATATAGGCATGTCTAAAGCGGGCTAGAAGATACTGAAGGCATTGACTACGTCACAAAGTTGAACATCTGTGTCTTGCCAGATTTGTGCTTTATGTAAATCAGTGTGAATTATGGGGCAGCTGCTGATTTGGGGGACTCTAGTGACTTCTTGGCGTTTGTGGTTTATGGTCTTACTGGAACCTTTCTCTATGGTTTCCCAGCCTGTAATTCACAGCTGTGTGTTCTGTATTCCCCCAAAGGCCACTGTTGGAATCCTGTCTTCACTATATAATGAATATTTTATTCTTAGATGTGGATCATCTCCTACAGAAGGGAGTCTGGGGAGGCAGGTAATGAACTATTTCTGAAATAAATCACAAGTGTCAAAGAAAGTGGCACTATCCAAAGGACAAGCAGGAGTAACCACCATTCAGTGGCAGAGAAGAATCTGTGCTTTGTCATTTAAACGGAAATATTTCAGCCTTTTCATCTATTAATCATAAAATGGAGAAACAGGAATAGCCCTAGCCCCACGAATACTTGTTTTCTGTCTTTTTTGTTTGATTAAATGAGAACCTCTCAGGCTCTAGGGCCATAGTTCAGAAGATAGCATTCAGACCTAGCATACCAAATTCAGGGCTTGATCCCTAGCACCCTCTAAACAAGGATGGTGGCACACTGACCTGGAATTCAGCCACTCCAGATGCATAAGCAAGAAGATACAGAGTTGAAGATAATATTCAGGTTCAGCTAGCTCGGGGCTCTACTAGACTATGGCTCAAAGATGCACTGAGGCCCAGGTGGCTACTTGGCTGTTATAACCCTAACACACTGGTGGCTAAGAAATAAAATTGGTATTTACAAACATTTGTCAAGCAGGTACTCTAGCTGCAGTTTTTGTTTTTTTTTTTTTAAAAAAAAACAAAATGTCTACAAGACTGAGCAAGTCTTAAAAATCCAATCAGCGAGCCTAGCCTACTTGGCAACCTCTAAGATTGAGAGATCCTGTCTCAAAAAACAAAGTGGGCGCACCTCATACACAATCCGTATGTTTTATAAATCGACCCTTTAAAAGTACTGAGGAACTCAGGGGGAGAGGTACTGTCCATCTCGCTGCCCACGGGGACTCAATGCTGGTGTTGATCATCTACCGTTAATCCACCCACCGACTCTTCCACCTCCTTTAAGCCCAGCACTCCGGAGGCAGAGGCAGGTGAGGCTCCGAGTTCGAGGCCAGCCATTGCCACTCAGCGAATTCACGCGTCGCTCCCGGCCCGCACGCCCCAAGCGTTCCGAGGTGAACTGCGGCTGTATTCGCTCCGGCTCCGCCCGCAGCCCAGAGCGTACAAAGCTGCAGTGTGGACACCACGGCTGCGCTGGCCACGGAGCTGGGAGCTCGGCCTGGGGAGGGAAGGGCGGGCGTGGCGACTCTAGGGGCGCCGGGGGAGCCGGTCAACTCGGTCCACGTGCGGAGCCGGGCCGCGGGCGACGGGGGGCGTGGCCGCGGGTTCCGGGCAGCCGGGGCTGGAGTCCGGCCCGCACCGTTCCAGCTGGTGCTCACCCACGCCCCTTCAGCCCGGCCGCAGACTGCGGGGCGGACGCACTTTTTTTTTTTTTTTTTTTTTTTTTGGTTAAACTTTGGCCACGTGAACTGCCCCCCATTCACTTTTGCGCCAATCACGAGGCGCGGACGGATCCCGAGAGGGGCCACGGCACGCCGCCGGCGGGCCGCTTCATAACGCGCGGTGCGTGACGTTGAGGGGCTCCTTTGCAATGGCGCGCTAAGTCGGAGGATGTGCAGCTGCAGTGGCGGCGCAGGGCACCGAGAGGGCGGGCGCAGAGCGAGCCGAGCCGAGCCAGCCGGGGGACGCGAGCCGGAGGAGCCGCTGTCGCCTCGCGCCGGAGTCGCCGGCCGCGCGCGCGGGGCATGGTCCCCTCTTAAAGGCGCAGGCCGCGGCGGTGCGGGCGGGCGCGCGGAACAAAGCGCCGGCGCGGGGCCTGCGGGCGGCTCGGGAGCCGCGATGGGCGCGGCGGGCCCGCGGCGGCCTCGGCGCTGCCGGGGCCGGGCCTGGTGGCGCTAGGGCGGGCTGGCCTCCGCGGGCGGGGGCGGCGGACGGAAGACGCGTGGAGCCTGCGGCGGGGATAGCGGCCCGGCGGGCGGAGGGACGCGGGCATGGCCGCGCGCGGCCGGCGCGCCTGGCTCAGCATGCTGCTCGGGCTCGTGCTGGGCTTCGTGCTGGCTTCGCGGCTCGTCCTGCCCCGTGCCTCGGAGCTGAAACGTGTGGGCCCGCGGCGGCGTCCCAGTCCCGAGGGATGCCGGCCAGGGCAGTCGGCGCCGCAGCCGGGCGGTGCGCGAGGCGATGCGCGCGGGGCGCAGCTCTGGCCGCATAGCTCGGTCGCAGAGGGCGTCCCGCGTGACAGGAACTTTCTCTTCGTGGGAGTCATGACCGCCCAGAAATACCTGCAGACCCGCGCCGTGGCCGCCTACAGGTGAGCCCCTTTTTCGTGGACACCGTCTCCTGCATCCAGCATCCCAACGGGCGGGGTGGGGGGCGGGCGGCCTGAAGGTTCCCGGGAGGCTTCCCGGGAGGAGGAGGGCGCGAGAGCGACGCTCAAGGGCAAGACTTTGGGATTAGACGGACTAGGCTGACTTCTCGGGGGGTGCCTCTCACCCGGATCCTCCTGCAAGAAGCATAAGCTTTCTATGTCCAGGGCTTCTTTGTTAAAAGGAACGAGTCTCTTCTATAAGATGGTGGGGAAATTCAAAGCGTTCTACTTGCGATAGTGGAGGCAGAGGTTATAATTTGAGTCTCCAAGATAGGCACTTTGTCCTTGCAAAGGGAGAGCCCGCCTAAATTAACCTGGCTAGGACACGTCCATGCCACACTTTAGGATTTTTCAGTCACTCCTTTTTTTAGTGAGAGTGCCTACTTTCGTTTGTTAAGTAGAGAGAAAGAATCTTGAGGAAAAACGCTTACATGATAGATTCAGTCAATGCAAGAGACTACGTTCTGATGTTCCCTGGCTCAGTTACAGAGGTGTATGCTTGTAGTAAGGAACCGGGCCCTAGGAAACTAAATGAGTCTTAGAAGTGGCTGTGATCGTGTTCAGGATTAACAAAGGGATTAGCCAAAGTAGCCTTCAGAAAGGAGATGGTTTGGGAATGGAGGACGGTTAGAAATACATTTGCTTTGGAACGAATCTGAAATAGAAGAGAATTGTAGACGCAAGCGAAGGGATTTGGTGGAAGTGTGTGTGTGTGTGTGTGTGTGTGTGTGTGTGTGTGTGTGTGTACAGAAACATTTACTGTACGGGTGAAGTCTGGAGTTCCTCCGGGCACAGAATCAGAGACAGTGGTTTCAGAGCACAGATGTTCTGGGGCCGAGCATTTTGAGCAAGGCTGCACTAGTCACTGTGTGTTTTCAATTTATAACCAGTACTTTGGTAAGTTTGGCTTTTAAGTCCAGTTTCTGGGCTGTTTTCAGGCAGCAGATAGTGAAAGGGAACGAGCATAGCCGGATCTCTCCGTTCATTAAGCCAAGTGGGGGATTGAGGGAAAGGTGAAAAGGGTTGGAGAGTGACCAGAGACTGCCCTTGAATGGCTTGCCCACCCTTCCTGCTGCTGAAGTCAAGAGGCTGCGTTCTGCCAAGAAAGGTTCTGGGTGCCAGGGAAGCTTAGAGTGCAGGTGGCTGCATGTGGACTAACAAAATCGTTCGAGAACCAGCAGGTCCAAGTTCTCTCCCAGATGTTCTATGACTTATTATCTCCAGAAATCGAGGGCAGATGTGGTGGCACAGGCATTTAATTTCAGCACTTTGGAGGCAGAGCAGGTGGATCTCTGTGAGTTCCAGGCCAGATGTGACTAACAGTGAGACCCTGCCTCAAAAAAAAAAAAAAAAAGAAAGAAAGAAAAGAAAAAGAAAGGACACCCCCACCCCAGATGGCTTAGTAGGTAAAGGTGTTACTAAACCTCACAACCTGAGTTTGGTCCCTAGAACGATCCCACATGGTACAAGGAGAGAGCTGACTCTCCTAAACTGTTGTCTTGTCTTCCACAACTGTGCCATCAGGTACGTTTGCCCTCCCACACAACATGTACACTATAGATAAATACATGCCCTTTCAGTAATAAAATTAAATTGAGGAAGAGCCCACTAAATTGTTTGGTTTATGGTTTTGAAAATCTGTAAACCTGCATTTCGTGACCGGTTACATGAATTCGAAACTCTGGAGACAATTACTGGAGAAGTTTGTTCACATAGATTATATGACTCCCTCTCCCCAATCCATTTCATGCTTAGGAAGTCAAGATATACACATCATTAGGGTCATCATTCCTGCAGTGCCTAGGAGATGTGTAGTGTACACTAGTTCTGCTATTTTGTGATTGGCCAAGATCTCCCAAAGCTTATCACGAAGTGCAGTGTATGTGGTCCCTTTGACCTTTTTTTTTTTTTTTTGGCAGTGGGGAAGTAGAAATGCTTTCTGAGCCAGGCAGTGGTGGTGCATGCCTTTAATACGAGCACTGGGGAGGCAGAGGCAGACGGATCTCGCTCAGTTTGAGGCCAGCCGGATCTCCAAAGCGAGGTCCGGGACAGCCAGCACTGTTACACAGAGAAAACCGAAAGAGAGAAAAAAAATGCTCTCTGTTTGGTTTCTTCCTCTAACAAAGAAGGAGTCGTTTCCAGGAAGGAAACAGTATACCCACCAGTCATTTCTTCCCTGTGGTGACTTACTCTGTGTTCTGAAGAAAGCAGAGCACAGGAAGGGCTTCTTGCTGGTCAGGGTCCTTGCTTGTCAACCCTGTAGTTAGATTGGCTAGCCTTAGGGAGCTTTCAGGGAAGGCCTGGATTGAGAGGGAGGTTATTGGGCTGTAAGTTATTATTACAATTGTACTGTTCTTTGCAGCCTGGGCCATGAAGTCCACACTGAGCTCTTAAAATGTAACATCCATGTACAGTACGGTGTGAAAATAGCTTGATTCTTGAACCTTGAGCACAAGGTGGCACCTGAGTTTGGAAGTGGGTGTGCTCAGTGTTACCTTTCTCCTAAAAGAGTAAATTTTGTTTGTTTTTCTGTGTAGTCCAGACTAACTGAACCCGAACCTTCCAGCCTTAGCCTCCTAGTGCTAGGAATTTGGGGCATGTGCCACCACACCTGGCTTATTCTTCATCATATGAAAAACTCCCAGCAGTCAAGAGGCGGAGACAGGCAGATTAGAAGTTCAAGGCCCACCTGGCTACGTGAGACTTTGTCTTTAAAAGCCAAACAAAAGCTCCTTCAGATTGTTGTCCCCATTGTCCCCCCCGCTTCGATTTAACAAAACTGTTGGTTGACTTATAGATGAAGGAGATGCCAACTTCCAGTCAGTGGGCATTGTGATATAAGAGTGAAAATGCCACAGTTTGTTCTTTGGGACTAGTAACTAGCAACTTTTTCCTTCTGAGGACTGAGATCCAGGAGGGAGCTAAGAAGCCCTTGAAAAATCCAGGAAGATATGCTTGCCGGACTGTAGTTACTGCAGTGTATTGCTTTGACGGTAGATCTCTTACTTTGTAGACCTGTTGTGCACTTAGAGTGAGGCCCCACGGAGACGGCTGGGCAATGATAGCTAACACCAGACACAGCAGTTTTGAAAGTAGGCAAACTGAAACTCAGAGTGTAGCAGATAGAGACCAGCTGGAGCCAACTTTCCTTGATCCCATGTAGCTGCCTAGCTGTTAGGCTCACAGGAGTGATCCTGACTCATTAAAACATTTAGGTGCACTTAGGTACGGTTCAGCCCTTTGTAAAGCAGATGACCTGCATGGCCCTTGTGGATCCAAACCTGACTTGGAGGGCACAGCAAGACAGATCTTTGTTCTGCTAGTTCTATTAAAAGGGCTCTACAAAGGGTTTGGGCTAGTGATGAACACAGTGGAGAAAATAGAACAGGGATCGGGCGGGCTGGTGTCCTGTCTGTAGTAGGTGGCTTTAGAGAAAGGGGCATTTATACCACTTGGGTCAGATAGTGAAAGACTGGTTGTGTGACTATTACTGATAAACATATTGGCAAAGGGAAGGCAAGGCTAGATGCTGAGGCAGAAGCCAGAAGGCCATAAAAGAAGGAACTGGGTCTGACTGTTCAGACTCATGGAATTGTATTACAAGAGAGTGGAAAACCCACTTGAAGCTTTGAGCAGAAAGGGAGATGGGTAGCTGAAATTCTACAAATAAATGCAGAAAATAATCCACGTAGGCTACTCTGCAAAGCTATTTGTCTATTGTGTGATTTACTTTAAACTGTGATCCACATGTAGTTTGTTGTGCTATCAACAGGTTGACTGATTGGCTGTCTGGAGTTACTAACTGTAGTTCATATTTTCTTCAGTTTTTGTATTTTTTCTTAGTTTTTTTTTTTTTTTACATATAGAAGCTAAACGGTCCAATAATTCAACCTGTCTTTCCCTTCTTTTATTGTCATTATTTTTAATGTACATGGGTATTTTGTCTGCATGCATATCTGCTTGCCATGTGTGTGCCTGGTTCCCAAGGGAGGCAGAAGAGATCCTCAGACCCCCTGAGACTGGAGTTATAGATGGTTGTGAGCTACCGTGTGTGTGCTGGGAATCGAATTCGGGTCCTCTGAAAGCACCTAGTGCTCTTACCTACTGAGCCATCTCTCCAGCCCCATTTCTGTCATTGATTTGTTTTGTTTTGAGACTCATTTTGTAGTTCAGACTGGCCTTGAATTATTAGTGTTTCTCCTGCCTTTCAACCTTCTGGGTGCTGATACTGCAAGCAGAAGTAAGTCCCTATTCCCTGCTCCTGATTGTAGATTTCCCTCCTTAAGTTCAGAAAGTCACCTTCAGCTCCTTTGAGTTTTCAAATGAGAGAGGGTCTCCCTATCTTGTCCAGGCTGGCCTTAAGGTTGCCTTAATTTCCAGGTAGCTAAGATTGTCACCAGGCCAACCCCCTGAGGGTTTTCATAAAGGAAACCTTTTGAAGGAAAAGATATCCCCAGCCACAAGGGGTGGCTCAAAACTGCTGCCGCTCCAGCCTCCAAGGCTGTAATCCAGTTTAAAGTCTTTAAAATCTTGCTAAGTAGCTAAGGACAACTTTCAAGTTCTCCTGACTCAGCCTCTTGAGTCCTGAGATCACAGGCATATTTGCTGGTATACCCTGCTCCCCCCTCCCATCTGTTTTTTTCTTTTTCTTTTTCTATTTTTCAAGACAGGTTTCTATGTGCAACCTTAGCTATCCTAGAACTTGCTCTGTAGACCAGGCTGGCCTTGTACTCTCAGAGATCCTCCTGCCTCTGTTTCCTAAGTGCTGGGATTAACCCCATCTGTTCTTAATGCTCAGAGTACTGAGCTTCAGCTGTATGGAATAGCCTAGCCAATAAAGTGCTTGAAAGGCACAAGGACCTGAGGTCTAGCCTGGGACCCAGGTACAAAACAAAGCAGGGCAGAGGACTGAATAGGATTTCTGGGGTTTACTGGACAGCCAACTTAAGTCTAACTGGTAAGTTCCAGGCCAGTGAGAAACTCTGTTTCAGAAGCAGACAGCATTCTTGAAGTTTCCCAGTTGCATGCAACATGCGTGCGTGCACACACACACACACACTGAAAAAACACTGAGCTAACCTAACATATCACAGTTATTTGGATCTTACTGACCCTGGGGTGGGAAACAGTTGTTTCTTGGTTTCTTTTTTACCTTCCTCCTAAGATGTTGTTGGTTGTCTAAGAGTGATTGGCATTAGTGTGCAGACAAGTGTGGGAAGAGGGAAGACACACTAGCTTTAGATACAGGACTCTTACTCCAGATAACGTTGTCAGTTCATGACCCTTCCTAATGCTTGGGATCTAGGCAGACTGTTCCTCTTACCAGCCTTAAAGGGATTCTCCCCAATATATCTCAATAATTTCCTTATTTCTTGAGCTCAGTAAACTGTGTCTAGCTTGAAACTGCTCAGTTGGTCTCCTCCCCACAGTTCTGTTTGGCAAATATTAATATGGAAAGTGTTTAATGTACAGTGCAAATAATCAGCTTCTAAGTGGACTTTGGAGCACAACTAATTTCAAGGTATGAATTCACTGCAGGGAAACTGTTAAGAGATGTGGTCACGCAGTGAGTGTAGTTCTAGCCATCGTAGTCCGAGGGTTTGTGTTGTCAACAAAATACGCTAAGGTTTGCTGTGGTTGTCAGCAGAAACTGCTGTATGTTCTTGTTCCACCGGCAGTCTGGGGTTGGTTTTTTTTTTTTTTTTTTTTTTTTTTTTTTTTTGCTGTCATTAACTAAGTTGTTAGTTATTGAAAGATTTCTAATAGTAGGCTTCAGTTCCCACAGAGCCCAGTCAAGATGAAGAAATGAAGACTGTTGATTGGCAAGGGCTCACAAGGTACTGGTAGGAAAGTGTGCACAAGGGCTCACACTTTGTGCCAAGGGAAGGGTCAAGGTGCTTCTCACCCATACTCCAGCCCTTTCTTTTCTTTTGAGCCTTGAAGAATGAATGAGTAGGAGTTTTGAGGCAGCGACAGTAGCAGGTTTCCTAAGTCGTGAAGAAGCAGGGAATGGTGATGGTGGGTGATGAGAAAGAATAGTTCCTTGGAGCTGGGCTGTGAGCGCTGGGCAGGAAAGTAATGGCAGGGATACCAGGGCCAGGCTGAAAGAAGGCACCTGTGTGCTGTCTAATGCTGTGGTTAAGGATAGGCAGGAGAGAGAGAGAGAGAGAGAGAGAGAGAAGCCAGAGGCATCTCGAAGAGTCCGGAGCAGAATGAGAAAGACGTAGACTGAGCATGGCCAGCAAGACTGGACCTGAGCAGGGTTTTCTGTGAGAGAGGGGAGAATAGCAGGGGATAGAGAATAGAGAAAAGCGGGGTGGGGGGGCAGTGATCCTTTATAGGAAGAATGAGTAGCTGGGGGAGGGAAGCCTGTGAGCTGGAGGGAATTCAGGATGGGGAAGGTGGTAAGAAGGGCTCAGATGCCAGCCTGGACTTTGAAATGTGAGAGCCACCATGTGGTTGCTGGGAATTGAACTCAGGACCTTTGGAAGAGCAGGCAATGCTCTTAACCACTGAGCCATCTCTCCAGCCCCTGGACTTTGAAATGTGTAACCGGGACTTGTGATACTGAAGGAGACAGCGTGAGCTTTGACATGCGATGGTCATCACAGGGAGCCACTTGTCCTTCTGCCAGAATAAGGGGAATTGTTCCTTTTAGTAGAGGGAAACTCCTGTGGAATGCTGACCTTTGTCTAGATACCAGAAATCTATAGCAGATTGAGTCCACTTCTGAGTAGAGTACCTTTTAAAGTTTCGGGAATTGGAGTCCTTTGGACCTGACACGAGCCAGCATCAGGAACTTGAGTCTTGTAGAGCTGACAGTGGTATTTCAGCATGAGAGTAGCTTGACAGGATCTGTGTTTGGGAGTTCAGCTTGCTATTTGGAAGCTTTATTGAGTTTGTTTCTGATGGTGATATCCACAGGTAAGTGTTCAGGATCTGGTACAGTAAACAAGTCCGCACTAGAGAGTTTGAATCAAGTTTTTTGCCTTAGAGTTAAGCCCAGTCAGAACCTGAAGGAGTTTTATGTTGCCAACAAAGGCAAGCGGAAGTGGTAGGAGTGTGTGCACGGCTGGCCTCCTTCTCTGAGAGAACTGTCTCTTTGGTTTTTTTCAGTGCTCCTGTCCCCACTGTGAGAGAACTGGTGATGACCAGGAAATGGGTGTGACTGAGGAGATAGACTGGCCCCGAGGCCACACAGTGGCCCCTGTTTGTTTGCTTGGCTCATATTCATTAGCTGTCTGTCCTTACCTGCTGCGAGTTTCCTGTGGATAATGATACTTCAGGACCCTCCATCTCCTAAGAGTCAGTCTGGTCAAGGGCAGATGGTGGCAGTTGAGGAGCAGGCTGATTGCAGGTAGCACCTCACAGCACCAGGACACTGATTTACAAGGTGCTTTTATCATTCCTAACCTCTCTGATCATACTTTTCTAAGATTTGGAAACCTAACATTTTGTTCATATATACTCCCCAGCCCCAGCAAAAACACTTATTTGGGGCTAATGAGAAGCGTAGCTCAGGGAATCCATGAGATTTGCTTTTACAGCAGCAGCACAGTTGTTCAGAGGGCTGTGGACTCGGCTGGAGTCCTCAGGAGACTACATTTATACTGTCATTTATACTCTGTGTTTAATTCTTAGTTTCAAAAAAGGGGTGTTGTGTGCTGTGTCTCTTGGTGAGTGCCCTCGTTGTTGGTTGTGAACCTGGGCTCAGGACTGACTCCTCTTAGTGCCTAGTAGTTGGAAATGCCTCTGGGTTGTCATCCAGAACATTGTTGAGGGAGGAAGTTGTAATCCACCCTGGCAGCAGCTCAACTGAGAAGAAGCCCTTCCCCCCTTTTAGGACAAGATTTCAGTATATAATAGTCAAACTGGTTATCTTCCTGCCTCAACCTCCCAAGTGCTTGGGTTGTAAGGAATACTCTTATACTTGCTTTCCCACTAAGTCTAAGTCTAAGGATCAGCAGGAAAGACTATAATTTAGCCTTTAAAGGTAATTTCCCACTGTTCTCTCTTAACATTTTTCACTTATTCCCATAACACTTTGAAATTGCTCATGTCTTAAGGACAGTGAGTCAGTTGACTTAAAAAGAGGAAGCCATGTGCTTACAGAGATTCTAAGGACATTCAGAGTAAAGTTCCTGGTACTGAAGGAGAAGCAGCTCTCGTCAGTTATTGAGTGTCCTCTGCGCTGGGAGGCAGCTGAGTCTTCACAGGCCCCTGTGCTGCTGGGACGACAGTAGACCACAGCATCGTCCTTCTGTACACTCTCTTAAGGACAAACTAAGACTGTTGCCCCTCCGGCTGAGATTCGCACGGAGATGCTTTCCTCTCCTTCCTGGAGTGGTCCTGGAGGAAGATTTTCTCCTAGCACTGAATGTCTGACATATTTTATACTTAGCCCTGAGCAGTAGGACAGTTCTGTGACTTCTCGTTTTTGCCTCCTAGGCAGCTTGTAGCTGAAAGTGACCACGGTTATCACACATGGGTGGCACTGTGGTCTCAGGTCTGAACACAGGAGTTTGCTCGGTTTGAGGGGCACCTCCTGGGAGTGCTCTAGCTGTCACAGTTTAGAGCCTCCGTCAATCACCAGATTTTACCCTTGGTAACGCTTTGCTCTGCGTTACCTCTCCTTCCCTCTCTTTAATGCTGTTCTCTTGCCCATTTTCCCCTCGTGCATGCATTTTAGTTACTTGATCCTCAATCCTTTCTGTAGCGGAAAAGATTTATACATTTAATTCCTAGTGTCTGTCAATTCTACAGGACCTTCATCTTCCTCCTTAGACCCAGCCACTTTAACAAGACTGAGAAGCAGTATCTGAGGTGATTCTATCCTTTCAAACTCAGCACTCTGTAACCAGCAGGCAGCATGTATAAGAGTGGGTTTGTGGATTAGAAAGTCTCCTCACGTTTTAAGTTTAGAAACTGTAAAAGGAGAAACTCAGTCTTATGCTACTTTTCTTTGATTTGCCTGTTGGATAGGTTATTACAAAATAAACTGCTCTGTTTTTGTTTTTCTTTTTTTTTTCTTGTTAGCACAAAGTTTCCCCTGGGGAATTTTTTCTTGGTTCTAAATATACATACGTTTTGTAGAAGGTATAGAAAATAAAAAGAGAATGCTTTCTTTTCAAAATGTCATTTTTTTAACAATTTAAACATTTTTTGAGATTATAGCTATATCATTTCCCCCTTCCTCCCTCCAAACCTCCCCACGTACCCCCCATCTCTTTCATAGCCTTTTTTTCTTTAAATTGTTGTTAGCGTGTGTGTTTGTGTGTATGTATGTGTTTCTAAATACATAACTACAACCTGCTCAGTCTGTGTAATGTTACGTGTGTGTGTGTGTGTGTGTGTGTGTGTGTGTGTGTGTGTTTAAGGCTGACCTTTTAGTATTGGATAACTAGTTAGTTTACACTTCCTGAGGAAGACAATTACTCCTGCTCTCAACATTTCTCAGTTGCCTGTAGTTTTCGGCAGCCTTGTTGGTAAGACGGTTTTATTTTATGTGTGAGAGTGTTTTGCCTAAATGTATGTCTGTGTATCACATGTGTGTCTAGTGCCAAGGAAGCCAGAAGAGGGGCCAGTGTTCTTTACTGCTGAGCATCTTTCTAGCCCCAAATTAAATATTTTCTAGTTCACCATTTAGAAACAACCACAGTGAATACTTTGGGACCGAGTTGTACATTATTTTTGTGTGTTTAGTAAGCGAGGATATATAAGTATACTCTTCCCTACCTTCTTGATTTTGTGTGTGTGTGTGTGTGTGTGTGTGAGGGGATAGAATCCAGGCCCTTACACTTGTAAGCATACACTCTATCACTTGCTGCATTCTTAGCCTATGTGGCCTGCTTTGTAAACTTAGGCATATGTTATAGATGTTTACCCAGGACAACGTCTATATTGTAGATGTAGTTTTTCTTACAATGATGTTGACTAGAAGTGGAGACGGATACAAAGCCCTAACTCAGCACAGGCATTCCTTGGCCAAGCTGCCAGCTGTCCAGCTGCATTTCTTAGTTGAGGTTTAATTTGGTACAGGGGATAGCATTTAGAAACTTGGGGAAATAGAAGGTTTCCTTGGCACTCTCTCATTCAGCTGTCTTATCTGGGCTGTAAAAAGAGTTGGGTTTCAGTCCGTTGAAAATTGAGCTTTCTGGCAAGGACCTTTGCAGATGTTCTGTCATTTCCATTGAGAGTTCCAGGCAACAAATGTGTTGATGGCCAAGTACACATTTGCTTATGAGAATCTCAGAACTTGACCTATTTTGATCACAGGAGGGCAGGCTTGCTTGTTCAGTAGCATTGCTTTCAATGTGGAATTATGAATGTGTTTCCCTCCCCCTCCCTCCGGATCGTGAATCAAGTTATGTTCCAGAATACTCTCACTTTGTGGAACCCTAATTGAAAAGATCATAATTTCTTAAGATTGGAGGGTTTGCAAAGAATTCGTGAGAAGATTTTCCTCAAACCACCCTTCAATTAGAATAGAAAAGACAACATGAGACTTGCCCTGCCTTACCTAAAAAGGACTGGATAATAATTGGGTGGGGTGACTGAAAACGCAGAGGAGCTTTTAAGGAGAGGTTGAGGTTGGATTGTCTGTTTTTAAAATTAATTGCTTTCTCTTCTTGGACAAATTACACCATTTCAAGTCACAGTAGGGACATTAATTGCATCCGTGATGGCTGTGTTACCAGTACATTCTGCATGTATTCTGCCTGGGGCACTGTTCCCCAGTGCCCCAGGCAGAAATGAGTTTTGGTCTTTAGTCTAATATCAAATAACCTAGTGTCTTAACTAAAAACACTTAAAATTTACTTTCTTATTAGAATTCTACCCTAAAACAGTGTCTGAAATTGGGAGTTAAACACAATTCTTACACAGTCCGTGACCTGAGGGTGTCTGTTTTTAGCCAGGTGTGTGAGATGCACTTCCCTTCCTGCCGTCACCGCAGTGCAGCCTTAAATCTCACCCATCCATGTTCAGCGCACACTTTCCTGTCTCTCTTCTCTCCCTGTCTTATTTTATTCTCAAGCCTCTGCCTTCTCTAGGAAGCCGCACTGAGGCAGTGCTGAGAGTGCAGTCAGGACTCCTCCCAGCAGTGCTGAGAGTGCAGCCCAGAGCCCAGGCACGGCAGAGTGCCTGTCTCTTTAGCAGGCTGCTTCATTGAAGACAGGAGTCACCTTAGCTGCCGCATCTCCCCATAATACCCTCTTGCTCCAGTATTTCCCTGACTTCTGGGATTGGTTGTTTCAGTATTACTTTGAACCTGGTGTGTTTTAGTAGTCACATTAGTGCAGAGGCACACAGCGTGCTGATAGCGATGGGCAGACGTTACGTGGCTTTCGTTCGTTGTCCTTTTACATTCCGTTGTAAGAGGCCGCACGTTATTTAGCTTTGAGTTACATTTCATGAGCACCACAGTTATAGTGTGTCAACACATGGAGCCTGACTTTTCCCTCTGAATAATTGTCTTCTTGTTTGTGCTTTGAGTAAATTGATTTTCTTCTGTGCGAATTGTAGGAAGTATGGCTGGGCTGATGGACAGTTGTGTGAAGCTCATCTGGAAGTGATTTTTGTGCTTTGGCAAACACTACACACAGCATCTGTCAGCCACTTGCCATATAGGAGGGGGCGGTTTTCGTTCCATGTCCTCACTAATCTCTGTTATGTGCCAAGCATTGCAGTTATTTACACTTTCAGAGTTACTGTGACCCAAAGAAAACAAGGAAGCCCAAGCATTAGTGTGTAAGGGGAACAGAATCAGGGCTTCTTGGCTTAAAAGGATCTGTACACTGGCTTCCTGTGGTTAGAGGAGAGCTGAGAGGTGGTTTCCCCTGCTCACGTGATCACATCACAAGAGTTCCTGTAGATTGTCATACATTCTGTATGTTGTAGGCATGTGCGAAAGGACTTATCCCTTTATAGGTAGGGGTGGCTTCTCCTTACATTAACTGCTCATCTATCCTGTATTTACTTTACCATTTTGCCTTTTAAAATGGGATCTTACCATGCTATCCAGGCTGATCTCAAACTTATTGTCTGAAGTGGTCCTGGTTACCTCTGCCTGCTGAGTAGGGACTATAGCCATGTGCACCATGAATAACTATATGGGTTTTTTTTTTACAGATTTATTTTTATTTTATGTGTATAGATGAGTCTCTACATGTATGTATATTTGTGTCATATGTGCTGGTGCTCTTGGAGGCTAGAAGAGGATCTCTTGGAATTGGAGTTATAAGCAGTTGTAAGCTGCTGTATATGGGTGCTGGGACCCCAACCTGGCCCTCTAAAAGAGAGCACACATTAACCACACCACTGAATGGTGCTGATAGTCGTGCAGCACTGAGTACTGAATACTATGAACTGTGTGCACTTCGAGGTGGCTAGGATGGTAACTCTGTGCTGTGTTTGGCTACAGTCACGATGTGCTGAAAGGCAAGCATGTGATACTTCAAGTCTCCCAACTGTAGAGAAGTGTGAAAGTCCTGTCTGCCATGCCTCTAGCTCTTCTAATTCTAATTTCCCCACTTCTATACTGCTTCCCCAGAGACGATGATGATTATTTTGAGGCAGAGTTGCCCTAAGCAGCCCAGACTGACCTCCTGCCTGCTATCCTCCTGTCTCAATCTCTTGATCACTGGGAGTACTCCTCTACCTGGCCTAGAATATTTTTTAATGATACTTTTCTCCTAGTAATCTCCATTAAAAATTATGTAGGTTTAGTTGGTTCAAGTCATCTTTTCACAGTTATACTGGTTAAGTAAATTAAAATTTATGAAGAGCAATATCACTTGGAAGCTGGGGGGAGGGAACAGAAACAGCAAGACGGGGAATTTAGCTTCTGGCCTTGCACATCCTGAGCAAGCACTCTACCACTAGCCTGTATCTATAGTTCATGATTTTATTTCCTTCTCCCTGCCTCACATTTGACAGGATCTCACTATGTAGCCCTTACTGGCCTGGAAATTAACTATATTGATCAGGCTGACCTTGAACTTGCAGAGATTCACCTGTCTGCCTACAGAGTGCCAAGATTAAAGGTGTACACCACCATGAGGGGACCTTGATTTTTTTTAACAATAAATTTACTACAAATTGAGCATCTTCAGTGTGGAAGTCAAATGCTATAAAATATGAGACTTTGAGTGCAGTGTTCAATTCTACCAGTGGCAGGTTTCAGGACATTTGGATATTTGGATTGGAAATCTATACATATATTTTGAAATGAATAGTCTAGATAAAGACTATTCAGCCTGTGTTTTATTTGTTATCTGTCATACTTTTTTTTGGAAATAGGCCATATAAATGAGTGGTTACAGCTGAATTACTCAAGTTCTCAGCCTTATACAAACAAGGGAAGGGACATTATGATTACCTTAAATTAATTCTTCATAATTGGATTCTTTATTTCCATTTCATTGATCCTTCCTCTGTCTGGCCTGAAGCAGCTCCTTTTAAAACTCAGACCTACACCTCTGACTTCTTTCAAGTCGAATCCACACCTGGAGATTTCATAGTGCACATTCCTGTTCTTCTGCAGTGTTCACTTTGCTTCCAGGGCTTTCATACCATAGAGGACCACTTACTGGTAGACCCCACCTTTAGCTCTGATGAGTTTCCCTCCATCTTCCCACATAGCAAACTGTTGTGCTCTGCACCCTGGGTCAGCCTTAGCACCCTGACTTTTACCTGCCTTAAGAAGCATTCTCTGTTCTGGCTCTCCTTTGTATGCTCCTTTCTTTCAAAAACATGTTTATGTTACACACGTGTGGCCATGCTGACAATGACTGGTGCCCGCTCCCTGACTCACAGCTGTGTGTCAGCTCACCAGGACATCTGTCTTGGTTGGCACTTGAGGAGCTTTGCAGCAGGATTTGTTGGCTGGGAAATTTGACTTTGTTTTCACATTTATTTTTTTACATTTTGTTTACTTTGAGGGTGTATATGGGCGTGTGCATGCCATGGCATACATGTAGAGGTCAGGACAACTTGTAGGAATCAGTTCTCTCTTTCAACCATGTGGGCTGTGGGGAGCAAATTCAGGTTGGTGATGAGACTTGGCAGCTTGTGCTTTTACTGCTTAGTCGTCCTTATAGAGCTGAGGCGTTTGCTAGTAGAAGGTGATGAAATCCAGAAGTTGACCTGACAGCCTAGATTTTGCCTTGACAATTTGGTTTTCAGCTGTAACAAGAACTTAGTGATCCTTTAAAACTTCACCCTTCCTTTAGTTGTGGTTCTTCTGAAAATGAACCTGGGCTTTGTAATACTCAATGGGGGCTTCCACTCAGTGGGGCAAATTACAACCACATATTAGAAGCAGTCACACAGGGATTCAGAATAAGCAGATAAATTCATTTCTGAAAATAACGGTTCTCTAATCGCTATTTATTTTAATTCCAGAACATGGTCCAAGACAATTCCTGGGAAAGTTGAGTTCTTCTCTAGTGAGGGCTCAGATACAACTATACCTATTCCGATAGTGCCCCTGCGGGGTGTGGATGACTCCTATCCGCCCCAGAAGAAGTCTTTCATGATGCTCAAGTACATGCATGACCACTACTTGGACAAATACGAATGGTTTATGAGAGCAGATGATGACGTTTACATCAAAGGAGATCGTCTGGAGAGTTTTCTGAGGAGTCTGAATAGCAGCGAGCCCCTCTTTCTCGGGCAGACGGGACTGGGCACCACAGAAGAGATGGGGAAGCTGGCCCTTGAGCCTGGAGAGAACTTCTGCATGGGAGGGCCTGGTGTGATTCTGAGCCGGGAGGTGCTTCGGAGAATGGCACCACACATCGGCAAGTGTCTCCGGGAAATGTACACCACCCATGAGGATGTAGAGGTGGGAAGATGTGTTCGGAGGTTTGCAGGCGTACAGTGTGTTTGGTCATATGAGGTAAGAGCAGAATTCTTTCTTTCTTTTTTCCTTTCCCTTCCCTTCCCTTTCTTTTCTCTTTTCTCCTCTCTCTCTCTCTCTCTCTCTCTCTCTCTCTCTCTCTCTCTCTCTGTCTCTCTCTCTCTCTTTCTTTATTATTGTTTGTTGTTGTTGTTTGTTTGTTTTTCGAGACTGGGTTTCTCTTTGTAGCTTTGGTTCCTGTCCTGGAACTAGCTCTTGTAAACCAGGCTGGCCTCAAACTCACAGAGATCTGCTTACTTCTGCCTCCCGAGTGCTGGGATTAAAGTCATGCGCCACCACTGCTCAGCCAAGCAGAATTCTTTACATGGGAAAAACGGTCAATTTTGCCTTTTGAGTTCTGAGTCAATCATAGGAAATTAGCAATACTAGCCTCTTTAGGGTTAAAGTTGGTATAAATTATTAGTATATGTTTTGGCCTTCATTTTTAATTGTTTTGAATTCTTATTGCCCTGATTTCCCCTGGCTCTAAAGAGCATGCCTTCTGTACTTCCTGATGTTTTTTAAAATAAATAACAGTACTCATGGTTTGAAGAAACCTAGGATTTAATGTGGTCATAGTGATGTTGTCCATGATACCCAGAGTCTTCTGATTTCTGTTGATTCCACAAGACCTTCTCTAAGAGCATAGGATGCTTCCTTGTTTCTTGTTTCCCAAAGGCTTGCACTTTCATCTGGTCAAGATGACCTACAGAGATCAGAAACTTGCATGTTTTGAACTTATAAATGGTTAGAGATGAGAAATTGGCCAGGACCTTTGGCTTTGCATACGGGAGCTCGGATTGCAGCACAGCAATGTGGCATGTGCTTAGTGTTCCCTGAGGACACTGCCAGTAGCAAAAAGAAATAAGTGACTGTTACAGACCTTGACCTTTTGTGTGTATGCTTATGGTACGGTCTTTCCTTTCATGTTAGGTGGCATGCAGTTCTCAGTTATTTTAACACATGAAATCTTTATGGGAGTCTTCTTGCAGATATTTTCTCTTTAATAAGGGGACGTGAGTTAATTTTTGGACTTTTCTGTTTTATACCTGTAGTTTCAAGATCTTATAACGGTGGTGTGATAGTTTGAATATAATTGGTCCCCATAAGTTCATAGGGAATAATGACACTGTTGAGAGGTGTGGCTTTTTGAGTAGCTTTGACTTTGTGGGAGGAAGTGTGTCATCATGGAGGTAGTCTTTGAGGTCTCATATGCTCAAGCCATGGCCAGTGTCTCAGACCACTTCCTGTTTCCTGTGAGTCAAGATGTAAGAACTCTCAGCTCCTTCTCTAGCTGCTTTGTTTCTCATCATGATGCTAATGAACTAAACCTCTGAAGTGTAAGAAGCCACCACAACTAATTGTTTTTCTTTATGAGAATTACCATGGTTATTATGTCTCTTTACAGCAGTAGAAACTATGACATGCAGCATGACATGAATTTGTTGTGTTCGGTTTGGTCAACTATTGGTAGTTATGAAGAGCAGAAGGAGCTGCTAGACCTTTTGCCCAGAACAAGAACATGTCCTCCTATGTGAGCTCTTAACTTTTTCTGAAGCACTTGAGGGAAGAGCCATGCTTTTGCCCATGCTTGCCTCTGCCAACCCACAACTTGCTTTTAAATGTTCTCCGATCATTTTGTTACTTCTGCTTAGAATTTTAGGGAAGCAGACATTTTTAAATATACAGGAATGGTCTTCGTGCAATTTTTAATTATAAATTAGCAAAAAATAGTATTTTAAATACTAAATATAATCTGAGGGAGCCCTTTAATCTCTATGTGCCTTAGCCTCTATCTGCCTGCCTCCATTGCCTGGTGGTTGTTCACCAGGCCTGGGAGATTTCTTTTGTCGTGAAATTTTGCACTGAGGAAAGCTGTCTATTGTTCTGTTTCTGTGAAGAGACACCATGACCAAGGCAGCTTGTAACAGAAATCACTTAACTGCTTATAGTTTTAGAAGTTGAGTCCATGAACAAGACGGTGGAACAAGCAGGCTTCCCTGTGGAGCAGTAGCTGGTCCATAAGCAGCAGGCAGATGGAGAGGAAAACTGGGCTCATAGCTGACCTCCAATAGCTCCTCCAACAAGGCCATACTTCTCAATCCTTCTCAAACAGTTCCACTGGCAACCAAGCATTCAAACATAGGAGCTTGTGGGAGCCATTCTCATCTAAACCATCACAAGAGCCATTTAAGTATTTCATGTTGTATTTTTATTTATTTATTTATTATATATACAATATTCTGTCTGTGTGTACACCTGCAGGCCAGAAGAGGGCACCAGACCCCATTACAGATGGTTGTGAGCCACCATGTGGTTGCTGGGAATTGAACTTAGGACCTTTGGAAGAGCATGCAATGCTCTTAACCTCTGAGCCATTTCTCTAACCCCCTTCATATTGTATTAAGTAGATTACAACTGGCAGTGTTTCTGCATATTCTCCATCCTTAATTAATTAGTTATAACATAACTTACTTCATGCTTTGTATGTTTTGGAATGCTTTGTCTTGTTGACGTTTTAGAGGACAAGCTTGTTTTTTGTTGTTTTGAGACAGGGTCTCCTTGGTAGCCCAGAGTGATTGATGGTGAGCCTGCCCTATAGCTAAGACGCCCTGAACTGCTGCCTTCTGCTCCCATAGTGTGAGGATTACAGGTCTAAGCCACCACGCCCAACTCTTGTGTGTGTGGGTTGAGGACAGGGTCTCACTTTAGAGTGCAGGCTGGCCTAGAACTCCCTGACTTCAGGCTTTGCCCACTACTTCCATGCAGCCCAGATCTGTTTTTGAGAATTAAAAAATAATTGTATCTTGATATGGTCATTAATATCTGGTAATACTGGATAAAGTCAGTGTCTTGAGTTAGAGCAAAAACTTTGATTTAAAGTCAGTGGCAAATTGTCGGTGTAAAGTGGGGTCTAGAGCTCCAGGACTTGAAAGACACGAATGTTGTGAATGGCATGTGTAGGAGTACCTGTGACCATAGATGCCATGGACACTTGGACTTTCCACCTTTTAAATAGCCTTAGTGGCTCAGAGGCTATGATAGGTAAGCCCATCTCCTTGGTGTTTTCCTCCTGGTCTAGGGAGCTGGGTCTTCTAGACTACATGCTTTATTCTCAGCACAGTGTCTTCTAGACTGTGTGCTTTGTTCTCAGCACAGTGTCTTCTAGACTGTGTGCTTTGTTCTCAGCACAGTGTCTTCTAGACTGTGTGCTTTGTTCTCAGCACAGTGTCTTCTAGACTGTGCTTTGTTCTCAGCACAGTGTCTTCTAGACTGTGCTTTGTTCTCAGCACAGTGTCTTCTAGACTGCGTGCTTTGTTCTCAGCACAGTGTCTTCTAGACTGTGTGCTTTGTTTTCAGCACAGTGTCTTCTAGACTGCGTGCTTTGTTCTCAGCAGTGTCTTCTAGACTGCATGCTTTGTTCTCAGCACAATGTGTTCTAGACTGCGTGCTTTGTTCTCAGTGCAGTGTCTTCTAGACTGTGCTTTGTTCTCAGCACAGTGTGTTCTAGACTGTGTGCTTTGTCTTTTTGCTTTCACTGAATTGTAGAATTTTTTAAACTGGCCAGTTGTGTGCCTAAATCAAATTTAACATAACATTTCTTTGATGACTTGTTCTTTTTAATGTTTTATTATTATTATTAATGTATGTGGATGTTTGCCTTCATGTGTGTCTATGCTCCATACATACACATCATTCACGGAGGCTAGAAGAGAGAGTTGGACCCCTCAGAACCGAAGCTGCCATGTGATTGCTGGCAGCTGAACCTGGGTCCTCTGGAAGAGCAAACAACCAATACTCTTAATTATTAAGCCATCTCTCCAGCCCGTCTTTTTAGTATTTTAAGGAATTGTTCCTTCTTTTATCCTGTGTTTTTCTGTGTTTAAAATTTTACCCTTTTACCTATATTTCTTCATTCTCATTTTAAGACATATATTATTTGGAGCGTTTACAGTTTGATTAGCCTGCCTGATACCTGCACGTTTCCCCCATCACTAAGATATTCCATGTTGAGTACTCAGGCAAGATTCCTTAAACTTCCTGTAAGATAATTACGCTAAGCTTTGGGTCGTGGAAGGTACTTACTTTGCTCTATTGTAAGCCTAGCCAGAGGAGTAATTTTTTAAAAGAAAATTTGCCTTGAAGTAGAAGTAATTCCTCCAGTAATAGCTGTGTAATTAAAATGACTCATGAGGAACAGTTGTCAAAGCCAAAACTCAGATTTATTTCTAAGCTTATTTTTTTTGTTATTGCTGGTATTTATTAATTGCCTTTTAAGCACTTGATTTTTAAATGATTTTAGTTTCACAGAGAAGTTAAAGCAAATTAAGGACAGATCTAGGGGCTTAAATGCTGGTTAAATCTGACGCCCTTTACATGGGATGGCCACTTCCCTCAAGTTACTGAGATGTACTGTTGAAGAGTTGGCAAAAGTTATTTGTTTTAGTTAAACATATATATAGACTATTATTGTCTTAAAAGAGGAAACAAGAAGAAAGTTGACTATAGGAACATTCGTTTTAACTTTTTGGTTAACATGTACCATTAGAGAAAATAGGAACTGTAAATATCCAGTCAAACTAAACAAGTAACTTACAGGCACCCAGACCTTTTTGTTATTTTAATGGGAGCTTAAGCGGGAAGCAAAGGTGTAAGAAGGTACATAAACTTAACAGCTTCTGTGTGTCATCTCTGTAAGGATGCCCTGGGGTGGGATTCAGGGAGGGACCCAGTGGTACAGATGCGGGGAGGGAGCTGTCCTTAGTGAACTGTGAACTCTGTGTCAGCACCAACTGTGAAAGTCAGTAAAACCTTTAAGGTTGTTAGAACCATCGGCTCACAACCATCTGTAATGGGGTCTCCTCTTCTGGCGTGCAGGCATGCACACAGACAGAATATTGTATACATAATAGATAGATAGATAGATGGATGGATGGGTGGGTGGGTGGGTGGGTGGGTGGGTGGGTGGGTAGGTAGATAGATAGATAAAAATAAAAAGAGTTGTCTGTGCAAGCATAAGAACCCTGAGTTTCAATCCCTAGCATAAAATAAAAGAAACACTAAAATAATATAGATCGAGAGCAATTAAAGTAGACACCACATGTGGACTTCTGGCCTCCATATGTGCACCTATACCAAGCATGCTTATGTACACATGAGCACATACAAAAAATATTGACCAAAATTACTGTTTGTTTATATAATTCTATTTATTATTGAAAATGGAACACACACAAAATGTTGGCCAAATTTTCTGGGTTGTTGTTGTTTTGTTTTGTTTTTGTTTTTCTCGACACAGGATTTCTCTCTAACAGTCCTAGCTGTCCTGGAACTCGCTCTGTAGACCAGACTGGCCTCAAACTCATAGAGATCTGCCTGCCTCTGCCTCCCTAGTGCTGAGATTAAAGGTGTGTGTCACTACCATCCAGTTTAGGTGTATATTTTAAATAATTACCATTTTCCTGGCAAATGGATGCTTTTAGCATGGTAAAGTACCATCTTTGCCTTTGTTACAGTCTTTCTTCTCTGTTCTGCCTTACTGAGCATCCCTTGTGTGTGATGTGTCTTTACCATGCTGTTCTTTTGAGAATCTCTGGCTCTCCACAGTGTGTGGTGTCTGTGTTCATCCTTGGAGTTTGTTGAGATTCTTGGTTGAGTGGTCTGTTTCTTCTCGCTTTTGGGAATTTCTCAGCCATGTTTTTGTAATTGTTCCTTCTTTCCTTCCCCAGCTGCCTTCCGTGTCTTCTCCTTCTATAGCTCCCATGTGCTGTCCTTAGGGCGTAGGCTCTGTTAGTTTTTGTTCATTCTGTTTTCTTTTCCTCACACAGGGTAGTCTGACCTGTCTTCAGGTTCACTGATGGCTCTTCTGCCTGCTCAAATCTGTTAGTTTTCGTTTCAGGTATTGTACTTTTCAACTCCAGAATTTGTTTGGCTCTTTAAAAAAGCAGTAATTTCTTATCTCTAATAGCATCTCCTTACATTTGTGTGTGGACTGTTCATTCTTACTTATTTGCATGTTGGTGGAAATTAGACATTTATTCTTAAGTGTGGTAATGGTGGAAATCAGTTTGTCCCTCACTCAAAATGCTGGTGCTGTTTGGTGACTTTTCAAAGCTAATCTTGCAACAGTTGCTGTGTTCGATGAACCACACCTGGTTTGTTCAGGCCTCAACTAGAGCTGCTCAGGGCTCTGGAACCAGTAAGCCTTGTACTCTGCTGGGGAGATTGCCTACACATAAGTCCGTGCATGCCCCCAAACCTATCAGATAATTGAAAAGTACAGAGCCTCATGGCCAGCCAGAAACAAGAACTTTCCTATGGATGTGCACAATCCCTGCGTGGTTCTGCTCTTCTGGATTTCCACTCTATTCTTGGAATAGAATAGAATTTGAAGACTTCTTCAAAGTCTCTTTTAGAACCCTATTATTATTAAAGGGCACATGCCAAGGCATGTGAGTGCGGGCCAGCCACAGGATAATTTTATGGATCCATCTTTGTGTAGGATATGGGAATCCATCTCAGATTATCAGGCTTGCATTGTCAGGTACTAAGTATTATTACCCATGGAACCGTCTTGCCTGCTCCCCCCCCCCTTTTCTTTTTTAAGACAGGGTCTTTTATTATACAGCTCTATCCATCTTAAGTCACCATGTAGGCCAGGCTATGCTCGAACTCACTGTTTTCTGAGTGCTGAGTACTGTATTTAAAGGCATGTGCCACCATGCCTTGTTTGTTTGTTTGTTTGCTTACTTGCTTGTTTTTTAAGGTTATTTTATTTATTTATGTGTGTGAATGTTAATTGCATGGGTCCTGTGATCTGAACTTAGGTCCTTATGATTGAGCAGCAACAGTCTTAATTGCTAACCCGTCTTTCCAGCCCCTTGACTGCCCCCTCTTTCTTATCTATTTATCATCTCCTCCTCCTCCTCCTCCTCCTCCTCCTCCTCCTCTTCTTCTTCTCCCCCGCCCTCTCTCATAGTTATTGTTTTGTTTTTTCAAGACAGGGTTTCCCTCTGTAGTCCTGGCTGTCTTGGAACTTGCTCCGTAGACCAGTCTGACCTTGAACTCAGATCTGCCTGCCTCTGCCTCCCAATGTGCTGGCATTAAAGGCATATGCTGCCATGCCAAGCAACTGCCCCCGTTTTATAAAAGCTTTCTCATTAGTTTATCTGTTGCCTACTAGCTGTGCATTGGGCAGTGTGATAGTCATGTGGAGCAAATACTGTCTCTTCATCCTTACGTTAAGCCAAAGATGCTATTTGCAATCAGAAAGCTCAGTCTAGTTAAATAAAAACAGCTTTGTAAAATGGGATCTTTCAGGAAACCTACCAGACAGGGCAAATAATGACAGTTCTGTGGGAATGGTGTTTTTAATTATGTGTGTACATGTATGTCTGTGTGTGGGTATGTACATCAAAGTACAGGTACCCATAAAAGCCAGCAGAGGGTATTGGATACTCCAAGAGCAGAGGCTATAGGCAGTTGTGAGCCACTGTGGGTATGGGTATGAGAATTGAAATTGTTGCTCTACAAGAGCAACAATTGCTCTTAGCCACTGAGGCACCTTTCTAGCTCTAGAGTGGGTTTGAAGAAAATCCATGACGCTCTCTGACCCCTCTGGGGACTTGCAGACTGCTCATTTTCACTCTGGTCATAGTCAAGGCTAGAGTAGATCTGGAAAATGAATCAGATACAGAGGAAGTTCCAAGACCACAGAGCTCACTGTTGGCACAGGTTTGCTGCTTCTCATGTGTGAATGTTCCCTGGATTACTCAGGTATTTAGGTAAAATTCAGAGTCCTGAAAAGGCTCCTTCTGCGCGTTCTCATTTGTGCTCTATATACTTTTACGGAGGACAGAAGTTTTTGATCATTTACTTTTATTGGATGCTAGGTTCACAGCTTAAAGTGTCTTTTCACTTAGCTACATTATTCTGAATATCTCTGTATTTGAAGAACTCTAACAGTTGTGACCTAAATATTTAGAAGACTTCTGGGCAGTGAGTTACAACATGTTCATGTAAAGAATAAAATTCAGACCTCTTCTGTTCAGGGGACATTGGTGCACAGAACATAGACCCTTGTAGTGGTTTGAATGAGAATGGCCTCCATCATCTCTTAGATTTGAGTACTGGTCCCCAGTTGGTGGAACTGTTTGGAAAGGATTGGGAAATGTAGCCTTGTTGGAGGAGGTGTGTCACTGGGAGAGGGCGCTGAGATTTCAAAGGACTCTCTTGCAATTCTCTCTCTGCCTCCAGCAGAGACGTAAGTGCTGTGTTGTTCTGCCATGCCTTTGTCCTGCTGTCATGGATTCCGACCCTCTGAAACCATAGCCCCATGTTAGTTGCTCTTTTAGAAGTTGCCTTGGTGATGGTGTTTTTTCACAGCAATAGAAAAGTAACTAAGACTTAACCTACTCTCTTAGACTCTGGAAGGAATAGGCTCAAGCATAAGAAGCAGACAGCAGAGTGTGTATCTTAAGACAGCAAAATGACTAGCATGAGAAGTGGTGGAGAGCGCGGCCAGGATAGCACAGAAACTGGAACATGGCAAAGACTGGGAGGGTTTTGGTCACAAATAACCCTGGGCTTGAATCACAGTGCTTCTTATTTAGCTGTGTGGTCTTGTGAAACAAGTTACCTAACTTCCCCAAACCTGAGTTCCTTCAGACTGGGATAAGTGTAGGAATTGCCCCCGAAGGAGGATGGATTCAGGGATCATGATGGTGTGTGACTGACTCGAGCAGGATAAGAGTTGGTTGCGAGGTGAGGGCTGGTCCTGGTGTCCTTGGGTACTGGACCACAACCAATCAGAACTCATTCTCGAGAGCTTTAGCAATACAGAGTTTGATGTGTATAAACAGGTTTTTGACTGTGGTTTGTAAAAACAGCATTGAATTGGAATCCCTCTTGAACTGTACTTAGAACTGTTAATTGCTTTGACTCTGTAATTTGCTCTCAAGGTAAATCTTCAATAGTATCTCTGAAATGGTGGATAGGTGGATTATGCTTGTGAAAAAGGCAGACTGGCACATGTCTTCATGATTCTTGAGTCTGGTAGATGTGTGTTACAGGTGTTCTAGGCTTTATTTCTTAGTCACTTTTATTATTGGAAGGTTATCATTTTGCCTATTCAACTGTTCTGTGCAGTTGACCAAGAAGGTTCTTTAGCACACTAACAGGAGGGAGGAAAGATACTTTCTTTTAAACCTTAATTTGAAATCACGGGTGTTATCACTCTAATTCTTCTAGCAGAAGTATAACCTACCTTTTAACATATACGTTTTCTAAGTCATTTTAAGGTCATAGGAATAAAGGAGTTCTTGAATTCTAAGGATTTCTTATCAACATGGAAATGAACTATTCATATATGGAAAAGTGCTTCAGAGTGTCTACTTGACAAATGAGCAGTAACCAGTACAGAACACTACAGTGGACACAGGGAAGCAAGGAGAGCTGTGCCGCAGTTGAGAGGAGTCCGATGAACTAGGGGTGCACTGTAAAGGGCTTTGGCAGTCTGGGTCTGTTTTCTCTAAAGGTAATTGGATTTCTGGGATGTTCCAGTTTTAGTATGTGTGTTGTTAAAGCAAGTACATTTGTAGATTGCTTCAAACAAAGTGACTGTGAACTTTCCCCACTTTTAGGTGCCAGGTGGCAACAGCAAGTTTAAGTTTCTAGTTCTGATATTTAATCATCTGATTAGTAAATTAATCTGTTATATTTAGCATAGCAAGTGAAGGGACAGAGGCAAGGATGAATGTGACAGTACAACATTGGTGGTAAAAGCATTGTTGTCTGGATTAGGGAAATTGGGTAAAATTGCTTAAGGTTTAGAAGTGTGTTGTAAATTGATGTGTCTCAATCTTGTGCAACAGAGGGACTTTGTTTAATGAGGGTGTTATATATGTGTGTGGGATTGTCTTTAGATCTCATACCAGGTTGGAATTTATCAAAGGTGCACTTTACAGGAGATTTGCTTCGATCACTTGGGAGGAACAGTCTCCAATCCCAAACCTAGACCTGGCATCTTGATGGATGGGATTTCCCTGTACTGTAGTACTTCTCTGATGATTCTTACACCCCCTAGACGATCAGGAGTTGTCATTCATTTATACTCAGATTTTTTTTTTTTTAGTAGCCAATGGTGTTTTGGAACTGTGTAGAACTTAATATTTTATTGTCATTCCAATTTAACCGTTGTTCTGAGTAGCAGAAAGAGTTTGACTTCGGTTTTTCCTTAAGTATTACCTATAATTGGGTTGGGGGAAGCCAGACATGGCACCAGATGTTCCCCTTGGGCTGTGCTTTATAAAATTATTTACTTTCCTTTCTTCTCTGTGAGCCATGATAACCATTGTGAGACCAAATAAAAATGAGTGCAAATGAAGGGCATTAGTAATGGTTGAGTGACAGCACGAGAAGACATCAGGCACAGGAGATGACAAACCTTGGTCTCACCATGTAGGCTGGCCTTAAAGTCCCAGTTCTGCCTCCACCTGCCAGAGGGCAGGTATTACAGGGATGTACGACCACAAAGTTAAAACTAGATGTTTGTTTACATGATACATTGTCAGTCTCTCTGAAAACTCAACTTTTTAGACTAGCTACTAAGTAACTTAAAGTTTATCTATGTTACTAGTTGTTACAGGTTTAAGTAGTTACAAAGTGACTTCCTGTGAGTTCAGCATCCACCAGCAGAGTCACAGTGGGAAGGCGTGCTCATGTTAGAGTCTCTCCAATGTGATGGAGTGTGAGGACAGCTCTTTCTTAATGTTAAATCTGTAACCCCGGACTAATCAAGACTAAACTAGAAACTCAAGATATAGAACTTCCTCCAAGACACTGACCAGTGTTTCTTCCAGTGTCAGGGTCATGAAAAGCAAGGAAAGATGGAGAAACAGAGTGGAGACTAAGGGATACATGAAGACTCCATTCAGTGAGGGACTCTGCAGTGAAAAAGACAGAGGTGTGGAAGGGAAGGCTGGTGGATTGTGAACAGAGTCTACGGCTTATTGATGAGTGGTGTTTGAATGTTAATTTCCTCATTTTGATGTGTTTCTCATTAAGTAAGATGTGAAACAGGGTGAGAGGTGCGCCTCTCTGTTTACAACTCTGTAATTAGAAATGGTTTCAGTACATTTTTGTGTGTACGTATATGTATGCCAGCCATGGGGTGTGTGTGTGTGTGTGTGTGTGTGTGTCAGAGGATAACCCATGGAATTGGTTCTCTCCTACCATGTGTGACCCAGATACTGAGCTCAGGCCATCAGACTCAGTGACAAGTGCCTTTATCCACTGAACCATCTTACCAGCCCCTCTGAAATTATTTTAAAATTTAAAAAGTTAAGAGTCCGGAGTGGTGGAGGATCCCTCCACTACTTAGAAGGTAGAGGAAGATCGGAAGTTTACGGTCATCCTCTGCTACGTAGTGAGTTTGAGGACAGCCTGGACTGCTACGTGAGTCTGACTCCACAGGTGGGGCGAAGGCAGTTAGAACGAAGAGCCATCTAATTGAAAACAAAGGATTTTGTTGTAGTTTTTGTGTCCTGTGGACTGCTCTGTGCTCTGAGAAACTGGGCAAAGCAACACAAGACTGGATCCTCTCAGTGGATATCGTACAGGATGTGATTTGTAGCTTACTGACTTCTAGGAAATTGCAGACAGAAGAGGTCTTTGTTCTAGAAGGCTGCAGACCTTGTAGCTCTCATAAAGAGCTTATCATTGAGCAAGCTTATAATGCGCCATGTCATGACTGTAAAAATGTGTAATGGGACCATTACAGCCAACCCTTTTCCTGGGTAGCAAACTTCTTTCAACATTCACATAGCAATTGGATGCTAATCCCCCTGCTGACATCACCGGGTGGGAGGGGGAATGCTAATCTTACAGGCCTCTGCCACTGTGGAGATAAAAACATTTGTGCAGTTACTTCTGTCATTTATTTCCTGAACAAAACAACAACAAATAAAACCAGAAAAATACGGCATTACTTTTAGACTGGTTTTGTTCTTTGAGACAGAGAGTCCAGGCTAATCTCATCTCTCATCTTCCTGCCTTTATCTCCCAAGTTCTGGGACTCCAGGCATGTGCCATCAAATCCAGTTTAGTATATTTCATGATTTGGGTTTTCTGGTGATATTTTTAGTTGCCCGCTGAAGTTGTCCATTATGTCATCCTTTTCAACATATATTACATTTTTTAAAAGCCTGTATCTAATAAATATTGATCTCATGTCTATACCTCATCTCAGTTTCTCGTTGTTGTTTGTAATAGTTAAATCCTTGTTGGACTAACTGGATCGAGGCATCCCTAGGACTAGTAAAGTACACCCGTGTTCACAAGGAGAGGATTGTAGGTGGGCCAGTAACTGGAGGAAAGACCTGCAACACATGACACGCTTGAGATGGAGATCTAGCCAAGATTGCTGTGCTGTTTCTGCTCTGGAAATGTCACTCTCCATTCTTAGTGGTCTGTGTGCATCTCCTCAAGTTTAATAAGCATATACTCCACCATGGAGGTACAACCCTCACCCCTAAACACTAGGTTTTATGTTTTGTTTTGTTGTTTTATTATAATGAGGGCTGTAATTTTTGTTGAGACACAGAATTTAGTTCTAAAATTGAAGAAAATGGGACTTGAGATTGAAAGGAATCATATTCCTATCCACCTAGGTACTGCTGCATTTTCAGATTGTCTCTGTCCTTACACTAGTGGGTTTTCTATTCATAGACTGATGGATGCAGTCTAAGAGGCTGATGCTCAAGGTGTAATGGGACCTGTAGTTTCCTTTTGCCGCAACTTTGCTTTATATGTAAAGCCTGAGTGTAATAATGCCTCACTAGCTTCCAGTCCAAATATTAAAAAAATCCTCTCCAGTGAAAGGTGCTGACTGACCTCAGTCTGGTTTAAATAAGTAGTGAGATCTCATATCAAAGTTAAAGCTCATGTCGTTTTTGAGCGCCCCCCCATTGGTTTTTAACATTGATGCTATCTCCCCCCACACCCACACATTAATTAGGGAGCGTTCTTAATTAATGTGCTGAGCTGTTGAAGCAGTCTCAGATATGGCTGTGACCTACCCTGGAAACTCAACAAAGGAAGTACAGGTTCTCTCGCCACCCTTTACAAACATGTCATGTCTTATCGTTACGTAGCAGCTCACCTCGTATTGGTTGTTTTCATTCAGTACTCTTTCCCTACGGGACGTTAAATTCATATAATTTCCAGTCTCATAACCATCAATATTTAACCTTTTTTCTTCTTTTTACTATTTTTTTATTAAAGTGAATAGAGTTTTAAATGCCATGAGTGTTTTGTCTCTTATCCTGTGTAGTCTGAAACAGGCCCTCAGGTTGATTTTTATGCCTGGCACTCTTAGAGTTAGTTTGGATTGGTTTCCTGTGAGTAGGTTCATAGTGTACGTTTGGGGTGGGAGAGTTGACACCGCCTCATGTCCTCAGTGTGTGCTTTTGATTTGCTCCATTGCGGTGCTGGTCAGATTCTCCACTGTAGAGTTACTCTTTTGTAGTAAAATTAGTGTAAAATCAATAAGCATCTTCTTGGCAATCTCCTCGGAGTCTCTGTAAGAACCATGTCCACTTCGCACCATACCTGCTGGCCTTTGCACTCTCGAGCTCCCAGCAGAATAATCCTGTGGTGTTGGCTAAGTGAGGCTGAGACCCAGCCGTTCTTTCTGTTATTAGTTGGAGTGAAGTGTGTTCCTATTCCTGTTTGCTCACCTATGGTTATCCATGTAGACTCTTGCATTTCCATTTTGTTCAGTGGGTGATGTTCACTGCTGTTTGCAGCGATCTTCAGTGGACTGAACCAGAGAAAAGAAGAGTTCTTGTGCATCCGAGTTGTTAGTTCATGCTGATATCCCAAACTCATTTCTTACTGTCTCTTTCCTTTCTGTGACAGTTGAGGACCCATAATTCTCAGATACAGTTATTCACTTCACTCTGTGTGAGAACATTCCCGCCATGCTTCTGGGACCCGCTTCCCACCTGTGCTGATGACTGTGTTAGGTCATTCACTTCCTTTTTGCTGGAATCTGACACACACACCCCTTAGGCTGTTGGTCACCCCACTGCATTTTCACTGCAATCTGACACCGCTGTTGGGCTCTTGAACCTGTCCTCTCCAACCTTGCACCCCAGCCCAGGCCTTTTTACTTCAGAACTAACTAAGGCTCATATGGGTCTTAAAAGAAGCCTGAGCCTATCTTGGAATCAGCTGTCTGCTGCTGGAGATTGAAGCAAGCCAGGGACCCACACATGCCAAGCATGTGCTCTACCACTGATCCCTGAAAGCGGGCTTTTAATCTTCGCTACTTGGCCTTAGAAAATACCTGACTCTTTCACATGCTAAGATAGGCTTCATTTTAAGAGTATGAAGTATGTAATCGCTAAATTTCAATAAAGAAAACAAAACAATGATTTTATTTCTGTTTTGATAGTTTTTTTTTAAGTTGGATGTTTGTGCCAGACATTTGTCTTTAAAAAAATAAAAAGATTTCAGTATTTTTTATGGTTAATGTATTTGATACTTAATTAAAATATTCTTTTAAAATTATCTATATTGGGGGATGGAGGGTTTTGCACATTAGTGCAGCTGCCTACAGAAGCTAGAAGAGGCTGTTGGACATTCTGGGTCTGGAGTTACAGGTGGTTGTGAGCTGCCAGATGTGGATGCTGGGGATTGAACTTGGGTCCTCAGCAAGAATAGTAAAATCTCCTAACTGCTGAGCCATTTCTCCAGCTCCATGATACCTAATGTTTGATAAGCTTCACGTACAGAGAATGCAATAAAGGTCTCTTGAATTTTAAGAAGATGCTCTGCCAGCGCTGAAATGAAATATTATATAAATGGAAGTATTGTTGGTAGCCAGCATCATGAGCTGTTCTCTGACAATTCCAACCAGTGGTTAATTCAGAGATAAAACTAGTCCTGTTTGTATGGTGCAACGTCTCCTTTTGAAGCCAAACTTTATGTTCACACATTTGCTGTAGAGAAAAAGCCTTGTAGTCCTACGCTAGGTAGTGAGTAGTTTCTTTTTTCTTTTTGATGGTAGATGTTGTGTTAACATAAACATACTCGTCGGGGATAGCATCTTTGTAGGAAATACACAGATTTGTTTCAGATGTCATCTTGGGAGCTTTCCAATTTTCATGCTGTTTTCTGTTTGGGGCAGTTTGGTTTCTCTTAAGTAAAATTTTGATTTGGAATCAGGTTTCTGCATGACATGAATAGATGGATATGCCCAAGCTGTAATATCTACCTGAAGTTTGGGAGAGGGAAGAACATGTTTATAATGGAGCATCACACATTTACACACACTTACTGGTATTTATAGGCGTAAATATGGGAAAAAGAAAACCTTCTGTCTTTACTGGAACACTGCTTTGGCTATGCCCCCAAACCATGGACATTTACTCTCTTCTCTCTACCATAAGTAGTAGTTTTGTGTGGGATGAAATCCAGAAAATGGCGTGTTTTCTCACAGCTGATAGGCAGCTTTCTCTCTGCCATTTTCTTCATGTAGTCCAACACTGCTGCATCTGTTTGCACTCTAGCCCCATGGTTTACTGCTTGCTTCTTTCCAAAACATTCTCATGGGAAACAGGCTCAGTAGTGGCCATATCCCTGAGCAGGAGTGGTCCTTAGCATCCTTGTTGCTGAATCAAGAGATGAGAACTCAATTCTGGTGGCCAGGAATGTCTTGGGCATCCTCCACCTGGTCTCATTGGCTCAGGTCCTCCTTTCAATGGATCATGTGACCCTTGAGAAACACAGCCCTACCAGTTTGAAAACTGTTCAGTTTTTCCTTGCCTGTCAAGTTCAACATGGTGAAACAGGAACTGTTCCTGCTTGTATGGCCTGAATTCGCAATGCAGATATTATGTGATATACATCAAGATGTTGATGTAATGTAATTGTTTTAAGGAAGGAACATGGTACTGATTGGTACTTAAAATAAAAAATAATAACCTTACTAGGAACACAGGAGGTGGAACATTTCTAAACCATCTCCAAAATGGACGTTGTTTACTCAGAGCCAAGTAACTTTGTGTGTTTGTATTAAATGCTAAATGCTGATGAGAGGCGTACACAGAACTCTGGGCCCATCTCAGTACTCTCCAGGTTAGGGTACTAACTGAATTTTCTGATAGGAGCTATAAAAACCTGGTGGAGCTGTGTTTTCTCCGCTTCATCGGGAAGCTCTGTACAGTCTTTGCAGGTTGATAGTAAATATGTTTGCATTGAAGGAGAAATGAATAAAGACCAGGCTTTTCTTTACACTGCTGATGGGCATACTGACTTTACTTGTATATACTCATTTTTTCCTCTGAATCACCAGTGCTTGTGGTGGTGGTGGTGGTAATCTGGTGACTAGAAGGCACAGTAAATTATTGGCTATCAGAAATTGATGTCATACCCACAGAATGGCAAGCAAGACAATGAATTAGAGACAGAAATAGTAATGGTTTTTGTCCAGGAAACCTCAAAGCACATACTGAGATATTACCACATTGATTCCATTTTTAAAAGAGGAGGAGGAAAAGAGATCCAAAAGACAAAATTTAAAACTTTAAGTGTAGTAAAACAGTTTACAGATCAAAAACATGTTGCTTTATGCTTCTGAAAATCTCTTTGAGTAGTTTAAGAACCTTTATGAAGTCTTGTCATGATTTGCTGTCTGGTGGAGGAAGGTAAAACTGCAAAAGGCAGTGGTGTTTCTGAATGGCAGTATGTGTAGCTTCTCTAGGTCATTTTTAAAGAAAGGATGTGTGTGTGTGTAATCTGTCTTGTCTATGTCTGTATGCACTATATGCATGCATGTGCCCTCACATGCAAGAGAGCATCAGATCCCCTAGGAGTTGGAGTTGCCAGCCTGTGAGCTGCCTGATGTGGGCACTGGGTCTTGCGCAAGAGCAGTGTTCTCTTGACTCTTGAGCTGTCACTGCAGCTCCCCAGATAGTCACTTTTAGCTTCTCTTTTCTTTGTAAAATTTTAAGATTTTGAAGTCACTTAAGTTTAACAGAAAATGGCACCTCTAAACCGTTTACCCAGGTAAATTGCTGACTCTAAGCATATTAGCTTTTTCATGCTTTTGGTTTTTTCTTGACCTTCATGTCAGTTACAGATCTAAATAATGCTTAGTTTTGTCCTTAAATACCTCAGTGCAGTAATCAAAATTGGGACATTAACATTGCTCTATTATCTAATCATCTCTCATAGCAAATAAACAAAGGTTTTCAGAATGCCACGTGGAATCCAGGTTCCGTTAAGTATGTAGCTGATATGCTTCAAGCATCCTAAATTTTACCTTGATTTTGCTGTCTGAACTTTACATTAAGAATTATAGGTGAGGCTGCCTTGGTAGCACATGATTACTAGAATTGCAGCACCTAGGGGGTCTCAGGCAGAGAGAGCACTAGTTCCAGGCCAGCCTGCCCCCACCCCCATCCTCCAAAAGGTACTGGAAATGTATTTTGCAGAAAATTCCTAAATTTAGATTTCTGTTACTCCATATTGAGTGATGGTCTTCTGTTCTCGGAGCATTACACTAGGAGCACATGGCCGCCCTGTCTGTGTGGGGCCTGAGCACCTGCCAGACTTCTCCACTTTAAATGACTCTTTCTTTGTTTAATTAGTAAATATCTTACAGACTCTGAGACCTTGAAGTATAGTTTCTCTTCACATTGTCATCCAATTTTATCACCCATTGGTAATTATTCTCTTTCTTAGAATTAGCTTGGGTGTCTTAAAAATTTGAGAAGCAATTATATTGAAGTAGAATAGTGTCTCTTCAGTATGTGGCCTCAACTGCATCAGGTGGCCCAAAGGGAAAATGCACATGGCCTGTCAGGAGTGGGGACAGGGAATATTGAATACAATCTGGGCACTTGTTTTGCATTGTATACTCCACGCCCCCCTCCAGTTTAAGGGACTGTGGCTTCTGTAAACTAGCTCATTCTGCCTAAGAGCAATTGGTAATAGAATTGATCTGTGTTGTTCTCTTGTTTCATTTACTTCAGAAGCTCTTATTGAACCTTATTGTCACATACTTTTCATTTTTATAACAAGTGCTTCTGTGGATTAATGTGTTACACATCAGGGCCAGCGATGTTGAGATGTGAAAGAACTTTGAGAGGTGGGGGCTTACTGGGAAGTCACTGGCCTGGCCCCTTCCCCAGCTTCGGTATTTTCCCTGCCATTGACAACGCTCCACCAGAAAGTGAGCAGGTGGGGACCCTCTGCAGAGCCTCCAGCCTTGTGAGCTGAATACTGTTTTTATAAGTATCCAGCTGAGGTGCTTTCTTAGAGTGATAATTAAGGAGTGAGGAGAGTGCAAGTTGTTTTATTTCAGAAGCAAGGACAGTCTAGGTGGTAGAAATGCATGTAAGAACGTGGACCTAGAAGGCTGAGCAAAATGCTGAATGTTTGCACCATAACGGTGTCTTGAGGAGATACAGTTAACCTAGTTGTAAACATTGTAACCTGAGTATATCGTACAATGTATTATCAAAACCATGACGTGTGTGTGTGTGTGTGTGTGTGTGTGTGTACTGTTCTATATATTTATTTAGAACTGAATTTAAATGAAAAACATGGATCCCATTCTGACCTATTTAAAGCCCAAAGACAAATGGTATTTACCCCAATACCCAATTTATAGTTTTATAGATGGTTTGTGGTAGGTTTTTGTTTTGTTTTTAAAGCTGTCTAAAACAATTTATCTCACTTATACTTTTTTTCTAATAGTATCTTTATTATTTTAAGTATTACTGTATTTTAAATTAGTCAATATTTTTATGTGTGGCTTTTTAGAGAGTGCCTTACTTTATTTAAAGTATACAAGCTAGTATTTCTAGATCCGTCTTTTTAAAATTAAGTACCCCTCCACTGGAGTCCTGCATCTCTTGCACACCAGTGTGTGCTGCAGTGGTCAGCTTTGTTCCAAGTTGCCCCCTCCGAACAGTGTTGCTGTGTCCGACATCCAGTGCCTTACAAACTCTGCTGCTTCCTCCTTCCTTGGCACGCTCGGTAATGTGAACATGCCACTGGCATCCTGACGTTGCTAAAGCTAATGACAAACTGGTCGATTACATGAGCTCAGATTAACAGTTGCTGAAGCATGTTCAGAGGTCCAAGGGTTGATCTCATTAGCTAAGGGATATATATGTCAAATCCTTCCCTGACTGGCTTGCTCTGGCTTGACATTGCTCCAACTCCTACTTGTTCTGTGATTAGGAGGACATAGAAACAGTCTCCCATCCTGTCTTGGGCACAGTTCAGGAAAGGTGACTAGTGACACAATATTCATTTTTCTTCCTTTGTATCGAGTTCACCTGGCCTATTTACAGTTACAGAGGCTAAGGTTAGAAAGGGACTGAGGCAGCTCCTATCAGCCAGGGCTCCGGACGCTTCCAGGGACTGCCTCTCTGTGCTTCCTATGGCTTCTGCTAGCCTGCATCCAAAACTCCAGCCTTGGCTTCAGACTTGGCTCCTCTGTCTGCTCTCCCAACTTCCTCAGTGGCTAGTTTCTGTTTGTCCATCAGCTGGGTCAGATTGGCACTGAAGGACACTGAGGAGTATGCTGGGGCTGCCCACCAACCTCCACCTGTTCTTAGGCATTGTCTTGAGGAACAGAGTGCAGGGTTTTGCTGTGATGTCCAGACTGGCCCTGAACTCCTAGGGAACCCTGATTCCTATACTTCCATTCCTCTTTCATTATTTTCTTTATCGAATTGAGTTTTCCAGGTACTTCCGTGGTTTGGGTAGATTAAATTTTTCTTGGCGTGTCAGCAATATGGCTAGGCTCCTGTATCAAAAGAATTCTCTACCAGCTTCAGAAGAGGCCAAAGCTAAGGTGGGAAGGACAGAGGAAGTCTGTACAGCATACAGTTGAGAAGTGAGGAGGTCAGAGCCTTGTTCACAGGCCACAGGAGGTGTTTGTGGGAAAGACTCAGTTGCATTCCTAGTGGATGTACCCTCACTGATCCTGGGAGCAGGGAAGCCACAAAGCAGCCAGGTGTCTTCATTAGAGTCCATTGTACTTCAGAACAGAGTGGTTCATACTGTACTTTGCCCCAAACTGTAACCTCTGAATATGTTTTTAATTTAACCTAAACTGAGGCCATTTGGTAGGGAAACTTGGACAGAAACACACACACTTGAAAAAGCAGAGCTGGCTCCAGCTTCTCATCCTTTGTAGTATCTGTTAAGTGTAATGGCACCGTGAACCCAAGTAATCTTGTGTATAGTCAGCATCATTGTGTAAAGACTTCCTTTTTTATCCTGATAATTATAAAAATGAAATAAAAATATTTTTGGTTTATGAAATGACTTCATGTAATGACTGCTTTTCTCTTATTCTGCCTAGATGATCATAATTGCCTGAATATCATGAGAGCTTGAAATTAAGAGACTTCTTCCATGCCATGGGTGTGGCTTAACCACACCGTGTCGGGCATGTGGCGGGTACTGACAATATGCTGTGTGAAGTTCCTATCTTATATCTTATTCAGAATGATGCTTCTCAGCTTTGTGGTTTATAAGATGCTAATGTAGCTGTAATACTGGTTAGAAGCAGTGAACATACTTGGCTCTTTGAGGTCTTTGAGGGTTCTACTTTTAAGAGTGCTATGTCTGTTTTTCGAAACTGCTTTTTATTCACAAAACCAAGGAAGATTGACTGTATGCCACAGAGTCAAGGCCACGCAGAACTTGATGCAGCATGTTTTCTGTTTCCGGAATCATTACTTTCAGGTGTTTAGTTAGCTTACAGTAAAATTCCAATTTGATAGTTTCCTATTTGTTTATTTTGTTGGTGAAGTTGGTCTCAAAACTCATCCGTCCTCCTGCCTCAGACTCCTGAGTGCTGGGATTACAGGTGTGCCCCACCATGCCCAGCAACTCTTTGGTTTGCTTCAGTTGTAAAATACATATAATAACACTTTTGTTACCGTAGCCATTAATTCAGTAGTGTTAAGTATATTGTTGTAATACAGTCTCTGGGATTTTTCTGGAATTTTTCTTACCTGAGATTACATTTTTTTCTTGAAAGTGTTCTGTTAAGAGTAACAAGGTAGAACTGGAAGGCAGAGGTGTAACATCCCAGATAAAACAAGCTACCTTGGCATTGATGAGACCGAACTGGTCTAGAAACTTGGCATTCAAGAGCCAAGGAGAAGCTTAGCTGTGGGAGTGAAGGCCCACTGCTTAAGGAGAAATACACATTAGGACCCCTGTGTCTTTGGCAAAGTTTGCGTGTCCCAGAAACTCCAGATAAAGGGTCAGTAGACTTTCTCTCTGAGGGCCATATAGTAAATATCTCAGCATCTGTGCCCACAGGCTCTCAGTTCCAGCTGCTGTGTTTAGGAACTCAGTGAGACTCAGCTGTGGACATACGCTGATCCTGCTCCATGTGGGCATGATGCTTTTGAAGTTGAGCCTCAGTTACTGGCAGTTTTCGTATTGAGCTTCTCTGTTTCTTAGAGCTCCCCACTGCATCAAAATGGGAACGGTGTGACTGCCTAGGGCTGGCGTGCAGTTAGCGGAAATATGTGATGTAATCGTGCAATTTTTTGTGAGATATAATTCTGAAGTGTAATTTAAGAAACAGTTTCTATGACATATGACTTAGGAAGAGACTAACCAATACAACAGTCACCCAAGAAATGCAGTAGAAATAGAAAATTTTCTAGATCCATACTGGCTGACTCCTCTAGGGATTCTGGGTTGGCAAGAACTGTCTCCCAGGATTGGGGATGGGGTGGGGTCTGAGTTCTTTGCTCTCTGCCGTGACATTGCTCTTGGTGAAGAAGGATGACATGGTGGCTGTGCTTAGGCTGTGGTGCAGGAGAGGAGTGGGTTTGGAGGGGCACAGGTGAAAGATGTGTCATGCTTTCCTGGAGAAGACTTGGGAGTGTGCTCACAGCTAACAGCAGGTGGAGGACAGACCTTGGCCGTGAGATCACAGTCTATAAATAGCCTAAACAGCCTGTGTGTGTGTGTGTGTGTGTGTGTGTGTGTGTGTGTGTGTGGCAGGGTTGTTGTTTGTGTATTAGAGTTTTATTCCCTTAGGTTGCAAGGGCAGATCACTTGGATGTGATGGAATATATGTTTTTAAAGATGTATCCTAATGATTTTCTGAGTTTCTTCACTATCTTTTAATGAGTCACCTTTTCATCTCTAATTGGGTTAATAATGAACCTTCCCTGTCTTCGTTCAGCTACCTGTGTGTCTCTTCAAAGGGCCCCCAAAGAAACCCAGGGCTCAGTGTGTAGCCCAGGCTGGCTTCAAATGCATGGCATTCATGTGCCGAAGCCTCCTGTTGGGATGTCAGACATGAGGCACCACTCTCAGCTCTGCTTTATATCTACTGATACTGACTAATGAAGTCAAGATGCCTGAAAATGGAATTTGAGTCTGTATGGTTATCTGTTGCTGTTACTCTGCTTCTCGCCATTTTTCATGAAAGAAAATGTTCTAGTCTTTGGCTGATGCATAATTTACTTCTTTACCATTAATTAAACTGTCTTCTGGCCACCACACATGTCATACCACACATGTGGTGGCCAGAAGACAGTTTGCAGGAGTCACTTCTCCTGCGTCGGACCCACGGAGCCATCTCACCACTTCTGAAATGATTGTATTATGGATGATGTAACTATTCCTACACATGCATGCTAAAAATTACATGCCTTACAGTCATCAACTTCAAAACACTGCCAGGGTTGTATATATGCCTCTGCACTCAAGTTTAATTCATGCTCCTGGTCTGCATAGATACCACACATACAAGTGGTGTACAAACATGTATGCATGTACTCACACACACATAAAATAAACAAAACTTTTTTAAAACAACAAAGAACATTTCACTCATGGAGTCCCATTTTGGTTTTGTGAAGCCAGTTGTAGTTTAGTATGAGTTTTAGTTTCAGAACTCTGGGGAAGGAAGTACATGAGAGTCTCTGTCCTTTCAGCCCCCCCTTCCAGAAGAGTGTTGGAATAGGATTTTGACTTTTTAAGTTGCCGCTGTTTACCCTCCCACCCTTCACAGCTCTCTGTTGCCCTTCCCCCAGCTCACTCACACATGGCACACGGTACCAACATCTAAACAGGACTTTAAGGCCAAAATGGGTAGCTAGATAGTTGTTCTGACCATGTAATTCAGAGACTAAAGTTAATATGGAAGGTAGAGCTTAAACAGGATACTGAAATACAGAGTTAAAATACTTAAAAGAGTCTTCAAGCTTACTGTACTATTTCTTGGGTGAAGTACCTACTTAAGATGTGTGTGTACAGTGATCAAGGTAAGAAACAAACAGAACATGTGTAATTGAGGTGAGATGGGCTTACTGTGAATGGACATTGTGCTTTAGGTTAGAAGCACTTGGCACAGTTCCTGCATTGTTAATAGAATATTAGTTGCCCATTTGCTCTCTTTCTCATTTAAAGATTAATACTTTGAATAATGACTTCCCCGTGGAAGACTCCGTTACCACAGAGGGCAAATGGCTTGGTGCTTTTGAGTTACTCTTATTTGGACGAAGTGCAGCGCGGGCTCTGATTCTGGCCTAGACGGACAACTGACTGCAGTAAGTGCCAGGAAGAAAGCAAGCGGAAGGACGCTGTTCTCGTCATGGTGTTACTTCTTCAGGGTCCTTGGTTGCTGAGAATGGCCTGCCCCCACACAGAGCAGAATGATACAGATTTTTCTAGGAAAGGAAGGTGCCTAAAGGTATAGATCATCCAGCATAGAAGACTGGCTCTATTTAATGCTGGGAATGTTTGTTGTGCACATCACATAGGTTGCTTTTCGATCCTTCTTAAACTTTAACTTTAAGTTCCTTGGAGTTGATAAACATTTGTTTGGAAATTTTTAAGTAGCATTTCTAATTGAAATCCTAGACTGATGATATTATTAAAATCTGTATGTGTCTTGTCTGGAGCCTCACGGTGACCCCGTGCAAGGAGACCGCCCGCCATGGTGCTTTTTGTGGCTGCTTGCTACACAATTATGTGGTCAGGTCAGTGTGGAGGCTAGCCCTGGCTACTCCTTGCTCCTGGAAGTACTGTTACGCAGACATGAATGTATGAATGCCCATCTTTTCGCTCCCTCCCCTCTCACTGCCGGTAGGTATCTGTTTAGAGTTCAGCCTGCCTTCTCGGACTCACAGATGTGAAACCGCAAACATCTTTGCTACAGCTTTAATTTCTTTGTACTTCTTCAAAGCTCTAGTCACTATCTGAAATGCTACTAATTATTACTGGAGTTCTTGGCGAGCAGGCCCTCACTTCCTGTCCTCTGGGTGAACCCAGGTCTGGAGACATGGTTAAATATGTCCTGATTTCAAGGGCCAGCCCTGACCAAGTCAGGCAGTAACTGTGGCTGTGTTCAAGGGTGAGCCCAGACACATCACATCCGTCATGTAAAACATGGGCAGTCAGGTATAGAGTAACATCAGTTGTAAGTCCAGTTGGAGTGAGGGAGTGAAAATGACCTTTTTTTTTTTTTTAAATAAACTTCTGAATGCTAATAGGGCCAACAGTCAGTGCCAAAGGTTGTCCCCTGTGAAACCAAAGGAAGGAAAGGCTGTGTTGAGCGATTATTCAGGGGTGACCTTCCTTCTGATTAGTATACCACTCATTCTCAAGATCACAGACCTGTGCCCACCACGCTTGGCCATCTCACTGTTCTGATTTGTGTATTCCTATTGACATAGGTATCTTTTTGTGTCATTATTTATCCCAATATGTCATCTTTAACTACTTTAGAGTTGGTTTTCTTGTCAAACCTTAGGATCCCTGAGTGTTTGGGACTAGGACAAGTAACTCACTTGGTAATTCTTATTCGGATATTTTCTCTGTTCTGACTTACTTGTCTTACTATGTAGCTCTGGCTGGCCTAGAACTCACTGTATAAACCAGACTGGCTCACAGAGATCCAGGCTCTGATATTGTCTTTTTAGGATAGAAGTTTCTGACTTTATAAAGTCTAGTTTATCAATTCTTTCCTACCAAGGGTTGTATTCTATCCAGTTGGTCATTGTTGAGTCATCTAGAATTTCTTATGTCATTTGTAGTTTTATATTTTCCTTTTAGGTCTGTGATCTGTTTCGAATTACTTTTTGTGAAGAGTAGCTAGCTGTTGTTGTTTTGTCTATGTGAATGTCCAGTTCCAACATTTTTTGTTGAATTTCTTTTTTTTTTCTAGTCTGGTGCCCTTGTAGGTTGCTTTTGTGCCTGTTAGTTGCCTGCATTTTTTTGTTTCTTAAAACACACACACACACACACTCATGCATGCATGCATATACACACATATTTGAAACTAAAATATAATTATGCCATTTCTCCTCCCATCTCCTCCATTCAACCTCTCCCATAACTCCCTTTTATATCCTTAAATATATAAATACAGTCTGTTTAGTTTGTATAATGTTACTTGTACATATGTGATCTCAAGGCTGACCTTTGGTACTAGATAATCGATTCGGAGACTTTTCTACTGTTAATGAATCATAATGTAAATAGTTTTAGAGATAGAGGTTTTTCCAAAAGGGATACAACCTACAGGTTCAGAACCAGTGTTTTTGAGGGTCCTCCAAACTCATTTCCAGTTTGCACTCCTGCCACAGCAAATGAGAATTTCCTTCCCCCACACCCCCTCTAGCCCTTCTGGTTGGGGTTGTAATGATCTGTTCTGTCTCTTTAAGAGATAAGCCATGCCCCTCCCTGTCTGCTGAGACAGGCTGATCTTCAGAGACCTTCGGCATGGTCTCTTGCACAGTCCGCTCTCGGGACCCGCTGCACCCTGCTTGCCACCACATGACCTGCTGCCTGCAACCTCACTCTGCATGGTGTGCCTATCCGTCTGTCTCTGTCTTTTGCCCGCCACCACATGGCTCACCACCCAGGACCAGCCGCTTTCAGAGACTTGCAGCGTGGTCTCATGCACTGTCCCTTCCTGGGACTGACTGCTCTCAGGGCCCACTGCCGCTATTTGGGGACCTGCAGTGTTTCTGCTGCCTGCTGCCACTGGGGAATCGCATCATTTTTAATAATCCATTGCATTGATACCGTGACTTCAGATAGCCTCTTCCGGGTCGGGATGCCTTCAGAGAACTGCAGCATGGTCTCGTGCCCAGTCCCTGCTCTCGGGACCCATTGCCCCCTGCCTGGGGGTACATGCAGTGTTTCTGCCACTGCAGCTACTCGGGAATCCGCAGCAATTTTTGATAATCCATTACAGGGGTAAGATAAAAATCTCAAAGTTGTTTTGATTTGGTTGCTGTCAGGGGCCAGTCTCGACAAAAAATACCTTACTCCAGGTGGAGGCGTGGGAATTTAGAAATATAGTAAAGAGTATGAAGACGTGAATGAAAATAATAAAATGCAGAAACATACAGGATAGTATCGGGAAGAAATTCCAGTGAGTACTGAACATTCGCCCATGTTTAATTTTCCAGCAGCTTAATATACCCCTGACCTCCAAAGGTAAAACAAGACTGCATTAACGTACAAATTAAAAGTCATGGGCTACATTCATCACCTGTGCCCTAGACCAAACACTCTGTAGGCAAACCACTCCCTGGACGGAATCCCAAGTTATTTCTGTAAAGGGAACTAGAACTTAGTTGGATCCTTAGACTTTTGTCTAACTAGGAACCAACTACTTCCCTATTCTTGGAGCACAGGGCTGGCAACTAGCCACACCTGTTGACAGTAGCCTTGCCAGAGCAGAACTCCTGTGGGAACTTTGAGAGAAACAAGCCCCATACTCTCCACCTTTGGCCTCTTTGGCCTCCACAGGTTGCCTGTGTTTTGAAAGCCATTTTTATAGCTTCTCTGGGAATTCTACACCATGGAATTGAAAGGTTTTTTTTTTTAAAGATTTCTTTTTGATTTTGCGTATATATGTGTGTTTGTATGGGTATATTCACACATGAGTGCAGTTGCCTGAGTAGGCCAGAAGGAGGGCCTGGGTCTCTTGAAGCTGGAGTGCAGCAGGCGGTGCACATTCTTATGCACTAAGCCACCTCTCCAGCCCCAGAATTTAAAGCTGTAATTGTCCTACCACCACCAAACTTTCACCCCATCCTTTCCTCGTCCTGTCCCTTTAAGAGACAAGCCCCACCCACTTCCCCCCTCCACCAAGGCAGACAGATCTTCCTTCCTGCTTACAGCCTGAGTCTCTTCCTTTTCTGTCTCTCCTCTACTTCTCCCCTTCCCCCTTCTGTCTGTCGCTTCTCTCTCTCTCTCTCTCTCTCTCTCTCTCTCTGCTCTCCTCCCCTTTTCCTCTTCCCCTCCATAACCCACCAAATAAATGTTCCACCTCGCTCTGCATGACATGCCTATCCATGTCTCTGTCTCTCACCTGCCATGTGGCTCCCTGCCCTGGACCAGCCGCCTTCAGAGACCTGTGGCCGGTCTCATGGGGTGCCAGTCTGTCTGTCTCTCCTCGTGAGACCAGCTGCCCCTTCAAGATCTCTCACCCACCATGCGCCTCCCTGCCTGGGAGTCGTGGCCTGCTGCAGCCACTCAAGGAACTGTGCTGCCCCTGCCTGGGACTGGCTGCTCTGGGGACCATTGCCCACTGCCGCTGCTTAGGGACCTGCAGCGTTTCTGCCAGTGCAGCCACTGGGGGATCCACAGCATTTTACTTAATCTATTACACCTTTCCTTTTGAGCTTTTGTGAAAGCAAAGAACTCTTGGAGCTGTCGAGATGATGTAGAGGTTAAGAGCATGTTGTAGGTTTCTGTTGCTGTGACGAAACACCAAGACCAAAAGCAGCTTGGGAAGAAAGGGTTTGTTTTAGCTTACTGTGTAGTTCATCGCCTGCAGAGTCAAGGCAGGAACTGGGAGGCAGGAACCAATGCAGAGGTCTTGGCGGAGTGCTGCTTACTGGCTTGCTTCCCATGGCTTGCTTATTCTACTTCCTTATATGCCCCAAGATCACCTGAGCACAGGTGGCACCACCACAGTGGGCTGGGCTCTGGCATCAGTCACTAGTTAAGAAAATGCTTCCGTAGGTCAGTGTGCTGGGCAGTTTAGGTCCCATCTTCTCAGTGACTCTAGCTTATGTCAAGTTGAAAAAAATAATAAAATAAAATCCAGGATAGAACACTTAACTGCTTTTGCAGAAGACCCATATTTGGTTCCCAGCACTGACATGACGGCTCGTAACCTCCTCTGACCTCTGAGGGTTCTTTCGAGCACGTGACGCATACACTCAGGCACACACAGCATAAAATATTTTTTCTTAGAAAAGGCACTTCTGCTTTTGAATTGTAACTGAAATAAGAACCACCCTTCCCCTTAGACTAGTGCATTGGTGGTGACAGATGGAGACATTAATCTCCTACTATGGGTCATGCTCAAGACTTAGCTATCTAGAATTATAATTCACATGCACGCATGTACTATACACACACACATACACGGGCATGTGTGAGCCTATGTAGGGTATAAAAACTCATCAAATGATAGAAGTATTTGTTGATAGTTCTAATTTTAATGTGTGAAATTGTAAAGGGAGCTTTTGAGGCAAGAACCGGGCTCTAGCAGTCTCTACAACCTATTTGGCCACCTATTCCAATATGCCAATTAAAGAGACAAGCAGAAGAAACTTACTTGGTGTGGCCATACTGTTGAAATGGAACAGATAAAGGATTTCAGAGACCACCCCCAGTCCCTCTTTGGGGTGCTGACATTTCTCTGGGTTTAAGTAGAGGAAGAAAAAAATGGTGTGAGGGGACAAAATACTTCATGAAAGGCAATTGCTTCTACTGCAGGGTGTGCAGTCTGCCCCATGGGTCTGTTGTGGAAATCAAGGCAGCTGGAGAGGAACAGTTGAGGAGGTGATTGACAGACACAAGACAAGGCAGAGATATTCCCTACACACTTTCAGTTCCCCTGCTGGCGCCAAGTGGAGAGAATGCTTCAGCAAAGTCAGCGCCTAAATGCTTGTTTCTAAACAAAGTGGGGTGCGTATCTCTAGTGTGTGCCGTGCATGGGAGTAGAGCTGGGGTGTGCTCTCAGGGCCTAACTCAGTAAGTCTTAAGATGCAAATCTGTGTATATCTTTATCTGTTTTTCAGTTGGTTAGTTTTGGATTGGGGTATAATACTACTTGATAAAGTCTATAAACTAAAATAGCACAAAGTATTTATGTAGAGTGAGATTTTACAGTAAAAATCCTGGTGAGAAATTACCTTGTTAGGTCTTAGTATTTGACCTATAGATTTCCTTTGTCTTTTTATCTTTTTCATCCCTCCCTCCCCACTATACTTCCTAACTTGACAGTTCTCTGCAGAAGAACTAGAGTTCCACCTTCCTGTCCATTCATGTATTCCCCACCCCCAAATCTCCCCACCCCATTTATCCCAGTACGCTTGTGTTCAGTTTTGCTTTGTTTTGGCAGTCCCTTGTGCTAGAACTTGAGTCATTTCACCGTATAGAAATGTTTGCTGTGTTGCTACATGACCCATATTGACTAGCGTTCTGACAGGGTGCCTTGGGGAAGCTGTGAGGATTGGATCCTGGCACTGTGATGAGTTCTGGTAAGACCCCCTCCTAGGTGCCCTTTTCTTTTTCTTTTCCTTTTAGTTTTTAAATCCTCATTTTAATTGTTTGGATAGGAATGTACTATATATATTTTCCCCACTCCCCTTCCCTTCTCTCTTCTCCCTTTCCACCCTCCCCCCTGCCCCACACTCTCCCAATTTACTCAGGAGATTTTGTCTTTTTTCCCTTTCCTAGATGGATTCATGTATGTCTCTCTTAGGGTTCTTGGTGCTCTTTTCAGCAAGTCAGGATTCACCTTATCCCTTTTCTTTCCTGGGCCTTTTGGATTCTCACTCTGCACAATGCCATCCACAAGAGTGGAGTAAACATTTGATGCCACATCTGAATAGGACTTTTCATTAGAAGATAGTTCTGTAATACACAGTGAGACACGCAGTAAACCCTTTTGTCCAGGTATCTGTATTTGCAACTGTTCATTGCAAAGAGTCATTGATTGATTCAAGGCCGCTGGTCCTGCTCCACCATCAATGCTGGGCCCTCACTACAGCTCCAATGATGAGAGTTTTACTTTTTTTTCTTTTCCTTTTTTCTCTAAAATTTTATTTTTTCTCGGGGATGAGAGTTGTAAGGGCAGAGGACAGATACAAAGGAACAGGGGAATTAATGGGTTCAAGATAACATGATGTGAAAGACACAAAGAATAAATAAGAAAGTTTAAAAAGTTTTGCTCTGAAGCATGAATTGAAATGCCTGTGACTATATAAGAATATTAATTTAAGTATTTTAAATGTGGGAGTGGCTATTTAAATCCTTTTTATTTTCAATTTTATGTGCACATTTGTCTGTGTGAGGGTGTCAGATTCCTTGGAACTAGAGTTACAGTTGTGAGCTGCCATGTACTGAGATTTGAACCTGAGTCCTCTGAAGAACAGCCAGTGTTCTTAACTACTGAGCCATCTCTCCTATTTAAATTATTTTATCTGGAGTTGTGATAGTTTAACCTTGTTTTAAAACCATTTCTTTAAAAAAACAAAAGGCTAAGAAAGTTTGGGCAATGGCACTCTAATGCAGACACTGGTCCTCTGTAGCAGTGATAGTCTGCTGATGTATGGTGTTTAATGAGGGCAGTAATGAAAACACCAACAGGAAGAACAAGGGCCTAGCAAGGATGTTGGCATTTGTTGCAGTGGACAAAGGATACTTGCATTTGTATGGAAGATTACATGTGGGTAGATGGTGGCTGTGCCGAGCTGCACTAGAAGTTCCTGGAAATAACATGGCCTTGGAATCAGCCCCGTTTGGCTCACAGCAGAACGGCACAGGATCCCGAGGTGTCTTAGAGCCGGGAGACGCCTCTGCTGGGGCAGTGGTCGAGCTGCTTTGCTGAACAAAGAATAAGGACTGATTCCACCCTGGAACTGGAACTGTCGGTTTTAAATGTTGTGTGTATAGAGAGCAGGTTCTGCTATTTTTTTTTTAATAATAGATTTTCATTAGCTTGTTTTATTTAAGGCCCTTCTAACTTTGTTATGGTATTCCTCTTTGACTTTTCAAGACAGGGTTTCTCTATGTAACCCTGGCTGTCCTGGAACTGACTCTGTAGACCAGGCTGGCTTCAAACTCACAGAGATCTGCATGCCTCTGCCTCCCAAGTGCTGGGATTAAAGACGTGCACCACCATCATCCAACCTTATAGTATTCTTCTTAACATTTCAAATTATAAATTACTGAAGTAGCTGGGCAGTGATGGCGCACGCCTTTAATCCCAGCACTCAGGAGGCAGGGGCAGGTGGATCTCTGTGAGTTCAAGGCCAGCCTGGTCTACAAGAGCTAGTTCTAGGCAGACTCCAAAGCTACAGAGAAACCGTGTCTCAAAAAACCAAAAAAAGAAAAAAATATTGAAGTACTGTGTAGTGATAAAGTGCTCTTATTGTGTGTGTGTGTGTGTGTGTGTGTGTGTGTGTGAGTGATAATACACATACACGTATGAAGGCCCAAGGTAGACACAGGGTGTCTTTCTCAATCTCTCTCCATCTTCTGCCTCAGATTATCCCAAGTATGTGTTTCATTCAGTCTATCAAGTGGGTGGTGTCTTTGTGTAAAGTGTAAAAGTTTTGTTTGGTTGCAATAGCAGTAATATACAGAATAAATCCTTTAGACAGCACAGGGGCCACCAGCCAGTCTGAGCATAGAGTTGGCCTTCTTGTTCTCTTTCACCTCAATCCCACTTATTTTTATTTTGTAATAATTTATTTTTAAGATAAATAAAATATGATATTCCCTCCAGTCAAACTTTTAGAGTTTAATTAGAAGATTCCTACAGCAACTTTATTCAACTTTAAATTTCCATCTGTTTTAATGCTCCCATAGTTTGTTAGTGAATACTTTCCCTATATTGATACCTTTAGTGTACTAGATAAATTCTACCTAGACCCCAGTTACTGAGGAAGAATGCCAAAAGATAGCCTCTAAAACATTTAGAAGTGTATTTTTCAAAGCATCTGGGAATGTGTTAATCTTTCAAGTCTGTAAGAAGTGATCGGTCACTGGGCAATGGTGGCACATGCCTTTAATCCCAGCACTCAGGAGGCAGACAAATCTCTGTAAGTTCAAAGCCAGCCTGGTCTACAGAGCTAGTTCCAGGACAGCCAGGGCTGTTACACATAGAAACCCTGTCTCCGGGCAGCAGGTGGGGATGATCAATCGTACAGAGAAAACCAGAAATACACGGGAGTGCATTGCAAAGAGAGTGTCCTTTGACTCCCACCTTCCACATGGAGGATGCTATGTTGTCCAGAAAGAATAAAATAAAGACAGTTTGGAAGGACATGTATGTATCTTTAAAATGCTAGTGATCTTAGATTTGAAACATCACGGTTAGAGGAGTCCCGTGTACATTATTTATCATATTTAATATATCACAGTGGCCTTTATAACAATTCAACGTTGAAATCATTGAACAGCTGCTCACTGTCTTGCTATGCTTAAAGGCTAGTACTTCATCACTGGTCTGTCAGATATAAGTAAGCATCCTATAACGTGTCTAGGTTAGCATCCTATAACGTTGTCTAGATTAGCATCCTATAACGTGTCTAGGTCAGCATCCTATAACGTGTCTAGGTCAGCATCCTATAACGTGTCTAGGTTAGCATCCTATAACGTGTCTAGGTTAGCATCCTATAACGTGTCTAGGTCAGCATCCTATAACGTGTCTAGGTCGGCCTCTGGAGATGAAAGCAATAGAGATCAGCTTTACAGTACCCAAGACTTCCTTGCATAATCATGCTGGGCTGTACCCCTTGTTTCTTGGATTGAATGTTACTGTGTTTCAGTCTTCCAGGGAAAGAAGGATAAAAGTGTGAGTTTCTATATCTGAAGATGTTTCCTTTCTTCTTTCTTGACCGGTAGTTTAGCTGGGAAGATCAATGTACATTGAGAATGATTTTCACTGCTTTTGAAGACATTGTTCTCGTAGCTGTAGCCATATCCAGTATCACTCCAGTTTCTGATCTCTGATTATTTGAACATGACCTTTCCACTTTGGATTTAAAATTTAAAAAAAAAGTTCTTTTGAATTATGTGTGTGTGAGATGGGCCAGTGTGCTGCAGTACTTTGTGGATGTCAGAAGTCAGTGTTGTAGGGTTGGTCCTTTTTTGCCTTTACATGGGATTCGGGGGTCAAACTCGGGTCATCAGGCTTACCTGGCCTGCCTCACCAGGTCCCTCTTTAGATGATTTTAATTGTTTTTTCCTTGGCATTCTGGACTTGTGTTTTTTATGCCTAGTACTGAGGGTTTGACCAGACATACAGGTCCTGGAATCTGCATTCTGGATCCAGTTTTTGTGTTGTTATCTTTCTAGAATGATTATTGCCTTATTATCCCAGGTTCCTTGGAAGAGTCTTCATTATCTTGAATACAATTCCCCCTTTTCCTATTTTGTGTTTAATGTCAAGGCCTTTTCTCTGCCTAGGTTGATGTGGTTCTGCTGCTCATGCACTGCTTCTGTCTTCACCTGTCCCGGTGGAGTTCTTGTCTAACTGCCCAGTGGTCTTGGCTGGTGGCTCTTTTCAGAGTGAATCACTGGGATTGTGATTTGTAGGCTGGTTTTAGACAGCAGTGAGGACCCTAAGAGGGACATCCATGGATCTAATCTACATGGGGAGTAGAAAAAGACAAGATCTCCATGCCTTGGGAGAGGGCTGAAGGGGAGGGGAGAGGCAGGGAGGGGAACAGAGGAAAATGCATAGAGCTCAATAAAAATCAATAATAATAATAATAATAGTAATAATAATAATAATAAAAGGTGAATCACTAGGTCCCTCTGTAGTGACCCGGTATTCTGTTAATGTTTTCCCTGGAGGCCTCTGGATCTATGAGGCTGTTGTCGTGACTAAGAAGGGCTCTCTTTGAAGGATGGGGAGTGGAGTTCATGCTCGATGGCAGGGACAGTTGAGGACTGGGGTCCTGCTGCAGTCCGGACGCTTCTTGCACTCTGTTGTCAGCCTTATACCTTACTCTTCTCTTATATGGTTTTGGTTGTGAACTTAGCCTTTAAGATTGAACCTGAAGTCTCCGGCCCTCAGTTAATTTTTAGGACAAGTGAACTGGAGTTGCGTGATTTGGAATCAAGAAGCGACTCGGGAAGGGAGGGAGACTAGCCTGTGGCGATCACCTCCAGAAACGGCTCTCAGAAGCGGTGGTGCTCGTCACTGCTGTTCAAACCTACCTGCCTCCTGCCAGTCCTATTAAAGTTACAACTCCTGGTGGGCAATCCCAGGTGCATTTTAACAAAAGTGCACCCTCCACCACCAACCCCACTCTCTCCCATCACCTGAGTGCCCCTGTGTAGATGACAGAACAGCTCAGAATGTGTCTGAAGATTCTGGTGTCTCCATCTTCCCACTGACCTCTTACGCTGTAGAGGTTGGGGATGGGGCTTCCTGTCTGTGGTGAAGAGAACTCGGGGATCTCGCTGCTTTGTAGTCTTAGCTCTTCTGTTCTCCTTGCCAGCAGTAGCTTTGCCAGGCTCTCACAGCCACGTCATTATGTGGCTCTAGCTTAGGGAATTGGCTTCAGAGCAGGTCGTTGTGTCCCGCCCTCCTGTTTCCGCGGGATGTGGGGACGTCTCGCAGTGCAGGGTTCTCTGGGCTGCTTCTCTTCATGTTACGGGTTTATTACTTTTATTTTTTATTACTTTTTTATTTTATTACTCTGCTTCCTTTCATAGAAATACTTGAGAAGAAGGGAGGGGAAAGCCATGTAAGTTCCACTACCCCTGTTTTAGCCACACATCTCCACTTACTTTCTCAGAATGCCCCTTTGGCTGCTGTGTTGGGCAGTTACCACTCAGCCTGGCAATTGAAGTCGGAGGAAGGAGGGTCTGAGAACCCCTGACAGGTAATTGACAGCAGCAGTGGCCTGGGGGGCAGGGAAAGGAACTACGCATGCCTCTCAGAGTGGCCTCACCTAATTTTGGAATGCCAAATCAATGGTTTGGATGTTTATATTCTTTTCTGAATTTTTCGAGACAGGTTTCTCTGTAGCTTTTGGTGTTTGTCCTGGAACTAACAGGCTTCATATTCTTGGGAATAGGAAAATCTTTCAAAATTTTTGATATTTCCTCAATTTGTTGTTCACATTTGGAAGTGATAAGCAGATGAAATGGCAGTAGCCTATGTGTTTAAGCAAATGCCCATAAGGTCTCCGGCTTCACCCATGGCATGCAGTGGTCCCCTGTTCTGGAGCTTGTAACTGAGGTTTACCGCGGTAGAATTCCTCACCAAGAGGTGCCAGCATATTGTCTAGTCGCACCATACTTCTTAGAGTTGGGAGCAAGTTTAGAGGCTCTCTGTTATTGTTGGGGTTTTTAGGGTTATGAAACCCGTTTAATGAGTTCTAACACCTGGAAAGAAAGTTTCTGAATTCTGGAGTCTGTCGCCATGGTGCTGCCCTGCTGTTGGGAAGTGGGCGAGAAGGGACTGCCCCAAGCTGGGGGCCCATCTCACCAGTGCCGCAGGACGTGTCTAATTGACTTTTGCCAGTTACTCTGGTCTAACCATGGACCGGGGAGGAGTGGACTCAGGCACTGTGGCTGATGTCTCTGATTTTCAGCAAGCCTGACGTCTTCAGACAGACACTTGCCATCATTTATATTAGAGAGCCCAGGAGATGTGCAGAGTCCCCGTAGGAGGTGCCCACTGTGTGCTGTGACCCAGGTTTGCTGAGCAGCAGTGAGCAAAAGCCCACCATATACAATGGCCCTGTAGTGTGAACTGGTTCCCCTGAGCATCCATGAGAGTCACAGTTGATCTTTGTCCTCTTAAATTAGATGGATGGACTGTAAAGTGCTTGTTGTTGCTGTTGTTGTTGATACATAGTTAAATCCTGCCTGATCTGGAACTCAGGTAGACCAGGCTGGCCTTGAACTCACAGAGATCCATCTATCCCTGCCTCCTGGGTGCTAGGATTAAAAGTGAGCACCACCACTGCCTGGCCATCCCTTCCTTTTGAAAAAAGGTTTTGGCGGTGTTGAAATGGAAATAAAATGCCCATCTGCAGAGGTCGCTCTGCAGATCCATAGCTGTGGCCCCATAATTCTGGTCAGGGTCTTTAGCCCTCGGAGCCATTCATTGCCCAGCATTTCATTGAAATGTTTCGTAAGCCTTTCCTATCTGTTCACTTCTGTTTTCAGATTCTGTCTTTAGAGTTAGCAGTTTGAGGAGATGTGAGGATGGAATGACCCTTAAGCAGTGCTAAACCAAGAGTCTCTTCTTTTCCTTAACAGATGCAGCAGCTGTTTTACGAGAATTATGAACAGAACAAGAAAGGGTACATTAGAGATCTCCATAGCAGCAAAATCCACCGAGCAATCACCTTACACCCCAACAAAAACCCACCCTACCAGTACAGGCTACACAGTTACATGCTCAGCCGCAAGATCGCCGAGCTGCGCCATCGCACAATCCAGTTGCACCGGGAAATCGTCCTGATGAGCAAGTACAGCAGCACGGAGGTCCACAAGGAAGACCTCCAGCTGGGCATCCCTCCCTCCTTTATGCGCTTCCAAGCCCACCAGCGAGAGGAGATCCTGGAGTGGGAGTTTCTGACTGGAAAATACTTATATTCAGCCACGGACGGCCAGCCTCCCCGGAGAGGGATGGACTCCGCACAGAAGGAGGCCCTGGACGACATCGTCATGCAGGTGATGGAGATGATTAACGCCAACGCCAAGACCCGAGGGCGCATCATCGACTTCAAGGAGATCCAGTATGGCTACCGGCGCGTGAACCCCATGTACGGGGCCGAGTACATCCTGGACCTGCTGCTCCTGTATAAGAAGCACAAAGGGAAGAAGATGACAGTCCCTGTGAGGAGGCATGCGTACCTGCAGCAGACCTTCAGTAAGATCCAGTTTGTGGAGCATGAGGAGCTGGATGCGCAGGAGCTGGCCGACAGAATCAACCAGGACTCCGGGTCCCTGTCCTTCCTGTCCAATTCCCTGAAGAAGCTCGTTCCCTTCCAGCTACCTGGGTCCAAGATTGAGCACAAAGAGCCCAAAGAAAAGAAGATAAACATTCTGATCCCTTTGTCCGGACGCTTTGACATGTTTGCAAGGTTCATGGGAAACTTTGAGAAGACATGCCTCATTCCAAATCATAACGTGAAGCTCGTTGTTCTGCTCTTCAATTCCGACTCCAACCCTGACAAGGCCAAACAGGTGGAACTGATGAGAGATTATCGAGTCAAGTACCCTAAAGCTGACATGCAGGTGTTACCTGTGTCCGGAGGGTTTTCAAGAGCGCTGGCCCTAGAAGTAGGATCTTCCCAGTTTAATAACGACTCTTTGCTCTTCTTCTGTGATGTTGACCTGGTATTTACTGTGGAATTCCTACAACGGTGTCGCGCAAACACAGTGCTGGGTCAGCAGATCTATTTCCCAATCATTTTTAGCCAGTACGATCCAAAGATTGTTTATAGTGGGAAGGTTCCCAGTGACAACCATTTTGCCTTTACTCAAAAAACCGGCTTCTGGAGAAACTATGGGTTTGGCATTACTTGTATTTATAAGGGAGATCTTGTGAGAGTGGGAGGCTTTGATGTCTCCATCCAGGGCTGGGGTCTCGAGGATGTGGACCTCTTTAACAAGGTTGTCCAGGCAGGGCTGAAGATATTCCGGAGCCAGGAGGTTGGGGTCGTCCACATCCACCACCCTGTCTTCTGTGACCCCGGTCTGGAGCCCAGACAGTATAAAATGTGCTTGGGGTCGAAAGCATCGACGTACGGGTCCACACAGCAGCTGGCCGAGATGTGGCTGGAAAAGAACGACCCCAGTTACAGCAAAGGCGGCAGTAATGGCTCTGCCAGGACAGCCTGACCCCAGCCCCACTGGAGAGGACGCTTTTAATTGCCTAATTTATTTTTCAAAAACTTTTTTGTATGATGAGTTTTTTGAAGTCTGTACAAGGATATATTTTCCAAGTGGTTTTCTTACACAGGACTCCTTTAAGATTAAGCTTTTTGAACAAAAATGTGATCAATGTTTGCCTTTGAACACATCTTGCTGAACATGATGTAGCATCTGATTAATCCTGACTTGAAACATACCTGGTGAACAAAACTTTTATAATGAGGTTTTGATTTTTTACATTTTTTTTCCAGACAACCCCTCCCTCCTTCTTTGTAGTCCTATGGCAGAAACCGTGAACATTCCTAAGAAGTATTATTGTGGCAAACACACTGTAACTCTGGTAAATGCTCTGCTGTGACTGTTAACTTTGCACAAATTCTACCTTTTACCTTTTTTTTTAACAATTTTTTAAGATACCGTCAGTTCCAGTCACAAAGTAAGCAGACATGAAAATAGCTGTAATGTCACTGTCTACAGGACAGCTGTCCAGATTGGTCATCTGCCCCAGGCTGGGCTCCACCCAGTGGCCACCTAGGCTTCACAAGCAGGGGACCGAGGAAAGCACAGCTATGGCTGACTCCACTGTAATTCCTTGGCCAAAGCAGCCCTGGCACTGAAGCCCAAGGCGAACTTGGCATTTTCTCTGCCCCTGCCCCTTCTCTTTAGGGTACAGTATTATTTGGGGTGACAACGAATGGCTGTTAGTAGCGTAATGGAGCTAAACAGCAAACCCCTAATGAAAATGTGAGGGCAAAGTTGGGGTTCTGTTCTCTTGATCCTGTGTTGTGGGGGGAGATGGTCGCTTCATTTTTTAATTACTGTTTTGTTCTATCTTGTTTATCTGAAGTACCTTTAATTTATTTAATACCCATCGTTTAGATCTCTTCCATTTTGAGTACTTGTCAGTTACTAGTATTTATGTGTACCGTGGGTGTGATTAGAATGTTTTATTTGCGGTAAACCGATCTCCAAAGATTTCCTTTTGAAAACACTTTTTCCTCATCCTTAATGTGTACATTCCCATCTTGCTAAATATTAAGTGTTCTTTGATAATTTTGGTGCTCATGTGTTTTGGGGACAGAAGTGAAATGACTCTCCTGTTACACCAGAATGTTTGTTTTCAACTCACAGATCAAACGTGCCTTAATAATTTGTTTTCATTTTGATTTCAAACAGTTGATAGATTTGCCATTTTTAATATTCATCGTTGGAGATCTGCTTATTTGTAAATAGCCTATTGCACATTTGAGCAAATAAACCAGTGGACAGTATTTTTCTATTGTACTTTGCAGACCCATTTTGTCTCATTATTTTTATCTTAGTTGAAGAATTGAATTACATTTGGAAAGTAAAACCCTGAAACACAGACTCAGCCTTTTCAGTTATTTGAGTCAGCGCTTCTCTGGACAGCAGGTGGGAGTGGCGTGGAACTGCTTGGTGTTTAGGGTTAACTCATCATTTCCCCCATCAGCTTGTTGATTGAATGCAAAAAACAAACAAACAAACACAAAAACTAAAAAAAACAGTGATTCAGCCCAGGCAGGCGCAGGCCCAGGCCCTTGTCTGCCTCCTGACTATATGTACACCCTCATCAGCCCAAAGGTTAAGCAGTGTCCCATGTGAAACCATCAGCACTGATTCCTTGGGGTTTTAGGTTCAATCTAACCAGAGGAAAAAAATGCACAGAGTTGCTATAGTATCCAGAAATCAAAAAATCAAAAGGTGGCCTCTGGTGCTATCAGCAAGGTTCTGTAGATGAGAACTCTCTCCTTCCTTCCCACCCCCCCCTCCCCCCGCCTAGGAGAGGCATCTGCAGTATGATGACATTGTACTCTCAGAATTGCTGTCATCTGCCTACTTGCCACTCAGTCCATGCAAGTTGTTGGCTTCCCCTGCCCATGGAGAAAACCAGAGCAATCTTATCCTCCAGTGAGGAGGAGCAGCATCCACAGCCTGATGACATGCCATGTCTGTGTATGTGTGTGTGTCTGACACCAGCTGTAGGGATTTGGGGCAGGATGCCCTGTAAGGAGTGACACATGGTTTAACTTTCTCCTTGCTCCTCTGCCCCCACTCCACCGTCTACCACACAGGTCTCCCCAACTCTCTGGCTGTCTCCAGGAATGCCGTTGGCCCCTTTCCCAGTTCCCTGCCCTTGCTAACATCTGTGATGTCTGCTGCCCCCAAGTTCAACTCTCATCCTGTCATTCCCTGGTGACTACAGTGTCCTTCCAGAGGGAGTCTCAATAATCTCACTTGTCCCAGCCCTCAAGCTGGACACTGCCTGCTGACCATTATCCCTTACTCAGGACACCTATAACCACACCAGTTCTGGTTCAGCATCGTGGGCTGGCAGGCTCTGACACTCTGAAACATCCCATTGTCCACACTGATGGTACCTTAGACCCGCCTCCGCACCTCCCACCTGTGTGCATGTGATTATGACTTAATCCTTCCCTCGTGTGGTCATTTCTCCCTCATTAGACCTCATGGAAGCTGCACCTGGGCCTCTTGATTCCGGTAGTGTTCCCTGGTGTGTTGGGAACTGTGCCTCCTACTCTTTGAAATGGAATTCCCTGTAAGTCCTATAGCCATTGGATGGGTTGAGACTTGCCACCCTCACCCTCACCCTGGACCGAGAAATACTGCCCTCAAGCCCCAGGGAAGCTTTCGGTTTATGCTTCCCTGTCATACTATCTAATACTTTGTTCTGTATGGGTTGCTTTGTCTTGAGACAGGGTCTCACTATATGACTCACTCTGTGGACCAGGCTGGCCTCAACTCGGAGATCCACCTGCCTCTGTCTCCTGACGTGTCTCCTGACATGTGCCATCATACCCAGCTAGCTGCATTGCCTTATTTTTAATAAAATATATTAAGAAACTCGTGTGTCCCCAACACACTGGACAAATCCTAATGACCAATATTTTTTTAAATTAAGAATGTGAATGGAGTTAGGGCAGGGAAGAGATCATTGTGCTCAAGGGCGTGCAGATGGAAGCTTCTTTCCCCGTCTGGCCATCCAGCCCAATATTCTTCGCATAGTGGACTGCTGGGTTTGTATGTATCCTGGTGAAGAAAGTGCATGTGTCCGTTGCCTCTTGTGGTACTTTAGGGCAGAGCAGAGTTCCATGACCCTCTTCTGTCTGGAGGCATTTGGGAGGGCAGGCCTGGCAGGTTTGGATGCTGTGTTTAGACTTGGAGGCATCCTGAGAGTGGTGGAGTAAGGTAGTCACAGACAGCCCTGACAGATGTTGGTCACTGGTATGTCACTCTCAGAAGGAAGTAACATTTTGCAGGACCTGGCAGTCTGGTCCAAGGTGAGGCAGAACCTGGGCCTTGAGCCACAACACCCTGAAACCCTGCTGTTTCAAAAGGAAGGCAAGGCTCACACAGTACTAGTTCCGAAATACCCGCTCTGGGCTGTAGATAGGCCGACCCTGGGAGAGAAAGTGGAACAGAAAGTCACTTAAGCCTGAAAGCAGGAAGAAGTAGAAACCTTCCGGAGCCTACCAATCAAGTTTTAGCCCTCTGGGCATGTCTGTCCCACCTCTTTCCTGCCCAGCCCTGTCCACATCCTGTTTTACCAAGTCCTCCAACACAGCCCAGCAATAGGTAGGTGTGAGGTTTCTTCTCCTCAGGCTGCAGGCTCGTGGACTTTGCTAAATACATCCTCTGCTTGCTGTTTGTCACAGTTGGACTTGACTTCCTCCTGTCCCTGGAAGGACCACCGGGATCTGGTGTTCTCAGCAGGCAGCTTCATCCAGTACCCAGTTTGCTGAGTCCAAGGGCACTCCCCTTCTGGGGAGGGAATGTTTATGTTAAAAAGACCTCTGGAGGCCTGTTGCTGGTGTCCTTGTCTTTAAAGAGCGGCTCTTAGTGGCCTTGGAGTTCCACTCAAGCCCCAGTGCCTAAAGGTTGCTGAGCCTTTGTTTGGAGAGATCCCAGGTGCCAGCCCTCCCCGCCCTGTACAGCTCCGGCCCTGGGGATTAGGCTGGGTTACTACTGGTACAAAGACCTGTAATCCGGGTTGCAAAGGAGCTTACGTGCCACGCGACCGGGAGCCAGCCGGGGTTATGTCGACTAAGGTGTCTGCACAGGGCTGCCATCCACATGGGTGAATCCCATGGCATTTTGCAAGCCCTTAAAAGCAGCCATTTTCTGTTCTACGTGGAAATGTCCTCTGTGCATTTGCTTAGCCTGACTTGTAAATGCAGTCATTGAAGATGGGAACGTCGGAGTCCTGTGGAGTACCGCACTGCTAGCTGCGCTGTAGTATCTCCAACAGAAAATGCTACATTGTTTTCCTGTGCTCAGCAGTTCAGCAGTTCACGGACCTGTATAGTTGTTGAATCTCTTCTCTAAATCTTCAAAAGCCACGGGTCCTACACTGCAGCTATGGTCTTCCTCCCTCACTAGTTTTGACAAAGAGCAAGTATCGCCCTACTCAGGGCTCTAGCCATCCTCCCTTAGAGATAGAGTAGCCTTACTGGGTTGCGTTTAAGGAGAATATTTAAAACTCGATCAAGTCATTTAATGTTAGGACAGATAAGAAGCCCTACAGTCTCTAAGACCTTGTCTGGGGCGAGCTGCTCTCTGCAGGACGCAGGCCAGCACAGGAGAGTTCATGAGGCTCCTGGCTGCCACCTTCTGTGACTGCTCCTTGCCCCTCAACCTTTTTTTTTTTTTCTTTACTTAAACAGAGTTTCTCTGTGTAGCCCTGGCTGTCCTGGAACTAGCTAGCTCTTGTAGACCAGATTGGCCTCGAACTCACAGAGATCTGCCTGCCTCTGCCTCCCGAGTGCTGGGATTAAGGCGTCCACCACTGCCCAGCACCGCCCCTCACCCTTGTTACACCTCAGTTGCTCTAAGTCCCTTTTCCTCTGGGCAAAGAAAACCCTGCGAGTTTGACTTCAAAGTGAACTTTAACCTCATTCATTCTGAATGAAACATGGCTCTTCAGGCAAAGCTAGATTCTTGTCCCGTAATTAAAGGGGGTCCTTGTTTCTGTGCCCCAATGCATTTTCCACACCCCCAGGCTGAAGCTAGAAATAAGTACATTTCTGAAAGTATCCTTTGAAAGACTCTCATTATAGAAAAGGAAGTATTTTAAACCTCCGTTGGGTTAAAAATATGGGAAAAAATTCATTTACTAAACACGAGAGGGCTTTTTGCCCTTTTCATTGCAACACTACATAGTAGGTCTTGCAAGTTAGGGGTGATATAAAGCTACGGGAAGAAAGTAGGTTCTGTGTAGATCCTACACTGCTTTCTATGGAACGATTGGGCTTCACAGAGTTCGCCATCTACATCTACAGGGGCCCTGGAGCCAGTCCCTGGGTGACTAGGGTTTGGCCATTCATGACAACAGAAAGTCAACTGGAAATTGTCATTTGGTCAGAAGTGACATTTTGTACCCACTAGCATTTCTAGCAAACCCTTCTAAAAAGAATGAAGCTGAAGGGATGGATCAGTGGTTAAGAGTACACACTGCTTGTGGAGGACCTGAGTTTCGTTCCTAGCATCCACGTGGGGTGACTCACAACTGCCTATATTCCAACCCCAGGAGGTCTGGCATGCTCTTCTGGACTCTGCAGGCACCTGCATTTACATGCACACACCTTCTCCCAGACAGCGCAGCTAAAAATAAATCTTCTAAAATAAAACCTTTTCTAAGTAAAACTTAATGAGGTACTGGGATGTGGCTTCAGTGGTTGAGCGCTTACCTGCCATGTGTAAGAAAGACCCTGGGTTTGGTCCCCAGGACCATATATAAAATAAACTTGAACAACAAAACCACACCAGAGAATTACTGTGTAGACTGCCCTGTATGATGTTGGCTATACCATCCTGGGAAAATGGCAATTCCAAAACTCAACCCCGTGGCCACAAAACTTGAATCGTGGCAAAAAGAGGAAAGGGCAGACAGAAGGGTGAGTCAGGCGAGCTCCAGATATGTGGCCTCTTGGGGAATGAGGTCCAGTCATAGGCTTGCCTTGGAGACAGGCAGGCAGGCCAAAAAACCGGAAGCTGCCAGCTCAAGATAAGGGCAGACTCTTTCCAGACTTGATGAGGTGGCAGGAGCACAGGGTAAAGTGGGGCGGTGTGACGAGGAGCCCAGGCGTCCCTCGGGGAACCAGGCATGATTTTTCTGGCAGAAAAGTGCTGATTTGCAAATGCATGAGAGTGAACTTTGACCTACTTAGGCTGTGCTCTAGGTTAGTTTTGAAGACTATTTTGTCAAATGACATTATGATAGGTGCTAGTTAAAATTATTTTAATTGTTGCCAGGCAGTGGTGGTGCGCACCTTTGATCCCAGTACTTGGGAGACAGAAGCAGGTGGATCTCTGTGAGTTCGAGGCCAGCCTGGTCTACAGAGTGAAATCTAGGACAGCCACAGCTACACAGAAGCCCTGTCTCTAAAAACAGACAACGACAACAACAACAAGTTTTGTTGTTGACTTAGGTGTTACTGGAAGGCTCAGTACATCACTAAAGTGTTTATCCATGGGTTAGTCCCAGTGATGAAGACTCCACCAAAGAGTGATTTTATCAGAAGAATGGGCAAAGGGAAGACGTGATCCACCTGTCATCAGTGTACTGGGGATTTCTTTGGGGACCTTGGGTTCCAGGGAGGTAACCATAATCACATATACCCTAGTGACTTTCCAAGGGCAGAGTCTGATGTGGCTGCCATCCCTGGGAAATGTGCTTACGTCGTGACGTGACTTGTGGGTCTTTCAAATTGGGTTCAGAGATGAGCCTGTCCCTCTGTGAGGCTGTGCCCTTAAGCTAGTGAGTGCCAGCCGTTTCTCTGAGTTGGGTCGTCAGAGCAGTCACTGTCTGGGCCACATCCTCAGGCGGATGTGACTGGTAGATTTCATCAGTGAGGAGGGACTGGAAAGCTCAGTCCAGCCCCAGCTGGTTTCCTGTGGGTCTGCCAGAAGGGCTAGGCAGCCTGAGGTGCTGCGCCTGCCCAGAGATTCCTCCCCGCTGCCAGGCCAGCAGCCCTGCAGCAAGGACGATGCTTGGCTTCCGCTTCCCTCCTGTTAGTTCAGAGGCTCTAGGCACGTACAGACCATCTCTCTCCCCTCTTCGAGTCACTCCTGCCACAAGTAATTGTTCCCTGATTGCTCAAGTGCTCCAGTGCCCTCTCCCCACTTCCCAGTCCTCCATTTCCCAATAGGAGTGAGTGCTCCTTCCTGGCTGCCCCTCAGTTTCCAAGGAGAAGGAAAATATCCACGAGCCCCAGGATTCCGAATCACACAGCGTTCCATAGGTTTGGGATAAAAATGGCACAGTTTGTCCCGAAATAAATCATCTGAGAAAATGTGAGGTGGCCAGCTTCGCAAGATGAATACTCTGCAAGCTGAATCCGCTTATAGATCGTGGAGTCGGAATCTCTACTTGGACAAACAAAGGCTGTGCTTTGGCTTTGAATGAGCAGGTATCTGTTACCTCGAATCTAGGAACTCTGCCAGTCTGTGGCTCCAGGCCGAGCCAGAGAGACAGAGGCAAGCGTGCTACCAGGCTCCCTGCATGTCGGCCAGCATCTGTCTGTGAAGGATGCTGCTTTACCGTGGCTCCAGAATGGGGCCCTGGCGAAGATGGACATCCTGAAATGTCAGGGCCCAGGGCTCAAGAGAGGGTAAGGGACAGCGGGTCCTCACACTGTGAGAGGTATAAGTGTAGCTCATGTTATAGGCAGACCTGTGGTTACATAAACACATGAGAACGTGCAGAGAAGGGTGTCAGCTAAGATAAAGGATTGGGGAGCTGTTTGCTGTGGCACTGCCTAGGACCCATGGGCTCAGAACCAAGCAAAACCGAGTTTGGGTCAGCAGTGGTCCGGGACCAACTCAGACTGGAGAAGGAGCCTCATTTCCGGCTCCGCCTGTGACGACACAACAGGAGTCAGAAAACCACCAAAGTGGAGGATTTACACTTCAGGAAGTGGCCAGGGCTTCATAGCAGGTGTTTGAACTTTTTTTTCTAAGTTGGGTTCCCCACCTAGCACTGGTTTGAGTCAACTCCATAGACCCCGGGGCCCTGCCCGCAGCTGGGTGCTCTCAGATATCCAGGGCCAAGGTTTGGTTTCCTTTCTATGAAGTGGGCGTGGTTACCCTCACCTCCCCAGACTGAGAGGGGAGCTGACTGGCTTGGCTGTCCTGAAGTTTTATGTCAGTTATAGTGCCAGCTGCCTTCACTATCCCTCGCGTCAACTGAAACTCCCTCCAGACCCACACGCGACGGGATATGCCCGGCTCACTCCCCTCCTCCATCCCAGCCCCTCCCTTAAAGAAACAACAACTTTTAAAAACCCAACCAAACACCCAATGCACCCGCTGTGGTTCAAGCTCAGACTGCTTAGTGGATCGTCCTGCACTTTAACTCAGTGGGCCTCAACTGCCTTTCTGACTTCACCTGTCCGCCTAAACCCGTCTCATCTCTGCACCCAAGAGGAAACCAGTGGATCGTTCTCCGAAGGGCAGCAACTCTAGTCACGTGACAGCTGGAGACCTCTCTGCCGGTCTGGGCACACCTTCCTGCTTGTCACAGCAGGTTCTAGGTTTTTTAGCTGTGTCTCCCTGTCTGTCACCTAGCTGCCACAGTGACATGATCCACCTGTCATCAGTGCACTGGGCAGGACCAGGACACACTCATTTTGGAGACCCACGAGGGACCTGATAAGTCACTGAAAGCCAAGTTAGTCACCCTGTGTGTTGGCTGGGGTGTTTGTCAAAGGAAAATAAGAGCTAACACGAGATCGTCCTATAAAGAGAGCTGTGACTTTCAGCTTTTCCAAGGAAACAACCAAACGGCTCTCCGGGAAAGAGCCGTGGAATACCTCCCTGCTGGACTCCTGAAATGGCTGTCTGTGGGGCAGTGACTCAATGCCCGGCTCTCCAGAGATGCTTCTTCATTTGTGGCTTTCTTCATCCTTGTGAGGTCAGTGCTGCTGACCTCGGCTGCCGCGAAGAAATTGGACCCCAGAGAGTGTGAGTAACAGGCCTAAGGTCACAGAACTGATAAATAGTAGATCTGTTCAAACAGATCAGCCTCCTTCTGGTAAATGGTGTGTGGCGGGGGTGGGGGTGGGGATGTGTCCTGTCTGGTTGTCAGGACGGTAAGATCCTCAGCTTAGAGTACCATCCTACTGCCAGGAAGTGGTGGCCCCTGAATGCGGTGAACTAACTATTGATCAGCTATAGACTCATACATAAGAGATCTTTTCACAGTTCCTCCACTTTAAGAAAGGTTAAAGTTTTTGAACTGGGTGGTGCAAACGTAATCCCAGCACCTGAGAGGCTGACACTGGAGAATGGTGAGTCAGAGGCCAGACCAGGCCACATAGTGAGTTTTAGGCCAGCCTGGGCTACATAGTAAAATTCTGTCTCAAAAGAAAAAGTTACATTTCTTAAAATTCATGTCTTAGTGTTTTGTTTTGGTTTTTTTTGTTACCACAACAAAACACTTGTGACCAAATACTTTATAAAAAAAAAAAACAAAACTAGAGGTTTATTGGCTTACAGTGCTAGGGACTGGGAAGTCCAAAGAGCATGCTGGCTTCTGGTGAGGGTCACTGATGTGGTAGAGGGAAGCTCATGGTGAGACAGAGCAAGCATGCTAGATTTGGTCTCAAGCCATCATGGGAACCCACCTTCACGACCTCAACTAACTGGAGTTACCTCACGACTTCATCTTGGGGCGGAGGGCCACATTCAAAACAAGCATTCCATTCACGTGCTATTCAATACAAAAAGAAGGAAAAGAAACCTTCAAAATACACAGTATTCAGAAGATTCTAACTCCAGAAAGGATAGAATAGCTTGTGTCAAACTGATTCTCTCACCAGCAGTAACTGTATACCATAGAAAAAGCAACCATAAGAAGCAAAATAGAAATAAAGAAATGGCTCAGCAGTTAAGAGCCCTGGTTGCTGTTCCAGAGGACCTAGGTTCAATTCCCAGCCCCCGCATGGTGGCTTACAACCATCTTTAAGTCCAATTCCAGGGGATCTGACATCTTCTTCTTGCCTCTGGAGGTACCACATGCACATGGTGAACAGACATATATGCAGGCAAAACATCCGTATGCATAAAAAATAATAATTAACTGAAAGCAACAGCAAAGGAGCAGCTCCTCCAAGTGCTGGTGACTCTGAGAGCGTGCCCAAATAGGGGCCGCCTACTCTGGAAGAAGAGAAAAAACTTCACTGAGACACACATTGAACAGACCAGACCACTTAGAAATGGGAGATCAGGACTCTCTGAGTCCCATTGTTCTTGGCTTGAGGCGCCAGAGGAAAGAGTTTGGAACTGCCAAGAGAGCTAGCTGGCAGTTGAGGAGGAGGTCCCAGGAAGGAGCGGTACCAGAGGAGCGGTACTTTGTAGACTGAGTCAACAAGGTTTCTCACTTGCAAACCTCAAATGACTTCTAACTTGGTTGGTGTGGGCAGACTCCTCGGAACTCAGGAGGAAATCACAGCTGGTGGTCCTAGAAAAGCAAATCAGATTAGCTCCTGCAGCAGGGAGAGACCGTTTGGAATTAGAATCTCATTAAGATAGAGGATTGGGCTGACAGCTCAGTGGGCGTGTAGTCTTAACCGTACAAACGTGAGGAGCTGAGATCTCCAGAACCCACGTGAACAGCCGTCGCCTCTCATTGGACGCAGAACAAGAACACCTTGACTTGTGATTGCTTATTCTGCATTGACCCGAGGCCTGATATGCAGAACATGGTGACTGCTGGTCTTAGCCAGGGACCCCATGGGTCACTGTCGTGTTCTTCCTCCTCACTGCAGGGCTTCTCTCTATGGGATGACCTCACTCCTGCTCAATGGTGCCGCTTCTTCCGCTCAGAAAATGTTTGTCACCCTCTACACCTCTTCTGTTTCACTGCCCCAACACAGCCAGGCACAGGGACAAATGTGGCCCCTGGCTCATACCTCAAGGTGCCGGTCCTAAGGTGCCAGCTGTTATGGGGTTTCTAAGTACCTAGAGTCGAGACAAATGGCCCGGATGGAGAGCGCCCATCTCCACACTATCTTCTTACTCCTCCTCACCCAGGGAGGTCCCATTTCATCTCATGGGCTCAAGCTAATAACACCGACTCACTTATACACTGTGTGTGTTGTGGGAGGTGGAACCCAGGGCTTGGGATGCTAGCTAGTGCTTTACCCCGCCCCACTGCCTCTTAGGTTTAAGGTGAAGCACTTAACTACAGTTGCTCCTCAACTTACAATAAAGTTTTGTGCTCGTAAACAATCCACAGACTGAAAACACTCAGGGTAAAACATGCATTCGCTAGAGCTGGGCGTGCAGCTCACTGACAGGGCACTTGTGCTAAGCATAATGCTGTGGACCAGATGCCTAGAGTTCACACACACATACACACACACACACACACACACACACACACACACACACACACACACACACACCATGCTTTTGTTACACCTAATCAGTGAGAATCCTAGCTTTCCTTTGTAATTGTGGGCGTCTGGGGCTGCTGCTCCCTAATGAAGCCCAGTGCTGACCGGATGGTTCGCACTCACTAGTATGGGAAAAATCTATGATTTTAAATTGTGAGTACGGTTTCTACTTGAACGCCTACCGCTTTTACTTTGTCGCGTACTCAAAAATCTCAGCTGCATCTCTCCCGCTACAGCTGGGGACCACGGTCTGTGTTGTTCCTCCACATTTATAGCATCAGTGTTCATCCTCTGTGTGTCGTCTGTGTTTTGTCTGTGTTTATCGTCTGTGTTTATAATCTGTGTGCTCCTGTAATAACCGTCCCTGGAGGTAATGGCTGTCCTACAGCCAACTGCTGGCCGGAATGAGGGAACCACAAGGCTGGGGCTGGGTAAGATGGCATGGGGGCGGGAGAGGCAGTTGCCACCAAGCCTGGCAGCTTGAGTTCAGTCCCTAGAACTCACAAAATGAAAGGAGAGCACCCACTCTCAAAGGCTGTCCTATGACCCCCCACATGTGAACCTTGGTTCTACACTTGTACACACATGTACATGCACACACTAGATAAAAAAATTGTAAAACTAAAAACAGAGTGATCAGGATGTTGTTCCAGATACAGTCCTGACATACTGTCCTGTAGTGGGGACAGCTTGGGTAAGACCTGGGGTAGGAAGATGGTGAGTGTCCAAACCAGAGAGCTCAGAAATGGCTCTATACATAACTGGATACCACATGTGACAGAGGTGACATGTAGGGACTATGTTTTGGCTCAATGGTAGAGAGCTTGCCTAGGATACACAAGGCTCTGGGTTCAGTGCTTGGTGTGGGACAAATGTCTATATTCTGTCAATTATATTTTAAATAAACGCTGATTGGCCAGTAGCCAGGCAGGAAGTATAGATAGGACAACCAGACAGGAAGTAAAGGCGGGTCAATGAGAACAGGAGAATTCCGGGAAGGAGGAAGGCCATTTCTCTGCAGTCCTGGCCCAGCCACAGAAGAAGCAAGATGTGACTGCCTCGCTGAAAAAGGTACCGAGCCATGTGGCTAACATATACTAGAATAATGGGCTAATATAAGTTATAAGAGTTAATAAGAAGCCTGAGCTAATGGGCCAATCAGTTTATAGTTAATGAAGACCTCCGTGTGATTTCTTTGGGACTTAAAGATTGCAGAAACCGGGCTGGGCAGAAAACTCAGACAATAAGTGCTCAGTACTGAAAAAAATAAAATAGACGCCATGCATATCTGCGGCAGCGGATTGAGTCGTAAGCTCATGGAGTTGTAACCATTATGGACAATGGCAGAAGACAAGAGTGGGTAACATAGCCAGATAGCTTCCAGAGTTTGAGGTGAGTAAGGATTTCCTTTTTTTAAAAAAAATAAATTCCCCAAATGTTCGCTACAAGGGAAAGGATTTGTATTTGCAAGCCCATCAAGACATCATAAGGAACGAACTATAATAGGAGGAAGATCTTGCAACACCTGAACTAACAAAGGACTCCCGTGTGTGTGTGAGAACATATGTGTTATGAGAATGTGTGTTTATGTATGAGCGTGTGTGAGAACACGTGTGTGTGTGTGTGTGTGTGTGTGTGTGTGTGTGTGTATAACTCCTCTATGCCAATAACAATCACACTACTAACCCTAGAGATGGGTGGGTTCTGAGCACTAACCAGGCCCAGAAGAAGCACGCGAAAGACACTCCCTCTCACTCTTAAGCAGGACTATGCAAGGCCTTGGTGAGGGGCTGAAGAGATGGCTCAGCAGTTAGGAGCATTTGTTGCTCTTGTAGAGGACCCGGGTCAACTCCCAGAACTCACAGCGTGGCTCACAATGGTCTATAACTCTAATTCCAAAGCATCCAGCACACTCTTCTGGCTTCTGCAAGTATTGGGCATACACACAGTGGGCATATTTACACGTGGGCAAAATACTGATACAAATAAAAATAAAATAAATCTTAAAAATTAAAAAAAGGGAAAAGAAACAGATACCATCATGCACCCGGTATTGCTCCTGTTCACAGTGGGGTAACCCCAGAGCCATGGTGAGGAGGCCAATGGGAAACCCCCGCCGCTAAGTGATACATGTGTTGGTATGAACTCATTGAAAACAAGTTGGCACTTTCTGATCACATGCCAGACACATTCACAAAGTTTGTGATTTAGCCATTTTACTCTGAAGCATTGCCCAAACGGCAATCCTGGCATGTGTACTGAGATTCGTATATGAGACAGATCTAATAGGGCTCAGGGTATATAACTCAAGATGTGTATAACTCAAGGCTTGAGTGTGATTCTCAACGCCTGAAGAAAATCAAATCTTCCTAACAGCCAAACACTGGAAACAACTCAAAGACCAAGAAACAGTAACAACGTTGACTAAGTTGGCATCCATACGTATCTGCACTGGGTAGTGTTTGTCAACTCGACACAGGCTAGAGTCACCCTGGAGGAGGGACCTCAGCTGGGGAAACACTGCTATCAGATCACCTATAGCCACGTTTGCGGGCTTTTCCTTGATTCGCTACAGATGTGGGAGGACCCAGGCCACTGTGGTCAGTGCCACCTCTGGACCCTGGGCTACAGAGGTGGGAAAGCTGAGCAAGCCATGGGGAGCCAGCCAGTAAGCAGTGTTCCTTCTTGGTCTCTGCTTCAGTCTCTGCCTCCAGGTCCCTGGCCTGACTTTTCTTCATGACTGACTATTTGGCTTATAGGTCTAAACAACAGACATTTTGTCTCCTAGTCCTAAAGGCTAAATGTCCAATTGAAGGCGTCAAGGGAATTGGTTCCTTCTGAGCTGAGAGAGGACCTGCTCCAGGCCTCTCTCCCTGGCCTGAGGTATCTGTCTTCCCAGGTCACCTCTGGGTGGGTTTCTATGGTATAGCTCTCTTGCTTATTAAGAATTTTAGCAAATCGAATCAAGCCCACCCCTACTGCAGTGTGACTGTGGTCTCACTAATTATACCTGATGACCCCCTTTCTCAGAAGGCCACAATCTGAACTAGTAGAGATGAGACTCCATCTTGGGAATCTGGAAGCCAAATAGGCATACTTTAATCCATAACAGCATCATTCAGAATTTCTTTGGAAAGCAGGTGGAGTGGGAAGTACCTGAGATTCTCTGTGGATAAACCGTGGAGACTTTGACAGCTCTTATATTGAGAAGGGCTCTAAGAGTGACATCTGAGCTGCAGGTGGACACTGAATTCATAATCCGCATCTGCTGCAAATAGTCTCTTTTTAAAAAAAAACATTTATTTTATTTATGTGGTTGTATGTCTATGTAAGTATATGTTCACATATGTGAGCATGTGCTCATGTCTATGTGTGTGTGTGTGTGTGTGTGTGTGTGTGTGTGTGTGTGTGCAAGCCAAAAGAAGGCACAGATCCCCTAGAGCCGGAATCAAAGAAATTTGGGGGTGTCTACCTTGTCACGTGGATGCTGGGATCAACCCCAGTCTTTCTTCTTGGTTGTGCAGCAAACACTCTTAACTGACTAGCCGTCTCTCCATCCCCTGCAAGCATTGATGTGGGAGAATTGTCTGTGTTCTGTCAATCATATTTTAATAAAATGCTGATTGGCCAGGTAGGCAGTATAGGCGGGAAAACCAGACAGGAAGTAGAGGTGATGCAATGAGAACAGGAGAATTCTGGGAAGCAGAGAAGTTCCTCAGCCACTCCTGCACAGATCACTGAAGAGGCAACATGTAACTTGCCCAGCTGAGAAAGGTACGGAGCCATGTGCTAACATAGATAATGATAATGGATTAATGTAAGTTACAAGGACTAATAAGGAGCCTGATCTGATGGGCCAATCAGTTTATAACCTTATGGAGTCCTGTGTGTGATTTCTCTTTGGGATTTGCCGGTTGTTGGGGTACCGGGCGGGACGGAAACCCCAACAAGCCGGCCCTCATGCTACAAAGCATTAAAGTCATCGCAGGCTGGTGATGCCTTGAGTTCAATCCAATCCCCAGGACCTGCATGGTGGAAGGAGAGAACCAGCTCCTGAAAATTGTCTACACACACACACATACACACACACACACACACACACACACACACACACACACACAATTTATTATTTGTCTATCTCTCTATCTAGCTGTCTATCTAAAACAATTTAAGTGATCACTGTGGACACAGGATTCAGAAGGCAACATGGAGCCCACCTACCCCCTCCAGGTCAAAGGGGGTCCTGCATGTCAGGCTAAGCGGGCTCATTTCTGCTCCTCTTTACTGCCTCAGGCTGAGGCCATCTACCATCTGGCTGGGGCTGTCCCTGGGGCCTATGGTTCTGTCACCCACTTATCACCCTAAATGGAGCTCTTTTGGAGCCTTGGCAAGCTCTTGGAGAGCAGGAAGAGGCCTCAAAGAGAATCTGATCTCTTTATCTCCACCCACAGAGGCCAGGGCTGGGGCTGGGACACATGCCTCTTTTCCTCTGACAGACCTGCAGTGTCCCTGGACAAAACCAGGGCCTCCTGCACTGGAAATGGCCCCGAGACAAGGAGGGACCTGGCTCTGCTTCCCCTTGCTGGGACTGTCCCCTCGAAAGATAAGCAGTCATCTGTGGCCAGAGGTCTAGGAGCAGAGCCACATGGCTCCCAGCGAGGGTTTCTCATTTCCCTTCTGGCAGATATTGGTCGGGACACTGCAGATGCTCTTGTCTCTACCAGTCACTCCAAGCTTGGATTCCATCCTGGCCAGGTCCCAGAGGCACGGATTGCTTTCCCTCGGTGGAAAAAGTTGTTCTTTGTGTGTCTGCAGCTGGTCCTGTTGCTGGACTCCTGAATGAGGGTAGCTCTGGAAGAGTAAGGTGGGAAGGACAGGGGATGCCTGCCCTGGAGAGGGGCTGCAGGTGGGGCTGAGGATGTGCTTTGAGATCGACAGAGTGGTGTTCAGTGTGGCCATGGAGATTATCCCTGTTCTGGAGACTGACGCCTCCATCCCCTCCATCTGTTGCTCCTCTCTGCTCCTCCCCTTCCTTCCTTAGCCATCTGGGCCAGATTGGCTCTGTTTGTCCACCAGGTACATAACCTTCCACTTGCATCCTGCTACAACCTGGCTCAGAACTTCCCATGGCTCTCTCTCTCTCTCTCAAAGCAAGACATCTCATACTGGGGTGGGCTCAGATTTGTCTTCAAGAGAGATCACAGCCCATCCTCCATACAGAGCCAGTGACTGAACCACTGAGGGAGAGCCCAAAGACTTGCCCCTCCACGCAGGATCCTTTTATTTGTATTTACTTTGTAATTGCAGTATTTTATACTCAATGTAAACATAGCCGCCTTCACTTACTGTGTACCGAATGTCGGTATCCCCACAAAATTCATAAGGCGAAGTTCCAAATGGAACTTCCAAGTACAGTGGTGCATGGAGGTGGGGTGAATGGACGGTGATTAAGTTTAGACGAGGCGTCTCCATGATTGATTATTGTCTCCATAGAAAGAGTGTGTCTGAAGCAGGAGTCTTAAGTTGTTTTCCGGCTTGACAAACCTCTCCGCCAACGCAATAATCCAAATCAGATCAAATTAGAAGAAGCCCAGGTTTAATGGATGCCAGCACTCTCAGGTGGCCCCTTGGGAAAACACAAATAGGGAAAAGGGGAAGCCACTTGTTCGTTCTCTAGGGGGCAGTTTAAATAGCCTATGGGAGTAGTCTTGACCTTCCCTGGGGAAGGGTCACCATTTGGCGGGCTTTCTTGGAGGTGGAGTCTGGATTGTGGTCACTCCCAGACTCTTTGTATATATGGATGCCAGGGGGCTGGGATGATGCTTCCAACCAAACAATGAGGATCACCGCAAGTTCAAGGCCAGGCTGGCTTATACAGTACATACCAGGCTAGTTAAAGCGAAATAGCAAGAGTCTATCCAAAAACCAAGATGACACCAAGCTGCCTTTTAAACAGTCATGTTTATACTCACAGCTCAGAGCTGTCTTGGCCTGAGCATCTGTCTGCAGTAGCAAATAGTTAACACAGACCAGTAACTGATCAAAGTGTTAAGACTAAGTGACTGTGGAGTGGTCATCCCTAAACAGACCATCTATGTCCATCCCCAAAGGTCAGGGAACACTGCAGAAGAGGGATCAGAAAGAATGAAAGTGGTGGGGAATGGGAGGGTGCTGTGAAATGCTTCTTTGGATGTGTGTTGTACCCAGGGACTCCCAGTACAAGGTCTGCACAAGGTCGAGCCTTTTGACTGATGTGGGATGTCCTTCTGTCTATGTGTTGCTTTTATTGGTTGATGAATAAAGCTGTTTGGGCCAATGGCTTAGCAGAGTAAATCCAGGTGGGAAATCAGGACAGAGATAGAGAGAGAGTAGGCAGAGTCAAAGAGATGCCGTGTAGTTACTGATGGAGAAAGATGTCAGAACAGAACCTTACCTGGTAAGTCACAGCCTCATGGCGATACACAGATTAATAGAAATGGCTATTAATTTAAGATGTAAGAATTAGTTAATAAGAAACCTGAGCTAATAGGCCAAACGGTATTATAATTAAGTTCCTGTGTGATTATTCAGGTCTGAGTGGCCGGGAAATGAAATGTAGCCTCTGCCTAGAGTTGACAATCCAACACAGATCGAGCAGAAGCATGCAAAACCCCATTCCTCCCGGAAGGACATCGTTGATGTTGGCAGTTAATGGTTGCAGAGGAAGGAGGGACATGCCATTTTCTTAAGTTGCCCCATGACCTGTATATAACCTCACAGCCATTCTCATGAAAGAAGGGGTTCAGCAAGAGTAGGAGGATAATAAAGACAGATAATGGGGGCAGAAATAATTAAAATACATAATATACATTTGTGAAATTGTCAAAAATATAAAAGGTAAATTCATTGACCGAAAAAAGAGTCAGAGGGTGTAGTGGCTCATTCCTATCATCCCAGACTGCTGTGAGCTCTAGGCTAGCCTTGGCTACCTATTGAGCTCTAGGCTAGCTTATAGTGATGATGCTTGAGTGACCCTTACCCTTGACCACTGTGAATAATGCTGCATCAGAATGGTTGTGTAAAGATCTCAAGTTCCCACTGAAATGGTCTGGATGTGGGGAGGAAGGAGTTTATTGGAAAAGTTATTTGTGCCGTGGACAAAGAGGCAACGGCATGGTATGGGCTTCAAGAGAGTTCAGACCCCAGCAGCGAAGACAGACATCATGGTGGAGTCTTTAAAGAGTGGAATCAGAACCCCATGTGGCAGAAATGGGCTGAGAGCTAGGGACCCTGAGGCAGTGTCTGATAGATGTCTGCTGATAGAGATGGAAGCGGAGAATTGCTACGAAGCATTGGGCTTGAGAAGCAGCTAGAGGCTGGGTTCTAACAGGATGTTTCACACAGAGCTTCAGTTTCTTCCAGCCTATGCCCGGGAGCTGAACTGCTGGGTCGCGTGGCACCGCTGTGTTTATTCTTTGAGGCAAAGCCACGTGGCAGCTGTCAGTGCCACAGCGACTCTGCCTTCTCCACTGGTGCCCCAACAAGCTACCCTGAGTGTTCCACTTCTCCCCTCTCCTCTCTCTCTTTCTAGCGAACTCAGAATCACTCTGGCTATGAGCGCCAGCAGCCTGAGATGAAGTTCCTCTTGAGACAGGTTCTCAGTGTGGCCCAGGAACTCAGGATGCCCCTGCTTCTGCCTACTGAATGCTGCTGGCATTATGGGTGGGCACCACCACACTGCTTTTCGTGCTAAGTAAAAATTATCCTGTGGGTGTGGGGCGGTGATTTTGATTTGTTTTCCTAATGATAAGTTGTTAAGCATCTTGTCCTGTCCTTACCGACCATTTGCTTATCTTTGGAGAGCGACCTCTTTACATTCTTTGTTCATTCTTAAACCCGGGTTTGCTGTTTTTTTTCGGTTGCGCCCAGGAGTGACTTCTGTTGCTGTTATTGGTTGCTGTTGTTGAGGTACCACTTTGCAATGTAACCCAGGTTGGCCTTGAACCTCACCCACCAGTGATTTTGCTGGCAGGCGATGTGAGAATCCACTGGAGAGGAGAATGAGGTCCTCCTGGGGGGATGCCCTGACCCTCTTTCCTTCTCAGTTCAAGTTTTTCTCCACATGTATTTGTTAAGTTGGAAGCGTTGACCCCAGCCCCTCGCATCCAGCCCAGCTCCCAGGCCTCAGAGTTGTATTGGTTTGGACTCCAAATCCCAGCATGCAGGGTATTTAAGTGAGTTCGCAAAAGAGGAACACGTGGTCTCTTCCCCCCACCCCTTGGTGGTCGCATTAGCAGCCTCCTGTTTTCCCCTGGGGCCACCCAATTGCACAGGATTCCCATTAAACCTGGATGTATTTAATTTGGCTTGTTGTGATTTGGCTTGATTGGGATTTTTGCATTGGCAGAGAGCTCACATTAGGAGCAATTCCTAACAGTATTGAGGGAGGCGTAGCAGCGTGGATGCCAAGGTGCGCATATGTGGAGGTCAAAGGACAATTTACAGGAGTCTGTTCTCTCCTTCCACCATGCGGGTTCTGGGGTTCAAACTCAGGCCCTCAAGCTTGGCCGCAAATTCCTTCATCCCCTGAGCCATCTCCACAAGTCCTGCTCTAGGTTTTTTTTTTGTATAGCCTGGACTAAAGCAGTAGTCAGACTCTCGGTCTCCAGAAATAAATCCGCTGGGACTCTGATCTCCTAGTGCCTTGAGGACACGTGACACAGGCTTGCCCAGAGCTCATTAGTCTATCGCGTGGAGCCAGTGATTAGCTCAAGGAGGGGCCGAGTCTCTGAGGGTGCAAACTCCTCAGACCTCGACAAACGCCTCAGCTTAGTTGATCTGCTGGCATGACGTGAACATGGGCTACTGGTAGTCTCTGCCATAATAGAAAGTCCATCTACAGAAAGAAATGCCGCCACCTGGATGGAAGGCAAGTCAAGAGGAAGTGCTGGCCGGCACTTGTGTCTCTGGATCCAGCCATACCTGAAAGCAGACACCCCTGGGGTACAAGCTAAGAGTGCTTGTTCCTCTCTTTCCTTTCGTCCTCTCTTTCCCTCCTCATCCTCTTTTCGAGCACTGGTTTAAACCAGTTTCTGTCCGGGCAGCAGAGAACAAGTGACTAACACATATCTTCCTCCTTAGCTCTCTGTCCCCACGTGGTCATCTTCCTTTCCTTCCACTTCTAACCCCACTCCACTACAATTGCCCTCTTCTCTCTCACCTCCCACTTGAAGAATGGCTCCTTCTAGGGACCCAGAAGGCAGAGCAAGGTGGGGGATGCTGGGGAGACTGTTTTTCACGTGACCTCATTTCCACAGCTCCTTCTGCTTTGGACCTCACTCTACCTGAACCTTGAATGATGGGGGGACTTTAGGAGACTGGGTATCTTTTGCCAGTTGGCATGAGCTGGCGAGGGGAACATCCAGCAGCCCCTTTCCTGCCCAGGCCTGCCAGGGCAGCCCCACCTCTCCCTCCAGGCTGCTGAAGCAGAGGCTGAGCAGGCAGAGGAATGAATACATGATCCCCATGGGGTTTCCTGGGGAGAGTGGGAAAAGGTGAATAGCCAGGGACAATTGATCTGGTGTCTTGGTATTTTGGTGTGGCTTTTTTTCTTTTGCAGCTGGGTTCTCCCTGGAGGGTTTCACACCCGGCTCAGGAAGAGGAAGCCGCCTCCAGGTGTCATAGAGGGTCAAATAGTCCCTTGGGAGGCCCTGGTGTGGGTGAGTCAGTCTTGGGTCAGGATGTGGGGTGTGGGGGGGGGCTGTATCTTTCAAGAGAACTAACATCTTGGGCCATTGGCACTACTTTCAGTGTGGCCAATGGGAGGCAGCGGTAGGTGTTGGAGTCTTCCTCAGCGACTACAAGGTGAGTCCTTGTGAGATGTTCAGAGTGTAGGCACAGTGGCTCAGTTTGGAGGTGAGGATGGTGCATCCAAAGCCCCTGAGTCCCGCCCTGCAGCAGCCCAGGCTGGCCTCGGATGTAATATGTTCCTGGCTCTGCCTCCTGAGCCCTGGCATTGCATGCCCAAGTCACCAGGGCTGCAGAGTCCCTCATGATCCCACAGCCTTCACGGCTGAGATTGAGGCCTTTGCTAAAGAACTGGGGAGTGGGATGGGGCATGCTTTCCAGGCCTGGCTTTATTAGAGCTTGCTTTGCTTGCTCTTTGTCAATGCTAAGACTTCACTTTTTAAAATCTGATAGTAGGCTGGAGAGATGGCTAGTGAGCAGGACCTGAGTTCGGATCCCAGCACCTGAGTAAAGATCCTGATGTGACTGTGCTTTGTGGGGACAGAGACAGGCAGATTGCAGGGGCTTGTTGGTCATAATATAGATGCTGGGAATCCAAGTACCCAGTCCTCTTAACTCCTGAGTCATCACATTAAGTGTGTAAATGAGAACAAGACAGAGAGTGATAGAGCAGGGGACACACATACACACACATACCACACACCACACATACACACACAAAAACCACACATACACACACACAAACCACACTCACACAAATATATACACACAAACCACACACCACACATACACATAAACATACAAAACACACTCACACAAATATACACACACACAAACCACACACTACATACATACACACACAAACCACACACCACACATACACAAAACACACCCACACAAATATATACACACACAAACCATATACCACACACATACACACACAAACAACACACATACACACAAAACACACTCACACAAATATATACACACAAACAACAGACCACACACATACACACACAAACCACACTCACAAATACACACACACAAACCACATACCACACACATACACACACAAACCACATACCACACACATACACACAAACCGCACACCACAATACACATACACAATACAAACTACAAACCACACATACACACACGAACCATCACACACACAAACTACACACCACACACACACACATACAAATACAAACACACACCACCACTGCCACTGCTACCGCTACCACCACCCCATGGTTGTTCAGGTCACAGAGATGACTCAGCAGTTAAGAGCACTGGGTTCTTGGGTTCCCAGCTTATATATGGTAGCTCATAACCACCTGTACTCCATTTCTAGGGGGAAATGACACCCTCTTCTGGCCTACAAGGGTTGTGCACACGTGGTACACATACATACACGCAGGCAAACTCTCATACATATAAAGTTAAAACTAAATCTTTAAAACTGTGTGTTGTGTGTGTGTGTGTGTGAGAGAGAGAGACAGAGACAGAGAGAGAGATGGAAAAAGACAGAGAGAGACGGAGAGAGAGACACACAGAGAGAGAAAGAGAGAGCGAGAGAGAGAGAGAGAGAGAGAGAGAATATCTATGTGTGTGAGCGTGTGCATGAAGCCAGAAGAGGACATCAAGTGCCCTGCTGTATTACTTCCCCTTGATTCCTTGAGATAGGGTCTCTTACTAAACCAGGATCTAGGTTGACAGCCAGAAACCCAGCCATTCTCCTGTACCCACACCCTCCACAGTGCTGGGGTTACAGGTGTTCACAGCCATGGCCAACTTTTTATGTGGCTGCTGGGATCTCAAACTCCTACCTAAAGACTATCTCTGCATAAGCCCTGTCACCTACATATTTTAGAGCTTCTGGGACATGGTAGGGAGGGTGACCATTTGTCTATCCTCCCTCCTCTCCAAACTTCCTTTCTTCTTTCTCCCTTGTTTCCCCTCCCTCCCTCGCTCCCTCCTTCCTTTCTCCTCCCATTTTTGGGCATGCTGTCATTTTCAGGGTGAGCCTAGGTACTCCGACGATGAATCCGTCGGTGGAAACAATTAAGTACTTCGTCCCCCTTCCGTTTTAATTATTTCTTTAAGCTCTGCTTTCAGGACTGATCAAGACGTTAAAGGAGACGGACACTTGTGTAGTGCTTGGTAAAGGTAGTTGGCAAATTTCTTTCTCAAGAGCCAATTTGAAGAATGCAAAAATGAAGTTTTTGTGCTGCTTTAAGATGGAGCAGGGCAGCAGAAGTCGCCAGGAAGTCTCTCCAGCTTTTGGAAGGCTCCAGCGTCAGTGTTTCTGGAAGGTTCTAATCAGCAGCTCTATTTTTGTGGGTGGCTGGGGCGGCAGGAAGGCCCTGTGGCCGGGTGGTTGATAAGGTTATCTGGGGACTGTTTCTGGCAGTTCGAGTGCCTGTTGTACAACTTGGGGCTGGGGAAGTCAGAGCGCTTGCAGGGCGGGGAGGGGGGCAGTAGGAACTTGGCTAGCTCAGAGCTTGCCTTTTAACAAAAGGAACAGAACTGAAGGTTGTCACTCGCTGTCCGGAAGCCCCTCATCTCCACCATCCCAAGGCCCCTGCTTTAGCCTATTGGGTAAAGGTAGAGATGGATGTAGGTAGGCCCAGGGGCTGTCCTGAGATGTTGGGAACCTCTGTGCAGTCTGTCTGGGCTCACCAAGAGCCAGTAGGGAGAGGAGAGCTGGGTCCAGCCTGGACATAGCATAGAACGAAGGAGAGATTGCAATGGAGTCAGAGCCCAGTCTGCAGACAGACAGGGCAGGCACCCCACCTACCACACAATGGCCTTCTGGGCAGAGAAGGCTCAGGGAAGGGAGCAAGCATCCCCACAACAGCTAGTCCTCAGACCCACATATGGCTTCAGGTAGAGGCGCAGGCTGGTGTGAAATTCACCCAGAGGAAGTCCACAGCCTCCCGCCCAGGACCTGACCAGGGTTTGTTTTGCTTCCTCCGGGGTGGGAGGCTGCGTGGAAACCAGAACTGAGAAGAGCCTGCAGCTGACCCCTCAAAACAGAGAGACACAGTAGAAACCACTTCCAGGGAGGGTAGAGCTGGGGTGTCAGAGAGCAGGTTTGGGGGCTTCTCAAGTGGGAAGATTCAGGATGCCTTCCCAGGCTTGTCTCCAAACCACGCAACTTCACATTGGCACCGATAGTTACACAATAAAATAGCAGCTGCTAATCCTTAGACAGCACGTCTGAGCTACTGAGCTACGTGAGAGTCGAGGCTACCCTCGTCACGTCCTTTCTTACAGAGGGGAAATCCAAAGTACACAGCGAGGTTGAAAGCTGGTCCCAAGTCACACTATTAGTGAGAACTGGCAGTCACGCTGTGACAACCTAGCTCCAGAGTCCAAGGGTTACACCACCATGTCACACAGCCTCTCAGTGTTGCGAAGTGATGGATGCCTGTGGGTGCCACTTGAAGGAATTCACGGATGCTCAAGAAGCTGGAGGTGGAGCAGGACCTCCAAAGCCAATAGACCCAGATCACACTGGAGCCAAGTGACTCTGGCCAACTGCTTTATCTCTTTAATAAAAGTCACTCTGCCTGTCTCATGAAAGTGTAGCGCCGGCACAAGGATTACAGAGGTCCCTCATATTGAAGAACAGTGGCTGGTGGCCTCTCTGGTCACCTAGGCCGCGGAGGGCACATATGAGCTCCCCTCCCTAGTTATCACCTCTCTCTCATGCCCTCAGGAAGTCCTGGAAGGGTCCTGAATGCAGGGACAGCATCTCCCAAAAGTTGTGATTCAGTTTCTCCTGCCGTATGGAAGGTGAGCACGGCTTGGTGAGAGTGATGCTCTCAGGCCCTCTGCTGCCCCCGGGGCTCTCAGGCTGAGCTGCCTGGAGCCCTGTTCTCAACTCTATAATGTCGTCAGAAGACCTTGGGGGTCCTGATCAAGTATAGCAGTCTGTTTGTCCTCCCGATCCCAGGAAGGTCTGAAACCACGGATGGTCAGGAGCCTATGCGCATGCCACTGTTTCTTCTTGTACCTATAATAATAATACCTATAATAAAGGTTAATTTCAAAGTCAGGCACAGGCAGAGATGAGCAGCAATGATTACTAATAAAATAGAAAAGGTAAACAATATGAACAATATGCTTTAATGGAAGTTATTTGAAAAATATTTTGGAATCTTCATATGTGTGTGTGTGTATACACATTTAATTATAATTGACCATGGGTAACATTGAAGAAGGAACTGCTGTATTTAGTTTCCCCTGGGGACTACCTCTGAATTCCAGAGGGCCTGGGAACACACCATCTTTGGGGCATCCCTGTTTTACGGAAACCCAACCTACCTGGCCAAAGCAAGAGTCTCATCTTTATTGACATCATGCAAATTCAATGCTGACTTCAATTTCAGTTTGATGTTTTAGCCCCACCTAAGTAGGTGGGGGAGAATTTCAGGTGTCTGACCTTTTGTGCTGTGACTATCAATGACGATGGGTTTTTCCTACTTTAGATAATGGTGAGTCTAGAATTTGCTTGCTAAGGTGATCTTTCTCCTTGACTGCCCTTATCCAGGAAAAGGAATGTGGGACCAGTGAGAGGGTGCGGTGGGTTAAGGTGCTTGCAGTCAAGCCTGATGATCTCGGTTCCATCCTCAGACCTCACGTAGTAGAGAGACACTCATTCTGAGAGTTGCCCTCTGACTCCCACAATGCACTGTGTAGTATGTGTGCACACAACCACTAGCCTACCCCAAATAAATGAAAATTAAAAAATAACGATAAAGGAATTTCCCATCTCCCCACGTCCTCTCTGTTCCCATAGGCCTATGTGGCCCTCTCTCAGCACTCCCTACCTTGGTACTTTGAGAATTCACCATGCTTGCCTTTTCTAGGAAGGTCCTCACTCTGCCCCTCCTTCCCACAACTCTCCTCTCTTCCCTAACTCTCCTCAACTTGCTGGCTCCCTCAGGCTGGCTGACATCACCCCTTCATATCACACGCTGGAAAGATGGCTCCTCCATCACCGTCATCACATCTCCTCTCCCAGCAGGAAAAGGGAGGAGAGAGGCAAAGGAACAAAGACTCTTTTTTCCAGCCAAGTGCTGAGCCTTGCTTGTAAGCAAAGAGTCTCTTCCTCGGAGCCTTTCACCTGTATTTCATTGGCTGGGCAAGGGTCAGTTTCTCTAGTAGAGAAATGAGAATTGGAGATAAGCATGCTTTATGCCCTTCCCGGCAAGGCTCTGTCAGAATGAAAGGAAAAGGTTCTGGATAGCTGCCTGCAGTCTGCCATACAGTCCACCCCCTTGCGAGATGAGTGCTCGGGCTAATTCTGCCACGCCAGGCAGTCTATATGGCAGACCCCGCCCCCAGAGACATCCTGAGGTCCTAGATACGTAGAGGCCAGCTGTGTGCTCCGACATCCTTGGTCACAGGTAAAAAATGCAGTGTCAACCTCCACTTCGGAGGAGAGGAGAGGAAGAGAGCACTGTGCCTGCGGCTGAAGGATCCGTGCAGCCACTGCCACGTGAAGTTGGTTCTGCCCACCGAGAGTTCCTCCTTGGTGCCCCCCCCCACTCCGCTTTCTGTTCCTCTCATGCAGGAGGTGGAACTCTGTGTGGCTCTTTGCCTTCCGCTGAGCTATGCCCCTAGAACTGCCTGTGTATTATTTTCTGTGGTCACCTATGAAGAGCCAGGCCTTCTTTGGGGGCCACACAGCTTCCTGTGGGTGTGAGTTTGGGATCATTTGGGGTCGTGGTGAAAGACTCCCTAGGGCATCTTCTTTCGGGAGAGGCCCCATGCCCCAAAGATCAGTCGAAAACACGCAGCCGGATGCAAGCAGCAAGAGGTTTATTGAGGATGCACGGGTACCCGGGGCGACCAAGTCTCTTGAAGGACTTGCGCGCCCCAGGTTGGGGGTGAGGGGTTTTTATAGGAGAGCAAAAAGCGAGATTTACAGAAGCGAGATGCAGGGTGGTAAATTTTTAACCTGGTTAACAATGAGGGGAATACTCAGCGGTTTATTGTTTCTCTTATCCTGCCTCCCCCTCTCCCGGCTGGCGACCCGATGTCTGATTTGTACAGCCCCTGACTTGTGAGCCCTGCTTTCTACGTGACTCAGGCCTCGCAATCTTCCCTTTCTTTGTTCCTATGACCAATCTATAAATCTCCTGTCTCGCAGCCAGATAAGGCTGTCTTTGCTCAGGTGTCTTTGCCCAGCATTCCGGAGAGGTCCTGAGCTCCGGGGGCCTCTAATTAAGCTTGCTATCTGAAAACCTTTGCAGAACGGCATAATTGTGGTTAAGGCGAGTTGGGGTCCTTCAGTGGAGGTCACTCCAAGTATTGGCCGACCTAGTTTGGAAACGCATTCATAAAAGACGTGTTTGGGTTTGCTTTTTCTTTTTTACGCTTTGAGAGTGACCGACCACAGGTAGATTTTTCCAGGCCAAGCCTCACAAGCAAGATGCTCTTCCTTTCCTCCTGTCACTAGGTCTGTCCCAACCAGGCTTGGTTCTTGAGTGGAGCAATGGCTGCTGTGTGTGTCAAGCTGAGTAAACAGGGCGAGTGCTTACTAGATGGAATTTTTGAAAAAAGTAAGCGCAGCAGACTCCAAAACGAGTCTCAAGGTCCCAAATCAAACTTCAACTCTACCTAGCCAGGTAATAGCAGCACACGCATGGGGGTCGGGGGAGTCTCTGTGAGTTCGAGGCCAGCCTGATCTACAGAGTGCGTTCCGAAACCCTGTTTCGAAAAACCACAAAACAAAACACCTTCTACACTACAGAATCATACAGAGGGGACACCTGTCACTGGGCATGGGCTGTCTGGAGCTTGCATTTCCCTCCATTGGCCCTGCTGCCAGCACCAGGTCCCTGGGTGTTTGGAGGTTAACATTGGGCTAGGTCTGCTCCCTGGAGCCTTGTCCTGCAGAAGCATCTCATGAGGATAAATCAGATTGGTAGAGCCGGGTCACATGCCTGTGTCCTGTCTGAAAAGGAAGCTGGGAAGGAAGTGTTCTCAGTTCTGTTCTAGGGACCCGGGACTCTTCAAGCCGAGAGATACTCCCAGCAACAGTAGAGTGTTCTAAAGTAGTCACCAAGCAGCTGCTGAGACCTTCTACCCCTCCTGGATAAAGTCACAGGTGGACAGAGAGACCCTGAGAGTTAGGGGCCTATTGCTCTGAGCTTCAGAAGCAAAGGGATTGGAAAGTTCATGCTCTGCGCTTTAACCATTAGCACCCAGCTATTGTTGTCCTCAGTTTCCAGTGAGGGTGAGTGACAGCGGTGGGCGGTGTCAACGAGTATTACAGCAAGAAGCTGTGGCTGGAGTCTAGTTTCCTCAAGACATCCAAGGAGCGTTCAAAGCGGTTGAACTAACGTAAGGGAAATCTGGCTGGCTGCTTGGCTGATGGTTCTACATTAAGGCAGCTGGGATACCAGGAAAGGGTCCAACAGCTGTCAGTGATGGAAGTAAAATCGTCCTGGTCCCCAGCAGCTTATTTAAAGGAAAAGTAAGCATGAAAAATGATACTTACAGTAAAGGTCCAGAGTTAGCACAAAGTCCTCTAGCAGTGCTGAGCAATGCTTTACTACCAGCCGAATCCCCTGGGGGAGAGATGGGTCATTTTGTCTATCCCGAACGCAGGGACATGCAGAAAGCCTGACAGTTGCCCCCACATGCTGCCCCTGCTTTCCTGCTTCTCTTTTGCTCTTTGCTCTAGTCCTGTCTGTCTTCTGTCCCACAGGCACAGTGGGACTGCTCTGGTCAGACACTAGTAGTAACTAGCAGATGCCAAGTCCCTGGCAGGTCTTTGTGCCGCTGAGCACTTGGAGATGTGTGCCCTGTTGGCCCTCTTGAAGCTCTTCCCAGGCCTTCTCTGTTGATGCTTTATTCCCCCCAGTTATCTTCCTACTCTCATGGAGATAGCTCCTCTGCCTTCTTAGCTTGTTCTTTCCCCTCCCACTCTTAAACTGGAAGCGTCCCTGCACCTAGGCGATTCCATAGTGTTGTGTTGGTTAGTTTTATGTCAACCAGACACAAGCTAGAGTCATTTGGGAAGAGGAAAGGTCTCCATAAGATTGGCATATAGATGGGGCTGGAGAGATGGCTCAGAGGTTAAGAGTTAAAACTGCTCTTCCAGAGGTCCTGAGTTCAATTCCCAGCAACCACATGGTGGCTCACAACTATCTGTAATGAGGTCTGATGCCCTCTTCTGGCCTGTTGGCATACATAGAGGCTGAATACTGTGTACATAATAAATAAATAAATAAATAAATAAATAAATAAATAAATAAATAAATAAATTTTTTTTAAAAGATTGGCATATAGACAGAGAAACCCTGTCTCAAAAAACAAAAACAAAAACAAAACAACAACAACAAAAAAGATTGGCACATAGGCAAGTCTATCAAGCACTCTCTTGGTTAATTATTCTAACCCACTGGGAACAGTGACACCCCTGGGCAGGTGGTCCCGAGTTGTATAAGAAAGCAGCTGAGCAAGCCAGTAAACAGCATTCCTCTGTGGCTTCTGCTTCAGTCCCCGATATCTGGTTCCTGCCCAGAATTCCTGCCCGGACTCTCCTTCACGATGGACTACAACTGTAACGGAGAGAAACTCTTCTCCAAGTTGTATTTTTGCTCATTGTGTTTATCACAGCAATAGAAAAGTCTCTAGGACTCGCGGCTAGCTAGCTCCAGGCAGCTCTCTTCTCTACGTTCCTGATGTGCTTAGACCACTTGACAACAGCATCTGGTCATTTCCCCAGTCTCTAATTGTGGAAATCTGCCTTCTTCCTTGTATTTTATTTTTTGTGCACATATACTTACATGTGTACTTTTGTGTGGGAGTCAGAGGTCAGTGTTGGTGTCTCCCCCAGTTACTCTTCACATTGTTTTCCGAGGCAGGGTCTCACTGAACCTCTGATTGTGCTGGACTAGGGCCAGCAAGCCCCAGCCCTTGCCAATACTGAGATTACAAATGTGCACACCATGCCCATGTACATTAGGACTGGGGTTAACTAAGGGCCTTATGCTTCTGTGGCAAACTCTCTACTGATTGAGTCCTTTCCTCAACTCTCTACATCTCTCTTTTCAGTGTGTCCACCCACACTCTGTGCACCACAGCCACAGGGCGTGTGCCACGTGCCCCCCCTCTCTGCGCCATAGCCTCACATTGTGTGCCACGTGTCCACCAATAATCCGTGAGTCACAGCCACAGGGCGTGTGCCACGTGTCCCCCCCACTCCGTGCGCCACAGCCTCACGGTGTGTGCTGCGTATCCCCCGCCCCATGCACCACAGCCTCACGGTGTTTGCCACTTTTTACATGGCAACAGTTTATGAGATGCTGAGTTCTTTCCTTCCTGCCCTTGTCGCCAGGCCAGTGGCAAGTGGCATTGGCTATCTTCTAGCGCATTTTGCCTCTGCCACATCACATCCTCCCATTTCTATTACCACTGCTCCCGGCCACAGAACCATCCGTGCTCATCTGGGTAGTTCCCAAGGCCTCCTGCCAGGCCTGTTTCCACCTTTGTTCTTTCTCCTCCATTTCCCTAAGAGCCACAGACAAGTGCTATACCTTAGGAATAAACTGGAGCGTGTGGTTCCTTTGCTCCAAGTCTCCCTCTCATTTAAGTAAGGATTAAACCTACTGTTGCTCACTGGTCATGCCATCCTCCCCAGCATCCTCACTGTGCTCCACTTGGCTTAATCTTGCAAGTCAACTTCTGCCTTGAGCCATTTAAACATGTCATTCCCCTGTGTCTCATGGCTTTTTCCTTGTTCTCCTTCAGTGAGTGATTTATTCTCTGTTCTCCAGGTCTTAATTTATTTATTTCTTCCTTTCTTGTTTGTTTGCTTGTATGTGTGTGCATGCAGGTAGTGTATCTGTGTGTTCACGGCTGTTGAGGCTGAGGTCAACCTTGGATGTCATTCCTCTGGAGACATCCGCCTTGTTTTTCGAGACATTCCCTCTCATTGGGACCTGAGGGTTGCCAATTAGGCAAGGCTGGAGGACCAGTAAGACCCAGGGGTTCAGAGCTTGACCTACTGCCCCTGCTGCCTCCCTGGGATTACAAACCCTTGCAGCATGGCTGGCTTTTTCGGAGGGTGTTGGAGTTTGAACTCAGGTCCTTATGGCTGCATGGCCAGCGCTTTATCCACTGGGCCACCTTCTCAGTGTCTGTGCCACACTATCACAGGAGACTAGTTCTCCTGGTCCTCACAACCCTTGGATATTTACTAGGCCTACATACAATTCATCCATTTTCTTATCTGCTCCCCAACTTCAGTATCGGGCTATGCCTGTCTAGCTTGCTGCCTAGCAACAAGAACAGCAAACACTCCACGCAGAGCCGTGTGAGTGACTCCACAGCCTCCCCCAAAGGGAGCCCAGCATCTGGTGCTCTGCAGACTCCACTGGGTTTATCTGACCTGAACCCTCAAGCAGACGCTGTCAGTGGGGTGTGTTTTCACAGGGGAGAAATGAGTGTGCAAACCCCACGGCCCAATCAACTCTCAAGCCGTGTCTATGGTGAATTGATCTGGTCTTAAACCTTTAAGTAACCACCTGTGAAATGCAGCCGACCAGCTCGCCCTCGGGTGTGCTTGGGCACTGCCTATTGCCAGCATTGGTCGAAGCTCTGAGGACCATCATATGATGTAGAAGGCAGACCTCCATGCTGTCTGGAGTCTGGCGTGTTGCTGTGTGTCTTGAAGACTCTCGGAAGAGCAGGTGAAGAGTCGGGGCTGTGGGGAGGAGCTGATCTCCCGCCCCGGGTCAAGGGTGGCTCGATTTACAGTGTGTTGTCATTTCCCCCAGTCCAAGCCAGAGCCTGGGTCTAAGGTGGTTTCGTTCAGGCTTGTCAAGCTTCAGAAATGACCTTGGGCACCTGATATCCCAGGTCTTATCTTCAGAGTGGAAAGGCACCTTCTTCACATGCCAGCGCTTCGTGTGTTATTTATTAGGCGCTGGCTGTATGCCAGCTCTGCCTGCAGTCATTCGCATCCTGCAAGTCGGTTCGTCTACAGCATGCATACGAGGCCCCAGCAGCTGAACCTTTGACCAAGCCACAGCCCCTTCCATCTCCTCTCAAGAGAAGATGGAAGCAGAGTGTCTCTGCCAGGTTCCTTTGCAGGTGAGCTCATGTTTCAGGAAAGTCCTGAGCTTCTTCTTGTTGGAGGGTGGAGACTCGACAACCTGAGACCTGGAACCCCAGGGCTTGTAGATGAGTCACTGACCCAGGCTACACATTGCCAGAACAATCTGGTCAGAGCAAGCCCTGGATGGTGGTGTCTCTTGGCCACCACAATCCTCCCTCTGGTAGTCTGGGAAGAGGCCCAGATTTTGAACTATGATGGTTGGTCTATGCTGTCTGTTTGACCGGATTAAGGAATCGTCTAGGCCTGTTAAAGAGTTCCCCCTGTGTATTGATGGGGATATTTGCAGAATTTATTGGCATGTAGGGCAGTCTATTTGTTCTGTTATCCTGATACTCACCCAGCCTTAACACATGGAGGAAATGTTCTTTTGTCTTGTCTTAGTTAGGGTTTCTATTGCTGGAAAAAAACACTATGACCAAAAAGCAAGTTGGAGAGGAAAGGGTTCATTGAGCTTACACTTCAGTGTTTCTGTTCATCATCGAAGAAAATCAGGACAGGAGCTCAAATAGCACAGGAACCTGGAGGCAGGAGCTGATGCAGAGGCCATGGACGGGTGCTGCTTACTGACTTTCTTCCCCTGGCTTGCTCAGCCTGCTTTCTCATAGAACCCAGGATCGCCAACCTAAGGACAGCACCTCCCACAATGGGCTGGGCCCTCCCGCGTTGAACATTAAGAAAATGACTTACAGCTGGATCTTACAGAGGCATTTTCTCAACTGAGGCTCCTTCCTCTCTGATGACTCTAGCTTGTGTCAAGTTAACGTAAAATAGCCAGTCCACTCTTAACTGAAGAAGGCACTGTGTCTCCAAGGCATTCCAGCCAATCTGTCGGGACACTATTCATGCCACTCTACCAACTGTTGTTGGATAATTACTTTCACGTTGAAGTGACTACGGCTCATTTGTCTTTGTGCCTGGGGTAGCTAGACGTCCGAAAGGGGAAGTGCCACCTGGGTGAGTTTTACAGGTAGATGAAAGTGTGATGGGTGAATACTAGGATGGATAGATGGAGAGATGAATGGGTAGATAATGAATGGATGGATGGATGGATGGATGGATGGATGGACAAATGAACAGAAGGATGGTTAGTTAGGTGGGAGGGTAGACGGAGCATGGGTGCACAGATAGATGGATGATGAGTGTGTAGATAGATAAATGGAACCTATCCCACCCCAGCAGACACTCCACTCGCACGTGGATCAGCACAGGTGTGTGTCTCATCACCCATTTTAGGGACCATGCAACAGTCCCTGTCTAACTCATCTTTACTTATGTTGGCTCATGTTTGGGAGCTGTCCTGGATAGTCTTGGGAAAAGGGACTCTCAACTGAGAAAAATGCCTTTATAAGATTTGCCTTTCAGCAAGTCTGTAGAGCATTTTCTCAATTTGTGGTTTATATGGAAGGGCCTAGCTCATGGGGATAGTACCAGCCTTGGGCAGGTGGTCCTGGGGTATAAGCTGAGTAAGCTTAGCGGAGCAAGCCAGTAAGCAATATTCTTCCACAGCCTCTGCATCAGTTCCTGCCTCTAGGTTCCTGTTTCTAGTTCTTACTCTGACTCCCCTGGATGTTGGACTATAAGAAGTAAGCTGAAAAGAAACCTTTCCTTTTCCAAGTTGTCTTAGATCATGGTGTTTTTCTTTTTCTTTCTTTTCTTTTCTTTTTCTTTTTCCTTTTTTTTTTTTGAGACAGTGTTTCTCTGTAGCTTTGGAGCCTGTCAGGGAACTAACTCATGTAGCTAAGGCTGGCCTCACACTCACAGAGATCCGCCTGCCTCTGCCTCCCGAATGCTAGGATTTAAGGTGGGCATCACCACCGCCGGTAGGTCCTGGTGTTTTATCACAGCAATAGAAACCCAGACACCAATTGTTGTGCTACTTTTCCTAAGAAGACATGAACAAATATCTGTTTACCCCAGATAGGGTATCAATGACCAACCAAAGAAATGACTCCCCCAAGTCTTAGTGAACCATTAAGTTTACTGGGGTTGCTTAGAGGAACACAGGCGACTCAAATGCATCTATCTGAATCACTGAAGAGCCACTCCAGCACAGGTGACAGACAACTCAGGAAAACCACACCTGTAGAACCCTTTGCACACATTTCAGGAAGCTCCGCCCATCAAGTCTCTGCCCTCCAGCAATTGTTACTGCTTATGTAATCGTGGGGAGCTGCCTTGTGACGCTTATAAGGTTCAGGAACTTCCCAAAACTTATAAATTTCATTTATACCTTGAGCCTTGTAAATGTCATTTTCTCCTGAGTCTTATGTGTCTTCCTCCTTGCTCTAGGAGATGTGTGGGTGGGAATAGTCATAGATTTGAATGCTTGGTCATTTGGGACTGGTGCTACTTGGCAGGAATTAGGAGGTGTAGCCTTATTTGAGTAGGTGTGGCCTTAGTGAAGGAAGTGTGTCATTGGGGGTGAGCTTTGGAGTATGCTCAAGCCAGGCCCAGTGTCTCTCTCTCTTTTCTGCCTGTAGAATTCTCAACTTATTCTCCAATACCATACATATCTGATTGTGTACTACAGTGCCCTTGACTCTAAAACCAGAACCATGTGTACAAAGCTGCCAATTTCTTCATGCTTGGGCTGGAATCCCATGCCTTCCTTGAATTTCATTTGCATAAGCTTTACTTTATAATTTTTTTAGATGGGGGAAATCTCTCAGGTTTTTTTTCACAAGTTGCAGTATTAACTGGGTGGGGTCTCACCCACAGATCACCATTTCCTTTACTCTGTTTAGCACCATGCTTTTAAACCTTTCAACTCTTTGAGCACAGGACTTGGCTTTGACACTATATTCCCTAGTGGTCTTTTTATCCTCACCTTGTGCATTTTGTATTTCTTTTTGCCTACTTACTCTTTTTTATTATAGCTCCTCAGAAGAGCAATTACTAATAATCACATGGCACAGACAATACTAGGCTGTCTTGAAATCTCATCTGCCAATGCCATTAATTTAAAACTTTAGGCTCAGGCAGACTTTAAGGACAAAAGTAAAAAGCAGTCACATTCTTTGCCAAAAGATCACAAGAATAGTCTATAGCTCAGATGATAATATTGTTCCCCTCTGAAATCTCTTGAGCTGGGCCCCCACTGTCTACATTGCTCTTAGAATCACTGTCTTCCAAACTCCTACTAGTATGGCCTTTTAAAAACCTCACACTTACAGAATTCAACCACTTTTTCTACCAAAGTTTCCAAAGTCCCAAAATGCAGCATAGTCAGTTCTGGTGTGGGATGTCCTTTTGTGTATGTGTTGGTTTTATTGACTAATGAATAAAGCTATTTCTGTCAATGGCTTAGTAGGGTCAAGCCAGGTGGGAAATCCAAGTACAGACACAGAGAAAAAGAAAGCAGACTCAGGTCAGACACCAGCCAACTACCAAGGAAACAAGACATGTAGAAAATGAAGTAACACCATAGTCATGTGGCGATACATAGACTAATAAAAATGGGTTAATTTAAGGTGTTAGAGCTAGGAGGAATATGCCTGAGCCATTGGCCAAACAGTCTTACAATAAATATAGTTTCTGTGTGATTATTTAGGTCTGGGAAGCCAGGAAAAGAAAGCACAATCTCTGTTTAAAAAAACGGTACCCAACATGGGGCATGAATTTCCATATAGAGCCTGAGAAAGCTTTTAAGAAAAAGAATTCTAGACAGACAAGAACAGAGTCAAGAACAGATTCTTTGTAGCCATCTTTTGTTTGTTGGTGGCAAGCAGAGGCTTGGCTCCTTTAAGAGAGCCTTCCTGACTCAGTGTTAGTGGCAAAAACCTCACGGCTCTTTTAAGAGGCTCTGCCACCAAACACTTAAATGATGTTTATGAGCAGCTAGCATCAGGCTTTTTGGTGGTGGCATGGACCTAAAATCTCCACAAAGTTGTGGCAATATCTGGTTCCCACCAGTACCTCCACCATGAAGCTAGACTTAAAAAGCTAAGGAATGTGGTATAGCCAGTTGCCAAAGCCACAGCTTTATCCTAGCTATACTGCTTAGCAGATTAAAGACTCATATGCTCAGAAAAGATAGATACAACCAGTAAAGACAGATTCAGACAAAAGAACACCTCTAAATGGTTTACAGTATGTTAAAAAATATACGTAGACTTGAGAGAAAAAAAAGACAGAAGAAGTCCTTTAAAAAATAGAGTAACTGAGTGTGGTGGTGCATGCCTTTAATGATAGCACTCAGGAGACAGAGGCAGGCATATCTCTGTGAGTTCAAGGCTACCCTGGTCTACAGAGTGAGATCCAGAACAACCAAAGATACACAGAGAAACTTTGTCTCAAAAAAAAATTTTAAAATAGAAGAAAAAAACCAACATAAAGATAAAAAATACAGAGTTGGGAATATGTATATTATCATGTTTTCTTTGAATTTTTTGACTGTGAATGAACTAATAAAATAAAATACAATAAAATTTTATTGTATGGGTTAATAAGTTAAACTAACATATATATTTTAAAGGTATCTTGACTTCAAAATTTGAGTCTAAGAATATGTTATTTTGGAAAACAGGTTCTGCTTTTGTTTCCACAGAGGATGGGGAACTGTGGATTCCTTCCAGGCTAATGTGGTTTGGTGAAACAAGATCCCCAAAAAGGTTTCCATAAACCCTAAAAATACCTCACCCAACACATCGCAGAAATCAATGCCCAAATTCCCCAAGTATTTGTTTATAAATTTTTGTTTTCATTTAAAAAGGGTTGATTATAAGTGATTAGTGATCACAGTCAATCTCTTTTTTAATAGGGGGGATATGATATAGAAATGAATACTTTGCATTGCTATGGATTTTGATTTATTTATACAAATTTAAAGTCAATTCTGTTATATGTATATTTCTACTTTTGTTTAAGGTATTATGTTTATACAGCTCATTTAAAAATGTAATGTATGATTAAAATTACAGATTAATAGATATTCATTTATAATAGTCAAACTTATAGTCATGTTAGTTAGGTTTTCTAGATATACAGAGATATTTCATTTAGATAGATAATTATGAACACTTCAAAGACATACAGAATATGGCAATTAAAAGGTTTCAAGATCTTAGACTTTTCTCCATAGTGAGATATGTCTGCTTCTGATAGCATCAATTACTTCAGAGAGGTTGATGGACATTAAAGAAACCCATTAGGGAGTTTGCCTTCAGTGTGACAAGCTAGTCATTTAGGAAAGAAACTGCTCATGCCTGGACTGCTTGATGATATGCTGTATAAACTGGAAATGCAGGACCCACAAAAAAGTGACTGCTGGGGGCTGGAGAGATGGCTCAGAGGTTAAGAGCATTGCCTGCTCTTCCAAAGGTCCTGAGTTCAATTCCCAGCAACCACATGGTGGCTCACAACCATCTGTAATAAGGTCTGGTGCCCTCTTCTGGCCTGCAAACATACACACAGAAAGAATATTGTATACATAATAAATAAATAAATATTTTTAAAAAAAGTGACTGCTGAATTTTCCAAAAGATCAGATAGTCCTTCAGGGTTTCTGCTTCACAAAAGAAACTACCAAACATTCTGCTGGACACAGAAGAAAACAGCTGATGATCTTTGTCAGTACAAAGCAGAAGAGATCTTCAAATTTTCTGCTTCGTGAAAGAGTCTGCCAGACATTCTGCAGGGCACAAAAGAAAGTGACTAACAAATTGCCAATATAGGGAAAACAGTCTTTCAAATTTCCTACTTCATGGAAAAGTCTGCCAGATGCTATGGGTCAGCAGACTGAAGATAGATGCTCCAACATTACAGAAGAACTTTGGGTGACTGTCCAGGCAGTGAGATGTCTTTGTCAATTCTAGACAAAAGTTTTGGAAGTTGCTTACAATGCACTTCCTGTTTACTTAGGTGATATTGTATCCTTCTGAGGTCTTTAATGAAGTTAAAAACTAGATAATTATAATTATAGTTTTTATTAGTTATAATAAAAGATAAATTAGATATAAACTTTAGACTCACGAAGATGGATAGATAATAGAGTATTTTCCTTAATTTGCCAAATGTAAATGGACTACATATTATAACTTATAAAATTATAATTATAAAATTAAATGGACTACATATTATAATATAAAGAATATATTATAATTCTTTCTTCATAACTGTTTTGCATATTTAATTTCACTGTTAAAGTTAAAACCTTCCTTTTATTAGACGAAAAAGGGGAATGATGTTGGATGTTCTTCTGTATATGTATTGCTTTTATTGACTAATAAATAAAGCTGTTTTGGTCAATGACTTAGCAGAGTAAAGCCAGGTGGAAAATTCGAGCAGAGATACAGAGAAAAAGAAGGCAGAGTTAGGTCAGACACCAGCCAGTCACCAAGGAAACAAGACATGTAGAAAATGAGGTAATGCCACAGTCACATGGTAATATATAGACTGATAGAAATGGGTTAATTTAAGATATAAGAACTATCTAGGAATACGCCTGAGTCATTGGCCAAACTGTTTTAGTTAATAAAGTTTCTGTGTGATTATTTGGGCCTGGGCAGCCAGGAAAATAAAGCATAATCTCCGTTTACACCCCACTTCTGGTACCAACTTCTATTTTAGTTACTTTTATGTTTCTGTGTAGAGACACCATGATCAAGGAAACTTACAAAGGAAGCATTTAACTGGAGGCTTGCTTACAGTTTTAGAGTGTGGTTCCACAATCATTATGGTGGGAAGCGTGGCAGCAAGCAGACAGTATGGTGCTGAAGCAGTAACTGAGAGCTTATATCATGATCCACAGACAGGAGAGAGACAGAGACAGAGAAATTCAGAGACAGAGACAGAGATACAGAGAGAAAGAGACAAAGAGGCAGAGACAGAGAGATTAATCCTGGCATGGGTTTTTTAAACTTCAAAGCCTGACCCTGGTGGTACATCTCTTCCAACAAGGCCACACCTTCTGATCCTTCCTAAACAGTACTCCAATTGAGAACTGAACGAATATATGAGCCTATTAGGGCCATTCTTATTCAAACCACTGAATAGATAAGCAGGTGAATGTTTGGACATTTGAATAGATAGGCAACCAAGTGTGCAGGTGGGTGAGCAAGTAAATGAATGAATGGATGGGTGAACAAATGGACAAATGGGTAGATGAATGCATGGGTACATGGATAAATGGGTAATGGGTGTATGATGTGTGGGTCCATGGATAGATGAGTAATGGATGGATGGATGGATGGATGGATGGATGGATAGTTGGATGGATGGATGATGGATGGATGATGGATAGACAGGCAGGTGGGTGAGTGGGTATGTGGATAGATGGGTAGGTAGATAGATAAGTCAATGGATGAATGAGTTAATGGATGATTAGGTGCATGGACAGATGGGTAGAAAGAAGAAAAAATAAAAGCAGAGAGAGGATTTGCTTCCATTCGTCCAGTCAGCTGGCACAGAGGCCAACAGCATCTCAGGCTTTCTTGCTCTATATTCAATGACTATTCGTGTTCATTCCTCTTACTACTCTGGGATACATGGCTTGAGTGGCATTTGGATCCTTGGCTGGGGCTCAGATCAGGCAGAATGTCCAACCTCTCCAGTAACTGACGTAGAGCCAGGGTATGGAGCTGTGCTGATGAGAGCAGCAATAATAATAGGTAAATTCCACTGCTTTTGAGCCCTCAGCAAGAGCCTTTGAACTCTGGTTTCTTACGCCATCCATTCACTTATCTGTCTACCCATCTATCCACACACCCATCCCCTCACCCACCTGTCTGTCCTTCCACCCATTTTACCCACAAACCCATGTTTCCATTTGCTTACCCACTTACTTATTCATTTACCTATCGCTCATCTACCCACGCATTAATGAAGCAACTAATACAGTATCTGCAATGGAATGTTTTGTGCCCTGTCCTGTCTAATAGGGTAGCTATTAGCATCCTGTGGCTGTTGAATGCTTGAAGCTATGACTGGTATGGCTTGAATCCATTTAACCTTTTATTTCAAAAGTGGCCATTGATGAGTGGCTGCCATATTGGACTTCACGACCTTGATAGTCCTGGCTAGGTCTTATTTGTAAAATATCCTTAATCAACGGAAAATCCCAAGACAATAAAGCCACAGACTTCCAACTGGAGAACTCATGCTAGAGTTGAGAAGGGGCATCACACATCAGTGGCATGTGTGGACACAATCATAAGAGGTCTCGCATGCCCTGGACTGGGCAGACACCTTAACAAGCAGGCTCAACGCATCTTAACGAATCTTGGTGAGATCACTGATTACCTACCACATATCTCTCCGATGGATCTCAAGACTTGGTGACTTTGAACTGGCCACCTGGCCTCCTAAAATAAAGACGCTATGCCCAGCTTCTCTGGAAATCACATGCTTTCACTGAATATGATGAAAGCAGAACCCTGAGCCAGCAATTAGAAAACATCCCTAAAACATGTCCTTTTTTTTTTGCCCCCTTTCCTCTTTCTGAACCTTTCTTCTCAGAGCACAGATAGCATGGCGAGAGCTTTTATCCAGACATGAGGCCCAGTTGGCAGCCCTGGGGATGATGGGAGACAGCTTGAGGCTGCCCCAGCTTTATGTTTAAGTCTCCCAGGCCTCATTGAGCAATGGCAGTGGAACCAATTCTTCCAGGGCTCCTTGCATTCCCTGTCAGTATTTAGCACAGGCTGGGACCGAGAGGCCAGGGCCAGGTTCTGAGCCAGTATCTATCTACCTCTGTCATTTCTCAGAAACTCTTGCCCTGAGTGAGGCTCAGCCTTTCCACACGTATCTTTTTTTTCCCGTGGTCTAAACTTTATCTTCTGAGTGCTCACAACTGAAACCCAAACATAAAACCAAGGACTTTTATCTCTGTGGATCCAGCTCTTGATGTTAAGCCTCCCCTCTTGGCAGTTTCCAGAGTGGCAGCAGCCTCTGGAACACCAGTGCGTACAAGCCCATGCTCGGTTCTCTGTCATTGTCCCCAGCCCGAGGACAGGGAGTCTAAGCCAACTGCCTACCTGAATGACCTAAATGATGGGGTGGCATGAAGTGAAGAAAAAAAAAATCCCTCAGGCAGAAAACAAAGCACTTAGTTAATAGGTCAGAGTCTAGTAGGCTCTTCCTGCTTATGAAGGACGTGTTTGAAGTGGTGTCGGGTATCTGGAGTTACATATAATCCTGAGCGCTTTACCTACACTATCTGTGCTTTTCCTTGGATACAGACCCTATGATAAAGACACTCCATGAATTAGGAGATGTGAAAGATTGGTGATACCTAGTACTATAATTATAACAATGAAGTCTAGATTGCCAACATTGCTTCTCTTGTTGTTTGGAGTCACTGTTAAGCAAAGGTCACTTAGACATAAGCTCTGGCATACGATAGCAGTCCATCTGACAATATGGCCACTAAGTGGCTAACTGGTAAGTAGGATATATGGTGTGGATGCTCTGGCCTACACAAAGAGATGATTCATAGTCCATTACATGGGAGTGGGCCAGTGCAAGATCTCTTCATGCTGGGGATGGCATGCAATTTAAAACTTTTGAATTATTTCTGGAAGTTTCCATGTCTATTTTCAGACTGAGGTTAACCACATGTAACAGAAACTTCAGAAAGTAAACCTTTGGGTAAGGGATGGGGGTGGGGTGCTGTATTATCCTACCACAAACAGAAATAGATTCCTGTGAGCTGACCAGTTTTTATTTCTGAAATGCTGGCATTCTCTTAACGGGGTAGATGCTTATTTGTAACATGAGGGCCAGCTTGTTGGGGTTTCCGTCCCGCCCGGTACCCCAACAGCCGGCAAATCCCAAAGAGAAATTACACACAGGACTCCATAAGGTTATAAACTGAATGGCGCATTAGGTCAGGCTTCTTGTTAACTCTTATAACTTATGTTACCCCATTATCCTTATCTACTTTAGCACATGGCTCCGTACCTTTCTCAGCTGGGCAAGTTACATGCTGCCTCTTCAGTGATCTGCGCAGGAGTGAAGGAATGGCTTCCTGCTTTCCAGGATACTCCTGTTTTCATTGCATCACCTCTACTTCCTGTCTGGTTTTCCCACCTATACTGCCTGCCTGGCCAATCAGCGTTTTATTAAAATATGATTGACAGAATACAGACAATTCCCCCGCATCACTTATTGACTAAAATGATGTTTGAGTCTCATGGAGACAGGTGAAGCACTGAGTGGAGTGTTGGCATGAGCCAGTCATCCCTTGTGAAGTCATTTGGGATCCACCCCTTAAAGCAGATGTTAGCTGAGGTCAAGCTAACACACACACACACACACACAGATAGACACACAAATAGACAGATAGAGACATGCAGACACATACATAGAGACATACAGATGTACACAAAGACATATCAAGAGATACATGGACATATATGCACACAGAGACATATATAAAGACACACACAAATGTGCTTATATACACACAGATCCCTACAGACACAGAAATACACACACACAAACACACAGATACACACACACATACAGACACAGAAACACATACACACACTGACCACTTCCCTCTATGTCTGGTTTCATGTTCTCACTTCATACTTCTCACTTCTGTTGTAAGATGATGTCTCCATATGTACCTGGTCAACTCTGGGGACATCGAGATCCTAAAAGAAAGGGTGTAAGTGTCTCCTCATTGATCCCTCCAGGGGTCAGTGCATCTCAACATCAAGGCCCTCTATCCCCGTCAAAGCTAAGTGTTCTGCAGCTAATCTTAGGAATCCCTGGGGCTCTGTAGGTTTCAAGGCATATTTTTTTTCCTATAGCAAATCTATATAGATCTTCAGTTTCTTTCTTCATTCAGGGTGGCCTCTCCCTGTATTTTTGAGGCCCAGGGGCCTCAGGCTTATGCCCATGACATCAGCATTTGCTATTTTGGGGGTCATCTGGACACATAAAGTTGAATTCTTAAAGAGGCTGCATTTAAACCTCAGGAATGTTCAGGAATGAATGGCCAAATTGGAGACATAGCTGTAGTCCTGGCCTGGCCTCTCTCAGTATTGGTGCGGTTACTTACTATTTGTGCTTATTGCTCTGGGAGCAGGGTCAGCTTAAATGTGTGGAAAGAGCCTTGGAGAAACCACCTCAGAGCACTGTCAGCTAGCAGAGGCCAGCTTAGGAACTGCCCCTTGTCACAGAGAGCCTGAGCAAGGGGGCAGGAGTTGGAGGTTAGCTCTGCTCTGCCCCCTAGCTCCTGTGTCAGATCTTGCTGATGTCAGATGAAGGCGTCACCTGGTGGCAGTGAGCACACTGAAGTCCACATCCTGGGGCCTAAGTCTCAGCCTCACCCAGAGGACCAGCGTTGGTTGGGACACTGACTTGGCCTGAGTTTAGAGCAGCGACAGTTTGAGGTGTGCCTGGAACAGCTTGGGCTAGAAGGTAAGACCGAGGAGTTTCCTGGGGTGAGTGGGGCATTAGGAGGTGCCACACCTGTGACTGAGCACACAGCATTGTGTAGACAGTTCAGGGGCCCATCATGGTACAGGCAAAGAAGGAAAGAGGGGAGGAAGAATCCATTTATCGTCATTCAGGACGGCACTGGAGAAGGGTATGTCCATCCTAGTGGAGTAATTTTTTTTCTTCATAGAAAAATGTCAGCAATGTAGAAGGCAGGAGAGAAGGAGACTCACTGAAGCACCAAGACAATGTGTGGTGTCTAAGCCTGTGGAGGAGGCCACGGAGCCCTGGGGTAGCCACAGGAAACAGAAACCCTCCATGGATAATTCAGTGAGCTTATGCATAGTGAAAGGGTCCTCTGGGGAGGAGCCTGGCTCTGAACCATCCCCTGATGTAACATGAAGGGCCAGCTTGTTGGGGTTTCTGTCCCGTCCGGCACCCCACAGCCGGCAAGTCCCAAAGAAAATCACACAGAGTCTACATTTGGTTATAAACTGATTGGCCTATTAGCTCAGTCTTCTTATTAGCTCTTGTAGCTTATATTAACCCATAGTTCTTATCTATGCTAGCCACATGGCTCGGTACCTTTCACAGCTGGGCAGGTTACATCCTGCTTCTCGGTGGTCTGGGCAGGAATGGTGGAGGGAGCTTCCTCCCTCCTGCTTCCTAGAATACTCCTGTACTCATCGCCCCACCTCTACTTCCTGTCTGGTTGACCCACCTATACTTCCTTCCTGGCCAATCAGTGTTTATTTAAAATATAATTGACAGAATACAGACAATTCTCCCACACCACCCTAACTCCTGCTCCCTTCTTCCCTTGAGATGGAGTTTCCTGACAGCCAGTTCCCCACCGCTCTTCTTTCTGACGAATGGCTGCCTTGGGTGAGGGGTCCTGGTCCTGTGGGTTTCCCCAGATTCTTTGTGGAATTAACTCTTGTTCTCAGCCTTCACTGCCTTCCACACACTCAGTCCTCTTGGGCTTCAGGTATCAGTTTATCCCCTGCACTGGCTCTGGTAGGGCTCATAAAACATTTGTCCTTGGAATTTGGAATAATGGCAGCGATGGGGACCTTTTAGAGGAGGTGTCTTGAGAGTATGAGGTGCTCATGACAGAGGGACAGAGTAGCATGGGCTTGTGTGTGTAGGATGGGTGACACTTGAGGTTCCTAGAGGAGAGATGAACAGTTTACTCCCGGTGATGATCAAGAGCCCTCTGAGACTTCCTGGGAAGCAGGTTGAAGCTGTGTTCAGCTACCCAGGGATGGGTGGACCTGGAGCTTGTGACACTGCAGGTTTGACTTGGAGACTCAGGTTCCTGACTGAAATCCTTTTCCTCAGCTTCTGAATGACCTAGTTGTAGCAAGGATTATAACTGACACTTACTGAGGGCTTGCTATTTGCTCAGGGGTGCTGGTTGATTCATATATTTCATTTGAATCTAGACAAGCAAGATAAGTCCATTGGTTCAATAGTGGTGTAGGGTAAATAATTGCTTTCTGATTGAATTTTAGGCCTGCTCTCCAGGAAAGATTTTCATGCCTGGTACTGTAATTCTGGTCAAAAACACTGACTGGTGAGGTCCTAGGGCAGAACATACTGTTGTTATTCTGATAAATGGTCATGTTGTCAAATTGCCTTCAAAGTACTTATGTTCATACCCATGGACTTGGGTTGCTCTTAACCTGGGCCAACGTGCCGGATAGTTTTATGCTAACTGTAACGAGTCTATCTCTGTCTCACCAGCCAGCTCCCAAATAATGACACAGAGACTTTTATTAATTTTGAAAGCTCAGCTGTAGCTTAGTCTTGTTTCTAACTAGCTCTTACAATTTAAATTAACCAATTTCTGTTAATTTACATGCTACCATGTGACTTGTGACTTTTATATCTTCTCCTGCATGTCCTGCTTCCTCTGTGTCCTCCTGGTGACTGTCCCTTTCTTCTTCCCAAAGCTCTCTGTCCATAAGTCCTGCCTATACCTCCTGCCTAGCTATTTGCCGTTTAGCTTTTTATTAAATCAATTGCAGTGATATATCTTTACACAGTGTAATCAAATATCCTGCAACAGTCAACTTGACACAAGATAAAGTCATCAGAGAGGAGGAAACCTCAATGAAGAAAATACCTCCATAGGTTTGGGCTGCAGGAAAGCCTGTAGGGTATTTTCTTTCTTAGTAATTGATGGGGAAAGGCACAGCCTATTGTGAGTGAGGCTATTCCTGGGCTAGTGGTCCTGGGTTCTGTAGGAAAGCAGGCTGAGCAAGCCAGGGGAAGCAAGCCAGTTAGCAGCTCCCTTCCATGGCCTCTGCATCAACTCCTGCTTCTGCATCAGGTTCCTGCCCTGCTTCAGTTCCTGTCCTAACTTTCTTTAGCGATGTATAAGCTGAATAAACCCTTCCCTCCCCAAGATGTTCTGTTCATAGTGTTCATTACAGTGGTGATAATCCTGACTAAGGCAGTCAGGGAAGCTTCTTCCTGCAGATGTCAGTGCAGAAACTCATGACCGGTCAAGACACCTGGATGCTCAGCCCTAAACAGAACACCCGTACCAGTCTCCCAACTCACCTGCCTACCCCTCACTGTGAAGGCTCAAGGACATCAAGGAAGAAAGGGCAGAACGACTGTGGGAGCTGGCGACTACGGAGGAGTGATGTGCAATGCCAGAGCACCTCGATTGCCACACTTGTAAACACACAGCCGCTGTGGTACTTGCACAAGGTCAAGTCACCAAAATTCCAGCAACGACTGGGGCTGCTGTCCAGACTCCACCCCTTACTAAGGAGATATTGGTAATCAATAGCTTCTGGGGAAGTAGACTCATTCTTCTCTGAGGGTGTGGCCACTGGTATAGGTTTCCCATGGTCCTGTGGATACCTATTTACACATGGGCAGCCTTATTGGACTTAGTGGGTTATAAAACGAAGGTGGCTGGAGAGATGGCTCAGAGGTTAAGAGCACTGGCTACTCTTCCAGAGGTGCTGAGTTCGATTCCCAGCAACCACATGGTGGCTCACAACCATCTGTAATGAGATCTGGTGCTCTCTTCTGGCATGTAGGAATACATGCGGACAGAACACTGTATACACAGTAAATAAATAAATCTTAGTTAAAAAGGGAAGGATACATGAAATTGGAAGGAGATGTATATTAAGGGAAATATGGGGTTTTGGGAGGAGCAAAATGGTAGGCAGATACCTACCATGTTTCATTGTATATATGAAATTCTCACAGAATTTTTAAAAACCATAATAAAATTTTAAACTAAAAAAGGACAACTAATTTCTCCTGACAGACATTGTTATTTTATCCCTCAGGAAACTGTGTGGTCAGATGTCTTCTCTTCCAGGGCTCTTGTGGGGGTACCTTCCAGAAGGGAAAGGAAGGGCCAGAGCTGTAGCCCAGGGTAAAGGCTCTTTGTGACTGACACATGTTGGCCCCATCTCTAGAGTAGTTCCTTTGGACACTAGCAGCTGAGAGCTGAGTGCCCCATGCTGAGTAAGGGGGCTCTTCAAGACCTGGCCAGGTTCAGAACTGAGTTACAGCTCCACACCGCCCCTGTGAGGTAACACAAGCCTGTTGGGAAAGGGGGAGGGGCAAAGATCTGAAAAGATAAAACAGATAGCCAGATGGCCACGGGTTCACAGAAGCTCAGTGTCAGGAATCATTAGGGAAATGCATGTCAAGTCCATGAGAAGGTGCCATTGCACACACGCCCACTGAAGGGTCAAATGCTCAAAGGTTGAGGGGCTAAATTCAGGTGAAGACATGGCAGAGATGGAACTCATCGTCGCAGGGGGATGTAAAAGGGTACAATTGTTTCAAAAAACATTGTGGAGCCAGATATAGTGACACATGCCTGTAACTCCGGCTCTTAGGTGCCTGAGGGTTACTGTGAGTTTGGTCATTTGCGCTGTTGCCGTCAAGTTAAACATATCTTTACCGTTTGGCCAGTAACCCAACTCCTACTGACTCACCCAGGACAAATGGAAAGCTCGTATGTCCACACGAGAGTTTGTCCTGCATAGCTCCATTAGTGACAGCTGGAGAGTCGGAACAACCATTGAAGTTCCACTAGCAACCACACTCAAACCTGCGGGGGTCCCTATAAGCACCATAGTTGGCAGGAAAATGGTCTGGGTGAGGGAAGAAGGAAACTCAGTTCAGTCCGACTTAGTTTGCCGGTGCTGGGCCAAATTTTAAGAGTCGGACGCCAGGTTATTTATGCTGTCTATATTGAAGCACAGCGTAATTTTGGGGGGGGGGAAGTTTTCTGATGACAACTCAGGCCTATGTGCACAACAAGGTGTAAGACGTATTTACACTGAAACTCTTCACAAAGTGCGCAGGGCCTCTTCCATAAGATGAGTTCTGTTGACTCAGATACAATGCTGAAGATAAGGGTCTATGGAGATCGACTGGGGTAAACAGGGATCAGGGTTTGGCCTAAGATAACATAGAAGGTACTCCGGCTGCTGTAATGTATACGTGACATCTCTCATAAGGATGGTTTTAAGGACTTAGAAAGGATAAACAAACATAATATTCTGGGGGATTTGGGTGAAGCCTGGACCTACAGATACCAAAGACCACCAGGTTGTAAATTACACCTTTTCCCAGCATTCCAGGCGGAAGACAGGTTAACGTCGCCTTCCTTTGAGGAGATAAGCATGCATGTTTAACTTTCCTGGCTTCTCCAATGCTTCTCTATGTGCACAAGGACCTCTTCCCCACTGCCAAACTGTGCCCAAACAAGGGCAGACCCTGTCACCGGGACACTTGGGTCCTGCCAGTCTCCCGGGGCCTAATTCAGGAGTATGTGGCTGGGTGAGGCCCAGGAGAGAGGGTTGGTAAGCAAAGGGACTTTCCTTGGCATAAATGGAAGGCATTCACTAGTGACTGAAGAAGTGTTCCTGCCCACTAGGCCCTCCCTCCCTGGCACTGGGGACAGTGGCCAAGAATGGCTACTCCCCCACTCAGTTCCCCAGGTCGGCTTAGCCTGGAAGAGGCAGGTGGGACTGGCCTAGTATTTTCTAGTTGATAGTGACCAGGTTTGAGATTGCTAGAACCTGATGGGCCCAGGTGTGTGTGTGTGTGTGTGTGTGTGTGTGTGTGTCTTGGAAGCTGTGACCTCTGACCCATGCTCTGTTCTTAGAGGTAGGGAGTTAAGAAAGGGGCATTTACAGAAGAGCTGGGAATCTCTTGGCAGAACCTCTTAGACCTTGTTTCCTCACTTGACCATGAACATCACAAGTGTCTGTAAGGAGGTTTTGAGGTAACAAGGCCCAAGGATGGGTAGAGGGTCTGAGAGATGTCTCCTCCAACACGTGATGACAAAGTCACAGAGGTCATTTTCCAGACAGAAACAGAATGTGGGACTCCTAGGGCAGAAGAAAGGCTCCTCTTGGGAAGGAGGGGAAGGGGAATTACAAGTACTTCTTCCCACCCTGTGGTTTACCTTTGAACTTCAGACTGATCCTTACCTGTGAGTACTGGACTTAAGTATTAGCCTGCAGCCGCCACCAATGCCTCAGGCTACTTCCTGATGAGGGACCTACCCCTTCCCCACCACAGAGGCCTTCTGAGGATTGCAGCCTCTTGGGACCAGGGCCACTCTCCTGACCTCATCCAGGCTTAATGTCACTGTTCTGTTATTCAGACTGTCCCACTGTGTGGCTCTGACTGGCCTTTGAAAGGAAAGAGATGCAGTTTAGATACTTTGTCTCTAAAGACAGTCACTTTGGGTTAGGGCCTCATGAACATTTTGGTGGAGGGCCACAGTTCAGGGGCCAGTAGCGAGCATCCATTGGGTGAATGACCCATGGGCTTAGTTAGCACCTCGGACCTGGAGGGTAGACACTGTGAGGAGGAGCAGGCCCTGGCTTCTTGGTGCCCTACTATGACCTCTGCTGGATACAGGGGCTGTCTGGGAGCTGTTATCTGACTGCCAGGAAATGTAGCTTCATCTGTCTCATTATCAACCACAGATGTGGTGTGTCTTACATCTATTTCTTGTTACTTCTAATGCACGCCTGGCTTCTCTAGAAACTGCCCCTGAGATTGCTGGACCTCGCCTCCCACTAGGTCCAGCTAATAGGGAAATGACATGTTTATGGTCACGATAAATACAGTTGAGAATCTTGGCTCTATTAGCTGCTTTTTTTAAAAAAAATGCATTTAGCTGCTTTGCAAAACAAAATCAACAATTTCCTTTCTGAACCAGCTCCTTCTGTTGTCACCTCACCAGTCTCCTGGTTGGGGGGTTGGTACATTTTGACATGTACTCAGAAGCAATCCACACCAAAGAAACGATAATTCCACACAACTACCCACAGTGCTGTGCGGCCTCAGTCCTCTCTCATGACACATGCCACTGTCAGACACGTTCCTAGAAATACATGTCACAGGGCTGGCTTGGCAGCTAGCACCATTTCATGTCTTCAGAGCCTGGAAATGAGCTGCTGTGTTTCCTTTCCTGGCTCCCTTGCTGCTAGGGTTCTGGTGTGGACCCTTTGGCCTAGTGGTATGCTGGTGAATACATTACCAGCTCTTGAGGAGGAGGAAGAGGAGAAGGAGGAAGAGGAGGAGGAGGAGGAGGAGGGGCAGTGACAGAAAGAAGATGAGAAAGCACCGTGGCAAACATGACTTGATTTCTGTTGTGCAAATACTTTCATCGTGGTCCATTTATTTTTAGGATGCTGGTCAGTGCTATCAGTGACAGCGGAGCTTGGATTGCCATGGCAACAGAGTCTCACAGGTGCGAGCCAGCCCTGGTCTGCCCCAGTTCTGCAAATCCACTGCATCCCACTTCCACTCACGGCCAAGGCTCCTCCCTGCTGCTTTTGGCTGTCTCTGCTGGCAAGCAGAGCTGTGAGGTCATTCTTCCTGTGCAGCGCTGTGGGGGTCTTTCCCAGGGGTCAGAAGGCAGGTGGGGAGGCCCCTCTGCTGGCCTCCTGGCCCTGCTGGCTAACAGGCTTGTGTAGTAGCTCCCAGGCTCTGGTTCCCAGGCTTTGTTCAAGCATCCATTCGGTAGGTCAGGCTCCTCACTCTCTCAATGAAACTCTAAGGCCCCCACTTCCTGTCCTTTGGGCTTGAGACTGTAGAGGGGGTTCTGATGCTAAAGCACGGAAATACAAAGTGTAACTGGAAACCACTTTGGATTTTAAACACACACACACACACACACACACACAGTTCTCAGGCCTGTCCCTGATCCAGCTGGGTGGGAGAATTAAGTGCATTTGAGACACTTGGGAACAATCTCTAGTTAAACTGGCCTCGCATGGTTTGTTAAGCGCCACTGCTCTGCAGAGGAACACCTGTCTGCCCTAAGAAACACTGTTGCCACAATTGTTAGGGTCACAACCTGGGCCTTGGGAACGCCAACAAAACAGGCTCCACCACTTGTCCCCAATAGACCCACTAAAGAGACAAGCAATCCAGAAAAGCAGAGAAGGGGGGTTTAATCCATGTGATCACATTAGGAAGAAGAGCAGAGAAAAGATGCGACTCCCAATCTTCTTTGGGGTTTGACAATAGGTTTATGCAAGAGGCCTGAATAACTAAGCAGTCCTGGTCCAACACAGTCCTGCCCACCGCTGCCATGGCCCGTCAGTGTCTCACTTCCAGTCTTCCCTCAAGTCTGACAAGTTGTCAGAAGCATGTGGGATCTCTTCCTAGCAGACAGCCACTCCTTCTCTGGTTCCAGGGTCCACCCTTACCCTAGCATGAGATACCTAATTGGTGTAGGAGGTCCTTCTGTCCATGTGTTCCTTTCATCAGTTAATGAATAAATAAACTGCCTTGGCCTAGTTGATAGGGCAAAACTTAAGTAGGCGGGAAAGACAGAACTGAATTCTGGGAGGAAGAAAGGAGAATCAGAGAGAAGCCATGGATCCTCCACCTGAGACAGACACTGGTTAGAATCTTTCCCGGTAAGCCACTGCCATGTGGCAATATACAGATTAATAGAAATGGGTTAAATCAAGATGTGAGAGTTAGCCAATAAGAGGCTAGAACGAATGGGCCAAGCAGTGATTTAATTAATACAATTTCTGTGTGGTTATTTCGGGGATAAGCTAGCTGTGTGGCTGGGAAGAACAAGCAGGCACTCTCCTTGCAACACCTAAGGACCTTCCAGCTCCTTTGGGTGCATTGTCTCAACAGCCTAATCGCCAAAGGGAGGAGCAGAAGTATCTCTTTTTAGATTATCTTTGCTCATGCCGGGAGACTTGGAACGCCACTTCCAGAGTCTTCTCAGATTTACAAGGCCTAGGCTACATTGTGAGAAATAGTACCAGTTCAAAGCAAGGAACCTGTTTTTTCTTGGTCGGTACAACCAAACATAAGTCATTAGTATATAACGTCACCTACTTTGTTAATACAAATGTACTTTGAGACTGAGGTGACAGGGCTGGGCATGTCTCCTAAGGTGTTTCTCATATGGCCCAGCACCCCTGACATGCCACCTATAGGGACTTTTTTTTTTTCTTCTTCTTCTTCTTCTTCTTCTTCTTCTTCTTCTTCTTCTTCTTCTTCTTCTTCTTCTTCTTCTTCTTCTTCTTCTTCTTCTCTCTCTCTCTCTCTCTCTCTCTCTCTCTCTCTCTCTCTCTTTTCTTACAGGCAAATGCTTCCTAGAGGAGGAGCCTGCTGTTGGCTCCTAGCTTCTAAGTTCAAGTGAGCATTTTTTCTAAGGGTCAATATTCTGGGCGTGAGACACAGCCTTTGTGAGTCTGACAGCCAGGACAATGACCAGTGCAGCAGGCAAGGGGGCCAGTCTCGGTGAATGTTAGGATTCAGGCATTATGCTAGTCACCTGGCAAGATAAACCCAGGCAGCACCCTGACCAACCCAGGGTCCTAGGGCTGCTACATGCATCGTAGTCTATACGAAGATGCAAAGGTCTCTTCTGCTGTTTTATAGCAGTGGGGTCTCTTAAAGTGACCCTTGAGCCTGGGACAATACATCTGAGGACCTGGAGTCCTTGGACAAGATCCTCGGCTCTCTGTTGTCATGTATGAAGTGAGGCGTGACATACCTCACATCCTGGGGACGTAGGATGGGATGAAGACTGAGGCGCTGGGGAGAATTCTCGTGGGGGCAGAGTGTGGGACGCATCTACCTGGGTTCTGGTGATTAGGAAAACGCCATGTAGTAAGTGGACAGTGGTGACAGGGATGGCAGGAAGGTGCAACCCAGCGTTGCTGTCAGCAGCCTGAGGGCTCCCTCCTTTAGGGGCCTTCACACCGACAGAGCCAGGTTCTTGACTGCTCTGTAGAGAACTTCAGGATGAGTCTAAGTGAAGCAGCTAGCGAGTTTAGTAAGTAACACCAACGGCCAGGGTGTGTCTCAGGAGTCAGGGTGGGTAGAGAGGGGAGAGACACTTAAGGAAAGGCCAGCGCCATCCCTATGATAAGGGTGAGAGCTACCCTTAGGTATCTTCATGATGGCTCTTTATGGCCCTGTGGCCCTCTGAGTGTCAAGCAAAGATGTAATTTACACTGAAGTATAAAGATTAAACAAAGTCTGAAGTTTAAAAGTTAAGGGGACTGGGAAGGACTCAGTTGGTAAAGTGTTTACTGCATAAGCTCGAAGATGTGACCTTGGTCCCAGCACTGATGTAAAAAGCCAGGCACAGTGACATGTACTTATAATTAATTCAGGCAAGGCTGGACCATCCCTGGGGCTCACTGGTCACTCAGCTAGTCTACCTGGGGATCCCCAGCTTTCAGGGAGAGACTATCTCAGAAAACAGATGGGCAGCTCCTGAGAAACATCACCAGAGGCTGAACTTTGGTCTCTACTCATGGATACACATGTGAACCTGTGCACAGACACAAGGCAGACAGACAGACAGACAGACAGACAGACACACACACACACACACACACACACACACACACACACACACCGTCCTATGAGGCCTGCTGTTTGGGTTTAGGGATGGGACAGGTGTGCTGCTGTGGTCAAACTCAAGGTCACAAGCATTTGGCCCCAAGCAACAATGGTTCACTTGCTATTTTTCACAGCCTGAGATGTCTTTAAGAAAGCACACATTATCAGTGTCAGCAATTTCAGCTTCGTCAGTTGCACTGAAGTTTCTTCACCCCCTCAGACAGCCTCAAACCAGACCCAAGGATGAACTAGATCGGAAGTATGAACTAGTCCCTAGGGTGAGGGGCTTCTTTCTTGTTCCAAGCCCTCTTTATTGTCCTGCCTCCAGGCAACTGGCCAGGCTGGACTACTGTTTTTGATTAGCAGGCCGGACAACAGACTCCTCCCAAGGAGAAGGCTTTGTTGGTCTAAATTCTCAACAATGGCCGGAGCTGCCGTGAGTTACAGGCCACAAATCAACAAGCGTTTATGGCTCATCTGGTAACAAACTTGGCTTTTTCCTACTCAAACTTTAATTTGGAGAATTGTTGACTATGCTGGTGGCCTAGAGATGCGCCCTTTCAGGGCAAGCTGTGGGAGTTCTGAGGGGGCTTGGGGCATGATTCAGCCCCAGCCGTGGGTGCTCCTGCATTTGGACAGCTGGCTTGAAGGGAAAGAACAGTGAGTCACTTCAAGTTCCGTCACTCCGTGCGACCACTGACGCTGTCATCTGGGTTAAAGTGTAAGAGTCGAGAGTGCAAACTGCAAGGCTTGCAAGTTTTAATCCGAGGGAGAAGTATTTGACTAAATGGGAACAATGTCTTTAAAAATGAACGTGTTATTTTAAAACATTGCTACCCAATTGAAACACATCCATTGAAACTTAAAACAAAAGAGTAAATTAAGAAAATTAAGTATTGCAGAAGATGCAGCAGTTGCCCAAGTTTTATTTTTTTTAGATGTGTTTTGACTTTACTGTGAGTTATTCATAGTTCCACAATGCTATCATTGCAAGATCCAGTGGTTTTTAATCTGTGCACGACATTGCACAAACATCGCCGTTGTCTAGTTCTAGAACATGTATATTTCTTGAAAAAAATTAAATTCACGCGATTAGCAGTTGCTTCTCCTTGACACATTTCCCCCAAGGCAAAACTAATCTTTGCCTCTGTGTGCGTGCCTTCCCCGGCATTTGATGTCCATGAAATCAGAGTCTGTGTGACTGCTGGTGTCTGAGTTCCTCACTTCACGGAATGTTTTCCAGATCCATCCACACTGCAGCATGCCAGAATTTCCTCTAAAGGCTGACAGACCACTATATGGGTTAGCCATTCTTCTGCTTTCCTTGCCTCTGAATGGCACAACTGTGAAGACTCGTGTCCATGATTCCGTGCAAGCCAACCATGATGGTTTGCTTTCATTGTCAAACCAACATGGGAGGAAGTCTCAGCGAGGGATTGTCTCCATTTGGTTGGCCTGTGGGCATGTCTGTAGATGACTGTCTTGATTATGTTAGTTAATACTGGAGGACCCAGCCTTGTGTGGATCGCACCATTCTCGAGGCTGGGCATCCCGAACTATGTGAGGGGAGAAACAGCTGAGCAGAAACCAGCAGACAAGGGTGTTGCCAGAGCTTTCTGTCCCATCTGGTCCCACAGCTGTTCAGTCCCAAAGACACATGCAGAGAGGTCTACATTAATTATGAACTGGTTGACCTATTAGCTGAGGCTTCTTATTAACCCATCTTAACCCATAATTCTTGTCTGTATTAGCCCATGTAGCTTGGTACCTTTTATGAGTGAGGTGTTCTCATCTTGCTTCCTCTGTGTCTGGCTTCCTCTGTGATGACTGCAGACTCAGTCTTTCCTCTTCCCAGAATTCTTCTGTTCTTGTCACCCTGCCTATACTTCCTGCCTGGCTACTGGCCAATCAACGCTTTATTAAAACAATACAATAGGAGTGACAGGGTACAAGACCAGTGTCCCACAGCCCAAGGGAACATACAGGTGTTCATCTCCCTTTGCTCCTGACCCTGGATGTGATGTGAACGGCTAACCAACTGTTTTCAGTTCCTGTTACCTTCCTCGACTTCCCCTGCAAGATGGACGGGGCCTGGAAAGATGAACAGAAATAAATTCATTTTCCCTTAAGCTGCTTTTTATCAGGATATTTTATCACAGTGTTATAAGACAGAATTTTCCTGGGGAGGCACAATATGAATGTGTCTATTTACCCTAGAAAGGGAACCCACGACAGACCAAAGTGACAGTCGCACCAGTATCCAATTTGGTAAACCAGTGTGTTTTTATTGGGTATTGGGGTTACTTAGAAACATGGATGAGGGGGTACTTACAGGCACAGGCTGCTGTACCACCTCAAAGCTCACCCAGCACAGGAGACAGCTCACGAAAGCTGCGATGGCGGAGCTGTCTACAGTTCACAGGCGGCCTCGCAGCCCAGGAATCTTTTCTCTCCAGCTTATCTGCCCCGTGTCCTCTCCCTGAGTCATTGTTTACGCCTTTCTATTCTGCCAGGGAGGGCCCTCTAGATTCTTCCAAGCATTTATGATACTTTTGTGTACCTCCTGAGTCCTATGAGCCTCTCCTCCCTCCTGGAGGGAATGTTTAATTGGGAGGACACTACCGCCCAACACAGCAACGGCAATGACACTAGAACGCCAATGTTTGCCTTTTCTTCGGGTGGAATTGTTGCTCGCATGGAAATTCCGTTTAACTTTTTAAAGTAACAGCAAACTGTTTGCCCACATGTCTGCACCAATTGTGGATTCTGCCAGCTGTCCATACGGGCTTCAGTTTCTCTATATTCTCATACACGCACATGGGGACCACATTAAAAACCTCCTCTCATTCCAGGGCTGGGCACGGCTCAGTGGTCCAGTGTTGTCTAGCATATGCAAGATCTTGGGCTTGGTCTCCAGTGATGCAAAATAAGCAGTAGTCATTGTAGCTGGGTGTGATGTACTTACTATCTTGCTGTGGTTGACCGCAACTATCCTTCAACGGCAAGCTGTATGCTCTTCGGCCATTTGAATCTTCTTTGGAAAAGTTCTGTGGTCACTTTAAATGAATTATTTGTCTTTTTACTGTTGAGTTTTAAGAACTCATATATTCTAGAAGCAAGTCCTTTGTCAGCTGTAAGATAGAGGAATCTTTTATCCTAGTCTGTGCATAGATTGGCCCTTCATGGTCTATTGGTCAAGTCTTATGTCAACCAGAGATTGGGAGAAGAACTGTGTCTATTTATTTATTTAAAAAATTATGTTCATTGGTGTTTTGCCTGCATGTGTGTCTGTGTGAGGGTGTCAGAGACCTGGAACTGGAGCTACAGACAGGTGAGAGCCACCATGTAGATGCTAGAAATCGAACCCAGGTTCTCTGGAAGACTAGCCAGTGCTCTCAACCGTTGCACCATTCGCCAGCCTCTAAACTGTGCCTCTTGGTAGAGAAGATGCCCAAACTGCAAGGAACCTGGGACCATCTTATTTATTTACTTATTTATTGACAGAGCCTCACTATGAAGCCTTGTTTTGTCTGAAATACCCTGTGTAGACCAGGCTGGCCTTGAACTCATGGAGATCTATTTTTCTCTGCCTCCTGAGTGGTGGGATTAAAAGCATGTGCCACCTGTGCCTGAAGAAGGAGGGTTTTTTTTTTTTAAAGATTTATTTGTTTACTTATGTGTGTTTGCTTGCATGAGTTTATGTGCACCGAAGTAATGTGCATGCAGAAACCAGGAGAGGCCAGAACAGAGAGTTAGCTTCTTTGGAACTGGGGTATAGGCAGTTGTGGGTCATGATGCGGTACTAGGAACTTAACTCAGGTCTTTCTTAGGAGCAGCAAGTACGCTTTCTTTCTTTCTTTCTTTTTTTTTTTTGAAGACAGGGTTTCTTTGTAGCTTTGGAGCCTGTCCAGGAACTCACTCTGTACACTAGACTGGGCTAGAGCTCACAGAGATCCCCCTGCTTCTGCCTCCCAAGTGCTGGGATTAAAGGCATGTGCCACTACCACCCAGCGAGCCGCAAGTACTCTTAACCCACAGCCATTTTTCCAGCCCCTGTGATGATATTTAATTCATTAAAGTTTTACCGCAGCAGTGTGTATTCCCTAAGAATGAGATGATTTTTCTGGAGAAAGTGTGTCAATAGAACAGAGTAGTAACTGTGACCCAGATGAAGTGACAGACGGACTAGAGCGTGGGTCCAGTGTTTCTTTTCCTGATGCTGAGGTAGCATCTTCCGACAAAGGCAACTTACAGGAGAAAAGGTTTCCTTTGGCTTGCTGCTCAGTCCACCATGTGGGGACGTCCCCACAGAAGCTAGAGCAGGTCACGATGTGTCCACAGTCAGGAATCAGAGACCCATGGTTGTCCATGCTCAGCTCACTTCCTCCTTTTTGTTATGTCTAGGACCCAACCCCGGGAAATGGCATAGCTTTCATTAAGGGTCTGTCTTCTCACCTCAACCCAGTCAAGATAACCCTTTGCAGGAGACTCACTCTGGACTATGATGGGCTAATCGTTGTCAGCTGCTGCACTGACCTGTGATGATGGACTGTAACCTGGGATTGTGTGCTGAAAGGAACTTTTCTTCTTTAAGATGATTTTTCTCAGGGGGTTTTGTCGCAGCAGCAGAAATGAAACCAGGATACTAGCCAGATGTGAACAGTCCCTGCCAGGTGCGCCCCGAGGCTCACCCTAGGCGGTTCTGGATCTGCTCAAGTTGGCCACCCACATTAATCTCCACAGGAAAGTAGGAGAAAGAGCATGCACAAAGGTCTTGGGTGAGAGGGTGGGGCTGGTGACTGTATCAGATGGGACGGGGATATGTGATAGGGCATGTATTGTGGCACGGAAGCCACCACTCTGTCTACTATGCTATTTTAATATAGAATAGTGTAGTGGTTTAAATAAGAATCCCCCTACGCCATAGACTCATGTATTTGAGTGCTTGGCCCATAGGAAGTGGTACTATTAGGAGGTATGGCCTTATTGGAGTAGGTGTGACCTTGTTAGAGGAAATGTGTCACTGTGTGTGTGGGGGCAGGCTTTGAGATTTCCTATGCTCAAGCTATGCCCAGTGTGTCTCAGTCTCCTGCTGCTTGAGGAACAAGATGTAGAACTCTCAGCTCCTTCTCTAGCACCATATTGTTTCTGTGCCACCATGCCTCACCATGATAATGGTGAACGTCTGAGTCTATAAGCCAGCCCTGTAACATGAAGGGGCCGGCTTGTTGGGGTTTGTGTTCTACCCAGTTCCCCACAGCCGGCAAGCCCCAAAGAAAATCACACAGACATCTTCATAAGATTAGAAACTGATTGGCCTGTTAGCTCAGTCTTCTTGTTAGCTCTTGTAGCTTATATTAACCCATTATTCTTATCTATGTTAGCCACATGGCTCAGTACCTTTCTCAGCGGGGCAGATCATATCTTGCTTCTTCAGTGATCTGGGCAGAACTGCGGAGGGAGCTTCCTGCTTCCCAGAATTCTGCTGTTCTCATCGCCCTGCCTCTACTTCCTGTCTGGTTGACCTGCCTATACTTCCTGCCTGGCCAATCAGCATTTATTCGAAACATGATTGACAGAATACAGACAATTCTCCCGCACCACACCCCAATGAAATGTTTTCCTTTATGAGAGCTGCTACAACCATAGCATCTACTCACAGCAATAAAATCCTAACACAGAGTCACAAGGTGGGGGACAGAAAAAGAGCTGCCTTCACTAGTGACGTCTGAGTTTGGGGTCTCTGGAAGACCATCCACCCCTGAGTGTCACAATGCTACCATTTCTGCCTGTTGTGGGAGCTGCCTCAGGAACCCCAGTCAGTCATCCCAAGATCTGCTAGCAGCTTTTGCCTCCAGGCTGCTTGGCCCTAGCTGTGGGCTGCAGCAGGCTGACTCTCAGATGTGCAGAACCTCAGGTTCCAGTGGGATCTAAGAGGTCGAAGATGTCCATTCCATAGTGTAGGGCTTGCCCAGGAGGTGCCCTGTCTCCACAGAACAGTTTCCTCAGGGCCCTCAGGGGCCATGGTGTGTGTAGGAGCACAGACAGGCTTCAGGCGCTGGCAGCTCTGGTCTGTGAATCTCAGCCTGCTGCAATTTGCATCTGAAATGTCCCCAGAGATCCCTGTGCTAAAGGGCTGGTTGCTGGCTTGTGACACTATTAGGAGGTAGCAGAGCCCTTGAGAAGTGAGGTAAAGGATGTTAGGTCACTGGTCTGTAGCGGAGATGGTGTCTTCTTCTGCATCCTGATCACTGTGGTGTTTGGGAACTTTTCCCCCTGCATTCTGCTGCCTTTAATTGTGCAACCACAGGCCCCAAACAATAGGACCAACGGCCACAAACCAGAGCTTTTCCAAATATCAGCCCAAGGAAATCTTTCTTTTTTTTATTGCACATTAATGAATTCATAAATTCATTGATTTAGTGTGTATGGTGGGGGGTGGCGCATGATATGATGCGTGGTGGAGGGCGGAAGGGTAACCTGCGGGAGTCGGGTCTCTCCTTCTATCACATGGGTCCTGGGGGTTGAACTCAGGCCGCCAACCTTGACTACAAGCATCTTTATCTACTTAGCTCTCCAGCCTTGGTCATCTCAGGCTTTCTGTAAAGGTGACAGAAAAGCTAATGTAAGTACATTTTAAAAACAGTAGGAGACTGATAAAACAATGTTACTGGCACTAACGTGCATTTTTAGCATAGATGGCTGCATTAGTCAGGGTTCTTTGGAAGAGAAGAGCCAACAGAATGAATATTTACCACCACAGGGGATTTATTATGTGACTTGCACAATAGGAGCTGGGTAGTCCCGCACGGCTGTCTGCCTGCTGAGAACCCATAGCGAGCTGCTCTGTCCACAAAGATGGATGACTCAGCAGTTCCAAACTGGTGTGGAAGGCGTGGAGGATTCCTGGGGGGGGGGCACTCACTGTCAGTCCATGTTGGAAAGCAGGCGGTAGAAACAGCAAATGCATTCATTCAGCAGCTAGAAACGAACGTGGGCAGGCAAAAGCCGTCCTGCTTTTCTTCGGATATTGCTGAATCACCATTGGGCAATGCTGCCCATTCTGGGGGGACGTCTTCTCACCCAGTCAATCCTTCCTGGGAATGCCCTCCCAGAGCCACCCAGAGGACTGTCTTAGTTCAGTCTCTATTCTATCAAGTTGATAACGGCCGTTAACCATCGCGAAGGTTAACAAGTAGATAGCATTTTAAACCACACAGCTGAGAGAGCGATCAGTACCTTTATGCCCCAAGGTGACAGGAGCCTGGTAGGCAGAGTGGACTTCAATTCCTCCTGGAAGGTCTGTGTGACCCTAAGTCCTGCTTCATCTGATCAACTGTCACCAGAAAGGTCCTCTGTGACTCCCTGTGGTCACCCAGTGGGAGTGGAAGTGGGAAGCTCCCTTGACACAGGATGAGGGAATTCACTTGGCTGGGACTAGCTCAGACACATGGGGTCAGGCTCTTCCTGGCTGGCCTTATTCTTTCTGCTTTCCTTCCCCTCCCTCTCTGCTCACTGTCCTTCTCTTCCATCATTCCCTCTGCAGGGCCTTCCTCACTTCACTGCCTGGCCTCTGATGACAGAAGTTGCAGAGGATTCTGGGTAGGACCTTACTCGCACCCAGTCCAGACTCTTCCCAGCTGGAGCATGGCCTTCCTGGGCACAGAGACCTGTGGGTGCTTTCTGCCTTCAGCAGCGGAGGGCACTAGTGTTGGTGCCTCAGTTAAGCCTACACAGCTTGAGTAAGCCACAGTCATACCAGCGGGGCCCCTCTTGCAGTGTGACCCTTCTGCCACACTATCACGGGGTTGGGGGCATCCTGCAGAAGTGATATCTTCCTTGGTCCCCTTTCTATCCACTTGCTGTTTTTTTTTTTCCTCAAGACTCTGGGAACAAGAATGCCCATGTACCTCAGAGTTTTTCCTCTTAGTGGGCCAAGGTCCGGCCCTTCTAATGTTGGGGTTGCCAAAGGTGCGAGAGTGTCACTGTCAGGGCCAGCTGAGGGTGAAGGCATGCCTCAGAGGCAGGGCGGTGGGTGCGGCCTGGCTCAGCTGCACCAACATGGTATTTAAATATTTATTTTTAGTGGCCACTAGTTAAATAGCAGCCTTCATTTTGGTGGAAGCAATCATGAAAAGTAAAAATAAATCAAATTTTTTGCCTTGCCACTCATTGCACCAGAACCTGTTGGGTGGACTCTTGGGCTCAGCACCCCACATTTCTAGGCTAAATGCCATGTTAGTTAGATGGAGGAGCGATGGTGGAGGCAGGTATAGGGGATTCACAGTTCCTAGCTGTTTCCCTGGCTTCGGGGAGGGGGACAACAGCTCATGCTTCAAAATGGGCTCCCTGAGCTAGCTTTGAGAGACAGCAACAATTGATCCCCATTGTTCCTGTGTTGGAAGGTGTGGCCTGTATGGCTAGAGCTTGGATAAGCCATGTAGGTTTGGGGGGGCAGTTCCTTGAGGAGGCCCTCAGTGGGGCCTTCTGTCTGCTTGCTACTGATTCTGGCATTCCCACTGAGGAGAGCTTTCCTCAGGTCAAGGTTGTATTTCTGAGGGTGAGTGTGAAGACTAAGATGTTTCAGGATAGGGGTACCTGGAGGAGAAGGACCACTAACGCTGCTGAACTGCCTCAGGCCACACCAGCTTCTCCATGAGTAGCTGTTGCCCCAAGTCAACATACTTCTCACGTGAGAAGACTGACTCAGTGGAGCCAAGTTCCTGTCCTCAGCACAGAGCTAGTTAGGAAATATGGCTCCAGCCCAGAGTTTGCGTTTCTACCCTCTGTGTAAAGGATGCTGGGGAGGGAGCTTGTCCTTTCCCATCTCTGCTGCCATATGAAGATGGTGTGGGACAGTGGTCCATATTCTGTCAATTATATTTTAAATAAATGCTGATTGGCCAGTAGCCAGGCAGGAAGTATAGGTGGGACAACCAGACAGGAAGTAGAGGCGGGAGACAAGAATAGGAGAATTCTGGGAAGAAGAAAGCTCTCTCTGCAGTCCTGACCTGATCAGAGAAGAAGCAAGATGTGATTGCCCCACTGAATAAGGTACTGAGCCACATGGTCAGCATAGATAAGAATAATGGGCTAATAATGGGCTATATAAGTTATGAGTTACTAAGAAGCCTGAGCTAATGGGCCAATCAGTTTATGGTTAATGTAGACCTCTGTGTGATTTCTTTGGGACTTAATGACTCCAGGAACCGGGCAGGACAAGGACTGGGTAAGACAGAAATCCCAGACAACAGAATGGTGCCCAGTGTGGGGTGCCATTTGTTATCGAGGGCTTCTGTGTATCTTTGTCCTGGAACTCACTCGTAGATCAAGCTGTCCTTGAATTCACAGAGATCTGCCTGCCTCTGCCTCCCAAGTGCTGGGATTAAAGGTGTGTGCTACCACACCTTGAACTCACAGAGGTCTGTCTACCTCTGCCTCCCAAGTGTTGGGATTAACACACCCAGGACAGCCAAAGATACACAAAGAACCTGTCTCAAAAAGCCAAAAATTAAAAGTAAAAATAAAAGAAATAGAGGTTAAAAAATAAAGTCATGTAAAGATGAAGAATACACAGAGAGTCTGGATACTGTATGTTATTATGGTCTCTTTGAATTGTTTGAATGCTGAGGAAAGAGCAACAGATTTTAAAAGATATTTATTTGTAAATGCTGCTGAATTAATCCAAGATAGATATTTTGAAAATATGTTGGCTTCAAAATTGAAGTCAAAAGGTATGTTACTTTGGAGAAGAGGATTTGCTTCTGTTTCCACTGGAAATGAGAGGCTGTGGATTCATTCTGAATTAAGAAAAATCAGGTTTGATCAAGGAAGACCACCCGAAAAACAGATGGCCCAGATGTCTGAGTTCTACATCCAGATCAGATTCAAGATGCTGCCTGAGATGATCAAGCCTCACAGGATACTCCAGTCAGGACTTGATATTAATTCTAAATTTTCTTTAGGTCCCCATAAGATTATCAGTGCCCCCAACCAGCGGGAAGTAGCCTGGAAAACTACGCCCACATTCCCCCCAAGATGGACTATAGATATTTTCCTTAAAGAAAAAAAAAAAGAGGGGGAAGAAGTATGGGAGAATGATCTGTATTCTGTCAATTATATTGTAAATAAACACTGACTGGCCTGTAGCCAGGCAGGAAGTATAGGCAGAACAACCAGAGAGGAAGTAGAGGTGGGTCAAAGAGAACAGGAGAATTCTGGGAAGGAGGAAGTCCATTCCTCTGCAGTCGTGACCTGGACTGCAGAAGAAGTAAGATGTGACTGCCCTGCTGAATAAGGTACTGAGCCACATGACTAACACACATAAGAATAATGGACTAATAATGGGCTATATAAGTTATAAGAGTTAATAAGAAGCCTGAGATAATGGACCAATCAGTTTATAACTAATACAGACCCCTGTGTGATTTCTTTGGAACTTAACGATTGTAGGAACCAGGCAGCAGAAGGATGGGGTAGAACAGAAACCCTGACAACAATGCTGAGAGCACAGTGTGAGCCACAGATGATCTCCATCCCCTTCAGAGCTCTGCTCCACCAAAATGGCTGAAGTGTTTACTTTCCCAGGAAAGATCTGCCCTCAGGTCCCTGGACTGGGTGGGTGCAGAGCCTTCACCTTGCTGAGTCATGGAAACAAAGGTGCCTCTCTTCAACATCACTGCTGAGTGGATCCAACTGTCTTTTAACTTCTCTGCTGTGAGGGAGGGCCATGATAAAGCCAAGCAGACAGAGACCTGGATCGAGCCAGACCTGAAGCTTTCTACTCATTGGTCTTGGTTCCATCAACCTCTAAATCCCTAGTGGGTGGTTTGCATCTTGACTCAAGGATCAGTCCTTATGGCTCAAGAGCAATTTTTTAAATCTCCTTTAGTGCTAGGGAGCCAATTCAGGGTCCAGGAAATGCTAAGTAAGAGGAATACACCACCTGTGAACATTCATCCACTTCCTTTCTGCTATTGTGTCAAGCCCTAAGTTAGGTGCTGGGGACCAAGGGTGGGTGACACCCTCAATTATACATGTCAACTACTGGACAAATGGGAGACAAAGAGACCCATTGTGCTGATTGTTGTGGGGGAGGTAGGGCAGGGAGAAACTGGGCTCTCTGGAGGAGGTGAATGAGGTTTTTCAGAGAGCTGGTGGAACCTGGTGGGTTAGAGCGTACGTGGCTGAGGACCAGCGTGTGAAAATAATACCGAAAGCAGAACCCTGCTAAAGCCTCTCTGCTGCTGCAGGGCCCCAGGCCAGCCCTTCTGCTTGGAGTGCTGGCAGGAAGAGGCTTGGGGGAGACACAGGAAGACACTTGTGGCTGAGAGCATCAGGAGAAAGGAGGGGGCAGAGTCTTTTCATTCCAGCCCCAGTAGTAAAGAAATGGCTTTCTTCTTGCGCGAATGCAGCTTCCCACGGCTGGGGAAGAACAGATTCGTGCTATGTTTTACTGATGCCTGGCTCGGGCCAAGCAGAGCCTGAGTGGTCTGATGTGCCCACAGCTGGCCTGGCTGTACCCATACTACAACCGCTGTCTTGTTGGCCCTGCCTGGGCCCCGGCCTCTGCATCCAGCCAGAGAAACTTGGCTGGGCTGCAGTTTTCAAAATAAAGTGGTTTTCATTTCATAGTCACAAGAGAGGTTACAAAATAGAACTGGGGCTGGCGCTTCTCATATTATTTATGCAATTCTCCCCCTTTTCCCGTCCCCAAGGCAAATCACAAAGGGGTCTTTGTTCTCTCTAAGTTCAAAGTCAGCTCCTCCAAGGGAAAACTTGTGCGGGATTGCAAGCAGGAGGCTGGGTTTTACAACGCCGGGCTGTCAGAGCAGAAATATGGTCCGCAGCAGGGTTCCTGCAGGCCCCTGGCTGCAGAAGCCAGGTCTCTGGATTTCCAATGTGAACTGGGTGGGTGGGGCACTGGGTCGGGGCAGAAGGGAGGTACTACTCATTTCATCCTGCAAGGGCCCCAGTGCACCCTGCCCAAGAGCCCGGTTTCCCCATCTGCAGAGCCAGGCTTTTGTTGACTGGTCTCAATCAGAGGAGTTTACTCAGTTCCTCAACATAGCTCACGCAAAGGTGGGGAGGGCTCAGGAGTCCGTGCCCTGGCTTGTGCTTTGAAGTGTCTGATAGACTGAATGGCTAGGCATTGGTGTGAGAAAAGGACATTTTAAAAGTCAGACCTGGTGATGCAGGTGTGCAATCTTAGCTACATTCTTTGGAGGCAGAGGAGAGAGGATGGGAAGAGTAAGCATGCCTGGGCTGCAGAGTGAGTTCCAGGTCAGTCCTGGAAACTTAGTAAGACCACGTCTCAGTCTCAAAATAAACAGTAAACATTGCTCGGTGGTAGAACACTTGCCTAGCCTGCACAAGGCCCTAGGTCCAATCTCCAGCACTGCCAAACAAACAAACAAAACCAGTTTAAGCAGGAGTTTGCCAGTGCCTTGACCTCTGTGTGATCCCAGACCCTAGAGGATTGCAGGAGTCTGAGTCTGGGACTCAGTTAAAGCCACAGGATCCTGGGCAGCCTTGAGCTGGGCAGCCAGCCTTCCGCAGTTCATACTGTTTCTCTGGACCGTGGGGTCCTAATGAGAGTAAAACCCCAGCCAAGGGTCCACAGTGCACAGGGACCCAGAAGCCACCCCGCCCTGAGCACCTACTGCTTGTTGGAACCAGCCTTGCACCTTGGACAGATGGGAAAGCTTGCCTATAGTGCAAGCTCCCTGCCTGGCACTCCCTGCCAAGCACTGCCATTGAGAGAAGCTGAGGCAGGGACTCAACTCTGTCAGTCCTGAATTGGGACGCTGCACCTCAGACAAGCTTGCCTATAGTGCTGAACAGCCCCTCACCCACCCCTCACCCCCGCCAAGCACTGCCATTGAGAGAAGCTGAGGCAGGGACTCAGCCCTGTCGGTCCTGAACTGGGACGCTGCACCTCAGACACTGCAGTAGAGGCAGGCTCCCAGCATCCTCCAACTTGAGTAGAGTGGCCTCTTCTCTCTACAGTGACTTCAAGGCAGGGGAAACATGAACACCTCGGTGAGGATGACGCAGTGTGCTTGGCCACACTGTCCTTGATCCTGTGTTTGGTTGAGGGTCTCTATTCTGCAGCCTCACTTCTGATGACCCCAAACCTGGCCCCTTCTCTCTCCATTGCTGGAGCCCTGCATGACTGCACAGACCTTGGGTCCATGCTACTGGATTTTTACTGTGGCTCTGTCCTAGACTGCCTGGGAATTTGGGGTTGGGAGGGAAGTGGTGCATCCCAACCCCTTGCTATATGGTTATTTTTGGAGGACCACTGGTCCTCTGCTTCATCAGTAGCAGCGGAGATGCTGAGATGCTCAGATGCCTGGGTCAGGACATCCTTTTGCCAGAGCAAAGTCAGCAGGAAGATGGATGACTTTCAAAGCACCACAGCATAGCAATGAGCAAAATCAGAACGATAATCTAGTCCTTTGCCCCAGGGATGAGTGCCTGCCCTTGGGAAGGCTGCCCTCACGTTCTGCCCCGTGGATCCCTATGCAGAATGCTGTCTGGCCTGCTCTTTCTTTGCTTCTTCTTCTTCTTCTTCTTCTTCTTCTTCTTCTTCTTCTTCTTCTTCTTCTTCTTCTTCTTCTTCTTCTTCTTCTTCTTCTTCTTCTTCTTCTTCTTTTTAACAACATAGTACGTTTTAATTGATTCTTTGGGAATTTCACATCATGTATCCCAATCCCTCTCATTACCCAGCCCTTCCATGTCCACCCCCACCCCTGTAACCTACTGCCCCCGCAAAGAAAATAAAAAATTAAAATGAACAAACACACACACACAAAAAGCCCACCTTCCAACCACAACAGAAGCATCGCTGCCCCCTCCGGGCGGTGGCCCACTCCTCTGTCAACCTTCTCTCATGCCCATCACAGCTGTCTCCTTTCCAGTTCCACCTTGCATGTCCCACTCCACCCCTCCATCTTCCCAGGCCCTCTATCACAGATCCCTTTGCCGTAGTGGCCTTGGGAGCTGGGGTTTGTCACTCAGTAGACAGCTTTACTTGCAAATGTTTGTGGCAATGACATTGGTCTGGTTCAAGGCCTCTGGCTTCTGCTATACCATCAATACTAGGGCCTCGCTGGGACTCCTCTCAGGTATCCTGCTGTTGCCTAGAGTCATGGAGATCCTGTGGCTATGGTTCTGGCCCCTTCACGTGCTCCAGCAGCTCATAGATGGGGTGGATGTTGGGGTTGGCAAACTCAAAGACCCCCCCAGACCTGGACCTGGGTGGTAGCTGTGTTGGTCAGCATGGGCTTCCATGGGGGCCCACATAGCTGCAAGGTGGCCAGCAAGCACCCAGGCCACAACTGGTTAGCCTGGATCTTCCAGAGTCATCTAGTTACCATTGGCTATTACTGGCTTGAGTGGGAATAGGGCTCTGGCCGTCATTGTCTCTGACCACCCCAGTCTGGATTAGGTTGAAGGGAAGGAGTGTCAGACATGGAAGGACCCTGTGCTGGATAGTTCTATATCAACTTGACACAGGTATTGCCATCATCTGAGAGGAGGGAAACTCAACTGAGAAAATGTTTCCATAAGACCGGGTTGCAGGCAAGCCTGTAAGGCACTTTTTAAATTAGTGGTTGATGGGGGAGGGCCCAGCCCATTGCAGATGGTGCCATGCCTGAATGGTCCTGCGTTTTTATAAGAAAGCAGGCTGAGCAAGCCATGAAGAGCAAGCCAGTAAGCAGCATTCCTTCATGGCCTCTGCATCAGCTCCTGCTTCTATGTTCCTGCTTTGTTGGAGTTCCTATACTGATTTCCTTCAGTGACAGACAATGATGTGGACACAGAAGCCAAATAGACATTTTCCTCCCCAAGTTGCTTTCTTTTGGCCATGGTGTTTCATCACAGTAATAGTAACCCTGACTAAGACAGGCTCTGCCACTGCTCCAAGAATATCTGACCTCCTGGGTTGGTAGATCTGGTCTTCCCTTGTCTTTCAGGAGGAATGGTGCAACTAAGAAACACCTTTTCATCCAAAGGGTTCTTTTAGGGAAGCCGAAGATGAGTTTGTGCATCTTCAGGGTGATGCTGAGACAAGGCAGAAGACCAGGAGTGGAGGTGGAGGGGTATCAGAAAGATCAGAGCTGCCCGCCCCGTCTCCAGAGAGACACAACCGTCCTGGAGAGTGGCCGGAGGGGGAAGGGAGAAACAGCAGCTGACTCAGGGAAAACAGACTGAGGTGGGATGTCTGAGAGGTTTCCTCAGTACCCACCCCAGGGCCTCAGGATTCCGGGTCCTTCTGGAGCATTGATTGCAGAGACCCGGAGACCTGCAGAGCAGAACAGGCCCCGATGCAGGTCCCTGGCAAACCACCCTTACCCCGCCCCTGCCCGGGACTTCTCAGAAACAGTCTTCCTGTGGCTACCAGACTGTGGGCAAACTCTGGGGACCAGAGGTTTGTCTCTCGCCATCACTGCTGCTGATGGCCGAGTTCACTGATAAGCATCTGTTAGGCCCTGGGACCTTTGGGGCCCGGAAGACATCTGGCACAGTCAGAGCTCATTCTGTGAGAAGTGCCACTCGGGGCTGGGGTCCCTGCTCTCACTATTTTACGTGAAAATAAATATTTCTGCCACACTGGCTTCTGCGTCCCCAGAAAGGCCACTGTGGTAATGTGGTCCCTGTGACCTCAAGCAGGTCATCTCAGCTGCAATGCACTATGGGATGCTGCAGGCTACCTAGGCCCAGCGATAAATGCGGCCCTCTGCCACGCGAGACAGAGCCCGATTCTGCCCATTTCGCACACAGGGAAACCGAGGCCCCCCTGATTTGTCAAGGTTAAAACGGGGGCTGTGGAACAGGTCAGGCAGGCTGCCTTCAAGCCTAAGCACTTCAGAGTGGCCTGGTGTGTATGGGAAGGACAGTCACATATAGCATCATAGCCATCACAGGGAGCCTGCTGTATGTCACGCGTACCTTGCCTGTAGACCTTGTTCAATCTGCACATCATGTCTACACAGTAGGTGTGATGGCTCATTTTGATTGTCAGCTTGACAGGAACACACCTCTGGGAGGGTCCGCAGGGTCATTTCCTGCAAGAATTCATTGAGGGAAAAGACCCTTTCCTAGAGTAGGAGAGTGGGTGGCACTCTCCAGAGGGTGACCTGGCTCTAAAGACATACACACTTCTTGGTGGTGGGTACAGCTGTCCCATTTGCCCTCACCCCTGTCCTTGACATCAGACGGCTGCCACTCTGCCTTCCACTATGAACCGAAGAACAGCAGCTCTCTCAGAAATTCTCAGGCCTTTAGTGCCAGACTGGTCCTGCCAAGTCAGCCAACCACCTGGTTCTCAGCCCGAGGTGGGATTCCCCTCTGTGTGCTATGAATATGTTTTATGATTATTGGTTAATAAAGAAGCTGATTCAGCCTATAGCAGGGCAGACTATAGCCAGGCTGGGGTGTAGCATGAGGGCCGGCTTGTTGGGGTTTCTGTCCCACCCGGTACCCCACAACCGGCATACCCCAAAGAAAATCAATCACACAGAGATCTCTATAAGTTATAAAGCTGATTGGCCCATTAGGTCAGGCTTCTTATTAGTCCCTGTAACTTATATTAATCCATTATCATTATCTATGTTAGCCATAATGGCTCAGTACCTTTCTCAGTGTGACAGCTTACATGTTGCCTCTTCAGTGGTCTGCGCAGGAATGGCGGAGGGACCTTCCTCCTCCGTAACCTTATTCTATTCTCATTGCCCCGCCTCTACTTCCTGTCTGGTTGACCCGCCTATACTTCCTGCCTGGCCAATCAGCGTCTTATTAAAATACATGATTGACAGAATACAGACAATTCTCCCACACCACTGGGGGAGATATATAGAGAGAGTAGGCAGAGTCAAGGAGACGCACATAGCTGCCAAGGGAGGCGGACACACTGCAACTGCCCAAGAAGTAAGAGGTAACAAACCACGTGCCTTGGGGTAGAATATAGAATACTAGAAATGGGTTAATTTAAGATATAAGAGCTAGCTAGAAATATGCACAAGCTATTGTCCAAACAGTATTGTAATTAATTTGGTTTCTGTGTGATTATTCGTGTCTGAGTGAACAAGAAAGGAACGAGCAGTCTCCCTTTACATCAGCCCCCTGAGTGTGCACAGATGGCCATCACTATTTCCACTCACTTCCTAGTGTGTAAGTCACTAGCAAGTCCCCGTATATCATACATTCCATTCACTCTGCCCTCTAGAGAATACTGCCCGAAATAGTCATGGTATTCAGAGAGGTTTTAGAGAAAACAGAATTGTAAGGATGAACTTGAGTTTGGTGGTATCTGCAGCTGACTCCACTAAACTCAAAGCCTTCTGGTAACACAGAGAGCACTGGAAATCATGCTGGGAGCCGTTTAGAGAAAGACACGTGCCAAACACAGCTGGTGCTCCCAAGTCACCTCTTAGTGCAGCAGTGAATTCAGTGACTCGACACAGAAAGCTTCAGATTGTTTCTGGAAAACTAAGAATGAAATGAAGCAATCTGGCTGCTCCCAACATCTTTGGCTAAAGCAACAAAGGACAAGATTTAGTGGAGAGATGAAAAATTTCAAATTGCGTAACCAGCCTACAGGTTTCTAAGTGTGTCCTGGAAGAGATCTCTCTGGCAGCCATAGGACTCAAATTGCTGAAAACCAAACCCAAGCCCTTGCTGGACAATTGACTGTATCAAATGCAACTTACGTCTCAGCTTTGAAAGGGGCTGACAGTTAAAATGAGGGTACCGAGGCTACACATGGTGGCACCCATCTTTAGTCCCAACACTGGGAAGAGGATCTCTCTGAGTTTGAGGCCAGCCTGGGCTACATAGGAAGTTTCAGGCTAGCCAGGGCTACATAGTGATATCCTGTCTAAAAAAATTAAATATATATATACCTTATATATATATATTTAATTTTTTAAAATTTTTATATGATATAGATACACAAGAGGACCACTGAGTGGGGAGTCTGGGCTCGATGTGGCTGCTCACACAGTTAAAGAGATCCCAACAGCTGATTTGATTGGTGTAGTGTCTGTCAAAAGATGACCTAGTGTGAACGATCTGAATGTGTCTGATACCCCTTGGTTTAGCCGATGAAAGAATTGAAAAAGCTCAAGTTGAAATGTGGGAGTGGCTTTGCCATAGGGAAACTGATCCTCCATGAGGGCAAGGTCTAGAAGCCGCGCTCTTTTCTTCACGGCTACTGGCCAGAACCAGATGTGTGAGGCAGAAGCCGGCACATCTGGGAAGCTCTGCCATTTCTCAGCTCACCAGGGCTTATCGTGGAAGCTGCTGCTGCTCAATTAGATAACTTAAAAAGCAATGGAGCGAATGAGATCCTGAAGTCGCAAGGGCCAAGCGGCAGCACTCAGTCTCCAAAGGCGAGGTGCGGGTACTTACTGTAATGGACAGCACAGGCAAGGAGAGGCTGGTGATGTCTGCCTCAGGGAGCCGCTTGGCACTAGCTAATTAGTGGGGTTCCCAGAAGGGGGCTAGATAGGAAGCCTATTAAGTTTTGCTCTCGCTGCATAAACGTAGCAAGTGAACAAAAGACTGCCTTGAATCACAGCACTTAGAGAGTTATGGCTCCGCCACCAATTTCCAGGTGAGCCAGTTTCCAGACCCAGGATGCCTTGAGTGACGAGGAGGGCATGTCCCCTTGAGGCAGACCCTGGCTGCCAGGATAAATGTACATTGGGGAAAATGAAATAATCGAACCTCTCTGGGCCTCCTGGATACTGGCTCTGAGTTGAGTGGGAGACCCCAGACAACATTATGGCCCTCCAGCAAGGGCTGCATAGGCAGGTTTTCTGGAAGTCAGATGGTAATGGAGTTTTACCCAAAGTCTGACCCACAGTGGGTTCAGGGTGAACCCAATCTCATCCTAGGGTTATTTCCCCAGTCCCAGATGGCATGGCTGAAGAAGGTATGCTTTGGGGTTGAAACTTTCTGCACTGTGGTCCCATGGCCTCATGTTCTATGGCCCAAAGCCTTGGTTCCAAACCTGGGAGTGCTTCTGCCTGGAGATACAACAAGCACTTGTTGCACTGGAAGCTCAGAATTCTTGAATACTCTGGGTTTCTGATAGACTTGAGTCTACAGGCTAAGAATAACTGTTAGAAGGGGTGACTGATCCATATTGTTTGGGGTGGGGGGATTTGATTGCTTTGCCACAATGGAAGCAAGGAGGAGTATGTCTGGAGGGTGGGAGATCCTTGCAGTGGTCCACAGCCTTCCTAATGCTGTGACCCTTTACTACAGTTCCTCCTGTTGTGGTGACCCCAGCCATAACATTGTTTCCATTACTACTTCAGAAGTGTAATTTTGTTACTGTTATGAATCATAATGTAAATATCTGTGTTTTCCAGTGGTCTCAGGTGGCCCCTGTGAAAGGGTAGGGCATCTTTTAATGTTACCATGTCCTGTGATTAAAGTCAATGACAAACTACAACTCAATCCAGGCAGGATGGCAAAGGGCATGGGTCCTTCAGGGATGAAGATGTGGGTCACCAGCCCAGGTAAAGAACTGAGACCTGCTGAGGTACATACTGAGGGCAGAGAAAATAGAGAATGGCTAGTAGAGTAAGGTAGTTGGTTATAAATATCAACTGTGGTCATGTGACCAGTTACAGACGGGAGGATTGGTCAGCCATGAGTGTTTCTGGATCCACTTCATTAACAATGTATCTTTGTACACATAGATATGTACACATTTGTTAAAAGATGCTTATGTTTTCTTTTATCTTCTTTTCTACCATTTTACATATATCAACCGAGAATATATCAGTAGTTACGTATTATTAAATCTATGCCGTATTTAAGTCAAGGCATACTAGACAACCAGGCATTTCTCAAGGAATGTTCCAGATGGAGATCTAGTGGGTTTGGTTGTTCATGGGTTAGCTGTATCATGTCAGGCAGACTATGCTTCTGCTATTGCCGTCCTCTGGAACTCAAGCAAGCCATGCGAGACGATGTGGTTGGGTGTCAGGTTGACCAGGGGGTGGACATGCGATGGTTAATCCTACTGTTAGCTTGGTAAGATCCAGAATTACGTATGACATGAATTAACTTTGATCCGTCTGAGGAGCATTCCTGGAAGGATCAACTGTGAGGAAAAAACACTTCCTCAGGGTGGGCAGCACCTTTCGAGAGACGCAGAGGAAAAGAGAGTCACGGAGGGAAAGTCCCTGTGGCTGCCTGCCTGCCTTTCGCTTCTTGCTGGCGAGTGGGGCCATTCTGTTGCTGACGCTGCAGCTATCACGGCGCCATCCACAAATGACAACCAGCTTCTTTGGTCTCCCAATAGAATGACCATCTACTGCCCAGGAACCTGTTGGGCCTTCAGTACTGAATTGGGACTGCTGAGGCATGCACTTTCAGGGCCTGAAGAGAAGCTACTGGGTCCTCAGCCCCCGTTATGCAGACTAGCACTGTTGGGGTGCCCAGCTCCAATTATACGAGCAGTGCTAATAAGCCTCCTTCTCTCTCTCTGTCTCTTTCCGGGGTCTGTGTGTTCTAACCCACTAGGTGCAGTAGGGCCCAGGTATCAGAGTTTCCCAGAGTTCCTAAAAGCCTCCTGGGAGAGCCTGGCTGGAAACCACCGCTCAGAAGGGCACCATTTCAGCACCTGGATAGCCAAGGCAGCCTGTACTCCTGCCCTACACTCCCTCTCTGCCCAACCTTGAGAAAAAAGGCCGGGGACTTAGGCCAACAGTGCTGAGGGCGGTGAATTAGGAAGCCAGGGCTTCCATGTATCTTCTCTCGGATTTGGGACAGCTGTTCAGAGTGACCCCCCAACGTTTCTGGCCAACTGGCTGGATTGACGCTGAGTGCTCCGGCTTCCTGACCACCCAGTGGTGGGTGGATGCCACAGTCGAGACACCTGCATCCCAGTCTGGATCCAGCTCAGCCTCACTGGTTTCTTTGTGCAGTTATGTGTTTGGCAGTGGCCACCTGTGTGGGTCTCTCTGGGTAAAGACCTGACCTATGACCTCCGTCAGCATGTTCCCATGCTGTGCCTAGCCCTCAGGCGGTACATGATCTAACGAATGTGGAGGTGGACCCACCCACTAGACGGGAGATGTCACATCTGACTTGAGGTTGAGTCATCACCCTCAGTGAGGAAGGCCACTCCTGGGAGTCCCTGGGTTCAGTGAGCTGACCAGAAAAACCCAGAAGAAAAGCCTCCTGCTAGCCCAGGGGCTAGAACTTCTGAGAACCCATGGGTGAGGAGGCACTGGCAGACTCTGGACAGTGCCTGACTCAGGATTCAGGCATATTTTATTTAGATCACTGTATGCCCTAAAACTGCCCCGGGCCATGTTCCTGAGGACAGGATGTATGGGTCCAATGTTTACGGTCTTTGCTGAGGTAGAAACCACCCAACTTGAACATTTCTTGCTTTCTCCATAAGCCGTGCCTTGCAGCGGGCCATCCCCAATCTACCCTGCTCACCATTGCCCCAGAGGTTAGAGTTGAGCCTCACATAGATCTGTTTGGAGTGGGCAGCTCTCTTGTGGAATATTATTTTAACTGTGTAAAGATGCATTTGTTTCTGCTGCTTTTGTTAATGATGCGAAGTATTACCTTTGTTTGATTAAATAAAATTAACCCCCCGGGATCACGAGGCTGAGTCAGCAGCTAGCTGACAGGAAGTGGTAGAGAGGAATTAAGTGTAGCAAGGGTTCTTTAGTGGGAGCTGAGCAGAGGGACGCTCCTTTACTCAGGAGATGTGAGCAGGAGAGAAGGTTAGCTACTTGCTGCTCAGCCTTTCTGAGCTAGGAGGATTTCTACCTTAATCTTTGAATCTTGAGTTCTATGGAAGGACAGAGGTGTCGATAAAGTTTCCTTTCGCGATCTTGAGAGAGCAGGTGCCGGCGGGAACGGAATTCCAGCATGACTGCAGCCCGTGAGGCTGAACTGTTCCTGGTAGCTGCGGAGTTGCAGTTGCCGGCTGGGGCAACAGTTGCTTAAAGAGCAGTCACTGCATTAAATGCAAACCGGCACAGCTCAGGTGCCCCAGCTGGGCATGGACGAGCTTGGCTTATCTACGGGGCCGAGATGGTAACTGCTCTCATTACTCTTCTCATTCTGGCAGATGCAGTGATGCCTGGGCATGAGGTGTCCCCTAAAAATCCATCTCTGAAACTCTCTGAGCCTGTGCTTCACAACCATGTGAACTTTCCAGAGCTCCAATGCCCAGATTCCCACCAACATCATTCAAGGCTCTGGGGTGGTCTAGTCTTTAACAGCCTCAGGGGAATGGCTTTTCTCCATCACTGCGATGCTGAATCATGTTTCTGTCTGCTTCTGTTAGTGGCCAGCAAAAGACAGTGTAGTGAGATATGGGAACATCAGGATGGAGTTATTGAGAGTGGTCTCAGAAAAGTCAGGGCGTCTGGTTATTCCCAGAGGAAGGTGAGGTGGTGGGTTTAGGTGAGGGAAGATGGGGTGCATTTCTAGACACGTGTCAAGAGGTTGTCATAGGACCAGAAACAGGTATGTGCTCTGGGAGAAACAACAGGGCCGGCTGATCACTGTGAGGGGAGCCCCAAATATTACATTAGGGAATTGGAATACTAGGCTGAAGACAAGAGACAGTAGGATCAGTTCTGTCCTTCCGAGGTTAGGGTCCAGTAAACATTTACAAAAGGTCATGGCCAGCAGCCTTTCAGCATCCGGCAGTCTCAGCACTGGCTGCCTTCCACCAGCACCCATGGGAGCTGTGGGGGCCTCAGAGCAGCTGCTACAGAGCCCTGCTAGCTCCGGATACTTATTTCCAAGCTGTTCCTGTATCTTGGCTATCACTCAATGATCTCAGCCAGGGTAGAGATAAACTCACCCCCATATCTGAGTTACTAGGGCCGCAGCACCTAGCCAGCCTGGGCTACAAAGGATCTTAGATCTTTGTTCTGAGTCCCAGCCCCTGGTCAAGGAGGAGCTGGTTTCTCCAAGTTGTCGCAGCAGGCCTGGCTGAACGAGCCACTTCATGAATTGTTCATGAGACAATTGAGACAAGGCTTGAATGCCATGGTCTTGCTTTGCAACGGTTTAGGAGGGGCGCAATGGATCATGTTTATGGGGGGAGCTGTGAGTCCTGGTGTAAATGGAGACAGACCTCTCTCCACATGCAGTGTCTCCTGGTGTGCTTAGCATGTCTCTAGCATGTGCTTCCATGTGGAGGGTGTTTCTGCTGCAGTTCCGTACAGCGCTCCCACTCCTGATTTCTCCAGGAAGCACTTGGAGCCAACTGATAAAAAGTGCGCCAACAATGTTGCAATGTTACAGTGTGCCATGAGGTCCTTAGGGGACTCTGGGACATCGCTGTCAGTTGTCAGACTGCTGCTTGTGCGGTAAACGCCAGGAAATAAGACGGTAGTCATCCCAGCATCCCACACTGTTTCCTTGCGACCTTCCTCTCTCCCTTCTTGTCTGCCCTCCTTCCCTCCTTCTTCCCTTCTTTCCTCGCTCTTTTTCGCTCTCTCTCTCCGTTTCTTCTGATAGGGCCAAGTCAGCCTGGAACTCCTGGCTCAGGCAATCCTGCCCTAACTTTCTAAGTGGCCAAGGCACAGGTGTGTGCCACCACCATGCTTGGCTGTGATTCTTTCCTTAATTGCTACTTCATTCCTCTAGCAGTAGGTGCATCCTGTTTGTTTTACCATTTCCTACCACTGGACGTCTATATGATTTCTGCCATAGCTAGAATAGGTTACATGGCAATGAATATCTGGAGGAAGTTATCATGTTTGTTTATTATTATTACTATTAATATTTCCTTAGACTTAAATGATTAGGTAGGGCAGAGGAGACGTTTCAGGGCTCTTGGAACATGACAGCAAGTGACTCTGTGCCAAGTCCTTCCTGTGTCAACCTTAATTGTTGGCCTAAGGGCTTCATATCCTGGAACACATATAATTCTTGATCAGCATGGGCCAGGCTCTCTGGCTTGTTGTTTTTTGTTTTTCTTTTTGCTTTGGCACAGAGTCCCATGTAGCCCAGGCAGGCTTCAAATAGCTATATAGATGAGCGTATCCTTAAACTCTTGATGTGTCCCCCTCCCAAGTGCTGGAATTACAGGAAATCCCCTTACAGCTAGATCAGAGCACACTCTTGGTGAGAGTGTTGTTCTCTTAACAAAACACTACTAGGGGCCAAACACTTTTGGGACTGTGGACGCATGTGGGGAGAGACTCAATGGAGGAGCGGGAAATTAGCATTTAAAATAGAGGCAATCACTCAACCCACATCAGAGAAGCTGCTTCTTGCAGTAGATGGAAATTAACCCAGAGACCCACAACTGGACAATGCAGAGAGTGAGAGGTTTGGGGCACTCAGCCCTAAATGGGATGCCTTTATCATACCCCTTTCCCTCAAGGCTCAGGGGTCTATGCAGAAGAGGAGGCAGAAAGAGTTTAAGAGCCAGAGGGGATGGATGTCGCCAAGGAAACTGTCTTCCAGACACAGTAGGATTGATGCTCATGTGAACTCACAGAGACCATGGCAACAGACACAAGACTTGCATAAGTTCAAGTCAGATGTGGTTCCAGCACAGAGATCGGGAGTAGACACAGGGCCCCACCCCTAACCCAAGAAGCTACCTATAATCAATATACACTGTCAAAAGGAAAATCCATTCTCTCCAATGGAGTATCTCTAAGTATCAGCCATGCTCCAGAGCAGGTCCCATGGCAAGGAACAATAGACCAATAGAAAACAAATTCAAAAGTGGGTTTTTGTTTGGTTGGTTGGTTTACCTTTTGCTTCATTTTGCTTTGTTTTTGCTTTTTGGGGGGTTCAGGGGGAGTCTGGTCTTTTGCTTGTTTTGATTTTTGTCTTTGTGGCTTTTTTTTTCCCTTTTGTGTCCTTTTTATTTTTGAGAGACAGAACATAAAGTTGGAGGACTAAGAAAATGGGGACGATCTGGGAGGGGTTGGGGAAGGGGAAAACATGACCAAATTATTTTGTCTAAACATTTTTAAATAAAAATATAAATAAAATAGAATCAAAATAGTGTGTGGCACAAGTGTGGTGGCCCAGAGCTGTGACACCAGGACCTGGGAGGTGGAGGCAGTTCACAGGCATTTTCAGGGACAAAAGTTCAAAGCCAGGCTAGGGGCCGGTCACATGACACCCTGTTTCAAAACCCTAACCAAAACCAACAGCAACAAAATTTCTGTCTTTCGTACCCTGATATGGTGTGTGTGTGTGTGTGTGTGTGTGTGTGTGTGTGTGTGCACATTTGTGGCTGTCCCTTAGCATCCTCGAGGGATTTGTGCCAAGATTTCTCTTCAGCTATCAGCCTGTTCGGATGCCCATCTGTACTCAGAGATGGTTTCCTAATTGCATGGAACCCGTACCTGTCCTCTAGTGCACACCACCTGGACGTGATGTATGGTGCTCAGCACAGCATCGGTGCTGCCTAACTATTCATGCTGCACTGCTCGGGGGAACGGGGATGGTGGGGAAAGTGTGTATGCTCTGTCGAAACACAAATTTTCTTTTAAAGATATTTTCCGTCACTAGTTGATTGACTCTGTAGACACAGAACCAAAAACATACAATTGTAATGATCATCAGTTATATTTGTATGTACGTATTACATTTGTAATACAGTTACATCGATTGTAATTCCCTTCCCCCACATCATTAAGACGCCTTGGTGGAATTCAGGTACTGCTGCCCTCTAGGGAGCAATGGCGTCACAGGTCCTTCGTGAGCTTACTCTTAGGAAGGTCAGCTTCCTCCAGGCTGACAGCCGCCTCTATGAGAAAACTCTCTTCCCCGCAGTGCTTCTAACCAACTCTTCAGAACAGTTTCTGGTTGGCCTAGACCATTGCCGTGAATCCTAAGCACATTCTGACTCCAGACGACTGTGTCTGGGGAGTGGTGGTCAGCCTGGAGGAGTTGGCTCATGAGCCCAGTGGATTGGATGCTAACTGGATTGGACACTAAGAAGGTGTAGTCGGAAGTGACTACTTCTCATAGCTTAGAAGGCTGGGGAGTCCAAAGTCAAGGTGCAGGCGGATCTGGTGTCTGGTGAAGGTTGGCTTCCTGGTTTGCAGATGGCCATCTCTCCATGGTGTCCTCACACAGCAGGAGAGAGACGGGAACAAACCTGTGAATGAGCATCCTACTCTATTTTGAGACAGGTTTTCTCTGTGTAGCCCTGGCTGTCCTAGAACTTGCTCTGTAGATCAGGCTAGCCTCGAACTGACAGAGTTCCGCCAGCTTCTGCTTCCCAAGTGTGAGCATTAAAGGTGTTCACCACCACTGCCGGCTGAGCTTCCCATTCTGAACACCTAATAACCGGTCACAGCCTAATTTCCCTTCCTGTCACATGGAGTTAGGTTACAACCTAATGGAACTTGAGGGCACATGTGCAGTCCCTAACAGGGAACATCACAAATGCCACGTACTGGAAGCTCAAATAACAGAAATTTAGCGCTCACTTGTCTCAAGTCTGGAGAAGAGCAAGCTCCTGAGAGATCAAGGCATTGGTGCAGTTGGTTTCTTCAGTGGTCCCTCTCCTTGGATGATGGATGCTGGTCTTTGTCCCGGTCTTCACATCATCTTTGTGTGTGTCCTGATCTTTTTCTTATTGTAGACACTAGTTGTATTGGCTTAAGGTCCATCCATATGACCTTATTTTACCTTAATTATCCTTCAAAGATCCCGTCTTCAAATACAATTATTTTTTGAGGTTTTGGGAATGGGGGCACAATTCAGCCTATAGTAGAAGGCAAAGTCCCTATTTCTAGTATGTTCCCAGACGATGCTTCTGTGGAATTTACATCCTAAATGACAATGGAGCATGTGTTTGGATGGCCCCACAGCCCTGCAGCCATGATGGGTGGAATCTGTCCTGGTACCTGCATGGAAGGGAAGGAAAAATTGCTTCACATTGACAATACTGAGTAGTGTGTATTGAAGGGAAGTAGTTCTAACTGACATAAAAAAAATCAAATGCCTATAAATGGGTAATGACAATATCATTTGGCTAATATTAGCAGTATGCAAACAAACCACCTGGCCATGGACATTCAACGACAAGATTAGTTTTTTGAAAGGCAGCCATTTGTCAAAACATAGTCAGGATTAAGCAGAAAATGATCAACTTCCTGAATGTGTTTTGGTCCACACTGAAGGTCCCTCGAGAACACCGAGGGAACACTGTCAGCCGCTTTTGATCAAAGCGCTAGCTGACTGCAGGAAGTGTGTGAATTTTGTCTCATAGTTTGATCATGAGAAAGGTGGTCCCTCTAGTGGGCTGAGTGGTGGCGTCTACAAAGGTCTGTCTACGCACACGTTCCAGGACACCTGTGAATACGACCTTGTTTGGGGAAAGGGTCTACATAGATGCAATTAAGCTACAGAGCTTGAGACTAGGACCCTAAATCCGGTGATGTGTGTCTTAAAAGAGACAGAATGGGACGCAAGTTCAGACTAAAAAAGGTCACAAGACTATGTGATGCAGACTGGAGTGAGGTGGCCCTCAGTAATGTGCGGAGCCACCAGAAGCTGGACGAGGCACAGAAAAGGATCTTTTTGGAACCTATGGAGATAGCCACAACCCTGGGATATCTGTTTGGGACTTCTGGTCCTAAGACAGTGAGACTGTAAGTCAGCTGTATTGAGCCACTAAGTTTCTGGTGTTTTTGTTACACTCTAGAGAAATAATTCAGCCTCTAAAAATCAAATCATTAAGATTCACGGACATAGGGTGGGTGATTAAGTTGAACTATGGCACTGACTGTCATTTTGAGATCCACCGGCATGTGTGCCCCGGGAGCAGGCTGGAAGAGAATGCCCTATCCTAAGTAGGTCAGTGCTGGCACTCTAGGGGCATAAGGGGGGCTTCCCACCCTTGGTTTCTGCCCTTGCTCCTTGGCAGGACCCTTCTTTTTCTCATATCTCCAAACTTGTCCAGGTTGAATGATCTGGCCCCAGTCTGCCTTCAGCCCACACTGGTGTCTGTTCTCGTGCCCGAATGCCAGCGTCTACATCTGCTCCCGTTCTCCTGATGATGCCAAGGCCCCAGCAGTCGAAAGGGGCAGAGTTCTAAAGCAAGCCTTGTCTGTGGAACCTGGCTGAGCAAACACCACATTGCCTGTGACAGATAGCTTCCCACATGAGGAGCATTAGTGACAGTCACACACACCCTAGGAACTACGCAGCCTCAGTTTGAGGCAAGTGGACCTGGATAGCCCTCTGACTAGGATGACCACTGAGTCTGAAAAGACAGGGGCATTTCAACGCCCTAGCAGTGACTAAACAGGTTCCAACCCTCCCTGGGCCGCTCACTGTGCCTGGGAGCTATTTAGCTGGGTAGTCAGACAGTGGCTACCTGCAGGGCAGAGAAGCTCAGAAACTGTAAACCGCTCAGTGCTTGAAACCGGACACAGTATTAACATGAGTCTGCAGTCCAGAGGATTACTGGAGAGCCACTGGCTATCAGTGCATGCTGGAAGCTGAAGCTGTGTTCTGATATCAGTGAAGTATGGTCACGGCCGCCATGGCGGTAGCTGCAGCAGCGGCAGTGGTGGTAGCGATAGCGGTAGCAATGGCGGCGGCAGAAGCAGCAGCATCAGAACAGATACACTCAATAACGAGGAGTCAGAGCTCTTTGTGGGGAAAGAAGCATGTTGCCCTTCCCCTCCCTCCCCCGGCTTTATATATCTGAGTTGCTGCAAGGCGCTGCCACTCTGGGGGAGGCTCGTCCCCTCCCAGGTAGTTTTCCCAGGAAAAGTCCTGACAGACTCACCCAAAACTGTGTCTCTTAGTTGATTGCAGAGCCAATTAAATAGACAACCAAAATTAACTATCAGATGCATATTAAATAACTTCTAGATTCTTACCACTGCACCCAGGTCTTCTTGTTGCTGACATTTGATTATTTCTGGGGTTGCTATGCCCCAAATCACTGCCTATTCCTGTATACCACGTGTTCATGGGGCTCTCCTATCAACTCCCAGCCCTTCAACGGTAAAGATGGCTCCTTACATTTCTGGAGCTTGGTGCCATGGAAGATTCCTGACCAGATGTGGTGTGGACATATGCCTGTTTGGAGAAAGTTAACTTCTGAATTTCATCCCTGCAGTTAAATGTGCACAGATGTCTGCAGCCAACACGAGGACATAAACATTCTACTGAAGACTCCCTTGGGCCACGTGACCCACACACACGTTCTTATGGACCTATTTAAAAGTCCTGTAAGATGCAGTTTAAGAATTTTGCGGGGCGGTGGTGACATACTCCTTTAATCCCAGCACTGGGAAGGCAAAGGCAGGCAGATCTTTGTGAGTTTGAGGCCAACCTGATCTATAAGAGCTAGTTCCAGAACAGCTAAGGATTGTAACACAGAGAAATCCTGTTTCAAAAACAAAAACAAACAAACAAAAAAAAACAAAACAAAAAAACCAAACCAAACCCAAAAAAGGAATCTCTAACCTGAAATTGAAACTGTGTCGCTTAGCTTTTTGTCTCTGGGACAAATGCATGAATGGAGCTATGTAAAAGGAAGAAAGGTTTATTTCAACTCCTTAGTTCAGAGCTTGAAGCTCATGAGCGCGTGGCCCCACTGCTGTGAGTCTGTGGAAGACCAAGTGTTGTGGTGGAGAGGGTGGACAAGCAGAGCTTCTCACCCTGTGACAGCCAGAAAGGAGAGAGAGAGAATGAGAGAGAGAGAGAGAGAGAGAGAGAGAGAGAGAGAGAGAGAGAGAATGAGAGAATGGTAGGAAGAAGTCGGGAATAAGGTCCTTCCCAACCTACTTCCACCCAGTCCCACACCCTAATTTCCACCGCCTCCCACTAATGCTATCAGGTTAGGAATCCACCAAGGGATTAATCCAGTGATTAGGGCAGAGCCCCTTGGAGCCTGTCACCACCTACCCAGAAAGTCCAGCTATCAGCTGGCAGCAAAACCTTTAATATATGAGCCTCTGGGAGGATCTCATGTTCAGTCTATAACCCTCACAGGATGCCACACTACAGGTCACGGCCCCAGGCAGGAAATACATTTGAAAAGCTCAATTTTGCTGCTGTTAATTATGAAACTATTAGAAATGTTGCCTAGGATTGTCTTTCGGCTACGTGTAAAGGTGTATATAAAATACAAATGAATGTAGGCCCTGAAGTATCCCGGTGTGAATGTACATAGTCATCACATCAGAGTCTAAAGAATAAAGACGGAATCCGACCATATTCACGACTTCAGTTCCTCCCTCTTCCTCTCCATGAGACTGGGTATTGCTCTGTAGCCCCGGCTAGCCCAGGACTTACAATGCTCCCTCAACCTCTCAGCTGCTGAGATTATAGGGGTGTGTCACCACATCTGGACTTCCAGCAACTTTGGTCAGTAAGCACAGAGACTGTACATTAGAGTCTGTGCATCAGCTCAGCAGTGTGGGGTCCTCTGGTTTTGGTATCAATCTCTGCTGCTCTTATACCACAGGCTGGTTCACTTTCTAGACAGTCGTATGCTTTAAGCTGGTTCAGCTAACATGATAACCACTCATTTTTTAAAATGTAGGTAGAACCTACCTATTACCACAGTTGAGCCTGGAAACATTTTTTTAGTCCTTTTGTTTTCTATGCTAAATATTTTTCTACGGATCTTCCCAAGTTTACTGTGTCTTCTTAGGCCTTGGGGTAATACGTTTTTGATAAACTTTTCTTCTACTATTTCTTCTCATGCTTTTCTAACTCTTGATCCCTTTCCCATTAGATGGTTTTGACAATCATAAGTTATGGTGATCTGGATTAGAGTGGCTCCCGTAAGCTCATATGCTTGAATACTTGGTCCCCACTTGGTGGAACTGTTTAGGAAAGATTAGGAGGTGTAGCCTTGTGGGGGGAAGTGTCACTGGGGGTGGGCTTTGAGGTTTTAAAAGACCTATGCCACGCCCACTGTGCTCTCTGCCTCCTGCTTGTAGATAAAGATGTGAGCTCTCAGCTGTCCTGCTGCCAAGTCCTGCTCTGCCGTCATGGACTCCAGCCCTCTGGAACCATAGCCCAGTTAAGCACTTTCTTTTGTAAGTCACCTTGGTCATGGTGTTTTGTCGCAGAGACAAAAAAGTGGCAAAGACACGTCTAGTCTTAAAGAGCTTTACTTGGTTCTTTTTTTTTTTTGGCCTGATCTTGATCTCTATAAATGTATTAATTATACTTGTTTTGAAAGCACAATTTCTTTCTCATACAACTCCTCCTTCTTGGTGTTTTATTAGTTAAGTTTGATCTCTCTTTTGTGGTGAGCTTTCCTTAGTTATCTGAGGTGACTTCATGAAGTGTTCCTGTAAGTTCTTGTAAGTGGGTTATCCGTGTATTTCCAGCATGGGTGTAATAGGCAGGCTGTGTTGCTAGTGGGGGGGATACTGAATGGGCTTTTGGATACAGGTGACCCCCATTTAGTAACCCAAACCTGGGGCTTCACTCTGTCCCCTGTACTGTACTATATACACTGGGAACTCCCCCAAAGCTCCTTCCACCGTTTCTGAGACTGGGGCTTTGATTTTCTTGTTCATTTGGATCCCGGCTCTGTTCAAAGCCTGGTGCATGGAGTGCACTCATGCCCTGGGTATCTGCTGCAGAGCAACAGGTCACTCCGAAGCGCAGTGGTGGCTTCAAACAGCAGTTGCTCTTAGCGTAACTCAGGGGCCTTGGGGTGGGCGAGGATTGCAGGGGTTAGACACACTTGGCGCATCAGACGGAACACCAACACATGCCATCTCCATGTGTCTTGGGTGTCCTCTCAGCATGGTGAGAAGTATGCCCAATGACCAGGCAGAAATGGAATCAGCTTCCTGACTGGCTTGCCCTATGGGTTCCCTTTAGAAGTCACTGACCCACCAGACTGTAGAAGAAGCAACAAAGACCAATGATGGGTGGGAAGCGTGTCAGAATGTCTTGTAAGCGCTGAAATGGAAGATCTCTTTTCAGTCATTTTGGGGAATACAATTAGCCACAACTCTCCTTTCCCCAGCTTTTCCAGGGACGGATGGATATATAGACTTTTGTTGATAACATGGATTTTTATTCAATGCCAGCTTCAGGATTGATGTAGGGTGTGCTACACACAGACTTGGTCTTTCATCCAGTCCAGGAAGCATAGATTGGGGACTCAGGGAAAACGCAGACATGGCTGGAGCACCTGGGATGCCCCATCACCAAGTGTGACCTAAGATACCCACTGGGTCACACAGCAGCATGGAGATCAGCCATGATCCCCATCAGACGCACACCAGACCTTCCACCCCTATGCCACCATGACTGTGCTCACAGAAGGTCGGGCAGACACTGTTTGGGACCATGGCTCTCACTAGACCGCCATGAACGAGCCTTTGGTCTCACCGAGCTTCAATTGCATGGACCACACAGTGCTGCTGACGCAGGGAACATGGAACCAGAAGGAAGAGCATTTAGTACGCAGGGAGTACTTCGCCATTGGCTTGTAAACACAGACAGCTCAGGCACAGAGTGGGAAAGACGTTTTCCCAGAGCCACACAGAGAAGCTAAAGTTCAAACATAGGCCTCTCTGCTCCTGCCAGCTGACTCTTTCTCTGGAACCACATCTTGAGAGAGACAGTGACCCAGAGAGAAATCACATCATGGTCCAGGTGTCTTTCTGTTTGGTGTCAAATACACGGCATCCTGTCCACAGCGGGCATGTTTTTGTGGTGGGGATCAGACATGGTCCCCTCACATGCAAGGCAAGTGCCCTCTGCTCCCATGCGGCATTCTAGACCCGTGGTGGACACGCTGCTCTCTAGCCTCAATGTTGTCCTTGAGCATCTGTGCGTCCCTGTGCTTCCCACAGGCTCAGTTAGCTCCTGTAACAAGGTGAGCCCCAACTTGGTACACTCTTACTCATCCATCAAAACCCCAGCTCCCGCACCTCCTCCAGGCTGAAGAATGCAGCGTCAAAGACAGATTGTAACGAGGACAGCCCCTGGATTGCTGTTCAGACAGCGCAGATGCTCTTCAGAATTCAGAATTTCTTTTCTAACATGCATTTTTTCCCCCTGAATTTTTCATAATTTAGGGACAGGAGCAGGCGGTCAAAGCTTGTGCCTACCGGTTGCCTTGTATGGTCACCTCATTGCTTCCGCTTTTATTAGTACTACGGTGTAGCGTATGCACTCTCATCTTTTCGGCCTGACTGCCTGGCATTGCGCATGTGCATGCTGGGACCCCTGGTGTGGTGCAGGCCCAAGGTGAGTGTGTGCCGCGTTCTCCTAGGAGCTAGGATAGGCAGACCTGAGCCGACCCTTCGTCTCAAACACAGACTACTGGACAGACTCACTGCTCAGCGATGCAGGCGTCCTGAGCCGGTGTTTTGCAATCTCTGAGAGTTTTTCTCCAAAAGAATCAACGACCCCTCTCTGCCTGGATCTGCCTTTTCAAGTGATGTTCAGGCAACGCCATGCCCTGGAGCAGCATTTTAAAAATCTGATCTGACCCAACTTCTTAAAAAAATTAAAACAAGACAAACACCCGTCCCCTGCTGGGAAGAACAGCTTTTTCCCAGGCTGGTCAGTGCCGTGTCCAGGTTGCCCCTGGCAACGACACATTTTGGATTGGCGGCTTCTCTGGGCCTTTGTTTCCCAGGCAAACAGTGTGGATAGGAAGAGGTCAAGGATGCTTCCGGCCCCACGTTCAGAGAGGTCAAACCCACACCTTGGGGGGGCCTCTCCTGCCCTTTCGTCCCCTGGCTGGCATCTCAGCAGTCAGAATAAAAGCGCCTGTGTTGTGGCTTCCCAGGGGCTCTTGCCTGAAAACAGATAGTCTGGTGACCAGTGAGGGGAGCTGCTCACCACTATGGCCTTGGTTGCGCTGGCCATTTGGACCCCAGAGCTGGGAGGCTCGCCCAGGCTGCCCAGCACCCTGCCAACCCCAACCCCCGCAGCCAGAGAGCCTGCCTGTCATCCTTTCCTTTTTCCTGGAAACTTCCATCTGTCTACTCCCAGAGTATCAAAGTGGCCGATGGAGGGGACAATCCCAGCCTGGGCCAGAACCAAGTGGCAAACCCGAGGTGCATTTCCTCCAAGTTCACGAGCTCACAGCCCAGTAGTCTGTACTTGGAACTCGTGGGGCTCGGTGGTTGCTGTAGTAACCTGTGACTCGTGAGTCCCCATTCAACCATCAGGTCCAGAAGCCCTGAACACACCCTGGCAAATCCAGCCTCCAGCCCAGCTGGCATGGTCGCCAGTGGCCCTCAGAGAGGAGAGAGAGGTGGCTTTGTGTGACAGGACTCATGGTTTCCTGTGCCTGGGCTGTGAAGGCTCAGTGCTAAGCTTGTCCCTGACACAGAGCACTCAAGATTCTAAGCCCGGGTCCTTGCCTGCTCAACAGGGGGATGTTAGGCCCCTAGAGCATCCATAAAAATGCAAAGTTGATTGAGTTTCTGAACTTTTCGGGTTGTCTGTCTCCCGGAACTCAGTGAGTGGCAACTGTCTTTCCATGCTGTGTTTCTGTGGGACTGGGATTAGGATAGATTAACCCCTACCATGTAATGTGTGAGGTCTCAACCCATGACCCGGCTATGGCTGAGGAGGCCCTGGAGGTGGGCAGAATGTTCTGAAGGTGTCTTCTATGTTTATTCTGCCTCCTGGTGCTGTCTCTGATCTGGGACCTGGTGTTGACTTTATCTGTGTGTCCTCTCTGTGGTGAGTGGTCCCTCTCAGCCCGGTGACCTCGACCTAGTCAAATAACTTGCTTGGTGTCTGAGCACTTCAGGGGTGTGTGCCTGCTAAATTGTCTTCTGTGACTGATGTTGGGAGTCAAGCTCCTTCATTTCAGCCATATTCCGTGGCTAGTAAGAAAGTCCCAAGTCCCAAGGGGATGCTAATTGTTTCTAGACAGAGGCATTGTGGAGTAGGGGGAAATGTGTGGTAGCCAGTGTTGCCTTCTGGCTTCCCAATTGGCCTCAGGCATGGATTACAGGCCTAGCCCAGCTTTTTACTCGCCTTCCCCTCACCCTTGCTGGGAAGGCTCTGTAGTATAGGGTAGGGCCTAGGACTTGTTTTGTGAACAATCTCAGGGTAAATTGGAGCTCAAGGCCAATTGGGTTTGAATGGAGAATTCCGACTTGCCTGGCTAACCTGCATCTGTCTATGGTTGTTCATATAGCATTGAGCTTGTATTTCTTGGATCTCAGTTTGTGGTTCTGGAATGAGGTCATCTGCACAGAACCTCCTCCTGGAGCCAGGTGGTATGGGGTCTGAGGAGACTCTAGTAACCCCCATTTGTATCTATGATTTGGAGTGTTGGGACAGACCTGCTTACCACTGCACGCCGGCGTGGTGAGGGACAGGCTCTCGGCTGCAGCACCTTTCTGTGTGGCTGCCGTGGAGTAGGTCTACAGATGCAGCCCCAGCTGTCCTCACAGCCTGAGGCTCTCGGAGGAGTTTGGCCAGATAAAAACCACAAGAATGAAGTCGGCTGTGGGGATGGGGCTCTTGAACTTCTAGAGATGAGTCTTCCCCCAGAGTCTCAGCTTCTCTTTCGCTGTTCCCCTGTTCCTGTGTGCCTCTGACCCTCAGATCCCAGAGGGGACACAGTACACAGTGTGCATACTGGTGTGTGTGTGCGCGCGCGCGTGCTCTCTCTCTCTCTCTCTCTCTCTCTCTCTCTCACACACACACACACACACACACACACACACACAGATACAGACACACAGAGAGACACAAAGATAGTGAGAAATAGAGAGACAGAAAGAGACACAGAGACAGAGAGGAGAGAGATAGAGAACAGACTGTAGAAGCTTGTGATAATGGAAAAGTAAAGACAAACTTAACATTTTCCTTTCTCTCTCTCTCTCCCTCCCCTTCTCTCTCAGAAACAGAGTTTCTCTGTGTCCTGGCTGTCATGGAACTTTCTCTGTAGACCAGGATGACTTCGAACTCAGAGAAAACCTCCTGCCTCTGCCTCCCAGAGTGCTGGGATTAAAAGTGTGTGCCACCATCATCCAGTTTAACATTTTTCTTATTGCACAGAGAATGCAAAATATTAAGTAAAAAGTTCCAGCCTGGCGGTGGTGGTGCCTTCCTTTAATCCCAGCACTCAAGAGGCAGAGGCAGGTGGAGCTCAGAGTTAGAGGCCAGCCTGGTCTACAGTGCGAGTTCCAGGACAGCCAGGGTTACACAAAGAAACCTTGTCTTGAAAAAAAAAAGTCTGTGTCCCCTCGCTTCCTAACCTGGCCCCCAGGCACACAGGGCTTCTTGGGTCCCTAGCTGCCTGGTCACCGTGGTGTTTGTATGTACATCCACACACAGCCACAAGCATTTCTTCTTCCCCACGTGGGATCATACTCAGCAAAGATAACTCATCAAGCTCACAGACCCTTCTTAGAGGGCACACGAGTGCAGAAGTATCTCTTTCTTAGCTGGTCCTCTTATGTGTGGGATGGGCAGACAGCAAGCTGGCTGAATAGCGGCTGGGCTCTTGCATGTGGGCGCCCCCTGGACGCTGTTGAGGGAACTGCTCCAGGATTCTGGCTAAGTGAAAGCTGGGCTGTCAAACCTCTGGCGAGGGAGCCTATCTATTATTCTCCCTGTCCCAGGCTGTGGCTTCAGTGTGGTTGTAAGGGAGGTCTTGGCACAATTTTATTGGTCAGCCCAGCTTTGATTAATTGATCTTCCTTTGTAGGGTCTTGTTGCCTGGGGTCCCTGTAAAAGGGACAGCCATGTGCAGGAGCGAAGGCAGAAAATGAACGTCGGTCGCTAAGTCTCTGGACAGGGTCTCTTCTCCCTGCTGTGACAGGCCAAGACAGTGCAGGGGGTCCTCCATCTTGTATTCTTGCTGAGGCTGTTTCCAGGTTTAACCAGAAGCTGATCTTGATGGAGAACCCCATGGAAAATACCCAGCTCTATTACCCAGGAACTAAAGATCAGGATGTGCTAGCTAACTTATCTTAGCCTTTGTTAAACTGCTGTTTGTTCAGTCTCTCCTCCACCTAACCATTCACCTTAGCTGTGTTTGCCCAGAATCCTCTAGGGCTAGCTAATCGCTTATCTTGGCTTCTGTTAAAACTACTTGTTTCAAATTGCTCACTCTGCAAAGGCCCCCAGCAGTTGCGGAGTGAGGTTCCTCAACAAGGTCTGTGCCCTTATAAATTGCGTGTTCTGCGCACTTGGGATAGCGCCTGATCAGTGGAGTGTGGTCTAGTTGGCTGGAATAGAGACTTTCAATTGGCTATGAACTTTGAGTGGTCACCAGCGGTGGGCTACCTGTAACACAATGACTTGCCTTGTGTGTGAAGAGTGGTGACAGGGAGGGAGGGCAAGAGGGAGGCAAGGAGAGATGGCCGGAAGGAAGGAGGGAGTGGTGGCGGCCCCTGGACTCTCCAGACTCCGTTGTTAGGGATGTGAGGGTGGTGTGCTGTGTCTGGGGGTCTCAGGGTGTGTAGCTGGAGCCGAGAAAGCAGATAACGCATGTTCCCAGGGGTGGAGTGGGCACTTGTTCTTTCTTGGGTCTCTTTGGAATATGTCACCATGGAATTTTTTTCCCTTGACTCCTCCTATTAAGACTGAGGCCCTGAGGTTTTAAAGACCTGGTTACTAGGGTGGTGCTGCCAGGGGCTGTGGAACCTTTAGGAGGTGGGGGTCTCCAAGTCCCCTAGTGGGGGTTTTCTTAGGTCTCTGAGGCATACCCTGGAAGGGATTTAGAGGCCTTTATGGTTTTTCTCTTTGCTTCTTGGTTGTGAGGTAAACAGTTTGTTCTGTTTCCTCTGGGTTGTTACCAACTGGTACCTTCACCAGAAACAAAAAACAGTGGACCTGGACAGTACTGGACTATGAGATAAAGATGTTTAAAATTAATTCTACCAGGCATCTCATTATAGTGAAAGGAAACTGAGCAGCCCATGCCTGAGAGCTCCAAAGGAGCAGCCTAGCTGGGCTGGATGCTTAGTCCCCCAAAGGACAGGAGTGGTCCAGAGGCCTCAGAACTTGGCCACAGCGAGCCTACCCGTCTGTCTAAAGAGTGTATCTGTCAGTGGAGACAGAAAAAGGTGAGTCTTGTTGGGTGGGGACAGGGTCCCCATTGCACTGAAAAAGCACTGGTGTACTGAGCAGTCGGAGGGATTGTAGCTCCTGGAAGCAGCCCATGGAAGCTGGCATGTCCTGGGACCTCAGGGCAGTATGCCAGACTAAAGCAGATTCGGAAGCTGGGACCCGAGAGGCATGTGTCCAGGCAGTAGAGTCCGGAGTGTGATGTCACTAGTTGGCAAGGAGCAGGTGCCACCTGGAGGATTCCTCCTCTGGGATGGGATTAAATCCCTGGTAGTGTGGAAAACAGGCATAGGAGGTCTGGTCACTCTGTATGTTCTTTCTTTAGTGGACGGTCCTTTTCAGGAATCTTGGTTCACAGATGTGCTCTGCCGTGGGGGTGCTGAGAACCCAGTCCAGGTTCTCTGGAAAAGCAACAAGTGCCCTTAACCATTGAGCCACCCCTCCAAACCCCTTGTGAGTGCCAAAGTTACCAAAAGGTACCACATGCTTCCTGAGAGCTCAGCTGGGAAGGAGCCAGCAGCCTGTGCAAGAGAGAGAGAGAGAGTCACACAAGCGAGTCCAGACTCTGCCTCACAGGCTACGTAGGCAGTAGACAGTGAAGTGAGCTCTGGTTGGGAGTGAGGATGTCAGAGGCCCGGCCTCGAGGCCAGTGTCCAATGCTGAGGAAAGCTGTACCAACTGGTCAGGTGGCCTGGCATTGCCTGATGGGTACGATCCACGCTTGTCAGGGGTTGGCACTCCAAAACCCCCTTTCTGCCGTTCTGAAACTCCGACAGGAGATGGATTGGAAAGGGGTGTAAATCTTCTGTAGGTAGTAGAGTGCCCCTGGACCTGACCAGGCTTTCTTGTGAGGAAGCCTGTGCTACTTACCTTCCAGGGCCAAAGCGCTCCCAGGTTCTGACTGGACGGGACAGTTGCTGCCCTTGCTAAAGACAGTTAAAAGACTCAGTTCCAGGAAGTAGTCTGTGCAATCCAAGGGCAGTGTTTCTACAGCACGGCTGTTCTTTGTGCAGACTACCCCAGGGAACAATCCCATTTCCCCTTAGGCTTAAATGAGCAAGGCACGGGGTCTCTCCTGAGCCTTGGATTGTTTCTGTATTCTGGAAAGTGACTGACAATAGTGTTCCTTTGGTGTTGGCTGCTGTGATGTTCAGAGTCCCAAGATAGACCAGTCACCACAAGAAAGTCCACATGTAGGTACAGGCGTCATTTTGTAGCATTTAAAGTCGGTATTTTTGTAACCTAGGTCTTGGTCTTATAAAAGAAATTATTCAGACAATCCAGAAGAGAACCAACAAAAACGAGTGGTGCCCTCAGGAGCCAGAAGTGGTCACAGATCACACTTTGGTCTGTGTCCTTCTGATCTTTTACATCTTTTATACATCTGTGAATGAAGAAAGCGCCGTGTGTGTTTCTTATTAACATGCACCCAAGGCCGCACGTAGAACATCGTGAATACATTTGCTTGCCTTTCGTTGGCTGGGTTTTAGGCTCCAAAGGTACCACCGTGGAGCCTTCGGAACAAGGAGGGCATTGTGGACTCAGCTGTGAACGATGTCCCCCTTCCCCCTCAGGATTCACAAGCTGAAGGCCTTACTCTAGTGCTTTGGAATGTGACCACAGGTCAGGCTTCCTGTGACTGACAGAGAGCGATAGTCATCCTAAAAATGTCAGAAATGGCTCAAGGGCAATGTGGCAAACCCTCAGTGGGCCACGGGTTCAGGTCTCTTCTGCCATTATCAGGGACATAGAAGGAAACCTTAGAAGTTCCAGATTTGGGGAATGATATGGACCATCCCTGCCTCCAAGAGGTGGTTGTGACAGCCTCACATTCCATAAGATCCCACCATGAAACACCTGTGTGGATCTTGCCTCTGGCCCTGGCCCTTTCCTGGGTCTTCTAAACTCCAAGGATGCAGGGGTTTGGGCTGCTGTCTGGCCACTGTGTGAATGTACCCTTCAGAGGAGGTGGGAATTGGATGCTGTCTTCTGGATTTTTCTGGCTCTAGGTCAAAGAGATGAATACATTCTAATACTTGGCATCCCTGCCTCTACTGATTCGGCATTCTTCAGTGCCTGGCTGTGGGGCATAGTGGTATGGTTCTTACCTATGTGCTGATGATGCTGTATGAATGAGAGACATACATTTATGAGATATGGAAAATGAACCAGTCTATCAATAATAGTATACTCCTTATATACTGGATCCACAGCACCCTCTATTTAACACTGCACTTGTCGACATTTAATTAAAATTAAAGTTTAAAATACCAGGCTTTCACCGATGTTTTGAGCATCCTAAAGAAAGAGCCTACCTTGTAATACCAGTTCCTCAAGAAAGTGATTGTCCTTTGGTGTCCACAGGAAACTGACTCCAAGACCACCTGTGGACCAAGTCTGTGGAGGCTCATGTCCCTTGTACAAGATGGCACGGTAATTGCATTGAGCCTGAATGCTTCCTCTCACAGGCTCCAGATCCCCTTTAGGTGACTGACAGTGAATACCGTGAAAATGCTTGGTAAGCATCGCTCTCCTGTATTGTTTGAGCAATAACGGTAGGAAATAAAATTGGTACATGGTCCGCACCATTCTACATCCTTCCTAATGCTTCTCATTTGAAGTTGATTGACACTTTAGATCTTGGAGCTGTGGAGGGCAGGCTTATTCTACTTACTGGAAAACTATCCTGGATGTTGAAGCCCCTGAATTCCAACTTCTTCCCAACCATGGTGCCAACCTTCCAGTTTGTGGGGGCCCCTGTTAGTTTTCTACCCGGTGATGGAGTAATATGTGGAGAGACAAGAAGAAAATTTAGTTCAGCCTGACTTAGTCAGTCACTGCTGGGCCAAAATTCTGGAGTCTGACACCCGGCAGTATATTTCAGCCATATTTAAGCACAGCACAATTTTGGAAAAAAAGTTCCCTTATAGCAATCAGCTCAGTCGCAAGTGTACAACAAAGCTTAAGGCATGTTTACACTGAAACTCTTTACAAAGTACGCAAGGCCTCTTCCATAATGAGGGTTCCATTGACTTAGGAACAATGCTCCAGATAAGGGTCTATGGAGAATGGCTGAGACAACCACAGTGTCCATAGAAGTCGGGGTTTGGGCTCCATCTAAGATAACATAGAAGTCACTCAGGCTGTTGTAAATGTGACATCTCTCATGAGGATCTTAGAAACAATGCTCAAGATTTAGGTGAGATCTGAGATAAACAATCATAATGTTCTGGGGGATTTGGGTGAAGCCTCCTACAGATAGCAAAGATCACCGTGTTGTAAAATATTTTTTTTCCCCAGCATTCCAGGAGGAAGACGGGTTAACATTGCTTTCCTTTGAGGAGACAAACATGCATGTTGAACTTTCCTGGCTTCTCCAGTGCTCACCTGTGTGCACAGGGACCTCTTTCCTTCCCCACCTACTGGTGTTAATAACTCTTCTCAGGTTGTCTGAACCTTCCTAGCATCACAACAACCTCTCTTGACCCTAGCAGGAAAGATCGGGCTTCGGAAGATGCCAGACAAAGCTACGTGGGGTCTGGGTGTCCTCAGCTGTCCTGGGGTAGGTTGTGGGCTGCTCCTCCAGAGTGATCAGCACAGAGTTCAGTCGTCAAGGTGAATGTCCTTTCTGTACCAAGCGATGGCGTCTGGGAGCCCGGGAAGCCCTACCAGCCAGTGTGCTTTTGTCTCATACTGTTTCACACCACACCTGCTCGGCTCCCAACATGTAAAGCGTGCGTGATATCCTGACCTACTTTGCTAGTATCATGGAAACGGATCTCGTTAGCATCTGCTTGCTAGGCTGACTCCAGGTTCCTTTTCCTAGGCGCAGTCAGAGTGCAGGCAGGTCCCTGTCTTATGACTGTCTGGGACAGCTGGCTGCTCCACATCACTGCTTGGGAGAGAAGGAATCCCAAGACCCTGTGGTTCCAACCACAGACTTCATTTCTTCCTCTTGACACGTGTCCATGGCAGGGTTTTGGTGTTCTGGGTCATTTTTCCCAAAAGCAGGAGACTGAGCTATCCCTACCTAGTGGATGTTTCCGTGAGGGGCTCATACAAGGCAGGACTCTCACCGTGAGAGCCTAGTATCTATTTCATGTGATTTACCAGCTCTAGTCACACGGCCTCTCCCCACCACTGACTGGCTGTCCCCTAAAAACCAAGAAGGGTTGCTTGATCACCAGCCCAGAAGAGCCAGTAAGTCTAGATGGTCTGGCAGGTACCATGCCTGGGCTAGATGGGCACTTATTTTATCTGTGCACAAACCATGATTCCTACTTCATTTTTAAAACTAAAAAAAAATTTAAAAACAAAGCTTCGAAATATTCTCCTCATCCCACACGGCCACCAGTGCGTGTTTGTTTCCTCTCATATGTCCTATCCCTTAGCCCGATTCTCAGGCGAAGTCACTGACTGTCTTGCTGATGTTTTACTTGACAACAGTACTGCCTTGCTGTCCCGTAAGCCATTCTCAGGGAAGACCTGTGCTTCCTGGGGCAAGCAGGGAGATGATGGCTACAGCTGGAGAACAAGGAGTGGGGCATGGCCATGGTTGGGGGAGGGCGGACTATAGCTGTCATATACAGAGTGACTCCGGGGTCTGGATGGAGAAACAGAAGCCATTACGCTTCCTCAGAGGAGATACCAGACTCACAGAGGTGGTAGCTTTCTCAGGGTGGAAGGCTCTAACTGATACAGTATCAAAGACACCACATACTAAATCCAGGCCTTTGGGTGACTAGGCTGGAGTTCTGGACCACAATGTATCTATAGTTAAATGGGAAACGCCCTATGGTGATGGGGGTTGGGGAGCTACATACCCGACAGTGCCTAGCTTCCTGGAAGGCGGAGCTCTGGGGCTACACTGTGCTCCATTTCACCCTTGCCAGTCTCCTCTGCTGGCCCTTGCCCAGCAGTTCATCAGGGCTGGTTCACTTATTGTCATACTCAGTGGTTCCGCTTGGGCGATTTGAACACTTAGGGCCAGCATTTGGCTTCAGTGATCAGTTACCGAAGGAAGTGGGCTTTTCTCTCCACAGTGTCTTGAGAAGCTTGGAGGTCAACAGCCAGAGATGGCACAGAGGGCTGCCTGTTGACACCAACAAGAGCTCTCGCAGTTTCTTCAGGGAGAACCCTGGCCTCCAGACCTTGTAAGGAACAGGAAAGTAAGTAAGGGCCTAAAGCTCTTGACTTTTTTTTCTTTTCTTTTTTTTCTGCTTTTTTTCTTCTTCCTTCCTTCCCTCCCTTCCCTCCCTTCCCTCCCTTCCCTCCCTTCCCTCCCTTCCCTTCCCTCCCTTCCCTTCCCCTCCCCTCCCCTCCCCTCCCCTCCCCTCCCCTCCCCTCCCTTCCCTTCCCTTTCCTTCCCTTCCCTTCCCTTCCCTTCCATCCATCCTGGCTGTCCTGGAACTTGCTATGTAGACCAAGCTGGCCCCAGACTCACAGAGTTCTACATGCCTCTGCCTCTCAAGTACTGGGACTAAAGGTCCCACCATGCCTGCCTTGACTCCTTCTCCTTCTCCTCCTCCTCCTCCTTCTCCTCTTCTTCCTCTTCCTCCTCCTCTTCTTCCTCTTCTTCATCTTCTTCCTCATCTTCCTCCTCCTTCTTTTGATAAAGAGTGTTTGTTAAATCAAAATAGATAAACAGAAATTTGATAGGCTCAAAGATATATTTGATGTATAAAATGTAAATATAGTTGGGATTATTGCAGTTTTCTAACATCAAAGAGTCTGTTATGTTTACAGAGGATAAAATAACTCAAGGTTCTATTTAATTTTGCTAGATATTTGACAAAACATGTTATAACTTCTAAATGTTTATGTATCTGTGTTTATCGAAATCACAGGATTTGAATATCTTAACACAAAAGTATAAAATAATTACATCTGAAACTTCCATTTTAAATGGTAAAATTGTTAAAAGCGTACCTTTATGCTTTTAGAAAACTTCAGACATTATAAAGTCACATTTAGTTTTTAACTTGGTAGAAAAGTATATTTTTGAAGATGTGCGTAATTTATCGCTATACAGTGTAAATGAGCTATGATCTTCCTATTTTCAAAATGTCTCAAATTTTCTAAAGGCTCTTGACTTCTTGATGGTGCTCCGGAACATCCTACTCGACCACATCCAATCTCCTGAGTAGAGCACAGCCCCACTACTTACAAAGTCATCAGGGAAATGGTGGACCAGAAAAATTAGCTATTGAGCGTAAGGGGGAACAGTCACCATGACTACCGCTCCACCTGTTCTCCTCAGACTGCTCAATTCTCCCTTGAACGGGAGATGCTGAAGTCACTTAGAGGTGTGGATGGGAGCCAAGCTCTGGCTCTCAGGACACGGCTTCCTAGGCAGCAGCCTGTTCGCATCCAGGGGTGTTTCAACACTTGCTAGCTTTCCAGAGCTTTGGGGGAAGTTTTATATTGCACATCTCCCATAGCGCTCCCCAAATGTTCTCTTTATGAAGAAGGATGCCAGCAGCCGCCTGTGCTCCCTTCCTGGAGACTCTAAGCTGGAGTGTGCGCAGGTAGACTCTGCTCAAGCAGGGCTTCTCAGCTTTCCCAACGCTGCATCCGTTCAATATAGTGTCTCCATCGTGGTGACCCTTAACTGTAAAATCATTTTGTCGCTGCTTCCTAACTGTAAATTTGCTACTGTTATGAATTATAATGTAAATATATTATATGCAGGATATCTGATATGTGATCCCTGATATGTGAAAAGGTTATTTGATCCCTGGTGCGGAAGAATTGTCTGTATTCTGTCAATCATGTTTTAAATAAACGCTGATTGGCCAGGCAGGAAGTATAGGTGGGTCAACCAGACAGGAAGTAGAGGTGGGGCAATGAGAACAGGAGTATTCTGGGAAGCAGGAAGCTCCCTCTGCACTCCTGCCCAGATCACTGAGAAGCAAGATGTAACCTGCCTGGCTGAGAAAGGTACAGAGCCATGTGGCTAACATAGATAAGAATAATGGGTTAATAAATGCTACAAGAGCTAATAAGAAGACTGAGCTAATGGGCCAATCAGTTTTATAATTTATGGAGATCTCTGTGTGATTTTCTTTGGGGCTTGTTGGCTATGGGGAACTGGGCAGGGCAGAAACCCCAACTAGCAAGTCGGGCCCTCATGCTACAGACCCCTACCATGGGTCGCAACCCACAGGTTGAGAACCACTGTGCTAGCGACTCTGGGTATTCTGTCCCAAAGACCTGCAGTCAGTTGGGGACCTGAGGATGGCGGTGGCAGCTCAGAGAAGAAGTCTTCTTAGCAGATTTACCACCATAGAGCAATCACACCCTTCAATTGCAAGGAGGAAGATGTGAAGTGAAAAATCAAAACCCATCTTCCGTGGTAGCCCACATTTCTCCTCCCCAGAGGCAGCCATGCCTACCAGGTTCCCGATCATCCGATGCGGAGATGTTTCCATGCATAGAGTGCGGGCTACAATGCTGTTTATTTCAATAGGAACGCAATATGTACTGCGCCCTACGTTGCTTTTGAAAATGCTAGTCCCATCAGTTTGCAGAGAATGAGAGACTTTGGAATATTGAGCTGTAAACGGGATGTCAATATCGCAGGCCTTCCCTTGAGGCTCAGATATCTATTTGGAAGACGGACAGAAAGATTTTAGAGTCAGAAGTGATGGATGACTTTGAGGAAATAGTGTTTTCTGGTCACAACAGGTCAGATGCACATAGGAACTCCCAACGACGGCGACAGCATGCACCAGCACAGTTCAAGCCAGGTAAAGTCCCAGCACGGGGGGCAGGGTGGACATGAAGTCCACGCTTAGCTGACGAGCTGTTGGCACTTGACTGTTGCCAATGGCAGGAAAGCCAGTTTTCTTCAATGGATTGACTCCTGGTCTACCGAGTACACTCCAGGGCAGGTCCCATGGTCAGGAGTAGTAGCTGGGCAACAAGAATTCAGCTTGTTGAAGGAGGTTGTTTTTTTCCCAGAGAGAGAACATGAAGTTTGATGGGTAGGGATAGGGGAGGGGCTTGGAGCAGTTGAGAAAGGGAGACAAATATAATCAATATACATTGTATGAAATTCTCAAAAAATAAATAATAATTATTTAATAAAAAGCCTCACCAGTTCATTTATTACACCTCAGAGAGCACTTCAGACCAGGATGGCTAGTGCTACCTCCTTTGGAAAAGCAGTGAGGATCAGTTTTGCATACACAGGAGCTTTGCAACTCTCTTCTAGAGAGAGGCCGGGGCTGATTCCTACTGGGGCAGCAGGAGCGATCTGTGATGAGCAGGTTCTGCACAGAACCACAGACACCGCAGTATCACGTGCCTAAGGGACGCTCCTAGGTCACGGCATGCACAAAACTGCGCTAGACTTTCCCCAAGTGCCTTCTGTTTCTTAGGCAATGTTTTTGTTTCCTGCTCCCAGGAGCTGCACTGGACAACTGTAACCACGTGCTGGGTCTGTGGGGTGGGGGCAGAGGCAGATTGGGCACGCCCTTCTTCCTGGTGCTCCAGCCACGCCAGCTGTGACCGGCTCCTTCTCCACAGTGCCTTCGCGCATGTAAGCTCTCCTTGGTAGGACCCTGAGATCTCAGGCAGCACTGTCCACTCCGGGCCTTCCATAGCCCCAGTCATTAGCTGCTGGAGTAAGTGTTACAGCTCAGAGGGGAAAGGTTTCCTGGCCGTTGGAAGCCAGGCAATACCTACAACTGGGAAATGAACTATATCCTGGCTGTTGGGAATCAGGCGATGCCTACAGCTTTGGGAAATGTATCCTGGCTGTGGGAATCAGGCAATACCCACAGCTCTGATACTTCTTACAGGTATCACCTGGCTTCTGACAGTCACGATACTGTTTCCTCCAGAGCTGCAACACTTACAGATGGGTTCCTGAATTTTCCTCTCTCGTTCTTTGTTTATGTGTTCACTGTCACCCTTGCCCTCTTGAGCAGAGGCCCCAGCAGCAGAGTACCTTGTTTGGGTGACTGCCACTGTGTCCTGGTGACACCGTCTAATACCTAGCAAGAGTTCAACAATCACGGCTGATCCTTTGAAGGTGACAAATTGTAACTTGAGGGTGACAAAAGTCATTTTATTACGTTGAGGGGCTGTGTTTCTTTATGTCACTGGCCTGTACACGGCATTTATCTGCTTTCCAATTGTGTTTTCTTTTATTGATGAATACGAATTTTCCTAAGAAGATAAGGGAACTGCTCATCTGTCAATTGGGCTATAAATACATTTTTAAAAATTAAATGTATTAATTTTGTAGTGTGTGTGTGTGTCTGAGTGTGTATAGGTCAGAGGATGACTTGTTGGGGTTGGTTCTCTTTCTACCATATGAATCCAGGGGACCGAACCTACTGTTTTTAGTCTTGACAGCATGCTTCCTGACCCAATAAGCCATCTCATCAGCCCCGTGGTTTTTTAAATTTTATTTATTTATTTATTTCCAGCTGTTATTTACCTTTGGTGTGGATCACTTTCTTTCTTGGTTTCTAACTCTTCTTTAGCCAAGTTCATTGGCTGTTTCTCCCACGTTCCCGATGGTAATGTGAAACTCCCGCCCCCAGCTCCCCCATGACTGTGAGGCTCAGTTAGTCCTGCATCCGGGCAGGAGAAGATGGTATGTAAAGGTGGGCCGAGTCTGTGAAGCAGAGAAGGCTGGCTATCTACACAGCTGCCACAGCAAGTGACACAGGGAGCAGGCGCCGTGCAGACAGGACCAGGTTTGTGTCTGGAGATCTAAACAGGCAGTTTTGGGACACTGGGAGAGAACTGGTGACCCCCAAAGCTTCCCTTTGGGATCAGAGTGGGAAGCGGTGATGAGGTGTGAGCAGACTCAGAGCCTTGATCCTCAAGGACTTAGAGCCTGACTCACAAAAGGAAGTGGGGAACTGGCTTCCACAGGGCTGGGGCTGACAGAGGAGCATCCGCCTATGGAGAGCTACAGGGCAGCGGGGAACACCCAGCAGTGGCTGAGAAGGGTGGCCCAGGTCTACCCTGGGCAGGAAGGAGACCTGGGAAGGCCAGAGCCCATCTTGCATTCAAGAGACAGAGGCTGTGTTTTCATTCTAGGTCTGTTTATTTTTAGGTAACAGGAGCCACATCAGCTGGCACACCCCAGAGAATCTGAAGTTTGGTTTTTTATAATTTAATTCTAGAAAAGGTTCAATAACATTAGCCCAGTACAACCTCACATTTGAGTTCTAGGTTAAACAGCCTCCAAGGGCACCGCCTGGCGAAGCTGTGGGGGGTGTGTACACACGTGTGCACAGAGTTTATAAAATGTTCCCTGTTGTGTCCAGACACCCTGCTAACAATCTCACTTTTCATCATCTGCTGACCATGCCGGCAGTAAATGTTTGGCAAATACATAATTCAGTATAAGTCCCATACGATGGGATTTCACAACCAGGCCTAACCGCTGAGATATTACTTAATTTGTTAAAGTGATAAACAAGATTATGATGTGCAAACAAACACGGCCTGTGCTCCAGCGGCGTCCAAGTTTATTTTACCGAGCTATAAACACAGGCCCTTTCTCCAGGCTTGCTGATTGGGTTTCTCCTTCTTTTGTTGGGGGAGAAGAATGTAAAGAGGGAGCAGGAGCCCTCTCACTGGGCTTTCCGGCTGTGACTCTTGAAGGAACCCATTCATCCCCACTATTGGGCAATGCTGCCTGCCCAGGGTCCTTCTGGGGTTTCCCACACAGAGCCCCTGCCAAGCAGGAGATTCGATCTCAGCTTGACCAAGCTGGGCCCCATGCTCCGGGGACTCAGAGCCTTGTGAAACAGGCTGAGAGCCTGGGGTCTTTGGGGAAGGAGGGTCAGGGTCACAGCCCTCCTCCAACCTTGCCCTGAACTGCTCCTCAACCAAGAGTCTCTAGTGTAATTCCATCTGAGGCCTGGCGATAAAAAAATGGACAGGCCTATTCACTATGCCAGGAAGGCCTGGAACGGGGTCGCTCTCCTCAGCTCCTGGAAGCCCATGGAAGAGGCAAGAGAAGGCCTCTCTCAACCAGACCCTTGGGCTGGTAACTCTCCCCATAGAACCTGAGAACTCCCAAACCACCAGTAGCTACTAGCTTCTCAGCCCTTCTTAGCACAGGGTTAGCAAAGAACCCGTTTGTCTTCTGTGCCCTTGGAGGGCTGTAGCCGAGGGGGTCAGGCAGCGGCTCGGACCTGCTGGCTCCATGCGGAGGCCCTTCCACAGGCATTACCTTCTCTTGCGTGTACACGCCTCCAGCCGGCCCAGCTCCTCATAGGACTGGTAGAAGATGTCGAACTCCCTGGCGCCCCAGCCCCTCCAGACAGCTAGGCACCACTCTGTGTTTTCATTCGCAAAGCCGCACACTACCGTGTCCTTGGCCACCACCGCCGCATCCACCAGGACTCTGCAGAGAGACAGGGTCTGAGTGCGCCCACGGGAGTCCTCACTAGGTCAGGGAGGGCTCTCTCTCTTCGTGTGTATTTTTGAAAGGGGTGGAGTTACTAAGAGGGTGTCATAAACAGCTCAACCTGGCTCTGGAATGTACGTAAAGGTCCCAGTTCTTCCTCGTGGTCTGACCTATGTGTAAATCCCGGTCTCTGGCCTCCATCTTTGGAGACTCCGTTCCTGTGCCCACTAAACCTTGACCCCTCCCCGGAGGAGGGTCAAGACAGCCTGCCAAAATCTTGACCACGCCCCCAGTCTATTTAAACTGCTCCCCCAACAAGTTTTCTCGTGGTCTCTTTCCTCTCTCCCGGGTGGTCACGTTCGCAGCTTCCTGGTTCCTCCTCGGGACCACCCGAGAGCGCAGGAATCCCATTAAACCTGTATATTTTTAAATTTGACTTGTTGTGATTTGGCTTGATTGGGATTTTTGCATCGGCAGAGAGCTTGTGTTAGGAAAATTCCTAACCCTATGGACTGAGGTTTTATAATGCCCACAAAAGGCCAAGGGTATCAATTCACATTATAAGCATTGGCTGGAAGGGAATAACCCCCTGGAAGGCCACTGACTAGGACAAGCATAGCTGGAGTCACCCATGCCTCTCTGCGGAATTGTAGTGTCTAGAATAAACCACCAACTACGAGTGTTTAAGAATGACCTACGAAGGTCAGAGAGGTGGCTCAGTGGGTAAAGGGCTGGCCTCCCTATGAAGCAAGTTTGATGACTTGATTTCAATCCCTGGAACCCATTTAAAATGGGCGGGAACTAAGCCCCACAAAGTTGTCCTCTGACCTCTGCATGCACACTGTGACACACACCTGTACCCCACAACGAAAAAGTCAGCGTGGCCCACGTGTGCAATTGCACTTGCTAGTGTCCTTGTTGTAGCACGCCAGTCTGTCCCCACATACTTAAGAAATTCAGAGACATAGCTTGGACAGAAAACCTGCTACCTCAAAGTCATCCCTGTTTCCGTTGTTTTGAGGTTGTGGATGTTTTTTTTTTTTTTCCTAATGGTCTGTGGGTGCTGTAACCCCTGTAACCTGCTTGTTTTGGTGTCTCTGTGGGGCTGATGGCCCACCTCTGGGTGGAGTTGTACCTCCTCCCCTATGCCCAGTGAATAAGCCCCACTGCACACCGAGGTTCCCTTTCACCAAGATATCTAGAATCTCAGATCCTTTCTTGTTTTTTCAGTTGGCCAACTCGGGTCTTTCTCCTTCTAGTGAATGTGCCTGACTCCTGATAAAACCTGCCTCCGTGTGTGTGTGTGTGTGTGTGTGTGTGTGTGTGTGTGTGTGTGTGTGTTGGGGGGGGTGACTAGAAAAAGCTACCAGGTACTCTCAGAGTAGCATGCCAAGGTCACCTGACCTGGGCTCTGAAGACCTATGGGTTCCCAGAAACCCAACTTGGGAGCTGGGAACTACTTTGCCACAAAGCTTTCTTTGACTGGGTCAGTTAGGAGGTGGAAGTAAAGACTGGTCTGGTTTCCAGAATTGCTCATAGATTAGATCTACTGCCCCAGGACTCACTGAGAAATCTCAGTGTTGGCAGGCAAGGGTCTGGAAGTGCCAGGAGTGACTGATGGCTTGCTCTGCTTTGGGCAGAATGGCACTATGCGATGATATTAAAGATGAATAAAGACCCTTCCCCGAGATGAGTGACAGCCTGTGCTGCCAGCAGGTCTCCGTGTGATGTGAAAGATGCCACAGTGCACGCACGATTGAATTCAGGACTTTTTGTGGGGCTCTTCAGGGTGAAGGATAAACAGGAACTCTGACTAACACCAGGCTTCCTTGACCCTGGCCTTGATGTCTGTGCCCTGAACTGGCATCTAACCCAGACGCCCCACAGCAGGAACGGGTATGTCTCCTAGTGTTAGTACAGAGACACTCTCAGGCTAGCAGAGTGTGTGTCTCTTGGTCCTGCCTGCTGCTTCATGGGCTGCTGGGTCCCCTGCAGGGCTTTCCTGTTTGGCAGGAAGGACAGCGAGTCATTTGGAGGGACCATCATTTCAAATACGGCAGAATCTGGCCCTGGAGACACGCCTTTGTCAAGGTACTCGATCGGCAGCACCTTGCCGCCTCAGAAATAGATACCCTTGGGCGAGTGACTGATGCTCTACTCAGCTGTCACGCTGGGCCTCAGGAGCTACCTGGAGGACACCACCTTGCTTCCGTTTTGCCTCCTGCCTACACTGGTGAACCCACAAGCTTCTCTGTGAGAACACATAAGCAGCAGGGCGGCTGTGCTATCTAGTGGACATGTTAGCGAGCTCTGGGGTTCCCCACGCCCTTCCCCTGAGCCCTACAGAGTGGTTCTCAGAGTCTTACCCATGCGAAGTCAGCTCTCGTGCTTTTAAGACAGCAAGGACTCTGCCCCGCTGGGCACCGGAGTTCTTCTCCAGGCCAATAACAATGATATCTCCGCCATGCCTAAGAAACCAAAGCCAAGAAGGGGACAAGTTTGTTCAGGAAGTTGAACTTTCCAGTGGGTCTAGGACCAGTGTGCGGGTAGGTGCGGAGCCTGAAGGTTTGTGAAGGGAGTGTGTGAGAGTGGGGGCAGCGTGGCACAGGAAAGGACCTGCTATAGGAAACCCGCACTTGCTTCTTGTTTTGTGGCACCTAGGATTTTCTGACGGACAAATGAGCTTCTGTGTGGACAGTCTTGGTTTTTCTGGGAGATTACTCCCAGTTCTAAAGCGAATGGCAAAGCCTTCTTGTGAGAACTGCCCGGACGGATTTGGGAATCTTTTAAGAAATCGTGGGTTCCACTCACCACAGCCCCAAAGCAAGAACACTGGACAGATCAGAAATGGCACCCGCACATCAATAAAACTTACCTGGGGACCCAAATGAGGTCTTTGACAGCCAGGACCTTCACAGCCTGCAAGTGTTGGCTGAACGTCTCCCCATCCATGGGAGCCAGGTCAGGCTCAGATCTGTCAGAGGTGACGGTGGGCCTGTTTGGGTCTTCATAATCAGCGGAGAAAGGCACGCTGGAATAGCTGGTCAGGGAGCTGGGCAGACTGGAAGGGGACCTGGGATCTCGGTGGGGTGGGGAGGAGGAGTAGGAGGACATGGAGCAGTAATCGGTGAGGGAGTCCTGGTGGCTCAGGATCTGCATGCCCAGCTCCTCGCTGTACATGATGCTCATATCTGTAATGCACTCTTCCTCAGGCTCCTTTGAGGCGATTATGTGACTGCCTGGGGCTTCTGGGACGGAGGGTCGCACAGGAAACGTGTCCCTGAGAGGACTGGGGTCCCCGCAGAAGTATCGGGCACATAGCTGGTAGGTGGCCGAATGGTACATCACTAAGGAATTGGCCTTGTCGTCTAGGCACCAGACCACCTCCTCCCCGCTGCAGTCTGAGCTGCACACAAGCGATGCGACCGTGGAAGGGGCTGCATAGGGCTCCAGCCGCCGGCTGATGTCCAGGACTGTGCAGTCAATGACAAGCAGGCCAGGCCCATTGCTGTACCAGACCTCGGATCCACTGTTGACCACCTCCATCGCTCTCACTGGGTAGGGATTCTGCCGTGCGTCTTCGTCCGGGATACAGAACTTGGACCTGTTGGCTGTGTGTGAACACAAGTAGGAACAGCTTTCTTTTGGGGTGCCCCGTACCACAGGAAACACAGCCACCAGTCCGTCAGCCAGGCCAGCCAGCACCAGAAAGGAGTTCTGTGGGGGAAGGGACAGAGACACATGAAGCTCTTTTGTGTCACACGTTCTGGGAGAGAAGCCACGGGCTCTAGACTCGTCTCCATATATGCCTCAAGTGGGCACATGGTGTCCCTTAATGCCCCCAAAGAAGTAAAGCCTTTGAAGTCCTGATGTGCTCAGGAGTCTCAGGCCTGTGTCCAGAAAAGAGGTAGCCTTGCCCCAGCAGAGGTGAGTCCATCCTTGGTGCTACAAGGCAAGGGATATGCCAGGGAGGAACGGTGTCCTCAGTGCCAAGAGCATCCAGCAAGGGTGCTGCCACCTGGGACTGGTCCCTCGCTGCATGAGCAGCAGGTGGCTGCTTTTCCTGGATGCCATGAAGGCCTCACTGAAAGGCAGGCAGAATGTCTTCCCTATTGCAAACAACTTATCAGGACAGCTGTTGTGGGCATGGGGAACTCTGTTCATTGCCCACAGTAGGTAGAGTGCTACGGATAAGCAGCGGCCAGATCTCTGTGCCCACGGCTGCCACCTTGGCCCTGGACTGGCCTACAAAGGGTTAAGTCTCATTCATCTCTGCAACCCTGGACTCCACTGTTCCTGTTAAGCAGACAACACGTGTTTCTAGAAGAAACGGCTTCCGACTTACCTCTCCTACCGAGAAAGAGTGTTGGCTTCATGCACCAGCACACTCAAACTGAAAATCCAATGCTGACACTAGTGGGGACTTTGACTTACCAAGAAGCATGGGTTCCTCTGTAGCCACCCACCAGAGGTCACTAGGCAGAGGTCAAAGTTGTAGGTGCAAAGCCAAATGCAGGCTTCCTAGGGCATTTCCCTGAGCAGACAGAGTGCATGGGGCAGGTAAAGGGGCCATAGAACCAGGTCAGAGTTTAGGACAGATCCCAGCCTTCTTCTGACCAGGGAGAATGGCAGAAAGTCTCTTTGGAGAGAGAGAGGGAAGGAGGGAGACAGGGAGGGAAGGGGGGGAGAGAGAGAAAGAGAAAGAGAGAGAGAGAGAGAGAGAGAGAGAGAGAGAGAGAGAGAGAGAGAGAAGGGGGCTGGCTGTTCAGAGTAGTGGAGTGAGTGGCCTCTCACTCAACATCCACAGTAGGGAGCCCTAAGAAAGTTTCTCAGAATCCATCTTCAGGATTTAGGTCAGCAAGGCAGCCAGAGCAAACAGGTCATAAGTCTTACTGGGCCCTGGCTCTGCCGGCCAGCGTGGGGAACACCACGTCCGGCGGGATGTGAGTGTGCTTGTGTAAGAGTGCACGGGTCTGCCCTGTGTGGCCTCTGCAGGACGACCTCCGCGGGGCCAGGCACCCTGTGCAGGAGGCTCACACAGAGCCTGCTTTATTCTCCCTTCTCAGGCAGTACTTACACCCTGCCTGGGGCTCCTGCACCCTGCCTGGGGCTCCGGCTGTCGGGGTCCTTCAATAATGCTTTGTGTCTAGTCCTCCCCTGCTCTGGTGCAGATCCCAGCTGCCAGGCCTGCCTCTGGGGCAATGGCCATAAACAACTCTAAGATTCAGTTCATATCTATTCTGCATCTCTCTTTTCTCTTTTCTAAAGAAGTGAAACTGGAACAGCGTGGAGAGAAGAGGCCACAGGTTTGGGAACTATCAGGAAGTCACAGGAACAGTTGCCAAGTGCCCAGCCTAAAACTCTGGGGTCCACAGGGTCAGAGATCTATTACTGCGATTACCTCCATTGCATATAGACAAATGCGAATCATATAGGGATAGTCCACGCATTTTAAACAGTGGCGTAAGGAAGTGATCCTTATGCACTGGGCGAGAGCACCCAACTGCATCCACAGGCCCCTCATAGCCTTTCTGAATCCAAGGAGGGCAGCAGAAGCTGGGAGACCAGGCAGTACCACACAACTTCTCAGAGGAGGCTCATGGGTCTAGATCCCCAGAGTTCACCAGGAGGGCTGCTCCTGGGCAAGGCTGAAAAGGGGAGGTGAAGCCCCTGCATCTGCTGTTGGATGGAGAAGGACCAGGGCCAGTACAGTGATGGTTTGACCAGCCCTAGTGAGGCTGGATTCAATGCCAAGATATGGTGGAGTTGGCTGAGCCTAGGGATGGGGAGTACACTGATTGGGGGAGTTAGGAGGGTGAGAAAGTGGGTCTGCTAGGCAATGCTGGGCAGGCTGGGCATTGCTGGGCAGTTCTGGGCAGTGCTGGGCAGTGTTGGGCAGTTCTGGGCAGTGCTGGGCAGTGTTGGGCAGTTCTGGGCAGTGCTGGGCAATGCTGGGCTGTGTTGGGCAGTTCTGAACAGTGCTGAATAGTGCTGGGCAGTGCTGAGTCTTTGAGAGGCAGTAATCACCAACAGAAGGGAACTAGCTGCCCCAGTAATCAGGAAAGGCAGTGGTCAAGGCAGGCTGGAGAGTGGGTACTGATACCTCTGTCCAGAGAAGCATTTATTCGCTTGCTTCATCATTTACATCAATGTGAACCCCACCTGAGTCAGGGCTGGCATTTGTTCATGGAAAGAAGGCATTCCATAGTTAATGATGGTCACCTATGTCTCTAAAGCTGACTGTGACCTGGGCAAGGTGCACCTAGGAAGGTGTAGCACCACTGTGCCCAGTTCAATCCATTGTCCCCAGCAAAGAGAGCCTCCTGCCCAGAGTGACTGATCTGAACATCTCTCTCTTTTCCACCTTACCTTTTTAATAACAGGCACTGCCAAGAAGCAAGTGACAACAGCCGGGGTGTCCAGGGCTTGCTGGGGCATGCTTAATGGGCACATGCCTTTAAGACTGTAGATATAGATTTTCTGGTCCTGCAAAAGGAGATGAGCCCACTGTAAGAGCCAGAGAAGAAAGCGACTGGCATGTCCTATTAGGATGCTTTCAGCCTGGGGAACCCCTGTGCACCTTAGAAAGACAGCATTTTGTTTGGTTATTCATTTCCGGGTTTTGTTTGTTTGTTTGAGACAGGGTCTCTTCATGTGCCCCTGGCTGTCCTAGAACTCCCTCTGTAGACCAGGCTGACCTCAAACTCACAGAGATCCCCCTGCCTCTGCCCACTGAGTGCTGGGATTAAAGGCATGTGCCACCCCTGCCCAACAATTTCTGCTTTTTGTAGAAACTCTGAAAAAACACAGAATAGCCTGGCAGGAAATGGACTCACAGATAGTCTTTAGTAATGGCGGTTATAACATCTCAGACGTGTGTCTGGGGCGTGCACGAGCATGTCATTATCAAAGTGGGGTCACAATACAGCAACACCGTACCGTAGGCAGAGCCCTTTCCCTCCCTTTACGATCAATACAGGGTCAACTCCTCGGCCCATTACCTTTTAAGATATTTAGTGATATTTGCTGTCGCTCCTAAGAATTACATTGGGACAGGCATTCTTAAAGATTTCTTTGTCTACTCTCTCAGAATAAATTCCTTATTCTTGAGGTCTCAGTAGTATGGCTACTTTTGGAGATCTCTTACATGCTTAGCTATACTTTCAAATGTTCATACTTCCGAAGTCCATGTGGATGGACTGCGATGATCATAAGCATGTGATTTGGGGCAGTCTTTGGCTTCCTTGCAAGACAGCTCCTTGGGTCTCCCCATGGATATGGGGCTACAGGTCTTCGGGGATGTGCTTTGCTCTGTGGCACTCACAGTGTGATGAGGAGACATGGCATGGCACCAACACACCCAGTTTCTCCTGCTGAGTACCCACCTGTCCTCACCACCCTGAATCCTAGCTGTTGGCTGGTGGCCAGCAGGAGTCAGAAGCAGTTCTCCTGGTGACCACCTCACAGGACTGACGACATTAATCTAGGGATTTCTCAGGGAGCAAGCTGGGGTTACCTGATAGTCAGGCTGACCTGAAAACCTTGCATTTTTACCAATACGGTCCCCCTGGGAAGTGTCCCCCTCCACAGCCCGCCCTGACATGGGCCCTGCAGGCTGGCATTTACCTCGGTGGCTATCCACACTGAACTCTGGACCTTGAGCTGGCAGCTCAGCTTCATCCCAGCGCAAGCCATCCTCTGCACTTCCAGAAGCCCCTTCTCTGTGTTCACCACTGTGTAGTTCCTGTGGTTGGCAACAACTTGCAGTCAGTTCCAGATAGGCAGTGGCCACCTCCTTCCCCAGGCTGGTGCAATGGTCTTAGAGGAGGTGTAAACCATTTAAGTATAAAGGGTCCGGCACAGGCTCGTGTTTTAAAGATTTGGTTCTCAGGTAAATGCTCCTGCTTGTGTCTGAGAGGAAGGGCAGAGCAAACACCCTCAGGACACTGAGGTGAAGGAGGGTGTGCCCCAGCACCCACAGACAAGGTTGGCGCTGGAGTCCCAGTAATTTACTCCTAGAAGCTTCTACCAGCTTCCTTGCTTCTCCAGTGTCAATCAGCCATTGGGTGAATGCTGCTTCCCCCAGGTTCTTGGAGACAATGTCTAGATCCTGGGGGTACGTATGACATTTCTTTGGTTTTGGTTTTTAGTCCTCTCCAATGGGCAGAACTGGGAATAGGAGTTTATTTCTCCTCTGCCTCCCTGCTGCCAGTCTAAAAGCATACGATTCACATAAATTTCAACCAGATGGACCTCAGGGAAACGGCAGAGTCCATGCCATTGACTCCAGCCTACCTGAGCCTCAGCTTGTCTAAGTTTCCTTAGGCTGAAACACCTGGGACCATCTGAAGATGGTCTATTCTAGTCCACGAAGCTCTCACGCCAGCAGGAGGGTAGCATGCACTGGCCAACCCTGCAGGCCATCACACAAGACCCCGATCCCATGGAGATTCCAGCCCTTACTACACTCTCCTTCTGAAGCTTGCCTCTGGGTCTCAGGAATTCTTTTCCCCTCCCAGTGGGACTTCCCTCCACGCTAGCTCAGACACCTCGCTCTCTGGTCCAGCTGTGCGGATCATCAGCTGCCTCCACACTCTTCCCCAGCTCTCTAGCTCACTCTGCCTTGGGTCGTATCTAGCTGGGGACTTTCTTGCTTCTTAGGGTCATTCTGTGTTCTTCCCATTGTGGTCTCAGGCCCCATGGGCCTTCTCTATAAATGCTCCCTTGAAGGTCCATCAAGTCCGGTTCCCTCTCTCCTTCAGATTTGTAAACCACCTTCTGCGGTCTGCAGGCTGGGGTGAGCAGACCCTGGGAGCATTAACCACATAGCCAGGCTGGTGGTTCCTTCACAGTAGTGGTCTTAATACTGCCCTGCAAACACCCTGGCTTCACAGACCATGGTGGCCACTTTGGACTCTCTTTTTTCTTCTGGGACCTCTCATTCCCCCATTCTCACTTCCTTCCTGCCTCTTCACTGTGTAAAAGAGCTGCAGTTAGAAGGGACCACCTGTGGCCACTTATCACAGGGTAACCCTTGGGCTCTGGTCCCCTGCCTCCCTTTGGCCCTGGTCCCTTGCTCCCTCATTCCACAGCATTGGATGTTATACTCATTCACCTTCAGCACCATCCAATGCCCTTCCTGCGCAGAGTGTGGATAACTTCATCTTGAAGCCACACTCTCCCTGGAACTGGATTCCTGACACACCCAAGCCCACCCTTTCTCTACTTCCCTTAGCTTCAAAACTGGTCCTGTGTGAATTTTGTTTCTGCCCTCCTTCTCTCTTGATTCTGCTCTAACCAGGCCTTGGACTCCACTGTGTGCTAAATGTGAGCCACTGGCATCATTGATTTCTGTTCCCAGGGCCACCCAAGACATAAACCAGGAAGGGCAGACTGGAGACATTACCTGGACTCCTCCTTCCCATCCCAGAACACCACAGTGTACTCCTGGCTTTGGGACGAAAAGAAGGCTGACTGCTTCCCACAGGGCAGCATGTACATGAAGGTGGCGAAGGTCGGGTCCTTCATCTGGCTAACAACAGACAGGGCCAGTGGGCGCTGCAGGAGAGAGGTCCCTAGTGAACACCACTGTGCAGTTTCCCCGTGCATTTCCCCTGGCACAGCCAGGGGGATATGAGAATCTTCCCAATCAGGGTTGGCCTAACACAAGTCTGAAAAGGCTTCAGAACCCCCTCCCCCCTCCAAAAAATAAAGGCCCTGAATAGTCTCTGGGTCATCATGGCCACAGTAATAGGCTCAGCTGGTCTGGAGTCAAAGGCCCAATGTGTCCCACTTTAATCCCAGAGACATCAACTTTTGCCTCAGTTTGTATTCATAATGCGTTACATCAGCTATCTGATTTGATGGACAGGTGCTGAGTTTGAGAATGGGGCCCCTTCTGACAAACAAGGTGCTGTCTTTAACAATGAAGCAGGGTCCCTGCTTCTCACAAGCAAAGTTCCCAAAGAGATGTGTACCTTCTCCTGTTCTTTCATGGAGAATACATGGCCACAATGGGTCCGATATACAAATTGAGTGATACTCCAAAAGTTCCAGATCTCAGAGCGTTTTAGAGTGGATTTTTGGATTGGGGATGTTCAACTAACATGTAAGTATTCTAAAAATCTGAAAACCTGCAAAATTTCAAATACTTCTGGTCCCAAGGATACAAGTTAGGGAGAAAACGGTAACCTTTCCGCAGATAGGCATGCAGGCACATGCCTGTGCACACACACCAAGACTGGGAGGTACATTAGTGGAACGAAAGTTCTGCCTAGAAGAGACAGAGAAGATTTCCCAGCGGTCCTTAGGGAGGGTGGGCGAGCAGGCACACACCCACAGCCCCTGCTGCCAGGGAAGAAGGGCCCAGGCTCCACTCTCCCATGTACCTTCTCTGGCTTGGTGTCCCAACACTCCATCATGAGCGCCTGGAGTCGATGGAACTGCACTTCCTCAGGCTGCCCCAGAACTGGGCGGATGCCCTTGGACAGCTTCTTGGCAATCTGAAGTTGGTGGTGACCCAGGGCAGGACGCTGTCCTGACAGTAGCTCATACAGAACCATTCCATAGGAGAACATATCTACCTGGGCAGAAAGGCAAGCCAAGTTAGGTCTCCTGCCTGGGCCCAGCAACTTTTGAAAGCTGGGTTGAGGGGGAAGGAAGAGATTAGATAATTATTAGATAAGGAAATTAGCTTATTAGAAATTAAATTATTTTGATATGAAAATTAAATTATTAGATAACAATTAGATAAGGGAAGCATAGGCTTTTCCCAAAGGGAGACCCTTATCAGTACATCCATCAGTTCATCTATCTACCCTGATCTGTCCAAGTACCACACCTCTTCTTCCGTCCATCTACCTAACCATTCATCATTCCTTCCTTATTTCTGGATCCTCCCATCCATCCATTTGTCCATCCAACTTCTACACACACACACACACACACACACACACACACACACAGAGAGAGAGAGAGAGAGAGAGAGAGAGAGAGAGAGAGAGAGAGAGAGAGAGATTTGTTTGCTAACTACCAGAAACCAATTAAGGGCTCCAAAACCAAGACACCAGAGGGCTGTCTGTGAAACTCATACAAAGGGGAATGGATCATCTCCTAGATAGCAACTCCTTTGTTTCTTCACTTTAATTACCATCGAAAGGTCCAGCAAGGAAAGGGTTACACAGATCCCCGGGTAAAGCCAGGTAACATCTTTTACAAGAGAATGTGGGTGAACACCTTGTCTGCATCACCAGCTACTGAGAAGCTTCCCATTTCTGTTGCTTTGGTTTGTCCTTTTCCAACTTCTGGCAACAGCCACAGGTGTTGAGTTAACCCATGCATGCTTAGGTCATTCTCAAGGTCCAAGACCCGTCTGAAAACAAACCATGCACTAATAAGGAATCAGAGCAAGCGAGATGTTGATTCAGCCGGTAACGGCATTTGCTGCTAAATCTGATGAACTGAGTTCGATTCCCAGAACCCACATTGTGGAAGGCAAGAGCTAACTCTTGCAAGTTGCCTGATTTCTATACACAAGTCCCCTCTAAATAAATACATAAGTAAATAAATATAATGAAAATAAGGTAGGGTCAAGGAGGTGGTGAATGGACAGGCTGGCATGATACACAGCTACTGAGTGGCTCTCTGGACTCAGCCCATCCAAGTCATGGCTGCTGCCTGGGAAGTCACAGTCACTTTCCCAGCACTTGCTCTCTCCTGGTTGGCATTTAACCAGCACCTTGTGGTACCAGGAACTTCTACCACTTTTTTTTTTTTTTTTTTTGTTCTTCTCAAGAGCACCTTGAAGGTTTGCTCATTCTGTGCATTAAGATAATCAGGCTCTAAGTGCAGGTACGTTTCTACCCCGGACTTTGTCCACAGTTTATAGTTTGTGAACTGAAGTTACAGAAGAGTGAATCGATGGCTGGGGAGATGGCTCAGTAGGTAAGGAGCTTCCTGTAGAAGCATGAAGACCGGTGTTCCGATCCCCAACACCTACTAGTAGCAGTCTGTGTCTGGAATCCCAATCCCGGGAGGAGGCGGAGCCAGGAGGATCCTAAGAACTCATTGGCCAACAAGAGTAGTCAATCAGTGAGTTAGCTCCAGGTTCAGCGAGAGAGTGACAGAAAGGCACTAACGCGGATGGAGAGGCAAGCACACCAGCATGCACACATGCACACATACACACACGGAAGCAAACAAACTTCGAAAGCTAAGGATAGGTTAAAACAAGCAGGCAGACCATATGCCCCAGCACCTTCTGGTCAGAGCCAAAATCTCCCTCACTGAATACAGGAGAGAGTAAAACACAGGCTGGATCGGGTGAAGCCAGGGTGCCAGGACTGTCTCTCTGGCTTCTCACAGGACTGGGCCCCTGCTCTCCACAGCTGGCTTTGGGGATGACAGCAGGACAGGCAGGTACCTTCTCATCATACACGATGCGAGGTCTGATCTCCGGAGCCTGGTAGCCAGGGGTGCCCTCCACTCCCAGGGCACCCTCGTGAAAGGACTGCCGAGAGATGCCATAGTCTGACAGTTTGATGTTTACATGCTCCTTGACGCTCAGGGACCACACCAGGATGTTGTCTGACTTGAGGTCACAAAAGATGATGCTCTTCTTGTGCAGGTAGGCCAGGCCTGAGGCAATCTGGTAGGCTATCTTTTGGGTGAGCATATGCCCCAGGGGCATAAAGGAAGAATCTTGCAAAGAAAACAATACCTATGTTCAAATTCATCAAACTTAAGATCGAATCCAAGTAACACCCTAGAACCTGTCTTTCATTTTCCCCTTCTGTCTCCCCTACTTTTTGGATGGGATTAAAGGGTTGCCTTATAAGGCACTAGTGGGAAGTAATGAGACCGTTAAGAGGCGGAGCCTTGTGCTGGCTAGTTTTATGTCAACTTGACACAAGACAGGGATATTTTGGAAGAGAGACTCTCACTTGAGAAAATGTCCCCACCAGACTGACCTGCAGGCAAGCCTGTTCTAGACTGGTGATTGTTGTGGGAGGATGAAGTTAGCCCACTATAGGTGGCTTCATCCTGGGCAGGTGGTCCTGGGTTACAAAGGAGAGCAGACTGAGCAAGCCCATAAGCAGCCTTCCTCCATGGCCTCTGCATCAGTTCCTGCCACCAGGTTCCTGCCTTGACTACCACAAGATGAGGGACGACAAGCTTTAAGCTGAAATAAACCCTTTCCTTCCCATGTTGCTTTTGGTCATGGTGTTTTACCACAGCAATAGAAACTCTAACTAAGACAGGTCACACAGATGGACGTGAGGTCACTGGAGGCATGTCCTTGAAGGAGCCATTGGGACTCTAACCTTTCTCTTTCTCTTGCCTTAACCTTCTAGGTAGCATGATATAAGCAGCCTTTTCTTTTTTTTTTAATATTTATTTATTATGTATACAATATTCTGTCTGTGTATATGTCTGCAGGCCAGAAGAGAGCACCAGACCTCATTTCAGATGGTTGTGAGCCACCATGTGGTTGCTGGGAATTGAACTCAGGACCTTTGGAAGAGCAGGCAATGCTCTTAACCTCTGAGCCATCTCTCCAGCCCCCTATAAGCAGCCTTTTCTGTCATATGACCCCATCATAATGTGCCACATGACCACAGGCCCAAAGAACAAGGCCAACTGACCACGGACTGAAACCTCTGAAACATGAGACCAAACCAACCTTTATTTCTCTGATGCTGTTTATCTCAGGCATTTTGTTACAGTGAGGAAACACTGACTGACACATCCCTTAGTACTTCAAACTCTATGGATACATTGTCGCTCTCCTTCATACCAGGTGCCAGAAGGGGCAGAGAATGACTTTGGAGTGAAGTAGTATGTACTTAGATAGAAATTCTCGCTTGGCGAGCCTTTCACGGCAGACCACATGGGAAGTTGCCGGTGTTTGCATTCGAGGACTCAAGCGCTCCCCAACTCCTCTCAGGCCCACCTTGCTCTGTGGTCAAGGGTAAACTAAAGGTACAGAAACCCCATGAATCGTTCCCATTTTCGCGGAGGTTGAGAAGTGCCTGGTTTAATGGCAGTTCTTTCTTAATGAAGACAGTCACCTTTTTAAGTTTCTTTGAGGAATAAGATATGGCAGAAGGGATCCCAGGCTCCGTCTTAACTGGTGCCCAGTCTGTACCTGTGGCTACAGGGGGCACTTAGTGATGCAGCTGGGCTTGGAGATGCCAGCTGCTATCTCTTAGGCCAATGATGCTGCCTCATCTAAGGCTCTGTGTCTTGCCAGTCAAGACAATTTGCCTCTTCTTACAGGGCTTGAAATTTGCTTCTGTCTGTCTCCAGAGTGTGAGTTTTTAGGCTGTCCCAACATGCCCTGCCCCATGTTTGGAGTTGGCAAGGCACCTGCTCTGGGGCTGGGCGTACCCTGGCTCACTGAGGCCACCCATAGTACTGTTTTTGCAACCAAGTTGGGCATGTGAGATAGGAGGAAACTACTGGATCCGAGGCTATGCAGAGACCTGTCCTCCTGCACTGGGGGGGGGGGGACACACTGGGGCTCTGCTGGCCTCTCGGGAGCGAGCTGCCCCTGTGGAATGTTCTCAGAGTGGCTGTACCTTTGGCATTCTCAGATAGCACAGTGTTGAGGCTGCTCAGTGGGGCAAGCTCCAGGGCGAAGCAGAGTGGGTGGATGCTGATGCCAATGAGTGACACGATGCACGGGTGCTGCAGGGCATGCAACATGCTGGCCTCCTGCCGGAAATCTGAGAAGTTCTTCATGGCATCCATGGCTCTCAGGTGCCTCAACATGGTGTCTGCAGGACAAAGCAAGGCCGTCAGTATTTAGGCAGAATATCAGCTGCAGAGCACGGGGTTCCCTGCGGGACCTAAGGCAAAGGCAACCCAGGTCTAGGTCAGGTAGGTTGTTTCCTAAGGGCAGACGACACAAGGGCCTGCCATACTTACAGGGACTTGGGTAAGGTCAGACAAGGTTACATTTTAAAGTACACACCGCATGAGGTATTGTAATACTGATGGCCAGGATTTGGCCCTAAAGGGTGGGGCTGAGACTAAGTCAGGATAGAAAGCAGGGGACAGGAGCAGGATGACAGAAGGGGATATCCTCATTCTGGGTCTGGCTGCCTCCCTTTGGACAGGGAATAAAAAACTTCAACACAACTGACAGAACCCCCAGAGTGACTCTGGGGATATCACCCCCCTCCCCCGGACCTCTAAGCAGCACTTCTAAAAGAAGTATTCAAAGCAACAAAAGAACTACACTTTCCTGGGACAGAATATGTGAGACCTTTGAGTTTGCCTGCTTCAATATTCTCTCTCAATGCTGGCCCTCAGCAAGTACTCAGTGCAGTACCCAGTGATACTAACTGTCAGGAAATACCCAGCAATTTCCTTGACAAGAAGAGTCTTGAAGGTGGGAGAAAGAGGCGAACTGGATCATATTTTTGTACTTAATTATTAGACTTTGCTTAAGTTTTGAACCTGGTTGTGAATTTCAGATACAAAGACACACACACACACACACACACACGCATGCGCGCACACACACACAAACACACACACACACACACACACACGTACTTAAGCTGACTCTTTAGAGTGGCCACACTTACGTCTCAGGGTCCTGTTCATCAATGTGTGTGAGCGCACACGTGTGTGCGTGTGTTTGTGTGTCCCTTGGTCATCTGCCTGTGTGTTGCCGTGTCTCTCCCACCCCCACCCCTTGCATCTATAGTGTGCACTATCTCTGTCTCTATAAAGACACAAATGCTAACAAGGCTGCAAGCACCAAGCCTCCTCCTTTCTCAAGAGCTAATGTGGCTTGCCATTTGTGACAGCCACTGGGCACTTACTGAGTCCCATCTGGCTCCCTCAAGGGAGGACTGCCACGGGGCTCTACCTGCATGGCTCGGAGAGTACCCTTCCAGCTCTCAGCCACCCAGCTGCCCTTCACTTGGAGGTACAGGCAACCGTCTTCTCTTTGCACCCCATTATATTGCTCAAAGCCTGGCCCAGAAAGTATCTGGAATGTAGTCAGTCCCCCCACTTCAGGGTCACTGCAGGTTACTTTATTCCTTGTCAAGTAACCAGGGCCACCATGGTTATCATCAGCTGGTGAGACATTTGTCCATGGCTGCTGGGCTGTGACATTCACATTAGAGGAGAAAGGTCTGCCGCAGGGGATGTGTGAATACCGGTCATGCTCTAACCTCCTTCACTGCCCTTGAAATTCATTCATGTACCTCTTATATGATGGCCTGCAGGAGACCCTGGAGGCTCAGGACAGCACCCCTGGTTGTGGCCAGTCCACAGAGGATCATCTGTCTCTGAGGCTACTAGGCAGGGTAAGCCAAGTCTCGACTGCCTTGTTTCCGGTTTGCATTCCTTCCCCACAGGTTTTAGAGCTGGGGAACCTTTGCAGTGAAAAGTCAAGCACCGTGAAAGCCTTAGTGGTCCACTCCCGGGCTGTGCAAGACCTTGAGTTTGCTGGCCATTTGGCTCCTAAGGGTAGGGGTCCATTCTCACATTGACTCTTTAACCCATGGAGAATTTATTTTTTATCATGTGGTGGATAAGATCTTAATCTCCACCCCAGTTAGTGAGTGTGCTGTCTTCTCTCTGACCGGCAATGTCACCTCTGCTATGTGCTGGCTTCCTGAGCCCACAGGTGACTTCTGGTTTCTAGGCAGGTCTGCTTGAAGTCCTGGAAGAAACTTGCCCTAACCCTGTAGACTCGCTCATGACATTTGCGAGGTTGGCTCCTTTTCCTTTGTCAGGTCTTGGCTTTGACTCAGCACATGTGCATCTGATAGTCCATTAGTCAAATTGCTGGGTTAGGATTCGAATACCGTGATTAACCAAAATTCCAAATGGTTTTTTATTACTGCTGCAGAGGTTGTTTTCTAATGGTCGTTGCTGAGTATAGGAATACCACGGAATGCTAACATTCTGCTCCTGTTCAGGATTTTCAGGGAACTTTTCTTGGTCCAAAGTACGGCAACCAAGTCTATTTAGATCACAGCAGAAGCCAGCTGTGAAGAATTCCCTTCAAAGAACTGCCACTTGATTTCTCCCTTTCCAGTTTCTTTATAATTTTCTACCAAAGAACATACATTGACTCTGTGACCGCAAGATGACCTGCCCTGAACAAGGGGCAGTTCAGCTAGCTGGAGGGAGGCGCCCTGGGCCGAGCACTCCATGGTGCTTGCTATGGCTAGAATGTGTCTCCCTGCCCCTCTCCCAGCCCAACGTTCATGAGTAGAAAACAATGTAGACATTTCAAGTCGGCTAGTTATCACAGGAGTGGGCTTGTTAGAAAAGGAAATCCGTCCCCCTTCTTGGTCTTTGGCTCCCCATTCTCTCACTCTTTGCCGTCCAGGATGATATAGTGTGGAGATTCTTCAGCATCCAGCTCTTCTTTCTCTCAAGCCCCAGAACCTTGAGCCAAATAACTTTCTTTTATTTAGCAGTTACCCAGCATGTGGTATTCTGTGGTAGCAACAGAAATGGATCAACAGGGGCACAGATTCTCCCCTACACACACTGGAGAGCATTCTTGAATTGCCTGTAATATGCAGAGCTGAGTGTGCTGTGTCCTGGTGGCTTTCGTTGAAGGGTGTAGGATATGGGGGTGGCAGGAAGGGAACATCCCAAATAAGTATTTGCAGGATTTGCCCCGTCTCTTGTCTCACATTGCTGTGGAATATTAGTTGAAGATGTGTTACATTTGTTTATGCTATGGAACATTTGTCTAATGAGGCAAAGATGTGTTGCGTTCTTTTATGCTGTATTTGTTTAATTCTGTGAAGCTGTTACTTTGTCTAAAACACCTGATGGGTTAATAAAGAGCTACGGCCAATAGCTAGGCAAAACAGAGAAATAGGCGGGGCTGCCAGGCAGAGAGAATAAACAGGAAGAGAAGAGAGAAGGGGAGAATGAGAAAAGGAGGTGAGGAAGATGCCAGGGGCCAGCTACTTAGCCACACAACCAGCCATGGTGTAAGAAGGAAAGAAAGATATATAGAATAAAGAAAGGTAAAAATCCCAGGGGCAAAACGTAAAGAGAAATGGGGCAATTTAGGTTAGAGAAGCTGGCTAGAAGCAAGCAAAGCTAAGGCCGGGCATTCATAAGTAAGAATAAGTCTACATGTATTTATTTGTGTATTATTCCTGTATTGGATGGTGGACCCCCAAAGAGTAAAAAAAAAAAGCCATAAAAGCAAGCAAATAAACAAACAACAACAACAACAAATCAACTACTTTTCATTGTACACTTTTCTGCTTGCACGGGAGATGGCTGGAGGAGCCCTACAGATGAGGACTCTGCCTGATATCAGCCTGCCCTTTCCACGTGTGCCAGGCTTTCGGCGGGCACAAACAGATGGGAGATCAGCAGGAGTGGTCTTTGCTGATGCACACTTTGTCTAGGTAGGTAGTAACATCCAGGCCTCCCTTAGCTTGGCTCTCTAGTCTGTACTTCCCAACTTGCCAGACCAGGCAGAGAGCAGAACTGCACCAGTCATACCAGGCCCCCCAGTCCTCCTGACACCCTGCCCCAGGTGCATGCGTGGCCTCTGTCCTCCCTAAGGTGGCCTGGGGTTTGGACACAAGAGAGGTCACATATCTGAAGAAAAATGTGCTGGCCACCACGCCCTTACCTGCTGGGGCATTTGCAGAATTCTTGAACTTCTTGATGTGGAATCTCTTCACAGCCACAGGCTGGCCCTGGTACCTGGCCCGGTAGATGACGGTGCCACTGCCCCCTTGGCCCAGGATGCTGCTCTCGCCCTCCGTGTGCTCCAGCCTGCTGTTCTCCAGGAAGAGCCTGCGGGACACACAGCTCAGGGGCTAGCCTCCGACCTCGGGCAGGGTGTGGCCTGGGCTCAGCTGATGCTCTCCCATCCGGGAGAACAGATCAAAGTCACTTGCGTACCGGCCCCGGATCTACCACATGCCAGGCGGTAAGCCTGGGCAGCTATACAATCTTGTCAAACCTCAGTCTCCTCCTCTGTGTGGTGGACACATCCTAGAGACCCCTGGACAGGTGCTGAGAAGCCTGACTTAGGGGAGTTCTCTGATTATAGCGGGCATAGACTAAGGATCCCTCTCTACACTTTGTGCTTTGAAAGCTGCCATCCTTAAATACACTGCACTATTTACTGCCAGCTTAGTTTTTCCTCATCTTGTTATTATGCCAGATTGTCCTCTGCCATGCAGAGCTAACGCCCCCACAGCTGGGGACTAGGGTTTCATGGGGGAGTTTCAGCCACTGTGCTGGTCTGTGTACTCTGGGTCTTGTGAAAATAGAAATTTCTGTTGGGCTTCTATAAAACATGGCTGTTGTTCCTTGACACCCCCTCCAGCCTTCTGCGGAAACTTCTGGGCCTGATGGCTCTGGAAGAAGAAGCTGAGGAGCAGGGAACAGAGCTGGAGCCTCCCATAATGCTCAGATAGAGAATGGGACAGGATGAGAGTTGTGGGTCCATAGGTGCCGACTTAGACTCTAGCGGTACTGGGGCCATCATGCAGGGCTTGGCGTTTTAAGAGGGGCATCCTTCTTCACTCCTTCACTGACTCTGAGCCTGCACCAGGAACCCTTAGCCTCTTACTTCCTGAGACTCCTCTGTTTCTTCAGAAACCATGGCATTAGAGACAAACCACGAAGCAAAGAAGAGAGAGAAGGCGGGGCAGGGAGGAGAAAGGCAGACCACTCCACTGAGATCTGTGCGGGTCCTCATCAGGGACTGGTGCCAGGTCCCTGCCATCCAGGCCAAGGGTGCCTGTGAGCCCTCCTGATCCTGCAGGTGTGTTTTCTCTCTGCACCTTTCAGGCACAGGCTTTGTAGCTACCCAGACTTAGCACAGGCCAATCACGTCACCTGTACCCACTGCAGCATTGACCACATGGTCTGAGGATGTTTTTCAAGTGCTCTGATAAAAACCCTTGCTTGGGAAGTACAGGTACATGGCGGGGGGGGGGGCACCTAAGATGTGGGAACCTGGAGAATGCTGGGGTTCTCGCTAGGGCTTTCTACTAGGGCTTATGCAAGCCCGGACAGTGCAGGGTTCTGTAGCAGTCACAGGGCAGAGCTTTGCCTGTCAAACTCCCCTGTTAGGGCTGGTTGGGACCCCAGCAGATACCCCGAGCCTCTCTCTGGAAAGATTCCTTCTCAGGCTGTTGGGATTTCCCACTTCCTAACAGGTAACTTCATCTCAGAATCCTACTGTGCCGAAGATGACATCCAAAGCAGCAAGGACCATCCTGCCTTGCTTCTTGAAGTCACAGAGGGAATGCTGCAGTCCACTAATTTGTGTCTGTGCTGAGGTAGAAATGCTGCAAGGTTTGGCAGATACACGAAATGTCTAAAACTTTAGGGGGTGCCTAACCTAGCACCTTCCAAAACATGTGATCCATGCTTATACACAATTGCATGCCCATGAAGAACCCGGGAGTGAAGAAAAGCCATTCGCAGCAGAGTGGTACCTGCTATGTCCATCACAAGGCAGTTGGGGATGCTGAAAAGAGTGTGGCTGGGGCATTTCCTCTGTTGGTTAATTATCCTCTTTTACTGTTGGGTATTGAGCATAGTGTTTCATGCACTACCACTGAGTCACCTCCCAGACCCATCTTTAATTCAATAGATCCCCGGAAGTGGGATGTGGAGCAACAATGGCATGCATTCAGAGAATGCTCTATGGGCATTGGGAACAGTGCAGAAAAATGAAAAAATAGATCTCCAGAAGAAGAAGGAAAAGAAGGAAGAAGAGGAGGAGGAGAAGGAGGAGGAGGAAGAGGAGAAGGAGGAGGAAGAGGAGGAGGAGGAAGAGGAGAAGGAGAAGGAGGAGAAGGAGGAGGAGAAGTTGTTGAAGAGGTTAAAGAAACCAGAAGTGGCATGCCACTGGTCACGATAGTAGACCACGACTCCAAAATGATTAAAAATGGCTGAAATCTAAAATGACCGAAGGACTATCCCTGGGAGTTCATATCACAGAAGTGGGTTTCCATCTACTAAGGATGGTCTGTTGTATACATTTTGCGGCCATTTCCTTTTGGAAGGGACCACCCAGGTCCCTTTCCACAATATTTCCCTCCCCAGTTATCATCTTGGGAGGATGGAGGTAGAAGGAGCTGGAAGAACTGAGCTAGGGTGTGTCTGCAGCTGGGCATCAGCATTTGCCCAGAAAAGAAAGACGAGGCTGCAGGTGTGGGAATGGGCCCTTTCCACAAAGGCCAATGAACAGCTCTGCCAATCTTCTGCCCTCCAGTGGGCAACAAAGTGAATCTGAGGAGGGCCAGCCCCGCAGTAAGGATGCTAGTTCCTAGAAGGGCAGAAAGTACGGCTGCCCCTGTGGTTTTGTGTGCAAAGTGCAGCAGGGCCTGCTGAGGATTCAGAAGGAAAGTCATTTCTTTCAGGAAGCTTAGGGTGTGGATCTAAGTTACCTGAGACTGGCAGGAAGGATGGCTGGGATAGTTACCGCCACCCCATGGCTAGGGCACCACGCAGTGATGGGTAGAAGAGGCACACGGCCCGCACACTTGTCCTGGGAGAGACTGGGCAGCGTACCTGGCTGGGAAGTCAGTCATGAACAGCTCTGGGACAAGCTCCTGCAGCGGCACAGGGACCTCGGGGTGTCTGGGGCAGGAGATGAAGTCCCGCTCAATGGCTGTCAGCACACAGTCTTCCATATCAAAGTACTGCACGCCCTCTGACTTCTCATTCGGATCTGCATGCTGGGACCAAGATGTCTCGCAGACCGGGCAGGGTACGTACTGCTCCATAAGTGGGGTCCCATCACTTTCCGTGGCTGTCAGGGCTAAGTGGGGACAGAGGAGGAGACAGTTCCTGTGAACTGGATGTGTGGGGGTCCTCTGAGAAGGACCCTACCACCCTGGGCCTGGTTGGTTTTACATCAGAGACCCTGCCTACTCCTGCCTGGGCCCCAGGGAGCCAGAAATTTGGTACCACTCTGGGATGCCTTATTCCTTTAGTTTTGATTTTAAGGCAGGGTTTGGTTATATAGCCAAAGCTGACCTCAAACTCACGATTCTCTGATCTCAGTTTTCCAAACGCTGGGGTTACAGCAGGTACCAACCGCACTCACCACCTGGTGACTTGTGCAGTAAAACTGTTGAGGCTAAAGGATTTGCCAGGAAGGAGCTATATCATGGTCTAGACCCAGAGTCAGAGTATCCCGCAGCCCTTGGAAGGCTGGTAGAGGCGGGCGAGACAAGAGTGGTAGGGACTTTATCTGCGTGGCTGAGGCTGAGTCTAAGCCACACTCCATTACCCTGACCATGGTTAGTACAAGTTAGAGACAGAAGACCTGTTGGAGCGCTCTGGGTAAGTTAAATGCAGGGGATAGAGAGTACAGACGATCATAGGACGTTTAGCGTGGGCTCACCTATCAGTAGTATACTGTTTCTGTGCTCTCTCATTAGGAGGTGGTAAGAAACACCCACAGAAGTACCCTGGGGCAGGGTAGGGACCTCCTTTGTATAAGACAGTGTGGATTCCTAGATGTTCTGGGTGTATCTGGCATTCACAGGAATCCACAGTGAGAGACTCTTGGCCACTGGCTCGCAGCGCTGGCTCTAGAACATCTTGTCTCAAACGCTTGGCCAAGTTTCTTCTGTCTCAGATTATTGTCTACTTGGCTCACCTGCCAAACCCCCAGCACCTACTGAGGCGGGGCATGGACTGGCAGGGAGCTACAAAGTGGCCAAAGACTTGACACAGGTCTTGGGGGGCCCCCTTGGCTGGCCAAGAGTCCTCCAGGCACCTTGACCCACACCAGTTGATTTCCTCTACCTAAGCCGTTTTCCATGTTGGTCACTCATTGAAGCAACATGCTAAGAAGCCAGGTGCCATGTCTGGAATATGTATCCAGTGGCATTCTGCTACATCCCTGAGCACTGTCCTGTGGTCCTGGGATATAAGGCTCTGGGGCAGGTGGGTAGACTGGTTCATACAGGCTTGTGTGACAGACAGGGTGTCCTGAGTCCACCCTCTACCCTTTGACCTCTGATAAGGTTAAATGTAGGGGCTAGTGAGTATAAAAGATACTTCAGAGGCTGCGAGGGGGAGAAGCGCGCTCTCTGCCTGCTCTCCCCACAGCTGCCTTCCTGCCGCTGCCCCCGCAGCCTTCTCCCTGCTGTCTGCTCTCTGTCCACCCCAGTAGCAAAACAAACAGAGGACCTCAGGGGGTTTGCTTCAAACAGTATTTTCTTTGGTCAAACTGTTGATGGGGACATGGATTCAAAGAGTCGGAGAAGGGCTGTGTGGGTGGTTTGATCGCCACCAGCATGAGAAGGGACACACAGGGAAGGAGGAAAGGGAACGACAGCCCTGGCCTCCTTCACTGTCCCTACACCAGGGACAGACCTCCACTTTCAGGTCTTCCTGATGTCAAGTATATGTACTTACACAAGGCATATGTACGGTTCTTTGGGCCACGCGTGGGACCCAGAGACCTTCCCCCTATATACTGTAGGCAGCCAGGACACCTAGTTCTGTTCCATTTTTTGTGGGTCACACTGTTCCCAAAGCACTTCTCTGCTCTCCCAGAGCAGGTCTCCCGTGGAGCCTAGGGCTCTCAGGAAAAGGGCTGAACCCGGTGGCAACTTTGCTTTCTCTGAGAGACAGCCTCATTCTGATTTAAAATGCATCTCTATAAGCGTGGTCAAAGGCTTGGCTCCAGAATATTCTCTCACCTGGAAACCACTGATCGATCAGGGAGTTGACATGGTCTGTGATAAAAGCCATTGCTGAGAAGTCCCTCACTTCTGATTGGCAGATGATTTTAATTCCTCCGCTCTTTTTCTTCTTCCAGTTCACGTCTGAGGACTCCACGCTGTAACGCAAAAATGGCAAGGAGCCCATTGCCAAACTATTGAGGAGCTGGAGGTGATTTCCCTGCTCCCAAGGATGGACTTAACTCTCAGGGACCCTGAGAATCCATGCGCCAAGTGGGATATTGGGGTGACTCTTCTGTTTATATATTGTTTATGACTCAACTTTTTCCTTGTCCCTACTCCCCCAAATAGAGTGAGCTCAAATTCTGGGCCGTGGCCACCCTCAGCCTATCCAGAAGAAGTCGTGGAAAGAGAACAGGAAGATGGGACCATCAGGGCAAACAGAGGGAGGGTCTCTATTTCTAGCAAGCTCTTCCAGGAGCAGAATTCTGACTCCACACGGAAGAGCACCAGGTCGGGGCTGTCACGGGCCACTGCTTGGGAACCGTGCTGACCCTGCCCGCAGGCTCCCGGATGTTCCCACCTGAGGTAGCCCCCATCGAAAGTAACCAGCAGCCCTTCTTGCCAGTAGATGGTCTGGTTTCTTTTGACCCTGAACGTGCTGCAGCGATTCCTCTGGTTTCCCGTGAAACTGTAAATGGCGACTTTCCGGTTCCTGCTTTTTGTATTCTTCTTGTTTTCAAAAAGCTGAAAGACAGAGAGAGAAAAGGACCCTGTTTAAGAATTCTGGGCTCCTCACTGGCCTTGTGCAGAACTCGAGGAGGCTGGCCTGGCCCCATCTTGATAAATTGCTGCAGCTTCCCACCCGTGCCTCCCACGCCCACTGCGCATCCCCGCTGCCAAGTCAAAGGCCACATGATCTGGAAGGGTCTCCAGGGTACCCTGGGAACAGATTTTCTAAGCGATTACAAATAGGCTGTTCTTCTCTGAACACTTCCCTCCCCAAATTCACAAGTGAAAACAGTTCATTTGGTAATGTGGACAGGACAGAAAAATAAAACAGAGAAAATAAACAACCAACAACTTAACACTCAGAAGGAAGAACTTTAAGATTTGGGTAGGTATGAGCCCAGGAGTTTTTCTTACTATACCTATGTGTAAAAAAGAGTGGTACAGCGTGTGTTCCTCATTCTGCATGCTCTTTGGCCGGGGGATACAGCTCAGTGATAGCGCGCTTACCAACCATGCCCCAGGCTCTAGCATGAACCGCAAGCAGCGAAAAACAAGGTATACTTTGAAAATGTCATTGCTGCCTTGCCATTGAAACTCACTGACAATTCATTTTCCTAAGGCTGAGGTAGTGATTTCTCTAGCCATTCCTTTCTGTTAGGTTGGCTCTTCCGCTCCCTCCAAAATATAGCACTATGACTACGGAAAACATACGAAGATTTCTCTGGTTCAGTAGTGGGGTGCCCGACCTAGGGTCTGACAGTTTTAAGGCTCTGGGTGCATAGCGAGGTTTGGAATGCAAGAGACTATCATCACAGCCACTGCCCACCAGGGCCAGGCATCTCGCTGGGATCTTTGTTGGTCTGGCAGATCTACAAATAGAGAGGCTATAGCTGCGGGAATCTGCATGCCTTTGATGGATGCTGAGGCTGAACCCTTCTCCCCTCTGTCCTCCATCTGAATTTTAACAGGATTTCTTTCGGCATTGATTTCTCAGACAGGCATGCTCCCATCCAGCAGCCCCCCCTTGTGAGCTCAGCCTCCCACAATGTGGGGGGGGGCGCAGTGACCTCCCACTTAGAACACAGCAGGACACAGTTCAAACGGAGGGCAGAGAGACAGATGAAACCCTAGGAGAGACGGTGCCAGCACCCGCTCGGTTAGCCAGAGCATCATTCTGGCATCATAGAGAGATCACTCCCCGATCCGCAACACAGGCTGCAACACTTCGGATTGATTTTCAGCCTCTTGTGCTCATTTTTCTTCCCATAAAATGGGAAGATCAAAGAACATCTTTACCGAGCCAAGAAGTGGTAATTCACTAAGGGCGCTCTAATTAGAGGGTGGCAAAAGCAAAGTCAGGCAGAGATCAATGTCAAAAGAGACTCAACAGCTCAACAATGGGAGTGTATGCCAGGGACTCACAAACTGTAGAGTGTGCCCCGATCCCCTGGGGGGTCTTGTCAATGACAAGCAGCTGGACTCCATCCTGAAGTTTCTGAGGGGGTAGATCTGGAGTTGGGGCTTAACAATGGGTATCTCTCACCGGATCTCAGGTGAGGTCAGTTTCGCTGGTCTGGGAACCCCACTTTTGAGAACCACTGCTCTAGGCAAATATTACTTCTGTATTATTGTTTTGCATGAAATTAGTGTTGACTGACAGCTGGGCTGCTTCTCCACAACTCTGGCTGGACCCACGGAACATCACCCATGGGTTGGCTCTTCATTGTGACCAAAGCAAGTGGGTATTTTCCAGCAGAGGTTCCACACTTGGCTGCGGAATGGCATCACCGGGGACCTTTACAAAGTCTAGATGATGCAAGCTGGGCGTGGGATGCATATCTAACTCCAGCCTGTAGGCTCGTCAGCGAGATGGCTTAGCACAGATGCTCACCCCTAAGCCTGACAACTGAGTTCAGGCCCTGGGGCCCAGGTGATGGAAAGAGAGAAGCAATTCTTGTAGGTTGTCCTTACTATGATACTTAGGTATGGACGGTTACAACCAGGATTCTAAATTTGGGTGATCTGAGACGTCAGAGATTCCTCTCAGGTAAGTCAGGGATACAGCCAGGACAGCAAGACCATGAAGTCAGGGCCCTGGGGAATAACGGAAACTGCTAATTCTGGACCCATTTCATAGCTGCTGCACCCAAAGTATGGTGGTATGGTGGGGGACCCTGCTTCTGCTTGCACAAGCTCCACGGTGACTGGGGAATGGTTAATATTTGGGACCATCACTCCAGGAGGGAGGAGGCTAAGTCATATGGGTACAAACTTGGTATTCCCAGTCTAGGCCAATGGCTTCACACTATGCTTGCCTCTCAACCCTGTATCGGTTATATCACCACAGGGGAGCAGCCTTCAGTTAGGTCCCACCAACACAGAAGTTGGAGTCTTCCCGTCTTCCCCCGAGAGTAGGCTTTTGGAAGCCCATTCCATCCCGACGCCTTATCCTCCCAGCAGCTACCTGCAGGTCCATCTCAGCCAAGCTGATCAGCATCCGTGCTATGAACCTCTGCCAGAAGCCAACAGGCACGAAGCTCATCTTAAACACCCGCTGGATGGTGTTAGCCATTGGGTGCCGCATGCTGTGGGTGTCCAGCCCAGGTTTGGACGGAAGGAGGTGTGGTAAGAGGTAGCTGAAACACAGAAGGGAAGAGATGATTATCGTGGCCTGCGGTCCCCTGCAGGACCCTGGTCCCTGTGGGAAGGCCTCTGCTGAGAAAGCCCAGGCTGCCAGGCATCCTCCCTATAGAGTTCGAGAACCCAGAGTGACGTGGATGGGAAGACGTGAAGACATAAACATGCCGGGCACAGCAAATCGGAGTTGCTTCTCAGAAAACTGGGTTGTGGTTGTGAAATCACTTAACACCGACTTTGGTTGGGGGGGGGGAAACAAATACAGCTGCACTGTTCTGAGGACAAGGCAGATATCAGGGTCAGGGTGACTGTTTTCTTGGTCTTCGAAGCTGTTTATTGTTCTTGGCTAATGAAAACAACACACGACCTTAAAAGTTAGAACATGGCGGTTTTACGCAGAACAAATGATGTTTTATGAGAACACAAGTGGACAGGGTCATCGTTAAACTGTTGCGTCACTAGGTGACCTAGGTGCTTTTGTCTTTTGTCATTTAAAAGAGCGGACAGCCAGGAAGTCGCTCCCCACAAATGCATCTGGAAAGTGAGATATACCATGTGCTATGAACTATGAGTTAAGGGGCAGGCACAGGGCAGGCATGGGCTAGGCTATCCTGGCAAAGCAGAGGCTGGATTCTTTTCTCTTTAAAAAATATTGTTATTATACATATGGATGCTTGGCCTACATCTCTGTGCGCTGTGTGTGTAGTACCCATCGAGTCCAGAAGAGGGCGTCAGAACCCTTGGGACTGTAATTACAGATGGCTGTGAGCCTCCATGTAAGTGCTGGGAATGGAATCCAGGTTCTCTGGAAGAGCAGCCAGCGTTCATAACTGCTGAGCCATATGTACAGCTCCTGGAATCATTTCTTAATGAAGGTGTTGCCTTCAGCAATCCCAGTCCTGCTGACCATGCCTCCACAAGAGCCATAGAACACATGACAAAAACTCCAGTACCAGACACGAGAAACCTTCTGTCAAGTTGCTGGTCAATGGAATCCAAGAGATTCTCAAAACAACATATTGTTTTGCCCTTTGCGGTTGCCCTTCGCTGCCTCCCAAAGGTTTAAGGTTAAGTTCCTATTGCTGTGGACTCACACTTCAGACACAGGATCTAACCTGGAGGTCGTCTCCCTGAGGGCTAGCTTTCACGACACCAGAAGGTGCTAAGTGAGCTACCAAGGGAGGAAGCAAGCAACAGTCACCCAGCTCTGATCCCATGACCCACAATCCTCAGCATAGCAAGGTAGCCCTGACTGTGCAATAGTGGGGTCAGATCTTGGCAGTAACCAACAGCTGTATATTTAAGGCCTGGTCAACAGGAAGGAAATCATGGTTGGTGCTGGAAATGCCGCTAACTTCCTGGGGCTCACGAGGTCATGGACCTTAGAAGCAAACCTATTACTTCACTTTACTAGACCAGAAGCATTTCTAGCTGAATTCTAAATCTACACGCACAGATGAATCTAGCTCCTAACCCTCTTTGCTGCTGATAGACTATTACAGAATAGCATTGAATGGTCAGAATGCGGAGATCACCTGACTATAGGCTACCCAGAGGAGAAGCGTACATTTGCAACACAGCCCTGCACCTTAGGCTCAGAGAACACTGGAGAAGAAGGGGAAGAAATAGTCTAAGAGCCCAAGGACCACGAAGTCTGCTGTGAGACTGTGTCTCCTAAAAATCACAAGGAAGCTGTACCCGTGATACCTTGACAAATACAATTACCCAAGTAAGACCTGAACAGTGACAACACCAAGAACCACCATAAAATGGAAGTGGAAAATGTCACAGGGCCCCAACCTTAGACAACCAATGAGACTACTGGGGGAGTAAGAATTAGTCTCTACTGATCTGGGAGGTCCTTCTGTCTATGTGTTGCTTTTATTGATTGATGAATAAGGCTGTCTTGGCCAAAGGCTTAGCAGAGTAGAGCTAGGCAGGAGGTGCAGACAAAGATACAGAGGGAGAGGAAGCAGAGTCCAGGAGATGCCAAGGAGCAAGAGGGCCTAACATTACTGGCAAGCCACGAGCCTCGGGCTGAAATATAAATGAATAGAAATGAGTTAATTTATAGTTAGAGCTATCCAGAAAGAAGACTAAGCCATTGGACAAACAATCGTAACTTAATTTTAATAAGCCTCAGAGTAGTTATTTCATAAGTGACTATGGGAACTAGCGAGTGGGGACCTAGTGGGTGGAGAGAAACCGGTCTATTGGGACTGGGCAAGACGGAGAAAAGGCCTCCATCTCCACCTTCCTAAGGATGAGTCTTTGGCTGGCCACAGTACCAAGTGGTCAGCTTGGAAGTCATATACATGCAATGCTAAATAAACTCATCAGGTTCTATATATATATTTAAGCCAATCACACACACACGCGCACACACACACACACACACACACACGCACAACGTAACAATAATAATAAAAGAAAAAAAGAGGAAGTGAAGGGGGGTGAACAGGACCGGAAGGAGTTCAAACTTCAAACTATGAGTGGCCATGGAAGTCAGATCTTGAAGGGAATAGGAGTGCCTGGGCAGAAAGGCTGTCCTAAGGGGTAGACAAGACTGGATGCAGAAGTGAATTATTCCTGTGTCTGATGAGTGTCAATGAGTTCCCGAACCCTGGGCAGGGCAGTGTGCCCTCTGAGGATGGGGGCTACTGCAGGTTGCGCCACTGAGATGGCCGTAGATGTGGGTTGGGGGCCTTCCAGAGATGGTCAGAGCGAAGGCATTTCTGCCAGCAGGAAATGAAAATGCTGGAAAAGACAGGTCTTGGAAGTTCATCGATCTCAAGTTTCTGAAGGTCTTGGCAGGAGTGGTGGGGGGATCATGGGCTACAGGTGGAAGACCCAGGTCCCAAAGGAGCAGCTGCGTCTGTATGGATTCCGAGACCATAGCTGCATTGCTGACCCACGGAAGCCTATGGTGTAAGGAGCTGGAACTCACCTCAGACACAAGGGAAATAATGTCTGGGCTAGGATGGAAAATGTTCTGCAGCTCACAGCTTTATGCGGATCCAGACATGTGGGCCACAGGACGTAACATGACCAAACAGTAAGGGCAGTGCTGCCGATCCCTACTCTCTCTGGAGCTTCTGGGTGTAAGAGACGCTGTTCTATGCAGTATAATCTAATTTACTCCTGGTAGCAAGGGCAATAGTAGTAGGTAACGGTATTGTTGTTATTCTGCAGGGGAGAAAAAAAGGTAACTGGGGCTCCTTCTCTGGCAGTCTGCCTCTAAGCTGTCACCCCGTGGTGCAGAAACGTCCTTGGACTTGGCAGTAATCTGGCTGATTTTTATTGTTCAACCATATAGGTAGAATGACACACACACACACACACACACACACACACACACACACACAAAGATACTCTTACTGAATGCCAATGTATAATACATCCTTACTCTTCTAATCCACTGCTACATGATAAGGCCAGAATATAATATTGTAGATCATGGCAGTGTACACTGACAGGTGGCCCAACCTTGAGCTTTTGTTGGCCGGTGGCAATGATATGGAATAAGAGGCCATGAGACAGACCTTGAATCTGTTTTTGGAGGTTTTTATCTTTAGGACTCTGCTCATGACTCCATACAAATGAAGCAAAAAGGTCTTGCGTTCCTCCCCTCAACCGTGTTATGGGCGAGTGTAAAGGAGGCTATTTCTGTGGACGGCTGGTTTACACCAACAGAATCCGTAGAATGGCTGCCCAGGGACCAAGCCAGCTCCCCCACCGTATGGCACCACTGTAAGTCTCTGGAGTTGGAGCATGGAGTGTTCTAGGGCAGGTTCATTATAAGGGTTCATGGATTTGGGATACTCGCTGCTGCCATCAAAGCCAGGAAGTGGTCAGACCAACCAAGGACATCAGTGGAGCCTGGGCAGTCACCAGAGTTTTGGTGCCCTCTCAGGGGTCCTAATTCAGGGTCTGGGGCATTGGCAATTCTCATGTTCAGGAGTGTGAGTGTTGACATGGAGTAGCACGGGTGACCATGGGTGATAGGGGAGTTCAGCCAATCATATTCTGTTTTGGGGGCGTGCCGCCCTCAGGCAAAAGCCTGCCTATAAACCTTGCAAACGTGCTCTGCTAGCCCTCTTTTCGCCTGGCTCCTGTGTCCGGACGGATCGGTTGGATTCTGGTGTAAGCTGTTGTAAGTCTTACTTCTGTTTATTAAAGCTATATATTTTGTATCAAGATAGTCTGGGGACTTTTCTTTACCAATCGCCCTGCAGCTTCACATGGGAAGAAAGCATCAACACACTACTAAGGATGCACATTCTAATACTTAGCGGAAACACTGAAGACCACACCGAGAAGAGATCAAAAATGCGACTAGCTCAGAAGGCGAACAAAATGAACAAAGGCACAAACTAAATGGTACAAATAGGAAGCAAATGACAAGCTACTTAAATCCAGCTCTAAAACTAATCACTTCACGTAGATGAACTAAGTTTTCCTATTTAGGACAGAGAACATCAGGTTAGACGATTCACTGGCAATAAGGTATTCATTGTGATATACATACTCCGATCAATTTGAAATAAAGCAGACTGCTGTAGTTAAAAGCGAAAAGACCTCCAAAGCGCATATGTGGTTATTTTAAATATCAGACTAAATGGACGTCAAGAAAGAGACTATTACCTGAAGCAACGAGAGACACTCTATAATGGAAGAGCCGAGAACATTTCAAACAGCATGTTGTCATAAATTTCCAGCATGGCTACCGTTGTGCTTTGAGCCTTTCGTAAATACAGTGGGGGATTAAATATAAACAGAGCCATGTCAGGATGGTTGAGTTCATAACCGAAGTGGGTACTTAGCAGGGGCAGAAGACATGGCACAGATACACTTGGTAAGGAGGAGCCATGTCCAGGTGGGTCAGAGTGGGATAGGGAGAGATTTCCCTATGCAGCGGGGAGTGTTGCCGCACCTAAAGGGAAGGAACTGTTTATGGCCTTTTCTGCTCTGTATTTTCTCACTGCAGCTAGACACGGGCAAGGGAATCGGTAGAAAGGGAAACCCTGGACGAGGGGAGACTACTGTAGATGTCCTCAGCGGAAGCAGAAGACAGCACTTGGGAGGTGGTAGAGTCCCACAGTGGAGGGGTGGACTGGAGCAGACATTAGGGGCGTGGGGAAGAATTTGGGGTGGTGCGGATGATGTGCCCTGCGAGATGAAGCAGCAGAGGGGAGAAAGCAGAGGCCTTGGCTGTGCTTCCAAACACCCGCCTTCCAGGCGGCAGCGTTGTGGAGGCCCAGGCCTGAGCCTGTCCAACCGGTCACCCTCAGTGGACTTGCAAGTGCATTCTGGGGCCGCGTCACTGACACGTGTGCCCACGTCCCGGAATATTTTCACTCATCGCATTACCAAGCCAATGGCTGCCCCAAGGAGAACCGCCCTTGCCTGGTTTTCTGACCCCTTTCAATAAGTGGATTCCTTCCAACTGCCTGGAAACAGTAGCCATGGCACAGATATGGGGTGGTCAAAGTGGTGCCTGCTGTGTGCTGTGCTAAGCACCTGGCCATCCCCCGGAGGTAGCTATCCTGGTGGTAATAGCCCTGGGCATCTTGTTGAGGCCACCAGTGTCCTTGGACCCCATCCCTTCCTTCAGCATATACCGGGCTATGGCCTCACCTGTCATTGGCAACAGGAAGGGCAATCTCAAACTTGGCCAGGAACTGGAAGTACTGCTCCTCAGTCTGCTGTGTGAAGCCGGTCCCCACCAGCAGCATCCGGAGGTCCTCTGCCCGGATCACCCCGTTCTTCGCCACTGACCGTGAGCCCTTGATGTTGAAGATCCTCTGCAGGCATTCGGACAGCCAGATGGGGTCCAGGAAGTACAGGTTCCTCAGGCCGTGGCTCGTGTCTGGGAAGTGCAGCAGGGCTCCCGTTTCTATGAGGAAGCTGATGGCTGCAGGCCGGGAGGGAGGAAGCTGGGTCAGACTCACACAGGGACCAGAAGGGACTCAGCGATGACCCTGTTCCCAGGAGGAAACCAATACTTCTGGCCTCCCAGGCTCATCAGACAGGGTGGGCAGCTGGAGCCTGGTGACACATTGTGATGCTTACCAGTGTCCTGAGTTGATTGATGGTCAAGCAACTACAAGTAACCCTTGTTATCAGATTGAGTGTCCGTGAGTTTCACCACTTGATGAAATTTACCTACAAAGTCCCCAAACAACACGTGAAGTGCTTTCATAGCTCTGCGCAGACACTGAGCTGTGTGTTCCGACCTGAGCTCTCTCATGTTGTGAATGCCCATCCTATGGTCTATCTGTTGCCTTGTTTAAATTTTGTGCACTTGGAGCAATTCTGCTGTCTAAAATGACCCTCAAGCACGGGGCTAAGGGACTGCCTAGTGTGTCTAAGCACAGGACTGACTTATAGAGAGAACACAGCGTTAGATTAGCAAACGTTAGGCATGAACAAGCGACCACTGCACGAGCTAACCAATCAATAATATATGTCAAACAATGAACGAGGTATATGTGCTGGCTCGTTCTTATTGTTCCCTTGATACAGCCGAGACTCACCTGGGAGAGTCTCAGCTGAGGAAAGAGCTAGATCATCCCTAGGCCGACCGTATCTGTGGGAGATTGTCTCGATTATTAATTGACCTAGCCCATTGTGGGCGGCACCATGCTCTAGACAGGGAGTCTTAAATAGTGAAGGACTGAAGAAAGCTAGCAAGAAACTGAGCAGCCAAAGGAGCAGGGGGTTCATTTGTTTCTCTCGCCTCTTGACTGTGCATGCGATGTGACTACCTGCCAGAGTTCCCGCTTTGACACTTCTCAGCGACGGACTATGACCTGGAATCGTAAGACAAGTAAACCCTTTGCTCCCCTAGGCTGCTTGGGGTCAAGGCATTTTAAACACAACAAAGGAAAGGAAACCGGAATGGTAAAAAAACCAGAAGTGTATCCGAAACAATCAACGGTTATCGATGGCTTCACTGACGACACTGTGAGCAGAGGCAGGCAGCCACCTGGGCCTGTTACTTCTCCACAAGCAAAGATGGTTTCCTATCTGCCAGGGCACTAGCTGTGGTGACCTTTTAGATGCTAAGCGCCATGGCTGTAATTGTTTAACCTCGCTGTTTCCCTGGACTAATGTCCCGGAGGGCGGTGACACAGAGGCTGTCCCTGTGTGCATCCTCTGCAGAGCAACTGCCGTGCTCCCTGTCCAAGGAAAGAAGGGGGAGGACAGCTGGGGGGGCGTGGCAGCAAGGAGGAGTGGAGGGAGGAAGGCAGGTGAACACAGAGCGCTGCTGGCCTGCTGAGCTGAGGGTACAGGAGGAGCTGTGACATACAGAAGTCTCATAGGTGCCTCACCCTATCCCACTCAGAGGCTTTGGACTTCTACCTGGCCTTCAGGTCCCCCACACCAAGGGCCCTGGGTGTCCACTCCTGGCTTACCGGACTGCAGGTCCTCGTAGTCTTTGATGTCATTGCCGGGCGTCTGCTCCACCAGCTGCTCCAGCTGCCTGTCCGTCAGATACTGAACTTCATCTCCCAGACTGCGGCGTTGCTGCTCGGCCAGCACGGCCTCCTGTAGGCTGATGTAGCTCCTGGGGATCTGGGTGCAGGCAGGGCAAGGCTCAGGCCCTCAGGTCCAAGAGGTGCTGCCTCCATCAACACTCCCCACCACCCCACTGTCTGGTTCTAGGGCCAGAGGACATGTTTTTTTCTTTTCTTTTCTTTCTTTTTTTTTTTTTTACACAGGATGAGAACAGTAAAATGGAGTCAGAGCAGGGTGACAACAGACTTAGTAATGCCAGGACTATTGTGATAGGCCAATGACCCTGCTACTGGCTTTAAATACAGATATGTGTATGTATATACATACACATATATGTATATATGTACATACACATATCTGTATTTAAATATATATCTGTATATACATACATACACATATATATCTATACATATATATCTATATATATCTGTATACACACACATATATATGTACACACACACACACACACACACACACATATATATACATATACCTTACAGCAAATAACTGTAAGGGTGGTAGTTGGATCCCAGCAGTTGGGAATGGGACCCTCTGGTCTAACTGAATGAGGGGATACTTACCAGCCTGCCAGCGAGTTTCTGACAGCCAATAGTGCTGCCCACATCCTTCATGTTGCACGTGACGTGGAAAATCAGTTGCCGCAGCCCCTCCTGCCCTTCCAGGTTCTTGCAGGAGATCTCACTGTGTGTGCACAAAGACACTGGGGCTTAATCAACACACCACTTCTTTGTTTGGGGCATGTAGCATCCCTGTTTCCCTGGGGGTTTGTCCCAAATGCCGACAAGTCATTAAAGAGAGAACAGGAAGGTTCTTGGGGATCTGCTCTGTGTATAGCCCTATGCGGGGGTCCAACAATATTGTCACCTGGGTCTGCCTTCCCAATATGCTGAGTTCACTGAGGAAAAGTGAGGTATTGGGACTCCCAAGGGTGCTAGCTGGGAAAGAGGCTGTGACTGAACCAGCCAGAACTCCTGGTCTTAAAAACCCTTCCAAATCTTTCTTGGGGCATACCAGGAGTCCCCCAAATCCTGCTGCTGCATTCTGAGGCAGACTGACAGGCCATCCTGACCTGAACAACACCTGTACTCACACCGTTCCTCCCCGAGTGAGGGGATCCTAGAGTAGCCGCACCAACGCGCGTTCTACTCTGATCGGGGAGCCTTGTTTTCTTAACTAAGCCTCAGGTTCACGGTCCTGAAAAATGAGGACCCATGAGTGCCCGAGGCTTGACAGTGTGATGGCGACGGACAAGAGGTAAATTGAGTGACCCACCCAGAGTGGCTAGTCTTATCTGCACCAAGCCTGCCCCCCTTCACACTCCGCAGCCGCTTTCAGACTTAACAGCTGCTTTCTGATCTACTTGGGTCTAGTGCAAGGACTGGGAGAGGGGGAGGGGGAGGGGGAGAGGGAAGGGGAGGGGGAGATGGAGAGGGAGGAGAGGGGGAGAGGGAGGGGGAGGGAAGGGGGAGGGGGAGAGGGAGAGGGAGAGAGGTATCTGTCCACCATTCTGAAAATACTGTCATGTCCCTTTGTTCCATGAGAGCTGTGTGATCTTGGTACTAGCCCTGAGTGGAGGAGACCCCAGAAAGGACGCACAGGTCGGGTGCCTTGAGGCTCCATCCCCTAGTCATCAAGGGGACCATGCTCTGCTCTGGGTACCACCCCCGGTCCAGAGGAGCCTGGCTCATCCCCAGGACAGATGTCAGGCGATTCGGGGTCTTGGTGAACAGAGCACACGTGGCAGCGCCGGCAGCAGCCCTAGGCAGGCGACACTCACTGCAAGTGTTTGAACGTGATGTCCGGGAAGCCCGTAGCCCTGGACCCTGACGGCGAGCGGCAGAGTGCCAGCACGTAGGCCCGCAGCGTCGCAATCCTCTCCACTCGGAATTTGGCTTCGATCAGGTCCAGGTGTGTCCCCACCACTAGCACAACAGCATTTGGGGCCTTGGCCTGTAACAGAGAACCCCACAGCTGAGTCCTGTGTCCCGACCTCCCCACCCCCAATAAAGAGTGGGAAACACAGTTTCCTCAGTGTGCAAATGTGCCAACCCTGGACGTTAGTGGCCCACACTCAGCCACCATCCTGTGGACTTGAATGCTATGGGCCAGTTAGGAACTGAGATGCCCTATGGCCCACTCCATGCTGTTTAGCCCATGAAGAAGGATGTCTGCTCCTTCTAACCACCTGAGGGAGAGGCCTATGCCAGGCCAGCGGCATCTTTACCCTGGGAGGCAGTGCTGCCTGCCTTGCATGCGTGGGGCTATTCTGGGCCCTAAGGCCCAGGAGGCCTCTGAGTTCTCGGTGTGAAAATCAAGCAAGGCCGTGATTTGGGGCCCTCTGGGAGAACCCTTCAATAAGAATAGTGTTTCTCCCATGCACCATCTCTTCGTTCTTAATCCACACCAGAACCCTGGGGTGCTGGGTTCTGAGCACTAGAAGGCCGAGATGGGGGCTCCTCACCTCAATGTTGAGCAGCCAGAACTGGAGGTTGGCCACGGCTTCCTCCCCCAGTGCCAGGTTCCAGACCACCACATACAGGGCCTTGTCCGTGAAGAAGCACTGGTTGACGGTGGCCATGCTGGCTGGACCCCCGATGTCCCAGACGTTGAACTCCACAGATTCAACCTACTTGAGCAACAAGGCACAGATGGGGGCGCATTTGAGTGACCCACGGGGTGAGCAGACTACAAGAAAATTTACAACTTGGAATGCGCCTGGAAAAGACATGGTCGTGGAAAAGTTCCAGACTCCAGTGTGTCTAAATTAGCAATCCTGGCAAGGGAAAAGAGGCCAGCGGCCCAAAGGTATATTCTGGGGGCTTCTATTTGCTGGTAACAGAGTGGGCATCCAGGAAGATTATGGCCTGTTGGGTTGGTTCTCTTAGGCTCTCTACAGTTGGGAGACATCTGGTGGCAGGAGGCGCCCCCCACTTTGACATCATGGCTCCCACCCTCTCTGTGCAAGGGCCAAACGGAGGAGGCTTGTGTAGGTCAAAGGTTAGGGACCACCAACAAGGCTGGGAAACCCCCCTGACATGAGACTCCAACAACAGGAACCGGGCTGCCAGGAAGACCGTGGAAGCAGTTTCTCTATTACTGCGTGAGCTCAGAGCTGGCCTAGAAGCTGAGCCGAGGCTGCAGGGAGCTGTCGCCAGCATTCATTTCCATGAGGCAGCATTTGACCTCCAAGACACAGACAGCGTGCTGACCTGGTTTTGTACAAAGATGAAAGCAGACAGCTGTTCTCGGCCAGCTAAAGGTCAGCTGCACAGGGCGGGGTGGGCCTCGGCGCTCACAAGAGCCGCAGTGGCTTTCGAGTGAAGGTGGTTTCGTGCCCGCCACCCCTCGAGCCTGGGCACCCACCCGCTGAAGAACAGCTGGGAGCAAGAGTGAACTGAGTCATCCTCAAAACAGCAAAGCCAAGGGGGACTGTAGAAAATTCTGGTTATTTTTGAGAACCTTCAGACGTGAGTCAGAGTCCCTCCCTGTCTGTTCTGTGTGGGCCTGGTATTCATTATCTCAGTTCGGAGCCCAACAGGCAGGACCCTGCTCTTATTGTTATTTATCTTTGGTGCTTGGGACTGAATTCACGGCCTTGCAATGGTCGTCACAAGCTGCCCCGCCGATGTGCACTTCTAGCCCCAAGGGTCCCATCCTAGGAGCACCAGCTCTGAGTGTGTTCGCTTACACCCTCGGGAGGCTCCAGTTCTCAGACTGGATTTCCCTGATTTGTGAAGAGGGTTTTATGTGGAAAAACTCTGCCATCAGACTTAGCTCTCATTGTGCGGGGCTTGGACCCAGCCTCTCTGCTTTCTACCCCGTAAGCCCTTTCTCCACCTCGGATCCTTGACTTAGCACAGCGAGGCAGAAACACAAACACAGCCGATGAGGAGGACATTGTCTGGCACTCGGGGCTCAGGGCAAACCCACTTTACGTGCGTTCTATGAATGGGGTGCTCTTACGGTTTGAATTAGAAATGTATGCTGAGGCTTATGTCTTGAACACTTGGTGCCCTGCATTAGGACATTCTAGAGACCTAGGAAGGTGAGACTTAGATGGGAGAAGTAGGTCACTGGAGTGTATTATCCTAGCCACTTCCTGTCACTCCCTGCTTCCTGTCCCCCACGAAGTGGACAGCTGTTCTCATCACACACATCAGCCATCATGATGCTCGGTTCAACAGAAGGGGCCCAGCAACTGTGGAATGAGCCCTATGGGACCAAGCGCCAAAGCCATGCGCTCTCCTCTAAATCATCTCTGACAGTTACTTCGCGTTTTGGTCACAGCACACAGACATAACTAACACCAGGACCAGGCTGAGATCCCACAGGTTCTTTTCTGCTTCAAAAGGTTCAAAGAAAAGTTGATTTCCACCCGCTTGGTCCTGGACGGAAGCGAGGATAATGAACAAGCTGGTGAAGAATTCATTTTAAACAGGGCATTTGATGGAACTTTTCCAGAGTTTAAATGAAAGCAGGAATCAGGCAGGACAGGGCATTGGCTCCAGGCATACCTTGTCAGCCTTCTTTTAAGGGCGCTGAGAGATGCTGAGGTACACCGCACTGCCTGCCGTGGTACTTTGCTCTTAGCCCAAGTGGAGCCCCACCCTAGCCTGTTGGAATCTAAGTCGCTGAGGCCAGCTGAAGCCCGAGCATGTGCTCATGAAGAGCCCCGCAGGGGAATCCAGCAGACAGGCAGGGTCAAGAACCACTGGCCCAGAGCCTTGACTTCATTATGCTAGAAAAACTACAAGGTCATGGAAAGAACTGATCTGTCACTCTTGGCAAGAGCTGGCGTAGAGCAACATAGAACGTCTTGGGTCTTGGACTCAGAGTGCCCAGGGTATGGGGGCAGGGGGACGGAGAACAGCCCACAGGGAGCTCCCTCCCTCCCACTTCATGTCCACCATCCTTCACCTTGGCTTTGGAGCCTGCTGGTCTCTGGAGCTCCCACTTGGTGGTCCTGATGGTGGCCTCACTGTGTGCGACCTGAGGGGCCTTCCCGGTCTGTAAGATCTCCAGGAGGGTGGACTTGCCCTGGCGTGGGGGGCCTACGAGGATCATCTTCATTAGCTTACACTTCTCGGCTTTGCGTAGCTGGGCACGCAGGAAGGAGAGTGTGGCTTTGGGGCCTGTGAGAAATCAGAAGAAGGGACCTTAGATGATGCATAACAGGAATGAACTCACACTTCTTAGGAAGCCCGATTCCATCTTAATTTCTATGTGGTCCAAGGGAAGGTGTGGAATCTGGGAGCAGGGAGGGATGATTATAATTATCCCCAAAATTAAGTGTGGCAGTCAGGAGTGAAGGGCAATGCCCTTGCTGCCCTGATTGGCTACTTTCTTACCTAGCCATTCCCAGTCTTTTCACTGTTGGTGGCTACTGTGTTGGGGCCAGTTTCATAGCCTCTTCCCAAACTCTGAGGCTGGAGTTGGGCCCCACGGTTCATTCACCCACTAGCTCCATCCTTCAAATCTACCAAGGGAACCTGAGTCCTCTTTCTAGGGCAGTGATCGGAACAGGAGGAGGCCCTACCTTCCTTCCTGACCTCTGCAGGCACATTGCTGATGTTCAGATCTTCAATGTCCAGTTGCCAGAGGTTTCCCAGCTGGCCCAACTCAGGAGGGAGCTCTCGGAGGCCAGGATTGCTGTAGCAGACAAGTCAGCGTGAGAGACCAAGCACATGTGTGAACACATGGGCCTGCAGCTTTCACAGCCCTCCATGGTCTGCAGGGGCCGTTGCCAAGTTCTATTCCAAGCTGTGTGCCTTGGGCCTTATTCCTATATTCCATTTAGACACTAAGCCCGTTCCCCCCTGTGTCAGCAAGAGTGGGAACATTAGTTCTGTCTCCTGTGAGTCTCTACAGCTTCAAATTGAGTCCCCACCCACAACTACTTTCTCTTTTACTAAGGATACTATCATCCAGATGGCCACTACTTCCTCTTGTAACAGGCTCTCCATTTTCAACCGCAATGCAATGCTTTCTACGATGCTAAAGTTTTACCTGCAGCTTGATCCCTTGATGTGAGCTGGTATGCAGTGAAGTTCAGTGCATAAAGGGGTCAGGGACACAGCCCTCCTCTTCACTGTCCCCTGGCCAAGCAACAAACTGTGGCCACTCATCTTCCTGCCTCCACTTTCCACATCACACCCAACCAGAAAGCCTGGCTAGGCTTCTCAGTAAGCGGATGGTCCCCCTTCCACCTGGTCCCTCGCGATGTGAGTGAGGACTTCTTCACTGGGCTGCACCTGCCCTCAACATGAACTTACTTGCCCAAGTAGAGCTCTGATAAGTTCTTCAGCAGGCAGACGGACGGAGGGACTGCGTCCAGATGATTCTCATTCAGACAAAGGACCTCCAAAGATTCGCTCAGGAAAGCTGGGAACTCGAGCATGCATGCTGCCAGTGAAAGTCAAAAGATGCCGTGCTTCTGAGCTGTCCTTGACGGCTGCCATGTCCGCAGAGCATGCTGGGAAACTTACAGAGCTCATTTCCCTGACCTACCAATTCTAATTCTACAGCCATCCTTGCGTGCATACGTGACAAAGACGTAAGGACAGGGACACCCAGTGACATGTTGCTTGCAATAGCATAGAGAAAGGAGAGTGGCCTGTTCTCCATTGTTAATGTCTGCAGGGGATTTGCTAAACAATGGAGTAATGCCCAATGATGACAAAGCATGGTGCAGGTTACATGTATGTAAAGTGATGCTTCTGGAGGATTGGAAAAGCTAGGTGTAGAACTATGTCCCTAAAGGGGCTTATTACTGTGACAGAGAATATCTGCAGATAGGCCCACGCGTACTAACCCATCATGTGAGTGTAACAGGCATGCGTGCGCACACTACACACACGCGCAGACACACATATATGTATGGATGCCACACCAACTCACAGTCACATCTAGAGAAGAACTTACTAGAAAGCTAAATCCTCATTTTGTTTTAAAATATACAGCATTACCTCTTGAATGAAAGAAAAAGCTAATCAACAAAGAAACACATTATGAGGATTATGAGGCAAGTTTTTTTTTTTTTTGTAACTGTTGGTTAAGACGTTACTCTCTGGAAAACCAGTCAATTCTTTAGTATTCAAGTAAGTTCATTCATGAGGCTAATTATGAGATTACCATTAAGATCACGTCACATTTGCTGTTTCCACGGCACCCGAGGCTTTGTGCAGAGAAAGAATGTCACACAGAGCTTGGAAACACACATTAATGAGATTCAGGGGTTTAGACTACAGCAGGATCTCTGAGGGACCTTTCTCCTCTCCCCATCCCCTACCCCCACAAGCAGGGAGAATGGACAGGCTATCCCACTGGGAAGCAGGGAATCCAAGATGCTTGCGCTGTCTTAAAGCACCCTGGTGGGACTGCCAGCCACGGAGATGTAGCAGAGAAAGAAGGCAACAATCTTGTGTGAGGCTGAAATCATGTTCAGTTACCTAAATACCACTACTCCCCTCAGCACGGGCATCTCTCCCTGCATGGGGCAGCAGAACTGCATGACCTGGCCTCAGAGAACACTCTGGGGGAGACGAGGCCAGACTCGAAGACGGATGTTAAGAAAACCCTGCCCAGCTCTCTGCACTGTGGGCAGAATTCACTGCAGCTGTGGAAATAATGTTGCAGCGAGCTTGCCGAGGGGACTCTGTTCTACACTTCGTCCTGTAGAAAGATGTTCAAAAGCGCTTTCTTTCCCCTTTCGGTGAAACAGCTTCACACTTTCCTGGAGGGCATCTAGCAGGGGGAAGGTGTGCTTTTTTGCCCCTGGAGGGAACTGGAGGGAACACTGAGCAGCTGGCTGTGGGGCCAGCCAAGCCTGGTGTTTATGAAGGCTCCCTAAGTGACGGATGAGGGGCGTAAGGAGCCACTGCTCGGGACGGCGGCACCTGTCACACCCCCAGCCAAGTGCTAAAAACTGTGGCAACTAGGTTGAGAGAACACAGCTAGAGGTATTTATGAACTGTTATTTATTCATAAATAATTTATGACTCCACTCGTCTGAATTTTACCGTAAAAAACGGCCATCCAAATTATTTTTGGACACGGCAACGGCACAAATAGGACTGCATGAATGTACGGAAACCTCCCTGGAAGCTAACTGTCCATCCGCAAACAAGCTGTCTTTTATAGATGCTTCTTTACCCCAGGTCAACCGCCCTGAGAGAAGAACCCTTCTGGGGAGCAGGGTTGGCAAGGGCATCTTGCCTACACTTCACTCACGGGTGGCCCTCACAATTCCAGATGCAACTGAAAACCCAGGAGGCCTTTGTCATCGACCAGGGCCACGATGCCTCCTGCCACCAGGTCTTTGAAGCTGTGGCCTTCTCATCTGGCTACCAGGTCAGTCTGGTGACTTCTCACTGCGCAGCCTGACCTTTCAATGCAGCAGTTTCTATGGGTTGGGCCTAGCCCCACTAAGCAACTGGTCTACCTTCCAGTGCCATCGCCTTGGTCCCCAGAAGGATCCCACATGCTTGAACGGAAGACAGAGCACACGAGTGGCCTCCAGCAAGTTGCTCAAGTGGCCAAGACTGTTCCCAGCCTATGGTCTTGTCCATTGTCCCACTTGGCACTAGGGAAAATATGGTATTCATTTCTCTTTCTTTCCAAGTGAAACCCTTACGTCTGTACTCAATGTCCCGAGGCTGAGGGGCCTTCATTTAAAAAGGGACCAGCTGGACTGAGAGGGGTGCCTTAGTGGCAGGGTGCTTGCCCAGCATGCCCAAAGTCTTGGGTCCTATACTCAAATGCAGAAGAACATAAAACAGAAAGGCCCATTTATGAAAACTCATAAACTGTATTTATACCCTATTAGCATGGCAACAGGTCTCTGTATCTGTCTCCTGGCTGTCTAAATTTATTTTTAAAACATTTATTATATTTTTTTGCCATTTTTTCTATGGAGTTGCCATGTTCACATATATTCATACATACATTCATGAATATATATGAATACATTGTAAGTATTCTTTATATATTAGAGACTTGTGTGCCAATCTATGTCATAGTGACTTCTGTGGGAAGTAGTCTCAGCAGTTTGTAGAAAGCCTTTGTCTATAATATCGTTCACCTCTCGCCACCTGTTCTGGGCATATCAAAGCCTTCAAGCTAGAGAAGGAAGTGGCAGTCTGTTTAACATGACCTACGAACGATGGAATAGCATCCTGATGGATATTCTGTACGTGTAGTTGGTCTTAGAGTCTTAGATTTGGATCAAAAGTTGATCTCACAGAAGGGGAGACTAGAATGGCAGTTAGCAGAGAATGAGGGGGTGCAGGGGTGAAGGAGGGAGAGAGGATGGATGCTGGGTGTAGGGATGCCACATGGCAGACAGGAAGAAGGACCTCTGGTGTCTATACCACAGCAGGACAACCGCATTGGACAAAAACTGACTGTATATTTCAAAATTGCTAGCAGAGAGGATGTTCAATGTTTCTCACACAGTGAAATAGGAAATGCCAGTCTGAGGTGAGGGAGACGCCAGTGGTGTCTGGTCTGATCACTGATACATTGTGTCCTAGAAATGCACACAGTTACTACTTGACAGCTGCAAATCAAATAAAGGAGATGACTCAGTCTGTAAAATATCTGCTTCGCAAGGACCTGAGTTCAATTCCCAGAACCCACTTCTCAGTCCCTGCAAAAAACAAAACAAAACAAAACAAAAACAAAAACAAAACCAAAAAAACAAACCCACATGTGTGAGACATGCTTGTAATCCCAGAGCTGGAGAAACGGAGGCAGGTGAATCCCTGGGACTTGAAGGCCAGCCAGCCTCACCTACTTGTTGAGTTCTAAGCTAGTGAGAGACCCTGTCAGCACCCACTTACACACAAACACACACACAAAAAGGAGAATGGCACCTGAGGGATGACATCTGAGGTTGTTGTCTGGGGTCCACATATTTACACAGACACACACATACAGAGACATACAAACAGAAACATAGAGATGCACAGACATACACATATACAGACACACACACATATACGGACACATATACACACACAAATAGACACACAGACACACATACATAGACACACACACACATATACAGACAGACACACACACATATACAGACAGACACACACACATATACCAACAGACACACACAGAAACACACAGACACACACACACCCCTATCTCTATTATAGTCAAAGAATAAGACTAAGTTAGCACTTTGAGGGTAAAGTGGAGGGCCGATTGTTTGCCACAGGGCAGGGTTTCCCTGAAGAACAAAAAGTCTTTCCCGAGGAATTCCCCACACAGCACCGGCGATGTGAGGAACAATAACATAAATTCCATGGAAAGTTCTACTTTTGAAGCCCCAGGAAGACCTTGGGCCCTCTGCCACACTTCAGCCTGTGAGCTAGTGTGCCTGTAGCCTCCAAAGAACCTCAGGAGATGTCATAAGACAGTAAGAAGGACTGGATAGTGATGGTCCTGCCGCCAGAGGTGAACTCCCACAATCTGTGTGGAAGCCTGGCTCTATCTCAGGAGCCCGAACTAGTCCGGAAACAATAAGCATGCGCAGAAGCCGTGCCCCCTCAGTCTGGAGACGGGACCTTTGGGAAGAAGCAGTTAGGTTTAGGTAGGGTCACACGGGTGGGCTCTTCCTGATGGAAGAATCCTGTTAGCGGAGACTGTCCGCCATGTGTGGGTGGAGTGGGTGTGAGAGGTGGCTTTTGGCGAGGTAGAAAACCTGATTTTCCTACCTGACCATGGGTGCACTCTGAAATGGCTTCCAGCCCCTAGAAGAGCGAGGAGGAAGTAGCATCTATTGTGTTAGCCACTGATCTGTGATGACTGAGGTACACGGGGAGCCTTGGTTTCCTCGTGTGCAACACAGATGGCGTTGCCTCTCTCCCATGAGGACGGAGATCCCTGTGCCTGTAGTTTAGGGCGGCTCTCTGTATGCGGTAGATAGCTTGCTATTAGCATGGCTTGGGCTCCAGGTGGGGAGGCAGGGCCGCAAGCACGCGCCCAAATAACATGTTGACATCATTTACTTCCTGGCTGACCTCTGACATTCCAACTGGGAAAGGGAAGGAAAATCCCAGCATCTGACAGGGATACAAGGCTACCCTGCCTTGCCTCCTCTCTAGGATCCCACGGTCTCCCCAGCCCAGCACACACCTGAGTCAGTTCCTGAACGCTGGCGCCCTCTGGTGGTGAACAGGGAGATCCGCTTTGTTTTAAGCCCATCTTCGTTTCTGTGGAGGGGGAAAAAAAGAATCCTCAGAAACTTGAGGTCAGCATGTCAACAACGTGGAGTCTATTAGCTCTGTCTATATAACACAGAACCATGGTGACGGCAGCAGACTCTATCAGCAGGGGCGTGGCATTCTGGCAGGTTATACGAGGGAGTTCAGGGGTCTTCTAGAAGGAGCAATTAGAAAGGATCATCTAACTGCTATGGCCATTAGCCTCACATTCTCAGACTTTCCAGCTTCAAGCAGGTGCAAGCACTTCTGTAGGGGGCATTCTGTTGGCTGCGCACTGTCCACTGTCTACTGTCCCCAAGGAAGCTAGCTTTGGGTGTGCGCTCTGCTGAGATGTTTTAGGGTAACCTCCAGCCAACGACCCCAAGGGCCTGCTCTCTCCAGGGCTGTCTTCAACCTTTCACCTTTTATTCCACTTATGAACACATTAATGGCTAGATTTATAGTTGGTTTTATTACTTGGTAAGGATTTATAGGCTTCTAGTCTAGGCTGCAGTGAGACATGTTCAGCAGTGAGTAAGAATCAGATGGACGGTCCCGCTCACGGGCTGCACGATGTCCCCGGAGTCCCTAGCTCAGGATTTTGGCATCTGGAATGCATATTGAGACTCTGTTGTGTATGTACCTACTTCCTCTGAATGGGAACATTCCCTCCTGGAGGGAAGAGGAAACTTCTAAGACATAGGAAGCTTGGGAAAGTCATACCGTTCACAAGCCCCAACCTTCACAGGTCATATAATGAATCATAGCTGCCGTGGAAGAGGAGACTCTGGTGGAGCTGCCTGCAAGGTGGGCAGGATGCAGCTTTGGGAGGTGACACCTATGCTTGGGGTGAGACGGTGCTGCTGAGTCACCTAGGGTCCGCAAAGTAACCCCGACACGCTCATCGATACTTGGGTAGGATTGCTTCTGTCGTCTGTTATCAGTGTCCATGTGGAGGAAAGATGTTAGGTCATTTCTCACCAGAAAAGGCCATACAGTAATTCCTCCATCCTAAAGTTTAAATCCAGATCCCTCCCAAAGCCTGGCTGTGTGAGCACCAGTGTAGTGTACTGAAAGGAGAACATTCCAGACCTGACCTCAGGGCTATTGTCAGTCAAAGCTCAGGTGTGCTAAAAATGTGGCCTGAAATTGTCCTTGGACTGTGTGGGTGGGGCCGTGTGACACACACATAAGCCCTGTGTTTAGTTTGGGTCCCAACCCAGGATATCTGGGATACACACAAATACTCAAAAACTCCCAAAGACATCGACAATCTGAAACCCTTCTGATCCCCAGCATTTTTGGAAAAAAAAAAAAAAAAGGACACTCGACAGGTAGGGTCTTTAAAGAAGTGATGGCGTTGACAAGCTCATTAGGATGGACCCTAGTCTAATACGACTGGTGCCCACGAGCTAAGAGCAAAGAGGACAATGATGAGGATGTACAGGGACGGCCACTTTAACAAGCAAAGGACTGTGGTCTCAGGAGGCAGCAGATACGGTGATGCCCTGCTCATTAATGGTGAGCAACTATTTTGTTCCAGAACCTTCATTCCTGCCTGAGTGGGATACAGCAGCCTGGGACTCAGCCATCTCCTGCTCAGCTGCAGGGGAGCATACATCTGGGGGCATGGGGACCCCTATCTGTGGTTCTATCGGTACACTCGGGGTAAAGGAGCCCCCTGCTGGTAGACTGTGGGGCCACCGGCAGTGGGACCAGGATTTATCCCTACTGCTTGTACTGGCTTTTTGGATCCCATTCTCTTTGGAGGGATACCTTGCTCAGCCTAGATATAGTGGGAAGGGCCGTAGTTCTTTCTCAAAGCAATGCCCTAGACTTTGTTGACTTCCCATGGGAAGCCTTACCCTCTCTGAGGAGTGGATGGGGTGTAGGGTGTGGGAAGGTGGAGGGAACAGGAACAGGGGAGGAAGTGGGAACTGGGATTGGTATGTAAAATGAGAAAAGATAGTTGGTTTTTTTTTTGTTGTTGTTAAATTAAAAATTAAAAAAGAAGTCCCCTGCTTACTTGCCAAGTTGGTTTCTGGAGAGGTCCAGGGTCTTGAGTTGTTGGCAGGTCCACTTCTCCTGAGGTGGCAGCGACAACAGCTGGTTACCTTGTAACCTCAAGAACATGAGGGCCTGAAGGCGGGAGGAGAGAGGAAAGGATGGCATCAGCCATGAAAGGGAGGAGAAGGAGCGAGAAGTCAGTCTGCTCTCTGTCAACACGCAGCCAGCCAATCGCAGCCTCTTTCTCTTTACGAAACTGCCCACATAGTTTCAAACAGAGAAGATGACAATACATTTAGACTTTCCCTCAAGGTCAATGAGAACTGCACAATAGAAGGGGTCTAAGCACATCCTGAGGTCAAAGGTTCTTAAGAGTCATGGTTAGTGGGTACCTGCCTGCAGTACACAGGGTACCACTGGACGTTGTGTGATGCTAGCTACCTGATACCTCTTGGTGACGTCCCCCTTGGGTGGTCCTCAGAGAGAGGCAACAAGACCATGGGTGGTCTGCCTTCACCACCACCTCAGAGGTCCAGCATGGGCTCTTCGGGGTTTTCACAAAGGCAGTTCATCCCCGTGCCTTGTTGTACGCAGGCCCACTGGGGCCCATACTCACTTGGAGGATGTCTTTCCTTAGTGAGAGCTGCAGAGACACACCCTGGCTCTTCTCGATGACATTATCCCAGGCCCACCTACAACCACGTGACCCAAGAGGGCCACCACACTGCTGGACCACATTGGGCCCTTCACATGTTTTGTGTCCCCTTTGTAGAAGGGCTGCTGCCATGGCCCACTCTTAGGACCTGGATGGTTGTCACTCTCTGCATTTCTAGGAAAGCCTCCCCCAAGTGACTAGCCCAGGGCTTGGGCTGAGATGTGAAAGCCTGCCCAGTCCCCAATCTGGAGACAAGGGAAAACAGCAGTGCCGCGGAACACAGGGTGAGATTCCACAAGGCCCTGTTCTCGCCTGCTAGCCAAGCTATACTGCAAGGTGTTGGTGTGAGGGGTGGATTCAGAATGGGGAGACAGTGAATGGTAAGAATCCCTCTGGGGTCCCAGTGACATTGACATGGGTCCTAGTCAGCCGCACTCTTATTTCCCCAGATGTGAATACATGTGGGTCCCTTTCTATGTCCCATGTTTGCTTACGGGTCTATAACTTGATAGCCCCTCTTTCAGATATATGCATGTGGAAAGGACCTTTGATCTTTGGCATTCTGCATGATCTGAGCAGCCGGCCTAGGAAGAGTAGGGGCTGCATGTGTGTGTTCAAACATAGTCACCTTTCCCAGGTAATGTGGCCTGTGGCTGCACCATGAGGTCCTCCAGGGAGAGCCCCAATGCTTTTGGTGAGCAGTTAGCAATCCCTTGTTCTGGGATTAGCCCAGGGCCCTCCAGCCTGCCTGAAGACCCTGTGTAGGCAGCAGGAGAGTAGCAGGTAGAGTCTCCTCCTGGAGTTTGTGGTGCTCAGTGGGGTCTTTAGGGGTGGGGGAGATGTGCCAGGGGCAGACGGAGTCAAAGCTTCAATGTGAAGCCAGGGGCTGTAGCTCATCGGTACAGAGTGCTTTCGAGCTATGCACGAGGCTCCCAGGACAACCAAAAGCCCGACAAAAGTTCCATAATAAAATCAAGCCCTGGGGGTTGCTCTTTTGTATCTGAAACACTCCCTAAAGGTCCATGGGTTAAACAAACAAACAATAATGGTGGACACTTATGTCCCTCAGAGCTACTGGGAGGTGGTGGACCCTTTAGAACCCAGGCCTGATGGGAGGTGTTCTGCTCATTGCTGGTGAGGAGGATATCGGGGCTGCACCTCTTCTGTTTCCCCTTCAGTCCAAGTCCTGGCTGAGGGGTGAAGAGCTTTGCTCTACCATCGTGCATTGCTTCACCACAGGCCCCCAAATCACCGGTTGGTTCCCTGATGGCTGTGTCTATGGCCCGACCTTGAGACAAGACAAGCCCTTTTCACATTTAAGTTGATTATCTCAAGATGTTTGTTATAGTAATGGAAAGCAACTAGCTTGGAGGGTGGGGGTACAAGCCCTTCCCCAGCACAGCTGGCTCCATGGTGACCGGTCCCCTCGCACCCCTTTGCTCAAGACCGCGCATGTTTTTGATAGGCGAACTTATCCCTCACTTTTTTTTCCCTTGTGTGTTTCACAAACTTGGAAACAGCCCAGAGATTCCCCGCGGCCCAGAGTGATTTTTCTTACCCACGCTGACAATGAGGAATGAAGTGCGACGGTACTCACGTCAAGCTGGAAAAGCCCGAGGGGGACCTCTTTCAGGGCGTTCTCGGAGAAATCCACATCCTTGAGGTGGTTTTTCCAAAAGACAGCCATTTTGTCTGGCAGCGATTCCAGGGCGTTTCTGGAAGCTTTGCAGCATCTCTAGGCGTTTGAGGAGAGAGGGAGACCAGTGAGTAGTTTTCCAAGTGTGGCGCTGCCTAGACGTCGGCTTGTCAATTTGAGGTCAGAAATGAGGCGGCCAGGCAGGGCTCTGGGATCACGGTGCGGGGTGAGGGGAAGGCTTCAAGGGAGCAGGAATAGTTTCCTTGTGGGAGACAGAGGTAGCTCATAGTTTTTTCCCCCCCTCGTCACTATCCGGCCCATTGTCCTGGGAAATAGCAGGCTGATTCAGAGCCTTGCTCTCGGGAGACACTGTTTTCCCCACACATATGGTCAAACTAGAAATGCTTACTCTTGTGCTGGAGAATGTCCTGGTGGGAAACCAACGGCAACAAAGCACAAATATTCCTTATGTTATTCATCTGCTTGGACTAGCCAGCTTCCCAAGGAAAAAGAACCTCATTTAGCCAGCATGCGACTCCTGCTTCTTCTCATTTCTTAATGCACCAAGAACTGCACCCCGCTTTGGCATTTGTGTTTGAATGTATGATGTGTCAGGTTTGTGTGTGTATACACAGGCATGTAGAGGTCAAAGGTTAATGCTGGTGTCTTCTCCAGTAGCTCTCCATCTTTCTTTCTTTTTAAATTTTGAGACTGGGTCTCTTACTGACGCTGGAGCTCCTCAGTTGCCTGGACAGGCTGCCCTCGTAGCAGGGACCCTCATAGCCCCACCTCTGGTTGCCGGGATTACAGGCACATGGTGACTTGCCTGGATTTTTAGAAAATGCATGTGACACGTGATCTGTATGTCTGTGTGCTCACATGTATGAATGCATGCATGTGTACACATGTGTGCATGTGAAGACCAGGGGTTGATGGCAGGTGTCTTCTTAGATTGCTCTTCGTCTTATATACTGAGGCAGGTTCTCTCACTTGAACTTATCGGAGTTTATAAATAATGGTTGGTCTAGCGGGTCGGCTTGCCCCAGAGATCCTGTCTTTGTTTCTTGGGCACTGGGAACCTAAACTCAGTCCGTTATACCTGCAAACCAAGCACTTTCCCTACTGAGCCATCTCTCCAGACCCACATATGACTTTTTTTATGTGGATTCTTGGGGATCCAATTCAAGTCCTCACGTTTGTGTGGCAGGCACTTTACCAAATGAGCCAGCTCCTCACCCCTTGTCTCAACCTGTGTCAGGGTGCAAGCTGCTCTGTAGTGGCTACTGTGTGCCCCGAATTCCAGACCCAGGAGGACTGGCTTACAGCTGTTACTGCTGAGGACACAGCCCGACTGAGCGCCGTGGGCCTCGTGACACTCGTGACCCACAGCACGACCCCAAAGAGAGCGTGTGGGGAATGCCAAACAGACTCAACTGTGGCTTTCCTGATACAAACCAAAGGGCAGGACCAGGGATCGGGAAAGTTCTTCAGGTTGTTTCTGGAGACGTTCAGGTAGCTGAGCGACTTGAAGGAGTGCATGAAGAGGGCGGGGAGCTCAGTCAGCCTGTTGTCAGCCAGGTCGAGTTCCTGCAGCTTCCGCAGGCCGATCCAGTTAGTAGCTGTGAGGGAAAGAGAGAGTGAACCGTCCAAAGTGTCCCGGTCAGCACGAAAGCGGCTAATGCTACCGGGCCATCAACGCAGGCTCATACCATTTTCTTCCTCGAACAAGCGCTCCAGGTAATTCCTGGATGCAATCAGCTTTTGAAGTTTTGAGAGGTGCAAGAATCCAGGCGGAAGGTGGGACAGCTTGTTGCTGGAGATGTCGATTTCCAGTAACCTGGGGTCAGGGAGAAGGGAGTTAGGGTACCGCAATTGTACTTAATGATTTCTCTGTAAGCAAGGCACGTGCTGTCTGCCCACACAGTTTAAAAAGCAAGAGGGAATCTTGGCTTTTTATGTATTCGGTGAACTGTTATGACAATAGAATCTGACTGTGGTGGGTCCTGGTTCTTCTGAACACTCAGGGATTAAAACCTTTGCCCATACAAAGGGAACAGTGCTCTGGGGATGCTCAGCAGCCACGGAGCCACCTGCTGCGGCTTTCGGGTTCACCCACCTGACTGACCCAGGTTAAGGAGATTGCTCAGGTAACACTTGCTCTCCACACTTGTGGTTTGTAAAGCTCATTTGTGAGTCTCAAGGACTAGCCTCAAGCTCTTTCCAACATCCTTGTCTCTCACAACATTTAAACTCCCAATTTTTTTTTTAGTTCCATGTATTTACTGTGTGCATGCATGTGCTCATGTGAACCAGTGAGCCATGACCTCCACCCAGGTGGAAGTCAGAGAACAACTTCAGGAGTTAGTTGTCTCTGGCCAGTATGTAGCTTCCGGGACATCAGGTTTGACAGCAAGCGCCTTTACCCACTGCGCCATCTTCCAGCCCCAGCCTTAGCTTTTGTAGTCAGCTCAGTCCTTTCTGCAATGAAGCCTTGTACACATACACATCCTCGAGAACTTCAAGTACAGTCCTGCGATGGTTCATCATGATGGCCAAAACCTGACCAGAAACAAACTTCTGGGCATGTCTGGGAGGGATTGTCTAGATTAGGTGCGTTGAGGTGGAAGGGCCACCTTGAACGTGTGTGGCACCATTCCATGGGTGGGGTCCTAGGCTGAGTACCATTAGGTAATGATTGCTCTCTGTTTCCCAGCTACAGAGCAATGTGACCAGCTACAGCTGCAGTGTGACCAGCCACAGCTGCAGTGTGACCAGCCACAGCTGTACTGTGACCAGCCACAGGTGCAGTGTGACCAGCCACAGCTGTACTGTGACTAGCCACAGGTGCAGTGTGACCAGCCACAGCTGTACTATGACCAGCCACAGGTGTAGTGTGACCAGCAACAGCTGTACTGTGACTAGCCACAGCTGCAGTGTGACCAGCCACAGCTGTACTGTGACTAGCCACAGCTGCAGTGTGACCAGCCACAGCTGTACTGTGACCAGCCACAGGTGTAGTGTGACCAGCCACAGGTGCAGTGTGACCAGCAACAGCTGTACTGTGACTAGCCACAGCTGCAGTGTGACCAGCCACAGCTGTACTATGACCAGCCACAGGTGTAGTGTGACCAGCAACAGCTGTACTATGACTAGCCACAGGTGCAGTGTGACCAGCCACAGCTGTACTGTGACTAGCCACAGCTGCAGTGTGACCAGCCACAGCTGTACTGTGACCAGCCACAGGTGTAGTGTGACCAGCAACAGCTGTACTGTGACCAGCCACAGGTGTAGTGTGACCAGTCAGCCACCTCTGACCCTGCAGCCGTGTCTTTCCCACCACAGTGGACTGTCTCCTTCAAACTGTGAGTCAGAATAACCCTTTCTTTCTTTAAGTTGTCAGGGTGTTTAGTCACAGCAACGAGAAAAGTATTCATAGGATGTCCTTCCCCTCCCATGCCACTTCAGGGCTCAGGACTCTAGGAGAGACAGGCAGTGACCCATTGACCAGTGTTCATGTGCGGCCACATTTCCAGAGTTGACACTTCCCTCAGATCCGTTCAGTTTTTTTTTTCTAGGAGGCGGGACAAACCCTTCTACCATCCCAGGAAGTGTCTAGCCACTCTACTGTGTAGGGCACAGCTGGGTATTTTAAACAGACAGCCTTGCATGGCTGTAATGTGTTGTGACTCCTTAGCCCAGACCACCTGCTCAGACCGCTCTTGCTCATAAGGCACCAGAGGCCGTGATGCCTTGATCCTGTGAGATGTGTACGAGAGAGCAGGCCTCCCACTACCACCACAAGCTCGCTTCCCAAAATACCGAATTCAATCAAGGAAACTGCACGGGAGGGTGGCTCCAACAGGGGGGTACGGAGGGCCCTGTCCACGCTCCTGGGCCCACCTGGAGCAGATGATTTCATCGGATGACTGCACGCAGGGCAGTTCCCCCAGATGGTTGTCTGAGAGGTTCAGCTTCTTCAGGTTGATGAGTCCCCACGGGATGATGGAGGGGAGCGAAGGCAGGCAATTGGCCGAGAGGTCGAGCTCTGTGATCTGGCAGGAGATGTCTAAGAGCCAGTCGAGGTCCACCCAGGGCAACCGAAGATGGGACCACTTCACACAAAGTGCCTGGGGTTGGACAGGAAGGAACGGCAGATGAGGATGGTGAGTCTGAGCCCAAGGTGAGCCTGGGATAAATGCTCACTTGAGGCTGTGTGCCCACTTCAGCTGGAGCCCTGTCCTGAGATGCTGGAACTATGTCCACTTTGTCTCCCAAGTTCCCACCATGGTCGTTAGCACAAGGGGGTGGCTAGTTTCATCTGTACAAGTCACCTGCTCGTGGCTTCAAGTCACCCCCAGAGCATGCTGCTGGCCCTGAGAACTTCTCACAGGGGTGCAGCAAAGCAGCAATGGCTTGTGGGTACAAAGGAAGCCCACCGAGGGTCCTAACACGGTCTACAACCTCTTTTCCTGACTCATTTTGTGTGACAGAGGCAGCCATTGTCTGCACTGTGCCAGGCCACACTTTGGACTGGCTGCCTCCAGATTAAAGATCACACCAAGTGGAAATCTGGAACAATGGTCCACAACCAAAGCAAGAAACCAACTCCCTTAGCAAATATCCCAGGAGGTCAAATCGTCAGTGATAGCTACAGTAACAACTTAGTGACCAGTAACCACTTTCTTTGGTAACAGTCAGACCAGGACTGTATTGGTAACAGACAACTTCCCTACTTTTTGGCCCTGCTTCCAATCGAGCTCAACCAGAGAAAGCTAAACATGGCCCCTGCACAGATACACAGGATAAACATGGCCCCTGCACAGATACACAGGATAAACACGGCCCCTGCACAGATACACAGGATAAACACGGCCCCTGCACAGATACACAGGATAAACACGGCCCCTGCACAGATACACAGGATAAACATGGCCCCTGCACAGATACACAGGATAAACATGGCCCCTGCACAGATACACAGGATAAACATGGCCCCTGCACAGATACACAGGATAAACATGGCCCCTCCACAGATACACAGGATAAACATGGTCCCTGCACAGATACACAGGAGTCCTATTCCAGTGGTGTCTTCAGTTTCCCTGGACAATGGCATCCAGTGAGGATATGGTAGAACATCCCGTTGGCTCTGTTTTGAGGCTTAATCTGTACCCAAGCCTCTGCCACATGCAAACATCAGCCCTTTGCTGTGGCGAGCCCAAAACATGTTCCTTATTTGGCTGGTTTTTTATTTTTTATTTTAAGAGGAAGTCAGAAATCCCAGTGGTTTGCTATTGTTGGGCAGCAAATGGGTCCTGGCTAGATACGTAAGGATAAGGCTTTCCTCTGTCATCAGGTTGTTAAATAATCTAGGATTCAATTGGGTTTCTGTGGGAGAAGAAATCTGTTTTTTGGCTTGTTTGTCCAAGGCAACTGTACATCAATAACAAAAATTACAGGGCCAGAAATATAAACAAAAGTTAGTGTTTCACAAATGTAAGAACCACAGTAATTGGGAAAGGTACCAATAAGGTGGGTTGGCCTTTGCAATTGGCAGCAGCTGAGAGGTGACCACAGCTGGCCACTAGGTGGTGCTGTGTACATTGTCTTAGCTCCCTTTAGCCAAATCCTGAAACGGCGGGGTGCCTGTCCTTCCAACCTTCATCTCCCTCTTCATTCCTTGAGATGAAGACAGATGAACAGCAGAGAGAGGAGTGTTAGCGTCAGCTAATTTTGTTAGCTAAGCCACTCAGTTTTTCTGGCTTGCCTTTATATATTTTCTTCCTACTGTCTTTTTCCACCTACTTTCAACTTTTAAGTCTGGAAAAATCTAAAATTTGCCAAAGATCTGAACTAGGACCCAAGGGACCCCACAGCTGCCAAAGCAGCATCACGTTGGCTGTCTCCCAGTTCTTTCCAAACACAAAACCATAGGCCCTTGGGGCTGGGGAGGTGGCTCTGTGGTTCAGAGTACTTGTTGCTCTTGTGGAAGCCCTGAGTTTGGTTCCTAGCACACTCACAGCTGCCTGCAACTCCAGCTTTGTGGGGTCCAATGCCTCTGGATCTTAGGGCACATGTATGTATGTATATATATATATATATATATATATATATATATATATATATATCCACTGTGTGCATGTGTGCACGCATAAACACACACACACACACACACACACACACTAAAACATATTCAAAGCCCCCAAACAAAACTCTTCACTTTTTGCTGAACCATTTGTGAATGGCACAACATAGCATGTGTCCTAGTTGGGTTTCTATTGCTGTGATGAAACACCATGACCAAAGCAACTTGGAGAGGACAGGGTTCATTGGGCTTGCGCTTCCACAAAATAGTCCATCACTGGAGGAAGTCATGACAGAAACTCAAACAGGGCAGGACCCTGGATGGAGGAGCTGATGCAGAGGCCATGGAGGGATGCTGCTTACTGGCTTGCTCCCCACGGCTTGCTCAGCCTGCTTTCTTTTGTTGTTGTTTTGTTTTTCGAGACAGGGTTTTTCTGTGTAACAGTCCTAGCTGTCCTGGAACTAGCGAGCTCTTGTAGACCAGGCTGGCCTCAAACTCATGGAGATCTGGCTGCCTCGAACTCGCGAGTACTGGGATTAAAGGTGTGCGCCACCGCCCAGCCAGCCTGCCTTCTTACAGAACCAGGACCACCAGTCCAGGGACGGCACCGCCCACCATGGGCTGGGCCCTCCCCCATCAGTCACTAAAGAAAAAAAAAAGTCTTGCAGCCAGATCTTATGGAGGCATTTTCTCGGCGAAGGCTCCCTCATCTCTGTCGACTCTAGCTTGCATCACGTTGACATGAATCTAGCCAGGACCACATGCCACCCTAAACACTCTGGCACACATCTCAGTAGAACAGGAATCTTTTCATACAGAACTTTTGTTCTCCAAGCGGTGTAATAGCGGCACAAGGTTATCCAGTGCATGCTCCATGTTCAGGTATCCGTCATTGCCCCAGAAATGTATTTTTAATGTAGTTTTAAATGTATTTTTAAAACTAGGAGTTGTGTCCTTTCTTCAATCTGGAATCATTCTCATGCCTTTGGGGGTCTTCTGACTCTGTCGCTGCAATTTTCCAAATCATTCCGTCTTCACTGAATAATCTCCTATACTTGCCTGGCTAGAAGTTGCGTAAGTAAAGTAGGTGACAGTTGAGACTTAGGCTGGATACAATGTGGCGCTCTTCCCACCAAATCCCACCAGGGGGCATCAGGTACCAGGTGATTCTACCACTGGGGCCCCATTTGATCTTCAGTCAAGGTAGCGTCTACCTGATCTATGCTGGTTAAGGTCCATTTGACCCTTTGTGCCTCACAAGCACTATGCAGTGTGTGTGTGTGTGTGTGTGTGTGTGTGTGTGTGTGTGTGTGTGTGTGTGTGTGTTCTCTGTTCCTACATAATTGCTTTGACTTTGAGTGAGTTCAACATTATCAGTCGTGGCCTGCATCAATTAGTACAATGGTGGTTGTCATGTGGTGTTTCCACAAACTTCCTTCCTATGTTCACTGTCTGTCACCTTGTGTCCAGGTGCCCACCTCATGCAAGTGTCCCTTAGGACCTTGGGAGAGGCTGAAGGGGAGGGGAGAGGCAGGGAGGGGAGAGAGGAAGAATGTAGAGCTCAAGAGAAATCAATAAAAACGAAAGAAAAAGTGTCCCTTACATGAACTACCAATTCTTTAAAGTGTTTAAATTCATTATCACCACACTTTTTGTTGAATGCCCAAGTGTTCCAGCTAGCCCAGGGGGAAGTCCCTGTGAGGGTGTCTGTACTCTTTTGACTTTTTCTGGTCACTCGGGTGATGATTCCTGGCAAAACCAGACGTCCCCGTTTCCTCTGATGCTGTCCCAGGCAAGTCCTGGCCTCAGCTCTGATTCTCATTCAAGGAAAACGCTATTTAGAAACCAAGATGTGAAACATTAGGTATGCTAATCACTGCTGGGGTAGCGCCGCTTCTCTGCCTATTGGCTGGACACAGCTCTATGCTTACACCAGTCATTCTGATATTCAGAGAGCTAACTTGCCTTTACCTTAGCTGGGCACTGCTGGCTTTAATCTAATATATATATATATATATATATATATATATATATATAATCTAATCTAATATATATATATAAATATATTATATATATGTTCAGAAATTCTGTTACCTGCCTGAATTCTGTCACCCCTGCAAACCCTAGAGAGTGGTCTGTTTCTTGGGGCTAGAGAAACCATGCTGAGCGAAGGGGATTTCTAAGGAAAAGAACTCAGTGTGGTGCATGGTTCCTGGCAACAAGGTGCAGCCTTGGCTGGGCTTGGGCAGACATGCCCTGCCTACCTCCCAGGACAGCAGGTAGCCTCCTGGTGGAACACAGGAGGGAGGAAGATAACAGGCTGAGAAGGAAAGCAGAGAGGAATTCATAGGCGTGGCTTGCTTTCCACACAACTCACTCACAACTCACTGATGTTCTGAGGGTGATGTTCCCATGATCTGAACGCTTTCCACCAATCCCACATTTCAAAAGTCCTACCATCTCTGGAAACTTCTATGCTAGCGACTAGCTCTCCAGTACAGAAACCTTTGGAGGACAAAGCAATCCACCATAGCACTCCCTTTCTTGATCTCCTAGATGGAGAACCCTATTTCTTTATCTCTAGAAGGAGCATTCCCTTTCTTTATCTCTCAGATGGAGCACCTCATTTCTTTATCTCTCAGATGGAGCATGTGTTTCCATTACAGAAGAAGGCCAGTATCTTGCTTGATGCTGTTGTACAGCAGTTTTCTTGTGTAGTGCTGAGTGTGTCCCGTTATGTCAGACAATCAGGAAGTTTTGGGTTCATAAGTGAGCGTGTGTGTGTGTGTGTGTGTGTGTGTGTGCGCACGCGCACACACATGTGTGTACATGAACACATGTATGGGTTTGCAAGCCTCTGGCTGCCTTAGTTCCAGTTTTTTATCTTCACGGACTCAAGAGTGAATGAGGAACCCACTTAACAGAGAAAGGCTGCTTGTGTGGAAACCTGTGCTTCTCTCGCAGAGATCATTCTATTAGAAGGGAACTGCCCACATAGAGAAGTGCTGTGTGTACCACTGACTTCACTAGACCCAAAGGAGAGGGGAAGCAATTGCTGTTGCCAGTTCTTTGAGCTCTTTCTAGGTCCCACCACGAGTTTCTTCACAACAGACATCTGAAAAACTCCGGCCTAGAGAGAAACTTTGTGAAAGAAGTCTGAAGCTAGGACAACATTGTTGCAGAATCTTACTGTAACTATGCAAAGGCGGGATTCTCTTTAAAGCTGCATTTGTTTAATTATATAAAGATGGGTTGCTGTTTCACCTTGCCTGTCTAAGGCACCTGACTGCTCTAATAAAAAGCTGAACAGCTAATAGATAGGCAGTAGAGGGTTAGGCAAGGGCTGGTGGGCAGAAAGAGTAAGTGAGGTGAAATCTAGGCTCAGGGGAAGAGAAGAGAGAAAGAGGGAGAGAGGGGCCTGGGGTCAGTTCGCCAGTCAGCCACCAGCCAGCCAGACATGGAGTAGGACATACAGAATGAAAGAAAGGTAAAAGTCTGGAGGCAAAATGTAGATGAAGAGAAACAGGTCAATTTAAGTTATAAGAGCTAGTGGGACAAGCATAAGACAAGGTTGAGCATTTATAACTAATAACAAGTTTCCATATCATGATTTGGGAGCTGGTTGGCAGCCCAAATAAAAGCCTATTACAAGACATACTTGGAAGACAGACGGGTTTGTAGACTGATGCATACTGAGTTAGATGAGTATGTTGTAGACGAACATGGAAGCCTTCTACTTAGTCTTGGATTACATTGAAAATTTTGATTGATACATTTTAATATCATTTCTGTTTCTCAGGTACCCAGGATACCTAAGGATTCATACTGCCAGAGAGAGGACAAAGAACACAAAATGACAACTGTGTCCATGCACTTGACAGGTTCAGCAAGCCCACAGTGCTCGTTGCTTGTTCGTGTCAGTCTGGGCTGAATTACCACAAACCAGGCACTGGGGGAGCACAGCCAGCCATTGCATAACCCTGTCCCGAGTGCAGAACCAAGGATCAAAAGCAGCTGGCACTGAGCGGCTCAACAGCTCGGTGGTCAAGCCACACGCCCCGGGGAACACAGATGGAAGGCGTCCTGGGGCTTTCTCCAAGCCTTTCAAATCCTGGCCAAATGAAAGGGAGCCCAGAGGAAGCACTGCCTCCCCACCGAGGTACTGCGTGATGGCTTGGGAAGCTGTTTTCCAAGGTGGTGGTGGGGACTCAGGCTGTGAAGGGGTCGGGTGGGAGGTTGGTGAGATGCTCAGTGGGTGGGAGCGCTGGCCATGCAAATCTGGAGAGCTGAGTCTGACTCCCAGAACCCAAGTGACGATGGAAAGAGAGAACTGCTAAGTCTCTCGGCAGGAAGTCTTCTGGTCACTGGGATACGCTTCAGAGGAAGATATTGGGATGCAAGCCCTAGTTCCCCCTTTTCAATTCCCAGTCATGCATCAAACAGTTCCTTGGACCAATTCCCTAGAGCTGTCCTCATAATACCGCAAGTTTGTCACGCAAACACACTGTACACATGCTTGTAGTGACATTTCATTTGTATTTTAATAAATAAAGCTTGCCTGAAGATCAGAGAGTAAAGCAGTCACCCGGGTCAGCCTTACAGACCAGGCAGTGGGGACACACTCCTTTAATCTCAGTAGCCACACTAGTTGCCATAGAAACTGGGCGATGTATGCCTTTTATCCCAGTGGTGCCCACCTTTAATCTCTGGAATATAAGACGGGAGGAGACAGCTCTCAGACACAGTCTCATTCTGAGGATTCCTGGAGACAGGATCGCCATTTCAGACTGAGGTCGTGGTAAGAGCCATTGGCTGGTTGTTTTGCTTTTCTGAACTTCAGGTTGAACCCCAAATCAGTCTGTGAGTTTTTACTAATAGTGCTACTTATACCATTCATTGCACACACCATTGTACACACACACACACACACATTAATAATAATACATAAAATAATTTTTTTTAAAGGTTGTGTTTTTTGGGTTGTGGGTGGAGTGTTGTAGAGAAAGTACCCTGCTCTGGAGATGGCGGCTGTAGCCCAGAGACATTATCTGACTTGACATATTCTAGAAGCCACTGTCCATAAAGGTATAATTTTCCTCCAAAATATTTTATTATATTTTATTCATTTTGTGTGTTTACATATATGTGTGAGCATGCGCACACATGTGGAGGTCAGAGGACAACTTGAAGGGATTGGTTCTCTCCTTCCACCACACGGGTCCTGACGGCGGCTTAGTGGCAAGCACCTTGACCCACTGCGCCGTCTAGCCGGCCCTTACTTTGATTTTTTTTTGTCACTGCAACTCTCTTGGCTAAAGAGAAAACGATTCAAAGATGGAATGGAGGCTCCGATGGTTTCAGCCTAATGTTGAAGCTCCAGCAACAGAGCCTGGAGAACAGGTCACACGGAAAAGGACTTAGCTCAGAGACTGGCTTGGTCAGGTGGCGAGCCACCTGGTAGAGAGGGGCCCTTGATGCGTGTTCCTTATCGGGACTCTGCTGCCCTCAGGGCAGAATTCATAACTCTGTGCCCCTGTTCCCACTGCTCGTGTCGGTCATCTCTGCTGGACTCACAACTGAGTCCGAACCGTAACCCCTAGAGACTATAAACCCCTTGACAGGACAGACCACGGCTCAGTGCAGTGGACATAACACACCAAGAGAGGCGATCAACACAGGTTTGTTCATTTATGACACACACGTTAAAATGGGGGAACACACAGAATGCGCTAGGATCGCGTGTGTTTCCTTGGCCCACAGCAGCCCCCGGACTTCCTTTGTTCAGCAAAGGTTCTCAGATGACGTCTGAAGACAGTGTCTCCTTACTTTGGGACTTTGGGGCTTTAGAGGGGTGAGAGGAACCATATGTCCATTTCAGTCTATGCTTTGGTGACTTGCTAGGAAACCTTAGGAAAACGGCAACTGGTAACCCGTCAGGCAAAGCCAGAAGGGACTGTGGTTCAGATTCGGAATAGCCTTGAAGTCTAGTGACAAAGGTTTTATCTCCAGCGTGCTATTGGGAAGAGGAAGGAAATCAGGAAGTGGGATTTGGTGGGAAGTCTTCTGGTCATCAGGGCATGCCCTTGAGGAGGATATCGGACTCAGTCCTGCCTCTCCTGGTCTGTTTATTTCAATTCTCAGTCAGGGATCAAATGGATCCTCCTGCTGCACACTCTCATTATGGTGCCAAGCCGGGGCAGCAGGGCCAGTATATCATGGCCTGAAACCTCGAAATCCTGAGCCAGAGCAAACCTTCCTTCCATATCAGCTGATTTCTCATGGATATCCTGCTACAGTGAAGGAAAGCTAACTAGTTATAGGCAGTCAGAACTGAGAATCCAGATCATTCCATTTACAGACATCAGTGGTTAGGTTCCATTCCCGTGACACACACGGAGGAGGAGAGAGCCGATTCCCACAAGCTGTCCTTTAATGTCCATGTGTACTGTGGCACGCACGCACACACACACACACACACACACACACACACACACATACACACACACGCACCCTAAAGCGTAATAAAATATTTTAGAAAAGGCCATAAGTGATACCTTTGTGGGAAGTAAAAGGAAGCAACAGCTTCTGAGAAGCCAAAGAACGCCCGTTGAAAGAGGAGATGAGAAAGCAAGTTTACCAGGTAGGGAGAATGATGCAAAGCTGGGTCCCCAGTCTGGGGAGACCCCGTGAGAACCTGTGTTGTACAATGAGAGTCCAGGGTCCCCAGTCTGGGGAGACCCCGTGAGAACCTGTGTTGTACAATGAGAGTCCAGGGTCCCCAGTCTGGGGAGACGCCGTGAGAGCCTGTGTTGTACAATGAGAGTCCAAAAAAGAATGTTAGCTTCAGAGAGCAGGGAAGGGAGAGAGCGAAAGAAGAGTGGAGGGGTTTCTCCTAATCTCGAAAGGGGCTTCTTGGTTAGTTGGACAACTGAATGAGAAAAATAATCAGTTCCCATGAAAGTACATCCGCTATACTGTATTGTAGGTGTCAGACTTAATAGTACGGAACTGCCAATATCATATAAAGTAGAGGAAACATCACCATAGTAACCAGATAATTGAAAATGTTAAATATAAAAATAGCGTGCAAGCCCATGGTTAATGGTATACTTTAAAGTCCTGCTCCAGCTGTCTGTTCTTGTAAGGCACCATGACTGTTAATCTCAGGCTTGGACCCGATGAAGGAATCCGTAGAAACTGGTAGAACATGCGGGCTTGTGTCTGTGAGGGTCCAAGGGAAATAGTGGATGCAGAGCATCTGCCCTCAATGTGGGCAGGTGTCATCCCGTCAGCCAGGGACTGAGACAGAACTGAACAGCGGAAGTCACTTTTCTTTGTGGGCTTCGGCCTGACACATTCCCCTTATCCTCACCGGCAGCAGAAACCCTACCTTGGGCGCCTCTAGGACTCTACACCAGTGTTCCCAAGGGTTCTCAGTTCTTCCCTTTAGACTCAGCTATGTTATCAGCATCCATGGCCTCCAGCTTGAAGAGAGGATCAGGGGGCTATTCAGTCTCCATGGTTACATGAGCCAAGTCCCCTAGTGAGCCCACTCTCATCTATCTATCTATCTATCTATCTATCTATCTATCTATCTATCTATCTATCTATCTATTATCTATCTATCTATCTATCTATCTATCTATTATCTATCTATCTATCTATTATCTATCTATCTATTATCTATCTATCTATTATCTATCTATCTATTATCTATCTATCATCTATCTATCTATCTATCTATTATCTATCTATCTATCTATCTTTCATTTGTCTGCCTATGTATTTATGTATGTATGCATACATGCATCCACCTGTCTGTCTGTCTGTCTGTCTATCCATCTATCTCTCTATCTTCTGTCTATCCATCCATCCACCATCTATTGTTATTATTTATGGATCACCCATATCCATCCATCCATCCTACTGGCTCTGTTATCTAAGGAGCCCTGAGTTGCACAAGCCCAATCAACCTGATGAACAGTCTGATGGTCAGATTACAGCATTGCTTACCAGCTCCTTGCAGTGCCCACGGAGCACTTTCACCTGACCATTTTCAGTAGCTCTGCCAGGCTGGTGCAATCCACACAGAAAGAACTCCAGACCCGGGACTGCAATTTCTATGCCCAGTGTTTGATACCGCTCCCTCTCTATCACACCTGCATGCTTACAGGGCTATGGAAGAACTGACAGTCAGCCAAAGGCACCAAGGACATCAGAGTGGCAGGTGGTGATAAAAGACAAATGATTCCATCCCCAAGATACAATGATGCTAATTCTTTATGGCCTGACACAGGACACAGAGATAACAGAGCAAATGAAAGTCCAGGAAAAAATGACCATGAAAGATGAAATACGCGGAGAGCCAACGGGGAATTACAAAGCTGTCCATTGTGCAACAGAGGGAGACCACCGAAGAGCAGAGGCCAGAGGATGGGCTCTGCTCTCACACAGGAACCTTCTCGTCAGCTGCTTAAACTCTGAGGTACAGGGGAAGAAAGCTTGAAAAGACAGACTTGTAACACAGCTTGTCTCTTTCCCTACTACATGGCTCACGCCTAGACAAAGGCAAAGAAAATAAAGCAATGAAAAAATAAAGCCAGGAGAAGAGGTTAAACAGCGCCCAACTTTTTGGATACTGCAATATCCCCCCCTTTAAATAATGCATGGTGAGGAGAGGAAAAACCCACACATGACAACAGTATAGGAATTTAAGACAATGAAGAGTGGAGAACACGCAGAGAAACACCACAGTATTCTGCGCTCACTCAGCACGAGAGACAGAAGAACGCAGAGAAGCAAAGACAGCCAGGCTCAAAGGGAAAACAAAGACGAAGAAGAAACAAGAGCTTGGCCAGGTAAACCAAGTTGAGGGTCTCCCAGAAACCAATGAAGTTGATGGCCATTGACAAGCTGAGAAATAAGCACGCCCACTTCTTGATGGGCTCTGAGGCTGGCTCCATGGGGGAGTCAGGCAAAGTAGACAAACCTGGGCAAAAGCGTTTAGCTTGGGAGGCCAGAGACCCAGGGGCAACCTCTATCACTGGTTTGCTAACTGGTCACGTGGAACTGCCTTCTAAACATTTAGGGTTTCACCCCTAGGTCAGTGTTGTTCTCAACCTCAGGCAGCGATGCTTCTGCAGTGAGCATGGTCAAAGCTCTGAGAATAAGTGGGGGTCAAGTGCTTAGCCCTAAGTGGGAATCTAGTCCATTCTTCCTGCAAGTTTAGGGAATTTAGTGATGGGGGCAGAAATAAATATAAATCAGGGGGTGGAGAGAAGTGCTATAAAATGCCATCTCTTGGGTATGACATGGCAGTTGCATCCTGACCTCACTAGAGTTATGGCTACTTGCGCAAAATCCAACCAAAAGGATCAGGGGCTCAGTGGGTTACTGTATATGGGGTTGGGGGGAGGGTGTTCAAGCAAAGTGGGAGTTGGGAGGAGTTGGGGTGCATCTAATCAAGATACATCATATACATGCACGGAATTGGTAAAAACAAAAAAAGAGGACATTTTAAAACAGAAAATAAATTAATACTTAATAACCTAAGAGTAAAAATGGCAGTATGGAAGCGGGCGTAAAATCATTGTTTAAAATATGGAAGATTTTATTGTTGGACAGGTATGGCAAGTCACTGACTACACTGAAAACAGGACTCACAAAACCAAACCCCCCAAAGTGACAATGAAAGTAAACATGGGTTGATTAGCCCAAGGGGGTTAACTAGAGAACCATTCCCGAAGGCCCTGATTCAATATAAACTGTTCTCAAGTAAAAGTTTAAAGAACAAACAGTCCCCTTGTTGGGTAAATGGTTCCTTAACACAGCTGCTCACTTCATTTTACGAGTCAAAACTAGCAATTCTGTAAGAGCCATCAAAATTCCAAGCCAATTGCATGTGTGTACACACACGGATGCAAAAACTGCCATAACATCTTTTGAAACAGAATACAATTTAAACCAAATCCAACTATGTCAATCCCAAGGCCAATTCGTGTCTCTCTAGAGACCCAGCAAGGTGGTAACGGAGACCCAGACAACCACATTTCATTTTCGGAAGGAAAGGGATTGCGTGTTCCTTCTGCCAGCTATGTGCTAGATGCTTCCTAGGAAAGCCTGGTTCTGTCTGCGTTAGCTCTCTTGTTTTCCACCCCAATGACAGAATTCAGAGGCCCTTGCATGCCCGACAAACACTTCACACTGAGCCTCTAAAGTTCTTGAAAAGTTAGAGGGTCCCCCAATCAATATTGCCCTTTAATACACCAGGCATTAGTGACACACACCTTTAATCCCAGCTCTCGGGAGGCAGAAGCAGGTGGATCTCTGTGAGTTTGAGGCCAGTCTGGTCTACAGAGTGAGTTCCAGGATAGTCAGAGAAACCCTGTCTTGAAAAACAAAACAAAATAAATAAACAAAACCAAAAAAGCACTCTTTTTCCTTATACGATTTTGGTTATTTTTTTAAAAAATATAGAAAATTTATAATAAATCTTCTACTACTTTGCTAACAGTTAGTCGAGAAAGAGGAAAAGCAAGAAATGAAAATTTTTATGTAGTTAACAAAGATACTTAACTTATTGCTGAGAGCCCTTCTCAGGTTCCTCCAGTTTTAAGTAAACACAAGATATCTGCCTCACAATGATGTGAGCGATTAAAGCCTAATATTTAGCAGCGTGCATTTAAACTATGATATCATTTATATATAGAAGGGATATAATTTAAAATTTAAAAATTCAACAACCTATTTATACAGCCAATTATCAACCCATTCAACCATTTAGTCATCCACCCATCCAGCCAATCTCTATCCACCTGCCCATCAGTCCTTCCATCCATCAGCCACCCACCTCTCCCTCCAACCACCTACTTATTCATGCATGCATCCAATGATCTACCCACCACCCACCCACCTTTCAATCCAACCATCTACTCATTCATGCATACATCCAATAATCCATCCATTACACATCTACCTATTCATTCATCCAGTCGCCTATTAATTCATGCACACATCCAAAGATACATACATACATACATACAACCATCTACCAAGCATGTTCAGAATCTACACTGAATGGCTAACATGGAGTGAGCAAAGGTGGCCAGAGAAAGCTTCTGGTTGGGTAATGGCATTGGTGTTAAATAGGAATGTTATCCTAAGAGTCAGCTTTAGATGTTGCTAAGAATTTTGAGCAGATAGGAAGCCCTGAGAGGTAAGAGACTGTGTTCATACTGTGCATTGAGGAAGACCTTCCCAAGGATGTTGTGTGGGGCTAAGGTTTGCAGGGTGTTTGGGGGACAAAATGCAGTGTGCTGAGTGTTGAGAAGACAGGGCTATTTTTATCTGGCTGGGTCAACATGGTTTCTTCTTACTATTGGACATTTGCGGTTTACCCTCAGTTTTCTTTCTCTTATATAGCAGGGTTTGGCTGTGGCAATTACTATATAGTCTTTGAATTATGTCCTAAAGGTAGATTTGAGAGATGAAATTCCAAATTCAGATGAGTTTACTGGAAGAAAAAAAGTTTAATAATCTTTGTCATGTGACACCAATTACTTTGGCCCATACGGAGCCAACTGCAATGCCAGGAGCACGACACTGGCGTGCCTGCTGCTGTGAGCCCCGCCAAACTCTTACTGAGTATTTCTGTGTCTTTGTGATAGTTTCATAGATGGGGGACAGTGCTTTAGTTTGGTTTCCATGATCGCTAATACGCTTGTGTATGTTTTCCTGGGGTGGTTTGCTATCTGAGTCTTCTCACAAGTGAATTCACAGCTTATTTCTTCTGTTTGTGTGACCTGGAACCTGCATCCAGCCTGTAGAGGTGTGGATGCTAACAGGCTGCTGTGGCGTCCCAAGCTCAGTGGAGGCCTCACAGACCCTGGCTGAGTTAAGTTACGTTACCAACTGATGAGATGGTATCAATCATATCCAGTAATGATCTATTTTGGATTTTTTTGTCAGTTTGCTTTCTATTTCTTTGTTTTGTTGAGCTGGTATCTCCCTATGTTGCCTAGGCTGTTCTGGATCTCCCCAGCCTCTATATTAGGTGAGACTTCAGATATGACCTTCACTAATTTTACTACCCCCTTTTAAAATATTTATTTATTTATTATGTATACAATATTCTGTCTGCGTATGTGCCTGTGGACCAGAAGAGGGCACCAGACCTCATTACAGATGGTTGTGAGCCACCATGTGGTTGCCGGGAATTGAACTCAAGACCTTTGGAAGAGCAGGCAATGATCTTAACTGCTGAGCCATCTCTCCAGCCCTACTACCCCTTTTTAAAAAGGTTTATTTTAAAAATACCTTTTGGTATAAATAATTTTACTATATAAATGCATCCATATTATGTCTTTATATTTGGAAATATGCTTTTATATTTATATTTGGAAGCACACTTTTAACATTTGGAAATGCCAACCATCTCTTTTTTAAAAAAATATAATTGATGTGTGCTTTACAATATTTATGAGACAGAGGGAAGTTGGATGGTTCCAATGAGTTTCCCAAGCTCAGTTCTAGCCTGTCTGCAGTCTTGCCTGCAGTGTGTTTAATCGAAACCTCTGACTATACCCAACAGTCCTGACTTTTAAGATGCTTCCCACTCTCTCATTCTTCGTCTTTGTGTTCTCCAGTTTCTCCTGTAAGATCAAGCAATGGTCTTCTGTATGTCCAGGTTATCAATCATTTTCTCTGCTCTTCGCGAAACACGAGTAATTTATATAACTACTTCCTTATAGCCAAGCTTCCTAAACTGTAACTTGTTACCCCATATGGGGCCTTGAAACTGAACGTGGGGGTGGCGGTGTGGAGGAGTTACAAACCGTTGGCAACGGTAGAAGGCTTCTGAACACGTATTGACTGGGAAGCAGCTCCAAACAGAATGTGTCTTAAACCTGAGCTGTTTCCAGCAGAGCAGCCAGGGCAAACCTGTGTGGTGTCACCTGTGTGGTATCACCGTGTGGTATCACCATGTGGTATCACCCGTGTGGTGTTACCGTGTGGTGTCACCATGTGGTGCTACTGTGTGATGTCACCCATGTGATGTCACCCGTGTGATGTCACTGTGTGGTGTCACCGTGTGGTGTTACCGTGTAGTATTGCGTGACTTCACTAGAGTCACAGGCGGAAGCACAAAGCACAGTCGCGTGGCACGGAGCACTGTCCCAGCACGCCAACAAAGGCTCCTGAAACACCTCGGTCTGGAGGCTGGATTAAGGCATGAAATGCAAGGCTTTTCACTACATATAAAATTTTACAGAGGCACAACAGTTTAAGGAAAACAAACATCTCCAAGAGTTCCCAACTGCCATGTCTCATGTAAGTATAATAAGAATGCCTATAGACTGTATTGTGCTAGACTGTGGGATTTTAGAAACTATAGTTTGATTTGTGGATGGGTTTCATTAAAAAAAAAAAACAACCACTCAATGAGCTCATGCTGGATTATGACAGAATTTCTAGAGCTTTCTGAGATGGCCCTAATCATACTTCTGTTACCTTATACTACAAATTTATGTGACATGGTCTTTTTGACATAGAAAATCAAAGTATCAGCGGCTTCTGAACCATACTGATGAAGCTCTAAGTCCCGCAGCACCAAATATTCAACAGAGATTTAATCCTTTATGTAAAAACGAGGAAGCAAGCACATCCACCTCATTAGTACGCAAATTTGTTTTAATCTCTAGTGACCTGTAAATTATAGGTAACAAAGAATTGTTTAGAAATAGAACATTTATGATTTATTACAAGTACATGTTTGATTTGTATGCCTTATACAGCTATATACTTGTAACAATTTGTTGGGCTAAAAGAGGCTGGGATTGGGAGAACTCTTTAAGAGGCCTGGCCGTATAGAACGGCTCCATTGGTATTTTGTCCCACGGGACAGGACGGACACCTACTGGAAAGTTAGTCTGCGAAGACCAGAGAAAAATAACGCCTGTGTACAACACAGCAGTCCTGTCTTATCCATGGGGAGACATCCTGGGAGCTCTGGGGATGCTTGAACTGTGGCTAATACCGGCCCTAAATATTCCATGCTCATATATATATATATATATGTATATATATATTCAATATATATATACATATATATATAAAACACACACATGGATGTATATATATATTTGTGTATGTGTATATATTTATGTCAGTTATATGAGTTAAATTTACACATTACACATAGTAAAATAACAACAACAAAACTAACAACAGAATAATAATAAAAAGTTATAATAGAAGTCAAGTAAATTTTGTCCTTCTCGCAAAATGTATATCTGAACTGCCAGCATTTCCTCTTGTGCATTTGGGCCACTATTAGTAAAATAAGGATTAGGTAAGCATAAGCCCTGGGATACCCTGAGAGTCTATCTGGGAGCTGAGACAGTTGCTAAGTGACTATTAGTCAGCTACAAACTCCAGCATGGAGACACTGGACAAGGGGGTGCATCACACCGAGAAGGGATGGGTCGGAGGAGTGTGAGAGTTCCCCATGATACTTGGAATGGCAAACCAGTTAAGACTTAAGCATGGTTTTATCTAGGATTTTTCATTTACTATTTTTGGACCAAAATTGACTGTGAATAACTGAAACCATGGGAAGCAGAGCCGCAGGTAATGGCTATGACCACTATAGCAAGACCAGGAAAGGTAAAATCGACAGGAAGATGCCTGAGTTTGCTTTGGGATCCTCTGAGGGTAGCAAATGGCTTTCTCTTTCTTTACATAAGTAGGGGGTGAATAGGCCAGGCTGAGAGAACTCAGGATCTTAACAGCACTGCCTTTACTTCTTTGGAGCCTCACTAATCCTGAGACAAATTTGGGAATGCTAATTTCTGCCTCTGCCACCGGAAACAGAACCTTCAGCCACTCAGGGGTTCAAGGAATTAAGATGGTGGCAACGCGCACATAAATGTTCTTGAAGAAAATCCTTTGCACTAGGTAACTGTGAGACCTTATCTAGGAGGAAAGTGCTCCCCAAAAGTCTTAGTTATTCTTCAGAAAAAGAGTTTCTAGTCTATGACCACAGGTTTAACCAGCATGTAGCCCCTACTCGATCGGGGCAGTTGGCAGCTCCCTCAGGCCCAGGGGAAGCAGGAGCCTCACTGGATGCCCTGGCCCTCCCTGTGCAGTGTGCAGATAAAAATGCCCACCCAGGGCGCACAGACAAAGACCTGCTTCAGCACTGACAACCTGCTGCTCAGCTCCAAGGCAGAGACCGGCTGGGGGACCACCAGTGGTTAAATTATGTAAGTCTTGGACAATCTAAAGATGAATATGAATGGCAAACTCTCAATGGTAAGATGTAATTTATCTTTACTCAGCTGAGAGATGTAAAAAGGAAAATGATTTCCATGCTGAGCTGTTTCGAAATTAATTTCGGTCCTTGTTTACTTCCAACCCTTACTGCTGCCCAACAAGCCCTTTGCTGCTGCTGGCAGCTGCACCAGAAGGTTCCAGAACCCGGCTAAGCTTTTCCTGGGGTTTCTGAGTTCTCTTTTCTAGGTGTCAAAGCAACAGGCTATTTTCCTGCTGCATTACAGTGCAACACTGTTCAGCTGTCCACCATGAGCGAGGCTCTCAGTAGGCAAGAATCTGTCCGTTTAAGACGGACACCCAAAACCAGGGAAACGGCTTTACCAGGTCTCACTTGGCTTCACTTCTGCTGTTTAAAAAGTGTTTCTGAGCAGATCCGATCACGTGTCGTGGCTTCTGGAACCTTCCTTACCCAAACAGCGACAGAATCCAAGGAGCCTTAGGCCGTGGAATATAATCAAGGGCTTCTCTGCAGTTCCCACTCAGTCAGCAGAGGTGCTCCACCCAGAGACACAGTGAAGGCTGCGCCCCCTGTGTTAGCTGCGGCTTACAGAGGGGCGGGAAGGACATTAAAACAGGACCCACTAAAGACGGGCAAGGCAGCGAATGCTTCCCAACCAGCGTTTAGGAGGCAGAGGCAGGAAGAGCAGGAGTTCAAGATCATCCTCAACACACAGCAAGTTCATGGCCAGCCTGGGTTATACGAGAGCCTGCCCAAATATATCAGAAAAAAAATCCTCTAAGGTGCACTTGGGCTCTCAGGACTCAGGCCACTGAGGTAGAAGAGTTGCCAGTTCAAGGCCAACTTGGGCTATACAGTGAAACTGTGTTTCCCAAACAAACCCCAAACCACATAAACCAGTGGGGGAAGCAGGCTCCCCACACAAAACAAGATGGCACACCTTAGAAATGTCCCTGAAGGTAACCTCCATCACCAGTGTCCTTCTGAGTGATGGGCCACTTTACAGAATTTACTGTTGTGAATGGCAACACAGCCAAGGTTGTTTCCAGGCAGTGTATCAAACAGGCAACGTGCTCTTTAAATGGCCAGCATTTGGAGCTCAGTATTTGGAAAGGCACCAACAATAACACCAGCTCAGGTCAGTCCCACAGGATACCCAGAAAGGTGTTGAGTTTGCCTGGCCTCCTTGGCCATCACCCTTCTCTGCTCTTTGGTGACATCACTTTGCAGGCCAATGCGCCCACTCCATGACACTTGTCTTTGAGATTCACTTGAATCACAAAAGTAATACCTGCTCCGGGGAAGCCCGGGAGCTCAAATGAGTCAGGCTGCGTGTGCTACGATTTCATTTCCTCTTCTGATGTGAGCAGAGAAGCCCAGGAGAGGGAAAAGCAGTGTGGTCTTTTCTTTGTCTTTTCATTGGCAAGGCGCACTCATCACTTCCAAGCCCGTGGCTAGCCTTGGCCCGTGAGGTGGGAGACATCTTGCAGAAGGGATCAGAGATCTCTGACTTTCTCTGCTGCAACACTATAGCAAGAAAACCAAGGTCACTGGCTGTCAACATCTGGGGTACACTGGAACCACCTGGGAGACTTTAAAAAACTCCTGAGGCCAGGTCCCGCCCCTGAAGTGTGAGTTGATCGGTGTGGAGGTACAGTTTGAATGTGGAGAGTTTGAAACCCCTGGACATTCCAGCTCAGGAAAGCAAGACACACTATCACGAGACCTGCATGACCTGCTTCAGAAACTGAGAGATCTGGGGAGAGCTACGCCTGAAGGAGATGTGGGTGTTCGGGCAGCGACACTGTCTTAGTTGCTGGGCAGCAAGGGAGCTGACAGCAATGTCTTTGTACTTTAATATTTCCACTTGGAAGACACACTGCACTCCCTGCAATACAGTCTCACGCTGTGCAACATGAACTAATTCGATAAGAAAGAGCAGGAAAACAACCGGTTGCTACATGAATTCAGGATTAGAGGAGCCCATTTCCTTTGGCAACATGAAGATAACAACAATTAACTCTTTGAGTGTGTACGGCAGGCCAAGTTCTGTGATAAGCCCATGATTGCCCCTCTGCTGGCACTACACATCTCCCTGTTTTACAGGGGATAAGGCGAACAAGGCTCACAGAAAGGTAATGCGGTATGGAAGTTGGGATATCAGTCTTCTTTAGGAACAAGGAAACCGGTAAGAATAAGAGAACGGTGAAAATAAAGTAGCAATCAATGTAGTAGAAGAGATGGAAAGAATGCTCTGCTAGGAAGGTCCCATGCAAATGGGAAGTGCAAGGACACACACACACACACACACACACACATGCACGCACGCACGCACAAGATTAACACTGTATGTTGTTGCCAGAAGACCAGAAAATAAAGTCTCAAGGACTGGGGCTGGAGAGATGGCTCTCACAGAGACCTGAGCTTAGCTGCAAGCGTCCACACTGGGTAGCACACAACTACCTGTAACTTTAGCTCCAAAAGAATCCAATGGCTCTGTTCTCTGTGGGCAGCTACACTCTTTGTGTATGTGCGTGTGTACATATGTGTAAACACACATACATAAGACACACATATACACAGAGACACATTACATTTAGAGAGACAAACCCACACATACATAAAGACAGACAGCAGACACACACCCATACCCACAGTTGAACATAACTCTAAAAGAATTCTCAGTAAATCTACTCAAGGTTGATGAAGATGAGAGTATGATGTGGCCATGTGAGGAGGCTTCAGACTCCATTCCTAGGACTGAGATATCCAGAGGACTAAAGAGACTGTCTTAGTCAAGGTCACTGTTGCTGTGATAAAAACGCCATGACCAAAACCAAGCTGGGGAGGAAAGGGTTTATTTGGCTTACACTTCTGTATCATAGTAAATCACTGAAAGAAGTCAGGACAGGAACATTGAGACAGGGGCTGATGTGAAGTTTATAGAGGAATGCTGCTTACTGGCTTGCTCACCACGGCTTGCTCAGCTGCTTTCTTATAGAACCCAGGACCACCGTCCCAGGGATGGCTCCAACACAATGCGTGGGACAGTCCCCATCAATCACTAATTAAGAAAATGCCCTACAGACTTGTCTGCTTACAGCTCAGGGTTATGAAAGCATTTTCTCACTTGAGGTTCTCTCCTTTCAGATGACTACAAGTTGTGTCAAACATACAAGAAACTAGCCAGTACAATAGACACCATGTCAACTTGACACAAGCATTTCACTGTTAAACTTTTATGTTCTTCCCCCAAATCACACATTGATAATATCTATTACAATATAAACATTTCAAATTTTAAAAGTTCTATACTCTTTAAATATTAAAACATTTAATAACTCAGTCTCTTTAAAAATATCCAAAGTCTCTTTTAAAATCCAAAGTCTACAACATGGTCATGTCCATCACAATACCCCAGTCCTGGTACTAATTTCTGTCATAGTTAGAGTTACGATTACTGTGTTAACACATCATGACCAAAGCAAGTGGAATCCTATAAAATAAAAAAATAAGTTAAATACTTTCTTATTTCAAGAGAAAAGAATCAGGGCACGGTCGTAATCGGAACAAAGCAAAACCAAACTCCAGCCATGTAAACAACTGTCTGATGTCTGGGATCTACTCACAATCTCCAGGCCTCCTCCAAAGGGCCTAGGTCATTTCTCTGGCTCTATCCTCTGAGTACACACAGATTATCTCCTCATAGGCTGTCTCCACTCCACCACTGCTGCTGCTCTTGGCAGTTAAGCCACGGCACTGGCACCTCCAGAATGCTAAGATCTCTTTTGCAACTGGACTGCACTTTCATCAGTAACCTCTCCTGGATTCTCTTCAGGGACCCCAGCTCTGTCACACATTGCTAAGCCTCAGCTTCTCTCCATGACCCCTTCTTGACTTCAAAACCAGTCCCACCTTGGTGACTCTTACACATGACCAAGGATAGCTGACAGCACGAGGTACAAGCTTGGCTACCTCTGGAACGCAGCTTCTGTGTGCCGACGCGGAGGAAACACTTCCAAGATTTCGCCTCAGTGATGCTAGTCTCTTAATCACCACTAACTTTTCAGTTTCAGCCAACCAACATCAATTGTTCTAGTAAAGCACAGATTTTTACTTCAGTAATGTTGGTTTCTGGTTCACTACAGATGATTCTTCAGTCCTAGCTGACCAGAACCACAGATTCTTATTTCAAAGTATGCAATGGTCCCAATTGAATTTCTAAGTGGCTCTCAGACTTCCCTTCGGAACGGCACAAGTCGGGCCTCCATCCTCTGCATCTCTCCCAACATTCTGATCATCTAAGCGCTAATAGAACAGCCCATCAACCCATCAAGCTTTGAGTATTCAATGGCTTTTCTTCCCAAAGTTCCAAAGTCCTTCCACAATCCTTCCCCAAACATCATGGTCAGGTCTGTCACAATAATACCCCATTTCGGGTACCAATTTCGGTCCTAGTTAGGGTTACTTTTGCTGTGACAGTACGTCAAAACCAAAGCAAGTTGGGGAGGAGAGAATCTATTTGGCTTTTACTTTCACATCATAGTTCATTACTGAAAGAAGTCATGGCAGGAACTCAAACAGGGCTGGAACCTGGAGGCAGGAGCGGATGCAGAGACTATGGATGGGTGTTGCTTACTGGCTTGCTCATCATGACTTGCTTAGCAGCTTTCTTATAGAGCCCAGGACCCATCAATTACTAGTTAAGGAAATGCTCTATGGGCTTGTCTGCTTACAGACCAAGCTAATGGAGGCATCTTCTCAATTGAGGTTCCCTCCTCTCAGGTGACTCTAGCCAGCACATGGTTATCTGACATCAAACCATATATGTGAGGCAACCTTGTGGAACTTAGCAGCAGTAGGAGACACACATGTACATACAGTCACATGCATTTTTATGTTGGCACAGAAGAACATATCTCTATATCCACATTCCAGACCTGGTTAAGGACAAATAGTGTATAAGTGGCTTGATCAGCAAGTAATGTAATCAGCAAGGTAAACAGAAAATAAACAACTATTCAACTCAAGACATCTAAAAAGGAATTGCAGGCAGCCCCTCTCTGCATGGACTCTGCATGTGGATTTGCCTAATTCCATATCAAAATTAATTTTAAGAAGTCATATGTGTAATGCACAAACTTTATTTCTTGTCATTTCTCCCTAAATTCAACATTGTAGGGATCAATGACTTCCCCTTTGCATTGTATTTGGCATTCTAAACCATATAGCCATGATTTTACTATACAGAAAGGCGTGCATAGGTTACACAGAACAACTAGGACATTTTACATGACCGACTTGAGCTCATGTGGATTTTGGTACCGTCTCCTGGGGTCCTGAAACTCACCCTTAAGAATACAGAAGGCTGAATGCACCACAATTAACAGGCAATGTCTTTTATAAAGGCACTTGCTGTGGGTTGAGTCTTGCTATAAGAATGTTGCAAATGTTAACCACGTTTTCTTGCCAAAGCATGCCTATGAGACAGCATTTATTGGTCTTTCTCTTTTGGTCACAGATAAGACGCTACAAAAAGCTGGAATGATGAACCCTGGAGTTAAAAATAGTCCTAAGTCCTGGCTGGGAGGAGGGGCGGAAATGGAGACTTTTGTAGTTTAATAAACTTTGAGAAAAAAAAATAGTCCTAAGTCTTGTTGAAACCTCATCATCAACCACAGAATACTCAACAGAGGGACGTGTGAAGACTGGTTTAGGGTTGAATAAAATTGAGTTCCTTGGCAGGGCACTAAAATGTCATTATTAGGTGTTTTGCTAAAGTTTGAAAGAGAAAAACATTGACCTGCTTACCATCATAAAAGCAAAGAAATACAGATATAGAAGTGTGCTTGAAAATGCGTAGGTGAGCACTGAATGGCACATCCAAAATCTGAAGGGAATGCACGTTGATCTGCCAAAATGTAATCTCCTAAACTGAATATAAGGGAACTGACTGAAGGCTTCAAAGGAAGCAAAAATAAAGACTCATGAAACATCTATAGAGAAACAACGAAAAATTCCTAAAACCGCCGTGAGAAGCAAGAATGGCGACATGAAAACCTCAACAAAACAACAGGAACAAAACCGAGGAGCAATTTGTCTACAAACAAAGATGTAAAAATTGTAAATAGAATGTCAGTGGTTCGAATCCAGCCATAGACATCAAACCAGTTAGTATTTCCTGCAAGAATTCAAGGTTGGGTCAGCAATTACCATCATCATTTATTCAATCAATGAATTAATGTAGAAAAGCCAGCGCTTCAAATGGGATTTGGCCTAACTCAGCAGCCTTTTTAACTCAACACTAAGCAAAAACCAAACCTACCTAAATATAACAAGGGCCTACTGTCAAGAAGCCCAAAGCCAGGGCTCATGATTCACTGACACTAAGACCTCACAACCAAGGACACGGGAGAGGTACCTGCTTGCAATATGACTGCCCAGCTTTTATTGTTCCTAGTGATGTACACACATGTACCAACAGATACATAAATAGGGTGATCTGAGAACCCTAAGTGGAAGTCTTAGGAAACTCATCCCTGACTGACATGAAGGGGATGCCGCCGTGCCACTGAAGGAAGCAACAGGCTCCGTTGCTAGGACGGATGTTTGAACACAACTAAAGCATTCATTTGATATGACGAAAATGGTGCCTGCTGGAATCTGCGCAGGGTAGAATGCGTACAGTTAACTTCAGAAGAAACAAAAGAGCGGGAAGCTTGTATTGTTAGTCTGTAAGGATTAAACAACGCACCTGTATTCAAACAGCAAGGCTGTACCAGGAAGGGCTGGTCCCTGTGTACCACTCAGTACTCAGAAGCCCCAAACACATGCCAATATCTATCCTGAAGTGCCAACTGTAGCATTTGAACCCAGAGGAGAAGAGAAGCTCCATTTTCACTAGTGTGGTGTAGTTTATATTTGAGTCAGGGTCTTGCTGCGTAGCCCAGACTAGCCCCAAACCGAAGATGTTCCCACTCAAGTAGGGATTGCAGACAAGCTCACACCACACTCAGCAGCCCTTCTCCTGGGACCCATGATGGATTAACTGGCTGTCCAGTCAGAGATGTGAGAGCTAGCCCCCCTCCCCTCACATAACACACAGAGATGAAGAGCAGGAAAACCAAACATTAAAAAGCAAAAACTAAACGGATAAAAGTACCGTAAGAGTCTCTAGCAGAATATTTACATAAAACCTGCGTGGAAATCCCCCCCCCTTTACACACCCCAGACCCCAGAGAACCAGTAAAGGAGGACACAGACTCATGTGGCTGTTTGTCCTCACATCTGTGTCAGCGCAAGCCAAACAGGCAAAAAGCAAACAAAGGATCGGGGAAGAGACTGGCGACACACAGGACCCACAAAGGCTTCAAACCTCTAACATGTGATCTCCAATGAGAAAATGAAAAGCTAATGCTTCAGGAAAACAATCAATAAGCATCCGCAGGCAGCTCACATCACAAGGACATAAATAGTTTATGAACATGCGAGAAAATTTAATAGTATTATTAATAAAACATGGAAATGAAAACACTTGATAGCACTGTTCCCCGGATAGGAACATGAGAAGGTCCAGGGTGGGGGTATCTAGGGCTGGCCAAGGGGTGGGCCCGAGAAGCTCAGACGCTGTGGGCGGCTGGCTCCAAAGCAGCCCACTTCAGGAGCTCGGGCCTCCGTCAGCAGACATACCTCAGCAAATGGGGCTGCGTAAGAAGGGGCAGAGCCCAGAACCCAGAGAGAACCCAAGTGCACGTTCTCAAGAGAAGGACCGAGACCACCTTGCCTCCAAGTACACACTTTAAAGACTGAGTTGAGGAGATGTTGACTGATGTTTTAAAAAGCCAACTTGCCGCTAATGTAAATGGTGATATTTTTTTCTTGTTTGTTTGTTTGCTGTTCGTCAGGGTCCCATGTACCCCAGGCTGACCTTGGGCTCTCTATGTAGGGAAAGATGACTTTGGGCTCCCGATCTTCCTGTCCCTCGACTCCCCAGTCACTGGGATCACATGCCTGTGCCATCAAGCCCAGCCCGCTGTGCCACCATGCCCAGCTGCCTGCATCACCCTACCCAGCTCCCTGTGCCGTCATGCCCAGATCTCTACATCACCATACCAGCTCCTTGTACCACCACGACCAGTTGTCTGTATCACCATGCCCAGCCCCTGGTCTTGGCTCACAAATCTCTCACAGCTTTTTCTATGGAAGTACATAAAGGGATCCTTCCTAGGTTGGTAGATCACCCAATACAAGAGGAGCAGCCTCATAAATTTCACTACATCACCCCCAGAGTTCTCACTTTTTATGAGCACATCCTACTTGCATAGTTTAAAACCTTACTAAGTTTAAGGGAAAATTAAAATATATATATATGACCTACTTAATCAGTTTAGAAACATGGCAAAAAAGCCCTATCCAAAAGCTGTGTCCCAGCCCTGCCCACAGGCCATGCCACTCACTGTTTTCCCGGGGTAGCTGCTGGGCAGGGCACTGGCTTCAATGAAATACTTCCTGAGCAGGCGCTTGCTTGGCTCAGGACTGTCCAGCAGGATGTAGGAGCAAAAATAGGCTCCGTGGCGAAGCAGGAATATGGCAATGTCTTCGTTCCCTGGTGAACAAAGCAGAGAGACGCTCAGGGGGTTCAGATGACCCAGAAGTCATCTCTTCTTGGTGGGGCCTTGGTGCTCGGAGAGCAGGCTTTGGGCTACTCCCCCAGATGTGCCAATTCCTGGCAGCAAGAGCTTATGGGACTTTGCTCTGTGAGTGCTGCCCATGAGGTTCCACTTGCCATACTGGGTCCCTGCCGCCCATTGGGGAAACTAGAAGGGAGGAACAGCTATTTTGAAAAAGAAACTGAGATGAGCCAGGAGGTGGCTAAGTCAGCGAAGTGCTTGCCGAGGGCCCAAATTTCATCTCCAGATGAAGATAAAGATTCTGAGCATGATAGAGTAAGATTGTAATCCCAGAAACCGGGAGGGAGAGGAGGATCCATGGGGCTGGATAGCTGGCCAACTGAAATGAACAGGGAGGCTCTAGGCAAAAGTGTGATTCCCCTATCTGTCCCAAAGCACGACAGCTGGGGTTGTCTTCTGGCCTTTCACACACAAGTGTGCACATATACACCACACACACACACACACTCACACATACACACACACTCACACACACTCACAGATACACACACATACATACTCACACATACACACACACTCACACATACACACACACTCACACACACACACACTCACAGATACACACACACACTCACACATACACACACACTCACATATACACACACACTCACACATACACACACACTCACAGATACACACACATACACACTCACACATACACACACTCACACATACACACACACTCACACACACATACACACTCACACATACACACACACACTCACACACACACTCACAGATACACACACATACACACTCACACATACACACACTCACACATACACACACACTCACAGATACACACACACATACACACTCACACATACACACACACTCACACATACACACACACTCACATAGTCATACTCACACTCACACACACACACTCATACTCACACACACAGAAACGAAGGAGTCACAGAAGTCCTTCCACACGCCACTGGAGTTAGCGGTGGGGGTGGGGCCAGAGCGCCACACTGGAAAGTGGGACACTTCGCAGGACAGGGTTGAGTGTGGGGGACCCACCTGACTTGATGGCCGCGTAGAGGGGCAAACGCACAATGACTGGGAACTCATTCTTCCTGACAGCGTAGTTCTCGGGGTCAGCCCCATGCGTCAGCACCAGCAACTTCACAACCTCCAAGTGCCCACGCTGGCAAGCCAGGGCCAGCATCCAGTTCAGCAGCCGCTGGGGGCTACAGGGACCTGGAGGGGTGGAGGGCAGAGGGACAGTGTGGCTACATGGTATCAGTTACTCCCGGCACTCATCTCATCTTCCCATTGGCCAGGAAGAAAATACAGCTATTCTAGCTCTGACGGACAGCTATGCTTCCTACAAGTGGAGAGTGTTCTTACCTTGAAGTCACATCCAGGACTTCTCTACATTATCATAGGCCACCAAGAAAGGCCTGAGTACCAAGGGTATGTGCCGTGTGATCCTGATGGATTAAAGATGCCTACATAGTGAATAAGATGCCTACATAGTGAATAAGGCCAGAAAGAACTCCCCATGGTTGCTGTAGTTTTTCTAGATGCCTTCCCCTTCCCTTCAACACTAGTCCCAGGGTCACAGCATATACAAGATTAGGACAGGAAGCTCCAGAAGCAGCAGAGCATGCAAGAGGCTCAGCCTTTGGCTTGCAGTGGCAGGCCACCCAGACCACCAGGGCCACCCAGGCCACCCAGATCTCGCATTGTTTGCTAAGTTCTCTCCACATCCAAATTAGCACAATCACAGAGCACAGAGTTGTTCCTTTTTTTTTACCACAGTTTCCCCCATCTGCCCAGGAGCTGCCCTTAAAGGGCACCTTTCAAAAACTTGTGCTGTCTCTCAGGTTCTGAAGGTGCTCGGTACTTGGCAAATGTCTAATAGATGTAAGCTAGGCAGGCAGGTGCTGTGGTGGTGGGAATGAGAATGGTTCCTGTAGACTCCTGTGTTTGAATGCTTAGGCCCCAGGTGGTGGAACTGTTTAGGAAGGATTAGGAGGTGTGGTCTTGTTGGAGGAGGTGTGCACTGGGGTGGGCTTTGAGGTTACAAAAAAGCCCAAGCCATTCCTAGTGTGCTCTCTGCTTCCTCCTTGTGGACCAAGACATTCCTGAAGCCTGTCTCTGTGCCCCTGCTCTGCCATCATAGACTCTAGCCCTCTGGAGCTATACGTCCAATCAAAGTCTGTCTTTTATAAGTTGCCTTGGTAACGGTGTCTTATCACAACAATAGAAAAGTAACTAACGGAGGGGCTGAGTCAGCTAGTTACAGATCCTCTTGGACTCATACAGAGCTAATCATGGCAGCCCTGAAGAGAGTCATCTTTTAGCTCCTTCTTGCCTTCCTATGTCTCATCTCATCCAGTCTACTTCTTAAGCTTCTTAAAGTTCTACTGATTCCTATCCCTAAGGTCCTTCCCCCTCCAGGCACACACAGGAGCACTGGCTGGGAGGAACCATTGAGTATAGATCTATCTCAATGCACATAGATACACCCACACCAGGCCACTATGTGATTGTGACCCTGGTACAGAACAGAAACAATAGGGCCTTTGGTTTTAAAACTATGAAAAAATTCAAGGTATCAATTACAGAATATCAAACCATGCAAGGGTTCTTCTACAGCCCCCAGCCTTGACATCAAAGGCACAACACCTAAAGATCATTCCCAGAGTCTGCCTCAACCTGTTGTTTGTTGCAGTGATGTTTTTGGCGCTTGTCCCTCATTGCTGAGCCAAAACTACAGGGGAGATGTAGGCGACTAGAACACCTTGAGTTCACCAGAAACAAATTACAAATACATCATATCATAGTATAGCCTTTCAATGGAGTATTGCTTAGCCATAAAAAGGGTTAGTTGCTGGGTGATGAAAAGACAGTGTGTAGCTTTCAATGCATATTGCTAGGTGAGAGAAACTGATCTGAAAAGATTGTCTAACGATGTGATTCCAATTGTGTTCCAGAAAAGGCAAAGCTAGAAAAGGCAGTGGTGATGGAGCTCACGCACAGCACTTTACCTGATAAGGACTCCAGCAATTCATGGACGACTTCCGTGTGTCCAAAATGCGCCGCCACCACAGCTGGGTTATCATCAGTGGGCTCCATCGGCAGCTCCACGCGCTTCTCCGTGAGCAGGAACCGGACGGTCTCCAGATCTCCGTGGGCTGCTGAGATGCTCAGCAACTGACCCTGGTCAAAATGGGACAGGGTTTAGTGAGGCCAGTTCTGTCACTTCAGACAGTTCTCTGAGTCTCTGGCAAGACTGCGGCTCAGGCGCCCAGAATGACAACACCCTCCCTGTACTGATGCACCATGCTTAGACCAAGGCTGTAGGAGAGTGGACAGCCACACTCCACTTCACAAGCTTAGAACACAAACAGAAACCAGCTCATCAAGAGTTCTGTATTATTACATGTGGAAACAATGATTTTAATAGACATAAGAAGACTTTCCAACTTATACTTGGGCATAAATCCATAGGTTGAAAATACCATGTGCAATGTACGGAGTTGACTGATTCCAGGATGCTGCAGCTTAGCAACGCTGCACCTGGAGTTGTGGTTGGCATGGTTGTTCTGTGTTACAGAGAGAACTGCACATACCCCAGGGAAAAATCCAAAATCCGGTGTGATTATTCCTGAATGCTTGTTATTTCCCCACCGTTAGGAAGTCCAAAAATGAAGCCAGACCACTGTAAGTTGGAGAACACTCATTCAGCTTCACTAAAACTTTACTGACAATTCCTGTATCGGTTTACTTCCGATATAATGATATAATGCAGCTTATAAACCTGGGATTGGAAAGGAGGCTGCTCAGCAGTGAAAATCCAACTTTCTGGAGCTGGAGAGATAGCTCAGCAGTTAAGAACACTAGACGCTCTTCAAAAGGACCTAGGTTCAATCCCTAGTACCTACATGGCAGCTCACAACTGTCTGTAAACCCAGTTCCAGGGGATCTGACACCCTCATACAGACACACATGCAGGCAAAACGCCAATGCACATAAAAATAACATAATGAGTGTCATGAAAAAAAAGAAGAAAATGTCCAAAAAAGGAAAAAATTTCCAATTTTCAAAAGGCTGAGAATAAATGACTATGGAGTGCTCAGCCCTAAGTGAGGCACACACCACCTTCTCCGAGGCTCTGGGGATACTGTGGAGAGAAGGCAGAAAGACTGTAAGACCCAGAGACCGGGGGTGAGCGCTGCAACACACTTCTGCACACGACACGACCATGAACTCACGGACCAATAGAGCCGTGGGTACCTGCACACGACCTGCAGGAGATGCCGCCACCAACATTCCATTGTGGATGGGGCAGGGGCTCATGATGCACCCACCCTTCCTGGGAGCTATTGGTAGTTAAAGATTGCTGAGGGAGGAGGGGCAATCTTTCTACTTTGATACAACCACTGGTAAGGTGCCCCGGAGCCAGGACATAACTCAACACTCATGCTCAGGTAAGCAATTAAACCCAGTGGGTGCTGAGAAAGACAAAACTAGGAGTGGGGCCTGAGGGAAGGAGAAGGGATTCAGTGGGAGGAGGAGGAGGATAGGAAGGGCAATGGGGATAAAAAGGGCCTTAACATATTATATAGGTAAGAAATTGTCAAGCAGTATTTTTTTACAGAAGAAAACCTGTCCCTGCCTATGTGAATTCCTCTCTCACGGCACTGATGTCAACCACTTGCTCATGAAGATGGACACTGTGTGAGTAGAGAGCCGGTGCTCAACTGCCATTTGACAATTTGTAAACCTTCGGGGGGGGGGAAGCAACAAGCTCCCCGAGAACCACCTGTAGTGGTTTGACTGAGGATGGAACCTCATGGGCTCATGGATTTGAATGCTCGGTCATTAGGAAGTGGCTCATGGGCTCATGGATTTGAATGCTCCATCGTTAGAGAGTGGCTCATGGACTCATAGATTTGAATGCTCCATCATTAGGAAGTGGCTCATGGGCTCATAGATTTGAATGCTCGGTCATTAGGGAGTGCCACTACTTGTCTGGGATTAGGAGGGATTGTTGGACTAGATGTGGCCTTGTTGGAGAAAGGGTGCCACTGTGGGTTTCAAAAGCCCAAATCAGTTCTGGTCAGTGTCTTACTCGTTTCCCGCTGCCTGCAGATCTGGATGTAGATTTCCCAGTTACTTCTCCAGTACCATGTCTGCCTGCATGCCCCCATGCTCCCCGCCAAGATGAAAATGAGCTAACCCCCTGAAACTGTACGTCAGCCCCAATTAGATGCTTTCTCTTATAAGAGTTTCCATGGTGATGGTGTTTCATCACATCAATAGAAACCCTGACTAAGACACCATCCCACAGGTTACTGATAGATGGAATGTAACTAATGATGGGGCTCCACACACCAGAATCCATGGACAACGAAACAGCAGCAGGTTTCTTGATTTGAGTTCAAAGGAAGAAAACAATAGGGCGGACACTGGCCCCTGTCTGAGTCCCGACTCATTCCAGCTACCCCGGCATCTAAAGCTGTGAAGTAGGCAGAATAGGAGCTCACAGACCTGCATCCACACAAAGGGGCCATGAGTGCGAGAGCACATTACTGAAATCTTGGGTTGACCACAAGATGTTGGGGGGCACTGCAGGCCTTCATGAATTGACAAGTTCCCGGCAGGGATGTGTGTAAAACAACCCACAGGGCAGTTAAGAAACCAAAAATCTCCAGAAAATATGGCAGAGTCAGGTGGGCAGGAAGGGATGGGTAGGTGGGGCGCTGGAGACATTCACCAAGTTCTCGGAGAGCGGGTGCTGCACTGACTGCAATGACCGCTTCATTTGCAATGACATGCAGTCCTCAGTACAGCTATGCAAAGGGTCTGTCTCTATTTTCATGGCGGGAATGGGAACATGCCACCCTTAGGTATGTTGTTGCATGATCAACAGAGCCACCCTGGATCTGAACTGCATGCTGTATGGCTCTGAAACACACATTCTCTTCATTCAAGACCTCCTGGGCAGTGAGGGACCCTTGGAGGAGCGGTTGGGTTCTGGAAGTGGTGTGAACGGATTAGAGATGGTATGTCTGACAAGCAAGTGAGGGGGGCTGGACTTACTTGCTTAAATACAACTGGAAAACAAGAATTCACCACTCCTCTGGTCACGTGGGACCCCGCAGCCCAGCCATTCCTGGAAAGCACTTGTGTTACAGAGAAAAGCCACAAGTGATTGATTAACTGACCAACGGGACTAAGAGCTGTCTAGATGCCTGTCCATCACAGGCTTAAAAGCCCCATTCTCACTAGGTGATGAGTGATGTCACAACCAGCCACAGACAAGAGGGACCCAGAAGGCAGGGAAGAAAGGAGCTGCCTCTCTGGCTGGAGCCAGCCTGGTGGCTCTGAAGTCTTTAGGTCAATATAAAATAAAAGACCAGCTTCCATCTGCGCCCTCATCTCCCTGTATAAAGGAAGGCTTCCACATGGTCTTCCTAGGGCATGTTTATGCGCACAAGCTCATAGGGAAGCCACACAAAACCAGTGTGCTGTCCAATTAATTATTTGTGCGTGTGCACACAAGTGTGTTTGGAGGGTCTTGCTGGTGCTTGTTTCGGGTGGAGGCTGGAGACTGGCTTATATCTTCCTCTACCGCTCTCCCACTTACCTTATGAGACAAGGTCTCTCACTGAACACAGAACCCCCATTTCTGCCAGGCTGACTGCCCAGTAAGTCCCCAGGATCCACCTCCCTCTGTCCTCTCCCTCAGTGCTACGGTTTCAGTTCCCTATCCGCTATGTCCCCACACCTCACTTTTACATGGGTGCTGAAGATCTAAGCTCGGCCCTTCAGGCTCACACTGCAAGGGCTATACTGACCGAGCCTTCTCTCCAGTCTTCATCTGATTCTTTAGCACTTTTTACCAGGTGTGATATGCTATATCTACAGGGGAAAAGACGGCAGTTTCATGAACTGCCATCAACTCCCATGTGAATGGGCCCCCAGGCAGGGGAACAGAATGTAGCACAGAAGCCCCTTGTTATGGTATGCCTAGAGAATGTCCCCAAGGGTCCTGTGCTGAAGGAAGGTTCAGCTGGTGGGGGTGGTTATATCCTGAGAACTCTGACCTCATCATCAGGTTAATATTCTGTTCATTTCATAGCAGAATTGACTGGTCCACTTGAAGAAGAGAAATCTCCAGAAGACATGCCCTTGATTGATGTCTCTTGTCTCTGCTCCACTGTGCCCTTCCCCACTCCTTCCTTCCTCCTCTTCTGGGCTGCCCCACTGTGTCCCCCTGTGCCTTCTCTGCCATGGTGGTCTGCCTATCATACGCCTACAGGCAACAGGGCAGGCTGGCAATGGGCTGAAACCCACAAAAACACAACCACAAAATAAGCAGACAAAAACCCTTTCCCCTTCTGAAGTTGTCCTGTCAGGGAATTTTGCCATCACACCCAAGAGTTAAGATGCTCCCACTGTGTCGTCCCCGCCCCCACCCCCAGTCTCTGCCCTGCCAGGAAGACTTAATACCCTGACTGCAGACATCATGAATTGATTCATTTTTGCCAGTTCGCAAACATTATGAAATGGCATTATACTGTCCTCATTTTTAAAAACTTTTTTTTGTTTTGCTGGGAAATAATTCGAGATTACAGAAGTCGCAGTATAGCGCAGAGAGGACTCAACTACCCTTCACCCCGTTTATGCTGGTGGAGACGGCTTTCATAACTGCCCATGGTTTCAACACCAGTTAAGCGACATCAGACACCATGCATGAACGGTGTAGACTCTTTGCCAAGAAATCTGCCCCCTGCTACCCAGAGGCTCAGCCACTCTGCCACCCCAACCCTGCCAGCCACTAATCTCTTACACTTCTGTCAGGCTGTGGATCAATACCCATCAATCCATCGTGTAATAGACTGTCAGTAGGCAGTACCAGTGGGAGGAAAGAGGTCACTGGGGGACATGCCCTTGACCGGTGTGTCCTGTCCCTGCTCCACTATGCTCCTCCCCTTTTCTCTTTTCCTCTCATCTTCCTGCCTGCCCTGAGGTAGACAGCTCTACTTCTCCGTGTCTTCTTTGCCAGGATTCTCTACCTCATCATAACAAGAAGCAAGGAGGGGGAAAACCAGCCTGGTGTGTGTGTGTGTGCGCGCGCGCACGCGCGTGTGTACGTGCATGCACGTGTGAATGTGTTGCCTGAGTGTGGAGTGTTTGTTTTCTAATGTCCACTCTTCCGGGTTCTGTCTTCCGGAATGGATCCCATGTTAGAGATGCAGTTAGCAAATACTTCCTCGGAGGTTGTGTTTTCTTTCTTGCCTCCAAACAGAGTGTTTCTTGGTGCTAAAATTTTGAATTTTGGTGATATACAGTTTATCTATTTTCCTTTTATAGACTTTTTATGAAGTCTGTACCAACTGCAAATAGAGGATAGTTTTATTTTCCCTTCATATCTGTATGAGTTCTATTTAACTTCTTCATCTAATTTCCCTGGCTTGAACATCAAGAGGGTCTACTGAATAATACCGTACTGATTATGATTCTAATTGCTCTTTCCCATTTCAGAGGAGCGCAGTCTCCACTACCACAGGTTACACACTCAAGTTTTCCACATTTGGAGAAATTGCAGGGGACAGGGAATCTAGAGCAGGGGTTCTCAACCTGTGGGTCACGACTCATTGGGCAAACCCCAAAATATTTACATTATAATTCATAATAATGGAAAATTACAGCTATGAAGTAGCAACAAAATAATTTTATGGTTGGGGGGTCACTACAGCATGAGAAACTGTAATAAAGAGTCATTGAATTAGGAAGGTCCAGAACCACTGTGCTAGAGTCCACACGATAAAGTCTCACCCTGGGAAACCCCTTTTGTGATTATGGCATCTCTCTTGCCAGATGAGTATTAATTAAAATTATTCTTAAATAGAACTTCCAGAATTACATTGAGAGTAATATCCTCGCCTTGTTCCTGATCTTGCAGGAAATTGGGTGTGTATAAGTGTGTCTAAGTATGAGGACATGGGAGTGTAGGTACGTGTGGAACCCACAAAAGAGTGCCAATGAAGGAGGTTGTGGGCTGCCTGATGTGGGTGCTGGGAATCAAACTTTGGTCTTCTCCCAGAGCAATATAAGCTCTTAGTCACTGAGCCATCTCTCCAGACCCAATTCAGTGGGTTCTAGATGTGTAAAGATTCCCATCTTTAACCCAAGGAGTATTTAGAAGTATGTTGCTAACTTCTAAGTATTTGGAGATTTTTTTTTTCTCATTACCGCTTGGCTCTTGACTTCTATTTTAATCCCACTGAAGTTAGAGAACACATGATGTCTCATTCCAATTACTTTGAAGTGTGCTGAGGTTTAGCTCACGGTCCGTGGCACGGTCTATCTTGACTTATGTTCTGTGGACACTGAAGAGTGTGCATTCTGTGCTGTGGGATGCAGTACTTTGGGTAATGCCCTTTAGAACCTGTTAGTGATGGTCGCATTGAGTTCTTCTGCAACCTTGACTGTTTTCTGTTTGACTGTTCTATCATTTCTTGAGACAACACTCAAACTCTTGCAACCATGTGGATATAGCTCATTCTTTCAGATAGGTCATAGCTTTTGTTCCACAAACTTCATGCCTTTGCAATCCAGTGTACAAACACTGCAGATTTTGATCTTGGGGATCCAGTTCCTAGTTATTAGTTGCTAACCCTCCCCACCCATGGTAATTCTCTTTGCTCTGTAGTTCGCTTTATCTGATATTAACATGGCCACTCCTGCTTTCTTTTGCTTAAGGTTTACATGGTCTATGTTTTTCCATCTAACTACTTTCAGAACATACATACACACACACACACACATACACACATATACACACGCAAACACACACACATACACATCATTATATTTAAAGTGACTCTCTCATAGACAATATCTATTTTCTGATTCTTTTTAAAAAATCCTAACTGGAACCAAGCTTATGAACTTAAATCATTTATATTTAATATAATTATGTAGATGTTAAAGTGTAAGTCTGTCATGTAATTTTGTTTGTTTTTGTTTACTCTATCTTCGTAGTTTTTTTTCTGTGAGCAGCTTGACTTTGAATTTCATTTTTAATAAGTTATAGTGTTTTTTTTATATAGATTTTTGTACAGCTGTGATATTTATGCTGAGACCATTCTCATTACGTAGCCCTGGCTGGCCTGGAACTCTCTATGTAGGTCAATTTGTAGATCTGCCTGCCTCTTCCTCCCAAGAGCTGAGATTAAAGGCATGCAGCTCCGTATCCAGTTATAGGTAGCAAATGCTTGCTTCAGCTATTGCATTCTAGATATGTAACTTACCAGAAGATACTGTTTTCAGTGTTTTTTCAGTTTTAGTGATGTATTAAAGTCTTACATTTATTAAAAAATTGCTTTGTTTTTTTTAAATCCCCCCCCATTAAGAGCTGTATTAAGAGATGTTACCCTTTTTGCTTCCGTCCTCAAACAGAACTTAAAGCCGAACTAAGGACAAAGTAGCAATCTGTTCTGTGTATCCACAAAATGTATCCACAGATGCTTTGTTCTCACCGCCTTCCTTTTCCTGTTTATCCCAACCTCCCTCATTCTGCTATTTGCTGTTTTCAGCTGTTGCGTTAGGGAAGCCTTCCAGACATTGGTTCTCTTTTGTTTTCCCCCATTCCAGATGTATTTATTTTCTCTTCTTTCTTGAAAGCCATTTTCCAGGTTATGGGATTGTAGGTTAACACTTTTTCTTCTTCTCTTTAGTACTTAATGCCACTTCCTCTGGGTTCCCACGGCGTTGGATGACGTCATTCATATTGTTTCTCCCCTTAAGGCAACAGCTTTGGTTGGCTGCTTCCAATACTTTTTTATTTTCACAATAGTTGTTTGAGCATGATGCGTGCAGAGCACAGGTCACCGAGTTATGTTGGGGATCCTCTAGCTTCTCCATTCTGCTTGCTGGTTGCTTCTCCACTTTGGGGGAGTTTTAAGTTTCCTTAACTACACTTCAGTGTGTTTTCTTCTCAACTTTAATGACATGAGTTGAGCTCAAATCTCACGAGCCCCTGAGGGTTTGTTTATTTTCCTTCTTTCTCTCTGTCCTTTGCCTCAGCCCATCAGGGTAGGGATTCTTTCCTTTGCCTCCTCTGTTCTAGAGTTGAATTTGCCTGCAAAAGAAAACTTCAGCTCTTGTATTGTAGAGGCTCTAAAAATTTCTATTTATTTTGCCTTTCATTTCTCTGCTGATAACTTTTGCCTGGAGACATTTAGTGTTTACTTTTGCTTTAAGCATGCTTGTGTTTGCTCACTGGAGAGCTCTGTCTGTTTTAGATTCTTGTCAGAGCTTTCAAACAACTGACTCATCCTGTTGCTGGCATCTGCTGTTGCCTTTTCCCCACCAGTTTGCTGTTTTTCTACTTCCTGAGCAGAGACTGTTTATTAGGTTCTGGAGATGAGTGGGAACGTATTTTAGGACTGGGATCTTATTTGAGTCTTGGCCTCGGACTCTTGTTGGCTCTGGTAGGTGATCAGTGGGATGGAGTCATCCCTTCCTGATGGGGTTGAAAACCAGAAACGACTCAGAATTAGATGGCACCAGTGGGATGAACTCCAGGTTCCTGTTGGGCAGGAAGTTCTCCTGCGCTCCCTAGGTTTCCAGTGGTCATGGTGGGGGAGTTATTACATAACCACCTAGTGCCAATTAGCACCCCAGGTCACCACAGTCTCCTTGGATGACTGAGGCAGCTTTTTACTGTCAGGCAGGGTTAGAGCCTTTCCACCAGGCCTTGGCTGGAGAGTGGTGGATGCGGGACTGTGGCGTGGTTGGGTGCAGCCTCTGCCAGATCCACTGACAGCTGCAACAAGAGAGGTTTTCCTTAAAACCTCTGTGCCGGTTTGGTTCTGGGTTAGCCTGGGCTGTAAAAAAGGTGAAAAGGACCCCTACAAACGCAACAGCAAGTTTTTCTTGCTCCGAACTCACTAGCAGGTCTCTTCTCTCCAAATGTTCCTTGCTGTCCGTGGGATGTCCAGAGTTCTCAGTTGCATACTGTGGGGGGAATGTTGAAAAGCATACCTGTTTGATCTTCCCTTTGTTTAAAAAAATGCTTTATTTTTATTTATTTATATGTACAAGCATATTGCCTGCATGTGTATACCACATACATGCATCTCTCCCCCTCTTTTTTTAGACAGGGTTTCTCTGTGTAACAGCCCTGGCTGTCCTGGAACTCCCACACTCACATATCACTCTATAGGCTAGGCTGGTCTCGAACTCACAGAGATTCGCCTACCCCTGCCTCTCGAGTACTGGGGTTAAAGGCATGCGCCACCACCGCCCAGTTCGTTCCCCCTTCTTAATAGAAGCGGACATTATTTGCTTATTTACTGAAATTAGACTGGAGAGCTTTCTAGACCGCGTTGAGACATCTTCTGATGCTTTGGCTATTCTGCACAGCATCCAGTGGCCCAGGAGCACTGAGGTTTGTCATCCAGTGGACTGAACAGTTAGACTATCTCCCACATCCAGGTGTGGTCCTTTGTAATGTACACCATGAATTCAAATGTCATCTCAATGGTGCTCATTGTCCCCCAATCTCTTACTTTTCTGAGAGCAGGCTAGAATCATTTGTAACTTTTAATTAAATGGATTAAGCCTTTGCTAACCAAGGTAATGCAAACAAAGTATTGATGAGGTGTCTCCATGGTAATATTTGACTCTTATCCCCTTTGAGCTACTGTTGTTGGGGGTGGTGGTGGATATTTTGGACTTGCTTTATAGCAAACAGTTTGGCATATGTTCTAAAATTTCAAATATCATGCATGGAAATATCAAAATGAAACTCATTATTTTATAGTAATGTGCTAGGAGAAAATGTTCATACTGATACTTTCCATTTGGCGTAGCTGTGCATGCTAAGAAAATAGCATTACATAAGAAAAATTTTTTACTAGGTTAAAAAAATCCCATATAACATTATTGGTTAGAAATTTGAAATAATCCAAATATCTAATCAAGTGGAATGAATTATGTTTAAATCCTGTTCTCCCTACCACATGGAATATTATGCAGCCACTGATGGTGATGTTTGCAATGAATTTCCAACCCCACAGAAAATTCTTGATATAACCAGAAGCAAACAAGAAGTATATGCAAACTAGTATCTGTATTTATATCACATACATAATACATTATATATTACCAGAAATGGTAACTCCCCCCGACTAGTGGGCTGGGAGAGAACGCACTGAGACAGTGAAGAGGAGTGATTGTGTATATTAGGGATATGATGAGTTTTTCTTCCTTTTGGTTTTCTTTACTTTTATAGATTATTTTTCCCTAAAAAATGTTAAGTACAAGCTGTTTTTATGTTGGAAGAAAGGTTAAAATCGGTAGATAAACCTTGCAGAAGGTATTTGCTTCTTTAACTGAACCCATTCACATCCCTCCAGGGTCTGACATGGAAGGTGACCGCGTGATGCTGATGAATGGACTGGGACAGAACGATGTCCACTGCGCATGTGCAAACCATGTGACGCTGATGAAGGGACTGGAAGGGAATGACATCCACTGCGCATGTGCAGACCAAGGCATTTCCCGAACACTGGAGCCCCATGAAGTCTCTGGTGATGAGAAGACAACCCACAGGCTGGGATGCAACCCATTCGGTCGAGCACTGGTTTAGAACGCACCAAGCACCTAACCCATCCTCAGCATCTTCAATCTGTATGGAAGTGTATGCCTGTAGCCCACAGGTGGAGGCAGAAGAATCAGAAGTTTGGGATCAGCCTTGGCTACATAGTTAGAAGCCAGCCTGGGATACATGAGGCTCTGTTAAAAACAAAAGTGTGTGGTGGTGTGATTCAGTGACTCAGTGGGTAAAGGGCTTGCTGCAGAAACATGAAGGCCAGGTCTGGATGCCCAGTACCCATAGAGAGCCCAGAACCACTGGTGCATGTTTATAACCTCAGTTATTCTGGACCTTTGCTGGGCAGCCTCCTCTGGCTGAGATGACAGGCTCTAGGTTTAGTAAGAGACCCTGTATCAAAACGTGGTGGCAGGATGGAGAGATGGCTCGGGTTAAGAACACTTGCTGCTATCGCAGAGGATCCAGGTTCAGTTGGTTCTCAACACCCACATCAAGGCTCACAACTGTCTGTAATTCCAGTTCCAGGGGATCCAATGCCCTCATCTAGCTTCCTTGGGCACTGCATGCACATGGTGTTTCTTATATACATTGCAGGCAAAATACATAAAGTAAAAGTAAATACATCCTAAAAAATAAGGTGGAGAATGATACAGAAGACACCGTGTCGGCCTCAGGCCTCCATTGCACACGCAGGGAAGTGTATTCCCCCACTGCACACAGGCCTCTGTGCACACACAGCAAGTGTATTCCCCCACTGCATGCAGGCTTCCATGTGCACACGCAGGCAAGTGTATTCCTCCACCGCACACAGGCTTTCATGTGCGCACACAGGCCTGCATGTGCACACACAGCAAGTGTATTCCCCGCCACACAGGCTTCCACGTGCACACGCAGGCAAGTGTATTCCCCCACTGCATGCAGGCTTCCATATGTACACACAGGCAAGTGTATTCCCCCACCACACACAGACCTCCATGTGCACACGCAGCAAGTGTATTCCTCACCACACAAGGCTTCTATGTGCACACGCAGGCAAGTGTATTCCTCCACCACACACAGGCCTCCATGTGCACACGCAACAAGTGTATTCCCCCACTGCACACAGACCTCTATGTGCACACGCAGCAAGTGTATTCCCCACCACACAAGGCTTCTATGTGCACACGCAGGCAAGTGTATTCCTCCACCGCACACAGGCCTCCATGTGCACACACAGGCAAGTGCATTCTCCCACCACACACAGGCTTCCATATGTACACACAGGCAAGTGTATTCCCCCACCACACACAGACCTCCATGTGCACACGCAGCAAGTGTATTCCTCACCACACAAGGCTTCCATGTGCAAACGCATGCAAGTGCATTCCCCCACCGCACACAGGCCTCCATGTGCACACGCAGGCAACTGTATACTCCCACTACACACAGGCCTCCATATGTACATCCAGGCAAGTGTATTCCCCCACCACACACAGGCCTCCATGTGCACACACAACAAGTGTATTCCTCCACCACACACAGGCCTCCATGTGCACACGCAACAAGTGTATTCCCCCACTGCACACAGACCTCTATGTGCACACACAGGCAAGTGTATTCCCCACCACACAAGGCTTCCATGTGCACACGCAGGCAAGTGTATTCCTCCACCGCACACAGGCCTCCATGTGCACACACAGGCAAGTGTATTCTCCCACCACACACAGGTTTCCATGTGCACGTGCAGAAAGTGTACTCCCCCATCACACAGTCTCCCTAGAATCAGAATAGCTCCCCTGGAGCAGGCATGCATCCTACCTTCTCCTGCGGGGATTCGCTCTCCTCACAAGCCTCTCTGAGCAGGTCACGAGCCCGGGAGAGGTTTCTCTGCTTGTATGCGGTATGGATGTCTTCCATGCTGGGGGACCGCACTGAGGAGCTGCCACCAGATGCAGACAGTCTGCTGCCCATGTCTTCGGCACCTGCATAGGAAGACACACACACACGGTGTCACTGTGCTGCTGACCTCTGGGTTGTCACTGGAGGTGACAGTGGAGGAATGGACGCCCCGTGACATGGCTGTGCGGAGTGTAGGAAGACAAAGGAGAGTCCTGAAATGCTGCTGTCAGCAAGTTCCTATTTCTCTGTGGGACATGTAGCCATTTTGGAAGACAGTCACTGGGACAGTGAAAAGTTGAGCCCAGCTCAGTGATGACTGCAGGGGACTGCCAACTGGAGCTCCTCCAGTGCCCTGGGCAACGGGAGGCAGGCGGTACTCTGGTGAGAGAGCTGATGGCCCCAGCCAAAACGCTGCACTGCTGGGTCCCTCCAAGGGAAAAGCGTAGCTGAGACTCAGGGCGTGGGAATCGCACAGTTCCCAATCCCTTCTCAACTAAGAAAATGCTCAAAAGGTCAAGTGATTGAGAATTGGCAACCCTTGCCTCTGCGCTAATATGCCACCCTAGCGTCTCCATCAATCCTTTGACACTCCGGGCCTCTAGATAGTCTTGGACCACGTGTGTATGACTGACCCACCCTGGCCCTAAGATCCTACTATTCTAGTTGTCTGAATTGTGCCTTCCTGTAGACATCTGCCTGTTCTCCGTAAGTGGGGGCTAACCTGTCCTGGGCAGAGGAGGGGATGTGGGATGTTCTAGCCTGCTGAGCATCAGGTGCTGCTCAGGAGGAGAGGTCAGACTTGCAGAGGGTTGCAGCATTATTGAGGACTCAGCGCATGGGTCCTTATGGAGCTGCTGGACAGAGCCGAGCGCCGCACTGGGTGGAAAGACACAGGCGAAGGAGATCACTGTCCTCCATCAGTGTCCTGCTCCAGAACAAGGGTTATATAGAGGTCTGCAGGCCCCAAAGGCTGACTAGCAGTCTTTGGAAGGCCCCTGACTGGAAAGAAAATTCAAGGCTTCTGTGACATCTCCAAAGGAGGTAGGAAACAAAAGCGAAAGCTTTCTCTCTACAGATGTTAGAGAAAGGGCTGCTGCCAATGAGAAGTTAAGTTCTGAACTATGCTGAGTGACAGAAGAAACAAGGTGAGAATTCTATGATTCGTCACTAAGTTTACATAGTTGGGGGGGACCTTGTGATGACAGGTGGGGCCCCTTCTCCTTCTCTCCCTGCTCCCTCTCAATCCATGAGTTGAACATTTTGGTTCAGGATGTGCTATAATATCACAGTCTGAAAGCAGTGGGACCAATCTGTCATGGACCTGAACTATGAGCTGAAGTAGCCCCTTTCTCTTTAGAGTTGATTATCTCAGGCATTTTGTTATAGTGAGGGACAGCTAGCTAGCTAACACATCACAAAAATTACGTGCTTAGAAATAAATTTCACAAAAGATAAGTAAAATCTGAGCTCTGTAAAAAAAAAATAAACACTGCCAAGAAAACTTAAGATTTGTATAGCCAGAAAGATCTCTCATGCTCATGGATCAGAGAACAAACCCTAGGAAGGCGCCACCTCCCCCTGAGTTTAGGCACAGCCTCAATTTTGGTTTAACTGCAGTCCCAGTTGGACTCCTTTTCCCCACTCATAAAATTATATCAGATTCTCGAGTTCACATGGAAAACCTGAAGAACCTAGAATAGTCAAACTTTCAAATAGTCTTGAAAGAGAGAGTGGAGGATTTACATTACATGATTTCAAAAGTTAACCATTAGGCTCCCATAAGCAGACAATATGATACCAGTACAGACAGCCCCGTAGGACAGAACTGGGTTAGGAAATAGACTCATGGGGCTGGGGAGATGGCTCAGATTTTCACGCAAGCGTGAGAACCCAAGTTCAGACCCCCCGCACCCAAGTAAATCCCAGGAGCAGTGGGCACCGTCTGCCCCATATGTGCTGGAGGAATGGGGAGACAGCTCACTGCAGCCAGCATGGCTGAATCCATGAGATCTGAGTCCAGTAGGAGAGACTCATCTAAAAAAAAACAATGTAGACAGGCTAGGGACATGGCCCAGAGGTTAGTGTTTGCTGGGTTCCTCATCATTATGAGGATCAGAGTTTGGATCCCCAAACCCCACACAGATGTTAGGAGGGTGTGGCAGCCCCCTTGAGATGTCAGGCTTAGAAGGCAGAGATGGGATCCTTGAAGCAAGCTGGCTAGTGAGTCTAGCCTTGTCAGGCAGCTCTAGGTTTGACAGAGACTCCACTGCAGTGAATAATGTGGAAAAACAATCAAGGAAGATACCCAGCATTGGTCTCTGTCTTCACATGTGAACATCACACACACGTGAACATCACACACAAAAGTGGAAAAGGATGGAGAGTGATCAAGGAAGTTATTTGATGTTGAGCTCAAGCCACCACACACACACGCACACACACACACACACACACACACACTGTAAATACCACATACACAACACACATATATATATACACACACACTGTAAATACCACATACACAGCACACACACACACATACACACACACTGTACATATCACACACAGCATGACCACACACACACACACCATACACACACACACAGTGCATACCATACACACAGCAAACACAAACCAAACACACCACACACATACACCACAGATACCACACCACACACACATACACATACATATAGCAAACACACAAAGACTCATAATTTGGACATCTGATTAACTTTTTGCTAGGGTTTCAAAACAATGCAATGGGAAAAAGGGTTTTCAACAGATGGTACTGGCACATCTGGTACCAACACCTCATCACTTGGGCTGTAGAGATTGCTCAGCAGTTAAGAGCATTTGCTTCCCTTCCAGAGGACCTGGCTTCAGTTCCAAGCACCCATATGTCGGTGTTCACCTGTCTATAACTACAGTTCCAGGGAATCTGACCTCCTCAGGACTCTGTAGACACTATGCACCCATTTTGCATACATACGTGCAGACAAAACCATTTACACAAAACAAAATGTAAAAAATGCTTGTCTTTTATAATACACAAAAGTTAACCCAAGGTGGATTATGGATCTGAAATATAAAAGCTAAAATGATAAAAGCTCTAGAAAATTTTGTAGACTTCCTTCGAGACTTCACGGGAAGCAAAGTCCCTTACTGGTGCTACTGTGTGACGTGGTTTGAGTCTCTCTCAGGTCCAACAGGAATTTAAGCAATGGTAGCAGGAATTCACAGCTGTAAGATGGGAAAACTTGAAAGGGCGGAGCCTCTTGGGAGGTCTAAGTCACGAAGGTTGGGGTAACTCTTGTTGTTTGAGATGTGAATACCTGCCAGCTCCTGCACACACAGGACTGCCTGGTTCACCAGAAGGTTCCCACCTCTGTAAAGTCAGTGCGGGCTCACTCAGGTCCTTGAATCTCCAGAATTGTGACCTGCATAAACCTACTTCTTTGTCAGGTGACATGTGTCACATGCTCGGCTACAATGGTGAAAAGAGGACTAATACAGAGGGTCCCAGGAGACAGTAACGGAAGGAAAAGTGCTAAGTTGCATTTGGCTTGGAAGTGATAAAGAATGGCTAAATTAGACTTTGTTCCAAGTTTAACAGTATGCTCATCAAAGGCACTTTTTTTTTTTAAAGAAGCAGGCAAATTCTAGTCTGGAGTGCAATATTGCAAGACATATCTGAAGATCAATGGTGAATAAATTACCACAAAGAATATTAAAAACATAACATAATAACCAAAAAAACCCCAGCACAATTACAAATAATCAAAGATTTGAACACTGGAAGACAGTCAAAAAGCTTGATACCATTGCTCATCATTGAAATGCACAGGCCACAGCAACACCATTGCACTCCCAGCAGAGCGCGATACCTTTAAAAAGATGTGAGCAACCGGAATATTCAGGCCTGATGGGTTAGAATGTAAACTGTGTAGATTATATTACAGACAGCTCTGACAGCTTCTTTCAAAACCAAACGCACACTGTCCTATGCTCTACCAATTCCATTCTTAGATTTTTTTACTCAGAGGGAGAATATCCCAAAAAAGCCATCCAAGAATGCTCATAAAGGTGGTGGCTATAGTGTTTCTCCAAGCTTCAAGTAGTCCAGTTTGTTTCTTTCTTGAATAAACAAACTGCGTGGTCATAACTACTCAATAATAAAAAGGAAGGAGCTACCAATCATCCTGACGGCTGAAACGAATCTCAAGAAATAAAATGCTGAGAAAATAAAACCTTGCAAAGTGATGCTATCTCTCTGATGCACTAATCTTGGTTGATTTGGGGGAGGGCACGAGGACATCGCTTCTGCGGATGGCTCCAGATCTTGATGGAGTTTGCATTACATGGGTGCTGCATTTGCTAAAATGTATCGGGCTATTTAAAATATGTGCATTATGCTTTGTGAACATTCTATCTAAAAGGTATATGCTAGTAGTTAAGGGTGAGCTGTATAGATGTTGGTAACTTACTTTAAAATCATTAGAAGTGAGATGGGCCCGTGTCAGACCCTAGGTGGTAGGTGTATAGGCGTATTATTTTAGTATTCCTGTATGTTGGAAATTTTTCACAACAGTATGTTGGAGGAAAGGAAGCGCATAGTGTCAAACTCTAGATGCAGGGGCCAACATCTGACACACAGCATGAACTTTTCTACCAACACAGAAAGAAACCAAACCTGCTCCATAGAAGCCAGGGCAAGCTGCCCACAAAGCCACAGCCCTTTATATCATCCAGGGTCTTTACAACACACTCTGAGCTGGGATCTGACCATTTCCAAGGCAACTGTTCTGAAAATCCACAAGAAGCCTGTCATTGTACATGACTGACGGCTTCCTGACACATGTAGGCTGTTGAGTCGGAGGGGAGAGCCCGAGGTTGGTTTTGGAAAGACAAGACAGCTTTGCATGTATGTGGCTACATGATGTGAATACGGCAGCTTCTCTCTCCAATATACAGGACAGTCCCCATCAATAATTCAGACCGCGACCCTAGGCAGCCGAGAGTGCTGGGTGAGGGAGGGGCCATTAGCAGGGGTGAGAAGGGAGTGGAGTCAGCTCCGGTGCCTCCATCAGAGTCTCCTTCATCTTGCCATGACTCATCTTTCAGAATTAAACAAGCAGCCGCGACCTCATAAACTGCAAGTGTGCCCGCGCGCATTTGCTTCTGCTCTCATTAGGAACATAAAGGCAGTCAGATCTTGAAGTGAAGTAGAGGAGACCGTGAAGGTCCTGTATCTATACAGGTCTAAGCTCACAGGAAATTACGAGAGTGCTTTGATTTTACTACCATCTGTAATAATGCTGGTGCGCCTGGAGTAACAGATGTCATGGGAGTCTAGATCTGCCCTGTTCTCTTCAGATCCCTCAGTACTGGGTTTTCAGCTTGGTCCCCCATTTCCTTAAGTGGCGTGAACATCCCACACACACTTTCATGGCCCTTGTGAGCTGGGACTCTAGCCTGATCAGACAGCTGGAAAAGTACAATGCAAACACACACCCAAATTACTGCCAAGCCCGTAGAGTTTCCAGAAATAACAAACACAGTGGCTAACACTAATTTATACTCAAAGAAAAAAAATGAGACTCCAACAATAAACATGAAGGATGATTGTGAGAGAGGAACAAAGGAACGAGAGAAGGTTTTCTGAATTTTTTCCCAGGCTTCTTGTATTGGAATAGTATGGCTCATTTATTTTAAATGGTAGAGAAATTACACATATTCCTTGGAAAGAAAGGCAGTGAGGGGGAAAAAGGTAACACATAAACACCTCATGTTAAGGACAGAAGTCTTGTCTTACCGTGAGCAGACACTTTGTTTATAGGTAAAGATTTTCATGGATTTTCTATGTTTAAATCCCAGACAGTACAGTTCTATATCTATGAATTGGTTATTTTGATATAAAGTTTAAAAATAGTTGAGATAGTTTAGACATTTTACCTATTTATTCAGATACTTATATTTATCACCGTGCTCAAAATAACATTGTTCTTTTACATGGTTAAAACACCACGCTGATAAATGTATTCTTCATATATACTTGAAAGTCATAAGAAAACACAGAGACTTTCTGAATTGATTCTATTTCAATAAAACATGAATGTCTCGAGCAGCAAGAGCTAGTAGGAAAATAGAATATTGAATAGTTTGGTTTCATATATTAAAAATCCTTCTCAGTCTCTTTATTAAGACCTTATTTTCCTAATTAGCAACAACCTTTCCCAACACACACAACTACAGACAGGCGTGCCATTTGCTTTGAATGCAAATTAATGCGCCTACCCAGTCCATAAGAAGAGAAGGGCAAAGTGACAGCCTCTTCTAAGAAGCATTCAGCTCGTGCGTCCTGTCAAGTTTGAAGAGTCGATTAGAAGAAGGGATGAGTGAGGGAAGGACAGGGACATGTGCCTGGTGGACTTACAGACACGACACCCGTGAGGATATCCGAGAGCGTGAAAGAAACATTTAAAACAAGCACTGAGCTTCTAAGTACGTGTTCCTACCAGCCACATCCCGGATGCGCCAGACACAGGTGGGAAACTCAGGTTCATTGTGTGGAGAAATATTGATTAAAGGAAGTAAAACATTTTAAAACCCCTAGAGAGAGAACATCATCTGTCTTTTGATACTTGCTCTCCACTCAACATTCTATTTATTCTTCCAGGCTTGCACGATATTTCACATCATCATCCTTGTCCAACTGAAATATTTGTTGCCAATAACTCAACCCCTAGGACTTACATAATTCGTATATTAGAAAAACAAACTATTCTGACTACAGACAAACTAGCGGCCAGGATTCTTGCCTGTCAGTGATCTGTAGAAGGAGAATTCCATGGATATCACAGAGCAGGGTGTTGTGACCCCGTGACTTATTCTCGGGGCTCCCTCTGATGCCAGGCACACTGTAAGACAGCCTCTTTTTTCTCAGTCCCTGAGGATGATCTGTCCCAATGCCAGTCTTAACTTCTAGAATAAAATTTTGTCTTTTCTCCTGACACAATAATAAAAAACATATTTTCCTACTGTTTTATCCTACAAATCTAGGGCAATGGAGAAGTTAATAAAAATGGATTTAATTCTGTGAGATCTAATTCTGACTGCATGTGCCTAGTATATGTGCGAGCATGTGTATGTATGCATGTATGCATGTGTGTGTGTGTGTGTGTGTGTGTGTGATATTTCTCTCATTAGCATTAAATTTAATGTCTGGGAGGCAAAGACTATTTGTCCATTTAAAATCATAGTTGAGAGACACATTTGCAACGTCCAGAAAAGGCCCTGCCATTTTATTGGCATATCCATGATATTGTTGATTGCATTCACCTCCATCAATATAACAGCAGAAAGTTCAAGTGACCCACCGACCCTCAGCTCCCTGCAGAACAAAGACAAGCACACTCTAGGATGCTACCGACCTGGTCAGAGTTGTTTAATGACCTTCCTCCACCGAGTCCCCATGTGGCCACAGCACCAGGAGAGAAGGCTGGGCCTCCTCAGAGGTGACACCCTCTCTGCGCTCCAGGGCCCGCCTTGGTGACCCTGGCTTTAGTGCCTTCAGAGAGCAGGACGCGCCTCTCTCCAGACACCAGTGGAAGGTTTTGCTTCAGCAGCGATTTCATCTCTGGGTCGCATTACAGCGAAACCCAAGCCTATATTTCTTTAGGGGAAGAGGCAGAGGGTACAGGGTGCCAGGGGACGGAGGTGACCCTCCGAGGCAATTCCTCCTGGCTCCAGATGGCTAATACTCAGCTCCGTCCTGCTAGCTACTGCATCAGCATCAGCAAAGGGAGAGAGCAAAGCAGGAACTGAGCCGGGAGCTTGGTGACTCGCTGGAATCCTGAGGTGAGCAAGTCTCATTCCAGCAAAGCTCTCAGACACAGGCTTAGAACTCAATGCTAATCTCATCCAGTAAAGGATCTATTTTTCTAATAATAATAACAAAACCACAATTGGTAAGTTGGGAAGATAATGTAAGTAAAAGGCACTCACTATATACACCTGATGACCTGAATTCAAATCCTCAGAAGCCACCTAAAAGCTAGAGGCAGAGACACAGGCACTTGTAATCCCAGGACGCCCTCACTAGAGATGGCAGGTGGAGACAGGCCAGCTGACCCGACTAACCACTGTGAAGAGACTGTCTCAAAGGAGGTAGAAAGATAAGTTGTGAAATCAGAGGATGTCCTCTGATCTCCACAATGCACCACGGCAGGCACAAGTCTGTGTGTGTGTGTGTGTGTGTGTGTGTGTGTGTGTGTGTGAGCACGCGTGTGTGCACACTCATGCACGTGCACACACACAAAGCAAACAATCCTACAATGCCATGTTATATCCACATGGCACAGTGCAAAGGGAAAAGTTTATAAAATTCACTGCTTCCCGGGGCAGTGTGATGAAGTCGGCACATCTTCTGGTACTTTCACCATCACTGCAGACCTTGCAAAATATCATGACTATTCGTAAAGCAAAAAGAAATCCCATGTCACCAGACCCAAGGAGAGGTTCTATTAGTGTACCTGTGACTTTCTCTTAGGAATCAGCCTGCATAGTAACTTACCACAGACCAAAAGCTACAAGTGTACTTCCTGCATAGCTCCTGTGCCAGCCGTGAAGCACCAGCCAGCCAGGCAGATGGCAATGCCAGGGAAGTAGATGCTTGGGACCCTCCACAGGACTGGGGCTTGGCTTATGTCACTGAATGTAGGGCTTACAACCCTGTTCTGAGGGAGAAGGCCTGGCTGCCATGTACAATAAGGGAGGGCAAGAGGACGGCCAAAAGTACCCAGAATTCTCCAGGGCCAAGTCAAGAAGAGAAGCTGCGCTTTCTGACCCCAGGAGCGTGGCGTGCCCATGTCTCTGCTTTACAATGTAGGACCTCCTGGGACTTCCAGATGAGAGCCTATGAGTCATCTAAAAGCATAAAGCTAGCATATAGATCATGGTGCCCAGCACATTCTGTAAAGTGGAAGGGCGGTGAATCCTCTCTTACATTTATTTCTCTCTGTGTGTACATGTTTTACGCACATACATGCCTTTGTGTTTGGGAGGTCAGAACACAACTCTTAGGAGCTGGCTCTCTCCTTCCATCATGTGAGCCCCAGGGATCGGACTCAGTTCGCCAGGCTGGATGGCAGTAGGTATGCGGGCCTAGCCCTTGCCCCCAGTCCTGGGATGGTAAATCTGGAAGGACTGAAAAGCACCTGAGGAGTAGGCAGATTAGTATGTTCTTGGGGTGTCTGTGAGGGGCTTCAGCAGAGGAGTAACTAAAGAGGGAGATCCCCTTGAGGCTGGGGCCTGAAGACCGAAGTACAGGCATTATCTCCCAGTGCACCCATCAGCCAATGTGCGCTGATCTGCCCCCACGGCTCTCCTGATGTGATGGACCAAGTCCTTTGAAACCCTGAAGGCAGTAAAGCCTTTCTCTTTAGGTTGTTTGTGGTACTGCAATGGGAAACTAATTAAGGAAGCATCACAAAAAAAACACGTACCCTGCCTTCTTTCTCCTTCTTCCTCTTGCTCTCTCATTTAGAAATATGAACTAATGGGTATAAGAAATGTGAACGGTGGCTGTCTTCAGCGGGCAAAGTGACGGCATTTTTTTAATCTCGTTATTTTGTTCGGTCTCGCTAGGTACTCCGGGAGATGTCCCACTCACACACACTTTCCCCTCAACACCCATGCAAGGCCACACGTCTCATCACTACCTACCATGGGGTGACCAGAGCTGGGGTGGTTTGGAAGCTGGCTGTATATAGATCTCAACGCAGAGCTAATATCTGGACCTTGGCCATCAGAACACAACCTTCTGCACTCAGGCTAGGCACTGCCAATCAAGCACTGGATGTTTATTCAACATCAGCAACGCCACGGCATGCATGGCGAGAAAGTGGTAACTCGGAGGTGAGTGGTCCTGCCTCACTGGGTGAGTGGAAGTGGAAGTGGCCTGTCCTTTACTCCTGCAGTGGCAAGACAGAGACAGCAAAAATACAGTGTGCAGTGATGATTCCTGCCCTAAATTTAGCTCCTTCTCCAAACATTCCCTTACCCACTGCGCCTTTGATCTCTGGACATCTAATACCTCCTATGTGCTGATCCTGGGCTCAGCGCCTACTGAGACAGTTTGAGTCAATGCTGTGTTTTTCCTGGCGTTTACTTTTAAACCCCGGCAGCAGAAGCCATGCCCCTTATCCAGCTAGGGATGTAGGAAGGTCGGGACGGTCAACAAACAGGAGTGGATTTGGAAAAGAAAGAACCCTTGGTCCGAGAGAGTGACATCCCAGAGGAAAGACAGCTCCTTTCTTCAATACCTATAGCACGACATAAAATGCTCCAATCTGAAGATAGAAAAGTTAAAAATAATTCCTAGTCTGATCTTTGAGGTGATTGTGCTTACAAATGCCAGGAGATTAGAACATTCGTCGACACAGTAGCCCTGTTTTCTTGGAACTGATTCCAAGGGAATAATTCCACATATTTGAAAACCCTATGCAAGACTGGGGGTGCAGTTCAGTGGTGGGGAATGTGCTTAGCATAGGTGAGGGCATTGGTTTGATTCCTAGCCCTGGAAAAGGAAGGAAATAAGAATGAGCTGGAGAGATGGCTCAATGGGGAAGGCTATGTGCTATTCTAACATGAGGCCCTGAGTTCGAGTTGTCAGCACCCACATAAACACTCCAGGCATGGGGCTGGAAAGATGGCTCAGTGGTTAAGAGCACTGACTGCTCTTCCAGAGGACCTGAGTTCAATTCCCAGCACCCACATGGCAGCTCACAAGCAGCTTTAACTCAGTTCTGGGGAACCAGACACCCTCCTCTGTCCTCTGTGGACACCAGGCATGCCATGGCACACAAACTGCATGGAGGAAAAACACGCATACACAATAAAATACCCAGGCATAGCCGTGACCACCTGTAATCTCAGCACTGAGGGGCAGAGACAGGGAGAGCCTGAAAGCTCAGTGTCTAGTTGAGACGGGGAGCTTCTGGCTTAGAGATAGCCTGTCTCAGGGTGGTAAAGTGAGGGATAAGATTAAGGTAAGCCAGAACATTCCGGCCCATGTTTACACACACACACTTGCACATACACATGTATACATGCACACTCGCGCGCACACACACTCGCACACACATGCACACTCACATATATGCACGCACACATACACAAAGATCTATTCATGAACACCCTCACTACTGTGTGGTCTGATGCTTGTGATGAACAACCCTCCCTACAGCACACAGGAAGCAGACAAGACGATCATTTCTCAAGGGGGTCATTCTTTTGTAGAAGAATCTCAGGTCATCTTCGAGAACTCTTTTTCTCTATTGTCCAGTTATTTCCCTGTTAGTACTAAAATGACAAAGCTTCCCAAAGTACGGTTTTCTAATTCACAGCGTCAGGTTTCTAACAGAAGCCAACTTCCTCACAACAGAGATAGGCCCAAAAGAAGAAAACAAACTTAAACAGAAAGAAACATTTAAGTCAAGACACCAAGGCATGTCCGGTGACAGCTTCTCCTGGGAACTGCGCTAAGTAAAACATTGGGTAACAGAAATAGAACTGTAACTAATTTGTCAGAATGGGGTTCAAGCCCTAAGCTAGACTCTTATAGCTTCCCAGGGTTTGGCAAGCATTTAGGATATTTGAATCTCACCTTTTTAACAGAAAGAACCCTATGAACGATTGCACTAAGCATACCACACATGTCAATAAAAAGAACAGACACGCACACAAAGAGGGCCAGGCCCCTTCTTTTCATTTTCACTCAGTCTGTAGGGGGCAGTTGAGTGGGTTTGAGGTTCCTTGATGGACCCCAGTTTCCTTGCCCTGGAAAAGTCTCCACACCCTCCCAGCTGGTCAACATTAGCCTCTGTGCAGAGTCCACCCCAGATGGGAGTCCCCATAAGAAGACTTGTGGACTTTCCGTCTGGGCTTCCTTCTTCTTCCTCTGTCCACTGTGGTCTGACCCAGATCTTGCCCCTTGGGAGGGTGTTTGTGCAACGCTTCCCTCAAGCCAGGCCCTACTCACTCACTGCTGCAGGTGAGCAAAGCACACCCTTCACACAACAGGCACCCACCCAAACCCTCCTCAGTGCTCCCTGCATGCCAGGACAGTTCAGCCACAGTCTTGCCATCTATATTTCATTCGACATGTGACATGGCCTGGGGGCACAGGAGTCTCCTGGTGAAGGCCCTTTCTGGAATTTTCTTCCTAAGAATCACTTCATGGCATCCCCCACCCCAATTTTCTCTCTGTTCCCCAATTCAGGTTGCTTCAGAATAACATTTATAGAACTCACATCAGGTCAAGATTTACACAATTTCAAGGTAATATTCTGGGACTTTCCAGTTCACACAAGGATCTGAAACTCAACCATGTGCTTGGGAATACACCGTGGTAGAAGTATAAAGCATTCCTGAGAAGGAGACCCCAAGCTCAGAGAACTGCAGACAGAAACAGGGGAATGGGACCACCAAGCCACAACACAGCCTTCACTCCCACCCCTTCCCATGTCATTAGCCTTCTCGGGGTCCCTGGTGTGCTTCTATTGCCTCTCGTCTGCTGCCACAAAACTAGAGGGACCAGTGGAACCTAGTTAGCTCAGAGGCTCTGTGCTTGGGATCAAGAGAGCGAAGGTGTGGGCAGTGCTTTCCAGAACACTGCCCGGCCCTCTCTGGGGTCCGGAGAAATGCTATGCCATTGCCGCTACCTAAAATTAAGTTAGAAATTTTTCTCCCTCCGTAGACACTATGAAGTTTGAAGTTCATATCTTATTCCTCAGCCATCTGAGATCAGGCAATGTGAATTATGTAGATAAATCAGTGGCTTTTGGTTACTCCGCTTGGAGTCAGAGGTGACGTAAGCCCAAAAGTCAGCAAACAGGTAGCACATAGCACAAGACAGTGCTGGGGAGCAGAGGGAAAGATGGATTAATCTCCCTAGGCGTTCACACAACGTGAGGCACAACACAGCCAGACAGGTACTGACTGGCAAGCAGCTGAAACTCGCCAAACATTCAAGAGAAGCCGGGTGTGGCGGCACATGCCCGTGGTCCCAGCACTCAGCCAGCTAAAATATGAAGATTGTGACTTCAGCTTCACACGGGGATGCCGAGTAAAAATGCTGTCCTGCCCCCACCCAAGGGAAAACAAAACCACTTCCCCAAACATACTAAATGTAGAAGCAGAACTCCCTGATTGTTTATGTCGACAATACCCTTACCTTAAAATGCTGCTTAATGCAACTGTAGAAAACAATAAGCCCCAGGAAGAAAAAGAAAGAAACTACCGAACAGTGGAGAAAAGTAACAAACGGCATAATGAAATCTTTTTTATAATGTACTTTATTTAATGCCTGCATATAGATATGGATATATGCACATGTGTATGTGAAGCCAGAAGGGAGCAACTGATCCTCAGAAGCAGGGGTTACAGGTGGATATGAGTCTCTGATGGGTGCTGGAAACAGAACCCAGGGCCTTTGGAAGAGGAGCAAGTACTCCAATTACTCAGCCATGTCTCCAGTCCAAGAGTGAATCTTTTAACATCCATAATTACCTTCAATTTGAGTAGATTAAGATTTCGAATCAAAAGCCCCAGTAGGTAAGACTAGGAAACGTGTTGCTACCCACAAGAGACACAGGAGACACACACAGGCTAAAAGTGAAGGAACCTTTGTATTCCTTGTGAATGGGGCTAGAAGAGACTTTCACCATCAGAGAGAAGGCAGAAAGAGCATAAGAACTAGAAGGGATGAATGACACCAGAGGAACAGGCCCTCTAAATCAGCTGAACAAAGCTCACATGAACTCGCTGAGACTGGAGCAGCAAGCACGGGGCTGACATGGGCCTGCACCAGGTCCTCTCTGTATATGTTACAGCTTCCGGTTCAGTGTTTTTATGAGGCTCCTGAGTGTGGAAATGAGTGGGCCTCTGACTCTTGTGCCTCCTCTTGGCTCTTATCCTTCTACTAGTTTGCCTTCTCCAACTTCAATGAGACAGTCTTTGTTTTATCTTATATTTTATTTTGTCATGCTTGATTGTTATCTCTTAGAAGCCCGTTCTTTTCTTATGGGAGACGGGAAGGAAGTGGATCCAGAGGGGAGGGCAGGTGGGGGCGGAACTGGGAGCAGTAGAGGGAGGGGAAACTGGAATCTGGATATTTTCTGTGAGAAAAAAACCTAGTTACAATAAAGGGGAAAAATAAAAAGATCTACTTATATTGGGCACAACAGAATGTTAGTAATATCTGTTCCCAGAAACGAAGAAGGTCATTATACAATTGTCTTAGTTAAGGTTCTAATTGCTGTGAAGAGACACCATGACCACAGCAACTCCTACAAAGGAAACATTTAATTGGGGTGGCTCGCTTATAGTTTCAGAGCTTTAGGCCACTCTCATGGCGGGAGCATGTCATATCAGCATGTCATATCAGCATGCAGGCAGACACGGTGCTGAAGGAAGAACTGGGAGTCCCACATTATGCAGACAATAGGAAGTTGACTGACTCACTGGGCAGTATTCTGAGCATAGGAATCCTCAAAGTCTACCTCCACAGTGACACACTTCCTCCAACAAGGCCACACCCACTCCAACAAAGCCAAGCCTCCTAATAGTGCCACTCTCTATGAGATTCTGGGCGGCAATTATATTCAAACTACCACAACAATAATCAAATGGTCTGTTTTATCAAGGGGACTTAATAGCTACATATGCACTCACCAACAGTGTGTGTGTGTGTGTGTGTGTGTGTGAGAGAGAGAGAGAGAGAGAGAGAGAGAGAGAGAGAGAGAGAGAGAGACATCACAAGTATTAACTGAAGAGAAAAAATAACTAACAATATAACAATAGTCGATGCCTTTACCACCCTAATTTCTACTATGAATGGTCCAGAAAATCAAGTAGGAAACTATGGACTGGAACAACATCAGGTCAAATGGAACAGACACACCCAGAACTGTCCATCCAACAAGAGAATGCACATTCTTCTCAGTGCAGACACATCATTATCCAGAGCAAAGCATACACTGGGCTGTGAACACGGCTTAACACGTCCAGGAAGACTGAAATCCTGTCAAGGACTGCCTCTGTCTACGGGGGATGAAACTAGAAATTGATCACAAGAAGAAGGCAATCGGGAAGTATCTTGAAGCAAATGAAAATCGACACTCAACACTCTAAAATACAGAGAATGTAGCCAAGTCAGTGCCAGGAGGAAGGCTCACAGCAGTAAGCACCTCACTAGGGGAAAAGGAGTCTTCTTTATATAAGAATCTAACCCTCAAGGACAGGGGAAAGATGTGAATGGAACAGAGACTAGAACAGAAAAAAGGTAAGTAGAGTTAGTGAAGGTGTTTTTTTTTTAAGTAAAATTGAGAAACTTTTAGTTGCATCAATGAAAAATGAGATGATTCATATTAATAAATTTATAGGTGAAAGAGCAAATGTTATAGCTGACAGTATGGAAATACAAAGGATCATAAGAGAGTTTCATGAACAACACACCGAACTGGATAACAGAAAAAAGTAGATAAATCCCTAGACATTACAACCTACCAAGAATGAGTCATTATGGGCTGGAGAGATGGCCCAGTGGCAAGAGCACAAACCACTCTTGAAGGGTACTTGAGTTTGGTTTCCGGATCCTGTGGTGGGTGGCCCACAACTGCCTATGACTCCAAAACCTCTGGTCTCCACAGGTACCTGCATCCATGTGCACATAGGCATGTACACACACATGTACATAATTAACAATAATAAAAATAAGTCTTAAAAATAAAAAATAAATTGTGTATAACTAAGAAATATGAACAGGCAGAAGGACATTGAAACCATAATAAAAAATTCCCAAAAGAAGATCCTAGGACTAGATGTCTACAGAGGTGAATTTTATTAGCATGTAAGAATTGGTGACAAGATCAGGCAGCGGTGGTACACACCTTTAATCCCAGCCCTTGGGAGGCAGAGGCAGGTGGATCTCTGTGAGTTCAAGGCCAGCCTGGTCTGCTGAGCAAGTTCTAGGACAACCAAGGCTACACAGAGAAACCCTGTCTCAAAAAAAAAAAAGTGGTAACAATACTTCCAAAACTATCTCAAATATTGAAGAGGATGGACAATTTCCAAACTCATTTTATGACACTGGCCTACAAGATTCTATAAGGACACTATAAGAAAATAAAATTACAGGAGCTCATTGTCCAGCGGCCTGGGGAGAAGTGCTGCCCTCAGCCTTCATCAAAGAGGCGTCTTCATAGTGTCCAGTGGTTAGTGCTGAGACTCGTGGCCGGCCAGAGCTCCAAGAGTGGAGTAGCTGTGGAGTGTGCAGCCTGAAACGAGACACTCAGATCACCCCTTCCAAGACTCAGGGAACATGAGGAAGGGGTTAGAAGAATGTAAAAACTGGATGACGGAGAGGACGATTGCGAAATGTCACCTCGCAGGCATGACGTGGCTGTGGCACTCCAAACTCAAGCAACCGTGATTGCATCCATAGGGTCTGCAGAAGACCTTAACATTTGGTCATAGATGGGGAGAAGCTCACGGGTCACCTTCCCCAGGGGCGCATAAGGCCAGCAGAGGGCTGTTAGAAAAGAGGTAGTCATTGCTTTTAGTGATGCTGTCACAGGTGGGCTACTCAAATTTCAGTGGCTAGCGTCACAATTATAGCCGTGGCCCTGGTTAAATCCCGTGGTTCACATAGTAACACATAGACAAGGCATGACTGTGGGACTGGAATTTAGTGACGGGGTGGGATAGAGTAATGGGTGACCAGAATATTATATACACATATGAAATTACAATGGATACATTAATAAAAGGGGGGAAATTACAGATCAATAAACATGATAAATATAGGTGCAAACAGTCTCAACCAAATGCCTGTGAACTGAATTCAACAACACAAAAAAGATCATACATTATGATCAACTTGAGAGTGAGATATATCCTTGGGTGCAAGGGAGATTCAGCATATGCTAAACAAAGACAGTGACACAGTGTAACAGGCTATCTCGGTGGACACATCAAAACCACAGACAATATGCAATATAGTTTCAGGACAGAAACTGTCAACACGCTGGGTACAGAAGCAAAGGACCTCGGCACAATGAAGGCCACGGATAGCAAAGCCTCAGTTTTCATCATACCCAATGCCCTGACACCAGGAGTGACACATGGAGTCTCACTCACCATTTCTCTTCACAGAGTGTTAGCAGTCCTAACTGGATCAGTTAGGGGAAGGTAAGGAGCAAGTGGCACCCAGATCAAGAAGGATTTAAATGATATCTGTAGATGACAGACCACTGACGCTAACAAAAGATCCAGCGTACTTAAAGGACACACGATCAACATACAAGGATCCCCTGCATTTCTACACAGTAACATGGACTATTAGAAAACGAATTCAAGAAATACTCTCGTGTACAAAAGATATAAAAAATACTTAAGAGTAAATTTAACCAAGGCTTTGTGTGACGAAACTTTTCCTGGGGAGACACAATACACAAATCTACTCACCCCAGATAGGGATCCTATGACAGGCTGAAGTATGGATATCACTGCATGAACCAATGAGTTGGGGTTTTTTTAGGGTGACTTACAGGAATATAGATGAAGGGTTACTTACAGGAGGAGAAATGACTCAAAGACAGCTGTATCACCAAGGCGCACCCCAACATGAGTGACATCTCACAAAAGCTGGGAACCTGGAATATACTGCACAGCCTGAATACAGCTCAACAGGCTGCAGAGAGTCCTTTTCAGGTGTCTGAGTTGGTGTGAACCTCTTCCAGGCATCCTGGCAGGCTTCTGTTCCTCCCAGACAGCTGGTCTGGCCTCAGGGGTCTTTGAGACTCAGTTTCCTTGTGTCTGAAGAAGACTCACGGCCTTTGATTGTTTACTCTGGCAGAGAGGGGTTTAGTGAACCTGTTCAGTTTCAGGGACTTCCTGAAGGTATTTTGAGTTGTGTACCTTCATGCTTAAGGCCGTTTCTCAAAGGACGGAAAATTTCAATCTCCAAGGAAACTGTCACATAACACCAGAAATTAAAAGACCTATTGCAAAGTACTTGAAAGAAACAAGACACAAATACACAGAATGGCACATTATATTCTTGTGCTGGAAGAATTAATTCTGTAAAAACATCTAGACTGTTCAAAGTGACCTTCAGATTCAATATAGCTTCTATCAAAATCTAACAGCATTTCATACAGGAATAGAAAACAAAACAAAACAAACAACAACAACAAAAGCTTCCTAAAACTAATTGGAGCCACAAACCCCAAATAGCTAAAATAGTCTTGTTAAAGAACAAAGCTGAAAGCATTGCACTTACTGGTCACAAACTATACCACAAAGCTCCAGTAATTCAAACAGTATGTTTCTGTCATTCATAGACGCAGACAAGTGAAACAGAATAGACAGCCCAGAATAAAACCCACACATATATAGTCAGCCAAGTTTTGACAAGGTACTTAGAGTACACAAAGACAGAATGATGGTCCCTTTATCAAAGTGTATTGGGAAAACTGAATATCTAATTTTAAAAAAGAGTGAAATTGGACCCTTATGACACACAATATCCCCAAATCAACTTTAAATAGATTAAAGGCTTAGATATCGAAAAGTTTCAGAACTTCTAGAAGAAGCATAGGGAAAAGTTCCTTGACAATTATATTGTCAGTGATAATGTAGATGAGACAAAAGCACAAATAATACGGAACCACAACAATCGATGAGCTTCACCACAGCCAGCATTTGTGCCTTTGTCTCATCTGATCTCGTTGGAGGAAGTGTGCCACTGGGGTGGACTCTGTGGTTTCAAAAACCCAGTTCTCTCCCTCTGCTTGTGGATCAGGATGCAACTCTCGGCTCCTTCTCCAACACCATGGCATGTTCCTGCTGCCATGCTACCTGCCACCATGTTACCTGCTATGATAATACAGTTTCAGGACTAAGCCTACTGCACTACTGTAGAACACTCCCCGCTACACAAACCCTGGAAACAATTTGTTTGATCACCACACCAACAGCTTGTAGACCTCATGCTTACTGCATCTCTTGGTTATACCATTTTCTTTCTTCATTATTCTATGTTATTTTATTTAGCATGGCCCTAGAAGCCACAAGCTACACCATAAATGTGTGCTTATGTGTGATATATATATATATATCACATATACATTTACATTTATCTAGACACAATATGACTATCTTTATATATGTGTACATAGAGAGAGCTGAGCAACAATTTAGGTGTGCATTCAGCTACACCATGTGTGTAAGTCTATGTAATCTATAATGTCCACAGGAGAACAAAATTACCTAACACACATTTCTCAGATTGTGGCATTTGTGAGTGAATCCCGGCCCTATTGTCAGGGAAAAGACATGAGATCATTTACTCTTCCTTCTCTCCACATCTTCAGAGGTTCACAGCCTCAAGTTCAAACAAACAAACAAACAAACAAAGAACTAAGTCTGGTTCACTTTCACTAATGCGGGCTTGGTCGTCCACCTTCCTAAGCCAAAAGCAAGGATGCCATACAGACCCAGATCCTGGGCTTCTGCAGCGGTGACAGTCAAAGCTGGTGGATTTCACTCGTGGTTTTGAGATGGCTCGGATGGGTGATTACAGCGTGGCTGGGAGGTTACACTGAGAGTCTCAACCTGTCCTCGTGAAGACAGCACTGCACAGAGCTAACACCTGTGTCCCCAGGTACAAACTGAGGAGCCAGCAGCCTGCAGCCACAGCTCCGTGGGAGTTCGCCCCACACTGCTGGGGTTTTAGAGTGTGGCTGCCTGAGATGGACCAGCCCTGGCCTGAGGTTATCACAAGTTTTCCAGTACAGACTTACTTCCTTAGAGCAAACTCTGACTGGCTGGTAGTAACATGCTCTCTTGCTCTCTTTCTGTCTTTCTTTCTTTCCTTCTTTCTCTTTCTTTCTTTCTTTCTTTCTTTCTTTCTTTCTTTCTTTCTTTTCTTTCCTTCCTTCCTTCCTTCCTTCTTTCCTTCTTTCCTTCCTTCCCTTCCCTTCCCCTTCCTTCCTTCCTTCCTGCTTGCTTGCTTTCTTCCTTTCTTCTTTTCTTTCTTTCTTTCTTTCTTTCTTTCTTTCTTTCTCTCTCTCTCTCTCTCTCTCTCTCTCTCTCTCTCTCTCTCTCTCTTTCTTTCTATGTGCCTCTCTCTGTCTCTGTCTATCTGTCTCAGTGTGTGTCTGTCTACCTGCATGTCTCTCTCTATCTCTGTGTGTGTGTCTGTTTCTCTCTGTCTCTGTTTCTCTGTTTCTGTCTATCTGTGTGTATGTGTGTGTGTGTCTGTCTGTCTGTCTGTCTGTCTCTCTGTCTGTGTATCTATCTCTCTTTGTGTCTGTCTCTATCTCTGGTTTTTTAACTGAAGCACACTCCAAGATTCCTTGGTAACCACAGATATCCGGAGAATGCCTGGCTCTGCTCTTAAGGCCTGAAGCCTGTCAACCCTGACTCACAGCCTCCCTTCTTGATCTCTCTGTGACTTGTGTCTAGGATGAGTGGCCCAAGGCTGCACATTTTAGACAATATCCCTTGCAAATAAATGAGGGCAGAAAAGGCCAAGGGAGAAGAGCTCTACTTCTTTTTAACTAAGAAAATTTTTAAGGAATAAAATAGTGAGTACAAGAAAGGGATATTGTCTTAGGTCCAATTTAGAAAAGGCATTTCGGATAGCTTGTCTTGGCAACTTCTTAAGGCCACCAAGTATTTCTTTAAATTTGTAGGTGGATATTATTATGGCAGATAGCAACAAAGTCTTTAGAGATTTTAGAGGAAGAGAGAATATAAGCAAGATTTTATGAAGGCACAAGCTTCAAATGAACAAGATCAATCATTAATCTCCTTTAATGATGTGGCTATGATGCCACACACCTTCAATTCCAGCATTTTGAAGGGAAGAGGCAAGCAGATTTCTGTGCATTCAGGGCCAGCCTGGTCTACAGAATTAGTTCCAGGACAGCCAGGGCTACATAGAGAGACCCTGTCCCCAAACAAAATAAAATACAAAAGAATCAGTGTTATCCTAAGAACCTGAGTTCAATCCTTAGGACCCATGGTAGAACTTGAGAACCAACCCTGGCAAATTGTCCTCTGGCCTCTAAATCCATGCTATGGTACATGTATTCACGCACATACACAGAATAAATTAATTTGATCTAAAAATTTGTATATAAAATTATCAAAAATACCAAAAGTCATATTGGTATAAGAAGAGGACCAGAAGTCATGACGCATGGGGTTGGAGGAGGCTAGGGGTGTTCTGAGGCTGCCCAGGCTATACACAGAAGCAGGAGGAACTGAGGGCTGTTGGTGGGGACTTAGGGAGGGGACCCTAGGGAACAAGTGCCTGTGGTTTAGTCCAGCCCATGCCAGGCAGCAGGGACAAAGAGAGCTGTCCCATTTGCACCAGAGACAGAAGGTGGAAGGCAAGACCTAGACAACTGATAGATGCCCTGTAGGTACCAAGGTCTTTTTTTCCCTTCTTCCTGGCGATTTGCAGAGCCGTGTGACCTCCGGCTCCCTGGAGATTCTGCACTAGCACTGGCTTGAGGGGATAGTTTAGGAAGAACTTGGCTATTCTTTGTTATGGTGATTCCACCTGTAAACAAGGTTCTAGCAGTGGGCCCCATACGCCTGCCCCTCCCAGCTGATTCTGCCTGAGGCGCCAGGGCCTTTAATCTCCTTCTCCTGCTCCTGATGGGAGGAGGCCTTGCCCTTTTGATCCCCCTTGCCCACTGGTATAAATACCTGACTTGAGTTTAATAAAGTTGCCATTTACTCTTTGGTAAGTGAGCAAGGTCTCTTTTATGTGTGTCTGTTTTAAACCCTCAGGACAATCGTCCATTCTCGTGGGCCCGAGTTCGGGAAAGCGCGCGCCTGGATCGGGTGTGGGTATCCACAGAAAAGGCGGGGTCCTACAATGCCCCTCTTCAGGAGACAAGCTCTGGGCACACCCACAGGGAGTCAGCCATAGTCTCCTCGCCTCCTTTACAGAAATCTACGGGTAAATCACATACACAAAGGGTGACAGCCAACTAGATCGCCATGACACTGAGGAAGGTCAGAGATGAACCAAACTGCTGGAGAAGTCAGTATGCAGGCCAGAATACGTGCTCATTGGAAGTCAGGCAGATGTGACACATGTCACAGGTATAGTCCTTGAGCCTCAGAGTTCACATGCAAACATGAGTAGTTAATGGTGACAGTCTGTCCAAGGCAGGGTCTGACTCAAACTAAGGGTAGAAATTTCTTGGTATATCCTGCCATTACTACTCCAGATTGGGTGGGGACATCTACACAAACAAGCTAGTCATTGAAATGAGTGAGATCTGGGCTCTCATGATAAAACTTGTTAGCAAATGTCACCCTCATCCCAAGGGAACAGAATGAGTCAGTACTTGAACTTCCCCATGCCTTGTTTCAGGCCCCAGCTCTCCAGCATCTCAGAGGCCCGTCTCTACCCAGAACCACAGTTAGAGAAACACACAACCCTGAGAAGTGAAGAGCAAAGGGGCGGGACAGCAGGGAAGCAGGTATGGTACAGATCAGAGCGGCAGGACTGAAGGGGAACTCTGTGACTGGGGAGGTCAAGCAGAGGCTGCAGCAGTGAAGATGGTGGGGTTGGAAGCAGAGACAGGAAAGTAAGAGACATGGAGGGCACAGTTGCTCATCTCCTGATATGCTCAAGGTGAATTCAGGATTGCCCTTCAACACCAATATCTGCAGGTGCTCAACCTGCTTTATAAATGATGCAGTATATGCTACAGCTATCCATAGATTATATATGGCACTAATACTATGTACCTGCATGCTAATAGCTGTTCTATGGGAAGACAGACGAGAATGAAGTCTGAAAATGTTCCACACAGAGATCAGCTTTTTCCCCACAAAGTTTTGACCTTCCATTAGTTGAATGCACAGATAGAGGCTGTGGATAGGGAAGGAGTTCACGTAGGCTCCTTTTATCATAAGTCTATGGTAAAAATGTAAGAAGGGGAAGAGGAGGGAATGGCTCAGTGGTTAAGAGCACCGGCTACTCTTACAGAGGACCTGTGTTCAGTTTCCAGCACTCATATGGCAGATTGCAAGCGTCTGTAACTCCAGTCCCAGGGGATCCAATGCCCTCTTCTAGCCTCCCAGGCCACCAGGCTTGCACATGGTGTAGAGATATATATTCAGACAAAACATTTATACATAAAATAACAAACAAACCATCAAAAAACAAATAAAAATCAATGAATTTAAGAAGTATCTAATCTACTCCAATCTAATCTAAGACTCTAATCTAATCAGTGAGAGTACGTCCCAAATTGAATAAGACAGGTTCTCAGAAGTGATGGGATGCCAGGCAAGAAATTGGAAAAGGAAGAGGGAAATGTAGAAAAAGAAAAAGAAGAAAAGAAAAATGTACAGCAAAGAGGGGAAAAAGCCAAAGGCCGTTATTTTACAGGAGTCTTGAGGAAATAAATAGTTTTAAGGAAAGACAGATTAACCAAAATTGAAACACAGAGGCCAAGGCATAGGATAGAGAGAGGTGGGGAGAAAGGGGTGCAAACATCTCAAGCAGCCACTGGAACAGGACAAAGTCTGCACTAAAGAATTGAAAATCATGAGATCAGCTGAGAAAAGGGGGCTCCTTCGAGAGGTAGTGGTTTGCAGGTCCAGGATGGAGAAAGGGACACCCCAAACCCTGGTGGCCTTGTCAGGTAAGAAAGCAAGGAGAGGAACCAGCCCACGGGGCCTATTGGCTGAAGAGGAACAATAGAACATCAAGTTCAGAACCGCACGCTCATAGTGATACCGAGAGGGTGAAGCCCTCACTGGTCGCTTGGGAAAGGTACTCAGGAACTGACTCACTCTAGAAGAATGAACAGGGAAGGAGCTGAGCACCGGCCCTGACATTCCTCTACAGCTGTGACCAAAGGAACCACAGGGTCACGATGGACAGAGAGAAGATGCTTCTCTGGAGATGACTTCCTGCTTACACCTAAAGAAGGGATGGCTTTGAGCAGCCTCTCCCCTGTTGAGACAAATCTCACGTAGTCCAGGCTGATCTCAACTCACTACGTAGCCAAAGATGCCCTTGAACTTCTAATCTTCCTGCCTCTGATTCCTGAGTGCTGGGATTATGGCTTTCTATCACCACACCTGATTGTGTGTAGAACTGGGGATCGAATCCAGAACATCACACATGGTAGTGAAGGATTTTACCAAGTGAGCTACATCAGGAAAAAGGCTCATTATTATGTAAACCCGAAGGTAATAAATAATCCAAGCAACAATGGAGGGTTGGTAAAACCACTGGGTAAAAACTTGAAAACGCATCAGGACCTTCATAATAAATATAAAATTGATGTCAGTTAAAAAAATCTCTGGGAAAATCTAAATATCAAAGGGACATTTAGACACCAGACATTCGTTGACTCCTGAGGCAAAGAAGCAGGGATATGTACAATCAGGTGCTCTTGCCAACAAATCTCCCCGAATCTAATCAGCCCTCCAGGTCCAAAGAAACCACAGGCAAGAGTGGAACATGCCAGGCCCAAAGAATGCAAAGCCAAAATCCAGACAGTGAGAACTGCCAACGATCATGTGACTACATCCGCAATGAAACTGCACAGAAAAAGGAAATGAGGGAGAAAATAGAAGTTAAGTGTCTTGGAATAGGGTTCTGCAGAACACAGAGACAGTGATCCAACCAACCAGACAGGAGAGAAACAACAATAACAACAAGTTAAGGGACAACAAGGCACACGTGACTACTGACTAGACAGTAATAATCATTTTTTATTTTTAAAGTATGCATATGATGTGCTGTGAGTGTTTGAGACTTCTAAAGCCGTAAGTCTGTGCATAGGTCCCAATTGTCTATTCCTCCAATTGCAGGGAGGGAAAAGAACATTCTTAGATCAAGACTGGTCATGATAAAATAGCTAGAGATGTGTGATGGGCAGAAGGGGGTTCATTTGTATTAGCCTCTTTCATTTTGTGATGTGCTCAAAACTTCCACAATACAAAAAATATTAGATGGAGATAAAACATAAAATTTTGCACAGGCTAAATGTTTGTGAAAAAGAAAACAAAAACACCATTGTGAATGTAAGCCTAAGAAAGTGTGGTTCCTCCCATACAAATACTAACCAGGTCCGACCCTGCTTAACTTCTGAAATCAGAAGAGAACAGACAGTCTTGGGGTGGCATGCCAGAGACAGAACCTGTGGTTTCTGAGGTTAAAAAGTAACAAGGGGAACTGAGCATCTGTCAGTTTTTTGGAAGAAAAGGAAACTAGAAAACAGGGAGGGGTGGGAGGGTGGAGAGGCAGCACAGACACTGAGAGAAACAATTAATAAATGGGACCTCCTGAAACTGAAAAGCTTCTGTAAAGCAAAGGACACAGTCAACAAGACATAACAAAAGCCTACAGATGGGAAAAGATCTTCACTAACCCCACATCAGACTGAGGGACTGATCTCCAAAATACACAAAGAACTCAAGAAATTGGTCATCAAAAGAACAAATAATACAATAAAAAAAAATTGAGTACAGACCTAAACAGAGAACTCTCAACAGAGGAATCTAAAATGGCTGAAATCACTTAAGAAAATGCTCAACATCCTTAGTCATCAGAGAAATGCAAATCAAAACAACTCTGAGATTCCATCTTATACCTGTAAGAATGGCCAAGATTAAAAACACTGATGACAACTTATGCTGGAGAAGATGTGGGGTAAAGGGAACACTCCTGCATTGCTGGTGGGAATGCAAGCTGGTACAATCTCTTTGGATATTAGTATAGTGATTTCTCAGAAAATTATGAAACAACCTTCCTCAAGACCCAGTATATATCCAAAGGATGCTCAATTGTGCCACTAGGACATTTGCTCAGTTATGTTCATAGCAGCTTTGTTTGACATAGCCAGAACATGAAACAACCTAAATGCCTCTTGACCAAAGAATGGATAAGGAAAATGTGGTACATTTACATAATGGAGTACTACACAGCAGAAAAAAATAACAACATCTTGAAATTTGCAGGCAAATGGATGGATCTAGAAAACATCATATTGAGTGAGGTAACCCAGACTCAGAAAGACAATTATTATATGTACTCACTCACTCATAAGTGGTTTTTAGACATAAAGCAAAAAAAAACCATAAAAACAGCCTGCAAATCACAATCCCAGAGAACCTAGACAACAATGAGGACCCTAAGAGAGACATACATAGATCTAATCTACATGGGAAGTAGAAAAAGACAAGATCTCCTGAATAAATTGGGAGCAGGGGGATCATGGGAGAGGGTTAAAGGGGAAGGGAGAGACAGGGAGGGGAGCAGAGAAAAATGTAGAGTTCAATAAAATCAATAAAAAAGAAAAGCAATAATAAAAACCAACCTGACGTTAAAAAACAAGTCCAAATATAAAATTCCTGAATGCCCAGTAGGCAAAATAATGAATGTCTCGCCTTAGAAAATGTAATATACACAGTCAGCCCTTGGCATCTGCAGGGATTTGTTCTTTCTGTGGCAAAACACATGAATGGTACAGCCTTTATGTACAGTGTCATACAGTATTTCTATAGAACCTATGCACATCTTCCGGTACACTTTAAATCTTTTCAAACCGTCTCAGAGTAACTAGAAATCAATACTGTAAGAAGAGTTACCACACTAGAGATAACCTCTAACTTTCTGCGCTTTCTCCCGAAAGGGGCTGGATCTGAACTTGCTCTCTGACTGATTCTAACTGAAGTGATCGTGCTCCAGTTCTGGACTTGACTCTTCCGAAAGTCTAGAAGCTTCTACCACGGAAACGCTGGAACTTTCAGCTGCAGGCAGTGAGGAAACGGGGGGGGGGGGGGGAGGGCCCTGTGACTGAATGATGGGAGGACACGTTGACGCGAACCAAGTCACACCGAGGAGCCTCGAGGCACCAGGCTCATGGGTGAAGCAAGAAGAACTGCTTCACTGAGCCCCGGCCCAACTCTTGACTCAGACAAACACAGGCCACCACGGAGCGCTTATTAGATCAGCTAATTAGTTCTTACTTTTGCATTTCCTCCCCGGATTCCAAGTATTAGGAAGACATTTCTGGCTTCCCGTGTCTGGTTCATAGCAGGCTCTGACATACTGGGCAGGGAGTAAATTCTCAAAGGAAGGAGGGCTGGGCACATCAGTTTCTGTTGTTTTCAGTATGCTCAGCAAATGTTGGCGCTACCTTCTCATGGCTTCCTCCTTCTGGTCAGCCAGGAAAAATCTGAGACCATGCCGTCTTCTGACATGCTTTAAATAAAAGTCAGAGTGTCAGACATGGATTCCCTCTTTGCAAGTTGCTGGCTAGAGAGGCTCTGAGGTCCCCCAAACAACACATCGCTCTTGGTTTCCCATCATAACTAGAGGGTAGGATCCTGTCACTAAAGACACCACACGTTTTGGGTTCAGGATGCAGAGAAATCAGTCTTAAACTGATAGGAAACTCTTCTTGATAGCTAGCTTTCTTAGTTTTTGGAAGGCACGGTGCAGGCTGCTAGGGAGAAAAGTCATCCATGGTGTTATTCAGAGCTGGACTCCTTATACTATAGCACTGATCTACCAGGCAAGATTTCTCCACTGGCAGTGATAAGGCAGTTTATGGGGGTAACAAACTTCTTTCTTGATTGGATTTGAGGCCTGGTTCATACAAGGGCACATCTGGCAGTACTCAACTGTTATGATAACAGGCAAACTATAGGGAGTCTGGAGACACTTCACTAAGGGGATGACAGAAGAGAAGGATTGTACTGATGCCCATGGCCCACATGGTGTGAGCTCTGACATCACTCAGGGGAAAAAGCTGCACATTTAATGTGCATGGTTATGGGACAGAAATATAGCTAAGGGATTGCATACACTCACCAAGCAAGCGTGAGACCCTGGATAAGAGTCCAGGACCACAGAAAGTACAACGGAATGTCATATGTGTCAAGCCAGAATAGTGTGTGTGTGTGTGTGTGTGTGTGTGTGTGTTTTATGTGTGTGCGTGTACATGCACATGTGCAAGCACAAGCACATGCATGTGTGCTTGAACACAGAGCTCAGAAGTTAGGAAATGAATATATTGAGCTAATGGTGATCAGTCCTACACAAATTGAAAAGTGCAGAACAAGCACCATGGCTCTCCTGTATTACTTCACTCTCCTGCGGGAACCTATGGAATTACATTACAGATACCTGTTTTTCTGAACTTTCAGATAGGAACTTGTCGTGGAACATTAACTAGAGAAGATGTGCTGCATTCGTTGATGCTGCATTTGGTTAGTGATGTAAGGATGTGTGTTTAATTATGTTTATTGGGCTAATAAAAAGCTGAATAGTCAATAGCTAGGCAGAAGAGGGATAGATGGAGCTGGCAGGCAGAGAGAATAAGTAGAAGGAGAAATCTAGGCTTGAGAAGAAAAGAGGGAGAAGAAAAAACAAGAGAACAAGGAGAAACAGGGACACACCTCCAGGGTAAGAAGCCAGGAGGCTGCCAGCCTGAGGGCCCTGTGGTGCCTCCTCCCACCCAGTACCACTGCAGAACCAGGGCCCTGCTCTTCTGTCTCTGGTCCCCATAGGTGTGGGCCACCTGCACCCACCTACTTGACTCTGGGTGCTCATACAACTATCTCAGGGCCAGAACTAGTATCTGGCAGGAACCTCAGCGTCATTCTTGTCTTTTGTATTCAAATTCCAACCTCATATTGGCACCATTGCACAATTCTATATTTACCACAGCAGACCACAAACTCTCGGGGCCTTTAAATGTCTGACTCTTTGAAATGCTTGAAGTGACACAGAAGCTGACTATTTCCTTTTGGTCCTCCGGAAAGGGACAGATAAGTGGTTTGAAGACTCTTGGCAACACACCCCTTGGTTCCTGGATGGAGGATCAGAGCCAAGAAGGTCCAACCTTAGTAGGAACTAGAAAAGCAAACTGAAATCTGAAATCATCCATATTGCTGAAATACAACGTCTAACTAATGTTTGATTTTTCCTACAACATGGGACTAGGAGCCCAGGCAGAGCATATTATATTTCCATTTTGTAGCTCCTACCTGGCCCCCCATGCGAAGATCCTTCAATAAATTTCTAGAATGATGGTTAAATGGAATCTGGGTAGAGTGAAGGAAAGGCTGGCTTGGATGGTAGATGCTGCAGAGAGGCTGAAGGACTTCAGCTTATGAAGCGCTATGTCCTGATGAACTCACCACAAACAGAGATATGTCCAATGCACGTAGGCTGCGGGACATTCCCAATGAACATCACAGCCTTGCAGACAGTCAATTATTCCCCTTGAAACTCTGTTGCCTGCTGGGAGCAGAGGCTCTTTGCTGCTTCCCAGCATTCTGAGTGAGAACTGGAGCAGAAACCAAAAGCCCAGGAAAGAGATAAAACGTCAAAGTTCCCACAAAATGGCACCACAGAATGTGCGAGGCATCCACACCCTGGTGTTTAGGCTGTTACCTTATGAGATGAGGGACCCATTGTTGGAGGACCAAAGAGAAAAAAGCTCTAGTTACTATAGCAGTTTACTGACAGCCGGAAGGCAATCTTGAGGGGTTGGAGTCAAGGGGCACCGCCAAGTCACACCACACAACAGAACTCAAGCAGGAGGATTATTGCGGGTGGCAAGGTATCCCCCAGTGAAAAAGGGGAGGGGTGAGAGGGGCTTGCCTTTTATAAGGGGATATAGCGTACGCACATAGGGAGAGTGCTTAGTGGGTACAGTGTAATATTTTGCTGCTGCTGCTGCTAACCTGTCCTGTCACCTAGGTCCCTGTGAGCAGGCCAGGGTAAACGCCTAAATGCTAATAGTTAACAGCCTCTTCCTAAGTCTGACTTACATGGCTCAGGAACCCAAACAGGGGCGTGAAACTCTTGTCCTTCTGCCCAGGAATCTGTGCTCACAGGAACTGACCCTTCCTCATTGTTACCATCATGGATAGCAGGAATGGACATTTCTGCTGGTTGCTGAGCGTGACAAAGGGGCCTAGGTTGGGCCTCAGCACAGAGGCCGTCAGGTAGGGCTTGTCTGGCCACCCACGTTGCGGGTGAGATCACAGGGAGCAAGTACAGATTAGGGCAGAGGGAAGAGGGGGAGAGCTGAGGGTTGTGGTGAGCCACAACTTTTATGCTCTGGCCATTCAGAAAGGGGGAAGGGCATGTGGGAGCCCTCCTAAAACCCTCACGTAGCAGGTGGAGCTGTTCTTTCCATGAACCCAGAAAGTCACTGGCCAAGGATTGTTCCACGGGTGGACTGAAGTTGGAAAAGGGGTTAACACTGTGGGAGAAGACTATGTCACGGGGGCTGTCCTGAAGTGTTAGCCTACGAAGGAATCTGCAAGGAGGGTCAGGTCTTGGCTTTTAGCAGGAAGAACATTTAGTTCCTAAAGAAAGGGCTAAAGGGATAGAAGTCACCCTACAGGGTGGAACTGATTGACAGCAGGACAGACTCTCGAGCATCGGTGACCTAACAAAGCCTGGCATCACTGCATGGCTAGTGAGCTCCCCGTTGCTGGAAGTGAGCAAGCATATCCTGGACTACTGGTTAAGTGGGGCTCTAACCTCGGATTAACGGAAGTGTAACAAGTCTCATTGAGTCCCAGAACTTACATAGCTCGGCTCAGCTTTGTAGGAATGAGGAGCAACTGAGTTAGCTGCTGCCTGCAGGGACCAACCGTGACCAACTAAGCCATCTCCCAGCCACTCTTAATTAAGTCCGCTTAATACGAGACTACTTACTTGACCCTCTGCATGCTTCCTGGAGAGGCCCGGAGTGCCTCTGTACTCCAACTCAGGTTGGAAAAGGCGGTTCCACTGACCATGACCTATCTAGAAATGTACCATCTTATCCATGGACCCCACACATCCCGGCAAGTGTAAGCGGACACTGATACGAGAAGCATGTAGGCTAACATGTTAGAGGCATGTCCTAATACAGTCTGTTGCCTTCTTCCTGGAAGGCAGGATGAGTCCCTCCTTGAGTCAACCTCATGGCTATAGCAACATGTCAGATAATCAATGAATCAATGCCCATTTTTAAAAACCGAAAGAAGAAAAACAAAGCAAAACAAAAGAGGATATTTGAAGCATCTGTGTAACAACCTGGGATCTGAAGACCCTCTGGAATGTTCCATCTTCTTCCATCCATGCTGGGGTTGGCAGTTGGTAGGGCTTTAAGAGGTAAGTAGCTATGTTCGACCTTTCAGGGTCAAGGGGAGGAGCCTCGTGCAAAGACCCTCTAGCCCCTCCCCACATCCTCCTGTGTGGGAGGAGAGGCTGCTTTACCTGGAAGCTCCCTTAGCTGACCTACTTTCCCTGAACTGGTAGAGCAGGTTTCCCCACTCTAGCTGGTATCGGGCATTCAGAAGAACATCTAATGTCGTGCTTGTCAAGAGAGTTTGTGTAGCTGCTAGACTCTAGCACCTATGGCCTAGCTACGGCTCACTGCTCCTCTTGCCAATTAACCTTTGAAACCCACCAAGCCTTCCTAACTGATACGCTGATGAGACTGAGGCATAACACACCTTCTTGACTCACATTTGTGCCCCGAAGACACGTGGTGAGCACACAGACCCCCTGCCATGATGCCTCAGTTGGCCCTGTGCTTGCACACGCATGAGCTTTGAAGCCACCCTAAACACATACAAGCCAAAATAGGTAGGGGCTATGTAAACACACACAAAGCACACACATAGAAGCAGGAAAAAAAATACCATTTCCAAAGAACTCTGGAGTTTGAACAATGTGTTCGGCTGAAGTGTGAGTCTTTTCCAAAAGCGCTCATGCACGTATAAAGAATTTGGTCATTTTAAAACATGTTACACTCTAGGGACTTTTCAAAGACGGAGAGCTGCCCCCGAATAATTTGAGAATTTTTGATTTTCCTCTGGCAGCCAACTTTCTTAGCCGAGGCTGCAAAAATAGGTCTAGTACAGTCTTCTCTGCCATGAGGCTGGTAGATGCAGCTGTGGGGAGCAGGGCTGAGAAGTAAGGCTCTCCCTGATCTCAGAATGTCTTGTGGCAGGGGCAGGAAGCAACAGCCTGTCTCTGAGTGCACCTCAAAACCCAGATGTGAACCTGAAGAGGGCTCCGCTGCAGGTGAATTGAGTCTAATTTCATTTATTCCAAAAATACGTTAAGGGGAAGCAGTGCAGTGAAGCATGCTTGACCTTGTATGACAGGTATGCCAGCTTGTTCCTAGTCAGGACACATAAGTACTTAAAGAAACAGTGACTGAAAAAAAAAAAACAAAAAAACCAAAAGCAAGCTCTTGCTGGGTTGTAGCTCAGCAGTAGGGTACCTTCCTAGCATAGTCAAGGCCCTGAGTGTGTTCCCAAGCACAAAGCTACTTGCCAATGTATTCTTCTGGCTTGCAAAAGTAACACAGAACAAAGAGAAAAGGTAAGGCGCTTGTTGCAGAAAACCAAGATTACAGATAAGCAAAGTGCAGTGTCTGTAATCCCAACTCAAACGCTACCCTTTGACATTGCTCATCCAGGCCCTGGCTGCGGGCTTGGTGTATACGGATGGCCCTGAGTCACATGGTGTTCACTTACGATCTTTTGCTTTCAAAATAGTGCAGCAGTATGTGCATACAAGTTTTCTGTTTCTCACTTACCGTAGAGTATTTAATCAACTGTAGGAGGCATTTGGCACTTTATTATGAAATAGGAAGTGTATTAGATGATTAGCCCATCTTGGGAGAGTACAGGTGTTCAGAGTGCAGGGAAAGCCATCCCTGAGTTGAGTGAGTGAGGCAGACATGATGTTTGTTTGGATTAGGACATGTCTCCAACAACGAACTTCTGTAGTTAGTAGAAACTGTCTGTCTGTCTTCCTGCAATTCCTTACATTATTCAAACAGGGATTGGAAAGGGGTCCCTGGGGGGCAGAAAGGTCTTCGGAGCCCCTGATCACAGCAACAAGGGAGAAGGGACCTACTGCAGACCAGAATTAATCTCAGGAACAGACCTTCAAGGGAGGAACAATGGTCTGGCCTCTGGGTACTTGGTAACGTTTTCCCGGTGTCTGTTCTATCACAAGCACACAGGTGGGGCTGGTGCAGGTTCGTCCAGTGCCGATCTTGCCCAAATTCCTGGGAACTGTCATGGATGATGGGGTCTTTAAAAGTACCAATCGCACGATATCTCTGTTATTCAGCAGTGCACATGCATGAGCACACACACACACATGCATGTGCATGTGGAAGTCAAAGGACAACTCTCAGGAGTTGGTTTTCTACTTCCACCATGTATGTACAAGGGATCAACCCGGATTGCAGGTTTAGCTGTGTAATGTATGTTAGATTGGTAAGTTGTCATGTGTTGTTTGAGTTTGCTGAAAAGTTGGCTCTGGAAGAGCCTGCAATATGGCTTAAGAATGCTTGTCTCATAGATATCTTGTCAGACCAAGAGCGTTGATCTTAGGGTGTCCTTCAAGGCTGCCAGCCCCCTAACTCTGTGAGAAAGGGGAGAGAACAGTAAACAGCCCCAATAACAACTAGAAGGCGAGCAAATTTCTAAGGATATTGTTGTTGATCCCAAGATATACAGTGCTTACAGTGGGCCTTCCCAGTCAGTTTCTGTTGCATATCCTGAATGCCTGATTGATGATGTTATTTTATTTGTTGCTGTTTGGTTTTTTTATCTGGAAGCCCCACCTGAGGGGATACTCTGCTCTGCCTAGACTGTCTTTATTGGGAATTCCAGTTGACTACCTAAAAGGGGCTTCCCCAGTTGATTTCTGTTGGATGTTTTGAGATTTGATGATATTTTGCTATCTATCTATCTATCTATCTATCTATCTATCTATCTATCTATCTATCTTTGATCTATCATCTATCTAATCTATCTATCTATCTATCTATCTATCTATCTATCTATCTATCCATCCATCTATACCTGTTTGCTACTTGCTATTTATTCTTTTACTCGTACTTGCTATATACTTAATAAACCACTCATTCAAAGCTGCAAATATGACCATCACAGATCAATCTCCAAACTGCACACAACCATTGACAAGCACCTACACCCTTGATCTCAAGGGGCCAGAGTCTTCATTTTATGAAGAGCCCCAGGGCACACATGCACAGTTCCAGAAGTGCTGCCCTTGGGGCTCTGTGGATGACTCTCAACCTCAGCTGCATATGAAAAACATGAAGGATCCTCTGAAACCAGCCCATGCCTGACCCCTCCCATAAGGAAGCTTGTTCTGTAGGTCTGGATGGTGTCTGGCTATTGGTGGTTTGAGAAGCTCCTTGGTGGTTCTGTCAGCAAGGGTGGAGAAGCTTGCATTCAGATCACCACTCTTGACTAGAAAAAGGGTGGATAGAGTTCTCCTCAGAGCTTTATCAGGCATTGTAGCCATTTGCCCAGAACTGTACTGAACCAACGCCCCTGCTCTCACACTTATTCCTGTCTTCATCCTCAGGATGGCTAAGAGGAGCAGCAGATGGGATGATGGGGCTTGAGAGGACACTGGAGAGGAAGAGATGCCACCCATTAGAGGACAGCATTTTACTGCCCAAGTTACCATGATCTCACTCACAAAGCAACGTCTTGCTAATGAGTCATTGAAGGATGATGCACTTCTTCAGGGAAAATGACAGATATTTTAAAATCTAAGATGTAAGTCTGGGACATTTAGTGCTGGGCAATGTCAAAAAACTTTTTTAAAATTTGATTTATGTGCAAGGAAACATCACCCTAGTTAGCTCTTAGACATTTAAGATGGAGCAAAAACAGCCAACTGAACAAATGCTGAGCTAGATCTCAGTCATTGCTGTGGCTGAGGACACAAATATATAGGCCTTCATACTCAGTATATGGGTTCTCAAAACCAACATTTGGCCCTCTCAAACTATACACGACAGCCTATCATTTTAAGAATGAGACTTCTAGGGGTCAGCCAGGGTACAGATGGCAGTTCTGTGATTTATGAGTTGTTGACCTTAAACAAGATTCTTGTCATCTCTTATCCTCAGTTCTCCAACTACGGGATCAGAGCACCCTTCTCAGACTATGTATGGAGCCCAGGGGTGGATGGTTTGTCTAGTGTATGCAAAGCCCTGGGGAAAACAAAACAGGAAACTAAATACACACACACACACACACACACACACACACACACACACACACACACACAACTAACCAAACAAATAAAAAGCATTAACTCCACAGATTGCTGTAAGAATTTAACAAGATGATTTGACAAAGTACCCAGAGCCTGGTACTAAGAGACAAACACCGCCAGCAACGTCAATGAGAGCCAGTTGGTATCAAAAGTGGAGCAACTCTGATGGAAAATCTTTAGTCTGACTTTCATCAAGCTGTCCTGTGGGAAGATCCTGGCAACTATGTATAAATATATAGGAATGGAGTGCTGCACAGAAGAATGAACAATTAGATGTAACTCAGAGGTCCCAATAGAAATTAGGGATTCGGCAATCTTACCAAAAACAATCTGCAGATTCAACACAATGCCCATCAAAATCCCAAAAAAATTCTTCAGAGACTTCAAAAGAATGGTACTCAACTTCATATGGAAAAGCAAAAAACTTCAAACTCTACTACAGAGCTACGGTACTGAAAACAGCCTGGTATTGGCATAAGAAAAAACAGGAGGATCAATAGAACCAAATAGAAGACCCGGATATCAATCCACACATCTTCGAACACCTGATTTTTGACAAAGAAGCAAAAAATATCAAATGGAAAAAGGAAAGCATATTTAACAAGTGTTGCTGGCATAACTGGATATCAACATGCAGAAGAATGAATATAGACCCATATCTATCACCATGCACAAAACTCAAGTCCAAATGGATCAAAGACCTTAACATAAAGCCAGCCACACTGAACCTTATAGAAGAGAAAGTAGGAAGTACACTTGAACGCATTGGCACAGGGAACCACTTCCTAAATATAACCCCAGCAGCACAGACACTGAGAGAAACAATTAATAAATGGGACCTCTTGAAACTAAAAAGCTTCTCTAAAGCAAAGGACATGGTCAACAAGACAAATGACAGCCTACAGAATGGTAAAAGATCTTCACTAACTCCACATCAGACAGAGGTCTGATCTCCAAAATATACAAAGAACTCAAGAAATTGGTCACCAAAAGATCACATAATTCAATAAAAAAAAAATGGAGTACAGACCTAAACAGAGAACTCTCAACAGAGGAATCTAAAATGGCTGAAAGACACTTAAGGAAATGTTCTACATCCTTAGTCATCAGAGAAATGCAAATCAAAACAACTGAGATTCCATCTTACATTTGTAAGAATGGCCAAGATCAAAAACACTGATGACAACTTATGCTGGAGAGGTTGTGGGGAAAAGGGAACACTTCTGCATTGCTGGTGGGAATGCAAGCTGGTACAACCTCTTTGGATATTAATATACTGATTTCTCAGAAAATTATGAAACAACCTTCCTCAAGACCCAAGCAATACCACTTTTGGGTATATAACCAGCCAGTGCCCGTGAGAAGGTTAGGGGACAGCAGCATGTAAGAGCACATCAATCTTTTAAATGTCGTACAGCAGTGTTTCTCTACGTGTGGGTCTTCACCCCTTTGGGGGTTGAATGACCCCTTCACAGGAGTTACCCAAAACCATCAGAAAGCAGATATTTATGTTACGATTTATAACAGTAGCAAAATTACAGCTAAGAAGTAGCAAGGAAAATAATTTTGTGATTGGGGTCACTACAACACGGGAACCGTACTGAAGGGTCGCAAGCCTCAGGAAGGCTGAGACCCACTGCTGTAGAGTGAATCCAGAATCACTTAACCAGAGACACAGACTAAAATAACAGGTGAGACACGGACTGTGCTGCTCTTGGGGTGGTGGAATTCCGGGTGAGCTTTTGTTGTTTTTAAAACTTCTCTCTTTTTCTTTTCAGCAAACAAGTATTTCTATAGCGTAAAAAACAAAATGCAGTTCCCGTTTAAAACTAATTACTCGACCAGTTCAATGTCCCACGTTCAAAATCTTTGAAGCATAATAAATTTTGTCTGTGGCCTCTCCATTTTAGGAATTTAAATGGGGATCCCGAATAATCACCAAATAATCATAATTTTATTTCTTTTGGTTGCAAATGCCTGTTCTTTGGGTGTCTAAGCGCTCTATAAGCCAAGCATGGCAGACCTTTCCCCTCACTTACCATTCTGGGTCTCCATGGCAGGTCCTGGAAACACAGCGGATCCCTCTGTCCCCACAGCAGATCCCTCTGTCCCCACACACCAGTACATACTGGGTGGTCGCTGTGACGTGCCAGCCATCAACCCTCGAGGCAGCAGATCTCTAGAAGGAGGTCTTGCTCTTGTCACCGGAACCGCCACTGTGCAGTGGCCACCGCTGTGCAGGCGGTCTAACGCACGGACACATAGTCACGGCGCTGCAGACACACGTTCATTCTGGTGGCAAAAGACATCAAATTAGAAAGCTCCTCCCTTGCAAGCCCTTCTAGGGACTCACTATTTTCTTTGGCTTTTCCCCTTCCCCTGCAGTATTTCTTCATAATCCATGCATCTGGCCAACTCTGTCAGACAGGAACCCTGAAAATACAATGCCTCCCAACATCTCACCTTGACACTGGGCTTAGAACTTGTTTATGTGAAAAGAAACTCAAAATTATCACAAAGCAGCTCTTGCAGTTTTCAGTTGTTCAATCAACCCTTATCTATTTTATCTGGCAAACTAGCCAGGCCCTGTGTGGAACCCAGTGCCACCAAAATGGCAAAAATAAGTCCCGTATTGGCAGGACTCATACTTTTACTGGGATAAGGCAGGCACAGGGTTGGTCACAATCCCTTACCCAGGACTAATATCTCTGGATGTCTGGGGGTGTGCATGTGATCCCCAAATGGGAACCAGGCAATGGTCCCAAAGAGAAGGGGTCTGGAAGGAATTGTTGGTTATGAAGTCAAGTGAGCCCTGCAAAGGTGGCCTCTTTCCAAGGTGACATTTGACAATATCTAGAGATATTTAGGTTGTCACAGCTTGGGAGAGGGGTGCCACATGCACACAGTGGGTAAAGGTCAGATGTGTGACTAAACAGCTTCCCGTGCATCTGGCCACCTAGACTTCTAACCAAACTAAGACTCATCTTCTAACACTGAGCAGACTTTGATCTATGGCTAAACTGCTCTGCCATGCTTGGATTCCCCTAACCCTGGTGGCCCTCCAACCTGAATGTCTGTGCTGCTTTGCTGAAGAAAGGTACAGACCTATTTTAAAAGACCTTCTTAGATCTGACCCAAGACAGGAAGATTTTAAGTTGATATGTGTATATATACACATATATATCTAAATGCATGTTCCCATAATCCATCATATACATAAAGCACTTAAGTACCATAAGCACTTAAGACAACCCTAAAATGTGGAGTGAGTTTATAACCAAAAATATCAGTAAGAAGAACTAACGGTCATGAGACAGCTCAGATACTACGTGTGTTGTGGCTGTCATACTGAGGGCTTTCTGTTAGGTATCAGCGGTGTGACATTCAGTTGGAACTTTTCTCCTCATCTTCTAAGAATAGACCCACACCCTACACCCCCACATCCCCACAACCCCTGGCAATCTCACAGGACTACTGGGTGACTTTGCATCGTAGACTTTGAATAGTCACTCCTCCAACAGGGCTAGCATGACCAGTATTTAAAACAGAGCAAGGACTTGGAAGGTCAGCAGGGTCTCATGCCCCCTTTTGATGAATACACTCAGAATATCCCTGGGCCCCAGCTCACAAGTTCTAGAAGCTTCCCTCAAACCATGTAGCCACTGAGCAAGCCACAGAACAAAGAAGAGGTAAAGGGGGCACCCAATTTCTCCTCTAAAAGCTTAGGAATGCCCTGGAGGGGTGGTGCAGTGGGGACAGAATGGGTCTGGGGGTAGACTCTTCCAGGCAGGAGCAAATGTGGCCAAAAGAGTCCACGCAGTGGCCTTGCTCCTAATACCCACTCTTCTGTGAACCAGAGGACCAATCATTCAAAGAAAGGTACTTAGAGTTGAGAAGAAAGAGAACACAGGAGAGCCAGGCAAAATCCGGAACTGTGTATGTCCTACAGCCCAGTAGAAGAGAAAGAGGGAAAACATCGAGACAGAGTCTGATTGAAAATCAATCAAGGCTCCACGTTACCCATGAAAACCCAGAAACTCCAAACAAACCAGGCTCCCACAAAGTCAGTCCATGCAGAAGATCTCAGTCAGCCTTCATTGCCAGTCACGTTCAGAGTGTCCATTTTGATCACATGCTCCATCACTCCCAGTCCAGCTGCCCTTGGTGAGCTCCCATTAGATCAGTCCCACCGTCTCAGTGGGTGGACGCACCCCTCGTGATCCTGACTTCCTTGCTCACGTTCTCCCTCCTTCTGCTCCTCATTTGGACTTAGGGAGCCTGGTTTGTTTGGATGCTCACCTTTATAGACCTGTATGGAGGGAGGAGGACCTTGGACTTCCCATGGGGCAGGGAACCCTGACTGCTCTTAAGACTAGAGAGGGAGGGGAGAGGGGAGGGGGAAGGAGGGAAGGGGAGGGAAAAGAGAGGCGGGGAAGAGGTGGAAATTTTTAATAAATAAATAAATTAATTTTAAAAAAAGAAAACCCAGAAACTGAGACCCACAGTTTCAAGAACCTTTCTAAAGCCACTGAACATACAGGATGCATTTCAGAGAGTCCCCCATGGCAGACGTTCCTTCTCAGAACAGAACTGGCTTGGTATATAATGTGTTTAAGCTACACACACACACACACACACACACACACACACACACACCAAGATATTTTAGGCTAATTCTCACCCAGCACACTTGGTTCCCCTTTCAGTTTCCTTTTGCGAATCACTCCACAGATAGAGGATTCTGTCATAGGAGCGGTCTTTAAACTGCAGCTCTTAATTTGGGTTTACACCCTAAGGTAGGCATTTTAGGACGAGGTATCTGGATTTACTCCATTTCTGTCCTCAAACAGCCCCAGTGCTTCCTTGTGCTTCTCTTTGGCAGAACAATGCAACAGATCACTGTGGTAAATTATGAGTTTTCATTTTGTACCCTACAGCGGGCCTTGAGAGTTTTCTTCAGTAGTGACCACTTTCATAATGTTTTAAAGACCACCCATTTCCTTTTGGCAACTCTTCACACCTATATGAATGAACATTCCTAAATGATTATTGACGAACCAAAACAAGGAGGTTGCCGTTCATTCTAAACAAGCTTTACTGAGCCGTTTTGGTGAAGAGTGAGTTCTGAAGATCTCGTGATGCCGGAGGGGAGGGAGGGACAACAAAAGAAGTCATTCCTCAGAGGTTTCTGACCGAGGAAAGCCGAGGGTGTTTCTGCAGAAGGTTTGGGAAGGACAGTCAATATGGGGCACTGAATGTAGAGTGAAGCATGCTGGGACTGCTCACATCAGTTAGCTCCGTGAGTCAAAGCCTGGTCGAGATGGAAAGCCAACCATTGTAGATACCACTAGTGCTTTCACTATCCTCTGAATAATACTGGCACCTACATACATGGATGTCAAAGGATGTTGTTTGAAACCCCACATGAGTGCAGAAAGGCTGGAGGACAGAAAAGTCCCACATCTAACTTAAGGCGATTCTTTCACTATCCCAACACCGTACATAACACTATTCACGGGGGCCTGCTGGCATGGTTATGAGGGGTGCCACAGTGAACAAGGAGGTCTCTGCCCTAACGAGCCCCAGTAGAGACCTTCAGTAAGTGGGCAGAAGATGAACAGATGAAGGAGGATATAGAAGAAAGGAAAAGGGGGGCACGGTAGATAGTGCATGGTGAGGGAAGGCTCGGGAAGGCTCGGGAAGTGGAAACATGGGGCCACAAAGCAGAGGCTTCAACCATGGAGGCCGGGGGGCAGTGGCCTGGGCTGTGGAATGGAAGGGGGCTAGACTGAACGGAAGGGGGAGAGTCCTGAAGACCCCATGAAGCGGAGGGACGCATCCCGTCAAACCATTAAGAATGTATGTACGCCATGCTGTTTCTAGGGAAAAACCTATTGCTATCATTCTGCTAAATGGGCATAGCAATATAGCAATAAAATGGCCTCAATGACACATGGCTGGCTTTCTAAATCAGTGCATAGTTCACCCCCCCATCAGAGAAACTTCTTGCTGTAGACGGAAATTAATCCAAAGATCCATAACTGGACAATACAGAGAGTATGAGACTTTGGAACACTCCGTACTAAATGGGATGTCTTGCTCATACACCTCCCCTCAAGGCTCAGGGATCTAGGGGTAGGAGGAGGTGGAAAGATTGTAACAGAGAGAGGTAGTAGATGACCCCAAGGAAACAGCATTGTTGAAACACAACAGGGCTGAGGCTCACAGGAGACTGTGGAAGGATGCACAGGGCCCGCACAGGTGCAACCCAGGCAAAAATCCCAGCCCTGAGAAGAGGAAGTGGGCACCAAGTCCTACCTCCCAACCAAGAAGCTATTTGTAGTTGTCATACCTGCTAGGACAGAGAAAATCAATTTTCGGCCACACTCCAAGGCAGGCCCTACACCCAGAAGTTGTTGATCAACCCAAAGCAGACTCCATGTTTTTTGTGTGTGCTTTTTGTTTATTTGGTTGGTTGGTTGGCTTGCTTAATTTGGTGTTTTGTTTGGGTTTTGATACAAAATAATATAAAGCAGAGACGTATATGGGAGGAGTTGGGTGAGAGAAATAATATGGCAAATATATTGTATAAATAATTTTAAAGACTACTAAAACAAAGAATGTATATCTACTATATCACTATGCCCCAGCTAGAGCAGAGAGAGGAGGACTGTGATCATATATAGCAGAGGCAGCAGCAATTTCCACTACGGAGGAGGCCGTGAGAAGAAGACAGACCAGGATACTTTTGGGGGATGGAGCCAACAAGACAGTAGACTGGACTCAGAGATGATAAGACTTTCTAGGGTTCTTATTTTTAATTCTCTCTTTCCTCTCTCTCTGTGTATGTGTGTGTATGTGGTGTGTTTGTAGTATCTGTGTGGTATGTATGCATGTGTGTGTTCTGTGTGTGTGGTGTGTAGAGTGTGTGATGGTGTATGTTGATGTGTGTAGTGTATACGTGGTGTGTAAGTATGTGGTGTCTGTGGTGTGCTGTGTGCATATGTGTGCTCTGTGTCTGTGTTGTGTAGTGTGTGTTGTGAGTACATGTTGGTGTGTGTGTTGTGTGTGTGTGTGTGGTGGTGTGTGTTGATGTGTGTGGTGTTGGTGTGGTGTGTGGGTGTGATGTGTGGGTGTGGTGTGTGTATATTGGTGTTGTGTTGTATGTTAGTGTGTGTGATGTGTGTGTGTTGTGCTCATAGGACAATCTTTGGTGTTGGTCTTTGCTTTACACCATGTTTGAGACTCCCAGTTTCTTCTTTACTGCTGCCCATATCAAGCTAGCTGGCCAATGAGCTTCCGGGAAGTCTGCTTGCACCTCCTATGCTGGCATTACAGTCTTGACCACATCTGGCTCTATGCGGATTCTGAATTTGAATTCGGATCCTTACACTTGACCAGCAAGTGCCTTACACACTGAGCCATCTCCCCAGCTGGTTTACTATTGTTATTGTTGTTGTTGTTGTTGTTGTTAAAATTTATCTAAGCTATCAAGGAGATGCAGAGGTCTGGGTGGAGGAAAAGTTGGCTGGCCCTAAAGCTTCCTTTAGGACAAATTAAGTGTTGGTAAGCTATTTTTTTCTGGACTGTGAGCGAAGACAATGAAAACCAAATTATTAGTTGAAAACCAATTTAGTTGAATGCTAAAGATTTTCAAATGTGCATATTGTGACTCCTTTAATACTGCTGTGTGAGTGTCCAACTCATTAAAAACAGGGTATTTGGTGAGCATTTGCTAAGAACATAACTCTTATGACTTGTTTTGGCCTGCTCCAGTCCTTGCAGAGGTGGGCGCATGCAAGAGAAAATTTTAATGGCCTCGAACTGACTATTGGCATCCTTAGAACTTCTCCATCGCTCTCTTTATGGTCACCCCTTGCCCTTCTAGGATTCTGCCCTCCTCTGCACTGGGGAACACAGCCGGCTCAAGCAAGAGTTTTTCTCAGTAGCCACAGAGAGGCGACCACTGGTCCAGAAGCGCGCCCCAGGAGTGGAGGAGGGGAAAACCTCCAGGCCACCCCGCGCCACCCCGCGCCACCCCGGTGCCCAGAGCGTGGAGAGCCTGCTGGGCGGTCGCCTCCCGCCACTGGCGCTCACGCACCCCCACGCGCACACACGCTCAGATCCCCGCTCTCTGTTCAAAGTCAGGCTTTCTTCAAACGCAAAAGAACTTTCTAGCCGCCCTGGTGTTTCCTAGTTTTGTTTCTGAACTCTGCTCCCCGCCCCCATTCCGCTCCGGTCCCGCGCGGGATTTCGGGGTCCCCCCAGGCTCCGGTGCTCCAGAATCGCACCCGCTTAACTCTTCAAAGGACAAGGGGTCGCGGCGCGGTCTGAGAAGCAGCGAGGAGACCCGGGTCGCCCCGAGATCCAGGAGCCTCCAGAGCTGTGACCTGCGACCTCTCGGGCACAGGCCGGGGTCCGGAGCACGCGGCAGCTAGGGGTGCGGGGTGCCGGCCTGGGGAACAAGGCGCGGGGGTTGTGTCGCGGGACGCAGGGCGCGGGGCAGGCGGCCGCGGTTGCACGGTGGGGGGGGGGAGCCGAGTATGGGTCCGGGAGGCACGCGCGAAGCTTTGCTGTCCAGCCGCTGGCTTCAGTCGTGCCCCCGACTGAAGGGCAGGGTGAGGGTCCGAGCAGCACTTACCTGCAGCGGTGGGGTCGGGGCGCTGAGGGCGGGCGACATCAGCGGGCCAGGGCCTGCGGGTCCTACCGTGCTCTGCCCTGCGAGGCTCTGGCCGCCAGACACACTTCCTCAATCCTGCGGCCGCCTGGCGGGCGGAGAGGGCGGGTGGCGCGGAAGCAGGGCCGCGCCAGAGGGTCCGCTGCCCACGGCCTCAGCAGATGGGGACGCGGACCCTCGGATGGCCTGCCTCGGTTTTCCTAGCTGCTAGATGTCGGTGACCAAGCTCATTGCTCGCGCTTTGGTAGACGCTAGGGCTCTGGGACTTTGTAGGGTCTTCTCCAAGTTCGGATGCCCTGCTGTCTTCCCTGGGGACAGACACAGTACTGCTCCGGTCTCTGCTCAGCCTTTAAGGAAGGAAGCCTTTAAGACTCTGCTCTAGTAAATGATTGATTTCTATCTTGTATGTTGGCCATATACTCTAGCTGTAAATATAGAAGGACGAGGATAATAATGTGTGTGCAGGTCTTTAGTGAGCAGTACTGCTTTTTAAACGTTGATGTTCTGTAAACTGTACCTTTTCACCACTAGTTCGCTAAATTAATTATGAACATTTGCAAAGATATCACTAGTTGATGAATCTTTTCAGATTTTTGGCCTCTGGAATATCTGGGACTACAGGCCCATTGCCTGGTTGATTTTGATAAGGTCTAAACCATGGTGCAATGTTGTGCCAGCTGATACCACTGGGGAGAATAACCAAACTCAGGCTAAACTCTCATGTCTAAGCTGCCGTCAGGCTTCCCATGCGCCTCTGATTTTTTCCCTCAGAGAGGAGAGTCCTCTGCCGAAAAGCAGTTCCGTACCTAGACATTCCCGCGGTAAGGTAACAAGGAATATTCCCGAGACCACACACAAAGCGCATAGACAGATCGCCAGAATTCTCTCTGCCAGTTCACAGAATCTGAGCAGCTGTGGGCCGCCTGAGATACGTGAGGAGCAGCGCAAGTGTTTACCTAGGAGCGGTGTTCGTCAGGGAAACTCTTGCGGCTCTCCTATGCTCTGTTTTCCCTCCATTGAACTGAAAAAGGAGGCGCAGTTCTGCACTCCTGTCCTCACCACCGAGGTTCTCAGACCAATTAGCAAGGGCAGCAGTATGACTGCTCCCGAAAAGTCCCTAAGAGTTTGCAAGGCGTGGCGTCAGCAGTTTGAATGAGCCCGGGTTTGGTGTCGAGTTCAGAGCATACATCGATGCCACCTAGCGTTACTAGGAGGAAATCCATGCCTAGTGGCAGGACAGACACGAGGACAGACACTTGGCTGCCAATACTTACTGTGGCAAGAAAATTTCCGCTTTAAACAAGGTTGGAAATAGGTTAGGAAAAACGCCCAGTGTAGAAAATCATCTGGAACATTCGACACATGTATGGCCTGATCCCAGCATTCACCTTTACCCAGAAGGCGTGCGTTAGTCCCAAGCTTGCAAAGGAGACTTTACTGCCTCACAGTTAAGATTCCTTTTCCCTTCTTTTTCATTCCCGCAGACCCATGTTTTGGCCCGCATTCCACCCAGATTTTCAGAACCCTGAGGTTGGAATGGCCGTCTCCAACGGGCTTCAGCTGGTAGACCATGGTCAGAGGTCGATCCAACCACTTACTTCTCAGAACGAACAGCCTACCGAGGCTTACTGTTCTTTCTGTCTTTTGATGTGTGTCTTTACTCAGTCAGATCCTCGATTTCTTCTGATATCCCCAACAAGGATTTAAACACCACTACCCCCAATCTCCACTTGCAAGTGCAAGTTGTTGTTGCATAGACTCTAGTGAGGAGTGGACATTAGAAAGTAGCTGCCCAGCTGGGTGGTGGTGACGCAGGCCTTTAATCCCAGTACTCAGGAGGCAGAGGCAGGCGGATCTTGGTGAGTTCGAGGCCAGCCTGGTCTACAAGAGCTAGTTCCAGGACAGCCAGGGCTACAAAGAGAAACCCTGTCTCAAACAACAACAACAACAACAACAACAAAGCAAGAAAGAAACGCAAAGAAAAGAAAGAAAGTCGCCACCCACCAAAGGTGAAGCTAGGGCATCCCAAAATGTCTTCTTTTAGTGAACACACCCAACCCCAGCCATACAGCTGCACATATACATGCCCCTGCACACCTTTACACACATATTCAAACATAGCCATTCCACCTATTGTCTCTAGAGCGGCTCTCTTCAGGCAGTCATGCCCTACTTCGTCAAACGACAGGAAGTGTGATTTTTACACCATCTCTTCACGTTTGGCCGAAAGCCCAAACGACCATAAGTACAGTAGCACACACACTAGTGCATGTTAGCAGAGGTCCGAGAAGACAGAAAAAGTCCAAGCTCCCCTGGGCCATTTTAAAGGGGGTGGGCCTTCTCACACATGTCAGTCACCTGGACTTTGGACAGCTTGATCTTTCCAGACCTACCCAAGTTCGGTGAAGGTTTTTGCTCCAGCATCAATGTCAGGTCAGAGCCAGGCGACTGACATTTCTTGGCAATTAGAAGCCTTAAGAACTTCAGCTAAGTTAGGTCCACACCCTTGGATCATCACAGAGAAAAGTCACACACACACACACACACACACACACACACACCAAAAAAACCAAAACTAAAAAAACAAACAAACAAAACATGGTCACTATTTGGGGTCAAAATGTTTTCCCTAAATCCTCATTTTCTGTACTCAGTCAATGAAGATTGGTTTGTGATTAAAAGGGACTTGGGCAGCATAGAAAGCACCTTACACTTAGCCTGTAAGGCACAGGGCTGTTCAACACTCAAGACTACAGGAAAGGACATTACCATCAGGTAGAAGAAGGCCTGTGTGTCACTGACTGAAGGAGTACAAGTTTGACCGCCATTACCATTGCTTACCAAAAGCCACAGTATATAAGTCTCGGAAAGAAGATTCTGCCACATAACTCAAAAGGGGTTACTCCTTCAGTGGAAAAAAAAAGACTGTTTCTCAAATGTCCAATTTTATTTTGTCATTGCTGAACATGATCTGAAGTTAGGATCAGAATTCCCAGTCCAATCAATTTAAAAACCATACCACAGGGGTCAACCTTAAAGAAGTGAAATCTAACATTATATAGATTTTCATTTCTAAATACAGTATATTACAGAAGGTTAAATATACTACCTCTGTGTACTTACAGCTATAAAAAGATACATTAATGATACCAATTATAAATAATGTAACATTTCATATTAAAGGCATTATTGTACAATGGAGGACTAGCAGCCCTCTAATGTACTATGGTGAATGGGTAGTGCCTAGAGTTATTGAGATGCTGAAAGGTCAGTGTATGAGGCCAAATCCCGGTTTAATCAGTTACTGGTAGTGTAAGTGCTGAGGGGGGAAAGAAGGTGAGTGGAATATTGCTTGTCTCTGACAGGGCTGAGAGCCCCAGTTCATGCATCATAGTCTTGATGCACATACTGCTCTGGTATGAGGCTTTGTTTTCGCTGTTGCTCAGTCCAACTTAAATCCTTAAGTGTAAGCATCACAGCCAATTAGAGAGGTGTGAGTTACTGACAGCTAAAGTACCCAAACAGCAGTCAACCCAATCGGTTCTATTCTTAGAGCATTCTGAGAACGGCTTTAGTTTTCTAAGCTAACCTATGAAATTTGCAGATCACATGGATACATCAAAGAGGAAAAAAAATGTCATAATGTGAAGGAAATATCCAGGTCACTTGGTTGGTGACCGCGTCCCTTATGGGATTCGGGTGTCATTAGCTAATCAATCAGAAATGAAAACCCAAACAGGATTTTACAGCTACGGAGCTGTTCAGTGGCAGCTGTCTCTCGGTGTACACTTTACTGATCTAAAACGGGTAACAGAGCTGGAGAAAAGAAACAGGGAGCGGGTGCACCCATCACCGAATGTGGTAGAAACGGGTAATTTGCCAAAGTGAACAATGGCTCTGAGTGTGTCAAATGTGCGGCTCAACTGCCTAGGTTTGCTCAGCTAGGGTAGCTCTAAAATGGGCTATCAGTGGCAAAGGTGACTCTAAGGATGCTCTCTGCCAGAGAAGGACCTTCGGGATGGCTGACCATCTCAGAACTACAGGGCAAACTCTTTGGGATGTTGATTTGCTCATTTCAATGTCAGGGTTGTTTTCAAGAAGAATCCAACCGTCAGTGTTAGTATGCAGCCCTCGGGACCGGCACCCCTACAGACCAAAGCCTTCTGAAGTCTTTCCTTGGCTTATGTTTCCCCTAAGCTGCCCGCACTGGGTCCCTGGGAACCTCCTTTCCTACCAACACCTACCCTTGCTTGTGAATAGTCCCACTTCAACCTCAGGATGAGGACGAACTTGTTCCCTGCACAGGGGACCCCGAGGAGCCCATGAGAGAGCCACACATGCAGTAAGCTCTTTCCACATTCCTCCTGGGGTCAACAAAGCATTTAAAATAACTGCAGGACACTCCAGAGACCATCTCGTATTAACAGAGCCCTGGAGGTCTTTGCTGTGTCCTGCACTTAGGCTAAAGGCAGAGTCACAGCTGGAGATGACCAGTTCCTCCCCAGGCAGGCCTGCAGCTTCACACGTAACATCCAGCCACCCACAGTTTGGTCCATAAAGCATGAGTGTGAGAGGAAAATCAAAACCAGGAAACGCTAGTAGACCGAGTGTCCAGAAGAGAAGGTTCTGGGAAAATGAGCGCTGTCGTCCTGCTCTCTGCTTGTGGCAAGTTGGAGCTGCCACAGACAGTTGTCCCGCTTTGGAGGAAGAAACAGGTCTGTTGCTCAGGGGTTCTTGTCATTCAGTTTGATGGTGACCGTTTTCACTTCTGTATACTCAGCCAGGGCGTATTCACCTCTGTGAAGACAGAAAAGGGACAGTTCACACTGTCAGTTCATGGATCTGGGAAAACTCTTCTAATGCCCCAGCTGTCTGGTGCACAGTTTGAGTGCTGGGGTTTGTGGGACAAGACACAATGCGTTGCCCGGCCGGAGTAGGGGCAGTAGGCACTCTGATGTCCTTGGTAAGTGTCGGGAGCTGAAAGAGTGAGTTTAAATGCTAAGTTCCTGTGTATGGTGCTTTTGAAGCCCTTAAAAGAGCTAGGGTTTGCTCCTGGACCAGGAGAGATGGGAACACCAGAATAAACCAGGGTCAGTTCTCTGGGTCAGGCAGGTGGCTGCAGAAGAGGGGCCCTTGCAGGTGGATGAGGGGAATCTGGGGTGTGAGAACTGCACAGGTTGTGTCAGTTTTAAGTCGTAATTTTTTTTAGAACTTGAAGAGAGAGAAATAGCTATGTCTATGCTGAGGAGGCAGCCCGGGGCCCACAGGGACATCTGGCTCTGAAGGGCACAGCGGTAAGAGGAGCTGGGTCAGACTGCAGAAGAAAGGGAACAGACACTGGTCTAGGCTAGACACAGGGATGTGATGGCCCTCGGGTTAGCATCTTTGGAATGGTTCCTTCTCTAATGACTAAGAGTTTTCCCAGGAGAACTGGAGAGGCCATCTCTGTATTAAAAGATCACAATCCTGTCTCACCTCTGAGACCTGCAGGTGAGCTTCTCAGCTCCGTGTCGTCAGCATCACTTCTGAACGTGTTAGAAATGCAAATTCTGGGGCCTCACCCAGCACTACTGTGGCAGGTAAAACAGGGAAGGCAAAAGAATAAACTGTGTCCACATCTCGCTCCCCTGTCCTGGAGCACATGGTAGGTTGCCCAGCAAGGGGGAACCAATGCTGGAGATGGAATTCTTATGGTTAATCAATCAACTTCGAAACAGAGACTTTTCTGGGTCATTTGGGTGGCCCAGTGGTTCTTAAGAATTGAAGAAGAGACCTGAGCAAAAATGAAACAAGACACAAAAAGATACCACCGGGGTGGCTGGGAAGATGGCTGAGGCCCTGAGCCAAGTATGAGGCAAGGAAACCCAGTCCTCATAGCCTCTGGCCTAGCAGACACCTCGATCTAAGCTCAGAGAGAGCTGCACCTGTCCTGTCGAGCTTGGTGACATATGATGGAGTCATTGAAGACTCTGATTTTTCAGTACCATTAAAAAAAACCTAATATATTGATGGGATCAGAAATCTCCTCAGTGGGGTCAAGGGGTTTGTGTTTAGTAAGTTCCCTGGGTGGTTCTGATGCCTTCTTGAGTGTAAGAGCAATGATTGCTTAGGACTGTGGAGTAAAGATGATTGGAATCCCCAAGACGGATTCAGCTGTGCCATGGGAATGCCACCAACTAGGGAGAATTCACTCACTCTGTGCTGACTGAGGAATGTCACCGTTAAGAAGGTGTGCGGTTTTTAATGTACTATGTGTTCTTACAAAGCAACAGGGAAAGCACAAATCGCCAAATGGAAAAACTCGACGAAGGACATACGCCTTTTTGCAGAAAAAGAAATTCAAATTCCAATAAGCGTGAAAGGGACACTCACACCTGAGGCCATGTAGAATCACACAGAGACACTTTCATGTGGCTGAGCACACTGAATTCTAGGGATTCCTTCTGAAAACCACCACCCTAAGTGTGTAACTATATACAAGGAAGCTTATAAACAAGGTTTGTAATAATAATAATAATAATAATAATAATAATAATAATAATAATAATAATAATAATAAAGGCCTGTGGAAATAACACCAGTGCCCATTCTAGGTGGCTTTCACTAAAGGACTGGGGCATATCCAAAATGCATCTTCACGGACAAAAGGTAGCTTGCTTCCACATTAAACAGAGAGAATGAGTGGGTTTGTGCATATCCACAGAAAGTGCACCATAAACTTTCCAAATGAGCAAATAGTATTGCTTTGCAAAAATCCTAAGTACTGGCGGTTTATCAATCTCGGAAAGAAGAGGGGTGAAATCGTCCCGAATTAGCTCGTGTCAAACAGCTCTGAAGTGTCAGCACATTCTCGCAGGAAACGGGCTGTGGATTCCTCCTTCTTCTTTCTATTTCCTCATCTGTTGTTCTGGTTCAAGATGCTGCTGTCCTCATTCAACCCCTCACCCAGTCTTTTTGACATCAGCCACCAAAGCCAGTTGGGAGCTCAGCCTTCCTCCTAATAACCCCCCTAGAATATAGCTGGGGACAAGGGTTGATAACAGTTCACTGACAAATGCCCAGAACCTAACATGAAGCTTCGAGTAGTAAAGATGCCCAACAAATATTTCAAGAGGAAAATCGCCAAGAGCTCAAAGATCATGTCCTTTGCGAAAGTGTAGGACCACACTCACCTCTCGCCTACAGGGTCTGCTGGAAATATGCCCTTGGACCAACTGTGGTCAGCAAGGACGTCTTTAGAGACTCAGCTGGGAGTTTCAAGGTCAAATTTGAAGAGCAACACAAGACAGGCCAGAACAAGTGCTTTTTCCAGATGTTTTGGTTTAGGTTTCTATTTGTTTCTGCCATTAAATTTTCTTAAAAATTTAAATTTAAAATTTTCTTTTAACTTATAAAAACAAAACCAAATGAAACTAAGGGTCAGGGAGAAAGGTCTGGCCTCGCTGCATCTCTGTTGTATGAGTTTTTGTTGGCTCTCTCGGATGCCTTACTTACACGGCAAAGCAAAGAAGCAGAAAGCAATGCACCAAGAGGAACCGATTTTTCAGGCTCCCTCCATGTCCAGCCCAGAAACACACCCTGGAGGGGCCAGTAGATGTGCAGTCAGTAACCAGCCCAGCTCTGGGTGACCAGTTTGGGGAAAACCATGGAATCCACCTTATGGTGCTCCAGCATAGAAAAGGGGAACTTGTTACGACAAGGAGACATTAATTCAAAACAACTGAAAATAGAAATTGTTTTCAAAGCAGTTTGCAGGTTCCTTACAAATGGTTTTTAAATACTTCATCAAAAAAAAAAAAAACCTTTGGAAAAATGTATGCCAAAGAAGTCCCTGGCACAGCTGTCAAGAGAAAACATGGCCAAGGTCTGTGAGCTTAGCAAGTCAGTCTGTGGCAGGCGCAGGGATCATAGACCCCAGCCAGGATATGAGTGGCCCAGGTAAGTAAGCTCTGCTGGACACCTGCAGAGGTTCTAGGGTAGCAGTGGCCAGGCAGGTGTTCCCCGTGTGCCCTGCAGTCACTCTGTGTCCTTCCAGTGACTTTCACTTAGAGGCCTGGCGTGCTTGCTGCCTCCCCGCCTCTAGAAGGAAGGCTGTGAGGGTGCTGGATTCCTTGGTCCTCACAACCCGCCTGGCTGAAGACAAAGAACCAGAGGAGACAAGTGGCCCCTTGAGCTCCAATGGCTTCACCTGAAGGGACTGACAGAGATGACTCCTAGGGCCAGGGGTCAGCTCAGTGGTAACGAACTTGCCTCATATGCTGGATGACCTAAGTACCTTTTCCAGTGCTGCAAAAAACAGAACAATATCTCCCCAAACAAAATTAAAAAAAAAACCACCAATAAGACACAGGTAGGCTCTGCTTAGCAAGTTCTGAGCTATGGAAAGCCCAAGGCCAGGTTGCCAGTCGGTGTTATTTGTAACTCTTGTCGTTTTGGTTGTGAGCCTAACCTTTAACGGCTGAGCCCTTTCTCCAGCCCTACTTTTAACACCTATGATCCGCTAGCCTCCTGGGTAGGTTTTGTCCCCTGAAAGCTGTAATCCCCTCTCATGGACTGTCTCCACAAGAACATGATGACTGTGCAGGGTCTTTCACAAAAGTTTCTGGAATCTGTGCTCAGCAAATGCCAGCTGTCGCCAGCGTTGTTACTATTGGAGGAGCCTGGAAGGAACTCGGGTGACTCTAGCCCTGGCCTCCCAAGCTCGGCTGGAAGGCTCCTCTGAGAGGCCATGAAGTAGAGGCTCCAAAATGGCAAACCCAACAGGCTGCCAATGGGGCACCGAGCTCCTGCCACGGGTCTTTGTGGCCAAGAATCAGTAAATTACTGCCGGAGAACCAGTCACAGGATCAAGGACCGCAGAAGACTGTGTGGTGTTTGCTCCTGTGTGCAGATGGTTCTTGAGTATCTTTTATGAGTCGAGGATAGTCTGAGCAGAGCTGAGGTGGAGTAAGGGGCCCTATTTCTCTGTAGACCAGTCAAGAGCTGGTGGAAGCCAGTCCCTACCCATTGGAACAGCCTCAAGAATCGACAAGCAGAGCTGCTCGGTAAGGCCCAGGCTGGTCTGTTCTGACTACAATGGCAGACATGTAGAAGGAAAAGCATTTGTATATAAATGGCATGGACTGTTTAAACAAAAGGGAGAACATGAGCTCTCAGAAAGGTCCAAGGACAGCCTTGGGGTGTTATCACAGATGGCTCCCCAGGATCATTGAGCCTACCAGGATGTTTGTCCACACTGGCTAATAAAACCCAGGACAGCAGTAAGGGAGAACAGAGGGAGATGCCAGCATGTAGTGACTCCACCCAGGGACACTCTGCCCAGCTTTGGGCCTGGGCCAGAGGCAAGACGGCCCATCCATTAATCTTAGGAGGTTAGGCAGGAAAGAGACACAGAAGAACTTGTGTCAGGCCCAGAATGTTCTGCTGGGGCCATGGAGGTACAGCACGGCCCCTCAAAATAAAGTATCCAGAAGGAATTAGAGTCACCCACAGTATGACTTCAAAGCTTGTGGCAGGCTCTGGAAGCAAAGCCAGACAGATTCGGAACCTGAACAAGCCAGTCTGCTTTCTCAGATCAAAATGGAGACATGTAGGCTAAGGCTTACATTCGCCACCCCCCACACCCATCCTGCTATCTTAGGCCAAAGAACTGTAGGATGTCCCTAGGATGATGGCACTGGGCAGAGCATGAAGCTGAGGCTGCAGGCTGGTTCTGGAGATCGGGGTGGGGACAAGGGTGGGAAGGAGAAGGGACAGATCCTGAGCAGCCTCCATCGAGGACCACTAGCCTCCATGGAAGAGTGGAGGGTGAGGGGTCAGAAACACTTACAGTTCCCGGCCATTTCCAGACATTTTGAAGCCACCAAATGGAGCCTGTGTGTAGAACGCATTGTAGCAGTTGATCCTAGAGAAAGGGAGAAAGGAGTTCTGGTTACCCGGAGAACACTTGCCTGCATCTTGAGACACTGGAGGCATAATGATGCCCACCCAATGCGTGGCCTTTGGGCAAAATTTCCATAACTCGATCACAGCACACACCTTACACTCTTTACTCCTGTTTCCTTTTTTCCCCCGCTAGAAACTACAGCTGGAATATATGGAGGAAAAGAGCTAGGGAGGAGTTAGTGTGAAATGATCAGGCCTGACCTCAGAGCGCTGCTTTCTAGACGACGTCTGTGACTCTAAGCTTATTCAGTCCCTTTGAGTCTCACTCCATTTATCCAGAAATGGGCATGAGTACCAAATTTTCAGAATTATCAGGGAACAGAGATAAGCGTCCATCCTTAGTAGGTTAGTTATACTCTGCCTTTGGAAGCCACCAGAGACAAAATCATAGAGGTCGGGTGAGACAGCTCAACGGTCCAGGTTTTGAAGCCTCCTCAGCTATGTCCCGTGACCCTTGATCACCATAGATTCTGGACCCTCAGAACAAACAATTCAGAACCAACCAACTTCACACCCAAAGGTCTCGTGCAGAAATATTTTTCTCTTTGACAATATTCTCTAAACAATAGTGTACAATAAATACCAACACAGTACTGTATTAGGTCTCACAAAGCATGTGGATGATTTTGAAGTAGGCAGGAGGGGATGAGGTATATCTTAGTGGTAAAATACCTTTCTAGTATGTTCCAGGTCCTTGGTCAGTATGGTATAGATAGATAGATAGATAGATGATAGATAGATAGATAGATAGATAGATAGATGGATGATGGACAGACAGATAGATAGACAGATAATAGCAAATAAGCAATCAAGCTGGAGGATGTTCCTAAGCTGTCTGCACACATGAGAGGCCTGAGTGTGGTGTAGGAGGTCCTTCTGTCTTTGTGTTGCTTTCATTGGTTAATAAAGAAACTGCTTTGGGCCTGTTGGGTGCCAAATGGAGAAGGACGCTTAAAAAAAAATCCCACACTAGCTCAGAATTGAAATATAGATGGCTATTTATCTAGGGGTAGACTCACAAATCAGAGTCCTCTGCTTAAACGGAGATCAAACACCAAAATCTGCAACCGAAACAGAGAGGCCAAAAAGGAGGCCAAAGGCATGCTCTACATCGGCATATATAGTATAAGAGGCCACGCCCCAGTGGGCGGGTAACCACTGGCTGTAAGAATTCCTACAGCATGAGTGGCCATAGACTTTGGTCTCTCAGTAAGGAATGAGTGCTCTACAGTTAAACCCCGAGGGCCAACTGCGCTAGTTGCGTGATGCTGGACAAATTATTCTGTCTCTTTCTATGCCTTGACTTCTCCGGGTAAAAAATGAAGGACTTGAGGCCATCGGGTGCCCATTTCACAGGACACGAGTGACAGGTGAACACCACGTCACTCAAACAGTGAGAGCACATCCCGCAATCTCCACTAATGGGAGGAAAACGAAGCTAGCAAGCCTGCAGCTCAGGTAACACAAATGCTCCAGCGCGCATGCGTGGCTCACCAGACTGTGCCCGACTCCAGCGCAGACGCCAGCTTCAGGGCTTTGTCGAGGTTTTTGGTGAACACGGCTGCCGTGAGTCCATAGTCAGTGCTGTTCGCTCTTTTGATCACTTCTTCAAGGTTTTTGAACTTCAGTATTGGCTGCACTGGTCCAAAAATCTGTAATCAATTACAGGACGAGTAATAGCAGACCTGCGTGGAGGGGATTGTGTGCCCTGATCAGGCACCCAGTTTTTATGCCTTCCCATAGTTCCAGAGTGCCTTCCCTTGGGACCAAGAACCCCCGAGACCTCTGTAATTGGGTGATGGCTAAAATTTGAATGAAGGGAATTAAGATAGAACAAAAATGGAAGATTCAAAAATATATGCGTTGCATCTATGATCCCTCCATGCCAGCACTGTCTTTGAGAACTGTCTCAGAGCCTGCACAGCAGGGTGTACAGAAGGAGAACCATTGGCTGGCACTCTGCAAAGTCCTCTAGAAGGGTGTCCACAGGTGGGTGAGTGCTGCTCCCCTGGTGTCTTTGTACCTTAATGGAGATACTTAAACTGTTTCTGTAGCGAGTCCCAGGGGAAGGATGGGGCCAGTGATCACAGAGCAAAGGAGAGGGAGAGGAACAGCACAGGGCTGCCCACTTAGAGAGATTCTGAAGGAAGCCTGGGATTGATTCACTGCTGACCGGAATTACACGCCAGGACAGTGTGCCGACTCTAGAAATGACTTCTCAGCTTCCTCGGGACGTCTCATCAAGAAGTATGCAAAACAGCAACAGCAGCGAAAGAACAATTTTAAAAAGAGATGCATAAAGATCTGAGCTCTGATGCTGGGCCGTGGTGGCACACACCTTTAATCCCAGCACTCGGGAGGCAGAGGCAGGCGGATCTCTGTGAGTTAGAGGTCAGCCTGGTCTACAAGAGCTAGTTCCAGGACAGGCTCCAAAGATACACAGAGAAACCCTGTCTCGAAAAACAAGGGAAAAAAAAAAAGATCTGAGCTCAATACCACCACAGAACTGTGAGAAACCTTTCAACACCTCTAGGAGAAAGTACCAGGCCAGGCAATGGTGGCACACACCTTTAATCCCAGTCAGTACTTGGGAGGTAGAGGCAGGCAGATCTCTGTGAGTTTGAGGCCAACCTGGTATACAGAGCAAGTTCCAGGACTGACTCCATAGCTACTGAGAAACCCTGGCTCGAAAAACAACAAACAAGAACAAAAAACAAACAAACAAACAAACAACCAGAAAAGGATACTCTCCTAACAGGGAAGCCCATGCCCACCCCCCACATGGCTGTTCTTCTGTTCTTGAAAATCGAGTCACTTGACCTCCAACTTGCTCCTTTTGAGCCTGTGCAGAAACAGCCACCATGTGCCTAACGTTGGGATGGAGAGGCAAAGGGGAGATTTCCGCTTTCATGGGGGTCTGTTTAATCTCCATTCTCCCCAACTGTGGCAGAAAGGTCAACGAGAAGAATTACAGCTGGAACACATTCCTTGAGGGACTCTTGTTGTTTAAGGACAGTCTGAGGAGTGTGAAGTACCACAGGTTCTGAGTCCATAGTTTGGTGACTGGTAACAGCCACAAGGCTGAGAGATGCTGGCCCCGGGCTGTGCATGAGTTGGAAGGAGATGAACTGCTGTTGCCTGGAGACCATGAGCAAGGAAGGAAATGGGGCTGGAGCAACTATAGCTGCTGTAGGTCTCGGGACTCACCAAAGACATCAGAGCCCCAAAAGACAGCAGGGCTACCCAAAAATGAAACTGTCCACCCTGTAAAGACTTCCGGGACTCCTGGGGCCTCAGAAGAATTCTTTGAAGGAACCCTGGGGCCCCAGTTTTGGCCGTAGCCGCACCCACCTCCTCTTTGGCAATCCTCATGTTGTCTGTAACATCTGAGAAGACAGTAGGTTTGATGAACAGCCCTCTGTCCTCCATGGCTGACCCCCCGCATTCTAGCTTGGCTCCTTCTTTCTTCCCACTCTCAATCAGCTCGAGGATTTTGTCAAACTGCTTTTGATCAATCTGCAAAACACAGAAGGGAATTAGAGGCACTTCCTCCCAGAAGGCAACTGTTGTCTTATTTTCAAGGGCTTTCATCACCATCAGGGGCCCTCTGCTCTGTGTCCTTGTCAAGCCCTAGATCAGAGAACAGACAGCCTTGTGGGCAGATAGTCCTCCCACGCACAAACCAGGGCTCTGTGGACCATGGGGCCACAAAGAGATTGGCTGTTCTCACCTTCAGATTGAGGCCTTGCTCACATGTCTAGTTCCCCTCCTTGTGCTGAGAGGTCAAGTGTAAGGATTTAATGGGTTCTGAAATGGTTGTATTCCCTCGGGTCTTGGCATTCTGCTAGGATTACTGGATTTAACAAGTTAAAAACACAAGGTGCCCAGGTAAATGCGACTATCAGAAACACAACACGTGATCACTTTTAGTTTAAGTATACACCAAACAGTGTTTGGGATATACTTAGGCTAAGTTTGGTGGTGCCAATATTTACCTGTGCACCACAGATTGGGGGATGGGTACTACTGGAATTATTCCATCATAGTGCAGAGGAGGGGGCAAGAGCTGAGTAATTGAGTCTGCATCTCAGCATCCCTGGGAACAGTGGCATGAGCCTCACAGCAGGGGATGGGGCTGCTTCTTGACTGGAGGGAAGCAAACTCAGAAAGGTTCTGTCTACTTTCCACTACCTCCTCATTGACTCCAAGATGCCCTATATGACAAGCCACAGATTGACACCCAGCCGCAGGACACAGTACTCAACCATCTGTCAAAAAGGCTACCCCTCTTGGGGATGGCTCAGCATAGAAGATGCTCATTCTGTCCTCGTTCCTAGCTTTCTTCCTCAAAACCAAATGCTCCATCATGATCCAGTTGACCCCGCTTCCTCCCTTCCAGGCTGAGAGAGATAGAATTTAAGCAAATACACTGTTCCTGAGGCTTTTAGTAACACTAAGTAGGAAAGAAAAATTCAGGACTGAGGAGACAACTCAGTTGGCAAATCTTAAGAACCTGAGTTCAGATCTCTGGAATCCATGGGAAAATCGGGGCATGGTGACCCATAGCTATAATCCTCTCAAAAAAAATGGTGGACAGCGATAGAGAAAGAACCTGACCTTGACTTCTGACCTCCACACAAACATATGGTACCTGCACACATAATGTAAACATGGCTGCACACACATACGAACACACACAGGTATACCATAAAAATGTATCTATAGAAAAAGGATGAAAAGTAAACAGGCACATTTCAAGTACAGAAAGTTCTTTGAGTTTCTGTGTAAGGGACAATAAAAGAAGAACCAAATATCCAATGGTGGTACCAGCATAACTTCTTCCACGGCGAGATGGGGAAGAAATCCAAGTGCATAATCACACTTGCTTGCCTACCTGTAAGGAAACCCTGGAGGAATAGTCTAGGAATAAAGACCATGGGACTCCCCACGGTGGGGAGAGGTAAGAACGGGTGTTGGTGGGGTGGTGTGGGCGGGGGGAACCTCTACACTATAATCCTTTGTACACAGTTAGGGTTTAGAGCCACGGGCTGACATACCCACAGAAAGTAAGGAAAGAAACCGAAACACCTGAGTTCCAAGCCCCGTCAGCTTCTCTGGGTGAACCACATTTTGGCTTAAAAGTTCCAGATGGGGCTGCTGAGATGTTCAGCAAATAACAGTGCTGGCCATCAAGCCTGACAACTTGAGGACAATGCTGGACTCGGCAAGGGGTCCACACAGTAGAAAAAGACAGCTGTCCCTGTCAAGGTGTCCTCTGGTCCCCGCATATATACACAAATGAATACACATAAAAATTAAATAAATAATGCCACTTAAAACATCGTTTTAAATGTGAAAAAAAAGTACTTTATGTTCTGAAACCTCTCTCCTCCTAGGGGGCCGGCCAACTTAGCTCACTGGAGCGACTTTGTCAGGCCTCAGGTCTTTGCTGGCTGGAACTTTGTTATACTGACAGATCCCGTCTTCCCTGTAGGCAGCATGGGTCCCTGTCAGAACCCCTACACACCCAAACTTCACTCCCCCCGATGAGTTCTCATAAACACGTTTAAATCTAATAGTCATCCATGAAATGTCAGCTGCTGCCTGTAGTACAGGAAGAAAGATCTGTCAGGAAGTAAAATGACAGGGCAGGGCGCAGCACCAGAAGTGGGAAAAGATGGCTCCCTCAGGACCAACTACGGCTGTGCTGGCTCTGCAGAGGACGCCTCCAGATCCCGAGCAGGCCAGGTGGCCTCCTTGCTCGTCTGCCAAGCTAACCCGAAAGATGATGGGGCGGTCCAGCAAGCGGGCTCCAGTCTTGGCCCCCGATCTAGGTCAGCTAGCTCTTCCACAGGCCTGAGACAGACAGGAGTGTTTAGGCAGCAGGACATCCTTGCAGAGGAAAACCTTAAAGGTCTTGGAAGGAGAGAGACCATCTCAGGATCCTAATCTAATGTGCAGGTTGGATAGGCTAAGTGAGCTCCAAAGGAAGTCTGCGTGACTGAGCGCAGGTGGGACGGACACCCACTCCTGGGAAGAACCTGTGTGTCTGGCTCCAAATGCCGCACTGGAGACTTGGGAAGAAAAGGAAGGAAATGATAGGAGAAAAAAACTCCTATTCCATTCCAGATTAAAATGAAAACTTGTGAATTTGTTACTAATTTGGGACCATATTTGGACCAAGGCCACAGACTACCTTGCGTCAGGACTTCAGAATTTGTGATTGAGGGTGGGAATGAGGTATGTACACCTCTTCCCTGCCAGGGACACAGGACACCAGAGCCACAGAGTACAGAGCACTGGGGTCAGGGTTGGCATCACCTTGGCCAGAAAATCTCCCTCCACTTCTTCCCAGTATCTGCTCAGGATGGCTAGGCGAAACTGACGGAGATGTCCTGAAATCACACAGGGATGCACGTTCCTTCTAGGTCAGAGCCCTGGCAGTTAGTGCTTCTCCCTAAGAACAAATCTGTTCCCTCCATTGGGTACATTATGGTGATATGACACCCTCTGAAATTAAAATAAAATTTATTCCCTGGTAATGCTGAAACTTGTGTGGGCAGTCCATAGATGGCGGTTCTGTTGAACTTGTCCATATTGGGTTTCATGGTCTAAGTTGATGAGGTCTTTTCCTCAAGAAGGCATTAGATCTCATTTTAGATGGTTGTGAACCACCATATGGTTGCTGGGAATTGAACTCAGGACCTTTGGAAGAGCAAGCAGTGCTCTTAACCACTGAGCCATCTCTCTGACACCCTCTACTACTCTCATTTCCAAGATGAGGAGACTAAGGGCTGGGAGGAGCAAAGCCACAGAGTTTCCTGTGTAAACATTTGGTGCTGACTCCATGGTAAACTATGAGCTTCTGGGATAGACAATGGTGGGTAAGTCATAGATATGGCTAGAAACTCACTCAGGGTTAAGCAGGGGTCTGGCAAAAAACAAAGAACCGCCACCATGTCCTGTTGCAATAATGCAGGGATGGCCAGGTTGCCCTCTTGAATATCCTTCCATTGGCTTCACTTACCATTAGCAAGAAAGCCACACAGGATGTGCCCTTCACAAACGTTATCAAACTCCATGGTTACATCTGTTTGCATCCTGTCCAGGCTTCCCAAACCAAGCCAGTAGAAACCTGTTCCCATTGTCCAGTATATAGTCCAAACCCTAGAGTTTCTCAGCCCTCTGGTTCCTGGGGGTTATCTCATGATGTAAGGCACATGGCCTTGAGGGGCCCTGAGTCAAGACTTGTCAGTCATTGCCCTGGCTGTGCCCCTCTTCTTCAAGGTTCAGGAAACTCTCTCTGTGACCTATCCCTAGGGTTTTAAGGTCACCATATAAAGAAGGTTACAGGGTATGGACAGATAGCCTTGTGACCCAGATCCATTGGCTCCTCCCTCTTTCCCATGACTGTAGCTCCATTTTCTGACAAAACCAAATTCTTCAGCTTCCACGTAACAGTGCAAGCTGGTTCTTCTCCTTGCGGGGGGAACCCTGCCTGAGGCCATACTTCTGCCTAGCTCAGCCCCCAGAGGAGCACTGCACGTGGAGATGTGCTTTTTTGTTGTTTACCTGGGGCCCCTGCTCCGTTTTGGCATCGAAGGGGTCTCCAACTGGCCTCTTCTTGGCATACTCCACACTCCTCCTCACGAACTCCCCGTAGACCTGCTCTTCCACAAACACCCTGGAGGCAGCCGTGCAGCACTGGCCTTGGTTGAAGAACACTCCTTGGTGAGCGCACTCCACCGCCAAGTCCACTGGGGGCCAGGGGAGGCGAGAGGAAACGATTAAGTTGTTACTGCAGGCTGGGCGACAGCTGGAACTCTAATTGCCCCCACAAGAAAACAGGCCCCAGATGACTGCATTTCAGAAACTAATTTTTCTTTCTCAGCGCTTCCCAAAGGAGAGGACAGGGAGAAAGGATTTTAGATCCATCAAGTCTGAGTTTAGTAAGTCCAAGACGCAAGACTTCTCAGCGCCATTAATATGCCAAGGAGGGCGGAATTGGAACACTTCCAGCTCATCTGTCCGTGGGACCCCCTACCCCAGCTTTCCTGTCCGTACCCCAGCAGGGTTGTAATAGGACAGTCTCTCAAGGCTCCCTGTCCTTGCTGCACCCTGCAGCTGAGCCAGGGGCTAGGCTCAAATGCCTCTCCTCAAGACACCAGTTCATTTCCTGTCCCTCATGAGAGCTGGGAAGGATGACCGAAGTGGCAGAGTGGCATGTGACACCCTGGACATTATGTCAGGATTTAATTTTGTGGGATGGCAGTGCCTGGAGGAGGAGGCAGGAGGAGAAGGGGGGCAGGCTCTGTGTTTTTTTTTTTTTTTTTGGTTTTTGGTTTTTGCCTACTACTCTAGGTGGATCTACGGTGGACAGTGGGAGACTGTGTGTGTGCACGGGTTGTTCTGCAGGCCGCCCACTGGGGGGCATTGCTGACTGACGGTCTACGGAACTACAGGCGGTGCTGGGCATCGAACTCGGGTCCTCGGGAGGAGCGGTCGGGCGCTCTGCCCCCTGAGCCGTCTCTCTCCGGCCCAGGCTCTGTTTTCATGACCCTGGAAAACCAGCTTGCTTTCAGGGCTTTGTTGTGGTGTTCCCTTCAGCTTCACCCAGTGGACAGAAGGTAGGACACAAAAAAGTTCTGGCTCTTTGGGATGGGAGTTTGGAACCCCATGTATGAGCCCCAGTAGGAAACATATAAAACCTCTCTAAGTGACTCCAGCAGCAACATTGCTCGGGCAAGAGCTGGGCAATCCCTCTCCACAGTCTCCCTGGCTTCCTTCCTCCCTCTTCTCTCCCACCGAAAACCAGCTTCAGGGGAAGGAACGGCTACCACTCCCTCACATCTTAGTGAGAAATTGTGTCATTATTTCTCAGGGCTATTTTCGATTCCAGTCTTATCAGAGTGTGGAGTGGCTTTGTTCTCTGTGGGCGGGGATTTCTGGCACCAGTGGACAGCGGGGGAGGCTATTCTCAAAAGGTTAGGTGTTCTAAGGCCTTTGAGGACTCACACCTTCTGAGAGGTGACCTAAGATCAGGTGACCTAGCGAGCAGATGAATGGATGCCCCGTGTGTTTCTCTCTGCCTTCTTCTGGACACAGCAGCCAACAGTAACATACATTTTAATATTGTGTCACAGGGCTCTGGTAAGACACTAGCTGGTGTCCCAGCTGCCATGTAGGTGACTTTCCCAGGGAAGAAGGGACACAGGAATGACCCCCATTCTTGTTTCTGTTGTGTGTTCTGAAGGGTCAGCAAGACTGTCCTCTGCTGTACCAGGCCCAAGTCATAAGAAGAAAGACTTCAACTCGTTCAAGAGCATAAGTATTAACACTGCAGGGATACTGACTTGAAGGACAGAAAAATAGCTAACTGAATGGGGAGCCTGCCTCCTCCTTCCCTAGCCCAGAAGGGCCCCTGCAGGAGACTGGACCTGGCCTTTGGACTCCTCACATCTCCCTCTATTTTCTTAGGTACAGGAAGGTGATCTTAGCCTTCAGGGGGTATACCCTGCAGTAACTGTAGGCCACCCACAGGCTTGCCCTCCATAGGCCTGGGTCTGAGAAGGACAGCAGGCAACCTGTCTTATGAGGGAAACATCTCCTTATGCGTGCTTGCTCCTCTTTTCATGGGTCCTGAACAGACACCAGGAAGTGAGGAAAGCGCTACAGCCCCTGTGACTCACAGTCCGCGTCGGCACACACGATGCACGGGTTCTTGCCCCCCAGCTCCAGCGTGACCCGCTTCAGGTTGCTCCGGGAGGCAGCCTCTTTAACCAGCTTGCCAACCTTCAGGGTAAGAATAGATTTTGTGAACTCTTAGACATGGTGAACTTGGCCCCAGCAGATGCAGGCACGCCTGGTGGTACCGTGGTCATCTGCCTCAGGGAAGCACCTCAGTATCATATTGTCACACAGCCTCGGTTCCCCAGGATGGCCACTGCTGCTGGTCACCCTGCTAAGAGTGACAGCTAAGACTCTGCCAGCTTGCTATGGAGGTCATGCTGAGATGAGGGGGACTGTCAAGTTAGGGAAACAGCAAAGATGGCTCATCCTTGGTGATGCCATGTGGCCAAATCTAGAACCCTCAGAGACTGAGCCCACCTTGGGAGGAGGAGTGAGAATTGGTAGCTGATATAGTGTCACAGGACAACACTCCCACACACTGTGACAGGGTCTCTCTGTACCCTGGGTACGCAGATAGAGGTTCACTGGCCTAAAATGCCCCTCCTGACACATCCTAGCAACAAGTGTAACTAGACACCAAGCACTTCTGAGCTGGGAAAGACCCAGGAGTCCAGGGCAGACCCCACAACTTAGAGTTGAATTGTTCAGTGTGCACAGTGCCAGGACTGTTTAACGCCACACAGATGAATGGTGGATAAAGGCTATGGTTTAATTCTGACTAGAGTCTCTAAGGATGTTCACTCTGGCTGCTACAGGGGAAAGACAGGAGCCGGGGAGGGGCTTCTAGCCAGACTAGATAGTTTAGAGATGTCTATTTTCCCCATCATCCTGCTTGCCTTCTTTTTCATTGATTTTTAGGTGCTCTTCACATATGAAGGACATATAAACATTTAGAAAGCTTCAGGCAACACAACTGGTTTCTACCAGCTTGCTTATCATCTCTTAGCTGTAATTGATATGCTATTGTTTACTATACAGATGTTTTACATTTTTATTTTATCTTATCTCTCATTTATTTTTTTTAAGGCTTCCAAGTTCTAACAACTATTTATTTAGCTTGGAGACTGGAACAGTGACATTTTACTAATAGTTAGATTTAGAATAGAAGAAGCCAATTGCATTTGAGCTTCTCAAGAAAATGTCTGTGGGTCTCAGAGGACAGAGCGGTTGTTGTGGCTGCCGGAAGCTCACAAAGGAAGCTCACCTCCGTGGACCCCGTGAAGGCTATCTTGTTGATCTGTGGGTGAGAGGAGATTGCTGCTCCCACTGTGGGCCCAAAGCCTGGCACGATGTTCACCACACCCGGAGGGAACCCGACCTGGGAGGAACAGAAATAGCATCAAAGGATCAGATGGGCAGCGTTGGTTGCAGCTGCAGACCCATCCGCAGGGGTGGCGAGAGTTGTAGCCCTGTGATGTCCCCAAGCAGAGCAGCATCCTCAAAGGGAAGCTGGGCCATGCACTGGCCAGGACACACCTACATCAGCAGCGCACCCGCCTCCCCATCCCTCATCCTAATCCTCTGCTGCAAGCTGGGAATGCAAACCTGAAGGTACTTAGGTGAATTGATCACCCTCTCCCCTATGAGCCTTTCACCCTACAGGGCTCAGGGGGCAAAGGTTCAGGGATGCCACTAGGTGGCAGTGGTCCTCTTGTATAAGATTGTGTGTGTGTGTGTGTGTGTGTGTGTGTGTGTGTGTGTGTTGGGAAGCATGAGTGTGCATATATGTGTGTGTGCTTGTATGTCTGCATGTGAACATGAATGTTTATATGTGAGAATGTGTCTGTATGTGTTTGTGTGGGTATAAGAGCATGGGAATGTGAAAACGTGTGTATTTGTGAGAGAGTGTGTGTTTGTATGAATGTATGAGTATGAGTGTGTAAATGGGTGCACCTTATGAGTGTGTAAATGGGTGCACCTGTCAATGTGTAAGAGATCATATGTGAGTTTGTGTGTGCATGTTTGTGTAACTATTTGAATATGAGAGCATATGTGACTTGTGTGTGACTATGTGTGCCTGTGTGTGTGTGAATGTGTGTGTGACTGTGTGTATGTGACTGTGTGTGTATGTGACTGTGTGTGTGACTGTGTGTGAATTTGTGTGTGACTGTGTGTGTATGTGACTGTGTGTGTGACTGTGTGTGTGTGGCTGTGTGTATGTGACTGTGTGTGTATGTGACTGTGTGTGTGACTGTGTGTGTGTGACTGTGTGTATGTGACTGTGTGTGTATGTGACTGTGTGTGTGTAACTGTGTGTGTGACTGTGTGTGTATGTGACTGTGCGTGTATGTGACTTGTGTTTATATGACTGTGTGTGTGTGACTATGTGTGTGTGTGACTATGTGTGTATGTGACTGTGTGTGTTGAGGGAAGGAGCAGTTCCTTGGTCACACCACCATCTAAGGCATCCATTCCCTTGCCAAGCCAGTGTCAGGTCTTCCTCTGCCCCACCCCCATCCAGGTAAAATGAGAACTCCTTCCCCTTGCTGGCCCCACTGAGCTCATAGAGAATTGACACTTGCTGAGTCAGGGGGCTGCTGATTCTTCCATACTCACACTCATGCAGGGTACGTATGGGAGACCTCTCCATGAACAAGACTCTTAGCAAACTAACCAGGAAGAAGGTGCCATCCCCAACATAGCTGGTTCTTGGCTATCACTTTATTTGCAAAATGCCATCTTTAGGGCACAATGTTTGCATCTTCACTTTCCTAGACATTATTCTGTAACACTTGTGAATGTTGGGATCCTAGAGCCTCTTTACCATGATAAGCATGCCCTATGTGGCCCCTGAAAGAAAGGCGAGACCTGGCTGATTCTAGAGGCCCCAGCCTCCTCAGCAGTCCAGCAGGTACTTCCCAGCTGCAACAGTCTGGCTGGGAGTGAAATGGTGGCCTTCCTTCCAGCTCATCTTTCTTCCTGTCCTTTCGGTCGTTGCTATGTGCACGCTGATGATGGAATGGCTGAAATATGTTGCCAGGTGTGTCTGGCAGGTGTCCCTCTAGGTCACTGCTTCCCTGAGTTGTGGCTCCCCTGGGGTGGGAAGGACACTGTGGCGGCCCTTGGGGACCTATGCACAACTGTAGCTAGCTAGCTAGCTGGCAAGGCCACCCTTCCCAGAGGAGGAAGAACCTTTTCACACCCTGTGGCCAGTGAGCCCAGGACCTGTAGAGTTTGAGGCTCCCTCTTTTTTTGACCCTCCTGCAAATGCTCTAGATAAAACAGAGTGCTCACAACCGGTTTGTGACTTAGTGAGAGGAATCAGATCTTATTAGGACTATGATGAGGAACAGAAGCTTCCAGATCAGCTACCACAAGCAAAATACAGTCATGCCCTTCCCTCTGCGCTGTGAGTCGGTGGCTGCTGTCATGAATTTTCATGGTGCCTAGCTCCTGGGTGTGGAGATCTCTCCAGAATATCTAACATCTTCTTTCCAGACTTCTTACCTCTTTGATGAGAGAGCCAAGGTACAGGGCGGTGAGGGGTGTCTGCTCAGCTGGCTTCAGGACCACGGTGTTCCCACAGCACAGGGCAGGAGCTAGCTTCCAGGCCAGCATCAGCAGGGGGAAGTTCCACTGTGCCAGAGCACAAGAAGAGGGCCCTGAGGCTCAGGTCCACTGTGTCCCCAACCCAGGGCCCACTCCCCTCTGTGCAGGAAACCTCTTTTGCATAGTCAGGATGGGGCTTCGAAGGACAGCATTGGCTCGTGCAAGACTGCAGGAGCCCAGGGCTTGCTCAGCTGCACCCTGGAGATACTAATATAGAGACACTTCTATCCCATGTGTCTTCCCCTTACCTCCAAAATGCTTGCCAAAGGGCGACACTTTCCTTGTCTCTTCTGTCCTCATTTACTCAGTTACTACGGAAGTGGCCTAGGGCTTCCCAAACAGGCAGCACTGAGCTCCCCATCATGTGCAGGTCTCAGCAGCCTGGCGTCCCAGGCTGCATGGACCCTGCTATCTGACGGATGTACTCATCTTAGCCTAAGCTCCCTCTTACCACCCTCCCTCTGCTTCCTTCCAAGGAGGCTGCCAGTCCATGCCTTTGCCCAAGCAGGTCCCACTGATTGCAAAGCCCTTTTCCCTGTTGACCAAGCCTCCTTTCTGCAGCTCGAGTTAAGAGATTCTCCATCCCAGAGGAGCAGGCCACTTCTGACCACTCTGCTGGAATCTACCGTGTCTCCTGCCAAACACCCTGAATCACCCCAGGTACCCTCAGGCACAGAGGCCCATGCCTCCAGGCTGCACTCAGCCAATAGTGGTTGCAGCAGTAGAAACAGTCTGTGGCGGCAAGCGTCCATACTTACTGGGGTGATGGCCCCGCACACTCCGATGGGCTCGTGCCTAGTGAAGCACACAACGTTGTTATCTGGAAGGGAAGTGACACAGGGGAAGAACACAGTCATGATCAAGAATTCCACATAGACCCAATGCTTGGCGGCATACCCCTTTAATCCAAGAACTTGGGATGGAGAAGCAAGTGAATCTCTGGGAGTTCAAGGTCAGCCTGGTCTACAGAGCAAGTTCCAGGACAGCCAGAGCTACATAACAGAAAGACCCGGTCTCAGAAAAACAAAAGCCAAAACAGCGGCAATAACGAAACAAGTCCATGACAACAAAAAAAACACAAACAAACAAAAAAGAATTTTACATGGTAAGACTAAAAGAAAGGAATGGAGAAGCCTGCAAAGATGCCAGGTCTTATCTGTTGCACAAAGAAGTGGCTTGAGCTCAAAGCAGGAACTGAGTTCCCTCGGAACCAACAAGCTGCCCTGTGGGGAAAGGGCTGTGTGCAGGAGGCCCCAGGGGAAGCGCCTGGAGGGAGGAGGAGACAGATTCCCCAACAGACCCAAGGGCGGCTACAGTCTATCCTGGGCAGACTCACCTGTGGGGATGGTCCTGCCCTGGATTTTGTCTGCCCATCCGGCAAAATATCTGAAGGTCTTAATGCAGCCTTCCAGGTCGACAAAAAAGGCATGAAGGAATGGCTTGCCGGTGTCCATGGTCTCCAGGGTCTGCAAGAACAAGACGGCTCCTTTTGTTGACAGTTTTTCTTTTCTCTCGTGGTTGTTAAGCAGAGGGGTGCAGGAGAAAGCACAACCCTAGGGCATAGCGCTACACCTCCATCCTCACACGCCACTTCAGAAAGCCTGCCTCAACGCTGAAATGGACCTGCCCACTACTGGCAAGGCCTGGCCAGGCGCTTTTGCCTGGCGCTTGAAGCAGGGGACTGGTGAAGCATGGACCGTCTTTCTTGCTGGGCACCGTCCACTCTGACCCTTGCCCTTCTGTCCAGAGCAGTCTCCACTGTATCATCCAGACCTGCAAATTCGTGCACCCCAAGAAGCTTCCCGAAGTTTGGTTAGCAAGAGGGTGGTTTCTTCTAACAAAAGAGAAGGGGAAGACATTGGCTTTTCCTTCTCGGCTGAGCTGGGTAGTGTGGCAGTGGAAAGAATGATGGTGCTCAGGAGGGTCAAGCCACCAGCACAAAGATGCGATGCTTCCCAAGCAGGCTGCAGGCCGGATGCGGAAACAGGGCAGGGAGGGCAAGTTGGGCTGCACTGGGCGGTCACCCAGGCCAGGGTGCTGCTACCACTCAATGTTGGGATTCTTTTCTATTTCTAGCCCGGGTGAAAGAAACCCCTTTGTCCCTCACACAAGCAGTCCTGTGGGGCACTGTGCTGAAACCTCCAGTCATCCAGCTTCACAGGAAGTATCCACCCAATGCTGCGTGGCCTAGGGCTGGATTCCTGCTGAAGTGTCTATGGAGCTAATGATGCTCGAGCGAGCGAGGGAGGTGCCACCTCATTCCTCACCCGGGGCTGTATCCCCAAAGCCCTTGCCTATGTCTTGTGTGCTGGATGTCTCGTTTCCCACCAGAAGATGAAGGGGCAGATGCTGACACTAACGGGGTCAATGACTCCCTAAGGCTGACCAGCCAGCCCCCACTGCCTTCCAGCAGTCTCAGCCATCACCAGTTAGGTGGCTGTCCCTAGGCATTTGGAAGGCTTACGATAGTCAGGGTTCTTCTGTCTGACTTCTGCTTCAGAGACAACCAAAATAAACAACCACCTCCCATGTGTGTGGCATGTATGTATGCACATGTTCACGTGTGCATGGACACATGTGCGCATGGGTGTGTATGCCTGTAGAAACTTCCTCCAATCACTTGACACCATACTTTTTTGAGATGGGCTCTCCTTGAGACTGAGTTCACTGATTTAGCTAGACTGGCTGGCCAATAAGCTCCAGGGTCCCCTGTCTCTCTCTCTCTCCCCTGCCCTGGGATTAACAGGTACATCCTGACATGCCTAGCATTTTAAGTGGTGCTGAGGATCCTAACTCTGGTCTTCACGTTTGTGCAAAGAACACTGTGTTGACTGAGCCATCTCCCTTGCCATAAGAGCAGACTCCCCTGATTCATGCTGGCTGAGCCCCGAAATGTCTTCCCCCTCAGTTACCTCTGCTGTAAAATGAAGATAATAATGTTTTCACCCTTTTGGGGCTGGTATGCGAGCTAAGGGAATCAATGAACATAGCACTCATATAAGTGACCAACGCAGTGCGATTTTGCAGTTAGCACAACTGGCAGATGACCCAGCTTTTCTCTTCTGTGCTAGACAGGTGCTTGGTGACCCTCACTACGTCCCTGAGGAGAATGGACTCAGACTTGCTGAAGATGACAGAACTTGACTAGGTCTGACTGAGGCCTGGGTCCTACCTGCAGCATCAACCGCCTGGAGGCCAACGTGACCCCCAGTATCTGTACCTTCGGCTTCTATCCGAGTTGGCACTTCCATCTTCTGAGGAGAAGCCTAGCATTTTCAAGAATGTCCGAAGGACCCCAGCTCTGTGAAGCTCCCAAGAGCATGCGCACACCTGTGCTTGAAGCAAGGGGCCTGTCTGTTGTTGGCTCCTTACTGAGATACGGCAAGAGATAGAGGACATTGGTGGAGCATGGTGGGAAGTCTGCGGCATGACAGCCCTCTGCCTCCCATCCTGGATTTTTATCTTTGGCTGGCTAGTCTTGGACAGGGTACTTTCCTTTTTCTGGGTCTCAACTTCCTGATTTTGAGATGGGATAATACATACTACAAGCCCAGAGCCTATGTCAGCTTCTTGGAGGGCATTCAGTAGGCATTGCCCACAGATTTTTTAAAAAATCCTTAACTTAGACATGCTTAGTAAGTAATAACTTGAACTTTCTAGGTTGGTTGTAAAGAATCTGTCCAGACAAACTCAAGTTCACAAGAGATTTAGACAGCAAGTTCCTTAAAGGGGAATGGCTCCTTAAAGGAGATGGCTCGCCTGAGTTCAGTCCCCAGAGCCCAGGTTTAAGAAAAGCACAGTCTCGTAGTTTCTCCATGGGAGAGGCAGAGAAGGACCTCTGGGGCTCACTGGTCAACAAACCTTACCTCATGCGTGAGCTCCAAGCCAATCAGAAATTCTGTTTCAAACCAACAGTGTGGAGCAGCACCGCACGCTGACCTCTGACCTCCACACGCACACTGAAGAGTGTGCATGTACATCAACACTCACGCGTCGTACTGACTAGTGTCTGTCAACCCAACACAAGCTAGAACTGTTGGAAAGAAAGACCCTCTACTGAGAAAACTTCCCCACGCATGGGCACAAGTCTGTGGGGGCATTCTTTTCTTGATTAGTGGTTGATGGAAAGCACCAGAGCTCACTCTGACACACCTGTGCACAGGTTATACTGGTGGGGGTAAGAAAGCAGGCTGCGCAAGCCATGAGGAGCAAGTCAGTAAGCATCACACTCCCATGGCTTCTGCTTCAGCTCCTGCCTCCAGGCTCCTGCCTGGAGTTCCTGTCCTGACTTCCTCCAGTGACAAGTGGGACCTGAGAGCTGTAAGATAAAATCAACCCTTTCCTCCCCAGGGTGCTTTTTTGGCCTTGGCGCTTTTTATGGCAGCAATAGAAACTCTAACTAAGACACACGTACATTTTCACCTGCACAGAAAAGAAATGAAAGATTAAAGAAAGGGGAGGAAGAGGAGGAGGAGATTGGAATCAGAGGACTGAGCTTGAGAAAGCAGTGTTAGCTGCTGACAGAAACAGACAGCTGTCATGTGACCTACTGGGGTGATTCAAACATGAGCCACCTCAGCCACTCCCAGGCTTACTTTCTTGAGCTTATTAAGAGAGAGATGCACCTTCTGAAAGATGAATGCATCTCAACGTTCGGATGCTACAGGATGAGAATGTGCTGGAACATGGCCCCAAATGCCCATATGCCCAGGCTGTACAGGAGGGTCTGGAAAGGGCACTAAATTAAAAGCTAATCTTCCCTTGTGGGAGGGAGCCCCATTTAGCCCTTTACTGGATGAGCACCCTACACGCTACAGCTTGGACCCAGGGTGCCTCAACATATCGAGAAAGCCACGAGCCACTGAGACTCCCACATCTGTTTCTAAACTTCGAACACAGGATAAACACCCAGCTCCAAGAAACCACTGAGCTGGCAGGAGAACATGACTGAATAAAAAGCACTTTGCTGCTCAAAAAGGCAGGAAACCATATCAAGGTGGAGAGCGAGGGGCGCCCTCCTATGATGTGGTCGGAATTTTCGAAGCCATATTTCCCAGTCATTCTTGGGGTCCCTTTAATGTTGTGGCCAAGAGCTGGATCCAATTCTCGTGGGCAAGCAGGTTGCGGTGGCAGGAGCGATGCGCTGGGTGCCGCCGTCCCCATCCCTCCCACCTGCTTCCAACAAAATGCTCTAGTGTCAGAGTGATGGGACAGGCTGGCGAGGAAGGTGGCCCTGCGCTGCTGCTTCACAGATGGCACTGACACTTGAGGACAGGGTGGGGAGGGTTGCCCAGGGCACATCCTCTTGAGCCTGCTATTAGTACTCACGGACATTGCAGACTGATGAGCTCATGCGGGGGGAAAACAGAAATGTTTTTGAAAAAGCCAGTTTGGCAGCTTGCACAGTGCGGCTGGTTTTCGGTGCAGGAAGAAAGCGGAGGCTCTCAGGAGCTTTCACCCTGGGAGGGAGCTACACACTCACTCAGATTCATTCCTGGGAACAGGAGGCCTAGCAACTGGGAGGAAGGAAGCAGAGCTCGTGGTATCTGTCCACAGACCCCTCGCAAGGAGAAATCCCCTAGTCCCAAGGAGAACACTCAGGACAAAAGCAATTCAGTGTCCTGCCTGATATTGTTCTTCAGAAGGATGGCTACTCTCCTGGTTTTCAACATCAGAAAAGAACATTTTTTTCTAAATCAAAGACCAAAAGGTAAACGTCCCTGTCCACAAAATGGGTCTCAAGGTTTGAAAAAAAAAATTAACCAAGAAATTGAAGTGTACAACAGCCGGAGTGAAGGCTGCAATGGTTCCAAGGCTCCCCGCGGGGCTAGTCACGCAACTCTGGGACTGGGGCTCGCCACCCAGCCTGAGGACCTGAGCTGGATGCTTGGGAGGACCAATTCCTAAAAACTGTCCTCAGATCTCCACACGTGCACCGTGGCAAGTGCACACCCACACACATACACCCACCTGTACCCCACATTCAAAAAACAAGCTTCCTATGACGCAGAGATGTTCCGTGGGCACCTACCTCAGGACCAAAGGAAGACTGAATCTTGTTACAGAACAGGCTTACCCACCCATGGGTGAGCTGGATGACTATCCCTGTCCCTATGTCCTAGCCGAGGAGCTAAGGTCTCTAAAAGGTGCTGGCCAGCAGGGAGGCGGGGCAGCATGGGTCAGAGCCTGGGGCTCATGTAGCATCAACATGATGATTGTAATTATTTATGACAGCTGTTTGCTCATTGGTGCTTCCTGTACGCTGGGGACTCTGCTGAAGATTTTAAACAGTTCTTTCCCCCAACACTTGGATATCATTATCTATGCTATTCTACCCGAAGAAATAAATCTCAGGCAGTTAAGAAACTCTCATGAAATTAGTAAGTGGCAAAGCTGGGATTTGAACCCACACCTTTTATGCTGTGGGTCTTCCATAATCGAACTTTGTCCTTGCCAACATTCTGGATGTGCTCCCCACTGTCCAGGTCAGGGGTGATATAGGGATGCCTTTAGATCATACAAGGTCTTCGATTTTCTATAAACAGTGCCGTTTGTTTTAATAATTCAGACAAAAGGAGTACAACCAGTGGTTTCACGTATATTTTATGATGCCTGAAAACTGCAAATAGTGCCTGATCCCTAAATACATACTGCATTTTTCCCTATCCTAAGTCCCTACGACAAAGATTAGCTTGCAAGTCAACATAGGAGACAAGAAGCAGTAGTTAATAAAATTCTAACAGTTCGCTGCAATACAAGGCCAGTTGCTTATTTCTGGGTTGTTCCATGCAATATTTTTGAGTTGGGTTGATTCTGGATAAATGAAGCCTCAGATGGGGGAGACCAGCATTCCTATGAAGAGGTTATATTTATGTTTGCAAGGAACTTAATATAAAGAAGCAAATAGTTAGTACATAAATGTACTGGTGAGTTCAGGTGAGCTCAGGTTTCGGTGACCAGCCATGAATGTCCTTAGTCTAGGAACCACTGAGGCAGGGGAACTTCCTTTACACAGCTTGGCCGAGAAGCTGAGCTTCATGGAGACAGTCTGACTTTAAGATGAAAAGGAGGAAGTCCTGCGGCATGGCCACCCACTATCCGTGTCCAAAGACTAAACAGACCCATGGCCACACAAAACAAGCACCTCAGATGCTTCCAGCCACATCCCATGGTCCCTCAGCGAGGGGAGCGGTGAAGACAGCCTCCCCCGCCCCTCCCCGACCCCTGCACCTGCCCAGTGCCTGTACTCACGGCCAGGATCGCACGATCCCTTTCCAGGAGATCAGCCAGCTGGTGCAACAACTGGCCTCGCCTCAGGGCATCCAGCTGGCGCCACGGGGAGTCCCGCTGGAAGGCAGCTTGTGCGGCCTCCACAGCCTTGTCCACATCGGGCTGCATGGTGAAACAGAGAGACTGTGTCACTTTTCAGGTGGCCGCAGTCTGAGAGCACAGAAAACAGCAGCGGGGTCTTGCCGTGGAGCCAGGGAAGGAAAGGAAGCCCATAGCTTCAAGCAACAAGCTTTTTAAACCCTTTGGATGCTGAAGGCTTCCGAGTAATGTTTTTTCTTTGCATGGTAAGTCTTTTAAAATATTTCTGTAATGGTCAAGTATTAACGTTTTATAGAGTTGTTGATCTCAACTATTTTTCTTGATGACCCAGCTCTAAAAGGTTTTCCAGGGCAGCGAGATGATAGCTCAGCTGGCAGACGGCTTGCTGTGAAAACCTGAAGACCCGAGTTCAGTTCCCAGAGTCCATAAAGCAAAGGGAAGAACGACTCCCAAAAGCGGTTCTCTGACCTCCCAGAGAACACAGGAGTGTCTGCAGGCACACACATGTCACATACACACTAACAATAAGGAAAATAAAGTGTAAAATTACAAAGATTTTCCATGTGCCAGCTCCCATTTCAGCGCACGGAGACCCCATTTTCACTCTAAGTGTTGTCCTTACAGGAGAATAGCAACCACGGGTCCTGGTGGTTTTTTTTATTTTTTATGCTGAGAATTGAGTTGGAGCCTTGCATGGGCTAGAGAAGCCTTCACTACTGAGCCTCCGCCCTCAGTCTTTTAAAAGGGGCGGAAGCGAGAGGTCTACAGAGGAGAGCCACCTGCCCTCATTTCAGGCTCTGAAGATCTGGTTGCTGATAGGCAGTGTTCCGCCCCACCCCAGCCTGTCTCCCTCAGGTGGCAAGTAGGTGATGAGGATCCCAGCCAGGAGAGGCCTCTGCTAGGACCATTCCCCAAAGGCTGCACGGAATGAGGGGAAGCTTTAGCAAGGTAAAGGTTGGACACTGTGGTTCTTGTCCTGGTTCCCGCGGGGAGGCCAGGGCCTCTCCTGCTGCAAGGGACAGGCAGCCTCTGTCTCTGGGTTTATAGAGCAAAATGGTTTCCCAGTGGATGGGAGGAGCCAGTGCCTGCCACTGGGTTCCCACTTTCCTCCTGGGGTGGCCCTCCCAGCTTCCTCCCAGCTCCTCCCCACTTCTTTGCTTTGCAGTGTAAGGAGCCACAGAGAGTGGGGTCTATGCCGGTGAGCCTCTGTGCTTCCTGCCCATCCAAAAGCTGTCTCTGGTGGAAGAAAGACCACGTCTTCTTCCCTTGGCCTCACCAATGCACCTAGTAAGGATGTCTGCCTGCTCAGCAGGTGTGGGGGAACACACTTATAACCTCAGCTCATGGGAGGTAGAGGCAGGAAGCTCAAGAGCTGGAGGCAAGACTGCTGAATAGAGAACTATCTCAAGAAACCAAGGGCTGAGGGTGTGAGGGGCTTGCTCAGCACTGGAGTGTTTACCCAGCATGCAAAAGGCCCTGGGGTTGACCTGCAACCCTCCCCCACTCCCCCCCAAGATTTAGCATCTGTAGTGCCAGGAAGATCCCCAGAAACCTAGGAATTTTCCTCTAGCCTGGAAAATAAGGCAAGATGGTATCTCAGAATGGGGTGGGGGAGGGGAGAAAGAGAGGGATGGGGGAAGGAAAGGGCAATGGTGACAGAAAGGGATGGAACAGAAGAGAAGAAAGGTGGAAGAAAGAGAGGGAGGGGGAGGGAAGGAAAGGAGGGGAGGAAGGGAGGGAGAAAGAAAGGCAGGCAGGCAAGCAATCCTTCCAGTACTCCGAAGGTTAAGTTGAGGGGGGGGATCATGTTTTTCTTCCCTCTGTAGGAGGTTGTTACCCTAATCATCTTTTATTTAGAGGCCCTTCTATTTAAAACACATTTTATGGCCTTGAAAAGCAAAAAAGATACATGCAGAAGTTCCTTCATGTCTGCGTGATAAAGGAGACCTTACACTAGGCACAAGGTTTCACATGGGCATGTGGGTTTCCACTAGTGAAGAAATCAAGCAGTCATGTGACATATTACTACCCCCAGGATCATTTGGGAGCATCCTCCCCACCCTTCAAGGTTTCTTTTCTTTTCTTTTCTTTCTTTTTTTTTTTTTAAAGTGTCTCCTGCCAGACAGCTACTTTTGGTGAAACACCCCAGCAGGAAATGCCTTCTCAAAAGGTTCTTTTAATGCTTACAGGTTGAAATAATTGATAAAAACCTTCCCTTTAGCTGTGTGATGAAGACAGCTGAGGTCATCCTCAGAGATGGAGAAACATCCATCAAAGACGGTGAGTCTTCGCAGAGGACCATCTGTAATTGATCCCACGCTAGGCCGCGTCTGAGCTGCACATACCAACCAGTTGCCGCGGTTCCCCTGGCCCTACCTGGAGGTGGGCCCACGTGGTTTACAGCCAAGCCACACAGCTTCCTTAGCCTTTACTCCTCTCTAATGGAATTATGCAGAGAAGGGGGCGAGGACCCACCTTATCTCCTTCCTCCACCTCGCATATTTTCTCGAGGGTCGAGGGGTTGTATGTGGCGAACTTCTTTCCACTCTTGGATTCGTGCCAGTCGTTGTTGATAAATATCTAACCAGGAGAGGAAGTGCAACAAATTAGGTTTAAATCGAAATCATACAATTTCAACATGCTAAGGACCTTAGGTAACGTCTTGTCTACTTTCTCCCCCACCCCCTCCCCTGGATGCTTTATAGATGAGACCAGAAGTGGGGGGAAACAGAACACAGGATCACCCGAAGCATCCAACGGGGAATGGCTTCACAGTGAGAACCAATTTGACATAATTAATCTAAAGTCCTCTGGAGTTATTTTTCCAAATTATATCTTCGTTTGTAGCAATAGCATGGATTTGTCGAGGAGCAGCTGAATTAAATGGTTACAAGGATGTGCACGTTGAAGTTTGCATAGTGGTAGGGCTTTGACGGAAGGGTAGGCAGGCTTATGCACGTACAATCGACCGTGTCCCGATAGGCTTGTAAGCTATGCACACCCCTTCCTCCTTCCAAACAAGATCCCCAGAACCTAGGTTTATTCGAGATCTTCCCATAACCCCTTGGGCTTCTTTAAGCCATGTAGTGGCAAGGTCTCTACCTCCTCTTTACAATGCTTGCTTCCCGGAGCCTTTTACAAAGCCCGTGTTGGAGCACAGAGTTAAATATCTGGGTTAAAAAACCTTTTAGATTATGTTAAGGGACATAGTAAACTACCATTTATATTCAGAAATAAGTAGCTCACAAAACATTACTTTATAGAGGCCTCCATTACCCAAAACATAGCTGAAAACACACTATTTAAGAAGAATTTATCAGACCGGCACACTGAGACCCATGCTACTTACTCTGACTTTTTCCGGAGTTCTAATCACCTTTGAGAGATGGCGTTAAAAGTTGAAGCTTTTGGGGGCTGGAGGGATGGACGATACAGAGGGAAACAACACTGGCTGCTCTTCCAGAGGACTTGGTTTCAATTCCCAGCACCCACATGGCAGCTCACAACTGTCTGTAATGCCATTTCTAGGGGATCTGTACCCTTCCACAGACATACATGCAGGTAAAACACCAATGCAGATGAAATAGTTTTTTTTTTTTTCAAAAAATGTGGCTTTTGGAAAGAACCAGAAACGGAGGGGACCCATAACACACAAAGCAGGTTCCGACGGCACAGAAACAGCCAGTATCTGTACTTTCTGGACCTTCTTTCACGTAGCTTACCCACAGAAAAGCCTGCCATGGGCCTGCCTGAGTTCTACAGCCTGAAACAGATTCCATAACTACGCAAGTTAGTAAAATGATAATAATAATTTTTGTTTTTTATCGTGGGGCTAATTTCAGTGCTGGAAGACAATTCATTTGGTATAGGACCATCCCCTGCTGATAGCAGATGTGAGAGTAGTGACTTGGCTGCCATGGCTTCAGACTCTCGTATAGGTTTTAAAGCAGAAGGAAACCAAGTCAGGCTACCTCTGGAGGGAACCTCAAACACCAGGCAGGCTTTGGCCAGGCAGGTGAGCAGAGGCTATTCCAGACCCTCAGGATGGAGTTTGGAGCTGAGAGAATGAAGTTCCAGTAGGGCTTACCCATCCAACTTCTGGAAGCTCAGCGCCTTCCATGTGAGGCCAGGCCCCCAGGGAAGCATGCGAGGAAAAGGCCTGGCTACAATTACAGGTTTATTCTTCCAGCTGAAACCAAATCCAAGAGTTCACTTTTGCCATGCAGCAAGTAATTACTCGGCAGCAGCGAGAAATTAATAAGCAGGGAAGGGGTTAGTGCCGAGAGGAAAGTGAAGCCAGGAGCAGGCCCATTTGAAGGAAGATGAAATTTCGTCGCTTAGATAATAGAGACTGTCAGTGAAAATTGCTGATTCTAGGTCCTTCCTGGTGTCAATTCCAAGAGGGAGGGAAAATGAGAAGGTGGTAAAACAGGGCCTAAAGAGCCGGGGATGGAGGTAGATTGCAGTGATCGGATGTCTGCTGCATACACCTCACCTCCAGGCACACTTTTCCAAAAAATACATATATATATATGTATACGTATATATTACCTGATTGTCCATGACATTGATCCTTAGACCTTGCAAACCAACAACCTCAAATAAAAACTCTATGATGGACCGTATTTCTCCATTCCAGTGTTTCTCACTGAGCAGAGCTGTTTCCACTGTCCTACTTGTTCGTCCGTGATCTTGCAAGTGATTCCTACTGCTAGGTTTCTTTCCACTAAAGCAACTCATAAACATGAATGAAGAAACAGTCCCGGGCGGGGCCTACCACTAGTGCAGGCTGAGTTGTTATGAATCATAACGTACTAGCTGACAGGTCTCGGAAGGAACTGTCTTCATCGACTTGTGAAGCGGCAGGAACGGGACATTACTGAGATATAAGGTTAAAGATGCTTTGATATGTAAATAGAATCAGATTTTACAGACGGACCTGGAAGGCAGACCAGATAGAGGTCAAGGTGAAGGTCACAAAATAGAATGCTGCTGGCATTATTTCCATCAGCTTCCATTGGACTTGGCTAAATTCAAGATGCCTACATTTTCGGGAGATTTGGGGGAATTTTACTTTTCATGAAAGAGATGGTAACATTTTGGGTTGTGACGGATTAAAACACTTGAAAGAACCTCTGCTACTGGAAGAAATTTTATAAAGGAAGCGAGTCCCTGAAATGGAAGGAGCTGCCATCCTATACCGTAAGTACAGAGACTCTCCAGGGGACCCTCCCTCTTCCTCATCAGAATCGCTCCACATATGACCTTGTGCCCAGTGTAAAAACCTGATGGAGTTTTGATAAAGTCATCCTTCTGAACACTGGTAGATCGCCCTGCCGTGGCCTGAGCTCAAACCGGTCCTCCATGTTGGAGAAGCATGGTGAGTCAGGAAAACCGCACACCCTTGCTGGTTCCCATGCTTCTCAGGCCACTATTTGTCCTGGGCCTGGGTTCTTACTCTACACATCTTTGGCTCCCTTCCTTAGCCCAGGGCACCCTGATGGTACAAGGCTCACCTTGGCCTTTTAATTGTTATAAGAGGGCTCTGCAAAGGTGCACAAGGAGCAAGGTGGGAGCAGGCAAAACCAATAAGGGATTGAAGGTGTAGCCAGACATCAGGCAGTTAGAGAAAGCATCTCCTGGAATCTACCAAGGATCCCAGATCTCAGTCCCCCAACTGCATCTATCTCACCAGAGTTCTGCCGCCCCCGTCAGACACACCCGCATTTTCAACCCGCAAAGGTGAGGAGGGCTTTTTTTAGAACAACAGTAAATCTCAGTTTTAAAAATGAAAAAAAAAAAAAAACCATCTCCCAGGGCTCTCTCCAGAAAGGCTGCAAGGGCACCTTTAAAGTGTTCTGGGGATTTGCCTACAAAGAGGCAAACTTTTCCTGCCGTGTAGCCAGACAGTTGTGGGGCAATCCTGTACACTTTCTGGTTGCTGTGGTATTTTACAGAACTCTAAAAACAAAGCAGAACGGCCAGCACCAGAACAAGAACCTCACCATAGTATGGGTCTGAAAAGCGAAGCCATTAAAGCCATGATTCCTCCCATTCCCGGTGCTGCTGTTGGAATTCTCCTGCTAATGCTGATCCGATTGAGGAAACTACATTTACAAAACTTCCAGTCCTCCCAGGGTTGTGCCTCTCTTGATTACAGAGCCTTCCTTGGAAAAACAGTTCATACAAATGTCACGCAATTTATACGTCGGCGTGGCCAACTTTGGGGACTAAGTGCCAACAGATCCGAATCTGAAGGCCACACAGAGCGGCCTGCCACTTTGGCCTTTTGATTAAAATTATTCCAGAGGGATAATTGCTACGTTTGAAAATGAAATTGATGAGGGTGGTTTCTAAGATTGTGACAGTTGGAGTTGCGAGCTATGGATAAGATGTGCAAATAAGATGGGCTGAAGTTTCCAGACCTGGAGCCAAAAGCTGCCCTGGGTCTGAGTCCCTCAGACGCCCCACATCCAGCAGGCACAGAGCCGAGCACCGCATCCCAGAGTTTACCGTTGTTCTTCCTCCGGAACACCATTGTCCCGTAGCTCAGAGCAGGTATCTCAGTACTCTGCCTGTTCCAGCCTCCCAGGAAAGGGCAAACGCCACTACTCCTGGGTTCTGTCTGTGACTGTGTTCAACCCACAGCTCAGTTTCTCTCGGCCCAGTCCTTGAATGTTCATCACTGAGCTCCATGTTCCCTCCTCAGCTTGACTGGGTACAGGCTGAGCAAGGCACCAGATCCTACTTTCACTGCCTAGGAAGACCTACTTCCCAGCTGCAGTTCCCAATGTAGCTCATAGTTGAACCTTAACTCATCTTGGAGTCCTCAGGTACCTCTACCCATCCCACAGCCCAGGTCCTTCAGACCAGAAACCCCTCTACCAAGAAGTCACCACGCGCCTGCCCAGTCACTGCTGCAGGCATCAGCACTCAAAGTGGGCTATGGCCCGGCACATGGGGCCTCTGCAGGCTACAACTCCGCAGCTTGTGGGTTGCCGAGTTGCACCCTTGCTCCTCAGGTTTTGAGGCTTAGCTCGCCGAGCCAGAGGCGCGGGTTGCCACTTTGGCTGCCCCCCAAAAGTGAGGTTTCCGAGGAGCTGGACCCCACCAGAGACTCTCAGGTGTGGGCAGCTCCCTGTGGACTTCCTGCAGGGTTGGCTCCTGGTCTCGTTCTCCCTACTAGACTGCTGGGCGCGGGAGTCCAAGGCCATAGGGTCGAAAGGGAGCTCTCCTCACCTTGGTGAACTTAACCTCCAAGTTGCGGATGGGGCGCGGCAGGGCAGGCGGTTTCCCATCCGGCTGTCCGTTTTCCACAGCCCCGTTGGTGGTGGCCATGGCTGGTCTGCGTTCCCAGACCCAAGGCGTCCGAGTCCCGAAGCTCTGCCTGGGCGGTGAGCGGCTTGCTCCGGGTGACAGCTCCGCGCCTTTATGCAGAGGCCCCACGCCTCCCGCCCAAGGGGGCCGCCTAATTGGCTGCAGGACGGAGGAAGGGAGGGCGGGCGCGGGAGGGGAGGAGGGGACCCAGCCGCCGCAGCCATCCCTCCTGCTGTCCCTGCCCCTGCGGGAGCCGGACGGTCCCGGTCCAACCTCGGCTGCGGCGGGAGTGAGCTCTGCGCGTCGCCGGGCGGCCACGCGGCGGGCTTCTGTAGCCCTGGAGGCTGCCCTTTTGCGAGCTCGGAGAGGGACTTCAGGGCCGAGAATTCGCAGGACTCGGACACCAGTAAGGGCAGGGAGCTGGCGCGCCGCGATCGCCTTAACAGGTCCCCTCTCTGGGCAATCGGGAGACTGTCCGAGGCACCTGTGGTCCCGACCGCAGCACTCGCCCGCTGCACTTGCCCAACTTTGGCAGAAGTGAGCGCTTGCTCTTGGGCCCCTCCGCTGCGTCCGGAATCTGGGCATTGTGCGGCCATCACCCTCGCTGCCTCGGCTTGGGGTTCAGTAGCCAGACTTCCGCGCTCCATCCTATCCCAGCTAGGACCGCCGGAGTTCCACTCTGAGCCGGACTGACCGGGAACTTCCTTCATACCCCTGACAGAAGGCAAAAACCGAGGCGACAGCTCTTATTCACAGCATTTGGGAGCCTTGCGGCTGCTGGTCCTCTGTTCTTCAGAGGACACACCATCCTCAGGCCCAGCCCAAGGAAGACAATTATTTAATATTTGAAACGCATAAATTACATCTCTTGTTTTAAAAATGAAAAAAAGAAATCCCCCAAACACGAAAGGCATAGTGAGATCTCTGCAGCTGTTTGCTTTCAGACTCAAAACACTTAAGGTTCGTGTTGCTCAGAATTGCCAAGAAGGGGTAAGGATAAAGGCATGCCCAACTCCTTTTATGTTGTCATTTAGGAAAAATAGTCTTAAGTCCCATCAGAAACATTGGAAAGCGGCTCACCCAGTTGTAGGGTGGCCTGAACCCCTCACAGGAGAGGCTCTTTAATTCTCAGAGAGGCTCAGCCATCGTCTCTTTCTGTGAGATATCCCACGAGAGTCAGTGGCCATTCTGCTCTCCACGTTCTTTCTCGCTGAAGTGTCCCTAGGCGTCCTTCTGGGTAGCAGAATAAGCTGTGAGTCTTTGGAGAGGCCCCGTTTGAGCTCTGTTCTCTCTGTCTGACAGTGGGAAGGTCCTCTGTTGTAGAGGCTGAGTATGCAGGCAAGACCAGAGAAGGGGGACTGTGGGTCCCCAAATGAGTGAAGACTGACAGACATCTGAGACTCTGACACGCTCTCCTCATCTCCCCTGCCACTTGCTGGGCTCTTTGCCTGTGTGGCTGGTCCCATGATTCTCACCGTGGTAAAAGCATCTGGGGTGTCTCCCACCCTGGACGCTAAGTCCCATTATGTGAGTGTTTTTGAAACAGTGAAAGCCCCTGCCCTGTGCAGTGGCCAAGGACCAAAGACTGGCGGTGGTCACAAGCCTATCAGAATTCTCATCCCGCAAGTTTGCCTGAGATCCTGCCTGGGTTATCAGTTCATCGGTTCTTTAAGAAAACACAAGCTCTGAAAATGCACAGAGAATACTGGTGTTATTAAATAATTGCTGGACTGATGGGGGAGGCAAATGGGACGGGGAGGTAGCACTCTGCTAGAGGTGGCTGGTTGTCACTGCCAGCCACAGGGTGGATAATGCAGACAGCCTCCACTCACGCACCAAGACTCCCTCCTGACCTGTGGCGTCCGCAGAGCCTTAGAGTTCCTGGTGACGCCACAGACGGACCAGCTCACCTTCGACTCTTCTTGCTGATTCCCACGTGATCCTGAGATCAGAGTAGGACACTCAGCTCTAGACCTTCCCTGTAGTAGGCGGTTCCCAACGAGCAGAGGGGGTGGGCAATGAACTTGGCTCTGGGCTTGTCCTGACTGGAAGGCTCTTCCTCCACTCCCCTCAGCTTGTCGTTCAGCAGGCGGGGAGAAGCTGAGATGCGCAAGTTCCCATTTTACAGGTGAGTAAACAGAGGCAGGTGGATACTTGCCCCAGACATCACTGTCTTGAAGGAACCAGAGGCAGACTGTGGGAGTGGCTGGTGCAGGATGTGAGACGGTCTCTTAAATTTCTCTGTCACATTTGTTGACCCAAGGATATGCCTGTGTCCCAACATGGCCCCATGTCACCTGTCATAGTTAAGGTAATAAGTGCTTTATGGGGTGATAAAATAGTGGGATTGTCCCTTCTGGCCAAGTCTACTAGGAACCAAAGTCATGGCCTTGACCACAGGGACCTGGCCCTAGGGATTAAAGGAGAGGGGGAGGGGATGGATACTTTTCACAGTGGGTCACCAGGTGTTTGGGAATTTCCTGAGCATTGTGGTTGGTGAGAGCCCAGCCTCCCTCCCCCATCTCTGCCTCCAACCCAGCTGTGTGAACCAGGGTGGGACACTGGAGCTCTGAACTTCAATTTCCTTTCCTGTAACCTCTCCCCCCCCCCTTCCCACTTCCCAGCGCTTGGGAGACTCAAGCAAGATAACACTGGATAAACTGTAAAGTGCTGTATACATGTCTGTTCTTAATTTTCCCAGTTTTCCTAGCAGTTGCTTTTCCTCAGAAGTCCACACGCCGCCCTCATTTCTTCCTGGCTTCTGGAGTTGTTGCAGCCTACACTTTCCGGCTAATTTCATTGTTTTTGTATTCAGGTTGGTGGTGCTGGCACTGTCTGAGGCTTGGCTTCTTGACAGGTGTGTCATGTGATCTGGGACGATGTGGAAGGCTTGTTTGTGTGATAAACATTTAATAGAAACAAGTAAGCATCATTGGGGCAGTAGTTCCATACCAACACCAGCCCAACACCAATATGACAGTTCACAACTGTCTCTCACTCCAGTTCCAGGGGAATCTGACACCCGTGTCTGGTGTCTGTGGCCATTGCACATATGTGTACACATATACATGCAGGCAAAGCACTCACACACATATAAATGAGTAAATAAATACATATTTTTTATGAAGCATGGGGACTGGAAGAATGGCTTAGTCACTTAAATGCTTGCTGCATGGGCACGAGGCCCTGAGCTGGCTCCTCGGTACCTGTGTAGAAAACATCTCTCGCTGGCAGCATGTGCCTGTCATTCCAGCCCTAGATGGATGGTGGAAACAGGTAGATTCCTGGAGCTCGCTGGCCCAGCCAGTCTCTCTGAAGTGAGGAGTGAGGAGAAAGACATCGAATGCCAACCTCCGGCCTCCACTCAAATACGCACGAAGGAAAAACCGAGATAAAAGAGAGTACAGACAATGTCTCGCATATCCCAACCTAATTCCGTTTCCAAACCATGAGTCTTTGTGGGAGATGTTGAAATCTATAATAAACGTAATTAGTAATGGATAGGATAGAACCCTCACTTTATTTTATTTTATTCCAAGTCTGGTGTCTGAGCTTCTGTGAGGAGTGTCTGTACCTTCTGGGGCTCTCTGGCGTTTAGGAACAGTCTCTCCTGCCCAAACCACTCCCCTCACTAAGTGACTAGGCGTCGGACCCAGCCCAGGTCCATGGCTGTATGCTCTGAATGGCTTCCCAGAGAGCCAAGCTTTTCCGACAAGGAGGTTTTTGATAATGTGAAGGCAGTGGGATTCTCAGGTGACCTCTGGTGACAAAGGACAGCTAACCCAACTTCAGATTTCTTGGCTGTAAATGGGGGTGACAGGTGCCCCAGAACTAAGGCAAGGCTGATGGCGTTGCAAATGCCTCCTTACTGGTATCCTTGCCGCAATGTCTGCGTTGTTGTGGGAACTGTCCAGTGTTGGCTACATTCGTTTGAACAGGGAACTTCTTGCCATCCAGATTTTATAAATTATGATTCATTAAGTCCTCCTCCTCCGTGCTACAACTTTGTGAAGACATGCAAAATGAGTCTGTTTTCCTATGTTCCCCTAGTTTGCTCTTGCTGGGACAAAAATACTTTGGTCAAAAGCAACTTAGGTGAGTGAGGAAAGGGTTTATTTGGCTTCCTCTTCCAGACCATAATCAGTAGGTTGAGGGAAGTCAGACAGGAACTCAAGGCAGGAACCTAGAGGCAGGAACCAGGGAGGTATGCTGCTTACTTACTGGTTCATTCAGTGGCTTATGGCTTATCCACTAGCTACTACTTCTCGTATACAGCCCAGATTCGTCTGCACAGGGATGGTGCTGCCCGCCGTGAGCTGAGACCTGCAATGCCAATGGTCAGTGAAGACAATCTTTTCACAGATGCGGTCCTAGGGCAATCTGATCTGGGCAGCTCCTCAATGAAAGTTCCTCGTCGAAGATGATTCCAGGCTGTGTCCGCAGAAACTGCGCAGCACAGGTGTTAGTCAGCTTTCTGGTTTGGAAAACCATCCACTAATGAGAAAGGCTGGATCTCAGCTCATACTTCCACCGTCCCTTAGACCTGCTTTCTGGGGCCCCGCGGTGAGGTAGCAGATCATGGCAGGAGCAGGTGGCAGAGTTCGCCTCACATTGACTGGAAAGCCAAAGAAAGAGAAAAACAGGAAGTGGCCAGGGCCCTAATATCCTCTTTAGGACACACCTCCAGTGACTAAAAAGCCTTCCATTAGGCCCTGCCTACTAAGGGTATGGCTACAGGATGAAGATCAAAGCTGTAACACAGGGGTCCTTGGGGTCCATTACACATTCAAACCATGGTAACCAGCATCCTGAGACTAAGAAGCAGCCCATGCAGAAGGAAGCTGTGTTGACGAACACAAGCAAGACAAAGATTGAAAGGTCATTGCCTCCTTCAACTGCTTTCTCCTCAACCCCGCTCACCCTTTTTGATCCCAAGGAAATCTCTTCCACATAAACACACATTAACCTGAGGTAACTCAAACCCCAACCAAGCAGAAGCAAACAGAGAACAAATTATAGAAAAACCAGGAGAGCATATCACAGTATTTGTGGGTCTGGCCTCGATGAGACCTCACACACACAGTCTATGGCTTCTGGAACTTTCCTGTCTTCCAATGGTCAGGAGTTGTGACAAGGCTGGGAAAGAGCGTGTGGGTGAGGAAGACAGCAGGTTGACCTCCCAGCGTTCTCTGCTTTCTGGTCATAAGGTCCCCACGTTATCAGGGGCAGCAATATGTTTTGATGGAACATGCTTACCAGCTTCTCTCGCAGACAGAGGTAATGAAAGAAATATAAGCTGAAGTCTTGGCCTGAGCTTCCATGGGGCAGAGTCAGCTCAGGGGTTCTTTCAGACCATTACTTGGAACACAGACGTAAGGGCTGAGGGCTGCAGCAGCCATCCTGCGACAGTTAAACACCTGAGAAGGGGAATTTTAAGAAACAGACAGAGGAAGAACCCGGACTCTGGGGACCCTGGAGTCAGCCTTTTGCTCTGCATTTCCTTCACTGGGTTTCTTCTAAGTGAGCAAAGGATAGACCCTGTCCCATATAAACCCAACCCATCATACGACAACAATGAAAACCCGCCAGTAGAGTGATTATGTCATTTTCATACCAAAAGAAGAGTCCGTTTAAAAAAAAATGCCTTTTCTATCTCTGTCACCTTGAACTTAGCCGAATGCCCTAGGGCTAGGAAGATGGCGCCATGGTGAATGGGCATGCTGCTACCCCTTTGTTTAATTCCTGGAGGCCACTGGAGGGAGCACATCAACAACACAGGTTCACATGCGCATGTCTACACACACACACACACACACACACACACACACACACACCAGCTTTTAAAACAGTGAAGATGTACTGTGTTTCTATCTTATAAGAACTTTAAGACGACAGTGCCAGCCCTGAGATGGAATAAGCAAATCTGCGTCACTGGTTCCCTCTCGGCTGCCGCTGCCTACATTGAGCGGTGGGGTAAAGAAGAGAATAACACGACACAGATGTCTCCAGGAGCTGGCCAGGCGGCCCTCCACACTGTGGTTCCTTCTTGGTGTCCCCTGCGCTCTGAGTGAAGTCTCGACACCGGGAGAGCTGCCCTGAGTTCCAAGGTTTCTGTGCCGCCCTGAAGGGTGCTTGGCTGGGCCAGCACTCCCTCTAGGGAATGAGAGGCTAGACCAGAAGGAGGGAGAACATGAGCAAGGAAGTCAGGACTGCGAGGGGTGCGTCCACCCACTGAGATGGTGGGACTGATCTAATGGGAGCTCACCAAGGCCAGCTGGACTAAAACTGATGGAGCATGTGATCAAACCGGACTCTCTGAATGTGGCTGGCAATGAGGACTGACTGAGAAGCCAAGGACAATGGCACTGGGTTTTGATTCTACTGCATGGACTGGCTTTGTGGGAGCCTGGTTTGTTTGGATGCTCACCTTTATAGACCTGGATGGAGCGGGGAGGACCTTGGACTTCCCACGGGGCAGGGAACCCTGACTGCTCTTAGGACTGGAGAGGTAGGGGGAGGGGGTGGAGGGAGGGGGAGGGAAATGGGAGGTGGGGAGGAGGTGGAAATTTTTAATAAATAAATAAATAAAAAGAAAGTCTGCAAACTATTACTGTCTAACCACCATCTCTCTCATAGCACCCCGCCATTTTCAGAACCATCACTGGGACATCTTTGGTGGCACCAGGAAAGGCATGCGCAAACTTCTCGGGTGTTGCTAGACTTGAAGGGTTCTAAGGTTTGAACCAGACTTCAGTGTTTGGACTTTGGGACTCAGTTTGATCAAGATGAAAATGGGCCTCCTGGCTGGAAGGGAAAGGGTTAAGAGACTGATGGAAGAAAGGGACCAGGGAGCTGCTAGGACCCAGGTTCTCACTGAGCAAAGGCATTCACTTAGGCCCCAGTGGATCAGAAACACACATATTAGATTTCCCCTGAAATCCACATGGGTGTAAGAATGCCGGGAAAGGGGACTTAGTGGGAGACACTCTGCCAAACCCAGAATGTTTGAAAAATAATTTGAGTATGTTAAGGTTTGGCTAAGGTTTGGCAAATCACTCCTGTGTGTATCTCTTCTGGCCCCACAGTGGGAAGTCTGTCCCCCTGCCCTTCGGCGGGGCCATGCTGTGAAAGAAGCAGGGATTTCTGAGGAGTCTCTCCTTGATGCTTTGCCCTCCCTGGATTCTTGGGGTGGAGATCGTGGTGGGGGAAGTGACTGCCGAAGTCTTTGCTGTCCTGAGGTTTCCTGGGGATCCTTCTGTAGCCACGGCCTGACTGTGAGCTCACTGGCAGAGTTTCCACTGCTGTGTAGAGCACATGACGTCTGTCTGTACTATTGTTCCTTAACTCTTCCGTATGACATTACGATGACCCTAACACCCTCTCCCCGTTCCCAGAGGACCGGCTTAATGAGCGACTACACCACTTTTCAATGTATCATGTTTTTCATTCTTGAGCAGGCATCCACGCATTGGGTTGTCATTGCATTATATCATGGTGTTATTCATAATGTGCTGTGTGTTACTGTAAACCTAGTTTATCAATTAAGAGACAAACTGCATGTAGGGCAGTTCGCATTGGGGAAAGCAAACCAGCATAAATATGAGGACTAAAACGCAGACTTTTCATGTCTTAAATGTGCATCTGACAAACTCCACCGAAACTTCAGCTAATGATGAATTTCTGCCCATCTTTTATCCTATGAAACTCCAGTGTGCATTTGCACCTGCTTGCGGCGCAGCATCTGTCTTGCACTTCCTTCATTGGCCACTAGATGTCATGGTACCAGGTTGAGTAGGAAATTGCTACAAAAATGTCTTCTTTGGAGAAGACAGTCACAGGCATTCTCTTCCCGGTTACAAATAAACATTTGTGTGAGAGTATGTTACTGAAGTCATAGCCCCAAACTTCAGCGGCACCACTGGCGCAATCAGGACTGTTGCCTCGCGGGCTTCAACATGAGTCCTTACAGCTCCCCATTTTTGATGTCAGTAAGATAGAGGTGCCAATCACAGGCCAGGACCTTGGGCCTGGGACCTGCTCTGTGTCAGCCTGCTTTCCTGCTGAACTTGGGGCTAATGATTTCCTCCCAGCAAAGGGGCCACGGGGATTTGACAACAGGTGCCGTATACCCGGTGTACAAGAAGAAATCGCTGCTGCTCCACTCTTGGCTGAACCAACAGAAAGCACTGTCCTGAGGGTCACCTGCTCCTCGTACCTCAAACCTCCCCTCAAAGGTGACAAGCAAGGACCCTGTAAAGCAAACATGCCAAGAAATTGCAAAATGGTTACAAGTGCCAAGAGATACTACATGTGGTCTTACGGCCAGCCTGGCAGACAGATAGGAGACGGGGGTTCCTGTTGGGCGCTTGCCAGCTTTATCACGTGGCCTCCTTTGCCTCAGAATCCTCACCTTTAAAGTGAGGCTGGCATTCTTGCTGACAGACATGCTAGGTGTGGGAGGGCCAGCTGCTGCTTGGTGATGTGTTGTGGGCAATCCATTTATGCCTCTTTCTAGTCCCTTCCTTCCTCAAAGCCCAGAAACTCCTGGGCTGGTGGGCAGTTTCTCAGCCCTTCTAGAACAAGCCTTCTTCTTCATGAACAAGCCACAGGTGGGTTCCATCAACTCTAGAACCCTGGGAGGAGAGGCAACCACAGGAAAATGTGGAGAATATTGTGTGCACGTATGCTTCATCTGACATCATTGATTCTTTAGAGTGCTTTCTAGAAATCTCCATGATTAGGCTTCTAAAAACCCAACTTGGACCTGGCCTATTTCCCTTCCTCTAGTTTATTTAGCCAAGTCAGAGATGATTTTTCTCAAGACTTATCTGCAAGGTATTTTCCTAGGTTGCCTCTCAGGCATTGCTTGGCACTGGATGCTACATTGAGAAGGATCATCAGAGCATCTTGATGGATTAGTTATGTCTGCCATGGACAACAAGATGAATCCAAGTCCCAGAAAGCAGCCTGTCACCCTGAAATGTGCATAGCAATCTGGAATCTTGCTGCTGGACCTGCCCCATTCACAGTCAGATGAGGGCATCTCAGGGGCTGCACATCCCAACCTGTCACCAGTATGTACCCAACAGGCGTCCTCTCTACATCAGCATCATCTGGATGCATGATAGCAATGCAGACTCTCAGGCCCAGTCCGAGACCCTCTGAGACAGAGTCTGTAAGTTGATAGGATTTCCAGAAACTTCCAATCTGCATGGTAGTGTGAGAAAGCCTGCCAGGCCTGGTCTGGTTAATTCTGTAGAAGCCTCTTGGCCCCACCTCATCAGGAGGACTGAAACGAATCCCTCTTCTCTTTTCAGTTCACAGCTTAATTTCAGTCAGGATGGCGTCATGTTCCTCTGTGAGTCAAAGGAAAGTTCAACATTCAAGCCAGGCTCCTCTCTTTGGGAGCACTTGACAATCATCCCCCAAGAGACAGCGTTAGAGATTTTTAGTTGATACTTTTACAAGAGCCAAGTCTAGCAACACCAAGCCAAAACTATTGAAAAGAGGTTATGTCTTCATTGCAGCAGATAAAAATGTTCTACTGAATAATCCTTAAGATGCTGAGAAAAAAAAGTGTTCTACTGAGAAAACTAGGCTTAAAGACTATTCAGGGCAGTGCTAGGGTTTGTTTCTATGATAATTGAAGAGATAGATGGATCATGGGACATGAATCTTAGGGGCAAAGGTTATAGCACACTGATTTCCCAGAATGCCCGAAGCAGGACTGGTATGGCTAATGAATGGTTGAAGGTGGGGAGAAGACCACAGCAAGGAGACCACTCCCCTGCATCATGTTCTCAAGGTAGAAAGTTTAAGTAACTAGTTAGTGTTTGGGATCCTAGGGTTGTCGGCATCAGGAGACAGCTTTGCAGAGCTCAGCTATGGAGATGGTATGGTTTTGGGGTGCCAGACTGTTCTGGAAATGGGCGTTTCCAAGGGATGTGTCACGTGAGGCAGGGCATGTGGTTATTCTTCTTCTACTTGAGGAAGGGTTTCCAAAGTCACGATGCATTCGCTGGCAAGGTCAGGGTTAGCTTTGCTTCCAGTGAGGTGGCATAGAGGTTGCTTAGGGGATGATAAATGTTTCTGAGCCCTCCGTGGGAAGGCCAGACCAGAAAGAAAGTCCTCTGTATACACAGACTCTGTGGTTGTCAGTTCAACCAACACCAGTTCCAAAGCATTGAGAAGAACGGACTTCGTACTGGACAAGCACAGGAATCCTTCTGGTTACTGTCCTACACAATGAAGTATGATAGCTACCTACACAGCATCACATTGTACTGTGTACTGTGAGCCCTGAGGGATGGTGTCCTGTAGAGGAGGATGTGACTGGTCTGGGTGTACACTACACCCTTTCCTACAGGAGGCTCGAGCACCTGTGCCTTTTGGATCCTGAAGGATAACTGTATTGTCTGAAGCATGACGAAGAATCAAGAAAGCGGGCTGAAACCCAGTGCCGCAAGAACTGATTGTCTGTCTCCACCCAGAACCTCGCTTGAATTTGTTCTAGAGGTGTTGGCCCCAGTGCAACTCGGAAAACCAAGGTCAAAGATAGAGCAAGCTGGAACTTCTGCGCGCCGGACCCTGACTCCTAACCTTCTGCCCTTGAGACCGCTGCTCACGCTGGGAAGGCTCCCAGATGGGCCTCTGTCTGTACCACAGTCACCTATATTGTTTGCAGAACCAGCCATCAAGGTCTTTTTGTCCCAGAAACGCAGCTGTCTGCCTCCCATCCCAAGGCCTTTGCCCTCCCAGTCTGACCTTTGCCCTCTCAGGCAGACCACTGCCTTCCTCCCACCTTTATAGAACTGGTCTCTTCCCACTGTGACTCTCGGGGCAAATACTTCATCCTCTGAGGACTGCCTTGAGCAGTCTGTCTGAGATGGTGTGTCCATACTTCCATCTGCCCCCCCTACCTTCATGTTTCTCTTACAGATTTTCTATTTGTTTGCTCCCTGGACTCCTGATTTTCCAAAGGGAGTTCCTGGTCACAGAGACGTCCCTACTAGCCAGAAGATAGAGCGGTGGACCAGGACAATTATATCCTGGGTCTCCCAAATAGTCGCAGGGTGTTTACAAAGCTTCTTTTGTACAGTACAGGGCATGTGTACCACTGGGCACTGGGTAGTTAGTTAGTAGGTGTGATAAATACATCAGAAATAATACTCTTTCTAGAACCAATGAAAATAGGCTTATATTGGAGTAATGAAAGCCATGGGTATCTCCACCCATGCTTGAGATGTTCATGGATTAAAGAACATCACTGGCTAGCTCAGTGCCACAGCCCTGACAGAGACCACAGCCAACTCCAAAACTGTCTTTCCTTTACAAATGAATAGTAGAGCCACAGAACAGGCAGAGTTCAGAGTCACAGCCGTTAAGTCAGCAGAGACTGAGCTGGGATGGAGAAGGGACCCTGGAACCCCAGTGTAGTGTTGAATAGTATGGGGATCCAACATACTCCTTATGCCAGAGCATCTCCTGGCTGTGTCCCTTAGAAAGTGGAGGCTACTCCAGAATGGAAGGCGCTCTGTCAATCCTTGGTGTTTTGCAGTGTGTTATGAAGTAGCATATGAAATGGACACTAAGCTTCAGAGCAGAGCCATAGGGCTTTGCTTCTGCTCGTGATGATTTTGTAGATGTATCCATTGGAATGGGGTTCCACAACTCTGCGTTTTGATTGGCTTTAGTTTTCTACAGTGGTGTCTATCTATTGCAAAGAGAAATTTCCTTGGAAAGGGGTGAAGACCATGTTTACCTGTGGGTATAAAGACAAATGTTTATAGATTGTTGTTAGACATTATGTTTGGTTTAGTAAATTTTGATTGCAGATTCTCTTCCAATAGCCATAACTTCACTAGCACTGAGTGCTTAGCTAGGTTTCCACTTCCCGGGTATGGCTTCCCTTTGGTTGAGTGGTCTTAAGTTCAACTAGAGAGTGGATGGTTACTGCCAAGGTATGCATGGCACTATTGCACCCTCAGGGTTATCTTGCCATGTTGGTTGTTGATATGGTTCATAGGCATCATGGCCAGGTAGGATTGTTGGTTGCCACCCTCCTTTGAAAGCTTGCATGGTGCTTTCTGGTATTATGGAAGCTAGTTCTCAGTGAGGAAACCTTCAGGTCAGTCCCAGTTTAGGGGTGTTTGAGGCCTATTTCTAGTTTGTGTTTTAAAGAAGAGTAACTCTTCGGAGAACCACCAAGTGACCTCGAACTTGAGAAGTTCTGAGAATGGTCCTGACTTCAGTTGTAATGGGGTAAGATCTTGCCTGTATTTTAATGCAACACCAAGGTCATCAACCTTTTGGAGATAGCAGAACCAATTTTAAATATAGTTTAGAGCTAAATATAGTTTAGAGCTGCCCACTCCCCAAATTGTCTCACTCCTTGGGCTGGTGGCAGGTGCGCACCACCAAGACTACATGACACACCCATGGGCGCCCTCCATTTGGGGTATTGGTTGTAAGAGGGAAACTGCTTTTGTAATGTGCTCTTGTGTGCAGAGTATGTGTATGTGCATGCCTGTGTGTGAGTGTTTATGAATGTGCAGGTCTACTTGTCAGAACGTGTGTGTGGGCATGCACCTGTCCTTGAGTGCTAGCAATCTTGGGTACGCTGGCTGTCCTCGGGTGCCAACCACCTTGGGGTTTTCGTTGTTGCTGTTGAATTTTGTTTGGAGACAGGGTCTATAACTGGCCTGGTGCTTGCCAGCCAGACTAGCTGACTATTCAGTGGGTTCCAGAAAGGCGGCCGTCTCTGCCTTCTCTGCACTGACATTCCAGTGGGTGTTATGTTTAAACACGCTCTGTGGCTCGAGCTCCGGTCTTCAGGCTTACTAGACAAGAACTTCATTGACTGACCTACCTCCCCAGCCCAATGATGACCACTTCTCTTAAAACAGAGCATGCGTCCTGACCTGCTGCACACAGCTATTTCTGCCGAGCCCTGTACAGCAGGACTGAAGACAAGCTTTCATCCCCTCGTTGTACAAGATCCATTGTCTGTGCTACACGGATTAAATATTACCAATGCTTGGGTAGGGAGCCTGCATGTGATTGCCCATGACAGCTCTTTCTCAGTTCTTTGGCGACTCCCTCTCTGCTAATCTTTGTGACAGAGAGCATTTAGCTTTGGAAACTTTTCCATTCCACAAACCAATCCCATTTTAAGGTGGAAAAGTACAGTGTTGTAACAAAGGCATTACTGTGTGTGTGTGTGTGTGTGTGTGTGTGTGTGTGTGTGTGTGTGTTATGTTGCTGCTGACTTGGAAATGTTCAAGCCTGACTCTGATACCACTGGCTTTTGAAAGGTACTGCTCGCGCAAAATACCAGACCCAATCCCAAACTGTCTGTTTACGGTTATCACGGTTCACTTCCTTAAGCCATAACTCCCCTTGCATTCTTTCTGCAGCCCTGCCCTGAAGGCTGAGCTGAGAGGCCAGGGGGTTGGGCTGCCTGGAGAGCTGCACGTCCAGAAGCATACCTGAGGGGAGCCGATGATAGGTGGGCAAAGGCACTCCCAGACTATGAGGGTCCCTCTCCTGGGAGCCCTGCTCCCCAGTCTGGAGCGCCTTGTCTTGAGGTCTTCTACCTGCTGTCTGCAGAGATTCGACTGCTGCACTCCTAAGTGAAGTAGGTAAAACACATGCCAGGACACGTGGCAGTGTGGCATGGTGGCATCTGGTTGGCATGAGTGAACAGGAGATCTGCAGCTCTGGTGAGGCATGGTGGATGTCTCTGACTCTGCACACAGCAGCCCCTCTAGCAGATCAAGTCTTCCTCTTGGTGGCAGGCTTCCCAGGGTCCCGTACTGCTGCTAAAGACAGAGAGCAGAGATGGGAGCCCGCCTTCAGCCCTGTGTGTACAGACAGATGCACCTTGAGGGGTTTGCATGGGATGTCCCCACCCAAGAGCCTGTTGTCATTTAATCTGCACGGTCATAGAGAAACAGGATTTGAAGGTGGACCCTTCAGTGAGTGAGTCATCATCAGGTCAGATGAGGTCATGAGGATAGGGCCCCATGCTGGCACCAGTAGCTTTTACAAAGGTGAAAACACAGCCAGGCTGGCATCCTTGATCTCTCTCACCACGTGCTACACACAGGCCACTGTAGAGCCCTTACCATCAGGGGCTTCCGCAAATGCTGCTCTTGCCTTGGACTTCAAACTATGCCTTCTTTATAAATGACTCAGTCTACGGTGTTGAGTTTTAGCAACAGAAATTAGACTGTGACAGGGGCATCTGCTCCGGTCCTTAACGGTCCTTAACGTAGTAGTGTGAGAGATGGTGGGACCTTTAAGAGGTGGGACTAACCGGGAGGTGGTTAGTTCACTGTACAAGGACCCTGTGATGGGACTGAGGTAGCTCTTGTGGGTCACTGTGAGTAAGTAAACTTGACACTTTCTATCCAGCATCCCATTTCACCAAGTGATATTTTCTGCCTATGTTTCTGCCACGGTGCCATCTGTCGTGAAACCTTCACTAAACGTTGCCTGTTCCATACTGTTTGTCACCCCCTGCAGACAGGGTTTCTCTGTGCAGCTCTGGCTCTCTAGAGACCATGCTGGCCTTGAAATCACAGAGATCCTCCTGCCTCTGCCTCCCAAGTGCTGGGATTAGAGGCATGTGCCACCACTGCCTGGCACTGTTTGGTCTTTTAGCCTTTGAAACAGTGAGCTAAATAAATCCCCCATGTTTCATACAATCCTCGGCCTCTGACATTTTGTTATAGTCATTGAAAAGAGACTAAGAGATTATTACTGTTCAAGAGGCCAGGAGTGATGGGCAAATGAGAGCAGGCTGAAGAGACAAGGAACGTGAGTTTCACTCTCGGTCTCCATGGTGTGCTGTCCTGAGCAAGCCCCTGTGTCTCCCTCAGCCTTGGTCTTCTCGCCTGCAAGGGTCGGAGAGTCAGATCCACTCAGGAGATGCAGCAGGTAGACCTGCTGGCTGATCTTGGTGCCCACATCCTTGTGTGATCCCTTCCTCCACACGAACTCAGGAATGGCTTCATCACTACCTTAGTGCTAGAATCACACCCAGGTGATTCTAATTTTTTTAAGGTCTTTTGGCTTCTTCCTCTGCACTTCTGTGGGCCTGAGCCCCCATATAAGAAGTTCAGATAGTTTTCAAGAGTGACCACGAGAAGTCTTGTGGGGGGGAGGGCTTTAGGACCCCAGAGAGGGCTCTAGGTCTCCCAAGTCCTGACTGAGCTCCTCCTAATGAGGTTCCAGCTAGGTAAGTGAAGTCATGCTGGGTGACTATGATTGGTGAGAGGCTCCAGGCAAGACATCACATGTCTTTGATTTCCATCACATCAGAGGGAAATGTGAGCTGAGCCCGACTCGTCCCTTGAGCCTTCAGAAAGACTAGAGCAGGCCAAGGGTTTCAAACTTTGAGTCTGGGGCAGCCTGCTATGTGACCTAAGTCATGGGATATAGTCTATAAGATAAGGACTCCCAGTTACCTAGGTAACACCGACTGGGAGGACTGGAAGGGGACATGAGACTAGTTTCCCCCAACCCTTGCAACTGTAAGGTAAGTTTATGACCCTACCTAGTGCCTGGCTCCATGCCCCTTGGCAGGTAGACTAGGTCAGGCTAGGTCACATGGGGTGGAACTCCCTGTACGCCCACCTTCACCCCTCCACAAAAGAGCAAAAGCCAGAAATCCTCCTTATTCTCCAAGGTTTTCAGCAGGGATTTGAAGGCTGTTCTCTTAGGCCTCTTCATGCAATAGATGGGGCCTGTCTCTGCCAGTGTAGCTGCCCTCTGAACCTGAAAGCGTGCTCTCTCTCCTCAGGGTCCTGACTCCTGATGCAGCGCCTCTTGGGTTTTGAAGGAAGGTCTCTCTCTCTCTCTCTCTCTCTCTCTCTCTCTCTCTCTCTCCTTCTCAGGACCCATTTTAACATTTCTGATCGGATGCTGTATCTTTCTTAATTGCTCCCCCACTTCAAGGCCCTGGTCACAGTCCCTGTGATCTCAAGGCTCTCTCCTAATAAAGTTCATTCTGGAGGGCAGGCTCCTGGCTGCTCCTTTCCAGAGCCTGCAGCAGGTGCTCAGACTCAGCTGGTGCCTTCACATGTGCAGGTAGCAGATGGTTCTACTGCGTGTGTGCCCTGACCTGTCATGGGCCCTGGCTTGTGATATCCCAGAATCTTGTCTAACTCTATGGCAAGTAGCAGAAAATGAAGGAAGTAGAGGGACTGGGGCTACGTAATACGAATCAGGAAACAGGAACCATCAACGCTAGGGTACTGCCTTCCTTTTGTGAGTTGAGGTGGCCTCCGGGACAGAGAGGTGTGCTCCCCTCCCCAAGCAGCAGCAGATAAGAGATTTCGAAACTTCAGGGGGAACCTACAGGCTGCTATTTACAAACTCAATTTAATAAATGCATGAGACAAATATTTTAAAAATCTCCCCCTTCTTCGTTCTATCTTCAACGCCGTTTGTTCTCCTCGCCCACATCAATGCTGGATGTAAGAGGGTCCGGAGAGAGCTCATGTAGATATGCCGGCCAGACAAATGTAAAACACGTTGATTTTTCTTCCTTTTTCCCTTTCGTCTTTCAACAACCAGGCCTGCCAAGCCCACTTCAAGGAAAAGGGCTGCATCATGTTAGCCCCATTTTGGAGAATGGGGGGAATGTCTTCTTTTTTTTTTTTGGTTTCCGCCTGTGGTTACCTTGCAAGGCTTCTCAGGCCCTTTGGTCCCTCTGTCGGCTGCATCCCAGCCCTTCTTGGCTCCGCTCCCCAGCACATCTGCTGTGGGCTCGGTGCCCGGTCATTGTCCATCAGCGGCTCTGTGCAGAGAGGCCTCCACAGCGGTACAGCTGGAGAGACAACATACCCAATGTACACACAGGCTCCCCGCCTGTCCCCCTCCACCCTGCGCGTCAGAAACTCAGGTTTCCTGGGAAGCCATTTGCCTTTGCAAAGCAGAAACCGTGCAGCCCCACTCCGCTGGCCGGTCTAGCCCTGCTTCCTTCTCTCAGGAGCGCCCCTTCCCACACACACAGATGTTTAGAAAACATGTGGTTTGAGATGGGGAGGAGCAACTATGAGCTTTGTAATCTGGGGTAAGAGTCTTCACTAAGTGTCATTAGAAGTCCAGGCTGCTGTACATATTGGCAGACGTGTTTACAGCTGCTCCCTTGAAGTACGAGTTAACAACTTTGCCTGGCCTAAGGCATTGCTTTCAGGATCTGCGCCGCTTCCTTCGAAGGCATGGCACTAGTTCAATATGCTACAGTCCGGCATGACAGTAAATCATTTTTTAAAGTTTCATCGAGTTGAGCCAGAGGCAAGGTATTCTTGGGTTGGATTTGCATGTCAGCCTTTTTAAAATAGCTCTAGAGTTAAAAAGAAACACACTGCAGAATACCTAGCAAGTGAGTTCACTCTTGTCGGGATCCAACACTGACCTCGGCCTGGGACCCCTTAGGTTCCAGGGAACACCGGTAACTGCTCTCTGAGGCCTACCCTGCACGCCACACTGCAGCAGGAGAGGGTGGGCAGCTGCGGCAGACCAGAGCAGAATGGAGGTCATACTCTCCCAACAATGTCACAGTTGGAGACACAGTTAACCTAGGAAAGTACAGGTGTCTGTGACCCTAAGTGATGTTTCAGGAAAGCTGTCGTCTCACTGGGCTCCGTCCAGGAGTAAGGGCAGTTCTCTCAGGAACTTTCTATCCTCTCTCTGTAGCAAGTCTTTTTGTTTGTTTGTTTTTTTTTGTTTTTTGTTTTTTGACACAGGGTTTCTCCACGTAGTTCTAGCTGTCCTGGAACTAGCTCTTGTAGTCCAGGCTGGCCTTGAACTCACAGAGATCCAGAGATCTGCCTGCTTCTGCCTCCCAAGTGCTGGGATTAAAGGCATGTGCCACCACTGCCTGGCTTCTCTGTTCCAAATCTTGTCGTTTCTCTCCTTACCATTGGAACCTCTGCCTTGACTGTATGTAGTTGGCTATACACATGTTGGTCTCCCCACAAGTGAGAGCAGGGGCCAGAATCTTGGCTTTGAATAGTCCAGGCAGCTTTGGTGCAGAGGCCCCAAATGTACTTCAAGGCACAGCTTCCAGGACAAGTTCCCTGTCCCTGTCCCTGTCCCTGCTCGGCACAGATCCACACCCATTTCCCAGCTCTTCCTCATTCCTCTGTTGTCCCAGCCCTGTGCTGCTACCTGGGGCTCTGTAGTCACAATCCAGTTCAGAACAGGCAGTCTAGAGGCAAGATGTGAGGAGAGCGGGAGTGATGGGGATTTTCTTCTCTCACAATCACTTCTAGGAAGCTTCTAGAGACCCCGGGACTGGGTAACACTGAGGGACTAGTTGTCTAAGTGGAGGGCAGTATGGTGGCTCAGAATGAGGAAGAAACACGAGGTGTGGACTGGTCTGTGGCCTGGCATGCTCAGGGCTAGAATTGCTCTCCTCCAGCATTGAGGAAAGGGGTGGAGAGGGGAAGGAAGTAAAGAAGGAAGGAGAAAACGAAGGAGGCGGGTTGATTTTTGGAGGCCCTGGTATAGAGTTTCCAGGAAAGTTTTGTGGGCTCACTATATAACCTGCCTTTGAGCCTGTCCCCTCTGAAGCTTCCTCCCAGGGCCTTGCTAGGGGGAGAAGAGGGCTGGGGAATGCTCACCCCCTAGCCTCTGCCCAGGTCTTAAGCATGTCTAATAAGGCCAGTGCTGGCTGCCTCCCAGCTCCCCAAGAGACACCACTAACCACCGAGGTTCTGTGTCGCAAGCTACTCCCAGATCGCCTCGGCTCCGGCCTGGCCTCCCCAGCTGGCTTGGCCAGTCTGGAAGCAATGACCGTGAGCAAGAGAAACTGCTTCTCAAGGGGGTTTGGGAAGGAGGACTGGGCATCCACCAACAGGGTTTGCACAGGGCTGTGGCTCCAAAGTGGATGCTTCAACTGGGCGGGTGGAGGGGGAAGTGACAGAGACAATAGGAGCCATTGTCTCCCAGGAAGCTCTGCTACACATTGCTTTCAGGGAAATTGACTCTGGGGCAGTTGGGGTCCAGTCCAACCCTGCAGCTTTATGTGATTATGTCGGCCCAGGCTTGGGTGATCCCACCCTCCCTACCTCATTAACAAGGCTGCAGGGTCCAGACGTGCCACGGGGGGCTCTGTGCCCTAATTCCTCAGGGTCTGGAGCATAGGAAGTCACAACAACAATGCATCTCGGAGCAGAAGCAGCCTGTGGAGGCAAAGGCACTTTGATGTGGCTCCCGGGTCTGATTGGGGTTGACGGCTAGGGACCGCCAGTGCTAGGGGAAAGTGGCGTAAGCTGGGTCGTGGGCTTTGGCACCTGAGTCTGATGAAGTCTAATGAGGTTTAACACATATAAACAGCAGCTTTTGTTCCGTGGGACAAAAGGCCTTGCCCGACCTGAGCCCAGGCTGGGGTTCTGGTGGCCATGCTGCTTCCTCTCTGTCACCTCTTGTCTTGCCTCTTGTGGAGGTTTAATCAGGACCCCGAGCTCTCACAGGCTCATTTCTCACTCCACCAACTTTCTAACACTTCGTAATGAGAGGGGCCAGGGCTGGAGAGCTGGGGACGGAGACAGAGCTGCGATGAGGGGAGGCAGACGGACAGTTGAGGGGCCGGGAGGAGGGGTATGTGTGTGGTGGAGATGGGAGGAGGCCCAAAGGAAGCTCAGAAAACCACAGCGGGTCTCCCGGGAACTGTGGATTGGTCTGGAAAGAAAAGAAAATAAAACAAATCCTAACGCCCTTTGTTTTCTGGGTGGCCAGACAGTAATTTCCCCCAGTCCTCTACGGTTCTGGAAAAGAAAGCGAAGGATCTATCACAGGGGTGGTTACTTAACACCTTCCACTCCTTTCTCCACCTCACAAGCTTCTCCCATCTGTGGCTTCCAACTGTTGGAGCCATGGTGACCGGGCCAAGCCCCTTGCTCTCTCCATAGTCAGGCTCCACACTTTCCACTTGTCCTGGGCATGAATCAGTGCAGCTCCTTATGCAGAATCAAGACACTGTCCTGACCTCAGTGGAGATACCGGCTTTGCTGGGCCCAGAGTGTAAACAGCAGAGGGTGGGGAGAATAAGGTCCTTGCGTCTCTTTGTCTACATCAGTTAGGGCAGGGCAGGGTGTGCTGCCTTAACAAACACCTACAACAGAGACGTGGAAAGCCCCAGTTGTTGATTTATTCTGCTGTCCATGGTGGGTCAGGGGGCATGGTTAGAGCCGAATCTAGTTATTCATAACACACCCCATGCTTTGACAGGGGGAGAGAGTTGGGGACACCCTGCTGGCAGCAAGGTGACAAAAAACAATTCTATCATGATTCTGAAAGCTAGAACCAGAAACATTTGACCTGTTGCAGTTAGCTAGTGCTGTGTAACAAATCACTCCACGACTCAGAGGCTGAAAACTTTTACCATTTATTGTCTTCCTTGGGAATTTGGGGACAGCTTAGCTGGGTAGGTCTTGCTCATGCTTTCTCATGAAGTTGAGCTCAAGAAGTGGCCAGGGCTGTAGGCATCAGAAGGCTTGACTGGGGCTGTCCAGGCTGTTTCCAAGAAGACTTACCCACGGGGCTATTGGAACAAGGCTTCAATTCCTTACTGTGTGGGTTTGTCCACTGTGCAGCCTGAGGGTGTTTGTGATGTTATTATCCAGAAGGAGGAGGGAGAAGGAGAGAGAGAGAGAGAGAGAGAGAGAGAGAGAGAGAGAGAGAGAGAGAGTGATGGGCAGGCACAAGCCTTGGAAATTTACCACTGAGGGGTTTGGCTGATTGGAACCAGGATCTCTTCCTGGTAGATTGAGCCATACCCTTTGTTCAGAAGGTGAACAAACAGCTAAACTCCCCAGAAGCTAAACATATGCTAAGCCCACAAGTTCATCAGCTCTATGCTACAGCAAACCAACAAGCCACAATCCCGTAACCCCAGGATATGGGGTTCAAGAGCCTCTGACCATCCTGGCACAACTCTGGATGGAGGTGTTAACTAACCTGTCCAGTGATGGAGAGGCCATCAGAGGCCATGAGAGAAAGCCCGATAGATAGATGGCCAGGACAGAGCGAGGGAGACTCACAGCCTACACAGCTGCTGTGGAAGATTCTCGGCTGGGGGTAGGAGGCGAGGTATTTATTAAATGTAAAGGCTGGCCTTCCTAATGCCGTGACCCTTTAATATACTTCTTCCTATTGTGGCGGCTGCTGTTGTGATATTATAAAACACCTGATACACAGGATAATTGATGTGGGACTCTGCCAAAGGGGTTCGGACCCATAGGTGGAGAAACACTAGCGGGTTTAGAAAAGTTGTCCGTGTCGGTACCTGATCTAGCAAGGGTCTGAGTTCAACTCCCAGCCCCAAAGGAAAGAAACTTGAAAGGAAGGGAAGGGGAAAGAAACAATAAGACAAGACAAGCTGTGAGGGGGCGTGTGATCCGCTTGCTGCCTTATCTTAGGTATTTGGAGAACTGGAAGGCAGGGAAGGTGCTTGGGATTCTCACCTCCTCTGGCAAGATGGTTGCAGCTTAGCTAGATTCCAGTCTAAAGTCACATTCTGTTATGGTTTAAGTAAAATGCTGCAGGTCCCTGAGTGGCTGCAGTGGGCAGCGGGCCATGAGACCACTCCGCAGGTCCCTGAGTGGGGAGTAGGGGGGAGGGCAGGCAGCAGGTCCCCAGAGCAGCGCATTTCCCCAAGTGGCTGCAATGGGCCACGAGGGGCAGTGAGTCCTAGGCAGGGAGCCACGTGGTGGGTGAGAGACCTCAACGGGGGCAGCCAGTCCCACGAGGAGAGACAGACGGATGGGCACGCCATGAGACCACTCCGCAGGTCCCGGAGTGGGGAGTGGCGGGAGGCAAGGCAGCAGGTCCCCTGAGTGGGGAGGGAGGGAGAGAGAGAGAGGAAGAGAGAGAGAGAGAGAGAGAGAGAGAGAGAGAGAGAGAGAAACAAAGAGAGGGGAAGGGGAGAAGTGGGGAGAAGGGAGAGAAAGAAACTGCCTCTGAGAAGGAGATGGAAAAGGAAGAACTCAGGCTAGAAGCTGAAGATCAGCTTGCCTCGCTGGACCTGGGAAGGGAGTGGGAGTGGCTGGTCTCTTAAAAGGATAGAGCAGACCATTGCACCTTCCAGAACGTGAACATCTGCATAGAAGGAGAATGGGGCATATTGTCCCAAAGTCAGGTAGCAAACACATAGGGTGTGGTCCACTGTAGGGAGAAGTTTGAGAATGCTGGCTATAGAGTGGCGGGTTTCCTCAAATAGCCTTAATTGTTACTTTTTGATCAAGAACTAGAAAACTTAATAATAATAATAATAATAATTTTAAAAGAGCATATGGACCTTTGGCCAAAGGAGAAGGGCTCCCGTGACTTACTGGATCCAAGATGAAGGTGCTACCAGCAACATCCTGTGGGGCTGAGCCCAGTGGAAGACTCTGGAGGTTGCCTGACCCTAAGGAAGCCTTGAGGGAATGGGTTTTCCAACAAGCCCCTCACTTTGTTTAGCCTGAGTGGGAAGTGACTTATCCCAGAAGCACCTGTCCAAAGCGCTTTCAGTATGGGCTAGCTTCCCCACATAGTCCCTTCCCTTCCACATGGTTCTTTCTGCCTTATCTCAGGCCAAGAACAACAGCGCCAAACAAAAGCTGTCCGAAATCAGAAACCAAAATCGATTGCTCATCATTTTACGGCGTTTATTCAGTATTTTGTAGCGTCAACAGAAAGCTGGTTAGCTGAACCAGGAAATACCAAATTGCGCATAGAACATAGAGGAGACCGATGTACCGTGGTGGCCACACAAAGGAAAGCACCCTGCAGTAGCAGGGCCAGCCGAATCGCAGACCAATGGAATTGCGATCTCATCATCCTTGGGGAATCTAAATCACCAGCCGGGGCGTGGCTTGCTTTCGTGCTCGAGAGCCTTTAGAGGCTGGAACTGTTCTCATACTGGCGCATTCACAGGTAAGGTGAATAGCAGGGCTGTGTGAGGACCCCAGAGATGTAGCTTAGAACTAGTGTGCTTGTCTAGCATGCTCAAGACCCTAAGTTCAAACTGTAGCCCTGGCAAAGAGAAAACGGAAAGATGTGTTCCCTTTATATGTCCTATGTCTTCGGAGGAGAACGCAAGTGCTCAGTGGTTTTGCGGGATCTTTCTGGAGTGTTCAAAGACATTTTTCATTAACAGTGAGGAATTGATTCCCCCACCCACTGGCAACCAAACAGAATAAGCACACAGGTCACGTTGCCTCCTGGACTGAGACCTTTCCAAGTAATTTTAGGGAACATAACATTCCATTCTAGAACCTTCTCTTTTCTAGGAGGGACCCCTCTCCCTTACCCTATGCTGAGGTCTGAGCAGCAGCAAACAGTCTCAACTTTGAGATGTCCGAGCCTCGAGTTTCCATTCCAGTCTGGCACCCTGGCTATTGGCTACAGGACGTGAATGGCTAAGCTACCAAACCAGGAGAAAACGGTGACATGAGAGGGCCTCTGGCCAGGCTTGTTTTTTGTTTTTTCCCTAAGTTTTGAAAAGACCTCCCTCAGTCACTTCATGGTTATTAGGTATGTTCAAAAACTGCCTAATTATATATTTAAAAAAGAAACCCAAGAAAGTAAATTCAAGAAAATGTTGTGTCCATCTTCTGGATAAATAAAAAATAAACGTGTGGTTATGGGCTTTAAATAAAGGCGGTTTATATTTTAAAATGCCTAATTATATATCAGCTTGAGGAATTTCTGCACATCGCGGGTAAAAATAACACGCGGAGTACATTAACCCCGGACGATATAAATACACGATATATAAAACAGCCTTTCTTCTGGTCCTGCGCTGAGTCCCGGTCAATAGGACGGCGTTTCCTTCACATCAGCATTCGCAGTGTCTGTGTGAATCTTCTTGGCAGAACCTTTGTGAAAGAGCTCACAGAGCAACAATACATCTCAAGAACCAGAATGTTTTCTTTTTCTGATGCTTTTGATAACAACCTTTTATCCTCCGGGCCCCACTTCTACCCCAGACAGCATTTCTTCCATCAGGGTGGGTAAAACGTGGACCCCTCACTGGTTTCTTATTGTTCCTATAAAATCTATGTCACGCCTACAAGCCCAGAAAACGCCCCCATGAGAAGCGCTGCCACGTCCCTCTCCTGCCAGGTTCTGTGATATCGGATATGACATGAAAACTAAGAAAGCAGGGAACACAGAAACACTGGGAAACAAAATCTGTATATTTTATTTCAAAGGGGAGCTCTTCATTAACGTCCCTTTCGGGTCTCGTGAGACGCGATGAACACGGGTGCACTTTTAATCAAGGAAATTAAACCTGCTTTAGAGTGGGATGAAGCTGCCGAAATGCGCCTGCCAAAGAGAGCAGCTTAAGTGAATGAAAACACACTTGCTCCGTGAAACCTGACACTGAGCAGGAAACGATGGGTCCCCCCCCCCTGTGCCTCCCCCCATACCGTCCTACAGGGGGTCTCTGCAGGCAGCGCCCTTCGCCCTGGTTCCGAAGCAAAGCGGAGTGCTTTCAAACACGCAGCCAGGCACGGGTGCGGAGATGCATGGATGAAGGACCAGAGCCTCATAAGCTGCTGCACCCGGGTTTCTGTCCCTCTTGAAATGCACCGTGTATTTTATAGTCATTAAAATCTTTTTTAATTATTCAAAGTAGTCATAGTTCATCAGGAATGCCCTTTCTTATCTTTCTGGCTAAAGGATGTGTTTATTGCTTTGTTTTCTTTAATTAGCATCTAAGATTGTGTGAGGACTGATTGGCTGGTTATTGGTTACTTGATTAATGATTGATTTGTGTTGGGCACCCAGGCTTTGCCTATGCTTGGCGAGATGGAGCTACTGTTGAGCTGTATTCCCAGTCCTTGATTTCTTTTATCATTTTTTCAATGATATATGATATGATATTAAATATGATATGATATTAAAATTAGCACAAAGACAGACTATACTTTATTTGCTGCCATTTGGCATAGAGAGAAACCTATGTTCTCATAACAGTTTTCGATGCTCATTCGAAAATGGGCATTTTATTGGCTATTTGAAATCTCTCGTTATGTAGGCCAATGACTGTCATTATGACACCTCTTTTTAACTTGTCTGTCCTGGCATCTTCAGAACGTGTGGGGAAAAGGCCTTTTCAGGCCTCCCCTGGGGCTGTCTCATCACCTCTTCGTGCCTGGCTCCAGGACACCGCAGTATGCTCGAGGGTCTAGGATATGATGTGGCAGGAACACCATTCAGTTATTAGGATAACATGGAGTGAGACCCTAAGATGACTAAGCGTGAAGGTCCTTTCTAACAAAGACCTGAGGTTAGATCAAGACTAACTAATATGAACAAAACTGGGCTATGATCTTCAAAAAGTTCCATTGCTGTCATAGCTATCTCTGTCTTGGGACGTCCCCTGCTTCTCCTGCTGGCCTCTCAGAAAGGCAGGCCACAGACGTGGTTGTTCACACGTCACCCTGAGCTCTACACCCCTCTTTGATTCCCTTCTGTCCCCATTGAACCCTTGGCCTCTTCTGTGACTGCTGCATGAGTCTGCAGAAGAAGCAAGGAAGGGCTCTCTTCTGGGACGTGAATGGTTTGAAGCGCAGACAGAGCCCTGGGCTTCCTTGCTTCTAAGCGAAGTGTCCACATGCATGGGCTGATCCTGCATAGAGTGGCTGCCTCTCACACTCAGTCTTTGCAGAGCCTACAGTCTTCCAGCTAACCGCTCTAGAGGATGGGAGAGGGCTGGGGTAGAGGGCAGACTCCAGGCTGCTGTTTCTCAGTCGTCCGCGATCCTTTCTCGTCTGTCCCCTAAACGCTGTACCAGAGTGCTTTATGGCAGCTTGGCCCTTCTGCAGGGATGCAAGGCAGCTTATCCTTTATCCACACCCTGCTGCAGGAAACTGGGCGAAACACAGCCAGGAGGCAGCATGGGGTGGCTCGTCCCTCCAAAGACAGGGGTTCTCAGAGCCCCCTCTCCGCTGTGACTGCCCTGGATAACATGTTCCAGGTGTCCGACCTCAGAACAAAGAAGCTTTTCTCTGTGCCTGAGAATGGAGCGTCCTTACTGGTTGCATAAGGGTTCCTCGAGATGGTAATATTTGGTTACAGTAAGATCTGTTAATTCACAGGAAACCCAACAGAGGTGCCTGTAATTTGATTCGTGTAGTAACTGGGAAAACTGAAAAGCAGGGAACAGGGGTGAGAGTTTGGGGAGGTGGAGACTGTATTCAACCCGCTGAACTTACAGGACAACCTACAGCTTCCTGGCACCTCCCGCAGTTATGGTCAGCTACTGCAAGCTGATGCAACTCAAAAGTGTAACACCCCAAACAGTTCCCATCACCCTCACGAGTCCATCTGCTACTGACTTTCTAGTGATGGCTAACGTGCAACTCTAAAGACCAGACAAAGAGTGTTACCCAAAGGAATGGAATCCGCAGCTTAAGAACTTCAAGAGCCCGGCATAAGAACAGACAGGAGGACCAATGGAACCAAACTGAAGACCCGGATATCAATCCACACATCATCGAACACCTGATTTTTGATAAGGAAGCAAAAAATATCAAATGGAAAAAAGAAAGCATATTTAACAAGTGGTGCTGGCATAACTGGATATCAACATGTAAAAGAATGAAAATAGACCCATATCTATCACCATGCACAAAACTCAAAGTCCAAATGGATCAAAGACCTCAACATAAAGCCAGACACACTGAACCTTATAGAAGAGAAAGTGGGAAATACACTTGAACACATTGGCACAGGAGACCACTTTCTAAATATAACCCCAGCAGCACAGACACTGAGAGAAACAATTAATTAATGGGACCTCCTGAAACTGAAAAGCTTCTGTAAAGCAAAGGACATGGTCAACAAGACAAAAAGACAGCCTGCAGAATGGGAAAAGATCTTCACTAACTCCACATCAGACAGAGGTCTGATCTCCAAAATATACAAAGAACTCAAGAAATTAGACACCAAAAGATCACATAATCTAATAAAAAAAATGGAGTACAGACCTAAACAGAGAACTCTCAACAGAGGAATCTAAAATAGCTGAAAGACACTTAAGGAAATGTTCAACATCATTAATCATCAGAGAAATACAAATCAAAACAACTCTGAGATTCCATCTTACATTTGTAAGAATGGCCAGGATCAAAAACACTGATGACAACTTATGCTGGAGAGGTAGTGGGAAAAAAGGAACACTTCTGCATTGCTGGTGGGAATGCAAGCTGGTACAACCCCCTTAGATGTCAGTGTGGTGATTTCTCAGAAAATTAGGAAACAACGTTCCTCAAGACCCAGTAATACCACTTTTGGGTATATATCCAAAGGACGCTCAATTGTGCCACAAGGACATGTGCTCAACTGTGTTCATAGCAGCTTTGTTTGTCATAGCCAGAACCCGGAAGCAACCTAAATGCCCCTTCATCAAAGAATAGATAAGAAATATGGGGTACATTTACACAATGGAGTACTACACAGCAGAAAAAAATAATGACAGCTTGAATTTTGCAGGAGAATGGATGGAGCTAGGAAACATTATATTGAGTGAGGTAACCCAGACACAGAAAGACAATTATCACAGGTACTCGCTCACAGGTGGTTTTTAAACATAAAGCAAAGAAAACCAGCCTACAAACCACAATCCCAGAGAACTTAGACAACAATGCGGACACTAAGAGAGACTTACATAGATCTAATCTACATGGGAAGTAGAAAGTAGAAAAAGACAAGATCTCCTGAGTAAATTGGGAGCATGGGGACCTTGTGGGAGGATTGAAGTGGGGAGGGGAAAGACGAGGGGAGCAGAGAAAAATGTAGACCTCAATAATTATTAAAAAAGAAATATCTAAAGAGTAAAAATAAATATAACATGTCAAGCTGCTATAAAAAAGAACTTAAGAGCCAGGATGAAGAAATGCCTCAAAGGCTAAGAACACTTACTTCTTTGGCACTGAACTTGGATTCAATTTCCAGCACCTCCATCAGGTGGCTCACAATGGCCAGTGACTCCAGTTCCTGAGGAGCCAATACCCTCGAGCAATGGAGAATATGATGGGGAAGCTCACCAATCACATTCTGTTTAGGGTGTGTCCTCCCCCCCTACTCCCCCACCCCTGGGGCCAAAGAAAAAAAATAAAATTCCAGGTGTGCTTGACTCTGCCCTTTTGTTCCCTGTGCTTCTGGATTGCTGGAACCCTAGTTTTGTAAGTTCCCTTTCTTCTGTTTATTAAAGCTAAATATTTTATATTAAGCTAGTCTGGTTAATTCTAACTACCGATCGACCACACTCTTCAAGAATATCTGTGAACACTTGGTTCATATATATGCGCAAAGGCACACGTGCACAAATAAAAATAATAATTTTAAAAAGAAGGTCAGAGATCAACTGTTGTAGACTTTCTGGGGAGATACTATGGTATCTGGGAGAACATCTGTCTACAAAGTGTATTGTAGCACGAATAATAAAAACCGAAAGACAGATATTGGTCTTCAACCTGAAGACAGAGAAACAAGGCAGCCAAGCCACTAGAGAACTCTTACTTCTATGGCATCTTCAGACTGAAAGCGAGTTCCTGTCTCATCCTGCCTTATATTCCTCTCTAGTGCTGGTATTAAAGGCAGGAACTGCCACCACCCGGCTTCAATCTAACTAGTGTGGGTGCTGGGATTAAAGGTGTGAGTCACCACTGCCTGGTCTGGTGTGTCTGTTTTGTGTTCTGGTCTTCAGGCAAGATGTATTTATTAAAATACAAATGAAATATCATTACATTTCTCCCTTTTTGTCTAAAATTTAAAAAGTCTGTAATTAATATAAGACAAACTATATACAGTAAGTATAATAACTATATACAATATATAGGCAATAAATACACCAAAAATGTTCAGTCCATTTGCATTTAACAAATTCAAAGAAAATACTCTATATCTAGCCTATTTTTGATGAGTCCAAAATTTTGTACCTAATTTACTTTCTATCATAACTTGCTTTCTGCATCAGATAAACAAGGAAAACTATAACTATCTAGTTTTCAATTCCCCCAGAGACCCAAGAAGGAAATAATATTAACTAAGTAACCAGGAAGTGAAAACAAGTAACTTCAAAAAAATATCAAAAATGACAGAGACAGCTGGCTGCCTAGACAGTCACCCAAAGTTCCTCTGCAACTATGGGACAAGCATCTTCAGCCTACAGGCTTAGCAACAGATTTTTCTGTGAAGCGGGATATTCTGAAGGGTTGTCCCACCCCTTGTCTTGACAATGATTGGCAGTCATTCTCTTTTGTGTCCTGTTTGTCCAATTAGGACAGCAGTTGCTGACAATTGTCAGCAGTTGAGGCAAGGGCATTTTCTTACTTAGTGACTTACTTTTGTCACAAAGAAAGTAAGCTTCATGTGGAGTTTCTTTGATGACCATTATCTTCTCTGAAGTAGACTGGTGCTGTCAGAAGCAGACATGTCTCCATAAAGAAAGAACCTAGGTTATTAAAACATCTTAAATGCCATATTCTGTAGATCTCTGAAGTGTCTGAAGATGACCTGTCTAACTAAAATATCTTTGTTTATCCTTTAAAACATACCTAATAGGACTACAATTTTGATTATAACCTACATTTCTTTATTATTTTAAACATTTGGTAATAATCTTCAAGGACTAAAAATTTGTATTATATTGTTAAATGGGTTGTATAGGTACAACATCTTGAACAAAAGTAGAAATATATACAGTATGTTTTAATAAAATTAAGCTCAAATTTGTATCAATATACAAAATCTGTATACAATATACAAAAATAATATTCAATGTAAAACATTTAAAACTAGTAGCTGCTTTTTAAAAAACTAGATTCAATAATCTATGTTTTTATCTTCTCATATCTCTATCCTCCTTTTTTTCTTTTCAGAGTAAATTAAATAATCTACCCTTTATCCTATCATATCTATATCCCCCTTTTCCTTTTCAAAATAAGAATTCTGAATCTAATCTTCTTTGCTTAATTTTCCTCCTGGTCATAACCAATAATAACTGGTTACCAACCCCCCTAACAATGATAAATATCTATAACCTATTGAACAACCAAAAACCACACACCCCACCTCTTGGGAATGTGGGCATCATATTCTTAAATTACTTCTTGCTGTCTGGGGGCAATGGTATCTTTAGGGGAAATCATTTAAAAAAATTGGGTTAATTGTTATGTTCTGTGAAGGGTAACTGTATCATTTGCTGCCCAGTCTCTGCATAATGGGAAAGTCCAGGGCTTGTCTCAAGTCCTGGCTAGAATAGTCTTTTAGGCTAGATCATCTCAGCTAGCCACCTCAAAATTATTCTGAGCAGTTTGTACCCCAAAGCCAATCTTAAGTGGTGTTTTGCACCTTAATGGTGTTATCAAAGTCCTGGAGGAAATGTCATTGTGGACCCCATTCTCCTTATGAAGACTTCAAAGGTCACTATTGGACATACTCATGGTTCACTGCAGAAAACTGATAGAGACTCAAACTGAAATCATGTAAAGGAAGGTAGATGAAACCTTTTTCTAGAATTAGTTAATACTCAATATGACCATTAATATCATGACAAAATGTTTAAAATATATATTCTTTTGTTTTGTTTTTGTTTTTTCAAGACAGGGTTTCTCTGTATCTTTGCAGCCTATCCTGGAACTAGCCCTTGTAGACCAGGCTGGCCTCAAACTCACAGAGATCTGCCTGCCTCTGACTTCTGAGCACTGGGATTAAAGGTGTGAGCCACCACCGCCCAGCTAGAACATATATTCTTAAGAAGAGCTGTTAGGGTCAATGTAAAATGAAAAGATTATGAGATTAGTTGCAATAAAATAGTTTTTAAATTTTTATTTTTTTCCTGCCTCATATCAGGTGGGTCTTCTGACATGAAGCAGAGATTTTGGATTTCACTTTAATATGCATGCGTGGGTTTAGAGAAGGAGAGAAGCACACTCCACGTTCAAAGCTATCTTTAATCTTTAATTGGACTGGGACTACAAAAGGACCATTTGCAATTTATGACTATAGAGAACAGAAGAGATGAACATTTGGGAAGATTTATAAAATTTTATCCTGTTGGAAATGAGATATACCAATAGGTCAGTTTACTCCTTTTCTTGGGATACTTTTTCTGGATGATTTGTCCTTTTTCTTCAAAGGAAAATGAGATGTCTCATTTGTCCAATGATCTTCAAATTCCTTGGCTGGAAATCTTTATTCTACTGAAAAGAAAGAAATAAAGCCCTTCCCCAAACCTAATTTCAGGGAGATTCTCTTTTGGAAAGTCATATCTAATCAAATGAAAAGCATTTGTCAGTTTTATAGGTTAGTTTAGATTAAATGGCCATACTGTTTGATAAACTATCATCTCTCCTAATTAAGAGGTATCTCTTGTTCTAATCAAACCTTTATCAATTTTGATGGTATCCATAGCTTTTCTTCTCCTGTGGAAACAAAAGCAAGGCCCCTTCCCCAATGTAACACAAGCCCTAGTTTCCTTTCTGAGGTCAGTACACCTTTAAAGTATATTGACCGATTTAAATCTGTGGTGTTTTTCTACTGTCCAAAGTCTCTCTACAGCTGTTGTTCCTTTCTCATTAGCGTTTAGAAAATTCAAAGCTAATAAAGCATTATGCAATTGATTTCTGGGGGTATTTGTCATCCCTTCCTGTTTATTTAGCATATCCTTTAGAGTTCCATTTGATCTTTCTATAACTGCCTGCTCTGTAGGATTGTGTGGTATAACTGCATTATGCTTTTTATTATCATAAGCAAAAAAACCTTTTCATTTCTTATAGACATATGCTGGACCATTGTCTGTCCTTGTTTGTACAGGTATACCCATGATGGCCATAACTTCTAGCAAATGTGTAAATACTGAATCAGCCTTTTCAGAACTCAAAGCAGTTGCCAATTGAAAACATGAATCAGTACCAACGGTGTGTTATACATAGTTTAGTTTTCCAAATTCTACAAAATGGAATACATCCATTTGCCAGATTTCAATCCTTTGAGTACCCTTTGAGTTGCTTTCTGTAGGTAATGGTGTTTGGTTGTATAAAGAACAAGTAGGACATTTCCTTATAATTTACTTGGCTTATTGCCATGTGATGGAATAGTCTTTTCTTTTTAACCTTTGCTATTGACATGATGTTTTTTTTAAAAGAAATTCTGAGGCCTTCAGCACATTTCCAATCAATAATTTATCAATTTCTGCATTACCTGTGCTAGAAGACTTGGCAGACCCACATGGGATCCGATGTGTGTTACATATGGGATGATTTCTATTTCTGATTGTATTTTGTGACTGAATAAATAATAAAGTCATTTCTCTATCATCTGGTATAAATTCAGTAGTTTCAATATGTAAAACAGCTCTTTCTGCATATTGCAAATCAGTAATTAATATTCCTTAAAAAATGCTGGCGTGCCCCCGAGTGGCCTGCCCAAGATCCCCAGGCAGCAGGCTCGCAGAGCAGCCGGGAGCCAGGCAGAGATGACTGCCAGAGCGGTGCAGATTCCCCGCGGCAAGAGGCAGAGCGATGGTTCATCCCAGACAGGCTGGTGCTGCCATGTAGCCCCGGGAGAGTCACCCAAGCGGGCGGGTGAGCAGGCGGCGGATAAAAGGTTTACAAGACATAGTAAACAGACATAAAGCTGAACATAAAGCTGAACATTTATTACTTAATAGAGAGAGAGAAAGAGACAAAAAGACAGAGACAGAGAAAAAAGAGACAGAGACACGTGTGCACACACCAAGAGAGAGAACAGAAAGAGGTCAAGATGGCGAGGAGAGGTCAGAAGTCACTGGGAGTGGGCGTGGCTTGCCCCTTAAAGGGACCAGAGACCAAAAGAATAACAGTGACTATGTTGAGAGGTTCTTTAAAATCCCTTAGTACCATGAGAATAACATAAAATTCTGATTTTTGGACAGAATAATAAGGGCTTTGATCCACTTTACTGAAATTTTCTGACTTGTAACCTGCCTTTCCTGATTTATTTGCATCAGTATAGAATGTAGGGGTTCCAGTTATTGGTTCATACAACGAGAGGAAGGGCCCAGTAAATTCTCTGTATAAGTTGAATTCTCTTGTTTTTGGGATAGTTGTTGTTAATCTCTCCCAAAAAATTACTGTGAGCTTTGTTAGGGCTTACTTTCTGCCCATATTTGTGAATTTCTCATTATTAAAATGTACTATAAATTATTCTGGGCCCATTCTGTCTATTCCACAAAGTCTCAATTTTCCTTTTATAATTAACTCAGAGATCTTTTCCACACAACTTTTAAATTTTTTTACTCAGTTTACATGGTAAAAAGTTACATTCTAAGATAATATCTTCCCTCTGCATTAAAATTTCTGTAGGGGGATGTTTGGAGAGTAATATAATCAGAATGCAGTTAAGATTTGAATATACACAATCCTTAGGTGCCTTCTGTAATTTCTCTTCAATCAAAGCCAATTTTCTCTCAGCTTCAGCTGATAATTCCCTGGGACTATTTAAGTTCTTGTCACCATCTAAGGTTTTGCTTAAATTAATCAGGACATCAGTACCTGTCCTAATAGTACCATAGACGGGGAATGTCTCCTAGCAATCTTTGGAAGTCGTTAAGAGTCTGCAATCGATCTCTCCTAATTTGCACTTTTGGGGTCTAATTTTTTGTAAACCTATTTTATAACCTAAATAATTAATAGAATCTTCTCTTTGTATTTTTTCAGGAACAATTTATAATGCCCAACAAGGCAAAATTTTCTTTTCTTATTCAAACATTTTTTTCCTATAGTACCTACATTTGAATCAGACAGCAAAATGTTGTTCATGTAATGGTAAACTATAGATTCAGAAAATTGCTTACATATCATTTCCAATGACTGACTTATAAAATATTGGCACAGGGTGAAGTTATTTAACATTTCCTGTGGGAGACCCTTCTGTTGATATCTCTTAGCAGGCTGAGAATTATTATAAGTAGGCACAGTGAAGGCAAAATTTTCTCTGTCTTTTTCTTGGAAATGTGTAGTGAAGAAACAATTTTTAAATCAACAACTATAAGAGGCCATCTTTTAGATAATAGGAAAGGCAAGTAAATTCCGGACTGTAGAGAGCCTATTGACTGAATCACCTTATTAACAGCTCTTAGATCTGTTACTAGTCTCCGTTTTCCAGATTTCTTTTTAACAACAAATATAGAAAAATTGCAAGGATTGGTTGATTCTTCAATATGTTGAGCATATAGTTGTTCCTATATCAGCTGTTCTAAAGTCCCCAGTTTCTCTGCTGTTAAAGGCCATTGCTTAACCCATATAGGTTTGCCCATTGACCATTTTAAAGTTAGGGCTATTGATGCTTTTGAAATAACAACAGCTGTTGTGCCCTGTTTTTGTACAACATGAATGGCCAGTAACCATTCTTTATAATATCTTATAATATTTTTCCCAGAGACGTACATTAGTTTATGTTTTGTTTCTAAGATTGGAGGAATGTTAATCTGAGTAATCCATGGCTGTAATAAATCTCATCCCAACACATTCATTGCTATATTAGCCACATATGGTTTTAATGTTCCTCTCTGTCCCGACCCTATACATTTGACTCATCTTGTGCTCTGCTTTACCTGAAATAAAGTTCCAATCCCTAAAAACCGAACCTTTACATCCTGAAGAAGCCAATTTGTATGCCAAGATTCTGATAAAATTATTGATATATCCACATCTGTGTCTATCAGACCTTCAATGACAATGCCATTTATTTGTATTTTTAATTTTGATCTTTGTTCATTTATAGAACCTTGCCAAAATACTCATTTTATGGTTTTCCCTAAGCTTTCTGTTCTCTTTTCTATAGCTGTTCTGTTATCCAGAGCAGTATGGCTTCTTACAATAGGAGTTAGGTTCTTTAATTGCTCTGGGAAGGAATTTCCTCTATGAAGGCAGGAAACAACTGAACTGGATTTGGCACAAGGGCCTGCAAAAGGCCCCTCATGGAATTTCCCAACTGCAAAGGATTATTGTGAATATCTCTTGTTGATCTATATTCATTAGTCCGATGCCTACCTTTGCCACTCTTCTGCCATAATCCAGAAGGGGGAGCATTCTGAATGGATTAGTCTTAGAAAAAAAAACATTGTTTCTAGGAACACCTTGTCTACAATCCTTTTTAACCTGGCGTGGTAGTGGCACACACTTTTAATCCCAGCACTTGGGAGGCAAAAGTAGGCAGATCTCTGTGAGATCAAGGCTAGCCTGGTCTACAAAAGCCAGTTCCAGGACAGGCTCCAAAACTACAATAGAAACCCTGTCTCAAAAAAAAAAGTTGTTTCTAGGAACACCCTGTCTACAATCCCTACTAAGGTGACCTTGTTTGCTACAATTATAACATTTGACATTTTGAATTTTTTGTAAACCTCTGGAAATCGTCTCTTCAATTCATGCATCATTATGGTCATGAGATTCAATATTAATTGCATCTTAAATTTATTCCTCCAAAGGTGCTGACCTTGCCCTTAATGGCCCAGTTATATTCTTACACAGAGAATTGGCATTTTCAAAAGCCAGAGATTCACTTATTAGCCTAACTTCTGAATTAGGTATCATTCTATTTACTGCTGAAGTCAATCTTTGTAAGAAATCCATGAAGGCTTCCTTTGGGCCCTGTATAACTTCAGTAAATGACTCAATTCCCCCCTCCCCCTTTCTCCAATTCTGTGCTAAGCACTCAAAGCTGCTGCATGGTGTAAATCCAGGGTGTGGTTATCACATACAGCTTGCCTTTCTATATTAACATAATCCTCTTCTCCAAGAATTTGATCTTGGGAGATTTCCCTACCTTTAGCTTTACTCCATAATTTAATAATCTTATCCTCTTCTCTGAACCAGGAACTCCATTGTAATTGTGGACCAGCCTCTGAAACACTTTCCATCAATTCTATTCAGCTGTTAGGGATTCTATTACAAACTGACCACGAGTTTAATACTTGCTTGCCTCATAAAAGGTGAATGCATGCCATATGAGACTATTGCTTTCTTGATTCTCCTTAAATCGAACAATGGCACAGGAGTCCAGTTAGCTGTAACAGAATCTCTGCCATTTGGCAATTCCTGTAAGGTTACTGGATATATTAAGGTCATTTTTTCTGAAACTTTAGGCCAGTCTCATACTGCAACACTGAAGTTGGTTCTTCATTAAATTCCTCTGTTTGAATTTGAATATCTCTGTAATCTATTTATTAAGTTTTTCTAAGGCCTATATCTTAGTACTCAGATTAACCAACATTTCTAGTGATAAGACAAAAATGGTAAATCTGATCATGTTTACAATTGACTTTACATAAATCTAAATTAGATATCCCCTCATTTAATCATTCCATTGTCAAACTGTCTAGCCTGGCCTCTGTGGCTAACTGGCGTGGCTGCTGGGATTAAAGGTGTGTGCCATCCCTGCCTGGCTTGTATAGCTGACTACTGTGGTGTTTTGCACTCTGGTTTTCAGGCAAGCTTTATTTATTAAAATACAAATGAAATATCACTATAGTATATGTGCTGACTTGAAAGAGCGTAGGTTTTTCTAAACATATCCTTTGAATTCCTATTTTCCAGGGAATTTTATTTATAAATTTGTTAAATTAATCAAATACATTTGGACACTAGTATAAATTACCAAAGATTCATGACAACATGCACTGAATGAAGACAGTTACTCAACTAATGATGTGCATACAAGGTATAAAATCAAATTTATTGGAATACACTTCATCCAAGTTCAAAATTATTTAAAACAACACACACACACACACACACACACACAAACACACGAGTGTATGATTAGTCAAGATTAGATAGATTCCTAGATCTGACCATTTATGTCTTTAAACACTTCTGAGAAACTGTCTCTTCTCTGTTTTCTGGACACAGTGTAGTGGTTGCATATATGAACCCACAGCGATTGTGGCAAGGAGGCAGAAGACCTGATAAAATTCCAGCATAGAGGGAGGCAGATAGACAGGGAATCCCACCAGCAGCTGAGAAGTTATCAGCATCTGAAAGTCACTGAGACGGGGAACTTAATTTTCTTTAGTGATGTGACTCCTAGTAGGCTGGCCACATGTGAGGGCAGGCCCCACTACGAAGACTAGCTGGGAAACACAAACTGGTCTCAAAGTGCGGGAAAGAAGAAGAAAACTCAAATTCAAAGTTGAGTGGGAAAGACTGGGAGAATGGAGAAGGTGGTTATGAGTGGATGTGTTCAAGAAACAGTGTATCAATTTCTTAATGAATCAGTGTATCAATTTCTTAAAGAATCAATTAAACTATTGCTTTAAAAGTGGCTGTTCCTGGCTACCAGGCCAGGCAGTCCAGGGCAGAAGGCGAGGGCTTTATTGGCTCTGGTTTTCTATGCTGGAGGTGTCCAGGGTCAATTTCTCCAAAACAGAATGGTGACAACATCCAAAAGTCTTAAAAACCCCTAGGAGACATGCAGGCTGGAAAATGAGAGCTGTCCATTGAGGACCCACGCTGGTGAGTAGGTGGCTTTACAGATAGACGACTGTCTGGGGTAAGAGCTAGGGCCTGAGACAGCATACAAGGAAGTTCAGACAGGGTGCGTAAACCGCAAACGTGGGCATCTGGAGTCCCAGGAACTTCTCAGTGCACCGTCCTAGCCTTCCATCTCCACCTCTGCTCTCTAGGGCTATTTCACACGGGTTGGTTGCGATGGTCTAGCCAGGGGCACCTCCCTCAGGCCACAAGGGCTGTCTGTCACAGGGAAATCATTGGCTAGTGACTGCTGAGAGATGCTGAACCCAGCTTTCCAGAACTGCTTGCTACACAGCACGGAAGTACTTGAAAACACTCCACAACTGCCTACTCCTCCCCCCGCCCCTCCTGCCGACTCTACCTAACTGTTAACACGTTAATCTTTCCGCCCTAGACTTGTTTGGAATTAAGTCTCCCCAGGAGCTGATGCTGACTGCTCTACTTCTCCCTCTTTCGTGGTTCTGGATCTTGGGAGGCTGTTTGTGTACCCTGTCTTTCCTTTTTGCCATGGATGAAATACACTGATCAATTATAGTTATGGGCGCAATTATACTACATTATACTACCATACCATAAAAAGTATCTAATTATATTATAATATGTTATCATATTGTCCTAGTTAGCTTTTTCTTGCTGTGATAAAGCCCATGACAAAAAAAAGCAAGTTGGGGAGGATAAGTTTTACTTTCAGTACATGTCCTGATCGCAGGAGATCTTCAACCAAAATCAGGGCAGGAACTCAAAATAGGAACCTGGAGGCAGGAGTAGAAGTAGGGCCATGGAGGGGTGCTGCTTACTGGCTTGCGCTACATGGCTTGCTCAGCCTGCTTTCTTATACATTCCAGTACCACCTGCCCAAGAATGATACCACCCACAGTGGACGGAGACCCCCCCCATCAATCACTAATCAAAAAGATTAAAAAAAGTCCCCACAGTCTTGCCTATAGGCCTTATTCAATGGAAGAATTTTCTCAATGGAGGCTATCTCTTCCCAAATGACCTGAGTTTGTGTCAAGTTGACAAAAAGTTAAACAGTATACACATCTAATTTATTATTCTATCATATATAACATTAGTCATTATCTGTCAATATGGACTTCTCAAAATCTCTAAACATTAGGAAAATACATAGATGCTTCATATTTTTATTTTCAACTTTGTTAAAATTATAAAAACTGTTAAAAGGATAAGCGTTATTTTTTTCTGTTCGTGGTTTAATTTTATCTTCCATGACACCAGGCTTTGGTAGCCATCATTCCTTTCTCTTCCCCTGAGATCAACTCCTTTAGGAAAATTATATAGCAGTGAAATCATGCTACATTTGTATTTTGAGCCTTGCATTTAAAAAAGAAAACAATTGGAATTCAATGGGAATATCCAATGTGTCATTATAACATCTATTTACATAGATGTTGACTATTAACTGTGTTCCTTTCCCTCATCATTAAAATAAGAAGAGTTGCTGGGCACCCCTACCCTCCTGTAGTTTCAGCATTTGAGGGTGGATGCAGGAGGATCAGGAATTTGCTACACAGAATTTCAGGCCAACTTGGACATTGTACAGGCTGGTTTTGTGGATCAACTTGACATAAACTAGACACATCAGGGAGGAAGGAGCCTCAGTTGAGGAAATGCCGACATGAGATCCACCTGTAAGGCATTTTCTCAATAAGTGAATGAATGGGGAGGGTCCAGCCCATGGTGGGTGGTTTTGTCCTTGAGCTGGTGGTCCTGGGTTCTATAAGAAAGCAGGATGAGAAAGTCATGGGGAGCCAGTAAGCAGCACCCCTCCATGGCCTCTGCATCAGTTCCTGCCTCCAAAGCTTCTGCCCTGTTTGAGTTCCTACCCTGACTTCCTTTGAGGACGAACAGCAATGTGGAAGTATAAGCCAAATAAACCGCTTCCCTCCCCAACTTGCTTTTAGATCATGGTGTTTCATCGTAGCAGTAGAGACCCTACGACAGGCTACACAAGACTCTTTCTCCAAAGCAAACGTGGTGTAGACAAATCCTTCCCCCATTTTCAGCATGAAACTGGTGCACACCTGTGTCTCCCTATCTATACCCATGCTTTAATAGCAGCCACCTTTGCTTTCCTGTATGTGTGCCCCGGTGAGACCTTTAGAAACTAAATGGCAGGGATCTTACCGCTCTTCTTCTGAAGTCTTCTGCATGAGTCCTGGCATAGGTGAGTAGCACAGGCCTCCTGTGATGGCGAAGACGGTGTCCCTTAGCTTCTGTTTCATCCCCTAGAACAGTAGGTCTCAACCTGCGGGTTGCAACCCTTTCACAGGGGTTGCCTGGGACCATCAGCAAATACGGGTGTTTCCATTATGATTCCTAAGAGTAGCAAAATCACAGTTATCAAGTAGCAGTGGAAATAAATTTCTTGTTGAGGTCACCAAAACACAACTGTATTAAAGGGCACAGCATTAGGAAGGTTGAGCCCCACCGCCCACGAGCCTCTCCTGACATTAGCTAGGGTAAAAGACTCAGACTAAACTCTTGCATGGTGTTCTTTTTCCTCATAGCCTTCTGCAATTGTGCAGATAAGCCTGGCTTATCCTGGGGTGCCATCCCAATGCACCTTTTGTAAATGAAAACATCTGGGTTTTGTTTTTCTTTAGTGAATTTAGTGTATCTAACATGCCAAACACCATTGCTTAGCCTGGAATTGACCATAAATGTATTCAGAACACTTACAGTAGCCTGCAGATTAGCGACATGGCCCAATACCACTGTTTTATATTCAGCTTTCAAATATCTCATGTACTTTATAGAATATTGTGCTAAAAAGGAAGTACAGAATGGCCACAGGGGTATACTTTCACACCATCATAAAGAAGAAAATGGGTCAGTCTGAAGGCTGGCTCCAGTTCAGGTTCAATGCTGATGGCAGGAATCACTGCCCAGTGATTATGCCACCCCAACTCTCTGGAAAGGAACCCTGAGCAGTACAAGAAGTTAGGCTGGAATGCCCTTGGGGTCGGTCACCTTGAAGAGACAGAAAATGCCTTGGAGCTCAGTGCCCTAGCCTCTGACTGTTGACTTTCCTGCTCGCTTTGGGGAGGTGACCTGCTTCTCTGTGCCTCAGTTTCCTCATCCTGGGAGAGTAGCAGTTCCTTCCTGGTATTGTAGAGAGCTTCACTCTGTAGTCCCAAAGAGAGACTTGGAAAGGCTCACAGCTCGCTGATGAAAGGAAGTGAGGAACTCGCATACTTAGCCCAGGAATCTTCGTCACCAAGAGCCAAGCTCCTTTCAGGAGTTTCCGTGAAAAGACGCAAATAAATATCAGGGCTTGTCTGAGGCTCTGCACTGAACGCATGTCGTGACTTCACAAATTTTATGAGTCTGCAGTGTAAGCAGCTCTAGAGACCCTGAGGTCGCCTGGAAGCTTCTAGAAGCTTCTAGCTCCTTCCGTCACATGTAGACTCCACCTACACACCTACATGTTGCACGAGCAGCCCAATGAAATTGTAAACATACATCACTTGGCGCTCCATCATAGGCAATCATGTAGGCACATGTGATGCTGGGAACCTGCTGGCTGGGTTAATTACGCCTCATCAGCCTTGTCTGCCTGCTGTTCTCCTTGTGCTTTTCCTTGGACAGGAAATAAGAGAGCTTTTGATTTTAGCTTCCTGGGTGTGGGGGAGAGGAGGGAGGAGAATCACATTGCTAATCTCCCTGAGATGCACGAGGGGAACCACAGATAAAGGTGGAAAGTGAGCATCTCTTCCTTTTAAAAAAGACAGCATAAAACCCATTCTCTAAATGGCTCGGATCTGTATGATGGAACTCAAAAGTCCTAATTAAAAGCAGAAAGATAGGGTGGAGGAGGAAGGGGAAAGTAAAGATCACATGGCTTGTGGTCCATGATCTATTTCTCAGGGCCCCAAACAGACTCAGCTCCCTAGAAAAGCACACTAGAGCCCTGTGACTTGAGTGTTTGACTGTCCCACAAGAGTGGTGGGTGGCAGTGGCCAGTGTGATCCAGAAGGATGATGTGTGATTTCCCTCTGTATGCTATGAATATGTTTTATTACCATTGGTTACCATTGGTTAATAAAGAAGGTGCTTTGGCCTATGGCAGGGCACAATATAGCTAGGCAGAAAAACTAACCTGAATGCAGGGAGAAAGAAGGCAGAGTCAAGCACATGCCATGAAGCCACCCAAGAAGCAAGATGTGAAGTAACAAACCACGAGCCTTGTGGTAAAATATAAAGTAATAGGAATGGGCTAATTTAAGATACAAGAGCTAGGTAGGAATAGGCCTGAGCTATTGGCCAAACAGTGTTATCATTAATATAGTTTTGTGTGATTATGTGGATCTGGGTGGGTGGGAAATAAAAATGCAGTGTCAGTTTACAGGAGGAGAAAAAACTGCCCCTTCTGGTGGTTTGCCCAGTTGAATTTGTCACTGAGCTGATTTGAGACTGCAGACATTTCATGCTTAGATGAAGGAAGAGGAAGATGCTTCTCAGTTCCTTCGAAGCTTTAGCATCGTCTAACTAGAATGGTATGAAAATGCAGTTTCATATTTCGTTGGATGCTTCTTGTTTCCCACTGATGATCATCAGAAAATATATACCATTTTGAATCGTTATGACCAAACCCACCATGAGTATCATTTGGAAGGTTTGTACTGGTGCTGGGAAGGGTGGACAGTTACCTGCTGACAGCACTGGAAACTGTGCCTGTCATTTTGAGAAAGGTTCTTAGTGCTTAGGACTCAGACACACCACACACACACACACACACACACACACACACACACACACACGCCTATACATATATATGCATATGTATGTGGTTTCGAACTTATTTTACAAATAAAGAGAGCGCTGGTCTTCAGGGCAGGGCAAGCTGCAAAAGGACACAGCAAGTGGTTGGTCACACTCCATGAGTGGTTGGGAATCGCCACGCTTCACACCCAACCCAAGCTCCACATGTTCTGCTATGAGTCCTGCTGTGCTTCTAGAAGATGAATAGAGGGGAAACAGGTCTTAGGAAGAGGAAATATTCCATGTGACGTCCCACTTAGGAATAAGAAGACAGGAGGGGAAATGCCAATGGAGAAAGTGCTTGGCTAGAGTTTAGATCATATCAAAGATGGATATGGTAGTACACAGCTATAACCCCAGGGGGCTGGAGGAGCAGCTCAGTGGCTAAGAGCATGTAATGCTCTTCCAGAGGACCAGGGTTCAATTCTCAGCACCCATATATGTTCTGTAATTCTAGTCCTAGGGAATCCAATTCCCTCTCTTTTGTTCTTTTTAAAAGAATATGATGATGAAATGTCCCGGGCAGCTTGCGGAGCAGCTGCAAGTGGAAGCGCCATGCGGTGGGGGGGGGGGGGGGAGTCAGGGTCCCTGGGCGAGTGGCAGAGTCAAGCAGCTGGATGCGGTGAACCGCAGAGTAAATGGACATAAGGCTATATATAAAGCTAGACATTTATTACTTAAAAAGGGAGATATAGACAAACATAAAACAAAGACATACACACACACACACACACACACACACACACACACACACACGAGAGAAAGAGAGAGAGAGAGAGAGAGAGAGAGAGAGAGAGAGAGAGAGAGAGAGAGAGAGAATGGCGGCGGGAGGAGGGGTCAAAAGTGGCTGGGATGGGCGTGGTTAGTTCTTAAAGTGTCCCAATGGAATAACACTCTCCTTGCCCCTGAGTGTGCTGTACACACACACACACACACACACACACACACACACACACACACACACATGATGCATACACATACACACACACAATGCACAGACCTACTTGCAGGTAAAACACATGTGTGCACAAAATAATACTTCTTTAAATAAAAAAGAAAGTGGAAGAGGAAGGTAGGTAGACTTCTGAGGTTGTCCTGTGATCTCCACACATGCACACCTGTACTCATGCATATACACACATACACACCCACACACATATACATGCATACATACACACACACACATTAAAAAAGCAGAAGAAAAATACTGCATCTGTGAAGGTGTTCAATATAATTTGTGGCAGCATGTTGTATAATAATGCAGAAGCAGAAAACAATAAACATAAAATTTATGCTGCATGGTAATATGCAACTAATGAGGATCTAAACGTCACCCATGGGGGAAGGAGTCACGGCACTCTTGAAAGAGGAAACTATGAAATGGCTTGGACACTGGGATGATAGTTGTTTACAGGTGTGTCTCGGGGCGTGCACAAACCCAAAGCAGCTGGGTAAAGCAAGGGGACTGTGAGCAGGTATTTGCATACATTATTCTTTACCCTTTTCATTTTGAAAACCTAAGTAAAATTATTAAGCTCCCCCCAGGTTTGGTTCACTCTTCTCCTTTCGTGAAGACATGCATTGAAAGAGTTACTTCCTGTAAGTTTTCAGTACAAGAAACAAAAGGCCCAGGCAAGCAGAGCTGGCAAGTCCCAAGCTCCAAATGATAAGGTTTTCAACACCTGAGGAAAGGTCGCTCATAGTGAAGGCATCAAAGGCAGCCACAAGTCAGCCATCGCAGAGCCCGGTAGAGTGTGGCTCTTTCTCAGCTGTGTGGCTGCTGGGTTTGTCCCTTTCCTCGTCTGCACAGTGGGAAGAGGGTCAGTTGTCCTTCTTGCGGGGCAGAGATGTGCCTTTCCCCCTTGCCTGTGAAGCACAGCGACGGTACTGCAATCAGCCGCTTGCCGTGCTCCTGACCTACTTGCCCCTCCTTAGGGACCAACTCTCTCGAATTTAAACTAAGTCTAAAACGTGGAATGTGTAGATGCCTTTGCCCTTTTAGAAGGCATCTCTAAGTCCCAAATGCTGATTTCTGGAACCTGAGGGATGTGGAAGTGATAGAGAGATCTTCTGAGAGAGGCAACTCCACTGGAGAAAGTGGTTGACGGCTGAAGCAAAAACGACAGCACCTGCGGTTGATTCGTGGGGCTAAACGTCACCTTAGGTATATAAAGTTCTAAGGAGGGTCTTGAACTCAACCTTACCCTGATTGAAGATCGCCAGCTGGATCATTTCAGAATCCCGATTGTCTTCTGAAATGGTCACTCCAGTCCTCTCCCCTCTTAGAAACATCGAGAAGCAGAAGCCTCGTTCGGATGGCTCTTAACCCTTCCTATTCCTCCCCCTCTCCACTGCTCCCCTGGCTGGTGACAAACAGCCTCCCCCAGCCCCTGGGACTCTTCACCTGACCTCAGCTCTTCTCCGTCGCAAGATGGATCCTGGTTCAGTCACTGACATTGGGACAATACCCAATGCTCTTGTGACAACTGACTAATTACGGTTCCTTCAAGGTGAGGCAGTGTACAGGGTACCTTCTCCAGATCTGAAAGCCACCTGGTCCCTCCCAAGATTAAACTGAAGGGATGAAGACAACGCGCTCCCCCTGATGCAGACCACCTATCAGCAGGTATTGACAGGAGTCAAAATCTGCTCTCCCATGAGCCATCAACATTGTGCAGGCCCGGCTTTGACCCGGTTGCGCAGGCCTATCTAAAACAGCTGGAAGGCTCAGGGCTCCAGCATGGTCTTGATTATCCTTACGAAGGCCAAAATCTTTGTTCTTTGAGAGTGAGTTTCATGTTGATAAAACGCTAAATCACTTGTCTCTGGGGAAAATAATCCTAATAGGTGACATTATTTTTATTTTACAAAAGTCTTGTGACCACATACAAAGTTCTGAGGCCCCTCTGGGGGTGAAGTTCATTAGGGAGCAATTCAAAGAACATCCCATAGCTGAAGCATGGGCTGGGACATCTACCCCTCTAAGAGTAGCCTTGAAAAGTCATCCCCAGGGAAATGCACCAGTGTGGGTTCAGCGGGGGGAAGAGGGGACCTGTCTGTTTTAGATGTGGTGTCTCATGTTTCTCCAGCACAGAGGCATTCCGAGCGATACCCACTCAATGGCCATCCTGTGGTGTGGCATCTCCTGCTGGCTGATCCACGTGCATTTTTACTACTGCCAGGTACAAGGAGCAATTATTTGATGTGTTCCACAAACGGCTGAATTTCCTTAGCCAGGGAGCAGAGCACAAAAGCGCTTTGTATTATCCTCCTCTCTTCCTGAAAATGCTGTGCCTCGTCTACAAATAATCAAGTTACGCTCACATCCAGATTGCTTTAGAATTTTGTTTGTTCGCTGATGACTTTTGATTCTTTGGGGGGTATTTTCTGGTGTTCAGATCCTCTGGTATCATGTCCATATTAGCCAACCTCCTTTTTCTCAGTCACCCAAACATGAAGAAACAAGAACATGTCAATTTGGCGACTCTATTTTGTGAACATAACATTTGATGATAAATAAAGCAGTCTGGCTGCCAAATAGAAGACAAACAGCATTGTTGTTTCCTTGTTGTTGTGTGGGAGTTTTTTGTTTGTTCGTTTGTTTTGTGTGTGTGTGATCCATTAAAAATTCCTTTCTTTTCAAAAAGCCAGCCATTCGTCAGTAGTCAGCAAGAATACAAAAAACATTCTAGAGGAGTTGTAGGATGCCTTGTGTTCCTCTCCAAGGCTAAGTAGATCTAGGCAGGTGCTGCTGGTGTTGGGCTGTGTGTGTGTGTCTTGGAGGGAAAGTGTCCAAGTTCTCATCTTGGTCGTATTTATGGATACCATTCAGCTTGGTCAAGGAGAACCTGGATCTGGTAAAGCTTTTCCTTCAAAAACTTAAGCAAACAAGCAAGCAAGCAAGACTACAGTTGTTCCTGATGGCAGAAAGTAGAAGGGGAAAAGAGTTGGGGATGTTGCTCAGTGGTAGAGCATTGGCCTAGCATGTTCAAGGTTCTGTGTTCAGTCCTTAGTGCTAAACAAAACAAAACAAACAAACAAACAAAAAAACAACAAAAAATGGGGGAGGGGGTCAGAAACAAAGAAATCTAGCTAAAACATGGAGGATTTGTGCTCAGAAAACCTCCCAGGCCTGAGTTGAACAAGCAGGGCAGGGCATAGACAGGCTTTGCAATGGGGAAGGGCTGACCTTCCTTCCTGACTGCTGATTGCTATCTCACACTGATCATTACCTGGTTTTGAAGGTAAAAGTCGAATGTGCTCACACCTCCGAGAGTAACATTAATCCCCTCTGCAGAAATCCTTGTGGGCTGCGCTGGGCTCCGGGAGAATTTCACTTTTTCCTTTATCTCTGCCTTCCATCTGGGCTGTCAGGCCTGTCGCATACCTGCAGCCTACAGCCTGGAAATCAGGGACTTTGATGTTCTAAAAGACGCTTTATCTGGGGTAATTTTCACCAATTCTTACGTTATTGTGTAGGATACCCGGAGACTCTGAGAATGAGCAATGGCTTTGTCCCTCTAAGATCAGAGCAATTTGCAAGCTTACCGAGGGACAAGGTCTCATAAAGGGACTTTTGAACTGTGGTCTGTCAACAGTACTGGGAACTGGCACCACTTCAGCTCTCTGATTATGGATAGCCCAAGCCTCAGTGGGCAGAGAGAAAGGCTGTGGGCACACGGAATTCCTCCGAGCCGGAGCTGGAGACCCTTCGGCTTATTACTGGCTTACAACTGGAATTGTTTTTTAATTAAAAAGGCAATTCATATAGGAAGGGGGGAAAGGTGAGGCGTACAGTGAAAAACAAGTCTCTTTCCCATCCAGTTCCTAGCTGACTCCCCTGCTCCAGCGGAGCTCCTGTTGCCCAAATGGATGTGGCTGTGAATATTCCAGAAGTTCTCCGAGCCTGAACCTTCCCTACCTCCCACCAAGTGAGTGGGCACACTCCACCCGGCCTCCTGCTGGACCCGCAGAGCTATGAATTGACCCTTAACGCGGGTAATGTCTGACTTTACCTATTCTTACTCCTCTAGGACGTCTTGCTCGGCATTTGGACACCCAGCTTGAGTTCTCTCCCCATGACGTGGGTTCAACTATTAAGTTCCTGTTGTGCCAGTATTGCCAGTTTGAAGGGGTCAACCTAACATTCAGAGCCTGAAGCTGTCTGTGGCCACTATCAATCTGGTCACCGTAGAGCCACCTCATTTGTCCCCTATCATGCATGTCAGTACAGTACGTGAGACCCAGATACTCGAACCCATGAACTGGACTTTAAACTTGACCAGGGCAAAGCGGCAGAGGGGCCACTACACTCTTGCTTCATAAAAACCATTGTATTCTCTTTGGAAGAACATCCAAGCAACGTTTCACTTTCATTCATTTTGCTCCTTTTGCGCAGTGGGTTTCCTGTTTCCTGTGGACTCCACTGTCAGCTTTGGCCACTATTTTGCTGCTGTTTCCTACCTGGTAGGCACCAGGTTCAGAGTCTGTCTCCTTTTATGTGTCTTTGCATGCTACTGAAGGATAAAGCCCTGGAGAAACATGGTCAAGGAAGAGACACCAACAGAGTCACCTCCCAGGCTACACCAGTCAAATATCTCATGAATTGTCCCATTTCTTCGTGGGAATGGACACTTTCCTTTGTCATTGTCAGCTTGAAAGATCTAAAACATATTGCATTTTAAAGGTAGAAGAAATCAACGTAATTATGATCAAGTATGGGCAGCCATTGCTATTCATTTTACCTGAAAGCAGCCTGGCTTATTTGTAGCTTGTTTACCTGTTGTTAGCTTATTGAATCTCCACAGATCACTACATATTATGGAAATCGGATTTTTCTGTGCCACCTACCAGACTGTGGCTTATTTTTCTCCCCAGATGGTGACTTACATCTTTTGCCTCGTATGTGACTATATTATTTCTGTTTTAAAATCCAATTACATGATTAGATTTATAATCCTTACTACATAGTATATTGTCAGAAAAAGGTAAGTTGTTTTCAGTGTTCTTGAGCTTTACATGGTGTCTTCTCCGTTTCGTCGTTTACAGATATTTAACTACATTTACAAAATTTTGGTTAAATGGAATAAAATAAGGATTACATTATTATTATTATTATTATTATTATTATTATTATTATTATTTATTACTGTTTTTCAGATTGATACCCAATTGTTCCCAACTCCAGGTCTGAATAATCTACCTTTTAATCTGCTTATTTCAAGAACAGTTATATACTAAAGTCCCATATGCTTTTGTTTTGAGGTGCTAGGCTTGGACTTGGGGCCTCGGGCATTCTAGACAGTTCTGTAACTGAGCTGTATCTGTGGTTGTTCTCTGTCTGGCGTGCTTCTGTACTCCCTTATCAAGATTCCATTGATATTTATTGATACGTGAAAATGAGATTACGGCTTCCACTGTACTAAATGGGAAAATCCAGTCCTGTCGGGTGGACCTTGAGTCTCTTCCTGGATCTTTTTCCCTACGTGACTTCCACATTACCTTGTGTCCTTATGTAGTGCTGTCTGTTTAAATCAATCTGATACAAACTCAAGTCACTTAGGAAATGGAATCTTAGTTGAGGAGTTGCCTCCATCAGACTGGCCTGTGGACATGTCTGTGGCACATTTGTTTTTGTTTTTATTGTTTTGGAGGGCCCATGGCATTGTGGGCAGTCCCTCCCCTGGGCAGGTGGTCCTGGCTTGTATAAAAACAAAACAAACAAACAAACAAAACAAAACAAACAAAAAACTAGCTAAGCAAGCCAAAAAAGCATCCTTCCTTTTCAGGCTCAACTTCAGTTCCTATCTCCAGGTTTCATGCCTTGGGCCCCTGTCCTGTTTTTGCTGGATGATGAACTAAAAGGTGTAGGCTGAAATATAATCTTCCCCTCAAGCCAGTTTTGGTCAGTTTATCATAGCAATAGTAAAGTAGCTAGGACAGAAATGGGAACCAGTGCAGTGCTACTGTGATAGACCTGACAAGGTTTTGGGCAGGATTGTGGAAGCATTTTAGAACTTCAGACATTGATGCTCAGAGTTTAACAAGGTGCTATGGGAGCTTAGGTGATAGGAATGTTGAGAAGATTGCAGAAGAGGGAGGCCTGACTTGAGAAGATTCAGAGGGGTTATTAATGTAATATTTTGGACCAAGAATCACTGGGAACGAAACCTTTCCTTCTTGGGACAACTGAAGCCGGTTAGTTGATGTTGAAACAATCAGCTGTTATTAATAAGAAAGCCGTATCTGTGAGATGAAATCTTCTGGGAGTGTTTCCTCAGTGTCAGCACACAGAAGCTGTGGTCCAGCTGCATCTCAAGCTGGAAACCAAAACTGGCAATGTGTAAGAGTCTCCCATGTGGTACTGATTTAGAAGATATGAAGGGATCATGGAAAGCAGCTGAGGCTTGGCACTGTGAGAGACGGGAAGAGGTCACTGGTGAAGGTGCAGTATCAGTTGTTGTGAAGAACTTAGAACAGCAGAGATGCCAGGGACAGGGGAACATTGCCAAATACAGCGTATGGTGTGGAGCAGAGCCAGCCTGGGCTTAGGAGACAAGCTGCAGGGACTGTCGATGTCAAACTGGGCCTACTCAAGTCCTTTGGAGCCCAGAAGACTGCGACTGAGTCCCAAATGTCAGACATGAATCTACAAGATTTGGAGCTACACTGCTAGACTTCGTTATTGCTTAAGCATTATTATTATTATGTCTTGGTTCTGTTCTCTTGGAATAAGAAAATGTGTAACACAGTTTAAAGACTGATTTTTTAAATCATCTACTTCATTTTTTTTTGTTTGAGATTGTAATTTCTTGGTTTTGTTCATTTATTTCATTTATTTCTTTTTTGTTTTGTTTTTACATCTCAACCAAAGTTTCTCTTCCCTCCTCTCCTCCCAGTTCCCCACCTCACCGTCTCCTCCCATACACTCCTCCTTCTCTGTTTCTCTTCAGACACAGGTGGGCCTCCAATGGATATCTGCCAGCCAAGTATACCAAGCTGCACTGAGACTAGGCACCTCCTCTTCTAGTAAGGCTGAATCAGGCAGCCCGGTTGGAGGAATAGATCCCCAAATCAGGCAACAGAGTCAGAGACAATCCCTGCTCTCACTGGTCAGAGTCCCACAAGAAGATCAAGTTACACAACCGTAGTGTATATGCAGGGGGCCTAGGTCAGTCCCATGCAGGCTCCCTGGTTGTCAGTTTAGAAGAGACCGAATTTTTAAAGAGATCTTGGGTTTTTAAAGTGTTGAAAATGTTAAGAGTCTGTGGGACTTAAAAAAAGTTGAAATGTATTTTATAATATTTGTATTAACATGAGATCTTAGGGGTAAACAAGAAAAGAAGGTTGTGGTTTAATAGTGATGTGTTTGCATGTGAAATTGAGAAGGAGTCTATTGCGCTGGTAGGATTTTTCAATTTAACACAAATAGAGTCCCTTGTTAAGAGGGAAGGGATCTCATTTGAGAAATTGCCTCCATCAGAATGGCTTGTGGGCATGATTGTGGGAGCATTTTCCTGATTAACAATTAATGTAGGTGGTCCTAGTTCACTGTGGGAAGTGTCATCTTTGGACAAATGATACAGGGTTGCATAAGAAAGCAAGTCGAGAAAACCGTGGGAAGCAAGCCAGGTAGCAGATTTTTCTGTGGTCTTTTTTTTTTTTTCAGTTCTTGTCTCCTGCCCTGGATTACTAGGATAACGAACTGAAAAGCGTAAATAAATAAATCATTTTCTCTCCACGTTGATTTTGGTCAGTGGTTTATCACAACAGAAAAGCAATTAGAACAGACTGTGCAGTTAAAAAGAAGAAAGTGATCCTGTCATTATCTTTCTTAAAACTGCAGATGAAGGAAACTTGTCATCTTTACAGCATTGAGTTTCTTTACCCAACATTAAAGTACTCTCCCTTGCTTTTGCTCTTTTGTATATGGTTTTACTCATGGAGTGCATTTATGTGAGATTTCTATATTTCTTAAGTTTGGCACCAGATAATCTCTCTCCTTTTAAAAAATATTCTTTTACACCATATTTTTTCTTTTAAAATGTGTATTTGTTAATTCTTTGATCATTTCTAGGATGGATTTTGATCATATTCACCCCCGTAACTCCTTCCAGATTCATGGCCCTACCAACTTCTCTCTCTCTCTCTAAGTTAGTAACTAGGACTTCAATTTTTGTTGGCCATCTGTTTCTGGATGTGGGCCCACCCACTGGAGCATGGTTAACTATCAGGAGCCACACTCTTGGGGAAAACTGACTCTTCCTCCCTCGAAACCATCAACTGTCAAAGCTCCTCAGTTGGAGTGGGGCTCATGATCCAGTCATGCTCAGAAAATACTGTTTTGCTCAAGTCTTTCCAACCTCTGCCTCTTGCAATCTCTCTTGTCCTTCTTCTGAGACGGTCCCTGGGGGTGGGTGAGTGATGCGTACACCCCATGTACGGATGAACCCTCCACTGACACATATTCTCTGCACTTGGGACAGTTGCCAGTTTCTGTGTAAATCGCCATCCACTGGACAAAGAAACGTCTGCAATGTGGGATGCACATTATATCAATCTGTGAATGAAGAGATAAAAATTTAGAGAGCAGTTTGATACTATGTCCATTTAGTAGCATTAATGGTAGTAGACTCACCCTTGAGGTCTGTGAAATCCATAACCATGGTTTCTTGGCCAGATTGACACTGCCGAGCATATGTTGCCTCCTGTGGAGGAGGTCTTAACTTCAATCAGAAAGTGGTTTGCTTCTTCTATATTATTTGTGCCAATGTTGCACCCATGGGCATGTCTGGTCATGCCAGTCATTGCTGTAGCTGACAGAGTTCTTTCATAGCTGGTAAGATTATTGGTGACGGTCGCCCCGTCACTGCCCCCGCCCAGCAACCTACATAGCATCTTGTAGGTACTATGAACACATGGAGGAAGTTTCCTGGTCACTATCCATGTGATTGTGTCCGTGTCCTATGGCCAACATGTATGTTGTTTTCATCTATGGCATCTTACTATGAAGTTCTGCTGGGCACCCAAGAACAATGGTAACAACCCATATTGTTTTTGAGGTCCCTAGAACACCCTTGACCAATAACTTGAGGGGAGGCATCCCATACCTGCCACTGAGCTTTTGATTCGGCAGTCAGTCAAGGTCATCTGAGAGGAGAGCACTATTGCTGAGGACTTGTTTCTCTTACATGTGAAAGCTACTGAGTTCTATATAACTTTGTCTTTAGCCATTTAGCGAAAATCCCTTGATTATTCTTAATAGTTTCTTTGCTAATTCTCATGCGTGTCTCTGTGTTTGAGGCACATTATGATTTAACATTTGCAATAATGAAAATGACTTTCTTCTCAAATTGTGTGCATCGCCTGTCTCTTGTCTGATCACACGGGCCGCGATGCCAATACAACTTTAACTGACTGTGCCGATCGTTTCAGCTGACTTTGGTACCGATGCCTTTGACGCTTTCTCATGAAACCCTGCTGCTTTGCATCTGCATGGATGAAATCATGGTGGACGCATTTGCACTTTTTACACATACTTTTTTCTAAATCTATGAATAATTATATTTCTCTTCTCACCTCTACACTATATTTACTAGCTCCCCTAAGCTAAGTCCTTAACTGGTTGGAGTGCAGTTTTCTTTAAAAGTACAGTTGAATTAATTAGACTTTTTGGTAGCTATGTTCATGAGTGAGTCCCAGTCACATTTTTTGTTAAATATTGTCTGAATTCCATGCACAATATTAATAAAATGCACAAGAGATTTGGCATATGACCCAAACTACATTTCAGATAAGTGTCCTATAAAGTACACCATTCAAAGGTGGAGTGGGGCTGTGGGACAAGCAATCTGAAAAGAGAGAAATCTTTGTCTTACTCCTTTTTAACAAAAACCAAAACTGACCCCCCCCAAAAAAAAACAACCAGACAAACAAACAAACTAATGCCCTCCCTGGGAAACAAAACAAAAAACAAAAACAAAAACAAAAAAACCCCAAATTTTTGGGTTTGTCAAACAAACAAGCTAAAAAAACCCAAGAAACGAAACAAAAAACTTCTTTGGGGAGAATTTGTCAAATTTTATAATTAAATATACATTTCTTGACTCATGAGAGTAATATATTAAATATGCTCTTGTACCTTGGATTACTTCATGTGATAGAAAAAGGTCAGGGGCAGAAAAACAGACAAATCTAAATGAGACCACAGCTTGTGTTTGGGGTTTGTCCCAGCACTCAGTTCTGACACAGGGACCGCGGTGACAGAAGACGGTGCCGTCAGCGAGCGCTAGGAGAGAGACACACAGAATCCTGCCCCATCTTGCAGTTCGCTGTAAATCTTAGAGCCTTCAGAAACTGGAAGGAAAATGATCTGGAAGATCAGTTCCGAGAACACTGACAGCAGTTCTGCTTTGCGGGCGGGAGAGAATTCGTCCCGCACCCAGCTGGGCTGAGGGCTCTCCAGGAACTTTTCCGGAACTCTGAAATCCTTATGCTGCAGGCTATTCTGTTTCTATGGCTACCTCTTCTGACGTCTACTTTTAGGAATTTATGTTTTCTTGTGGGACAATGGCTGTTCACACTTATTTTTGTAGTGCTAGGCAGGGTTGTTATTCATTTTGGAATAAAATCCCTTGCAGCTGAGAATTTTCCCATTTCTATATTTTTCTTCCACAATTTATCTCCCTTTTCCCCTTGGTTGGGCTAACAGTTTATTTCAACAGTTATAATGCACTTATTTAATAATTATTTAATGATCTAGCATAGCTCTTTTTTCCAGAGGAATACCTCTTAGACTTATTTACATTTTTCCCACTTTCTATCTTTTCTCCTTTTATTCTTTCACTTCTCCCTGGCATCTCCTTAAACTTGTTTTATTTCTCCTCCCTTTAACGTATTTTAGCCGAAAGTGAACCCTGGTAAGTACTTAAGGCTATGGAATTTCCTCAAGGTACCATTTCAACGGAATCTCTCTCTCACACACACACACGCACGCACGCACGCACGCACGCACGCACGCACGCACGCACGCACGCACGCACGCACGCACGCACGCACGCACACAGCCTTCCGAGGAGACCGACTGCCCCCGCGTCCCACAACCTGGGCCTTCAACGCTGTTACACTCCATCCCTATGCTTTCTACAAGGCCGCTGAGGAGATCGAGTCACCAGTCCTCCAAGCTGGGCACCTCGCTGCTTTGTCAATTGTCCCAGTGGGAAGGCATTGCTTGGAGTCATTCAGTAACATGGCACATAAAACCCAGTGTGGGCTTTGTGAATATTCGCGCGCAACCTATAAAACTGCCACTCCAGCGCTGAGGCTTCTTAAGGGATAGATTTGGACTCGTCCTGCCGGTCTCTCACAGTGACTCAGGCTGATGAAAATGGTACAACCCCCAAGGGCTTCATTCCGTTCCGTTGCCCATGGCATTCCCCACTTTCCACCCTGTCCCAATGCGGTGGGTCTGTCCTCTTCCTTTCATTTGGCCGATGGCTTTCCCCGTCTTCCGTGCCAGCCCTCGGGTGTGCATTCTTTCCCGAAACACATCACCAAATCAGATTATGGGAGTGAGCTTCCCCTTCCCCCGGGAGGGATTTATTTAGGTACAAGGAAAAAGACACGTGTGTTTTGTGTTACACACCATTGACTGTAGCCGTCCACAGTTCTGTAGGCAGAAGGATGTTTTCTATTAAGTTGCTCCTGGAAGCCAAGTGGTCTTTCCATCGCTGTGTGGAATGGCCCAAGTCCCCTCTGTCCCTCAGTTCCAAGTACATGAGGGAACTGCTGCGTCTGCTTGTGGTCTACTTTCCTTTTAGTGCCTTTCTGCTTCTCTCTTTGAAAGGCTCTTCTTTATGACAAACACAGGCACACACGGACTCCTGGAGAGCACATTTCCACAGCGTAGAAACTCCACGAGTACTCCAGTTGAGAGTTATATGGTAGTAAATAGCTCATGGTAGCTGCTATTGTCTTATAATTATAAACAGAAAAGAAATACAGCACAGTAAGGTGTGCTTCTGCCATGGAACCCAGCTATCTTGTGTGTGTGAGTTTGTGCTTTCAGGGGTTTAACGAGGCACCGATGAAGCGAGCCATCGGCACAAGAAACAAGAGCATCATTTCTCAATTTGACCAGGCTCAAAGTGTCATCCGGTCATACTCGTGACACCAGTGACGTCAACCAAATAGTGTCGGTCTTCACACCGCGTTTGCCACGATGCCCTTTTCAGGGCCTCACATAAATCGGTGATGTCAGCTCCATAACCTAGAAGTTTTTATTCCTATTTTTTTTTTTTATGGGAGAACACTGAGGCTCAGAGAGTGTCTAATTCACCTGAGACTATGGTCAGAGAATAGGACCTGCAGAAAGAGGCATCAAGATTAACATGACAGTTGCCAGCTGGCAGAGACCTTAGGGACCTCTCTCTGTCAGGGCTACATGAAAGAGAACATGCTCAGAATGAAGCTTCAAGGCATCCCCTCCACCAAGAGACAGGTGATTTGTGTGAGAGACCCGTGAAGGCTGGAAGCATCCTCTCTAATAGTTCTCTGTCTGTTCCCAGCTCCCTGGCTCGCCTTCACGCTTGGAAGTACAGTCTTCTCTAATAAACTGTCTCTGTTTCTATCACTATCCATGTGTCCCAGGTCCGGCCCTCTCTTTTAAGACATCAAAACCTGGAAATTTTAGCAGATGCCCTCTAGGATTACGATGCCTACGGGTGGATGGAGCTGAGGCAACATGGTGGGCCAGAGTACCAGAGAGGAATGTGGTTTTCTTTCCTAGGGTTTCTCCCACAGCCCTCTGGGTCCCTTCCCTCAGAGCGGCTGGGTGAAGAGTCAAAGGGACCACCGTGGAATCAAGTTCCTTTGAAGCAGAAATACAAATACAGACAGCTTGCCCTCCCCTTCTCAGGAGGCCCCTCCTGCCTCATCTACCTCCAGAAAAATCATGGCATTAGGACCACACTAGGCTAGTTTTAGGCAATCTTTATCATCTGTTAAGTCCGATTTTGTCTCATTAAAACACATGTTGCTTTTCATTATTTGTGAAATAACACCTAAGTTTAGAATGTGACTTTTCTCTTCCGGGTGAAATTTCATTTCACAGACAATGTAGGCTTTTAGCTAATTAACTTTCCCTTAATTCATCCTTTACCATTGGCTATAGTTCAAAGCCAGCAAATGTTCCTCAGAAGAGTGGCAGTCAGCCCTGTATCCATACTGATTTTCTAGGGTGCAGATTGGTGAGGTGTGGGTTCAGGGTGCCAGCATTCTATCTTGCAATTAGCCTGACAGTCAAGGTGAGGACTGCAAAAAGTTCTTAAGACTGTCAGTCAGGTGTGAACACACCCAGTCAGCAGCTCAGGGAGCCTGAGAGACAACCCAGTCCTTGACGCTTCACAGCGGGAGGTGCTTCAGAGTGGACTGAGGGGACTTCTTTTCTTTAACGCTGTCAACAAACCTAGGACCATTTGGTAATCACATGTGCAGAATAATCCTCCCTGTGGCAGGGAATGCCGAGGGACAGTGAACTGGAGCGACAGACTAGGGCAGATAGAGCATTGAGTGAGAGCCAGGGTGTGCTCTCATAGAAGCCAAGGAGATCAGCTGCCTGGTGACCCGGGTCGTTGCCCCTCCGTGGAGGTTCTTTCTGGAATCCTGGGGGTGGGGGCAGAGCCTGGGTTGTCCTCTAAATTAGGGGGCTGAGTGTGAGATGGCAGTGCCATTAAGTCGGGACATTAACCATATCAGAAAGTAAATGCTCCTTTGTTGCAAGTTTCCTGAAGTCACCAGGGCAAATTCTGCACTCCAGGTCTGTACAGGTTCAAACCAGAAGGAACCGGTTTCCAAAGCACTCACACCAGCTAAGTTGGTCCGCATAAAGGAAAGGATTCAACTTCCACTGAGGTCAGTTCATTTTAGCACTGCCAACTGGCCTTGCTATCCTAGGAAGGCAGCCATGCAGCCTCTCCTTGGGCAGGGTTTGGGAAGGGTCATCTGGAATCAGAGATACCTGCTCTGCTCTTGCCTCATTAGATTTGCAGATTAGCAAGCATGGCTCCAGAATTTATTTTCAGGTAATGGAACCTCTTCATTTTGGACTGCATTTTATAATTTGCTTTTCTTTTCTTTTCTTTTTTTTTTGAGGCAAGGTCTGGATATGCAGTCGAAACTGGAATTCACTGTAGTCCAGGCAGACATAGAGCTTACTATTATGCCTTCAGGACCACAGCTGTGTCCTGCACACGTCTTGCTATTTGCTTTCTAGGCGTATGTGTTTTGTGTGCATGCTTATCTAAACAAGCACATATTCATTTGCTTTCATAGGTCATGTACTGGACGCTTTCTGCATATGCTTCTTCATTGGAGGAAAAGAAAACACAGAGAGAATAAATAAATACAATCAAACCAAAACCTTTTCAATTTGCCAAGAAAGAAAAACTAGTACAAATAATAAGATATTGTGGTGGTTTGAATGAGAATGGACCCCATAGGCTCATATATTTAAATAGCTGATTCCAATTGGTGGAACTGTTTGGGAAGGATTGGGAGGTGTGGCCCTGCTGGAGGAAGTGTGTCACTGGTTTGGGTTTTGTGGTTTCAAAAGACTTCTGCAATTCACAGTGCTCTCTCTGTGCCTTGTGGTTGTCGACCGAGATGTGATCTCGCAGTGTTTCTTTGATTTGCCATCATGGACTCTAACCCTCTGAAACCGTAAGCCAAATTACACACTTTTTTTATAAGTTGTATTGGTCCTAGTGTTTCACCACAGTAAAAGAGAAAACAAAAGGACAGATATAATATTTTAAAATGTTAAAATAAACAATTGAACACCCTTAAACTAAACAACTTAACTAAAATTGCTGATGTCAGCACCATTTTTTATTTTAAAATTAACTTAAGAAAGTATACATTTCTTCAAGGAAAATAGCAGTGTACCCTGGCATAGGGCTAGGCATCTGGCATCAGAAGCAGTGCAGACTCAAGAACAAACCTCATCCTTGGAGGCCACCACAACTAAAATCTGTCCCACAAAATGAGCTGTTAAGCCAATGCAGTGTTGAGTCATAATCTGGAGTAGGTATTTGCAAACATAAGATTAGGGTCACATCCAGAGTATGTAAAATTCTTTTTATGTTTCAAAAGTAAGAAAATAAATGACACAGCTTAAAAAAAAAGAAGAGTGGCTACACAGAGAAAAACAAAACAAAGAAAACCGAGTGGAGTAATCGAACTGACACTTTACCCAAGAAGATTGAAGGGTAGCAGACAGACACTGAATGATATTCTCAGAACCTCCAGCCACTTCAGAAAATGAATTTAAGACCACGCGGACACATTGATCCATTGCTAGATATTTGTTCCCCAGAAATGAATACAATGTTCCTGCAAAAACTTGTTTGGAAAGCTTAGTAGAAAAGCATTCGTAATTGTCATGACCCACAAAACAACCTCAGTTTCACTGGACAATGTTAGCTGTGTGAACTGTATGCCATGGAATACTATTCAGTGAGGAAAAAAAAAATAAGAATTAACTCTGGATAAAATGATAACCTACATGGATGCCAAAGCCATTAGACAGAGAGGAGTAAGCTAGTCTTAACAGGCTACGTCCCTGTGCTCATAGGACATCCTAGGAAAGGCCAAACTACAGATGAGAAAGAGGAGGTCGGGGTGGGGGAAGAGCAGGGGTGGGGGAGGGGTGGTGGAAGGGGTGGTGGAAGGCAGCAGGAGGAGGTGCCTGAGATTAGGTATTTGGAACCCACTGTGGAGGTGGGTACATCGGCTTACCTGTGTCCTAAAATTCCTGGACCAGGTTATAAAATGAAAAGCCTTTTGACCCGCATGTAAATTTTAAAGTAAACAAACCTTGTCTAACATTAATTGAACGCTTATCACATGCTCAGTCCTTTTCAAAGTGTGATGTCCCAGATCGTGAAGAGAGAGTGTCTTCTTCCAGCCCCAGCCTCTCTGTCTGGAGCTTTCCACCACGCCTTGCTGTCTCTTCAGCTGAGCACAAAAGGAATCTGGAACCTCGGGGAAACTTAACGTGAGCCCTTGTGACTGCCGTAAAAAGACTGCTCTGGGTTCCATACATTGGTGCATGTGGTTTGTCTCTCGCTACCGGGAGCTATGAGGCAGCTAGAATCTGCAAAGAGCTCCCAAGCAAGACCAAGCTTGTGCCAGGCTGATAGTGGCAGTTCCTAAAATCAGTTCTCCCGGTGCATAGACTTTATTAAAATCCAACTCTTGACCCAGGCGTAGATAGGACCCAAAAGGCCACCCTCATCAAAAGGGCATGGTCCTAGACCAGGGTTCCTACCCCAGGGGTCCTGGGACCAGTCGTTCACAAATTAAGGCTCAGAAAGGTAAGTGCTTGGTGCTTGGAGATTGCACAGTAGATAGGGATTTTCTCATATCCCCAAGGGGATCCAGCTCAGCTCCCCAGCACCCTGGAAAAGCCGCATGCCAAGAGTGGCCTCTGTAACCCCAGTGCTAGGGATCGGGGGCAGAGACGAAGATCCCTGGAATGCACTGGCTAGACATCTTGCTGAATTAATGAGTTCCAGGCCAGAAAGACACCCTAACACACACACACACACACACACACACACACACACACACACACACGAGACACATGCATACACATGGTGACGAATGACTAAATTGATGAAGAGACATTGATATTGACTTCTGGCCTATGCACACATGGACTTGCAGTGCACACCTGGATGCACACATGTACATACATGAAACACTCACACACACACACACACACACACACACACACACACACGAGGCACATGCATACACATGGTGACGAATGACTAAATTGATGAAGAGACATTGATATTGATTTCTGGCCTATGCACACATGGACTTGCAGTGCACACCTGGATGCACACATGTACATACATGAAACACACACACACACACACACACACACCAAAAAGAAAAAAAAAGAAAAAAAAAGAAAATGAGCACCCCTCTGTTAAAAGTCTTCCAGAACTAACAGCCTGTGAGAATTCTTCTTGGAGACTCTCCAGGAGGCCTGGGCTCTGGCTGGTCAAGTATGGACGGTCTAGGCTACAGATGGCTCTGTCCTGGCTTGGATAAAGCCAGATGGATAGCCTGGGCCTCTGAGCACCAGGGCAGTGGTCCATCTTTGGATCAGCATGTCTGCCTTGTCACTGTGTGAGGCTGACCTCGACATGCATTTTCTGCATGTGGCCCTGACCTACCATGCAGGGAGCCAGGCTCGGCCACAGTGTGTGGGGAGGAGGGAGTTGTTAGCTTAGTCCCCCAGGAGAAGACAGAGAGAAGGCCTGTAAGGGTCAGGTGAAGGGAGACCTGTGGGATTGAAAGCACTGAGTGGAATTTCAAAGCAGTAATCAGGGCAAGGCAGATGCATGCTTGAAGGCTCTTAGGAAGTATGGACTATTTGTCAGACACTGAAGGCAGGACAATTAAGTGGGTTGAGGACCACTCCGAAGGGCTTGCTTTCATTTATTTTGCTCACGGAAAGCACAGGGCAGATAGGATTACCAAGATCACAAGGGAGAGATGATGTCATTAGGTGATCAGAGAGCCGTCTGGTGGGGGCAGCTCCCTGGCTCACCACCAAGCACCACAGCCTCCAGCTCCACTGGGAAGGAAACCAGTGGTTCAGCAGCTGCAAGAGCATCCTGCATCCGATGTCTCCAGACAGTATTGTGCTATGCGACTATGGCTCACAGGAGCCGTGACTGTAAAGGGGCACCTGCTCCGTTGTGAACGTTGTTAAACATCTAAATGAGCGGCCTGAGAGATGGCTCAATGAGTAAAGGCACCTGTACTACACCTGAAAACCCGAGTTCCATCCCTGGGACCTACTCACACCGTGAGGAGCACCAACTCCTGAAAGATGTCCCCTGACCTTCATACGTGCACTGTGCAAACATGCAAAGAAATCAATGTAACTTAAAATTTTAAATGGAAAAAAATTGAAATTTTAGTTTTAAACATACTACAGTGTTCAGGCTCTCTTATCCCTCTGTCTTCTGCGTCGTTTTGTTTCTCCCTGTCTCACTTACGGCAAGTCAGCCATGAATTTTTTTAGTCTGTGTGTGTGCATGTGTATGCATGTGTGTGTGTGTGTGTACATGTGGGCACGTGTACCATGAAATGCATGTGGAAACAACACCTGAGAATTGGTTCCCTTCCGTCACGCAGGCCCCTGGGATCTGACACAGGATTTTGGGTTTAGCCACAGGGTCTCTACCTGCTGAGCCCCTTCAGCACCCACACCCCCACTTTAAAGTGTCTGAAAACAGGAAATGAAGAAGACATTTTCTTACTTCCTGGCAACCTTTTCTGCCTGTATTTGTGGTACATTGTCCAATTGATAGCATATGGTACTTACATCTCAAAGGACAGGTTCCATCAATTTTCTTTCTTTGACTAAAAGTTTGAGGCTGAGTGTCCTGTCCATGCAATCTTTATTCAGTCCTTAAGAGTCATTTCACCTTGTCATCTGCTCAGTTTTCCACGCACCTAAGCGAATCCAGAAGCATCCTTTAACCTACCATATGGCAAGTACTTCCGGGGCAGGTGCTGGTTACCCTGTTATTCTTTTTAGCAGCTTTAATGGCAGAGGGCGAACAGCTGGCTTAGTGAGAGAAAGCATAGACATTCACATGCATACGAATCCCATGTAAACACAGGTGACACCAGGAACACGCGGCACACTATTTACAATAAATAACAGGCCACACGGTGCTCGTTACTGTAACCTCAGTACAGCTCTGGTACTCCCAGGAGGTTGTCATTTTTTTTTTTAACTCTAGTATTCATAACAAGGGGATGTAGCTCTTACAGAATCCCTGAATCAAATATTAGTTGCTAAACAATGGACTATCACCTTGTTATCTCATGGTAATCACAACCTCATGGCTTTAGACACAACTTCGAGATTAATTGGCATTAAAGCATATTAATTTAAGCCCTCATTTATAGCTTTGCCAATTGCCAAGTGGAAATAGTCTCAGTGTTACCAATAACAAGCAACCATGACATTATGGGACACGAACTTGGAAAAGAGGGCTGTGTTAGACTCCCACTATACAAATGTAGCAAGCAACTCCTAATGCTTAATGGGTGATTTCCAAGAGGATGCCCCCCGAGGATGGCTGAGACTGCAGGTAGTGGCTGATGCTTGTATGCTGACCTCTACATGCATTTTCCGTGTGTACATACCCTAGTTTAATTTATAAGTTAGGCATAATCAAATATTAATAACTGCAATTAATAATAAAATAGAACAATGACAACAATCTATTCTAAGTTATTTAAAACTTATGACTTTTTCATTTCTGGAATTTTCCATTTAATATTTTGAGACTGCAGTTATCGGGGACAACTGAAACCCTGGAAAGGGAATTTTTAGCTGAACGGCTACTTGAGGCAGGCTGTACTGGGCAATAGCCCCTAGCCACAAAGAATTGCTTGGACCCAGCCTGACCATCCTACTTCACCTCCAGAGACCATAGGCGCTGGGAACTGAAAAGAACCTACCCTGCTCCCAATGAAACCGCACAGAATAGCTGTAACTTCCTGGTAGCTGTCCACACTTGTGCATGTGTGTTTGGATCTGACACCCTGCCCCTCCAAATGCCCTTAGTCCACATCACGGGAAGCATAGTGCCCTTTGTTGTTCTAATAAAGCAGCCCCAGGCCATTGAGATCAAGTCTGCCTCATCTTTCTTTCTTACATCTGGTGCTGAGATACGGGACAATTTCAGGATCTTCCCGGAAGGCAGAAAGCCCTCCCTCCCATTCCTCTGGGAGCACAGCCCCTCTAAGATCGCTAGAGAAGCTCAGTGGTCACCAGTACCACCTGAGACCTCTGATCTTTTGTGGCCTCACGCTTGTGATTAGTGCAAGTCCTGTAGACTGATCCTCGGTCCTTGGGACTTTGTTGGTGCTCTATGCAAACCCGGCTTGATGCCAGTCCTCTCTGCTCTGCTCTGAGTCCTCTCTGCTCTCCTCTGCCTCCTCTCTTTCCATCTCCTCTGACCCTTCTTCCTCTAACCTCCTCCGCCCAGACTCTCTGATCTCCAGGCTAAGAGTCCTTTTGTTGTTTGATCGTTGCCATCCGCATACCCAAATTCTTTAGGACAAAACGACCCTCCATCTGGGTCTGACTCAGAGGCAGGCTCGCCACAGAGCTCAGAAGCTCTGGGAGCTTCTCATACCAACAGTCTTGGAGGTTCTTCAGTGTTTTAACTGACTTTGTGACTCTTTGAGTCACCCTCCTAACTCTTGAGCTCATCTCCATCTTTTTCCCCAAACCTGGGGGATGCCTTGGGCATTGGAATAAGATACTCCTCCAGCCCTGATGGCCATTTCAAATTTAAACCAAGTTTTAAAGTGGGTTCTCAATGATCTGTCCCAAAGGCCTCTCCCTTAGCTTGCCTCCGAGACAATCTTTAAAAGATCCTTAGCGAGTTCCAGCCCACCAGACTCGTTCAATTATCCACTCAAACTGGCCACGGTCCTCCCATAATGGCCATCGCTGGTCCCTATTCGAAAATTTCAATTTTGACGTTCTTGCAGACCTAGATAACTTTCTCAAACAAACTGAGGCCCCACCCGCTGTGCAGTTCCCCATCCCCCTGTCGTTTTAACCCTTCTCATCCCAGCTACTCAGTTCCTGCCTATAAGCAAGCCCAGGGCCTGGACTTCATGCAACTTGAAAAGAGAAAACAAACAGAATAAAATCTATGCTCGGTCCTAATGCCCCCCCCACTTTTTTTTTTTTTTTTTGACAAGGTTTCTCTGTAGCCTTGATGCCTGTCCTGGAGTTAGCTCTTGTAGACCAGGCTGGCCTCGAACTCACAGAGATCCACCTGCCTCATGCCTCCCGAATGCTGGGATTAAAGGCGTGCACCACCACTGCCCAGCTAACCGTGTTTTTTTCTAACTGATAGATGACTTTTTGTTTTGGGGACTTCTTTACCTTATGCCTTTGGACTGCCTTTGTTTCTGCCTCACCAACCTTAGATATTCTCTGATTTCCTTTCTACTTTTCAATTACTAGTTAGGTCTTTCAGGTTGTCTGTCCCCCATCTGCGGCCACACACAAACTGGCTATGGACATATAGATCGCCAGGTTCAGCCTTACAGGGGTCCAAATATCTTTGGGGCAAGGGTAATATGTAAAAATTGTCACAGACTGATTTACTTTACTAAGAAGGCGGCTCTGGAGATGGGGTTTGGCCTGCTCGCTTCAGACTCAAGCATATCTGTCTCAAAGTTTCTTCCAAAGCCTCTGTCCTGGGTCACGCTGGTCCCCTGACTTTGTGACAGAGAGAAGAAAAATAATGGAACATCCCAGGGAAAAAGACATTGTGCATTTATAACCAGCTAAGAGACAAACTGTTTTCAATAGGCGCTACTATCTCATGGTGGAGGGTCTATAATAAAACCTAACAGGGTGTTCATACATGGGAAGGATAAAGCGCCCCTGTCCAGAATCGCTCAGTACTAATTCCAGCACCACAGTTTTAACAGGGCTCCATCAGCTAGATTCTGTTAGACGACATAAACACGAATTTAACGACTATCATGATAGTCCACATGCTACATAGGCTATAAAGATGTTCTATAGGGTTCACCGGGAAGCTTACAAAGCCTAATTGTTTTACAGTATGTTTGCTACATCCCTGTCTGTGTCATTTGGACTCCACCATCTCTCATTAAGGTATTGTTGCATCATACCATTAAAGCTAAACAGTGGCCTGCTTCAGAACTCCAACTGTGCCTGCTGAAAACAATTGCAGCCGGACTTGTTAAATGTTAATATTCCTTCAAATAAGGACGAGATTGACGAGGCCATTGGCCCATCACCTGAGCACCCATTCACTTCTCCCAAATGGTTGTGTACAATTAGACTTTCGTTACATTAGATTTCAAGGGTTTCTGTGTGTACAGGCTAAAATCTAAAAAATGGGGAGGAGATCCATCCATCCAGCAATAAAGAGCTGTTATATATACTGAAAAAAGGCTCCACATATTACCTAACACTTCCCCTTAAAAAAGTCTTGGAACAGCCGGGCGGTGGTGGTGCATGCCTTTAATCCCAGCACTTGGGAGGCAGAGGCAGGCAGATCTCTGTGAAGTTCCAGGCCAGCCTGGTCTACAAGAGCTAGTTCCAGGACAGGCTTCAAAGCTACAGAAAAACACTGTCTTGAAAAAAATATATATAAAGAAGTCTTAGAATGAATGATGAGTTTGTAACTGCTATGCCTCATGGTATTTTAATTTTTTTTAATCAAGAGAGATTTACGTATACAAGTCAAAATGGTTATATGTAATTACAGATTCATTTCTCTAATTCCCCTTCTTGGTTCTCATTTACAAAAAATGACCCTCCAATACCATTTCAGGAGATGGAACTTACAAAGGTTGTAGAATCTGCCTTAAGGTATGAGTCTAATGACCTACGTCTTTGTCAACTTTGTTAACTTAGCTATTTTTTAAAAACCTGAATCTTATTTAAAATTCTGATGTCTTATAAACACACACACACACACACACACACACACACACACACACACACAGGTTCCTAGTCACTCTGTGGACTGTATCAACAGTTTTTGATACTAAAAGATTATCAAAGGAAAATGGCAATTTTTAAGGCTCAAACTTAACTAAGATAAAATAACAAAATCTCGATCTTATAAAAGTTACCTCATTGTAAGCTGTTAAAGATCATTAAGACATGCAAGTTAATGGTCAGTCACCTTATAAATGATCGAATTCTTTAATGTGTTCAGAATTGTGTTTGTAGCCATGCAAGTACAAATTTGATTCATTTACAGGGACAAATTTGAAGGAAGAAACCGATTTACATCTCCCATTATACAGTCTTCTGTATACGTTGTCAAAGTGAATCCTAAAACAAGTAACTCAAAACAAATTTAAAGTAAATGTAGAGTATGTTTAATGCAAAATAATATTAAAAAGTCAGGTATATTTAAAAACTGGTTATGAGAAGTTAAATGCATGAGTAAAATGGGTTAAATTTATAGTACACTTGCATGGTAGGATGTCTTCAGGTTCATATGTACCCTTCCCCTTGGGTTGGATACATCCCCACAAGAATGAATTGCATACTAGCCTCGTTACAGGACAAGGATGCATGACACAATAAGACCTGCCAGAGTCTGTGACCTCTGTCTCTGACCTGACCAGCTCTGGCCATGTAGGCCAACCAACCAATCAACAAACAAACAAACCCCTCTCCCTATCTGTAGGGAAGATGAATTAGTTCTTAAGTCTCACACAGCAGAGGGATACATTCTCTTGTCCAGTGGGGAGGATCTTAGAGTCTGCACTTACATCCTAAATGCCTCAAGCAACAGAGAGGCATATATGAGGATTCTGTGAACCGAGGACCCTTGGACAGCACACCTTGGTCCGACTGGTGTGGGACCTGCATGGTAGATCGGTTGGCCACGCACTTTACCCTGGCTATCAACTCTTCTCTTAATGGAAGCTAATTCCAGGGTCCACACCCTAACCATGAACATTCCTTGATTACAGGAGGTTGACAGATACCTCGTCAAACTCACATTTGGGGTATTTATTCCGACGATCCAAGCTGTGTCTTTGAAACTTTCCTATATAACCCTATAAAACTGACTCAGTGGGGTTCCAGTTCTCTTTTGAACTCATGTTTAAATGCTGCATTTACCTGACTTCTTTCACTAAGTTTCCAGGTGCTTGGTCCCTAGGTGGGAGTCTGATGTAACAAACTGTTTATTACAGTTTCTTTATCTTTCTACAGAGCTCTGGTACATGGGCCAGTTGTACAATTGGATCTAACCTTACTAAACAAAGCTTATGTTAACTTTGTGTCTTAACGTCCCCCACAAAGTCTCACAGTTACCACCCCCTGACTGACACTCTGGGTCTTTTGGTGTCTGTTGAGTTTTACAGTGACCCTCAGATGGACCCTCCTCCAAGGCGCTCTACCTGCTGCCCTGACTAACTGCTGTCCCTTTCGTCAGCTCGAAAGGAAATCTGTGTGCTCCAAAGCCCTAAAAGCAGTTCTGGTGACCTCTGACGTGGTGTGACACCAATCAAGTCCCTCTTACTATGACCCTACGGAGCCCTCCCATCCCCCGCCACTATCCCTCAGAACAAATCTCCACAGAGAATTCTCTTGACTGCGCCCCAGCTGGCCTCACTTCTTCTCATCACAGTACCACACATTCTCTTCCCCTGCTTGCCTTAAACCCTATTTGAGGGACACCCACCGCTCTCTCTCTCTCTCTCTCTCTCTCTCTCTCTCTCTCGGCGTGACCTCACATTTTTGTAGAACACATTTTCTAGTAGTTTTGTGAGAAAGGGAGGGGGGATTTTCTTGGGGGGGGTGCGGCCTCAGACACACATCTAATGAGAACCCACTTATCTAGGCTTTCACCGCTTTGTTGAGGCGCTCCTTATTGTACTCAGAAGTCAGCGCTCACCCCTTCTCCTGCCTTACAAGCAGAGCGATTCCTTCTGTGGTGTGTTTTTCTTACCGCCTCGATTATAGTAATGAACATTCTTTTGCTGCGAAAAGACTTTCATGTGGCACATTATGCTTTTCAAGCCTTTGGCTTTGATATTTTTACCTTGCAAATTCCGTCAGACAACAGCCGTCATTCAGGGCTTGTCCCATTTCATGTTTTTTCCTGCCCCTGTCTCAAATTCTGCACACAGCACCCGGCTCCCCACAACTGAGCATCAGAACGATAACATCTTTAAAGACAATACTCAAGTCTGACTTTGTTCCTGGGGGGAGGGGGGGTTTCTAGGACGCATTCAGGTGAGACAGAGGATTTTATTTGTTGATTTGTACCCTAATTCTCTTAACGTTTACAATGGAGGCCTGGGACTCAACAACAGCCTGAGGGTTTCCGACCAAAAACTTCTATAAATCCTGCCTCATGAACAATCTTTGTGTGATTTTTTGCAAGGAAATCTGTGAAGGTGATAGAGGGGTGGGGAGAGGGTAGGAAGAGGGAGAAAGACAGAGGAGAAAGTGAGCAGGAAGCAATCAGTAAAGAACTGCTTGTCATGGATATCTAAAACGTAAGCATTCATTCAAGTTAACCCTCTCCAGAGCCAGCCAAAGAACTTCTAATGCATTTTGAAGAAAATGATTATCTTATTCGTTTGTTTGTTTGGAGTGAAGGTCTTGCTAGGTAGCTCAAGTTTGCATAAATTGGCCTTGAATACACTGAAACTCTTCTGCCTCAGCCTTCCAAACACTAAGATTGTTAAGTGTGAATCTCTGCTCAGCTCAAAAAACCTTTTAAAAAGTAAAGAAGAAAAGAGGGGCTGAAGAAAGGGAGAGCTCAGTTGTTAAACACTTGCCTCCCAAATGCCAAGGCCTGAATTTGACATACTGCAAGCATGTAAAGATGGTGGGCATGGTAGTGCGCACTTGTAAGTGCAGCGCTGGGGAGATAGAGGCAGGATCTTGGGGCCCACTGCTCGGCCTGTTTAACCTAATCGGTTAGCTTCAGGCCAGTGGATAGACTCCGTCTCCAAAGAAATGGCTAGTGCTTGTGCAGATGATATCCAGGGTTGTCTGAACACTACATACACATGCGAGGGAACACACATCTGCATACACATACACAAATAAAATAAAGAATAATAATAATAATAATAATAATAATAATAATAATAATAATAATAATAATAAACAGAATAGAAGAGAAGAAATTCCCTACATTTCAGAAAGTTCTTCCTGGGTCTGTACTCTTCGTTGCCCAAGTGAAGCTATGAGGATATGGAATCAGTCAAAAAAGGTTTTTACAACGCCGATGTTGTTAGAGGTCTGTAGGGAATATCTCAGGCTTAAATTGTCCAAGAACTTTGTACCACTTCCTGTGATTTCCAGGGAAGGGACAAAGCCAGGTGGACAATGAGTTATTTGGAGGAATTTGTAGCTATATCCTCCAAGACTGGTGTTCTACCGGGGACAGCTAAAGAAACCTGAACAGGGGTACTACCTGACCTGTCTTTTACCCAACCAGTCCTGTTGAAACACCCTCATCATGTCCCCATGTGTCCCAGGGCAGCTCACTGCCTAAGCCCCCAAACACCCCCATTTTCACAAATGCTCGGGCTTCCCTTTCCATCGGTTGTGTTTCTCACTTTTCTTCTTGACCTCTGGACCTCTTCTGGCTCTGGATTCATCATCCCCGGTGCATATTCTATTCTGATCACCCTGGGCCTCTGACCAGGCCCTGGGAATGGAACTGTGTTAGATCAGTATTGGGCTGGTGCCAGATGAGTATTGGTGAAGATGGTTGCATTGCCTATGAAGACAGAGGTCCATACAGCTCCTGCCTTGTCTCTGCTCCCCTGGATACACTCCAGAGAGAGCTCGGTTGTGTGTTGAATATATAATGTGGCAGTTTTCCTCATTCTATGTGTCAATGTTTCTGAGCCAGGACAGAGACAATTTTTAAGTAAGTGTCCACACACAGGTGTTTGGCATCTTACTTCTATCGGGTGGCAGTTCCATGACTCTCCTAAAGCCTCTTACAAGAAAGAGTCCACCGTAGAGCCAGCTCTGCCTGCACACCATGTTGTCTGAACACTCTGCTTTCCTCCTCTCCTTTGGCATCATCACTAACCATTAACTGCAATGCAGTCTAGGGTCTCCTGACCCATGTCCGCACACAAGCATGCTAACAGTCCACTAGCTTATACACCCTCTGCCTGTCCAGGAGGTTTCTGGTAAGTCAATCAACTCCGCAGCTTCATGGCCAAGACATAAGAGAGGGTGCCTCCATGACCAGGTCACAAACAATCAGAAGGATTGTTGACTCCCTTCTATGGACCCAAGGAGACAATCCCAAAAGACCACAGTCAGAAATCAAGACATTTCTCAGAGTCTGACTGCCCAGGTCCCATGGCCATCTGATTACATACTTTATCTCATTACGAAGCTAAATTAGCCATGCTACCAGCCAGCACAAGAATCCAATTTTCTGTTGATGGAAAGTCTGCAGTTTTACATTAATTATAAGGAGGATTCTAGGTTGTTTATGACAGGTTTTACCCAAAAATAAAAGTTTGGGAACAACTTATGCCTCCAAAAATGAGGGACGAGGGAGGTTGCTCTCAACAGTGGGGGCTTTGACTTGATTCATTCTCAGTTTGTTCGTTTCTTTTGATTTAGTCTTTACCTAAAAAGAAGTAAATTGACAAAGTTAACCAATAGAATTAAGAAGGAATGTGAAATTTCCCACTAAAATTAGGGGGTATCTTTGAATGAATCAATCAATTTTTATTATGTAGGCTTACATAAGACTACTTTCAGGCAAGTACATAAATGTACATTTAGCATATTCCAGCCATACCCTGCTACCCTCCTTTTTCCCTCTTTCCTTTCCCATAATCCTCATCGTTCCTCAATTGATTTTGTTTCTACTTTCACATCATTGTTATTTTTATGATAACATATTTATAGTGTATGGGACTCACACATGAGAGCAAAGATGTAACATTTGTCTTTCTGAAGGGTAGTTCTTCCTAAGGCTCCTTATTCCTTGAAAATAAAAGGAAAATTCCAGAATTCAGAAGCTGAAGAGATGACCAGAGCCGATTATGTATTCTGACGGTGATTTTAAAAAATGACTATAGTTTAAGTTTCTTCTGCATCAAAGGAAATGTATTCTACTGCTACCTCCTTGTAACGGCCTATAAAAAATAATTTAAGTTTGTTCTTTGACAAGTCATGCATGTATATAATGCATTCTGATTATTTTCTCTTCCGCCCCTCTCTTATCGCCTTCTCATCTGTATTAACCTTCCCTCTACCCTCCATACTTCCACTCATGACTTTATGTTTTGTTTCCTGACCCATTAAGTTTAACTAGGACCACTTGTGTGTCCATTGGAATGGAACTATCCTTTGGAGCCTGGTGGAGTCACTAGTGAAAACAGCTGAAGGCAATGACTGCCTCTCCCTGAATCTATCAGTAGCAAATAGTTTAGGAGGGAAGGTTAGGGCCCTTGGAGTCCTTCCTCCATCGCACTAGACTATGGATGGGCCTGTTCTCGCACATACCCGGTGCAGGCATCTGCAAGCTACCATGAGCTAATGACTGCAATGATTGTGCTTTGCCCAGAAGGTGGCATTTTCAGCTCTTCTCCTCTCTTCCAGCTCTTGTATTCTATCTTTCCTTTCTTCTACGATGTTCCCTGAGCTTAGAGGTGATGGTATAAATGTCCCGTTAAGTGCCAAGCACTCATGCGTCCTTTAGTTTTAGTACCTTATGCAGTCATGGATATCTATATTCATTCCATTCCCTGGAAAGAGAGACTTCTCTACCAGAGCCGATTAGGTATTCTGATGGTCATGTGTGCCTATGTGTTTAAATATGAACATTTACAAAGCAGCTTGACACTATGTTAATTTAATCTAAGCAATAGTATTCAGTTCCCCACTGGGTACCATGATTTCCCCGATCATGAGTTTTTGGCCAGGTTTACAGTAGCATCAAGCATGAATTCTTCCTGATGGAGGGGGTCTCAAACCTAATTAGAGAGTAGTTGATTACCCCATAATAACTGTGCTACTATTGCTGCACATCACTGAACAATTGAGGAATTAACTTCTACAGCTTCCAACTAAAAGAAAAATTAGATGATACAAGATGACTTAGAACAGTACTTTATTCTGTGATAAAATAGAATCATTGGGATCGCAATATGTTTTTTAATAAAGGTATTTCTAGATGGTGTTTTATATTTAAAGATAAAATTACTGATTGAGAAACATAGCAGGTACCCGTGTTTCTAATTATTTGGAGGAGTTGCTATCAGCTGATTGGAAGATTGAAATAGCAGATATGGACTGGTTTCCCCCCCCCCCCGGCTGTTTGGCTTTCTCAGGCTCTAGGTATTAGAGGTGAATGGAGAGAAAGTTCTATGGCACAACACTGGAGAACCAGGGCAGAGTCCCTGACTCCTCTGGGAGAATTCTATACCCAGCAAAAATAACCTTCAGTAATAAAGAAAAAATAAGGGCATTCAGGTTGGGGAGAGAGAGCTCAGTGGATAAACTGCTTCTACACATGTGTGGAGTCTAGAGTTTAGACCTCCCAAACTGATATATCTTTTTCAAGTTATGTATGTAAGCCCAGCACTTCATATATATAGACTGGAGATCCCCACGCAAGCTGGTTAACTAGATTAGCTGATTTGGCGAGTTTCGGGCTCAGTGAGAGTCCTTGCCTCAATAAATACAATAGAAAACAATGGAGGAAGACATCCAGTGTCAACCTCTGGCTTCCATATGAATATGCACACATGTGGGTACGCAACAGTACATGTGTGTACCCACAAACTTGTAAACATTGTCTGTCTGTCTTTCTCCCTCTCTCTCACACACACATACAGATAGTCATTTTCAGATAGAGGAAAACCAGAAGAGTTTGTTAATAAGCTTACCCTAGGAGAATGAATAAAGGGAAAAGTGGGAAATTTTCAGATACAAATGAAATAACACAATGAAAGCGAGACTATCAGACAAGATAAAATAACAGCAAAATTGGTGAAAGTAGAACACTCCTCCCTTTACCGGAGCTTTAGAATTAAATTTGATGTTGAAGTAGAAATCATAACAGCATTTCTCATGGTGCTAACGCGCACAATGGCAATGTTTTTGGCAATTGTATTTGTGGAGAGTCTAAAGACATTAAAACAGAGATAATAGTTCTATGTTTCACCTGAAGTGCTAACACCTGTAGCCTGTGACAACAATATGTGCACGTTTTAATATCTGAAGTAACCACTAAGAAAAAAAACATACAAAGAGATTCAGTTACAATAGCTCAGATGTCTAAAAACGGAATTCCACTGTCTTAATGTTAAGTTGACATGACCAAATACCCATGAAAAGAAACGTGGAGAGTAAGGATTTATTTTGGCTCTAGGTTTCAGATATTTCCAACCATAGTCCTCACCTATGCTGATTCTGGGCCCATGGTGAGACAGAACGTTATAACAAAAGAAGATGTGGCAGGGTCGACTGACCTCATGACTGTTAGGAGGCAGGAAAGAGAGCACAGAAAGGGGCCAGCACAAGAGAAAGTCCATAAAGGCACATTTCCAGTGGGCTGTTTCTTCCTACTTTTGATTGTTCTCAATAATGCGATTGTATTATGATTCTATTAAGGCAGTTGATTGTATCAAAACCCTCAGGACCCAACCATTTCTCAGAAGCTTGTCAGTTGGTAGCCAAGTCCCCAGTAGAGGAGCCTATGGGAGACATTTCCTATGCAACCCCAAATCAATCTAAGGTGTGTTCAACCTGAAAGAAAACAGAACCAGGACACTGAAGAAGAGACTGGAGAGATGGCTCAGCGGTTAGTGTTCAATTGCTCTTCCAGAGAGAACCCAGCACCCATTTTAGGTAGCTCCCAGTTCCTGTAGTTCTGATGCCATCTTCTGACTTCCCAGGTACCTTCCTGCATGTGATATATACACAGACATTGAGGCACACACACATGCACATAAACAAGTATAAAAATAAATAAATCTTTAAAAATACTTTTCAAAAAGGAACATAGGGAAGGGAGAAGAAAGACAACCAACTGGGAGGCTTACGTCATTACGTGCAATAATAACATTAAATGTAAATGTTCCAAATTTAATGTGGGAGGTGACGTGTGCCGTGAATATGTTTTGTTGCCATTGGTTAATAAAGAAGCTGCTTTCGGCCAATGGCTTAACAGAGTAAAGCCAGGCTGAAAAAGATATATATAGAGAGAGTAGGCAGAGTCAGGGAGAAGCCATGTAGCCACCCACAGAAGGCAGACACCTCTGCTGGAACCCACTGGATCCTTACTGGTAAGCCACAGCTACGTGGCAATACACAGATTTAATAAAAATGGGCTAATTTAAGATATAAGAGTTAGCCAGAAATATGCTTAAGCTATTGGTCAAACATTATTACAATTAATGCAAATTTCTCTGTGGTTATTTTGAGTAAAGGTGGTCGGGAAATGAACTAGTGGCCTCCAAGTACATAAATTAACTAAGCATCAGCAGAGACAATCATCTACTGTTTATAAGCAACTTATTTCAAATGAAATGGTATAGGTAGCTTAAAAGTGAAAAGACAGGCAGAAAGATAGCCATGGTGGGGAAGTAGAGAGGAAGCTGAAGTTGGATGTTCAGTCGCAAAATCAGAGCTGCCAGTAAGTTCTGAATCAAAGTGAGGGGAGGAGTTCCAAGCTCCTTAAGGAATGGGTGTGCGACACCGTGTTTGGCCGTCAGCATTGCCCATACAACAGGCTCACACCATTACGACATTTCACTGATAAAGAACTGTCATTCCAATTGTTGACCCAAGACTTTCTGTAGGCCAGACAGCTCATAACGAAGAGATCAAAGGTAGCTGCCAAACACAGTCAGATATTTTCCTATTTGGGGCGAAGCAACTGTCCACAGCTTTCTTAAAGGTTGAGACAGTGGGTTTCTGGACTGTCCCCATCTTGGAAAAGGGAGCTTAAGCCCTCATCTTACCTCTTGCCTTCCTTGTCTCAGTGTTCACATCCACAAGGAATCCCAAATATCGGATGGTTCTAAGAGTCTTTTGGTTTAAATGTTTTTCATGGAAGCAGTACTATGCTTTTATCTTTGAAAACAACCGACTTTTTGGAATATTTGCAGACAAAATGGCATGATGCCTGAGTTTTCTTTGAAATAATATGATGTCTATGAGTGTGTGGGGATTTGGGAGATAGATGAAACAAGATTATCCATGGTTTAATACTTGTGGGAAGCTGTGAATTAGTGCACGTGGGTCCATGCATCCAGTCCTTCTACCTCGGAGTATATTTGACAGTTTCTGTAATAAAATGTTTCTGAAAACATAGTCCCCAAACAGAACCTAGAAAGGAAGCAGAAGTCACATGAAAGACTTGGCTAACTTCCCACGAGGCTAGGCAGGGCTTGGGGAAGGGTACTGAGCTTGGGCTGCCAAGGCGTGAACGAGTCTGAGGGTTGTTGGGTTCTTGTTGCTTCATGGCTTATCCTCTAAGGACTGGGTGCTGGAATTCCAAAGTCAGGCAGAGGGAATCCCTACGAGAGACCCCTCTCTAAGGAGGTGGCCACCTCAGAAGAGCACCTCATACTAAGAGGATAATGGGGTAGAGGCAGACGCTTGTCCTATGTGGGGCTGTCTGCTGCTATGGTTTATCTTCCACTGGCCCATCTTGCTTTGACTTCACTTGGCACCAGTGAACAAATCTGTTCACATTCTACCTTCATTCCATCTTTTTTTCCCCCAAAGATGTGCTGGGATGCTCTCTCCCAGATGCTTTCTCCAAAGCATCTGTCTTTCAAGTTCTTTAAAACAGTGATTTCTGAGACACGATCTTGCCAAAAGTGGTCTTCCTCACGATGGAGATAAAGGGTATCCGGTTCCACCTCCGTTCCTTCTCACATGTTCCTCCACCCCATCCTCTGACCCGTCTGTTTTTCAACAATGTAAAAACACAAGCCCCTGTTTATTAATGAAATCTGGCTCTAATATTTCAATCTGGCATGCCCGGTCTCTGCCGAGGTTAATGGTGTCCAGGAAGCAGGAACCGCAGTATTGGCTCCTTAGCTCTGTGGTTTGAAGAGATGTTTGTCGGTGGACTTCTGACAGACGCTTCTGGGGAGCAGACCCACTCTGGTCAGAGGACAGGTGAGCGTGGTGAGGTACATACTGTGTCCTGGACCTGTACCTCAATTTCCAGCTCCCCGTACAAGGAGGCTCCTCTCTCAGATCCCTAATGTCCGCTGCTCATTTCTCTCTCAAAGTTTCATACTGCTGGGGCTCTCCTCCAGGATGGAGCAGCATTCACTTGAGGGCCCGTGGCTCAGCGGGTTACTTCATGTCTATTCCCATTTGTATACCAACACCTTGGTTATAAGGGTGAGTATTATAGGCATTGGGGCACCTTTGGAGCCATGAGAGGAAAGAGCTATTTCAGAGTGAGGACTGTCTCCGAGCACCTTTCCCATCAGCCCGTGTAAACTGCTGCAAGGATCTGGATTCAAGTTACAAACCAGCCAGTGACCTGGGACACATTATCTGGGGCTGGTAAGGGAAAGAGTAGGCGATGACTGCGGAACACTGGGAATCTTGCTTGTGGGCCCCACTGTGATGGGGCCTTCCACATCAGGGTTTTTCCAACATGGGCGGCATTGTGCCATTTCAAGCCGCAGGGGCTCTGTAGCAGGGAAGACAAACTCTTCCCAGGTACCTTTTGACCCTTTTGAGCACATGCTGGGGATCTGGATCCAGTGCCCACACGCAGACGCTGTTTGGAAAGGTGAAAATTCTTATCCTGAGCACCCTAGCTGAATCTCCGTCAACACAGCCGCACATGCCCAGAGGATTAGCCCTCTCTCTCCCTCTCGGGTTTTGGCTTCCTGACGTCAGTCAAGGTTTTCGCTGGCCTTGAGGCCTTGGCCTTGGGCCCAGAAAACATCACTGTGGACAGTCCAGACCCCAGGGTGATGGCCCAGATAATTTGACAATTGAGGCCCAAATGTCAGTTTCCAAAACCAGAGAGATTTCTGTGTAGCTTGACATATCATTAAAGCCAGACAGAGAAACCCGACATTGCCTCTTCGCTGCCTCTTTTTAAACGATGCAAAATGCTCGTCCACATCTAATGACACTCAAGAAATGTGACAACTGTAATTTTAGACATCAAATGTCCACAGGGGGAAGAAAGGTTAAATCCTGCGGACTCCATTCATCAATAAGTAATGTACAATTAAGCATTTTAAAGTGAAATCTTATTTCCTGCATTAAATTTTTTTTTTCCTAGCCCACTGGCAGAAGTTTCCATTGGCTGTCTTCATTTACATATAGTATTAGACTTCCCTCACCAGCAGTTCCAGGAGTTTTTACATATGCTTAGTCTTGGAACCATCACTACAGTCTTTCTGGACAATTCTAACCTCCCCAGGGAGTCCTTCCTGCTGTTCTTTTGTCGCTAAGCCCCGCCCCCTGCATTTAACCCCTGGTGGCCCTTCATCTGCTTTCATCTTGGCAGCTTTTGTTTCTTCTGAGTGTCATGCAGACGGAACTCCACTGGATTTGTTACCTTTCTTGGAGGGATGATCAAGTGCTGACCGATGTGGACCCCGAGACAGGGAAAGTTTATTTGGGCCGACAGTTTGTGGGTGAAGTCCACCATGGTGGGGCAGCCTTTGGGTCAGGGAGTTCTGCATCCACTGTCCGAACACAGAGTGAAGAATGTGTGTGTTCAGTTCTCTTGCATAAGGGGGTCTCAGCCCAAGGAATGGTTCCACCAGTATTAGGGTGAGTCTTCCCACATCAGCAAATCTCCCTCAGACATGGCAAGTTAAAAGTCGAAGGGGATTTGTTCCAGTGTTCATTAAGCTGACAATCAAGATTAGCCGCCACACCGCCAGCAGGCCATGGTTTAGAGTGCCTCCTTAGGTCTTTCTAGTTCAAGCAGCACTGTGATGTGTCTCGGTACTTTGCTCCTTTTGCTGCTGAGCTGTAGTCCTTTATGTGAGAACACAACATGTGTGCCACTCTCCTTTAGGAGAGACACTGGGCTCCTTCCTATTTTCTGGACAGCTGTGTGTCACACTGCTTTTGGTGTGAGTGCCTAGAATCGTGGATTGCGTTGGGCCTTTCACTATTAAGAATGATGATAGCAGTCGCTGATTTCATGTGTGTCCTTGATCAGACTGAGGAAGTCCACCTCTGTCCTTGTTTCACCTAGAAGCTTTTAAATGATCCATGAATATTGAACTTTGGCCAATGCTTTTTTTCCCCTTCTGTTTAAGGATACGAACATGCTACATCTAAAAGTCTATGTGTGTATTTGGAGAAGAGATCAAATGAAAGCTAGTAAACTTTTGCTGAAGTGGGTTGGTGTATTAGTCACTTTTCCACTGCTGTGATAAGAACACCATGTCCAAGACAACTTATAAAAGAAAACATTTAATTGGGTTTATGATTTCAGAGGCTTTAAGTCCAGGCTGGTGGAATGAAGGCCTGGTGGCAGGAATAGCTGTGAACTCACATCTCAAACCATAAGCAGGAGTTAGACAGCTCACTGGGAATGATAAGAGTTTTTTGACTTTTCGTAGCCCAATGACACAAGATTCTGATAAGGCCACACCTCTGAATCCTTCCAAACAGTTCCACCAATTGGAAACCAAATATTCAAACACAGGAACCTATGGGGTGGGGGGTGGAGTCATTCTCATTCAAACCAACACAATTAGTTTTCCTGATTGAAAATCTGGCAACTGTCCACAGACTTCAGGTCTGTGGACTCACCCTGCTCTCACCTGTTGACTAGAAGTATGTATCTTTAGCTCTGTGTCTTGAGTCATATGGTAGAGTTGGACTCATGCATCAATGTATAGTAATATCTTATAGTAAATATCTTTACACATATTATACACATTGTATATTACATAATACAAACAATATTGATAGAATTGTGGTATTATGAATAATAAAATGAAATCTCTTGATAGATAGGTGATTCTTGACTTTCAGTGCTCTATTTTTTCTTTTAATGATATATTATTATTATTTTATATATACATATATATGTGCATTGGTGTCTTGCCTGCATGTGTGTCTGTGTGAGAGTACTGGGTCATCTAGAACTGAAGTTGTGCTGTCATGTGGGAGCTGGGAGTTGAACCCAGGTCCTCTGGTAGGGCAGCCACTGCTCTTCACTGCTGAGCCATCTCTCCAGCCCTCAGGAACAGGATCTTAAGAATGACTTTCTGAGTTGACTGGAGTTGGCTCTGCTGTCTCATCAGCACTCAAGACGGTAACGGTTATTTCTGGTAGCAAAAGAAGCAGCGACAGTCAGTGAAGTGACCTACATATTACATAACAAAATGTCTCTCTTGAGTAGCCCTGAGCCCACAATTTTAAGAAGTAACGATCTGGCTTGGGGGTGTAGCTCAGTTGGTGGAGGGTTTACCTAGCAGACACAAAGCCCTGGCTTCAATCCCCAACACCATGTAAAATTAGACATTATGGTACATGCCTTTAACCTCAACATTTTGGAGAAAGAGAAAGAGGAATCTGCAATCAAAGGCAATCTTTGGCTACATAGTTAAGTTTGAGGTCAACCTTGGCTACTTTTTGCTGTAGAATAATCCTCCTATGAACTGTAAAGATTTGTCACTTGAATTAGTTTAATAAAATGCTGATTGGCCAGTAGCCAGGCGGGGAAGTATAAGCAGGGTCTACCAGACTAAGAATGATGGGAAGAGAAGGGCAGAGTCAGAGTGTTGCCAGCAAACACAGAGAATCAGGATAATAATGTTGTATTGAGGAAAGGTGCTGAGCCACATGACTAAGCATAGATAAGTATTATGAGTTAATTTAATTTAAGTTTAGGTGCTAGCTAATAACAAGCCTGATCTATTGGCCATGCATTTACAATTAATATAAGCCCCTGAAGGTTTATTTAAGAGTGACTGGGGAACACAGAAACTTCTGCTCAGAGCTTTTTTTCTCCAGCATTGGCAAGGATCCGAGTGACTGCTTACAGTACTCGCCTACATTTTCCTTAAACTAACAGAAAGTTAGGAGACTGACTGGCTCTTCCTACTGTCACTTGACAAAGTAGGAAAAGAGAAGCTAAGGGATTTCAGTCACAGTCCAAATGCCTAGTTAAGGACCTGAACACTTTTGTGTCTTACCCTCTCCAGGTAAGTGGCAGAGCCTGCTGAAAACAAAACCTACAATCTCATCTTGCTGAGTGACCAGTTAGCACTGTAAATTAAACCCCAAGTCCTACAGAGAATGTTGGACTTCTAGGGAAGGCTCGAGGTCCTGAAAGTTAAGATGGGATGTCTGAGAAGATCCCGACGAAGCAAGCTAGTAGTATTAAACCCCTAAATGCTGATGAAAGTCTCTGTGAGCTGGAACAGGCCTTTTGCTTCCAGAGCAGAGGGTCTCTACTCTCCAGTCTGGGGTGAAGGAAACTAGGAACAAGGATGCTCAAGGGGCCTGATTATTGTTTGGTTTTCTTTTATGGAGTTCAAGGAAAGGAAGAGGTTGTCTTTGAGACAATTCTTATTGTACTCAGACCAATCCCCCATCTCTAAAGCTATAAAGAGTCCCAAATGGACCCCAAAGGAAAAGGGGCAAAATGTGATCAGAGGACTATACCACATGTAGCAGTATAGTATTTTCTCATCGGGACTGTCAGCCTGAAAATAATGACACAGAGACTTAGTATTAATTATGAAAGCTGACTTAGCTTAGGCTTGTTCCTAACTAGTGCTTATAACTTAAATTGACCCACTACTCTAATGTACACACTTCCACAGGTCTTTGTCACCACAGCCTCATACTGTCTATCCTGCTTCCTGCACATCTGGCTGGCAAACTGCCTTTCTTCTTCCCAGAGTTCTCCCTTCCCCTAGAAGTCCCACTTAACCTCTTCTGACCTAGCCCTCAACCACTTAACTCTTTATCACACCAGTCAGGAGGCACCTTAGCAAAGCCACATCTTCACAGTGTAAACAAATATTCTGCAACAACCATACTCTAAGAAAACTACCAGAGTTTCCTTAGTCATACAGAGCCAGCTCAATGGCATGTGGAAGAATAGACATCACAGGTGTGGGATGGCCATGGAAGAAACATAAAGTTGCACCAAGATTGATTTGTTGCTAGGGAACCACTAAACAGTTCCCACTGCTGGCATTTCAGCTCAGGGGATTTGAAAGGGCTCCAACATTGTAGAGCTGTTGGATTGAAATGGAGACCAATATATGGCCTAGAGTGAGTGAGCCAGAGTGCCAGCCTGTTTTTCTGTGCTGAAGGGGGTGGGGGTGGGGGTGGAGAGACAGCTATGTTAGGATGAACCTGCCATCTAAGGCTTGAACACATTCTTACCACAACCATGTGGACCACATTTATAAGGGAACCCAAGCTTCTCTGAAGTGTTCTGGGATTGGTTGTGTGCTTGACCTGAGAATCAAATCTGCAGTCCCTTGAGCTACAATAGCTAAATGCAAAGAGAGTATTCAGATCCCAGGGTAGCAGAGGTCAAGGAATCTCGGGCACCAAAGGCAAGGGAAACATGGTAACAGCATGTACACCCAATTATGTATAGGATACTCCCTAACAGTTCACTTCAGGACAAGTTTTGCTTTAGTACAAAGCACTCAAAACCAGTTCAGACTTGATGGGTCCTCCCATCCTTGGACCAAAATGTACTGGAAATAACATTCAAATAGAAACTATCCAAGTTTGGTAGTCATTAGGGGAGGAGAAACCTATTCTATTGTTCAGAGAGATGTGTAATGTAGTCTGAGGTGTGGGGGGGGGAGCCAAGGTTACTAGGTGTCATTGTTTGGAGACAGCATTGTGCAGGTAAAGGAACTGGGCTGCCAAGTACATTAGAAGAATTTGTGAAATTATTCCCTACGCTTGCCTGCCTTAGTAGGGGGTAATAAAGATCGGTGGTCAGTGGAGGTTAAGCTCAGTAGACGCAACAACTCCTTAACTCTTCCTGTGGTTATTTCCCCAGTTCCCAAACATCACTGGGGGAGACACACTTAGTGAGGGCCGGAACCTCTACAGTGATTTCCTACTATGAGTAAGGAGTTGCATGGTGGTAAATGTCAAATGGAAATCAGAACTCTCTCAGAGACAATAGGAAACAAAGACAAGTTTGCTTTCCTGGAGGGATTTCAGTGATGTGTGCCACGGTCAAGGACGTGAATGATGTGGAGAGTCTTTTTGTATATTGGTGTATTTGACTTGCTATTCCTTATTGAGGATGCTAACGTCTATAATATTGGGAATATTGGCCCACGGTTTTCTTTATTTCTATCTTTCTTCGTTGACTTTTAATACTGCCAGCTTTCTTAAACAGGTTGGGAGGTGCCCTCCCCTTATCATTTTTCTGGAAACTTGTGAAGAATTGTTGTGACTTCCTTAAACTGTTTAGCCAAATTCAGCAGTGAAACCTAGACCTAGGGTTTGCCTCTCAGAAGGTTTGTTTCATGCCACAAATTTAAATATATATAATACAATAATTATAGATGCAGATATATTACGTATGTAGATGTCATATATACACATTATGAATATATATGACATCTATATAATTGATGTCTTCTTGGCTTTGTTTTAGAAGTCTGTTGCTTTTAAGGACTTGGCTCATTTCATTTTAATTGTTCAACTTATGTGCTCTTAGCTGCTCACAGTATTCCTTATGATGCCTTTAAACACATCTCTCTCTCTTTCTCATAGTAATATTTTTTTTTCTTTCTCCCTTTCCCTGCCCTCCTTCAGCTTGGTTATAGTTCATCCCTTTTGTTGATTTTTCTCGACAAAGCACATTTGATTTTATTATTCCTGCTTCATTTTTTTGTTCTCCTAACTTTGGGCTAGTTTTGCTTCCCTTCCTTATTATTTGTGGAAGGGGACTATATTACAAACCTGAAACCTTTCATGTTCTAAGGGGTTAGCACATTAAACATCCTTCTAAACACAGCACCCGCTGTAGGTTGCCGACTCATTCTCATATTTATATGTATTTATATAATTTTCATTCACTTAAAACTGTTTTCTAGTTTTCACCAGAGACTTCCTTTGGGACCATCAGTAATTAAAAATTTTACATGTTTGATGACTGATTTATTTTCAGATATTCTAATATTTATTTCTAGTTTAATCCCTTTACTGCCGCACACCAAAAATTAAAAAATTAGATTTTCAATTTTATTTCCTATAGTGAAGAAGCTGAGTGTGGCCTTTTTCTTCCTTTCTTCTTTCCTTCCTTCCTTCCTTCCTTCCTTCCTTCCTTCCTTCCTTCCTTTCTTCCTTTCTGTCATTAAAAAAAAAAAACTATTTTTTTCTCATTTTACATACCATTCCTAGTTCCTACTCCCTCTCCTCCCCCTGCTCCCTCCACCTTCCCCTGCCCACACTCCTTGGAGAGGGTAAGGCTTCCAATGGGAAGTCACCAAAGTCTGGCACATTGCTTTGAGGCAGGACCAAGACCCTCTCCACTATACCTAGGCTGAGCAAGGTATCCCTCCAAAGAGAATGGGTTCCAGAAAGACAGTATAAGCAGTAGGGATAAATCCTGGTCTCACTGCCAGTGGGCCCACAGTCTGCGCCAGCCAGACAACTGCCACCCACATTCAGAGGGCCTCATTTGGTCCTATGCTGGTTCCCTCCCTGTCAGGTGGGAGTTGGTGAGTTCCCTCCCATTAGCTCAGGTAAGCTGTTTCAGTGAGTGAACTCATCATGGCCTTGACATCTTTGCTCATATTCTCACTCCTCTCACTCTTTGACTGGCTGTTGGCAGCTCAGCCCAGTTCCCTGCATCTGCTTCCATCAGTTGCTGGATGAAGGTTCTATGACGACATTTAAGATAGTCACCGTAGATTTTCAATTTTTAATTGAATGAATTTAAATAATTTCAAATTTAATGAAGCTCAAACTTTTTTTTTTTTGAATGTGGCGTGACTTTGTGAGGGTTCTCTTGAACACATCTTGGTCACCAGAAGGGGCTGAGCGTTCTGATTTCTTCAGGAGGGGCCCTCAGTGTCAGTGAGTTCAGACTGGCCTTCACAAGTCCCTCCTATACTTAATGGTTTTCTGTCTGTTTACTATTGCCCAGAGAAAAGTATCAAAGTCTGCAACAGCAACTGTGGATTTGTTTATCTTTTCCAGTCTATCTGGTTTCGCTTAACTTGGTTTGTAGCCCTGTCGTTAGGAAAATATACATTTAAGATTACTATGCTGTCTTTAAACCTATAATTTTTTTAGACTTTAAAAAGTAATTTACATATAGAATAAAATCACATTCAACTAAAAAGAATGCGTCAAAAGGAAAACGTTTATTTTTAATGGACAGTCTGGTTTCTTCACTTTTTTTTTTTAAAGTAAAGTACCTCTAGAAATCAAATTACATTATAGGCTGTATATATATACATTATATACTAAATTTTGATTAAATGTTTCTTCTCCTCCTTTTCTAAATATCTCCTTTGTTGTGAAAAGGTTCTCATTTTGGTTGATGCAATTCCTAAAATTCAAGGGTAGGTTTTTCCATTCCAGACCCCAGAGACACAGCCAAAAGCCACCGTTTTTTTTTCTCTCTCCCTACTTAGCTGCTCCCTGGGGTGCCTCTGCTTATGTCTGCCTTGAGAAAATCCAACTCGCATGAAAACAATGTGAAACACCCTCACATTTCACACCAACAGCTGAAGCTTGGCTTTTACCTGCGGTCTTGATGAGGTCGTTTTGAGAAGAACGGTAGACAAGCATTTCCCAGAATCCCCCAGTGTGAGGAAGTGGTACATGTTGGGCACGCAGGGATGGGTGGCTTCGGTGCCAGGCTCTGGAGAGGGGGCGGGATATAAAAATTTGACAAGGACGAGAACTTTCCTAGGCATCGCTCCGAAACCACCTGCACTGCATCTGACTTTTCTTCCTGTGACACCAGAGGCTCAATTACTTCAGGAAAGCAACAACTTTGGTCAGCAAATTTGAATCCTAATGGGTTGGCCCCGGAGTGTTTCTCTCCTGCTCTGGGGTACTGGTTTTCGCCTCAGAAGTTGTCATCCCTGCACATTGGACATCTGTTGCAGGAACCACTCCAATTAAAGGGAAGAAAACTCCCCAGCGGCGGTTTACCAGGTCCCCCATGGATTGTGAAGTGAACATTTGATACTTGCCCGAGGGAAGGATAAACTCACATTAGCTCATAGGTGCGTGTTAACAGGTCCCTGTGTGTTTATTCACGGCGTTCCTGGTAACTGACAGGAAGTAATGTTTCCCAGCCTGCTATCCCAGGTTCATTCAGAGCCCGGGGCTGGGAACAGCCCAGACTTTCCATGTTGGTCTACCATTCTCTATAAATAAACACAAATGTCTGGATTCATAAAGCACCCTTCTGAAGAGATGCACCCTAAATCAGTGTCCTTAATAAACCCAGAGGCTGCTAGGAACCTCTGAGTGCCTACAGGTATTGATGACTGGAATGGACAAACATGTCCCTGGGTCTCATCGTTTAGGACCACAGAGAGCCACCACACCAGCTCACAAATTGTTGGTCACATATACTTAGCCTAAGGCATTAACAATTCAGACTTTTAAGTGCTTGCTTTCAGGGATAGCTGGGGTAGCCCAAATGGCTTAATGAGAAATAAAAATGGCAGCAGCTTACTAATGACATCAGTGGATCTTCCGCTTGGTAGAAAAAGGTAAGAAAGAACGGTCAGGGCCGTGAGAAATCAGTGCTATCTAGCGTCCACTCTTTCCGTCCATTATAAGAAAGAGGACAACACTCAAGCACATCCGTGGGTATCTTTGTATTGCCTGAGCCACTCTCTACCTACAGTTGTAGCCCCAGCTGGATCCCAGCTGCCGAAGGCCTGTTCTACCCACTAACCAAAATTCCATCCTGACATCTCACCCCTCACTCGTGTGGCCTGTGTCCAGACCCAAGGGACGATTCTGAGAACATCTTGGCCCCACCAAAATCTATCTCATCTACTGCTACGAACCTCGGGCGAAGTGGCCACTGGCTGTCACCAGGATTAATCGGCGGCGCCTTAGCTCATCACACTCAGCCAGCTGTGCTTTGTTCCAGGAACCCTCAAGTCCAGTTCACTGCACGCTCTCTGGCTCTTTGTTCCTCTGTGGCTATATCCACAGCAGTAGACTTCAAAGACCAGGACTTCTCTCTTTTTTTCTTTATTTTACTTTGTTTTCTCCTTGTGTTTTTGTTTGTTTGTTTGTTTGTTTTTATTTTTTTATTTTTTGTCAAGTCCATGCCATTGCTTATTCGACTTTTTTTTTGAGCAGCCTGGGAAATGCTGCACCTTATTTACTGGGATAAACACAAAAACAAACCAAGGGCACCTGAGAGGTTGTTCATCTTGAGCCTGTGACTAAAGGAAGTGGATTCTGACCTGGCTGCCTCTACTGTGCGTGGAAAGGAGCCCTGAGCAACAGGGCCAGTCACGCTAGGGCATCTTTAGAGGTTCAGGCCACCTTCCCCAGTGGATCCCAGGCAACCACGATGCTGGGGAAGGCAGATTCCCTTCCCAGATTGAGTGTCTGGCATCATTCAAGGCAGGCAGCTGAGCGGCCCACCAGGTGGGGACAGTGGTTGATTGTCTGCCTGGAAAAAAGCCCCTGGGATTGTGTGTCATGGGGAAGGGCTCCGCGTCTGATCTCCATCCACAGTGACCCAGGGCACCTGCGGCCCTGGCACAGACCTGCTGCTAACTTTTCTGCGGAATGAATCAACATATTGACAAACCCCCACATCCCAGGGGTACCCGCCTGCAAAACTAAGGAACTTGAAAGCAAAGAGGTCACGAAATCCTGTTATTAGACCACAGGCTGCAGGACCCTGTTTGTTCCAGGCAAGCTGTGGACAGGTATGCACCAGCAGACACCTAATACCACCCAAGGGAGTTGTGGGACGCACACATACACACCACGCTAGACACCTGGGCCTTTCTCCTTAGAGGTATAAAGCTTTTTTTTTTCCCCTGGAGGAGGCTTTTCATATCTACAAATGTTAAAAATTAAGATCCCTATGCTCTAAACAGCTAGGAGAGTCTGAATGTCCCCAACATACAGAATGGCAGATGTCTGAGGCAATGGAGAGGGTTGATAATGGCTGTGGTTTGATTATTGCTCAATGTCTTCTTGTCTGGAGCCATCGTGTTCTAGCCCTGACCACGACAGATGCTATGTGGCTATTAAACGCTTCTTTCAATGCTGAAGATTGAACTCGGGGATCTGTGCAGGACGCACAAATGCTCTGTCTACCACTGAGCCCGTTTCCCAAAACTTGTAAAAGGAAAGGAAAGAAAATGGAGGGTGTCTAAGTTTCTCCTATGCCAGAGGACACAAAACTTTATCTCAGAGTACCAACAACACCTCCATTATGGGTCTGAAGTCATTCAGTTTCTAAGTTTTCTAAGCTATTGTGTTTGACGATAATATTCTGGGATTTTTTTTTTTTCAGCAGTCGTTGGAGTGCAAACATGAAGTCTGAAATGCGTGAGCTGAGCAGAAAACACTGTCCCCTGGATAACAGTTAAGTCCTTTGTATTCTCAAGGATCTGGGACGTCTCCGGGGGGATTCCAGCCACACTCCAACCGACCCTCACCCCCACCTCCTTGCGACCGCAGCTGAGACTGCCAAGCTAGCTCCAAATCCTAACAGATGCTTCAGTTTTATAGCTGGTGTTCCTGGACCCTGGACAGCCACCGGCTCCTTTTTGTTTTGCTCCACAAACCCCAGGTTTTGATCCACAGAACGATTCGTTTCCCTAACTCTCAGTTCATTTGGCTTTGTGTGAAGCCTCTCCAGACTGGGTCCCCCCTCTTCAGCCCACCCAGGCCTGGCCCAGCCAGCCAGATGGATGGAAGAGGGCCCAGGCCCAGGCCTCACCACAGCCAAAACCCAGAGCCGCCTCCTTGATTCCCACCATGTCCCAGTCTTGCTCCCTGTCTTCCGGTGTGGCCCCCCTACAGATACGGTAACCGAGAAGGTCGCGCTGACTTGGACCCTTGGGGCAAGCACTGAGATTTGATTTTGCTTTGATTTACCTAGTGACCTGGTGTATCTCTCTAACTGCATCATGTGTTTCTACTTTGACTCCTCCCACAGTCTCCTTCCGCCCGTTTGGTCCCTGGGACCTTTGCCCAGCTTGGGCTGGGACTACGGACTTCTTTAGAGCTGAGTCCTCTGTTTGAGCTCAGAGAATAAAGCACACTTCAAGTGCAGGGACAGTTGGGGCTGGATCAAACCTTGGATCTTCGGGACTCAAGTCCAGCCTTCTCACGGAACCATTTACGGTCCCCTCCCTGAGAACGAGGTGGCGGGGCCTCGGGCTTCCATACTAGAACATTGGACGGTGCAGGGTGATTTCTGCTGCCGGTGTTCCTCTATTATTTCAGAGCCTGCGCATGTCCGTTCCTCAGCCTTACTGCTGAAAGGGCCTCCATTTTCTCTTCTCTGGGGTGAACACAACTCAGCCTCTTTGGGTCTGGCTTCTCCGCTTCCTCCCCCTACTTCTGTAGGCGGTGCTCTATCCCTGTCTATTCTAAAACGTAGGCAGTCACAGTATACACGGGAAATGTATGCAGGATAAACAACAGAACACTGACCTCCTGCCGGGGCGAGTACACCGACTTCTCCACATCTTCCGGTACCAGCTACCACGCCTCCATCCCTTTCTCCTAAGCGCTCCAGAAAGGACTCAGAAACGACATTCTCTCTCTCTCTCTCTCTCTCTCTCTCTCTCTGGCTCAGTTGGCCCTTCCCATGGCCTTTTCTCCACACAAGTCTCTTTAAAACAAAACAACCCTAAACGTAAACCATAAGCTGTCTTGTTTTCATGTTTCCTTTCTGTGCCTGCTTCTTTCCTTGCCCTAACAGCTTTCATCTGGAATTTGTCTTTTGTCTCTGAGCTCCTTTCCCCTAGGCCTTGTGAGGTGGCTGCTCGGACCTGATCCTCTGATAATCCCCAAGCCCCAGTCTATACTCTCTGTCATATCCTGTCCTGCCAGTACTGACACATTTCCACAGTATTTGAATGACGCTGCCTTTGTAAAATGACTTCGAGTATGATAGGGTGTCTTTTCATTTTAGGGGACTAAGGATCACACCCATGGCCTCATACATGCTTATCAAGTGTCCTCTCTCTTAGTGGCCTCCCTGGCCATGTGAAATTTTCTTTGATAATGGTGTTCAAACCAATTTAGTTCTCCATATTTCTTAATAGTTCCATGTGAATTATGTAATCAGATCTCCAATATGAGTCAAAAAGCCAAAGTATTTCCATTAGAACTGCTCTTTCATAATAATGTTTGCATTAATTCTTTGAGAGTTTCATACAGTGTATTTTGGTCATGTATGCCCTTCTTCCCCAGCTTCCATAGATCTACCCCACCTTCCCATCTACCAAACTTCCTATTCTCTCTCTTCTAAGATTCTTGAATTGAATTTGTATTGGCCAGATACCCCTGTGTGTAGGGTTTCCTGGGGTGTAGTTGATCTACCAGGGGTCACACCATTAGGGAAAAATGACACTCCCCCTTTGCAAATACCAATAGCTCCTCATCTAGGGAAAGGACTTCGTGACCACCACCCTCCTCCCATGCCAGATTTGTTGCTAGATGCTGCTCATTTGTTCCCAGACACTTAGACCCAAAATAATCACACAGAAACTACATTATTTGCAATACTGTCTGGCCAATAGCTTAAGCATATTGCTAGCTAGCGCTTATATCCTAAACTAAACCATCTCTATTAATCCATGCATCACCACAAGGTTATGGCCTACCAGCAAAGTTTTGGCAGGCTCCAACAGAGGCATCTGTCTCCTGTGACAGCTACGTGGCTTCTCGTTGACTCCACCTACTTTCTCCCAGCATTCAGGTTTGCCCCCCCCCCCCCCGCCCCCAGCTCTATTCTGCCCTATTACAGGTCAAAGCAGCTTCTTTATTCATTAACCAATGAAAGCAACACATACACAGAAGGACTTTCCACGTCACCCATTGCTACATCACTGTGAGTTCATCTGCGTAACTGTCCTGTTGTATATGGAAGACGCTGTTTCCTTGACGTCAGCTTCCATCTCTGGCTCTTACTATCTTTCTGCTAACTCATTTTCTAAGAAGACCCCAAATCTTGAGAACTTTGTTATATAGTTGTCTTATTTAGGGCAGGGCACTCTAAACTCTTATTCCCCCAAACCTGACCAGTCAGTCATATGTCTCTATGCTAATTGTCATCCAATGCATGAAGAAGCTTCTTTAATGAGAGCTGAGAGATGCACTGATGCATGTGTATAATAAACTGTTAGGGGTCATTTCGGTGCTATGTACATTTGGTAGAACAACAGTAGCAGTTCAGACTATTAAGGGCTCCTTCACAACCTCATGTCAGTGTGCATTTGTTAAGTCAACAGCAAACAGATGAGTCTTGCTTTCACAAGTTCTTCAAGATAATAGGTGAAATGATTTATATTTGGGGTAAATATAGTTTCTATGGAAAAGAAGAACTACCAACTGGTTTCACGCGTCACTATAGATATAGAGACCATACAGGAAATACTAGATTGGCTAGAGTAATTGGCACGTGACTCGGCCAGGCTCCCTCCACGTTCCCTCCTGCCTGCTAGTGGGCAGCCTGAGGCACACGGCGGACCCTGGACCTGGACTACTTTCTAATTTTCTGTGCCTGTTCCATCGCTGTAAATGGTAAGGTCCCTTCTCCAAGTCAGCTTTTGCTGACATTCATCTCTAGTGATTCCCCATGACTCAGGACTGGGACCCCGTTTCTCGTCTCTGACTGTAGTCCCTCGGCCACTTGGAGTGGCCCCTGTCCCCACCCCCAGCTGATGAGCCTGAGGGTGGCCTGACCTATCACTCAACCCTTGCTCTATATCAAAGACATTCAGAGATACACAACCATTGGGTATTGTCTCTCTCATGTTCTTGACCATAGGACATAAACCTTCTAAAGCTATCAGTCCAACCTCCCCCGGGAATGTCTTTTACAGACCCGGAAACCTCTAAGGTTAATACCCTACTTACAAAAATGTTTCTAACCTTACTCACCTTTGCACTAACAAATGGCCTATGCACCCTTAAACAACCTAAAGTGGGAACCTTCTAATTTCTACCAACAAACAGGCATATTAAAAAGTTTCTGTTCAGTCATGCTTAACTCTGTCTGGCCGGTGTCTCACACCCATCTGCTTTCCTTTCACTGGGCAGCCCCCCATCTGCCTGTAAATGCTCCTTTTCTTACCCCTATTCTGTCTCTGCCACCGCTACCACTAGCCCCACAGGAACCGACAAGACTAGTCGGTTCCACGAGGTAGCTATTCCAGTTCCATCCCTTGTTCCCTGCGGTGGCTGGCTGCACTGAGTAATTTTCCTGTCTCCTTCATGTATGAAAGAATGTGTGAATGGTATGGCCAACAGATGTGATTCTGTTTTAAATGCATGTTATACACAACTTCTATGTCTCTCTTATTATTTGTATCTGTTTAAAATTCCCACTGTGGCTCTAAAAACGTGGTTTCTCCATGCAACACGTGACTGCCATCATCTTGACTAAGGGCCAAGCCAGGTAAGCAAGCCCTGCCATCTTGACTAAGGGTAAGTCAGGTAATCAACTCACCATCTTTACTGATCTTTACTGAGGTATTTCTTGCTTAGTCTCACAATTTACTTACATTTTTGTCTCTAAATTCCTCTTACTGCCTGTGTTACATGTACATTTTGCACAGTGGCATGATTTCGGTAGGGCCCATTAGAGCATCCATTTCACCCACCTCCTGTTTAATATATGTGTGTGCGCATGCATGTGACTTTTGAGTTAACTTTATGTGTAGACACAAGTTTGCTTTAACTCTGTGTGTACATGTATATAAAACTTAAATTTAACTGTGTGTAAATGTATATGTACTTACTGTTAAAAATGTTTTAAGTAGTGTGTTCATTGTATCTCACTCCAGGCTAAGAAAGTAATAAGTCTCTCAAATATTTTAAAATTGGTATGTACTTCTAGTCTCTCACAAAATACTGTATATGTGATCCTACCCTGCTTTAAAATACATTCAGCTATTCTCCACTATTGTAAGCTTCTGTTGCAAACAGTTTTTTCTTCTTTGTCTTTCACAAGTATAAATCTCACCTGTTAAGTTAAAAACCAGTACAGTCAAGCTTGGACCCAGCTCTCCAGGCAGATCCTTTGCTGTAGTCATAACTTATCTGTACCCAATACTCAGCCCCCAAGAGCTCAGAGATCTGGGGAATATGGCGTTTAAATGTTTAATTATTAAAAGACTTTTCATAACAAAGATACAGATTGGCTCCTAGCAGCAGCACCCCATTTCCTTCAAAAAAGACGGAAGACAGATGGGCACAAAACAATGTCCCTTCGCAATTAGCTTCATCAAGTGAAAGTGCTGACCACTGGGAAGAGCTTCTTTTCATCTGAACTGACGATCTCCAGACGTGGATGAAGAATCAAACGGAATCGACAGCCTAGCTTCTCAGGTCAAGGTAGACTTAACTTCCTACAGATTTCCTAACCCACAGGATCTTCTAAAACCTGGCAGGCCCTGCGCTAAACAGCGGAAGGCAAATACAGACCTGATGCCCTTGCCCTTGCCGACCATGGAGGACCCTGAGGAGAGGTTCTAGGTAGTCAATCGAGTAAGTTCTCTGTCATTTTTTTTTAAATCAACAACTCAAGTAAAATTTTATCCTTCTCAAAGATCTCTGGTGCAGTTTGACTGCTGAGAGGTTTTGCTAGTTCAAACGGACAAATTTCAGTGTAACTTTGTAACATGCTCTAAATGAAAGGTGTTTTAAGATATACAAATACAAGTTATTTAGGTGTATACCTGCAAGTTATAAAGGTTTGAGGACAAATACAAGTTATCAAATTTCTCTCTCATGTTACCTTTCACGGTTTTAAAATGCTGGTGAGCTCTGTATCTAACTCTGGCAGCGTGCTATTACTACCACCGCTGCAAGGCCAAGATTTTTAAATTCTGTCTGGGCATTTTCTAAAGATACTTTTCATTGTGCAAAAACATCTGCCACAGTCACTCTGGCATAAATATGCTGCTGTTTATATAATGTATGTGTCTAAAAACTTACGTTTCCATAAGCTCAAAAAATTCTTGTGAGTTCCAGAAAGCCTAATTGAAGGATTCACCTTAAACAAGTCAGATGCACCCCTCTAAATTCCCTGGTCCTAAAAAATTTTTCTTCCCAAATTTAACTTTGTCCTCTGCTCTGCCAACACCTTGCCAGGTTCAAGAGACACCTAACAGTTCCATACCACAAATCCTGGACAGGTGACCAACACCCAGCTTTCTCAGCTGCCCCCCTCCAGGAAGACTTCGATGCCCACAAATAAGCAGGAATCAGTCCTGAGAACCTGCCATCCCAATTCCCTTAACCTGCCATGCCTTACTCCCCATCTTTATATTATAAGAGAAAGGCAAGAATGTTGTAAAAGTACATCTGCAGACCTGACATGTCACCTGGGTACCCTGTCCCTTTAAGAGACAAGCCCTGCCCACTCCCAATCTCCTCCTTCAAGGCAAGCAGATCTCCAGCCTCCTCTCCAGCCTGCACTCTCTTTCTATCTGCCCTTCCTCTGAAGAGGCAGCTTCTGCCTTTTTCCCTTCCCCTTCTCCCCTTTTCCCCTTCTTCTCTTTCTCTCTCTCTCTTCTGTCCCCCCTTCTCCTTTTCCCCTCCCCATACCTCCTTACTCTTCTGCTATTTCCAATGTCCACTAAATAAACTCTGTACCCAAGCTCCCTCCACATGGTGTATCTGTCTGTCTCTCACCCACCACGGTCTCCCACCTGCCAGGGGATCTGCCAGGGTCACCCTCCCTCCTGCCAGGGTCGCGCCACTATGAATGATAGCAGCTAGACATGCCCTTAGATAGTAACAATTTGTCACAAGCCAGTAAACTTCTGCTAGACTTTGTTCCTGATGCTTTCTTCTTAGGAATGATTAGTTCTGTCAAAGCGAAATTTTAGAATTCCTGTTCTTTTCATAGGTGCTCTGATTTTGCCAGCTGCCTCTACTTACCACCTTCCAGTTTTCAGGATAAAGTTTTAGGCTCCTTGCTTTTTGCCAACTACAGTAAATATAGGCCTTCCTGTAGGTGTTATTTGTGTCTCAGGGCCTTTCACATGGTGGACCATGCTCGGCCTCATGCTTGGAGGCATATTCTCCAGCCTGTGATTTCTTTTTAATCTATGAATAATTCACAAGTATGTTGTTTCCCTTTCAAAGTTGGAATGTTTTTAAATAATTGTATTTTCGCCAGTCCTTGATTTTCTTAGATCATGAGGAGGGAGTGTAGTATATACGTGATGTTCGTCAGCTGGAATTTGTTGGGACTTTTTAGTCAAGAGTGATTGATTTTCATCACTCTTTAGTGGGCTCTGTGTTTATCAAATGCAAAGTTGTATCAAGTGTGTAACTGTTTATTCAGTCTTCCACATTCTTCTTTACTTTTTGTCTGGTTGTTACTTTCACTTTGAAGAGATTGGCTACTATCTAACATCATATTCATTTTTATTCCCCCTATAGGTGCATCATTCATTTGGTCAGTACTTTTTCTTTAGCTTTTTATTTTATTAGTTTCTAGCCTAGTTTATTCTTTTCAATTTTTCTTGTTTTCTTTTTTTATTAGCTTATTTGTCTTTCCTTTAAGTCAGAGGCATACTTTGTGGGTCAGATATAGACTTGAGGAATATTTTATCCTTCTGTGTGGGGCTCTTTCTCCTCGCAGTGTCTTTTAAGGAGATTTCCATTTTGATAGAGTCTAATTCATCGGGAGTTTTCCTTTTGCTTTAGTGTTCTGTTATATTTAGTGGGCTTTGCCTATCTCAAGTCATGAAGAGGTTGTTTCCTCAACAAGTTTCATGGTATGTTTGAAGCTGGTTTTGATGTATAAGAGAAACAGAACTTAAGTGTTTTCTGTATAGATAATTACTAACAAAATTCACCAGACAGGAATTTAAACAAAAAGAAAGGTTTAGCAGGCCATGGTGGTACACGCCTTTAATTCCAGCACTCGGGAGGCAGAGGCAGGAAGATCTCTGTGAGTTCAAGGCCAGCCTGATCTGCAAAGTGAATTTTAGGACAGCCAGGGCTACGCAGAGAGAAACCCTGTAATTTAAAAAAAAAAAAAGTGGGGTGGGGTGGGATGCTTTATATGGAAACTGTTTCAGAAGAAAATGAAAGAAGGAAGGAGGGAGAAAAGGTGATTCCTGGATGTTTGGCATTGGCATAACAGTGTAGATCCTAGTCCATTGGACTTGCCTGGGCAGCGAAATGAGGCTTCCTTGGGTATTTACCTTGGCAGCTGAAGCAGGAACAAACCTGCAGGAGTTGTGAGGCTCAGTGTCATGTTCTTCCAGGAAAATGAAAACCTGATAGAGCACCCACAGTCAGAAGTGGCTATTAGGCTCCCCACTAAATTGCAGGCCCAGCTAGTTCCTTCTTTTCTCCTTAGAGATTCAGTTTTTCTCAGAATTCCTTTCAGTTATTCCAGTTATTTTAGCACTGTATGTTAAAAAGACGTTCTTTTCCTATTAATGTGAATGTGGAACCTGTGTGTCTCTTTTGGATTCTATTCTATTTTGTAACATGTGGTCTTGACTACTATGGCTTTAAAGAACTCATAGAATCAAGTGGTCTAAGACCTACAGACTTGTTCATTCCTGAGGACTGGCTGCTTGAGTTACTGATATTTGCATATACTGGACATTTTAGAATTAAGTTGCTTATGTCTTCAAAGCAGCCATGCACGTGTATAGGGAACGCCTTGACTCTGTGGATCAATCTGAAGAGATTAGACATTTTAGCAATACTGAGACTTCTAAGACAGTTTCGTTACGGCTCCAGTATCTTTAGTTCTTTGAATCCTCTTGGGAAAGGGCCTTATATCATCCATCAAATGTATTATCAAGTATGTCAAGTTTTCTGATGATATTACTAATGAAATTACATTGCATATTTCAATTTTCTTTCTCTGCCTACTGCTTATAGTCTTGCTGGGTATAATAGTCTGGACTGGCATCTGTGACCCTTCTGCCTTTCTGTCTCTATTGAAAAGTTTGGTGTTATTCTAAAGAATCAGTCTTTATATGTTGACTTGTTCTTCTTCCGTTGAAGCTTTTACTATCCTGTCTTTGTTCTGTACATTTAGTGTTTTGATTATTAGTAAGGATCATGAGGGATGGGAAAACACGATCAAAATACATTGTATGAATTTTTAATTTAAAAGTCTTTCAGTTTCCATTATGTGCTGCAACTGACTTTGTAAACTTACGATTCCCAGCAGTTAGTTTTGTCACCCTAAGTCGTCTGAAGGTCAGGATCCCTGCATCATACTATCTTCTTTTGCTTCTCACCCTTGTCTTGTGGAAATGCCAAGACTCTGAAATGGGTTAAACAAACAAGCAGCTCTATTGACTTCTCATAGTAAGGAATGCACACTCAAGTTTCACACAGGGTAATGTCATCGAGAAGTTTCTCATAGTTGTGCTGAACACGATTAAGAAGATCACCAGAGTCACTCAGTACAGTTCTAATGCAAAGAGGCACTAAATGCTGTTCAATGTTTATTCGGCACCAAACAGGATAATTATTTTTTTTCTTTTCCTCCCTTTATCTTTGATCTGTTAGCACATGGATTTGAATTGGCTCCCTTCTGGTGTTAAACTGGAATAACTACTTCGTTGTCTATTGCCTTGTTGCGTATTTCTGGGTAGTATTTGCTAATAATAGCAACATGGGCAAACTAAGAACACTAACTCTATCCCTTATTACATGACCCTTTCACTCTTGTATCTTTCATGTCTCTAAAGCACACGGATGACACCAGGGTATGCTGCCTACTGATGGACCCTGGCCTCCGTGAATTACATTTGCAGCAGTGTCTGTAAAATTCCCTAGGCCTTTTCCTTTTACAAGTTGGAAGCTTAGCAGGGTGGGGTCCTCCCCTGGGAGCATTTCTCCCTTTGTTCCAGTGTGGATCAGCATCTCCCTGCCCTCTCAGCTCTTTCGGCCCAAGCCCTGTCTTTGACATTAAGCTTCCCGGTATTCCTTCTCTCTTCAAACTGTGTGTTATATATTTCTTCTTCCCCTATTTATTCTTATTCCTTGTAAACCTGAATACGAGTGACCACTAATAAATGTGTGACAGAGTCAATAACAGGCTATTCCTAAGATAGCCTCTGCCAGAAAGCTTAGTTCATTATTTTTAAGTTTAACCTCGGGCAAGTTCTTAGGATAAGGACAGAAAGTTGTCACATGTTTTGCCAAAATATCACACGAATAGTTTGTAGCTCAAATGCTAATGTCGTTTCCTTCTGAAACATCTTGAGCTGGGCCTCCACAGCCCACATTGTCCTAAGTACTGCTGTCTTTCAGGCTTCTATTGATCAGTCCATTAAATGTTGCTTACAACATTCAACCCCCTTTCTGGTCCAAAGTTTCAAATCCTTCCACACTCCCCCCCCAACAAAAAAGGTTAAGTCTGTCACAGCGATAGCCCACTCCCTGAAACTAACTTCTGTATCCGTTACCTTTCTAATGCTACTATAAAACACAGTGAGGAAGACAATTTGTTGCAGTGTTTATTTAGGGCTTACAGAGGGCTGAGATTTCCTTACCGTCACATTGGGGTAGTGAAGCAGGAAGCGCCAGGCACAGCGGCAGAAACAGCTGAGAGCTCACATCTCAAACCACAACAGGAAACAAAGACAGGAAACTGGGGATTGTGGGAAGCTTTTGAGACCTCAAAATGTCCCTCAGTGACACACTTGCTCTAACACCTAAGCCTCATAAGCCTCTCCAAACAGCATCACCACCTGGGAACTGGGTGTTCAAGTGCCTGACTATAGGGGAAAGTTCATTCAAGCCATCACAGAATGGTATTAAAATTAAAAATTTCCATATTAGTGGGAATACATAGTGTATCACAAACAAGGTGCTATCAGACAATTCTGTGTCTTCTAAGATTGGGGAGCAAAATAACGTTTTCACATTTACTCAGAAACAGACCCTTTCTAATGTTCTCTTTTCCTAAAGATTCTCTTTCCCAAGTCTAATTTCTCTCTCTCTCTTTTTAAAAGATTTATTTATTATGTACAGCATTTAGCCTCCACCTATGCCTGCAGGCCAGAAGAGGGCACCAGATCTCATTACAGATGGTGTGAGCCACCATGTGGTTGCTGGGAATTGAACTCAGGACCTCTGGAAGAGCAGTCAGTGCTCTTAACTTCTGAGCCATCTCTCCAGTCTCCTCTAATTTCTCTCTTTCCTGAAGAAACTGCTTAAGCATTCATTTCTTCACTGTGTTTCTGCTGTTAATAGAGTATCTCAATTTTTATCTTAATCTATCCTGACAGATATTTTTACTAGATATAAACTTCTAAGTCAGTATTGTCTTCTTTTCTAAAATTTTTGTGTAGAAGAGGGAAAGTAGGGAAAGTAGAATAAGTGGGGTGGGGGAGTTTGAACCTATGGCTTTAGTGTGCAGGCTACACATGTCTCTACCACTGTCCCAACCAGTTCCAACGCTTACAAATATCTTCTGGTCTCTATGATGCCTGTAGTGTTGTCTGCTTTCCTGAGATAAGGTCTCACATGCCAGGCTGCCCTCAGACTTGCTGTGTAGCAGACAATGACCTGGTACTCCTGATCTTCCTGATTCGGCCTCCTTCCTTCTGGGATAAGAGGTGTGTGCTTATGAGCTTTGATGAGAAATCGGTGATAATTCACCCCCACCACACACACACACATGTATGTCTTCTTCTCCTCTCTTAAGACTTTTCTCTTAGCAGGAATAAGGACTTCCAATGCTTGAGAAATACACTGAAAGTCATTATTTTAAATTTATCTTAAGTTACCTAAAAATACTATAATATATGAATATAAAGGCCAAAAGACCAGGAAGTCAGCTGTGAGATTGTGCCTCCCAGGTATAAGAGGGAAGCCACCTATGAAATCTCAACAATGTGGCCATCAAACAAAGCCTGAACAGCTCCAATACTGATTGATATCTTAGCATAGATGGGGGAAATCGCACAGGGCCCTATCCTTAGATGAAAAGCAACAAGCAGCTACTGCCGTAGGATTGAACATAGTCTTCCCCAGGGCTGGGCCCCCGGTTGCTTTTCCAACACCAAGTGGGCAGCCTTAGAAAGGCAAACATGTAGGCAACAGTGAATGTCCCTATTCAGCAGGTTGTCTTCATATGCATGTTTGTGTGTGTGTATGTAACAACAGCGGCTAAAGGAGAGGTCGTGGGTTTGGGAGGGGGTGAAGGTGGGAGAGGTAGGAAGGGAGTGGAGGGAAGAGGGAGATGTCATCACACTTACATTGACTAGAAAGAAAGCTTGAAGTGCAGCTCGTTCTTAGAACACACGTACAAGGTTAGGCTTGTGTTGTCCCAGAGGGGAGATGGACTATAATTGTGCCAATGAGCCCCATGCTGCCTCTGGCCCCATGGCAGAGGAACATTTCTGGAGCAGCCACACTGAATTCCATGTACTAGGCCATAGGAAGAAACAGGGTGTCATGAACAAGGAGATGCTCCCACGTGCCTGCCACAGGGCTTATGCATGGCTTAAAAGTACTTGCTAGGTAGTGCTGCGGCCAGTCAGCCGGTGCATGCACTTCCCCACAGAGGGAGTGCACATGCTCAGCGCGATTGCAGCAGCTGCCAGGAAGGCATCAGGCTGGGGAAGCATCCTCGACTTGGACACGCGCTATCAATTGCTGGCTTGACTTGCAGTTGTCCTGTTTTGCTGCAGTGCGCAGGTGATACACACTCAGTAGAAAGCACACTTGGAAAAGGGCAAAGGGGATTTGCTCTTTTCTTGGGCTGGTGATAGACTGTGGAATGGTCTTCCTCAACACAGTGGGCAACAGCCAGTGTCACAGCTTCCAGCCAGTCTCGGATGACAGGACAACCAACAGCCACTCTCTAATGTAGGTGTGGCTAAGCTGTGATATTCAGCAGGTTATGGATAGTCAATGTGTAACAGTATTTCCTCTTATTATGCAAGTATATGAAAGTGTGATGTGTGTGTGTGTGTGTGTGTGTGTATCTGCATGTGCGTGTGTGCGGACACATATGTATACATATAGAGGCCAGAGGTTTGAACCAGGTATCTTTATTGTGAGTCTCTACCTTACTAGACCTTACAAATTGGGCTATTTGAGCTGGTCATTTGCTCTGGGACCTCCTGTCTCCACCTCCTGAGATCTGGGATCACAGGAGAGCTACCACACAGATTCAGTTTTTAAGTATGTGGCAAGCTCTCTGTTCACTGAGATGTCTCCCCAGCTCTGATTTAACAATATTTTAAATTCTTAAATCAAAATATAAACCATTTAATTATTACACAATTCCTTTCAAAATGGGTGAATCAGTCCACTGGAGTCAAACTTTCCCTCTTACACATGCCTCCTAGGAACACCCCATGAAATATTCATTAATATTATCTTGAGCCAATTCTTGAAAGAATTAAAACTATCTCAAGAACATTCTTTGGCCAGCAGTAACAGAATGACAAAAGAAAATTCTCCAAATGTAGGAACTGAGCAGCACATTTCCAAACAGTCCATATGTCAAAGATGAGGCCTCAGAGGATTTTTTTTAATATAAGGAACTGGTTGAAATAAAAAACAGTGTAGCAGAATTTACAGGGTGTGGCCAGCACCCAAAGGGAACCTGACAACACTGAATGCTTAATGAGAAAACCTCTTAAATAAAAAACTAAAGTCTCCGTTCACAAACCCACAAAAAACACAGCAGAATATACCCAGAAGGAGTAGAAGAAAGACAACAAAATTTGAGGAAATGAGAAATAGGAAAGTGAGAGGGGAAATGAAACAAAATGGTGGGTCTCTAAAATCCAAAATGGATACTAGAGAGCAAGGAAGCAGAGCTGGAGAACAAAAAAGAAGGAAGGGAGGGAGGGAGGGAGTGAAGGAAAGTGAGAGGGAAAGAGAGAGGGAAGGGCTCAAAGACCGCGGACAAATCAGCAGTCTCAGGGCAAAGTGGGAGGCATCATTACAGAACCTACAGCCAGCAACACATTAGGTAATGTGGCAAGCCACAACAATGTTGTGCCAGAGTCTCTGTCCTACCCCCCATCTCACCCATTGACAAGGACATTACGGTCTGGTGAACTAGCTGGCATTGAACTGTGGGTGCCTAACTCTGTACATTTCCCCACATCACAGATGCCAACCCCATTATCCGCCTGCTACAAAGACATCCAGTTCACTCCTTGTTTTATTTTCATTTTGTGATTTGTTAAAGCGTACAGAACAACATGTTACTGCTGTTCTTTACAACTGCACAGGTCAGCGGCATGATGAGATCGCTGTGTAACCATCACTGCTGCTCACCTCCAGAGCTTTTGTCTCTTCAGCTGAAAATATGCACACACTAAACACTAACTCCACTTCCTCCTCTGCTCCCTGGCAAACATCATCACTTCCTGTCTCTGTGAGTGTCAGGCACCTCACAGAAGTAGAATCATATAGAATTCATTTGTTATTTGTATTATTGTACATGTGTGAGTGTGTGCGTGTCTGTGTGTGTTAACATAGACATGTGCATGCCATGGCATATGTGAGAAAGTCAGGGAACAACCTCAAGTGGTGGTCTTCATCTTCCTCTCTGTTCTTTATTGCTGTATATGCCAAGCTGACCTGTGAGTTCCTGGGGAGTCTCCTGTTTCCCCTAGGAATGCTGTGATGACAAGTATATGTTACTACATCCAGCTTCATGTGGGTTCTGGAGATCTGAACTTAGGTCCTTATGTTTACACAGCAAAGGCTCTACCCACGGAACCACCAGTGACAGGAAACTTCCAGCACAACTTTTACCATCAAGACCCAGGGCCTAATGATTATATGTTTGTGTGGGAAGTCCTTCTGTATACGTGCTGCTTTTATTGGTTAATGAATAAAGCTGTTTCAGCCAGTGGCTTAGTAGAATAGAGCTAGGTGGCCAAAACTAAACTGAATGCTGGGAGAAAGAAGGCAGAGTCAGAGAGAAGCCATGGAGCCTCCACAGGAGACAGATGATGGAACCTTACCAGTAGGCCACAATCACATGGTGATGTATAGATTAATAAAAATGGGTTAATTTAAGAGATAGGAGTTAGCTATCAATACGTGTAAGTGATTGGCCAAGTAGTGTTTTAATTAATACAGTTCTGTATAACTATTTTGGGTCTGAGCAGCTGGGAACAAACGAGCAGCCTCTGCCTACAATATTTGACATTGTGGCCTAGGAAGATGATTAAATGTTGAATTTAGTGGCAGGTCTACAAGTCAAGTGCAGGAGCACAGGTCAGAAGCTGGAGACAGGCTCAGAAGATGGAACGGTGCAGGCTGGTTTCCCTGACTCTGTGATGAACAGGATGGAGTGATGGGGCTGCTTTTCAGGGAGTAAGGGAAAGACAGCAGATCTGGATTTAGACATAGACATCCAGAGCTGAGCCCTGCCAGTTGGCCCAGGCTATGACCAGACTCAAGGGGTATGGTCGTTTGAAAAATAATGGACCCCATAGGCTCATAGGGAGTGGCACTATTAGGAGATGTGACCTTGTTGGAGTAGGTGTGGCCTTATTGGAGGAGATGTGTCATTGGGGGCAGGCTTTGAGGTTTCAGATGCTCAAGTCAGGCCCAGTGTCTTTTCTCCCTTCCTGCAGATCCAGATGTAGAACTCTCAGCTCCTTTCCCAGCAGCATGTCTGCCGGAATGCCACCACGCTTCCAGCCATGACAGTGGACTAAACCTCTGAACTGTAAGCCAGCCCCTATTAAATGTTTCCTTTATAAAAGTTGCCATGCTCATCGTGTCTCTTCACATCAATGAAATCCTAAGACAAGGATCATAGCCACTTCTTGAACTCTCACTTTAAATACTACTCCCTTGGAGTCCTAAGCTGCCTTAACATGATCCCCAGGGCTACCCTCTTCCAGTCCTTGCTCCCAGTAACCCAGATTGCATGGGTATCACTAGGGGGACCGATAGCATACAAACCATTCAAATGACATACAAGGTTGATGCCTGCTCCCTTGAAGGCAGGTCCCTCAGCAGTCACAGCTCCCTCAGACCTTGGTCATCACTTATAGAGGACCCTGTGTGCCTTGAAGCCTTAGCAACACAGCATAGAGGCAACTCTGTCTCTGCCTCCCCAGGAGCTCTCCTATGAAGGAGTGTCAACACATATACTGACAAGCAAGCAGGCACAGCTGGGCTGGTAAAGATGGCAGCTGCCTTGATCATCCTTTGGCAAGCATTGGTACTGTGGACACTGTACCTTAGTAAAGACAGCAGTTGGGGGTGACGGCCAATGGTCTGGGAACAGGTGCTGTCATCAACAGCCAACCCTGGCAGGCATCTCCCGAACGACAGAATGGGAGCAGGTGTGGCTCTCCCATCTTTCACCTCTGGAGGGCCCTGTCTTTTGGGGCCCCGAAGTGCTTAGAGCTCAGTTGCACCAGAGGAAAGAGAAGCCAACCCCAGGAGGGGACAAGGTGGGAGAAGGAGGTATCAAAGGTGAATGAGCCTCTCTTCCTTTCCTTTATTTGTGTGTTTGTTTTTGCAGTGCTCTGAATGAAATTCAGGGCCTTTTTACATCGCATAAATGCTCCACTTCTGAGCTACATCCCCAGGACATTTACAGTTATCTGTCTTTAAAGATTTGTTTTATTTTTATTTGTGGGTGTTTGTGTGTGTGTGTGGGAGTGGTCTGTCTGTCTGTCTGTGTCTCTGTGTGTGGTGTGGATGTGTGTGTGTGTGTGTGTGTGTGTAGTCTGTGTGTCTGTCTGTGTATCTGTCTGTGCGTGTCTCTCTGTGTGTATGTGTCTCTGTGTGTGAGTGTTTGCAGAAGCCAGGAAAGGGTGCTGGATCCCCTGAAGTTACAGGTAGTTGTGAGCCACAGAATACAGGTGCTGGGACCTGAACTCAGGTCCTCTGGTTGAGCAGCAAGCTGAGCCGTCTCCCCAACCTGGTTTTTATTCTTAACAGCTTCCTGGAGGTATGGCTGGCATACAAGGAGTAATGACTAACTAAAATATGACATGTCACATGAGTAGACTCTCATAAAACTGACACCACAGCCACGACAGTCAGGAGGGAGCTTATTAGCTAACTCTAGTTTCCCTGCGCTCTCCTGGCTCCCTTCACACCCCAGTTTGTTCTTCCTGCTTTTACCCATATAGTTTTAAAGTAAAACACATGATAGTCCACTAAGTGTAAACAGAAATTGTCCAGAAATGTAAAGCAAATTTTTCCTAGTCCCTAGCAAATGCCCAACACAAATTAACCTAATAAAAGGCAAGGGATATTCTGGGTTTCCAGGCTTCAGGCCACATTCGTCTGGCTCTGTGAGGCCGTGGTTGCATAGTGGAAGCTGACTGAGGAAGCTGCTCCCCTCAGGGCAGCTGGGAAGCACACCCCAGGGACCGCTTAGAGGCTCTACCACCTTGTATCAGCATCTCAGACTGAGACAGCCTTTGATTCCTCAGCTTTTGGGGACATTTCAGGTCTTGTCTATTGCATCAGGAGAATGCCATCCAGAGTTTCTGGGAGCCAGATCTGCTACCTACCTGTTCAGGAAAAACTCAGACTCAGGAAGGAGTGCTGGGTGCTGAGGGGTAGCCAGGGAGCATGCTAATGTTTCTTCATTTTAGAGACACAAATGAGGCTGCGGGGCTGGTCTTTGACAGAAGCTAGCCTTCCACAGGATCTGGGTTACCTTCCTAGGATTGTCTGACCACCCCACTCTCCACCAAGTGCTGAACACCTTGGTTCCTAAGTACAGGTTCCCAATCAATGTCAGGTTAGTGGCTATCAACCTTCTCAAAGGAGACAGATATTAAACCCCTGAATAGCATGTCCCAGCCTGAGGTTCTCTGTGTGCATTTGTTGCTGCTTCCTGGCTCTGGTGTCATCTCTGCCTCCCAACAGTTAGTGTTGGGAATTTGATTTATGGAATTTGATTTCGTTCAACAAATTTCTACTGAGAAAGCATTGGTATCATTCTGGGTTCTGGTCTGGGGCAGGAGCTACAGAGATGGATGGGGCCCCTTCCTCTACCCAGGAGACTATCTGCCATTGAAATATATTCCTAGCCCTATGCTTGTGGAAGGCACTTGGAGCTGAGCCAAAACATGATGATAAAGACCCACAGAGGCAAGGTACATTCTGGGAATTTCAGGTGATTCATTTGTAGGGTCAGATTCATTTGTAGGGAGTCCAGGGATGCTGAGAGGGGAGAAAACGACTAAGAAGCAAGAGGCTCCCCCACTCCTTGTCCTTTGACGTCTCAGAAGGCCACACCCCTGGGTGTCTAAAGGGAGTCTGTCAAACCTGCATGAAGGTCTTCAGGGCCTAGAGCGGAGAACGATCTCGAAGACTGTCTACTTGAGGCCGTAGCTGCGCATGGATCCCTCCTTCCACTGAATTGATTTTTCCGTACTCCCCTTCCGCCCCTCCATGAAGCAGTCCAGGTTCCCCCTTCTCATGTGTTTGGGGGACTCTTGGGATTTTCCCGGCGTTAGAGTGGAAGAATGAGCTGCCAAAGGTTGCCTGGAATCGGAACTTGGAGCACAGTGGGGCCAGGAGGGACGGAATGAATACGGACGAGCTTCCTTTGGACAGCTGTGCCTACACCCTATTAAAAAACGTGTCAGATTCAATCACCCAGGTTTGGGGGCTGTGAACGCCAAACATCTGGATCTCTGGCCAGGCCCCTAAGAGGCCAGGATGTTGCACTTCCCACCTGGAAAGCTGCCGTCATCCAAGCCACGCTGCCTGGGAGAGAGAGGGCAAGCACCTGGTTAGGCTGCTTGCTCACTTCCTCCCAGGGCCTCAGGCCTGCTCCCTGACTCCCAGCACCCCAGGGTGGGGATGGGGAAGAGGCAGGACTGTGTAGCTCTGTCTTGGTCTGCCTCTGGGTTCTGGGCTCTAGGCCAGTCCCCACTCACAACCAAATGTTGGTGACTGATGGCCACTCCCCAAGCACGGGGGTGATGGGGGGTTGGGGGAGGGTGGCAACTGCTCAGCAGCATCCTTGCCTTTCTCTTGGATCTTTCTAAAGCATGAGTGATAGACAGTATCCTATCACTCCTCAACCTTGGGAAGTGAAAGCAAAACTCCTTAGACTTTGTTACAGGAGAAGAATCCCATTATACCTATTGGTTCCTTTGGCCAAGGATAAGCAAGCTAATACATCCTCCAAGAGTCTGAATTTCCAGAGGTGGTGATTGTGACTGTGTGTGTACATATGTGTGTACATGAGTATGTAAATATATGTGCACGCATGAGTATGTAAACACATGCGCACATGTATTCACACCTGTGCACATGTGCGTGTGCAAATGTGCATGTGCATATGCATATGTACATGCGTGCATGCATGTGTTACATGCATTTGCACCTTTGTACATATGTGCATAAATGCACATATGCGCATACACACGTGCATGCATGTGCGTGTAATGAATTATACACGTATACATGTGTGTTCAAATATGTGCATAAACATGCATGTACATACATGCATGTGCATTTGTGCGTGTGTATAAATGTATGCACGCCTGTGTACATATGTGCATATGTGTGTGTGCATACACGTGTGTCTATGTGCATGTGTGCACAAGTGTATGTACATGTGTGTGTGTGTGTGTGTGTGTGTGTAGAGTTGCTGCTTTCAGCAAAACAGTGCCAACCTCCCCAAATCTTGCTTGTAATAAAGTGACACTAAGTAGAGCTCCCTAAGTCCTCAGCTGGCTAACAAACACCCCTCCCCACTCTGTTGTGAGACGATCCGGATGTTGGAGGAAAATGTCTTCAGAGTAAAACATCTAGTTCCTCAGCTGGTAAAATACAGAGACACTTTGTGACCCAGGAATTCTACTTCTGAGAATGTATCCAAGAAAAGTAAGACTATATGGGCCCACCAAAACGTCCACAAGAGCGCTCTCAGCAGCATTCTTCTTTTAAAAACAAACAAAAATGGAAACATTTGTCAGCAGATAGGTGGACACAGAAGGGGCACTATCTCCACAGGATGGATGCTGCCGCATGGAGGAACCTTGACAGCATGTGGCATGTGCGAGAAGCCAGGCACAAAGGGATAAGTGTTGTATGGTTCCATTTACTTGAAACATCCCAAGCATGTAAAACCATGGAGACTGGACGTGAACTACTGAGGATCTGGGGAGGCCGCAAGGTCAGTACACTGTGCATGCATGAGGACCTGAACTGGTCCCCAGCATCCCTGTGCAAAGCTGGAAATGGTCAGGAGTGGTGGGATGGGCCTGCCATCCCGGCACTGGGAATGTGGAGACAGACAGCACCTGGGGCTTGCCTGCCAAACCATCCAACTTAGTCCTCAAGTCCCAGTTCAGTGAGACCCTGTCTCAAAACACTAGATGGGTGCAGGCCACACAATCATACAGTGCTTCAACGCTGCTACAGATGTTTTGTTTATATACATATCCATCTCCTGGCTTGTCTAAGCATTGGAATCACCATTTTTTCCCTCTCAGTTCCTTCACGCTACTGGCCAAGGAAGAAGCAGAGTCTGAGATAGCTTATGCAGCAAATGACGAGGGGACACTCAAAAAGGCCAGAACACCATTGTCCTCACATCACATACAAGCCCCAAAGGTTCCTCACCTGAATCAAACGCAATGCCACCTTATTCCATCATAGACTGAGACAGAGGGAAAGAGTCAACAGAACCCCACAGCCCTGCTACTTAGAATTAAGCGCAGCTCACATCTGGCGCATCACCTGTGAATTCTCCCTCCATTCCCTGCCAGCACTTTAGGCAGGGGCGCCTGCTGGCCTGCTCAGAATTTAGTGGCTTCCCTGTAGCCAGCCTATCTACCTCTTCTGTGGGGAAGGTGTCTTGCATCTCTAGAAGACAGATCAGGATTAAGCTAGAAGGAGCTCTGCCTCCTCCTCCTCCGCTTCCCTCTGAGGGAGGAAACTACATTGACCCCTAGAGCTGGGTGCAGGAGTGGTGTGTTTCTTAAATTACACTGACCAAAGAGCCTCATGGGAAAGAAGCCATTCTCCAAATGGGGTTTTTATATGCCCTGTGTGGCCAAGCAGGAGCCCGAGGAGCGGAAGTACACAGAGAAGGTAAAGAAAAAGAAAAACCAAAAAAAAAAAACAAACCAAAAAACCCTTCCATTAGCTTGAGAGGGAGGGGTCACCAGCTGTGTAGTTTTGAGTCATATGAACTCAAATGTAAGCTGCATATTTCAGGCAATGGACAACTTTGGGCTTGGGAGTTTTGTTATTATTTAATTTCAGATCTGGCCCGAGGACAGGCTGGAGCTTTCCAAAATCAGCTTTGGATTTTGATGTCTGTAAATAAGGAGATAACTGGAGAGATTTTGACCTAAATTGGAGACAGGGTGAGGGGCTCAAAATTGAGACTGATGGATAAAGAAAAAGACAAACAGGCCTTCTGCTGTTTGAGACGGGGAGAAATGAAGTGACCTTCAACAGACTGATGTTGGCCTTGAACCCTAGACATGTCCTGCTTACTGTCCAGATCCATACCCACAGGTCCCACACTCACGGAAGTCCCCAGCTTAGGATGAGCAATGGTTTGAAAAAGAAAATTGCCTCTCTACTGAGTGTTTTCTCAACCCTCCCTGGGTGTAGGAGGTCCTTCTGTTTATGTGTTGCTTTCATTGGTTAATCAATAAAAAACTGCTTGGCCTGATAGGGCAGAACTTAGGTAGGTGGAGAAGACAGAACTGAATTCTGGGAGGAAGGAAGCAGAGTCAGAGAGCCGCCAGGGAGCCGCCAGGGAGCCGCCAGGGAGCCGCCAGGGAGCCGCCAGGGAACCGCCAGGTCAGACATGCTAAATCTTTCCCAGTAAGCCACGACCTCATGGTGATATACAGATGAACAGAAATGGGTTAAATCAAGATGTGAGAGTTAGCCAATAAGAGGCTAGAGCTAACGGGCCAAGCAGTATTTTAACTAAAATAGTTTCGGTGTGGTTATTTTTGGGTGTAAGCTAGCCAGGCAGCCAGAACAAGAGGCCCCGCTCCCTGTAACACTCCCTCCTGAACATTACATGGTAACATCTCCACAATATATACACGGTGTTAGGTGTTCTAAGCCATTTCTAGGGGTCTGAAGTATGCAGGAGCACCCTCTAGGATCTCCACTGATATTATGTCATTTTATATAAGGGACTTGGGGGGGCACTTACAGATCTTTATTCCTACAGGGGCTCTGGAGCCGGTCTCCCATGGTGATGACTGTTTCAACATCAGGGAAGAAACTATGCTGCCCTCTGTACTCAATGCATCATGGCAGACCATGAATTGAACCCCGGTCATAGATGGGAAAGGAGAGTTCCACAGTTCCTGCACACATGGAACTTGGAATCAGCCTTGGGCTGGCAGATGCTTGATAGTCAGCACTCTGGGGTGGGGGTGGGGAGAAGTGGGGCAGATGGAGGAAGTTCCTGAGGCACTTGTTATAAACGCTCTCATCAACTTGGCCTCATTGAGCGGCGTTGAGAAGACATATGCACTCGTTATGTGATATCTTCTTCACCGCAATGATTGTAGATAAAGAGACACCTGATAGTAAAATTAATTAGGAAGTGATGGGTTTGATGAGGTTTGCATGTTACCACTGTTCCTAATACAATTTATTTCACTGTAAGCTTGAAATACATTTTTTCCCAAAAAGGCCGTGTTGAACAAACAGCTCATACAATTCATGTGATTTTGACAGTTTTCTCTCTTGATCAAGAAGAGGCACACATGCTCCAGACTCTCATAGAGCAAGGGGGGAGGATGAGAAAGGGCATTGCCAAGATGGCGCGGCTGCCAAGGCTCTCTACCTGCTGTTCCTATCTCCAGGCGCCTGCCAGTTCTGAGGCGTGCCAGGCGGGATGACAGGGAGGGCAGGGCACTTCTCCATTCCCAAGTCTGACTAGGCCTGGAACCTCCTCCAAGTCTCAGGCCCGCCTGACACTTCCACCCTGGGATGACTTCTGTGTACATGGCTCTGGGCATTCTTCATGACAAAGGCCAGACTCACTCCATGATGCTGTTACACCCCCTGCTCCCTACTTCTTTCCCAACTTTCTCCTTTTTCCTCTTTCTCTACCTCTCAGCCTCAGACAGTAAGCCAGCTGAGTCTTTCTTACGTCAGTTTCCGCAAGGATCAGGTGGAGACATCAACAAAATCTTCATGAATTTCTGGAAACTGGGCAATGTCAGAAAGCAAAGCCTTGCAGAGGCTGTGTCTGTGGCTTCCTTGACCTGTCTGACAGTCAGCTGTCTTAGTTTGGACTGTAAATGTCCCTCAAAGGTTCACATGATAAAAGCTTGGTCCTTAGTTGGTAGTATAGGGAAATGGGGGACCTTTAGTGAGAAGTCTTGGGCTTGTTGGGATCCCACCCTGAAGGATATTCCAGGACTCCAGTGATCTCTCTCTGCCCCTCTCCCCCTCCATGAGATGAGCAGTTTTTCCTCACCACACACTCCAGGGCGTGCAATCTTGCCACAGGCCCAAAGCAACAGGGATAATTAATTGATCACAGGTTGAGCCCTTTAAGTCTGTTAGCCAAAATAACATTTTATTCTTCGTAAGTAGGTATCACGGGCATTTTTCTCATAGTAACAGAAAGGACAGGCACAGCACCCTCTACTTGGAAGGAGGAAGAAAGGCCCCAGATCGCTGCTCTGCTGGCAGCTGATGAGACAAAGGGGGCCAGACTACATAGAAAAGGCTGTCTTGTGGCTCCTTGTCTAGTGGCAACTGCAAACAACATGGATCCATGCCAGCCTTGAACTTGACCAGCTTTCTAGCACACCTAGGGGTTTAGTGTGAGAGGGGAAAGCCTCACAAACCAAGAAGACATAGTTAGGGACACAAGTCTCATGGCAGGAAGGGTCCATGCACTTTTCTTTTTGTTTTTAAACAGCCTCTCTATGGCTTGAAATCCTCCTGCATCAGCCTGCCAAGTACTAGGGTTCCAGACATAGGCCATTAAGCCTGGTTTGCACATTTACTATACAGGACAAAGTCTTGGGGAGTTGATCAAATTAGGAGAAAGAAATGTGAAAGGAAAAACCTAATCATTTTTTATTATTTTTTAAACAACGTACAAAAACTTGAAGGATGCTAACCATGGGCTTCCAAGTACCTTACTAAAGGGGAGGCTTTAAAATGCACAGTTTTGCATAAGACAGAATATGGTGGGGTTGTAACTCCAATGTTGGGGAAATGATTGTAGACCAGAAGATTGAAGGAAGGAGGCCAGCGTGGAAAGTTGCAGGCCATCCATGACAAGTTCTAGGACAGGAGGCCTGTCACAAACAAACAAAACGGCCGAAAGTATGTAAAGAATTAAATGTTGCTGAGTGGCGGTGGCACACACTTTTCATCCCAGCACTTGGGAGGCAGAGGCAGGAGCTCTCCCTCCGAGTTTGAGGCCAGCCTGGTCTAGAAAATGAGTTCTAGGATAGCCAGAACTATTACGCAGAAAAGCCCCGTCTTGAAAAACAAACCAAAAGATAAACAAGCATACAAAAGAATTTAATGTTGAGTATTGACTTCCTAAGGAACTCTACAGACTAATGTCTCAGAGACGTGTCCGGATGGGAGAGAGGGAGAGACAGGCAAGGCCAGGAGGAGAGTATCTTGAAGTCACTGTCTCAACCCTGAGGATTTTGGACTCTGTGTTTATGAATGTAAAAACTATTAGTCAAAACTGTTTAGGGATTGGCTATTTGGAGAAGAAGGTACTTTCTGGAGTTGATTCTATCACAGCAACTTCATTTTGGGATTGTTTCCCCAGAAATCAGTGTTGGAACAAGGTCTTCTTTTCCAGCTGTAATGGGATCCCCCCACCCCCACCCGAAGAATCAGGATACCCAGCTCATGAGGACTCCCTCCCCTTTCCTTCCCAAACACTGACTGTTCATGTACAGCTCCTTTCCTCTGGTGGCCTGGTCTGATCTCATCCCAGGTTAAAAACCCTGAGGAAACTTCTGATTTAGCCTTTGACTGGCGGTGTCTGGTTTGCCTAGTCTTTGGCTGGAAGCCTTCTGATCGGATCGTCCAGTGTTCTGTTTCCTCTAGAGATCCAATCACCTTTGGCCAACTGGGAGAGGTGCATTGACTGCTTCAACTAAGTCACAAAGGTTTGGGCAGAGTCCATGGTAGGCTGATGGGAATATGTCGATCCCTTAGAGTGGATCTGCCACTCTAGACAGATGAGAAATGACGGCTTATTATTATTGCCTTAGCTGCTTTTCTCAGATTCCAAATGAGAGCTGCTCGATCAAAGGATACATCTCCCAGACTCCACATAGTTCATCGGAGTCCATGAGTTGACTTGGTTAGCACGAAGAAGCATGTGTGGCACCAGGGAAGAGCTTTTGCCCCCAGCAGGCTAGGCTGGCTGGTCCTCGGATCATAGAACTCAGAAGTGGCTGGAAGGGCAATGGCAGAAGCTGGAAATGGCCCAGCGCTTCCAGGAGGACCCAGGCTGGGAAGGAGGTCATCAGGAGCGCTTTCCCTGCTTGGTAGCCACTTGCTCTGTTATCACATGGGTAAGCCCTGTTCTAGCAGCTGCACACATGCACAAGTGGTATATATCAGCTCCTGTCCCAGTCCTCAGTGACTGTGTCAGCAAACAACAATGATGGCCCCCTCATCTAGACTCCTGGGTGGGGGGGGGGGAGTCCCAGGAAAAACCAGTCAGAGCATGTTTCTTTCTTTTTATTTCTTTATTATTTTTATTAACTAATTAATTTTTTTCCTAGCCTGTTCACAATTATCCCCTTCCTCCCTCCTCTTCTCCCAGTCTGTTCCCCCAGCCTCCCCCCATCCATTCCTCCTCCTTTCTCTTCAGAAAAGGGCCGGCCTCCCATGGATATCAGCCAGTCCTGGTAGATCACATTACAGTCAGAGTAGGCACCTCTTCTCTCTTATGAAGGCTAGAAGAGGCAACCCAGAAGGGAATGGGTCTCAAGCAGACAAAGAGCCGGTGACACCCCCATCCCCACTGTATGAAGTCAAGGCATGATTCTTCCATGCTCCGTGCTTCTGTTTCATTGTCTATTAGACGGAGATGTCAAAAGTCCCCGCCTCAAAAGACAGAGAACTGAGTCCCTCGAAGCAAGCCCAGTGCAGAGTGGCATGTAAACTCTTGAACTGCCTGTTCTCAGGAGCTGGGATAACAACTTTGGCCCACCTGGATTCCTGCTCAGGTTGCCTCGCATGACTCCATCTAGGGCTGCTGGCGAATCCACAGAAGGCCAAGAGCCCTTGGGGACTCAGAATTGCTGAGGAAGTCTCCAGCCAGTGGCAGGCGAGGCCTCTCCATCTGGAGCCGTAGGCTGCCTGCCGGGGTGGGTCATTCTGGCAGTTCTCAGGAAGGCAGGGAGGTGACCCTGAGGCCGGGCAGCTGCTGGTCATCCCAGGAGGGCAGTGCTGTCATGGACTTGGCCAGGCAGCTCAAGCTGAAATGCTGATCTAATGCGTCCATGCTGGACTCATCTGGACTGTAAATCTCGACAGCAATCATAAAGCAGAGGAGATTTGAAGGGAGGTGAATTCTCTTGTTTCCCATGCTCTTGGCTTTCAGGTAGGGTGGATGCAAAAAAGAGGCTTGGCCAGGCAAGAGGGTGAAGTCACAGTTACAGAAGGTAGACGCCTAGGGCCAGTTTCTCCCTTCTATTTCCAGTGCCTGTGGCTACCTATGTACATGTTCACAAAGCAAAGAGACCTTGCTGGATCTGGGGCTCCACAAGAAGAGAGCAAAGGCTATGGAGGAGGTAGCATCTGGAATTCCAAAGACAGGAAGGACCCCACAAGTTCTCACTGTGCCCTCTGGCTGGGAGGGAAGCCAGTCATTTGTTCTATGAACAAGAAGTCAGGGCTAGCCTGTCATTATAATCCCGAGGGCTTAGAGCAATCCACTCCTGCCATAGTCCCAGGCTCCTAAAGTCCTTTTTCTGTAGTGAACATAAAGACTTGAGGAAATCCTTGCAACAGAGGGTGGAGGTTGGCAGGGAGCCAGCTGAGTATTCATCTCTCTACTTTCTAACTAGGCATGATGTGATGGTCGCCTCAAGCTCCTGCCCCGGTGATTCCTCCTCCCATGATAGACTGTTTTGTGAGCCCAAAACCCTAACTCTCTCATAAGCTGCTTTTGTTGGGATTTTGTCACAGTATGAGGAAATTAACTGGAGTTAGCTCAGCTGGAATCCAAGGCTGACATTAGAATTCTAGGAACCACCATGACCCAATTCCAACAAGTGTCATCTTCAGATTCGGGGCATGGTGGGCAGTACCTGATTGGGTCAGCCCAGGTTAGTGGGCAGTGACTCTCTGGACCTCTGGGCTCTGATGAGCAGCCCCCATGCCCAGTTCTGCGCTATGGGCTCCCTTATTGGCTCAGGTTGCTCTGATGTAGAGAAACAGTCAAGCCACCTTACAAAAGTGGCTAGGTTTATTACCAAGGTGTCCTGGGCTGGGCTTGGAGCTCCCTGGCTGTGGAAGCTGAAATAGCCCTGGGTGTTCCCTTCATCTCCTCCTCTGCATGTGCTACCCACTATATGAAGATGTGTCATTGCGATTGGTTTAATAGAGAACTGAATGGCCATTAGCTAGGCAGGAAGCAGTTAGGTGGGACTTCTGGGGACAGAGAAGACTCAGAGAGGAAGAAGAAATTAGAGCCATCAGTCAGATGGAGAGGAATCAGGTTGGGCAGTACTGCGTAAAGGTAACTGAGCCATGTAAAAGAACGTAGGTTAAAAGATATGGGTTAATTTAAGTTATACGAGCTAGTGGGACAAGCCTAAGCTATAAACTGAGCCTGAGCCTTCATAATTAATAATAAGTCTCTGTGTTATTGTGTGTGTGTGTGTGTGTGTGTGAGAGAGAGAGAGAGAGAGAGAGAGAGAGAGAGAGAGAGAGAGAGAGAGAGATCTGGAGACCCAAAGTAAAATCCATCTAGCCTTCTGTCATCAGGCATCAAGACTGTATGAAACAGATTGTGAACTTCAGGAGGAAGGATGGAAGAGGAGGGAGGAGGGTGGGCGGGGTGAGTATGGCCGTCTTGCTTCTGATCTCTTGGTCCCAAGTCTGATCTGGAAAAGGAGAGCACAGGCATCTCTTTCCCCCAGGATGATCTTGAGGACAGGGCCAGGTTTTTCTTCGGACAGGGACATGGGTGAATTTGGGCCTAAATGTAGCGTTTCAAACATCCTTCCAAATGGGTCATAGTATGTTTCTATGTCAGAAGGAGCAGCCAGGGCTGAGGGTTGTTAGAGTGACCATCCAAGTTACTCCTCCCCCTAGCCCCAGTGTTCAGGAGTGCCCAGGCACGCTTCATGTGTGCTGTGGATATAACTGACTGGAAAACCCCCCACCAGGTGCCCATCCCCACGGAGAACACCACCTACAGGTCCACAAGTTATTCCAAGATGATTTGAAATGAAGAGAATAGACGTGTGTTATGGAATATTACTTTAAGGTGTGCTGCATTTGTCTATGCTGTGGAACATTTGCTGTAATGATGCAAACATGTGTTGTGTTCTTTTATGCTACATTTGTTTAACTCTGTGAAGCTGTGTTACTTTGCCTGCCTAAAACACCTGATTGGTCTAAGAAAGAGCTGAATGGCCAATAGCAAGGCAGGAGAAAGGATAGACTGTGCTGGCAGGCAGAGAGAATAAGTAGGAGGAGAAATCTGGTAAGAAAAATTGAGGAATGAGAAAAGGAGGAGAACTTCAGGGGTCAGTCACCCAGCTACACAGCAAGCCGGGGAGCAAGAAGTTAAGAAAGAAATGCAAAAATAGAGAAAGACAAAAGCCCAGAGGCGAAAGGCAAACAGGATAATTTAAGTTAAGAAAAGCTGACAAGAAAAAAAGCTAAGCTAAGGCCAGGCATTCAGAAGATTAGGTCTCCATGTGTGTATTTATTTGGGAGCTGAGTAGTTGACCGTAAAGAACCAAAAGAGTAAAGGAGCTAACAGTAAAGAGTAGAAGCAACCAACGACAGAGGTGGGATCAGGAGCCAGTGTCTGGAAGCTCCCTGCTCAGTCCAGTGCTGTTCAGCTCTTGGGGAGGGGGCTGTAGGGAAGGCTCTCCAGGTTGGTGGCAACCAAGCCCTCTAATACCACCATCAACCAGACCTTGGCTGGCTCCCCGTGGTCTCCGCACTTCTCTTATGTCTCTGATCACAGTCCCTAGTCTATCAGATGCCTGCTCTCTGATTTATGGAGCAAACTCGGAACCAAGAGATCAGAATCAGGATGGCTCCTCCCCATTTCTGAGTCCTTCTGTCCCCCTTCTTCATTCTCTTCCTCCTCCCCACTGCCGAATCTCACCATGGGGCTCTCAGCACTCCTTCTTTCCTTCCGACCACACACTTGTTTGCCTCCCTCCAGTCCTTTTCTGGGACAGCTGTGAAGAACTAGATGTTGGACAAGGGCTTCAGCCCCGAGAGTCGCAGGTTGATTTACATCACTGTGGGAGAAGGGCAGCTTTTCCTCGTTATTCCACACAACAGCACATGTCTCGGGCTGTTCTTGGCAGCTTTTCATGGACACTCTCTCCTTTCAAAGTCTTGCTTCTCACCTGACTTGGACAGTCTACTTTTATTCTTAGACTAGCTCTCAGGCCTCCTGAGACAATCCTCGCCCCTGGCCCCCAAGCTTCCTCTTGAGTCCTGGGAACGGCCCTCTCCCACCTGCACTGCTCCCCCATCCTGGTTGGGGTTATCCCTATTTTTAGAATCCTTGATCCCCATGCTGTCTCAGACCCCAAATGAAGAGGCTCAGAGCTGGTGAAGGGAGAAACAGAGGTTCAGAAGTGTGGAATTGCTTTCCTTGGGCCTCCAATACCCAGCAGGAGAATGGCAAAACAGAACATGCCCACCCCTAAGCAGGGCTGGAATACCATTAGTCCACACGAAGGAAGTCCCTGGTGACTTCTGCCCCTGTCACCCCCATGATATTTTCCACCACTGCGGAGGTGTGCCCACACCATTCCTGGCACATGCAAGAGGAACCCAGGTGCCCTGGCAGCTCTTATTGTGGTTAAATCAGGGGGAGCTCACATTTCAGTTCCCTATTGCTTGGAAAAGGCCACTGGAAAAAAACAGCCCTGCTCCTCCCCACACTAGCCCTCCTCCCTCCCCACCCCCGCCCCCAGCATTGTGTGTTCACAGCTCATGTGCCCTGGCAGGCCTGATGCTCCCGGGAGTCATCGGGAGCCAGGACAGCATGTGGCAGTTGGCCCATGAAACTATCAGAGTGTGTCTCTTCTGGGGACAAGCCCCTGTCCTGCAGGATCGGAGGGGTTGGAGTCTGAACTGGGGCAAGTGCAGCACACTGGAGATTGGCAGTGTGTCTGAGGCAAAGCAGGAAAATGACAAATGTCTGTAGAATTGCATACTAGCGAGGCCAAGGCTGCACAAGGAGTGTGGAGACAATCAACCTACAGGTCCCTAATTGAGGGCTGGAGGGCAGAAGAGGCCCCATGCCGTGGGACAGATTGAGTAAAGCTCTGCTCTCTAACCTCCCCACAGGAAGGATGAGGAGAATGAGGCCTGGCCGGGAATGCTAGGTTAGCCAGAACCTGGCAAGTCCAAAGGAGAGGAACACAAGTCAGATTGGCTTACGCTGAAAGGAAACCCACTGATTCATGCAATTTTGCAGTGAGCCGAGTAGCTTCAGGTAGAGCTGGCTGTCTTGAAGGGCTGTCAGTCTTGCTCAGTTGTCTTTGGCTTGACTTCACGCTCAGGCAGATTCTTCCAAGGAGCCGTGCTTCAGCAGATCCAGGGCCATAGCTCTGGTGACACACAGGGTAGTGGGCTGAGGAAATTTATCAGGTTATATTGGCTTGAACTGGACCACATGTTTGTTCCTAAACTTATCTCGTTGCCGAGGGTGAGCTGTGCTGTTTCAGCCCTGCTCTTACTGCTTCCCCGACTCGCCTCTCTACGCCCCCCTCCCCAGTGGAGGTAGCATTGTAGGGTACAAAGCTTGTTGTATGACAAAACTTTTTCTGGGGAGATACAACACACATGTCCACTCACTCCAGATAGGAATCCCACAACAGACCAGTGTACGGGTACCGCCGAAGTCCAGCTGAGTAAACCAGTGTCTTTTATTGGGATTACTTACAGGAATAGGGGTGAGGGGTCACTTACAGGAACAGAAATGACTCAAAGACAGCTGCATCACCAAAGTTCACCCGGGTACAGGCGAGAGCTCACAAAGGCTGGAAAATCACTGTACAGCTGATAGTTCAAGAGTGTCCTTTCCAAGAGACCCAGTTGGTCTAAGTCTCTTCCTGGCAGTAGGGAAGGTCTCAAGGTCACCTTTGCTGCTTGTTTTGTCTGAAAATCCGGGTTTTTTTTTTTTTTGGCTTTTTTTCTTGTCTGAAAGAGAGTTCCAACTTTTATTGCTTACTCTGGTAGGGAGGGGCCTAGTGAATCTGGTCAGTTTCAGGGACTTCCTGAAGCTATTTTGAGTTGTTTTACCTTTCTGTTTAAGCATCGCAGGGTACAAAGGATGGGATGGTTTTGTCTTGAAGGAAACAGATACACAGTAGTGCTATGTGATAGGATGTGGTTGTAGCGGGGTACCCTTCAGGGAGAGGCAGAGAACTATCAGGAAAGGGGCGAAATGAAAGCTGGGTCCTCAGAAGTGTGAAAGAAGAAGCTGAAAGGCCACCTGCTGGGAGAGTTCCTCCATGTATCCTCCATGGCCCCATGACCCTGCTAAGTACCTAGCTTGGATCACCTGTGTGTTGTGGGGAGTTGGGGGTGATGGGAAGACTACAGTCAGGTACTCCAGGCCTACCCCCTCCCATTCAAGTTTGGTGCGTTGTCTATAAAAACACTCCAAAATAAACCCATAGCCCAATGCCGTCTGCCCCAGCCTCCGTCCACGCTCAGCCTACTGCTTCAGCCTAGTTGGCCATCTGATGGCTGTCCCCTCTTACCTGACACCTTCTGCTACATTGCTTCTACCACTGGTCACTGGTCCCTCTTCCTCCTTTGCCAGCTCTACTCATCCCTAGCCCTTCATCCAAACTACTCCAGAGACATGCATGCCCAGCAGTGTGCTTTTCCTGGCCCGGGGCTTGACCTCATAACCACATATAATGGAACGATTGGCTCACATCCTGCACACTTGCAGGGAGAAGGGATGGCCTTCCAGACCTCATGTCTCACATGGGCCGTGCCAGGAAGGTGTGAGGAAAGCCCTGTGGACGGAAGCTTTCCTTCCTCCAGCTCTTCTTTCCGTTGACCCAGATTCAAGGTAGAGGCTGACTGTCCTAGGAAAAGAAGGACCCAGATGAGTGGAGCGAAGTCCAGAGGGGAAGGCTCTGTCCTGTGAAGTCCAGACTCAACTCCTAGGGACACACACACACACACACACACACACACACACACACACACACACAGCTTTAAAACAGCAATGACCACAGCCTGTGGAAGACAGACGGTAACTCAGACTCCGGAAATGTGTGGGGTGACATCACAGACAACCCCTGGACTCTGGGGGAACTCCTCACAAGTGCCAGGGATCAGTGAGAGATACCCACAATATCAGAGATGCCAAGGCCAGAAAACAATGATCCGGGACTCAGGGCATAGTCCTCCCAGTGGCCCCACCAAGGGCTGTCCAGAGACAAAGTGGTGGGGGTCAAGGTAGAGGTGAGGCAGCACCTGCAGTGTTTCGGGGCTCCTGAGAAGGAATGCAGGTGGCAGCGGTCCTTTAGATGTCTGCACGATATGATCCAGTGTGCTTTCGGGGCATGGGTCTGGGAGCCGAGGCCTTCCCCTTCCTCATTCCCAGGAGCTCCTGCGAGATCCTTACCACTCGAGCCCCCTTCCCTCCCCTGGTACACACCCCGACATTTTCAGACCCATGAGAATGCTCCTATGCTCTCTGCACCATCGATTTCTCAGAGTTGAAGGTCATGCACACAGGGCACGATTTCCTATAGCACTTTCATGTCACTTGGGAAGAGGGGTCCCTGATTAGCACTCTCTGTAAAATTGACACAATAAACACGGCACAGCCATCCCATGTGGTCGGACCCTTCTCAGTTGTACTTGGCAGACCAGATGAGGAGCAACTGCCCAGAAAGCATTAGCTGAGGAACAACTGGGCAAGAGAGCGGGGTCTTCCACCCCTTGATCTCTCTAGGCCAAGGCTCCACACGTCTTCTAATGAAGCCATACGGTCCCTGTCGAGCTTTGAATTCACGTCCCAGGCTTGTGGTCCTAGCCTAGCCTCACGTCCATCTCCAGACGCCAGACCCAGACCAGGTTATGAGCCCAGGATTTCCCAGGAGGTTGACAGAGCCAGGACAGAAGAGAAACACCTTGGAGAGGCTTCTAGCCCCATCTCAGGGTCTCCTCTGTGTGGAATCCTTGCCGCTTTCCGCGCAGTTGATATCACAGAAGGTGTGCATGCGTTGCCAGCCTCACCCGGCATGGTTACTGCCCTGGTGGAGGGAGCATCGCTCTGCCGTAGGAGGGGCATTGGCACAGCCTGGTGTGGGCTGCTGGCGCCCTTTTGGTGCACATCTGCTTAAAAGCCTCCAAGTTTCCCATTGCTGATGACTCATTGGGCAACAGCCATAGAGAACAGGGGGATGAGATAGGAAGGGAGGCTGGGAGGATCCTGCTCAGTGCCCCCAGCATCCTGTGTGTGCCTCATGAGCTTTGCTGGATGGCTTACATAAACAGCCAGATATTTCCTCCTGTGCCAGGGCCAGCCCTAACCCTACACATCTTAGTTTCTCCCAATTATTACGCATTGCTAATTTATGTTTATGACTGTCCAACTTCCGCGCTTTCCCTCATGTGACCCTTTCTGTTACATGGAAATGTCTCTTGAGTCCCCCCACAAAAATGCAAAAGAGGGTGTCTTGTTTGTGCATTCATCGTTTTTTTTTTTTTTTGTATTTAGAAAACGTTTTTATTTTCCCACATCTGAGTTTGATTGCTTCTGGGGAGCAATGGGAAGTGAGTTAAGGGCCTGGCCTAGAGCGTCCAAGCAGTCCTCGGCCCAGCTTCTCAGAGCTCCCTGTGGTTCCTTTAACCAAATGGATGTTTCTGTGGAGACTTAGGTTATTTCGTACAGTAAACAAGTTTTTTCCTTTCCTTTTAGCCATTTAATGTGATATCCTGAAAGCAAGGGCAGCTCATTAATGAATAAAAGCTGAGATGGGCGCAGGAGGTTAGCCCGTCAGCAGCACTTCCAGGCTTAACGTTACATAAGTAACATTCCTGTTGCATAAACATCTTGGCAAACCCCAAGATGAAATCCCCATCCCACACTGCTGGCCTCCACCAAGCTCTGTATAATAGCGTAAGAAATAATAATAATAAAAAAAAGTAAAATAAAAATGCTGTTGATGGCAACATTTTTCTGTCCAGCAACAAGTCATTAGCTTGGACAATGGACTCTAAAGTGCATTGCTTAGTCCCCCACCCCCCCAGCGCTACTAGAAAATGTTACTTAGAAACCAAGCACGTGAGGAAGAAGCCAGAATGGAGGACTGGATTTCCGTGAGAGAGGAAAGGCACTGAGAATCCCAAATTCTTTTCAACAGGAAATCTGTGAACCCAGCACCAAGTGATAGCTATCCTGTCAGGTGCCAACCAAGCCATCCTTCGAAAAGGAATTAGTGCTCTGCTGGAGATGGTTTCTAACCCCAATTGAACCTCGGTCCTTTTCTTCTTACCGCTGAGCTGTTGCAAAGTTGGTCAGTCTGGGCTCTTCCGCGACAAATTCACACAAATATATTTACATTTGGCTTTCTTCTCAAGGAAAGATGGGACTCAAAGAACACAATTCACCGTGCCATATATTATCAGAAACATCCTACCTCCAGACTGCGAGTATCTCAGGAGACAAAGCAGTCACACCCACGAGAACTGATCTCACGGTTTAGAATCCACGAAGATGATTTGTACTTTTTCCTTCAAATCCCCAATCCCCAAATTCTCTAGATAAACAGTTCTCAACCTGTGGGTCACGACCCCTGTACAGTTGTGAAGTAGCAACGAAAATGATTTTATGGTTGGGGGGGTCACCAGAACACGAGTAAGTGTATTAAAGGGTCCAGCATTAGGAAGGTTGAGAAGCAATGCTCTAGATGGACACAGGTAAAGACTTCTCTGTGGACAATCCGAAGACACAAACAGTCCATAGACAACCGAGAAGCAAGTGCTACCCCAACAACCCCCAACGGCACCAAACCCGCAAGACAGGACTTTCTCGGCCGTCCCAAAGCTCAAGGAGAAAAGTGAAATATTTAACTATATATAAGCTAAGAATATATCTCATTTAAAAATTTGACAGCTGGGCGGTGGTGGCGCACGCCTTTAATCCCAGACCTCGGGAGTCAGAGGCAGGTGGATCTCTGAGTTGGAGAGCCTGGTCTACAGAGTGAGTTCCAGGACAGCCAGGACTACTGGGAGAAACCCTGTCTTGAAAAACTAAAAACAAAACAAAACAAAACAAAAACTTAACTAAGATTTTAACAAAATGTGAACAACAGACCAACCCCAATAATACTGATATGAGAAGTTTAAAGAAAATCTAGCCACATAGAATCCAGCAACATTCATTAAATAATGCCCTTTGAGAAAGCAGTGTTTCTTCTACGAATGTACATGTGGTTCCACACACAGAAAATCACTAAGGTCATTCACAGTGTTAACAAAACTGAGAAGGCTGATACGGTTATCCCCCAATCTGCAGAAAACACACTGGAGAAACACCCTCATTCATGTAAACATTGGTGCCTATTGAAATCAAGATGAAGGCAAAGACAGGAACATTCTGGTGAAAAGCTGTCACAGAGTTCAAAATCCACAGGCGACCCTGTTGCAGAAGGGTCCTCACAGTTTTGTTAAATTTTCAGAGGCTCAACCAGATGCTCAAAGTAAATAGCAGGGTGATGTCCCCATGTTCCAGCAGGGAGGTGGGGGTGGGCCGTCAGGTAAAAGAGGAAGTGATGCAAAACGGACCTGCAGTCCTACAGAAGGTTCCTTTCTGCAGAAACTGCTCAGCCAGGACCTCATTTGCTGGAGTACTAATGATAGTCCTGGGGGAAAATCCTTCACCCTCTCCTATGTAGTGGGAAGAAATAATGGAGACTTTGTGAGGACCATAATCCAGAGGTACAGATTGCTAAAACAATGAGACCCCCATTAAGAGGCAGTAGATGGCTTCCTCTAGCCACTGTTACTGTCTCTAAAAGTCCCTTTACCCTGGCACATCATCTCCAGCTACCAAGGAAAAATTGCAAGGCATGCCAACAGGAAAAGAACTGAAGAGACAGAAAAAGCATTTGAAGAAAGTGGGACCCATCGGGCCCAGAATGAAAAAGTCACTATGATTAATAGGGTGAGAATGTAATAGGTAGGTAGACAGCATGCAGGCACAGTGAGAAATAGTCCAAGACAGAACTAAAGAAAGATGGTGGAGATAAAACACGTGAATAGAATTGAAGGTGCTTTTGATTGTCTTTAAGGAGACTTTATGCTTGTTATTTTTAATCATATCTATATGTGTGTTTCTGGATTTGGGTTGTGCATCTGAGTAGAGCTGCCTACAGAGAGCAGAAGAGTATTGGGGTGTCATATCCCTGAAGTTGGGGTTACAGGTAGTTTTACCTAATCATTGTGGGTGCTGGGAACTGAGCTGGGGTGTCCTATAAGAATGGTACACTTTTCTAACTGTTGAGCCATCTCTCCAGGCCCTTTGATGGGCTCATAGTAAAACAGACACAGGTGTGGGGGGAAAAACATGTCTGAATTTGAGGAACTCTTAAGATAAACCCCCAAAGCTAAGAGGGAAAGAGAATAAAGACAGAAAGAAAACAAAAACAAAAACAGACCAAGGACAAAAGGTGTAAACTCATGTGATGGGGATGCCAAAGAGACAGGAGGCATGAGAAGGAAGGAGGTGGGACACAAAGAGTACTTGGGAACTGGAGAGAAGGCTCAGCAGTTAAGAGTACTTGCTGCTCTACTCTTCCAGGGGACCAGAGTTGGGTTCCCAGCGATCACTTGGGTAGCTCACACTGCCTGTAACTCTAGTCCCGTGGGATCCCACACCCTCTTCTGGCTCCCACAGGTTCCTGTACATCAGTACTCATCTCCCTGCTTCCCGACTACACACACAATGAGACTACTGTCTCATATTCCTGCTGCAGTGCCTTCCCTACCACGATGGACTGTACCTCTTTAAAATGCGAGCCAAAACATCCTTCCTCTTTTAACTTGACTCTCATTAGTTTTTTTGTCATAGCAATAAAAAAGGGGAGTGAATACAATACATAGTTATTTTAAATAAGGTTATTGCTATTGCTATTATTATTGTGTATGATGTATAAGCATCTTCCAGGGAACACTGATCTGATAACCTGAGTTTGACCCCTAGGTCATACAGTAGAAGAATTCACAATTCCAATCCTGAACCTTTTTTCTGTCTCTTCAGTTCTTTTCCTTTTTGACATGTCTTGCAACTTTTCATTGTTAGCTGGAGATGACTCCTTTGGCCCCACAGGCATGTGACCATCCACACTTATACAGTCACATCACACACATTCTTTCTATTCAGTTCGTAAACCCAGCCCATGGGATGATACTGCCCAAACTCAGAGTGAGCCTTCCCACCTCAGTTCAATCTTTCTGGAAACACCCAAGAGACACACCCACAGGGTGTTTCCATAATTATTCTAAATCCAACCAAGTTGAGAATGGGTCATTTATTTTATTTTATTATTGAAAATAAAGTTATTTTCATATAATACATTCCAATCATGGCTTTCCCTCTCTCGTCTCTTCCCAGATCCTCTTCGTTTCCCCATCCTTTCAACCCCATGTCTTCTTTCTTTCTCTTTTATATTTTTGGCTGTGAACCTAGCCTTTAATGGCTGAGCCATCTCTCCTGCTCCTTTCTTTCTCTCTTGAGAACAAACAGGCAAATAAAAAAGAAAACCAAACAATGATAAAAAATGAATAACCTAACAAACAAAAGAAGAAAGAAGAAACTAAGAAAGAGCATAAGAAACACACACAGGGGGAGGGGGAGGGAGTCCATAAAAGCTCAAAATCAGTGGCTATATATACAAGCAAAAGATCAGCAAGAGGGAGAAAGAAACCCAAACAAAGCAATATGAGAAAATAAAAACCCTTCTTTTTCTACTTCCCATGTAGATTAGATCCATGTATATCTCTCTTAGGGTCCTCTTTGTTGTCTAGGTTCTCTGGGAAAACTTAAACATTTTCAGTGCCATATGCAGCAGATCTTAGGATAAAGGACCACAATTTCTTAAGAACATTGGGGTACATAATCTTAACTCCTAGTTACCTGATGCAGACTCAAGACTTAAAGCATGTACAGGAAGATAGATGAAGCCTTTTCCTAGAATTAGTTAGTATTCTTTATGGCCATTAATATTGTGACAGAAAGTTTGAAATATATATAATTTATATATATATAATTATAAATATGTATATATAAATCTTACAAATTTTTGATAACATTTGTACCTTAAGAAAAGTTTTAAAAGAGTCAAAATAAACCAAAGGATTATGAGATTAGTGGCAATAGAATAGTCCCTTAATTTTGTTTTACCTTCTGTTCCATACCAGGTAGCTCTTCTGACATAAGACAGAGATTTTGTATTTTCTTTTAACAAGCATGCTTGGGTTCAGAAAAGGAGAAAGTCATGCTCCTGCTTCAAAGACAACTTTAACTTGTAATTGAACTAGGGCTACAAAAGATCATTTTCCTTATATGTCTGTAGAGAACAGCAGAAACAAACATTTGGGAAGATTTATGAAGTTTTGGAAATATGCTGTATTATGTCAATTTACTCATTTTCTTGGGATATTTTCTCTGGATGATTCATCCTTTTTCTTCAGATATTTTATTTGTCCAGTTGTCCTCAGATTTCTTATCTGGATGCCTTCATTCTCCTGAAAAGACAAAAACAAATCCCTGCCCCAACCCTAACTTTGTAGAGTTTCCCTTTTTGGCAGGTTATAGCTGGTCAAACTAAAGGTAATTGTTAGTCTTATAAGTTAATTTAGATTGAATGGCCAAGCTGTTTGATGAACTATCATCTGTTCTAATCAAAGGTCTCTTCTCCTGATCTAAATCTAATCTTTATCAATTTTTGATGATATCCATAGCTTTTCTTCTTCTGCGGAAACAAAAGTAAAACATCTTCCCCAATGTAACACATATCCTGGTTTCCATTCTGAGTCCAACATATATTTAAAGTGTACAGACTGATTTATTTCAACAGTTTTTTTCCTACTGTCAAATCTCTCTCCGCAGCTGTTGTTTCTTTCTCATCAGCATTTAAAATTTAAAATTACTAAAGCATCATGCAATCTATCTCTAGGGGTCTTTATTACCCCTTTCTGTTTATTAAGCATATTTTTCAAAGTGTGATTAGAATTTTCTATAACTGCTTGTCCTGTATGTTTGTGTGGTATACATACTATGTCGTATGTTGTAATATGCAAAAATGTTTCATTTTACTAGAAACATATATTGAGGACATTGTCAATCTTATTATACAAGTATCCCCATGATGGTCATAGCTTCTAAAAATGTATAATTACAGAATCAGTCTTTTTAGAATGCAAAGCAATTGCCCATTGAAATCCTGAATATATATCTATGGTATCTTGTACATATTTTAATTTTCCAAACTCTGAAAAATGAAACATATCCATTTACCAAATTTTATTTTTTTGAGTATCTTTTGGGTTACTTCCTTCAGGCAATTGAGTTTGATTATACAAAGAACAAGTAGTCATTTCCTTATAATTTCCTTGACTTGTTGCCAAGTGATAGAAAAATCTTTCTTCAAGCCCTATTATTAACATGGTGTTTTTTATATTTTTTGAGGTTTCTAACACATTTCTTACCAATGGTTGATTAATTTCATCATTATCGTGCTATAGAGCTTGGAAGACCTGTATGGGATCTGAAATGTGTTATATATAAGAGATGATTTCTAAGTCTGATCATTTCTTGTAATTGAATAAATAACAAAGCTAATTCTTAATCATCTGGAATAAGTTCAGCAGTTTCAATATATAAAACAACTCTTCAGTATTTTGAGAGTCAGTAACTATATTAAGAGATTCTGAAGAATATAATAATACTGTGAGAATAGCATATAATTCTGACTTTTGAATAGAATCATAAAGTGGCTTTGAGCCACTTTACTTAAATTTTCTGATTTGTAACCTGCCTTTCCTGATTTATTTGCATCAAGATAGAATTTAGGAGCTCCTGAAATTCGTGTTTCCTGTATGGACAATGTGAGGGAGGATCCAATTAGTTCTTTTTGTAAACAGAAGTCTCTTGCTCTGGGGTTATCTGCTGCTAATCTCTCCCAAAATATTACTGAAAGATCTGTGTTAATGTCCATTTTCTGCCCATAGTGAGGCAATTTCAGCATTGGTGAAAGGTACCACAATTTCTGGTGGGTCTATTCCTGCTAATTGGCAAAGTCTTATTTTTTCTTTCAGAATCAATTCAGAAACCTTTTCTACATAGGTCTTGAATTTTTTACTCTGTTTTTATTGTTCTTCTTTCTGCATAATAATTACTTTAGAAGAATGCACAGAAGGTGAAGTAATCAGAATACAACCAAGTTCTGGATCCAAATGATCCACATATGCATCCTGTGATTTCTTTGCTACCGAAACCAATTCTCCCTCACTCTCAGCTGATAATTTTCTTGGAGTATTTAAGTCCTTGTTGCCTTGTAAGGTATGGAATAAATTACTCGGTTTTTGAGTTGTCAATCCAATCATGGGCCATAGCCAGTTAATGTCTCCCAACAATTTTTGAAAATCATTAAGAGTTTGTAATTGATCTCCCTTGATTTGTACTTTCTGTGGTTGAATTTTTTATAAACCTATCTTATATCCTAGGTGAGAGGTAATAGAATCTCCTCTTCATTTTTTTTCTCAGAAGCAACTTGTAATTCACAATAAGGCAAAATTTTCTTTGTTTTTTAAAATATTCTTTCAAAAGTATCTGAATCAGCTAGTAAGATACCATCCATATAATGGTAAATTATAAATTGATGAAACTCTTTACAAGTTATTTCCACAGGTTGTTGTACAAAATATTGACATAAGGCAGGGTTGTTTAACATCTTTTTTGCAAGAATTTTCCACTGATATCTTTCAACAGATTTGGAATTATTATATGCAGGCACTGAGAAGGCAAATTTTTCTTTATCCTGTTCTTATATAGGTATAGTGAAAAGGCAGTGTTTTAAATCAATCACTATAATAGACCATCCTTTAGGTAATAGGGGAGGCAAGGGAATTCCATGCTGTAAAGAATCCATTGGCTGAATCACCTTATTAAAAGCTCTTATATCTGTTGCCATTCTTCATTTTCAGACTTCTTTTTAATGGCAAATATAGGATAATTTCCAGGACTGGCTGATTTTTCAATATGTTGAGCATTTAGCTGCTCCTGTACCAGCTGTTCTAATGCCTGTAAATTTTCTGATGTCAAAGACCATTGTTCCACTTGGACAGGCTTGTCAGTTAACCATTTTTAAAGGTAGAGCTTTTAAAGGTAGGTACCTTTGAAAGATCAACAGCTGATGTGACTGTTCTTGACAATACCTTTCAATGTTTTTTAGAACCATACATTAGTTTATGATTTATTTCTGGGATTGGAGGAATGTTAATCTGGGTATTCCATTGCTACGACAAATCACTTCCCCATAAATTCATTGATATATTAGGCAATATGACTTTAATTTTCCTTTCTGTCTTTCTGCCCTATCCATTCCACCCACCTTGCACTTTTGTTCCACCTGAGATAAAGTTCCAATCACTAGAACTTCCTGAAGAGGTCAATTTGGAAGCCAAGATTTTGGTGCAAGTATTGTTATTTCTTATCCATTTATCTATCGGTGCTGATCTTGCCTTTAAAGTCCTAATCACCCTTTTGCAATTCTTGAATTATCATTTTCAAAAATAGATTCCAATTAGTATTCGTCTAACTTCTTTTTGGGTCTTGTATAATTTTAGTAAGTGACTCAGTCTCTTTTCCTGATTCTTTAACCCTGTCCCAACATTCAAAACTGCTCTATGGCATAGTGCCAAGGTGTGATCATCAAATGGAATCTGTATTTGCAAATCAGCAAACTGGGCCTCACTGAGAAATTGTTTGGGGGAAAATTTTCGTACCTCTAGTCCTACTTTCTTGTTCTATAACCCTAGCTTCCTCTCTCCACCATGTTCTGAGCACTATTATAACTGAGGACCAGCTTCCAATACTGATGTAACTAACTCTTTCCAGTCTTGTGGAATAACTCTGTTCTAAGTGGCCCATGAATTTAACATCTGCTTCACAAAAGGTGAAACTGTTGTCTCCTTAAATCTCTTCAAATATAACGTTTTTATATGATCTCAGGTTAACTTCTGAATAGCCTTGGGGGTGCCAATCATTTGGTGGTAACTGGATAAATTAAGGTTGGGTTTCTAATAACCTTGAGCCACCCCTCTTATTTTCATAATGCACTGGTGTGGTAGGGTCTTCTCTAAACTCCTCTGTCTGTTTGTGAATAGTTTTTCCTAGTCTCATTAGTAGGTCTTTCAAAGAATTGTATCTTATCAGTCATTTTTTTGCATTTGGTACTGATATCAAACAACTTTTTAAAGGAAAGAAAAGGTAGTCAGTACAGAGTAGAACTCAACCTATCAATCAAAAAATATCTAAATAATACTAATAGAAAAATACATTACTTTTAAGTGTATGTGGGTGTGTGCTAACATGGATGATATCTAGTCTATTAAAACATCAACAAATGTAAAAGAATTGGAATCACAAAGTCTGTCTCCTAACTACAATGGAATCTAAGTTAAATCAACCGGAAAATCCCTAGAACCTTGGAAACTAAACAAGACCATGAAAACAATCCCATGGGACATGTAGCAAAGCTTATAAAATGTAAATATATTGAAGTGAATGAAAATTAAAATACAGCACATCCAAATTCGGAGGATACTGCTAACACAGCACCAAGAGGGAAATGTCGATCACTGAGTGTGTTTATCAGGAAGGAATAGAAGCCAAAGCACCTGCCTCAAGAGAGAAAAAGAGGAATAAAATAAACCCAAAGCAAGCAGAAGGAAGGACAAACAAACTAATGAAGTCAAAAACATAAAAATTGAGAAAAAAAAACAGAAAAACCAACATCATTTTTGAGACCAACAAATTTCTTTAAAGACTAGAAAAAAGATAGAAGAAAACCACGTGTAAATGATTGATAGAAGGGAAGCAAGGCCTGTCACCATAGGCCTGCGAACGTCAAAGAGAAGATAAATGCTAAGAAATCAACATGCACAAAATTAATACCTGTGATCCAATAGCCCTCCTCACTTAAAAATATCACCATGAGTTCCAGTAGGACACAGATTATTCAAATATCCCACAAGTCTTACAGAAATTTAAATTGTAATTTTTAGGTCTCCTAAAATCATTTTCCAGTTGGCTTTATCAGAAAATTCTAGAGCAGAATATTAAAGAAGAATTAATATATATTATATGCAATATCTTCCAGTCAGAAAATTTCCCAATTTATTTTATGAATTTATTATTTTACTGAACTTGAATAAATCATTCCATGAGGAATGGTTCCAGGTGTGAACTAGATCAGCATTAGAAAATTTGTTGGTGGGGGCTGTAGAAATGACTCAGTGGTTAAGAGGGCTTGCTGCTGTTACAGAGGACTGGAGTTCAGTTCCATTACCCACAGCAGACAGCTCACAACCACCTGTAAATCCAGCTCACGGAGGTCTGATACCCTCTTCTAGCCTCTACCAGCTCCCAAATACACACACACAGAGATACACATATGCACACAAACAAAAACAAAGAAAAGTTCTTGGGGTAATCCATTACATTAATAGTCTAAAGAAGAAACATCTATATTTCTATTAATTAGTTTTAAAAAAAATAGCATTTCACAAAATTGACCAACACTGACCTTAAAAATTTTCGGAAAAATAGAAATAGAGGAGAAGTTGCTCAACTTGATAAAGAATACCTACCAAGATCCAAGAGTGAACATTGTACTCAATGAAAGACCAAAGTGCTTTCTCCTGGAGGCTAGAACCAGGCCCAAATGTCTGTTTGCCGAATTTCACTCAACATAGGCTTGGATTTCAGCCAGGGGATTGACAGGACAGTGAATGAATGGAAGAAATAGAATTCTCCCTCTGAAGATGACAGAGAAAATGTCAAGGATTATATACACACTAGAATTTACAAGTGAATTCATTGAGGCGATAAGAAAAAAGATAAACCTACAAAAAACCAATCTCTATACATTAGTAATGAACATATGGACACAGAAAATAAAAATACAGTATCATTGTGCGACACAACTTTTCCTATGGAGACACAACACAACCATCTACTCACCCCAGACAGGGAACCCACAACAGACTGCACAGGTCCCACTGATGTCCGACTGGGTAAACCAATGAGTTTTATTGGGATTACTTACAGAAATATGGGTGAAGGTTACTCACAGGATCAGAAATGATTTAAAGACGGCTGCATCACCAAAGCCCACACCAGCATGGTGGCAGCTCATGGAAGCTGGGAACCGGAAGCACACTGCAGAGCCTATAGTCAGCTCAATAATAGATTGGAGAGTGTCCTTTCTGAGAAAGTCTGGTCGAAATCTCTTCACAGCAGCTTGGTTAGTTTCTGCTTCTCCCAGGCAACTGATCTGGTCTCAGGATTTTTTCCAGGTCAACTCCCTACTGTCTGAAAGGAACTCTCGACTTTTTTATTGCTTATTCCAACAGGGAGGGACCTAGTGAATCTGGTCAGTTTCAGGGACTTCCTGAAACTATTTCAAATTGTTTATACCTCCTTGCTTAAAGAGCTTCCTGCAGGATAGAATGTTTTAATCTCTAAGAAAATAGTTACACAACAATCATATATAATAATAATTCAAAGAAAAAGAGAAGCTTGTGATGACTAATTTTCTTTGTCAAATTGACCGGACATAGAATCTCCTGGGAAACGGTCTTAGGTATTTGCTGTTGCTGTGATGAGATATCCTGACCAAATCAACCTGAAGGGGGAAAGTTTCCTTCTAACTCACAGTTCAAGGTATAGTCCAACATGCTGAGGAAGTCAAGGCTGCAGAGGCTTGAAGCGGTTGGTCACATGGCATCCACAATCAAGAAACAGAGAGCAATTTATGCTTGCCAGCATTCAATTTGTTCTCTCCTTTTCATCAGGTTCATAATCTGCCGCCCAGGAAATGGCCCCACCAACAATTCAGATGTGATTTCCCAGACCAATTAGTGTAAATCAAGATGTTTCCCCACAGGCATGCCCAGGAGATTTTAGATTCTGTCAAGTGGACAATTAACACTAGTAATAGAAACATCTCTGGCTGTGTCTGTGAGGGTATTTCCAGAGACGTTTACCTAGAAGGAAAGACCCTCCCTGAATGTGGATGGCACCATCCCAAGGGCTAGGATCGCGGGATGAGTGAACGGAAACAAAGGGAGCAGCAAGTTGAACAGAGCATCCTCCTCTCTCCCCTCCTCCCCTTCTTCATCCTCTCCTTTCCTTCTTCCCCCCCTCCTCCCCTCTTACCCTGCTCCTCCTCTCTTCCCTCCTCCTCTTACACTTGCACTTGACTACCTAATCCAGTCAAGCCCCACCTCTAATCCATGCTTGTGTTGATTTTTGACAAAGTATCAAAAGACATTTAGGGATGGAAAGATGGCTCAGCAGGGTAAAGGTGCTTGCCACCAAGGTTGACACCCACAATGCCTAGGGTTGGATTTAGTGGAAGGAGAGAGTATAGTGGACGGGGGAGGTGGGGGGAAACTAACTTGAACTAACTGACTAAGTTGTCTCCCTATTTCTTTCTCCTCACCTCCTCCCCACCTCCTTCCTCTCCCTGTTTGTTGTTCTGAAACAAGATCTCCAGGCCTTGGCTGGCCTGGAACTTGCTATGAAAAGCAAACTGATCTCCAGCTCATAGAAATTCACCTGCCTCTGCTCCCTAGGACAAAAGGGATGTGCCACCCTGCTTGGTTTTCACAGGCTGTAGTGTCAACGTGACCATATAAGGCTTCTGCTGCCTGTCATATCTGCCATGACGAACTGCATCCTTTCAAACCATGAGCCAGAGGAAGGCCTCTTCAGCTGCCACTTTGGTTCATTTATCACAAAAATAAGATAAATAATTAACAAGGCCCGGTGAATGACATGCAGGAATTTTATATTTTAAAACTGTGACATCAATGAAACGAACCAAAGTAGACTTATATAAATGAACAGTTGTATCATATTTGTGGACCGGAAACCCACACAGTAAAGGTGCCCATTGTGTCTAAAATGAATTGCAAAGTTAACAGGATGCCAGTCTGAATCTCAGGGAGAATTTTTCTAAATACATGCAAAGGCATTTCAAAATGTATACGGAAAAGCACAAGCGGTGAGATAAATCAAAGGTCCAACAAAGAGGAATAAAGTGAGAAGAAGGAGTTTATTCGATTCCAAACTCAGGCCAGAGAGAGAGTCGGTAGGACGGCGGCACTAGCCAAGAGTTTGACTCGGAGCACAAGGATGCAATGGTGAGTCCAGAAATGGAGCCGCCCACATATGCTGAACTGATTGTGGTGATTACACAGCTAGCCTGGTTTGATTTGGTGTGTATGCGTTTGTGCGGGCACTTGAGCTCCTGTCTGAATAGAGGTCAGAGGTCAAGGTCAGTATCTTCCTCAATTCCTTTCCATCTTAGTTTTTGATACAGGGTCTCTGGCTGAGCCTTGACTAGTTGATTCAGCTAGACTGGATGGCCAGGGGCTCCAGGGACTTTCTAGCCCAGGTTTGCAGGCACATGCTGCTGTTTTTATAATGGGTGCTGGAGATGGAACTCCCGTCTTTATGCTTATGTGGCTTGCACTTCACCACCTAATCCACCCAGCCCCACCCATAGTCCCTGCTTGTGCTGATTTTTTGACAAAGCTTTAAAAGACATTCAGGGATGGCAAGAAGGTTCAGTAGGAAAGGGTGCTTGCCACCAAGACTGACAACTCAAGTTCAGTCCCTGAGAGCTACAGAACTGACTCCCAAAAGTTATCTTCTGACCTCCCCGCACATGCTCACCCCTAGCTACTCTTATCCCAACACAAACAATAAATGTAAATTAAAATAATTGAGATTGGGGTTTTCTTTATAGTTTGAAGTAGTCCGGAACTCACAGCGATCCTCTGTCTCTGCCTCCCAAGTGTTGAAGTCAAAGGTGTATACCATCTAAATTTGTTTTTAAGAAATTTGGTGGATTTTGTAAATAAAAAAAATTAAATTAAATTTAGTGGAATAAAGACAAGTTTTTACAACAAACTACACTAGAACATAGGCTATCTGTAGAAAAGAATGGATTGTATTTTACTTTATACAGAAAGTAATTCAAAATGTAAAGCTATAAAACTTATAAAATAAAGTATTTCATTCTAGGTCTACGCAAACTTTCTTAGACTTGACACCAAAACATCATCCATTCAAAGAGAAACTCGGTGTTTTAGTTAAGGTTCCTATTGCTGTGATAAAACACCATAACCGAAAGCAACTTTGGGAGGAAATTGTCTATCTGGCTTACCCATACTAAATCATAGTCCACTGAAGACAGCCACGGTGGGAATTCAAACCAGACACGATCCTAGAGGTAGGAGCTGATGCAGAGGCCATGGAGGGGTGCTGCTTCCTGACGTGCTCATCATGGCTTGCTCAGCCTGCTTTCTTACAGAACCCAGGGCCACCAGCCCAGGGATGGCACCACCTGCAATAGGCTGGGCCCTCCCTCATCAATCGCTAATTAAGAAAATACCCAGACCAAATCTTATGGAAGCACTGGGGCTCCCTTCTCTCAAATGACTAGAGCTTGTGTCAAGTTGACATAAAACTAGCCAGCACAGTCAGGTATCAGACCTAAGCAAAGATTAAAATACTTTTCTCCATGGAAGACTATATGAAGACAGTATAAGGAATGTGGGATAAGAGGAAGGATGTGTGGGCCACGCATCTCATACAAGTTTAGATTAAGAAATGCACACATGCATACATACACACAGAGAGACAATTTCATGACTAAATGCTAAAAGGTGAACCCCTTTAATATTAGGCAAAAAAAACCCCACAAACAGATGTTACACCCAATGGGAAAAGGTATTTAGCATCTTCAGTCATTAGAGAATGACAAAAGAAAGCCACATGGGCTACTTAATACCAGAGTGGTTGAAATAGGAATCATTTATTGCAGAACAGAGCCTACCACTGGGCCCTGGGCTGCCAATTCATCCCTTGCCACCTACTGACTTTTTATAGGGGGGGTCATTTCTCAGCTCTCCCACCTTCTTGCCTGCAGCGCTCACTCTCCCAGGATTTAATGAGTTCACTTGCTGACTTGGACATTGGCAGGTCAAGAGCTTACAGTTATCTGGACTATTTGATTTCACTGCTTTTTGCTGGTGAGGCTTCTAATCCAACATTTTACCCTGAAGTCAGAAAGGTTTATTTTGTTCCACTTGTTTAGAGTTTTTGGTCTCAGCCCATGACCTTTGTGTTTTGGGCCTGGGACTGGAGTGTGTGGTGGAGCTAAGGTCTTCATATTATGGTAATGAAGAACAAGAAAAAGGAGGAGGAGAAGAAGAAGAAAGGAGGAGGAAGGCCAGGGTCCCAGTAACCCCCTCACAGGGTCTCTAAGGACCTGATGTCCACAAGACTCAGCCTCTAAACCATTTACTTCTTTTTATAACTCTCTATACTCATTTTCTTCTCTCTTCCAAACCTACGTACATTTACCCAACTCTGTGACTCATTTGGAGGTCTTTTATGTCTGAATCTGTCCTATTGTGTATCTGTAATTCTTTACTGTCTTGAAGAGCTTTTAAAATGGTCACCCGCTGTGGTCCAGGCACCGGAACACTGTGATATGTTCCTATTGCCATCATAGCAAACTGCAGGAACTCAGTGACTTAAGGTAGAAACGTGCTCTTCGAGGTATTGGCAGTTGGAAGTGAACATCCACCAATGCTGGGCCAGGATTGGGATGATGCCTGGCTGGGTTCCGAGATAGAATCTACCCCTTGCTTTCCTGGATGCCAGCAGTCACCAGTGTTCTTTGTTCCATGGCTGTGCCATTCCAACCTCGGTGGTCTGCTTTCCTCCCTGCTCTGTTTGATCTCCCTTGGCCTCTCACTGATAAGGGACTTGGGATTTGATTTGAGACACTCGTGAAGATCGTTTCTCTTTATAAGTGTTTTACAGATTTCAAGGATTAGGACCTGATATGTCTGAGGTTATTACTCTGTGGATGGCAAAGAACAAGATGGATTAAGTCCAAGTTTTTGTTTTTTTTTAGATCTGGTTTTCTGGACAGGAGACAGGGGCAAGCCAACAAGTCAATAAATGCATAACAAAATGTCATATTGGTGAAGTCATGGGAAAACCAAGTTAGGTCCTTTGGAAACAGTCATCAAATGTCATGGATGCCCCATGGGTAGTAGTGGAGCCTGGATGTTGTTTGACAGTACTATGTGTGCCCAGGCTACACCCATGGCAAGTGTTGGCTACAGCCCAGAGACTTAGTACATGATGGCATCATCCTGTCAGAATGGAAAGCACCATAGGATGGGGAAACCTTCTAGGTAGGAGGCAATCCTATGAGATGCTCTGCCCTCAGGAACTGTTATAGACACATTCAGTAGCCTGGCCACAGTTAGGAAGGCAGCCTCCTGAGGTTCTTCCGCAGGGCCTGGCTGACAAGGGTCTCTTAGGGTTCCTTTTTGTGTCTAACCCAACTATGAAGAGTTTCCCCGACTCTAAGAGACTGTATGTTTGATAATTCCAAGCCCATCTTTCACCAGGTAGGTACCAGGGAGAAAGGTATGGGCAACTTCTGCTTAGGGAGGCCCCTTCTCCTGGTGGGAGGACTTGGCAGCCATTATATGAATGCTCCAGAAAAGTAGGCTGGTTCAGACAGCTCAAAGTCAGCTCTTGTTCTTAGGCCTCATACAGTATTGAACTGTGAACCTGGCTGTAGAGCCTCTTGCAGTCAGGCTGTTAATACCAATTTCAGAACAGCTCTTCTAGAAGGTCCTAGGATTTCAAGGTCACTTGATGCATTTCAATAGCTAAGTGCTTTCCCCTATGGTGTCTTGTGTCCTCAGTGGCCGCATCCTTCAGGATCCCTCCACTGTTCTTCTTTCTTTATGAATCAAAGTGGAAACTATAAGGCACTGGCAACATCCAGACACCTTCAGATCCCTGCAAGCCAGTGTGTCCCATGCCTCTGAATTAAAATGTGTCTTGTAACTACTTTCATCCTGCCCTCTCTGATGTCTCCAGATGTTGGGAAACCCCTGCATTTGGCCTTCCCAGTTCCACATAGGAAGGGAGCCGGGGCTGCTCCCTCCTGGTTGGGAGCGTGGGTGGACCAGACAAGAGTCAACCACTTGGTATCTCCGTTGTGAAGCAACGGGGTAATCAGGCCCACTTCCTAGCTTTCCTTCTAAGGGAGGAGCTGTCTGGGCAGGTTCTCGGAAGCCAGGGAAGGGCTTTGAACTCTGAGACAGACTGGGCTGGAGAGAGACGTAGTCCATTTCAGGTCTCAGGGCTGGTGGGGGATGCACCTTGGAATACAGAATTAGGCCTGCGTTATTTAGGGTTTGACCACAACGTCCAGAAGCAGCTAAAATAGTGCTGCAGAGAGTGTGGGACTGTTATCCTGGTCACACTCCCCACAGCTGTGTGTCCTTGACTAAGAACTCCCAAGGACACCCTGTGTACCTATCTAGGAAAGTAACAACATATTTCATAGGGCTGCAGTAAAAATTAGTTAAAAATACCTTTAATCCCAGCACTTGGGAGGCAGAGGTAGGTGGATCTCTGTGAGTTGAAGGCCAGCCTGGTCTACAAAAGGAGCTGTAGGACAGCCAAGTCAACAAAGAGAAACACTGTTTTGAAAAAACAATAGATAGACAGATAGATAGATAGATAGATAGATAGATAGATAGATAGATAGATAGATAGATAGATAGATAGATAGATGCTGCAGCCAGCGCAGTCTGGATAGCCAAGACTGGCAGGGGGTGCCAGGATTGAGACATGGAGGCTTCTTCTCAGGTGGAAAAATAGCAACCTTTATTTTGCCCAGCAACTTTTTATACCTTTACTCCTTCTGTGGAGACCCACCGGCCAGAAAGAACACAAACATCCTTGTCAATTACAGACCATAGGAAAATTAACTGTCTGTCAGGGGGAGTGAGGGCAGCTGGATCACAACAGATACATAGATAGATAGATAGATAGATAGATAGATAGATAGATAGATAGATAGATAGATGGATGGATGGATGGATGGATGGATGGATGGATGGATGGACGGACGGACGGACGGACGGACGGACGGACGGACGGACGGACAGACAGACAGACAGATAGCTAGCTAGATAAAGTAAAAATTTAGTCTGGCCTATAATACATAAGTACCAAGCTAAATGGGAGAATGTTATTGAAAAGGCCACCGTCCCCCACCACCAGCAACCTCGCCTCCAGCCTCATGCCTTCACTGTAAAAGCTGCTGTGTGGGAATTCACTTCTTGTGGCAAGGCATGGGATCAGCGAACATACTGCTCTGGGGTCACCAAGTTGTCTGTCCACTCGCTCCTGACATACCATTGGATTTAATGTGCCTGTCTCTGTCTCATTGCAGTTGGAGTCCCGGCTGGCTGACTGACTTTTATCCAGTGGAATGTGAGGGGAACTAACTCTACCAGCCATGAGAAGAACCGGAACAACAGCAGAGTCCTGGGGTGCTACTGGAGAAGAGCCACCAGGAAAACCTTCTAGCCAGGGGCCAGCACTGTGATATTGGAAAGAAACTTCCAGTGCAGAGGTCACCAACCATGGACTTCAGTCCAAATACACTGTGATATCTGCTTTTATACAGCTTTTTTTTTTTTTTTTTTTTTTTTTTTTTTGGAGTAAGTCCACTTGTTGGTTCCTGGTTGCTGAGACTCCCAAAATAATCACACAGAAACTATATTATTTTAAACACTGCTTAACCTATTAGGTCTAGATTGTTATTTGCTAACTCTTACATCTTAATTTAACCCATCTCCATTAATCTGTGCATCACTGCAAGGTCATGTCCTACCAGCAAATTTCAGTGTGTCTATTTCCGGCAAAGGCTCCATGGCTTCTCCCTGACTCCACCTCCTTCCTCCCAGCATTCAGTTTAGTTTTCTCCACTTACCTAAGTTCTGACTTATCAATGGGCCCAAAGCAGCTTCTTTAGTAACCATTGGTATTGACAACATACAGAGGGGAATCCCACATCACCTTCCCTTTTGTTTAAATAAAAAAGGAAGGTTTTAACTTTAACATAGTAAAATTACAGAAAACCGTTATCAATCAAGAATTACAATTATCTCTATTTTATCTTTTATCATAACTAAGAAAAGCTATATTATTACTATCTATTCTTCAACTCCATCAAAGACTCCAGAAGGGTATAATATTATCTAAGTAATATTATATTACTTAGTACATTGTAAGCAACTTCCAAAACTCTAGAATTGACAGAGACATCTTGCTGCCTGGATAGTCACCCAAAGTTCTTCTGTACCACTGGGGCATCTAATCTTCAGTCCAAAGGCCCAAAGTATACAGTAGACTTTTCCATGAAGCAGAAATTTTCAAAGACAGTTCCACCTATATTGGCAGTTTGTCAGTCACTTTTTTTCTATGTCCTGCAGAATATCTGGCAGACTCTTTAATTAAGCAGAAACCCTGAAGCATCTCACCTTTAGTCAAGTTCAGCAGTCATTCCTCTGTGGGTCCTGCATGTCCTGTTCATCAAGCAGTCCAGGCAAGAGCAATTTTTTGCTCAAATGGCTAACCAGCTCCATAAGGAGCCTCTTTGGTGCCCATCTTCCTCTTGAAGTAGCTTAGTGCTGCTAGGAGCAGATGTGTCTCAGTGTCATGAAAAGTCACAGTTTTTATATGTTATATTATGTAGTCTTTGAAAGGTTTGAAGAATGTCTATCCACCTGAAATACATCTCTTTACATCTGGAAAACCTAACTAACATGACTACAAACTTGACTATTATAGACGATTTCTATTAACCTGTATTTCTTAATTATACATTACATTTTTAAATGAGCTGCACAAATACAATACCATAATCATGAGCAGAAATATACATAAAACAAAATTAACCTTAAATTTGTATCAATAAACCAAATCCATACCAAGCAAATCTCTATAGCATATCCCCCTTTAAATGTAAATAAACATTCTTAAACAATATTTGAGAGTATGGATGTAGTTCTTCTCCAAACTGCTTCCTGCTTTTTGTTGGGCAAAGTATTTTTTGAGGGGTGTTCAAGGCAACCTTTCAGGGGGTCTTGGTGCATCAAGCCATATTAATCTGGAAGCAAGCCACAGGTTATCATCCTCTGTGGAAACAAAAGAACATCTTTTCCAAAGAAACATATCCTTAGACCAAAATTTTGAAGTCAAAATACCTTTATAATATATATGCTGGTTTGGCTTAGCAGCCAATACAATGAAATGTCTCTCTGTACGTAGCTCATTCACAGTCAAAAAATTTAAAGAAAACACAATAATATACATGATCCAGACTTTCTGTTTATTCCATTTCTACATGGCTTTTCTTTTTAATATTTATTTTCTTTACTCCTTTAATCTATGACTGTCTATACTCTATCTCTTTAAAGACTTTGTTTTACTATTTTTTTTTGTAAACCATTTATTTCTATATTCTTTTCCTTTTCTCTTCCAAGCCTACGTACATTTAACCAACACTGTGGCCCATTTAGAGGTCTTTTTTTTTAAAATCTGGATTTGTCTTTATTGCATATCGGTAATTATTTTCTGACCAGAAGCACTTCTTAAAATGCTAAACACTTCTTAAAAACTTAAACTGTACCATTACTAAGGTATATACGATATGCCTGTTTTTCCAGCCCAGTCCAACATGGTGGAGAAGGTCCGTTCTCTGCCTCTGAGTCATGCATTGCACCCCAGTTCCAAGTATGCAGTGGGTCTATGTCAGCCCATTAAGCAGTTTGTAACATGCTGCTTACAAACCCCATTTATGCTCAACCTCCTGAAAGAGCCAGAGGTCACACTGGCATTATGGCTCAGAAAACTGGCATTTCAAAACAGTATGGCTTTTTTCCTGCTACCACTGAATCAGGAAAACCTCTCTTAAAGGAGCCATGCCTCTGCTTGCTTCTAGCAAACAGAGCCTACCCAAGAAAATGCTGCTACTAAACTATGCTTAACTCTGCTCTTTTGTGTCTAGGATTCCTTTTTTAAGCTTTCTCAGGTTTTACATGGATTTAGTCCACCATGTTGGCACACTAATTTCTTGGAGAAAGGCCACTTGTTGGTTCCCGGCTGTCCAGACTCCCAAAATAATCACACAGAAACTATGTGATTTAAAACACTGCTTAACCCACTAGCTCTAGCTTGTTATTTACTATCTCTTAATGAGGTCGTGGCCTATCCAAATTTCAGTGTGTCTGTCTTCGACAGAGGCTCCATGGCTTCTCCCTGACTCTGCCTCCTTCCTCCCAGCATTCAGTTTAGTTTTCCCTGGCTACCTAAGTTCTGCACTATCAACAGGTCCAAAGCATCTTCTTTATTAACCAATGGTATTCACAGCATACAGAGGGGAATCCCACATCAGGATTTTATTTGTCCAATCAGAAAAGATGTTAACATTTGAAAAAGTGGTTTAAAGAATGACATTTCGTGGTACAGGACAATTATATAAAATTGAAAGTTTAGTCTCCATATGTGAAGTCTAGGGCACTGTGACACCCAGTCATCCCTGAACCATCCATGACTGCTTTTACACAGTTACAATAGAGTCTGTGATTGGCAGAGCCTCAGATACTTCCCATCTGGCCCATACAGATGATCCACCAGTTCCAGGGCACCATAAACTCGGACTGGGGGTTGGTATAAAGATTGGTTTGGACTGATTAACACAACTAAGGGATTTTTCTTAAGGTGCATGATGGATATTTTGAAGACTTTGAGATGTTAAGATGAAATAATCGTTTTTGAGGATTATGTGAATTTGCCTATCTGCCAAGAATTCTTGGTGGGGTAGGGGACACCGGGGATGTAGCACTTGTCTACTATGTACCAAGCCTTGGTTCTGATTCACAGTATGAGAGGGAGGTTCAACAACAAAAACGAAGACCAAAATAAACAAAACACAAGGCCATTAAGAGGGAGCCATTGCAACCTAGATGTGTGACCTAGTTTCACTGTGAAACAGCATGGTGATCCTCCTTACAGAGATGGTACAGGTAAATATAAACACAGCTGCCCTCCAGTCCTGGGGGAGGCAGTCTGTGACACCCACGGAGGTCTGAGACTGCAAACAGCACCTAACTGTGTAAATTATATTTTCTCCCTGTACCCATACATCTATGCTCAGTTTTTGTTTATAAATCAAGCACAGAAAAAGACTAAGAGGAACATTTCATGAAAATGAAATTAATAACTACAATACTCTATTATGATGGAAGTTATTTGAAAATCAGAAACTCAATTTCTAGAACTTTCCCTTTCATATTTTTAGATCATGATTGACCTAAAGTAGTCGCAACCACAGAAATCAAAAGCATGGATAGAAGGAGACTTCTGTTTTGACCTTTGGGTGCTAACAAAGTCTCCCTCACAGTTCCTCGGACCATGGCACGTGGCTAAGTCCAGCCCAGGAAGGAAGCGTTCACATGCAGGTACACTATCACCAGATGGATGACACTTTCTTCTGCCAAATGTCCTGGTGTGGCCACAGTGGGCCAGCCTGCTCTTCTCTCCCGTCCCTGGCTGCCTTAGCTCATCCTGCCTCTTCTGAAAATGGAATGCAATTATCTAGGGGTGGAGGAGTCACCAGAGACGCTGTAAGGAAGAATGACACATACAGCAGTTGGGGAGCGAGGAAGCCCGGCACAACTCTGCAAGACAGAGTCCTCCCTGAGCACCCCTGTTGGTGAGATGGCTGGGGAGTTCTCAGAAAGTTGTGGAATAATGACCAGAATACCCAAAGTCCACCATACCCACTGGCTAGGAACTTTCATAAGAAACCTATTCACGGAAGTTGGCTAAATGTAAAAGATAGAGAAATGGTAAATGTTCTGTCAGGGGACATCTAGGACAACACAAAGCGGAAAGAGGAGAGAGAGATGGGGAAGGGGCATCGGTATGGTACAGCCATCTCCTGCCGTGACCATGGCCCACAACTAAATGAAACTTTGTGAGCCTCTTGCTAAGGTATTGATAACTTAAGCTCATTCGTGGAAGTATTTACACCACAGAAACTGGCAAATGTCACAGATCAAGGGCTTGCGTTTTGTTCGGTTTTGAAGAGGCAATTAAGAAAACGGCCTCTTCTAGGTTTGGGTAGGAAAGGAATGGACGGGCCTGCTTAGAATGAAGACCCCACAGAGGGAGCGCTCCAGCTCACGGGGAGAGGAGCAATAAAGCGATCTGTAATAACTGGATGAGGTAACGCACATTTCCTCTCGAGAACTTTCCAGATGCAGTCCAGACTGGCTCTGCGACTTGCTCCCAGTCACACAGCTGACAAGCGCCAGTGTCTGGGGAAGTGAGCTTGTTTTTTATTTCTCCATTTTCCTCGTGACCAAAACTGCTCATCTGAGAAACGCCCTTGGGGTCAGTTCTTTAAGCACCCTAAAGACTTCAGAGTTCACCCTGTCAGAGTGCCACCCCGCTTCGGCCTTGGTTCTCAGTGGCTTCATTTTCACAAACCAAATACCCTCAAAGGCCCCCAACTGCTATTGTTTAGGATCTTCTTCATTTCCCTCCCTGAAGATTTTATTTTCCTTCCTTTTGGAGCCTGTGAGGTTCGTTGGGGAAAGCATCTTGCTATGTAGCCCAGGCTGACCTCAAACTTATAATCTTCCTGCCTCAGCTAACATTTGAGTTCCTCCTGCCTAGGCATGGGCTTCACACCAGGCAGTAAGGATTTTCTGTGTGACTAAATTTGCATGTGTAGTCCTAAGGGATTATAAACTTGTCACACAAACATGGGGACCTGAATTTAACCCCTGGAACCCATGTGAAAAGGTAGATATGGTGGCACATGCTCGTATTATCTGTGCTGGGCGTTCCAGAGGCTGTGTCTCAGAAAGCTTTGGCCATCTGAGCAACTGCTCAGGGAGGCTAAGAGAGATACCCACTGGGAGTAAGAAACCCCACTAGTTGCCAAGTCCAGAGATAATGGGTGACCTTTTGGGGAATGTGCTAAGGGGCGGCATGGAGGTGGGGGCACAAGGGAACCCAAAATGGACCCCCCATGCTTCTGTCACCAGGAACATTATTTATGTGAGTAAGTGTTGGGATCACCCACTTTACCTCAGCTTGTCAGGCTAAGTTGACTTACTTTGGTTTCAGAAGGACATCTGAGTTTTCAAGGAAGTTCTCAGAGCTTCTCTAGCAGTCAAGGCTCAAAGATCAGTCAGTACTGTCACACAAACATGGGGACCTGAATTTGATCCCTAGAACCCTCCTTGTAATGGTTGTTCTGTCTCCCTCCCCCATCCACTGAGGCAGGCTGATCTTCAGCTTCTGGTCTGAGCTCACTCTCTTTTCCATCTTCCTTTCAGAGAGGCAGCTTCCTTTCTGCCTCTCTCCCCACTTCTCAGCTTTCCCCCTTCTCTGTCTCTGTCTCTCTCTCTCTCCTCTCTCTCTCTCTCTCTCTCTCTCTCTCTCTGCCCCCCTTCTCCCTTCCCCCTCCATAACCCCCTGAATAAATGTTCAACCTCACTCTACATGTCATGTCTATCCATGTCTCTGTCTCCTGCCTGCCCGCCATGTGTCTCCCTGCCTAGGACCAGCCACTGCTCAGAGACCGGCAGCCATCTCTGCCTGGGACTGGCTGCTCCCAGGGCCCGCTGCCTGCCACCACATGGCCCGCCACCACCTCTTGGGTCACCACTCTGGGACTGGCAGTGGTCTCTGCCTAGGACTGAGTGCTCCCAGGGCCCGCTGTCTGCTGCCACATGGCCCGCTACCACCATTTGGGATCTACAGCATTTCTGTTGCCTACTGCCGCCAGGGATCTTGCAGCATTTTTTAAAAAATCATAAAACTCCTGAAAAGCAGGATATGGTAGCACATGCTTGCAATACCTGTGCTGGAGAGGAGATAGGCAGATGCCAGTCAACTCTGCTAACGTTATGGCCAGCCTCAGGTCCCAATGAGAGGCCTTGTTTCAACAAAACTGCATAGATGGTCTTGAAAAGTGACACCACGGTTGACCCCCTAGACATCTCTATGTGCATGTGAACCCCCATGCAAACACCATTCTCACATCACAAATGTTTCAAAGACAAATAACCAGTAGGAAACCAAAACAGGAAAAATACAGCTTGCAGGTTAAGAGTTGTTTAAGCCAGTTAAGAATCATTCCTGTGTGTCCTATGTTGGTTTGACCTATCTGCTCTGAATGTGCTTGATCATGTGTGGGTGGAGGTATTTGGGCAGGAAGGACGTCAGTATGTGTGCTTGTCTCTGATTGGATGTAGGCGGGAGATACGTAGGAAAAAAATGTGGCAGGATAGATGCTTGCCCCTGACTGAACCTGATGAGAAATATGGTGGTCCCATGGTTTTGCCCTTTTTAAAGCTTCTGCAAAGCATGACTCGTGGCCATTTCCTGAGAACCCAGGAACAGACCTAGCCAGAGTCCATCTTTCTGGACAGTATTTAATTAAAGCTTGATTAAACTTTGGCTCAAAATTGAGGAATTGGTTTTTCTCTCTTGAACCTCAGGATTAACACCAGTAGCTAAAAGTGAAGTGAAAATTCATTTCAATCAACCATTTATTGGTTATGAAGCAGACCATAGACCCCTGTCCTGGTAACATATATTTTATTTCCCTTTTAGAGTTTGGTCCTAAAGACAACCTAGTCTTTTTTGCTTGATTTGGTTTGGTTTTGGTTTTTCCAGATAGAGTTTTTTTGTGTGGCTCTGCTGTCTGGGAACTCACTCCATAGATCAGGCTGGCCTTGAACTTATAGGTATCCACCTGTTTCTGTCCCTCGAGTGCTGGGATTAAAGGCATGCACCACCACCACCCTGCTAAGCAATCTAGTCTTGAATGTCATGGTGTCCTGCTCTTCTCCACGGATTTGTCTACATTGTTTTGAGGAATGGGAAGTTCTTTATCTTTGACAATGTCCACTCATTTCTTCTTGGGTCCAGGCTTCACCTGGCTTGTTTTTTTTTTTTTATTTGAGTTATGGTTCTCACCCTTTGAGCACGACCTTTCTTCTGCATGGTTTATTAGGGCCTATTTGTGCCTCTGAGGGATATTGCAGACAGGGCCCCAAAATGAAAACAGGACACATCTGCTTTTAGACACTGTTCTACCAACTAGCTATAATGTACCCAGTGCAAAGAGATCAAATTCTCAGACTGCAAAACATAGCCTGCAGCCAACACTTTCTTCCCTAGTCGCTTCTCTGGATAATCTTACCAGGTGAGAGTGGTGGACTTAGGAGTCTGGTGGATGTGGAGATGGGGCACTTTGCCATGTATGAAGTGGGTAACTTGCCTGGGATTACCTACTTCCTGTGCCTAGCCTTACCTGGATAGTGACAGGGCTCGGGGCTCAACAATGCTATTTGCATATAGAAACTGTCTCAATAATTTCTAGATATGTATCTCTTCTGAAACCTATGAGTAATTCTCCCCAGTATCTCCGTATAACTGAGACAGAAAGCTTGGCTCTCCTCGTGAAGGGATTAGTCACCTATATAAATAAGGATACAAATGGCTGGGGAAATACTCTCGGAGTTTCATGATGGGATTGCCAAGAAGAAAAATACGCTTTCGCCCTAGGAGAGCTCATCACGCCACATGGCACGACACCACCTTTCACTCCCTCTCTCAACAATGGACAATGGTGAAGAATGGGCCCAGCATGATGTCATCAGCACTCCCTCTTCCCAGTTAACCAGCCCAGCATCACTAGGGGATGCATTCCCTTGTGACTCACTCATTCTTAGTCTGACCTGACTCCCATCATCTCCGCACCCCTAAGCTCTTCACCAGACTCTCTGAGTCTTTCCTGGTCCCACTGACTTCCTCTCAGATCTCTCAGACTCTGCCTGTCCCAAACCCTCTGACTTTTGCTTGCCCCAAAGATGCCAAGAAAGTAGAGGAGCACTGGTTTACACCAGTGGGAAAGTTGTGTGTGGGTTTGGAGCTGCAGTTTCCATTGCTGCTTCTTCCCTCATCACGCTCTTCCCCAGCTCTCATTTCTCAGAAGATGTGTACATCAGCTGATGGCTTTACCTTCTTCACCAATCAGATAATGTCTATCTCTGTGACCCATCAAATCTTGACCTGTCCTCTACTGTGACCTCTTCTTCCCCTTCACTTCCTTGGTCCTCTCTGATGTGGGATTCCCCTCTGTATGCTGTGAATATGTTTTATTACTGTTGGTTAATAAAAAAAGCTGCTTTGGGCCTATGGCAGGGTAGGATAAGCCAGGCAGGAAATCTGAACAGAGATAGACAGAGAATGTAGGTGGAGTCAGGGAGATGCCATGTAGCCAACAAAGGAGATGAATGCCCTGGAACCTTACCAATAAACCACGAGCCTCATTATAAAATACAAAATAATAGGTATAAACCCGCTGTGTCCCTGGAACTGGGGAGAGATCATGGCTAATAGAGCTGGTGGTAAACATACTTCCACCATGCTGAACTGGGTGGAGCAAGCAGGCAGGGCTGCAGAGTTGGTCCTAGTCATGCCCACTTAGCATTTAAAAAAATAAAATATCCTGGTCAGAAAATGATTACAGATATGCAATAAAGGCAGATTCAGATGAAAAAAAAACCTCTAAATGAGTCATAGTGTTAGCTAAATGTATATAGGCTTGGGAGAGAGAATAAACTGAATATAGACAGTTATGAAAAGAAATAGTTTTAAAAAATAAAACAAAACCTTTAAAGAAACAGTAAAAGTAATATAAACGAGTACAGACAGTTACAGATTAAAGGAGTAAAGAAAAATTAGACACATAAAGATGGAATATATGCAGAGAGTCTGTATAATGCATATTATTGCTTTCTTCAAATTTTTTTGACTGTAAATGAGCTAAGTACAGAGAGACATTTCATTATATGTGCTGCTAATTTAAACCAACATAAAGGTATCTTGACATCAAAATTTGGCTCTATGGATATGTTGCTTTGGAAAAGAGATTCTGCTTTTGTTTCCAAAGAGGATAGAAAGCTGTGGATTCCTTACTGGCTAATATGATTTGATCATCCAACATCCATAACCGCTTCAGGGCTGCTGGCTGAGATGGACCATACAGGATACCCCATGAAAAACCTGATTGATAGTACCCCCCCAATCAGCAGGAAGTAGCCTATAATACATGCCCAAATTCCATAAATGATTATTTATAAATGTTTGTTTACATTTAAAGGGGATATGCTATAGAGATGAATACTTTGCATTGGTGTGGATCTTGATTTAGCAATACAAATTTAAGGTCAATTTTTTTATATGCACATCCCTGCTCTTAATTAAGGTATTGTGTTTGTGCAGCTCCTTTAAAATGCACATATAATAAAAATTCAGGTTAATAGATAATCATTTGTAATAGTCAAGCTTGTAGTCATGTTAGATTTTCTAGATGTACAGAGATGTATTCCAGATAGATAGATATTCTTCAAACCTTTCAAAAACTACAGAATATGGCATTTAAAATGTTTTAAGAACTTAGAATTTTTCATGACAATGAGATACATCTGCTCTTGGCAGCACCAATCTACTTCAAGATGATGGACATTGAAGAGGCTCCTTATGGAGTTTGTTAGCCATTTGGGCAAGAAACTGTTCTTAACTGGACTGCCTGATGTTATGCTGTATGAACTAGACATGTTGGACCTACAAAAAAAATGACTGCTGAACCTGTCTAAAGGTGAAACAGCCCCTTGGGGTTCCTGCTTCGTGAGAGAACTGTTAGACATTTTGCAAGACACAGAAGAGAACAACTGATGAACTTTGCCAGTACAAAAGATCTTCAAATTTTCTGCTTCATGGAAAAGTCTGCCAGATAATTATAATTATAAAAGGTAGGATTGATGATAGAGTATTTTCCTTAATTTGCCAAATGTAAATGGACTAAACAATGTAACTTTAATTCTTGCTTGATACCTGTTTTGTTTATATGTAATTTTACTATGTTAAAGTTAAAACCTTTCTTTTTATTTAGACAGAAAAAGGGAGGTGGGATTCCCCTCCGCATGCTATGAATATGTTTTATTACCATTGGCTAATAAAGAATATGCTTTGGGCCTATGGCAGGGAAGAATATAGCCAAGTGGGAAATCTGACCAGAGATATAGAGAGAGTAGGTGGAGTCAGGAAGACACCATGTAGCTGCTGAAGGAGACAGATGCCCTGGAACCTTACTGGCGAACCACAAGCCTCATGGTAAAATACAAAATAATAGAAATGGATTAATTCAAGATGTAAGAGTTAGCTAGAAATATTTATGACATAATTGGCCAAGCAGTATTGTAATTAATATAGTTTCTGTATAATTATTTTGGGTCTGGGTGGTTGGGAAATGAATGAGCAGTTTCTGCCTATACCTACCTACTCCCAACACACTTCTGCAGCCACTACCACATCCTTCCACCTCCCTGACTCAGTGTTCCCACTGCTATGTTCCATTCTCCTCCTCTGTCCTCTTTTTCACTGGCAATGCTACCTTCTCCCTTTCTTCCAATGACCAAACACATCAATTCATCATTCACTCTGTTGCTCAGTTGCTCACCACCAAGTATGTTGGGAGTCAATTCATCTTGTAGTGATTTGTCTAAGTCAGTACTGTGCTCACTGGTGTGGGAGGTCCTTCTGTCTATGTGTTGCTTTTATTGGTTAATGAATAAAGAAACTGGCTTGGCCTATAGCATGGGAGGAGGAAAGCAGAGATAGAGAGAAGCCATGGAGCCACCGGAGATAGATGCTGGGAACTTTACCCGGTAAGCCACAGCCACATGGCAATATAGAGATTAATAGAAATGGGTTAAATTAATATAAGAGTTAGCCAATAAGAAGCTAGAACTAATGGGCCAAGCAGTGATTTAATTAATATAGTTTCTGTATTAATTACAGAAATGGGTCTCAGCTAGCCGGGTGGCCAGGAACCAACAAGCGGCCTTCTCCAACAGCTCACATTATTTAAATCACAAATGCCCCCCTCCCATCCCTTTGCTTGTAGGCTCAAAACTTGTACGACATTTTTTGCTCTTGTAATTGACTGTGCTGATTAGTTTTGTGTCAACTTGACACAGGCTAGGGTCATCTGGGAACAGGGACTCTCAACTGAGAAAAATGCTTCCATAGGTTCCTAGCTTGAGTTTCAAATAAGTCTTTGTTCTGCAAGTTCTTTTGGTAGTGGTGCTCAGTACAACGACAGCAAGGAAAGTAATACATTGGGTCTCATCTGATGTTTCTTAAGACTGTTTGCTACACTGAGCAAATTCCCATTTGGTCTCCTTCAAAGCCTACATTTACTCTGCTTCCAACCCTGTCTTTCTTTGCCCACTCCTCATCTGACCCATGCTCAAGACTTGTCTCCCACACGCAGCCCTTCTGGGAAGTTACTGTCCCCCCATGAGCTATATCCTTAGGCAACTCTTCCAGGGTAGCTGCTTCCTCTCGCTGGAACCCAGTGTCCCTGATCACAGAGCACATGTGGCCTATGTCCTAAAGGGTACTAGGGAAGCAGTCCTGACTCTCATGCTCCCTGTATGCCAAGACCTGAGTGCCCAGGACAGAGCTGGACTATGTTAATTCCATTAATTCTAATGACAACCAATTGCTGAGAGATTGAAGCACTCCGGACTTCTCCCAAGGTCACGTGGTTAGTAGTTGGTGGGGCTGGAACTGCCTTCATTTTCTGCCATATGTGCTGAAGGCTCTTCCTACACTGATCTGTGTCCTAGAACAGAAACCCAGTGTTTTAGTTAGGGTTATTTTTTTTTTATTATTTCTGTGAAGAGACACTATGACCATGGCCAACTCTTACAAAGAAAATATTTAATTGGGAAGATTGGCTTAGTTTCAGATGTTTCATCTATTACCATCATGACTGGGAACATGGTGGCATTCAGGAAGCTGTGCTGCTGAAGCTGAGAGTGCTACGTCTTGCAGGCAACAGGAAGTTAACTGCCTGTCACCCTGAAAAAACCCTCAAAGCTCACCCCTATAATGACACTATTCCTACAATAAGACCACACCTACTCCAACAAGGTCACACTTCCTAATAGTGCCATTCCCTTTGGGGGCCACTTTCTTTCAAACCACCACACCCAGACTACTCTCATTTGAACGTCATATGACTGTCTACATCTTCAAATGTTTTTAAAACCAGAAGAAAGTCCATATCTCAGCTTGTAGCTGTCCAGATCAAAAATAATCAACAATCAAGTTGAAGTTTATGGCTTATATCTTCCTAACAAATCCACCATGGTGCCTTTCCCTGCAGTTACTCACTGTCCTAGGAAAGCAAACATCCCTAACCCTGGAGTCCAAATAGCTGGAGAAAGGGTCTTCCTTTCTGGGGGAAGAAGTCATCCAGGGAGACACTAGACAGTCCTGTGGCCTGGCAGGGTACTGCTGCCTCTGCTCACTGAGTCTCCTGATCCCAGCCCACTCCTCCCCATCATTGACCAAGTTATAGTTCAGTTCCATGAGAAGCCATGGGTTCAGTGCCTAGGGCTGTTGGGCTTTCTTAGAAGGTCTGACCAGGTCTCCATCTGATGACAGAAGGTCAGACTGAAGGCTCTTGAAAGAGAGGTTAGATCATGGCCTCTGTCCAGTAAACACTCCGATTCATTATTCTTTATTAATTCTTTCCATTGATGGATAGAAACATTGATGGATGGCCAGGCCCCAGATCACCATGCAGAACCAGGCTCAACATCTACCGGACTCCTCAAGAGAAGACATCTGGACATGATTCCATGCAGATGGTGGCAGAGGAATAGGAGGAGGTGCAGGGTGCCACTTGCCGCAGAGCCAAGGGCAGCACAGACACAGAAGACCCTTCCCACCAACCAGACCCTGCGCCTCTGCTGACGCCTCACCTGCCACTCCTGCTTGTCATGAGCCCGACTATTCTGAGTTGCATGTCCAACAGCTGGACGTGTTACTCATGCCCCTAGCTGGCATGGGAAGCATTTCAGGAGGGCACTGCCCCCCCATGACTCCTGTATGAGTCTGAGTACTTAAACTGAGCCAGTTGCCTGGGGTCAAATTCCAGTGTTGCCACCATAAATTACGTCACAGTGTGTCATAAGAGCGTTCCTGTGCCTCCATTTTCTCTTTTGTGTGGTGTGGATCACCTAAGTCCTTGCTAAGGGGTTAAGAGGAACAAGTGGGTGAATTCTTGCTAAGTGTAGAGAGCGGAGCTTTGCTCGCTGGAACTGCCTAGCCATGGTGATGGTTATCTTCAGATCTGCTTATCACGCCTGCTGGCAGTGTCCCGCAGCGAGGGCAACAGGCTCAGGATTGAAAATGCCAGCGGTGTTTGTGAACGGCAGCACACCTTTTTCCGCATTTTTCTGATAAGCGTAAGAATGTGCAGAGGATGGTCTGCTGTCCACGGGCATCCAGCCTTCTCAGGGCTGCTGTGGAGGAGGGGAAAGGGCTGCCACAGTCTTTATTTCTAAGTCATGGTTTCCAGACTTCATTTGGAGAGATTCACAATTATTCTAAGACGATGTTTCCAATTCTTAAAATGATAACAATTAAAAGTCACTTTAATGTTTAAATATACTTTATCTATCTTTCTAATCTATCTTTCTAATCTATCATCTATCTATCTATCTATCTATCTATCTATCTATCTATCTATCTATCTATCAATCTATCTACCCACCCACCCATCCTTCTGCAGGAACGTAACACGAGGGGCCAGCTTGTTGGGGTTTCCATTCCGCCCAGTACCCCACAGCTGGCAAATCCCAAAGAGAAATCACTCACAAGACTCCATAAGATTATAGACTGATTGGCACATTAGGTCAGGTTACTTATTAGCTCTTATAACTTATGTTATCCCATTATCCTTATCTACGTTAGCCACATGGGCTCAGTACCTTTCTCAGTGTGACAGCTTACATGTTGCCTCTTTGGTGGTCTGCACAGGAATGGCGGAGGAACCTCCCTGCTTCCCAGAATTCTCCTGTTCTCATTGCATCACCTCTACTTCCTGTCTGGTTTTCCCACCTATACTGCCTGCCTGGCCAATCAGTGTTTTATTAAAATATGATTGACAGAATACAGACAATTCTCCCGCATCACAGGAAGGCAAAAGTATAAAAGAAAAGGACCTGTGGTGACCACGAGCGCGCAGGTGTGACAGAAAGAGCCCCTTCTCCCTCTACTGCTCCTGCCTCCCTGAACTCCCTCATGCCTTCCCCCACCATGACAGACTGAATCTCCTCAGAGAGCCTAAACCACCCTTTCCTCTGCTAAGTCATTCTGTAAGGCATTTTGTCATGGTAACGAATGAATACAAAGGTCTCTTCTTGTTGCCTTTTTAAGAGAAATTTGGGGGAGAATGAAGAAAAGCATGGAGGAACTCTGGAGCTGGAGGTAAGGTGAGAAGGCAGAACAAGGAAACAGTTGCTTAGGTCCTGACTAAGGATTCTCTTGGGGGAAAGGTTGGCCCATGTAAGACCCTGACAGAGCTCCCCCTCGCTATGGCCACCATAGTGCCCCGTCCATGTCCTTTTCATGAAGATGGTGCCATTCTGATGGCATTTCTGCCCATAACCTGCGGTGAACCTTGCAGCAGTGGCCCATCCGCCATCCCAGAACCGGCATCCCAGACACCCAGAGGACTGTGTAGGCAGGGAGTACCAGAAAGAAACAGCCAATATGGCCGCCCTGTTAGGGGGAGGCTTTTACTGTGAGAAAGAGAGAGAAAATACCCAGAGGCATCTGGAGGAGTCCAGAGCAGAGAGAGGGAAGTAGACCGGACACGGCCAGGGCTAGGGAAGCGAGAGAATGGGAGAGAGTTGTGGATATAGCAAGAGATGGAACACACACATGCATACATACACACACACACACACACACACACACATGCGCACGCGCACACACACACACAGAGAGAGAGAGAGAAAGAGAGAGAGAGAGAGAGAGAGAGTAGCAAGATAGTACAAGAGAACAGGGGGTGAAAGCAGGCAACTTATGTAGGTTGTAAGGAAGATGAGTAACTGGGCAGGGAGGGACTCCTTTTAGACACAGACAACCCACGCCACAAGTTCCTGAGGAATGCTGGCTCTTATTTAGCCACCAGACATTCTATAATCCAGCTTGAGCTCATTTCTAGGCATATGGAAGGCCTGAGACCTGACAGGCTGGGGACGTTTAGGCCAAGTGCCTGTTCCGGGGCCATGACCAGCACCTGTTGTGATGACTAGATGCCTTATGGATAAAACTCCTGTGTTCTTGCCATGGAGACACACGTGCTGACTAGGCCTCATGCTGGGCCCCACTTTTGTTCACCTCTTCTCTGAACTGAGACTTCTGCCCATCTCTCCAGCTGTCAGAGTACTGTGGTGCCTGGACTGACGGTCCCCACGGGCATCCTTAGCCTAGGCCTTGTGAGGAGAGAGCCAGGCCAAGGAAGATGAGGTAGGCCGCGGGTGGATCAGGTCTCTTGAGGAGAATGCTGGAGCAGGTGAGTCACTCCCAGGGAATCCTCTGGGTTATAAATAGAGCTGGCAGGCAGGGACTGAGGGAGAAAGAAAAGGCCATTGTGGCAGCAGCTTCCTGATAGCTGGCAATGACACCATGAATTATCCCTCTGAGGGAATTCCTGTCTCAGGCAGCAGAGCCCCTTGCGTGCCAGAGCCAGGCCTGGGAAGCAGAAGTGGAGTAGGTACCTGGAGGTTGCTGGGACTGCACCTTTGTGATAGCATCAAATTAATCAGCACAGCAGCCAACCTGCCTGATAAGAACACCTCTGCTTCCTGATCTACATATGTATAAACAGCTCAGGAGAGTCTCCTGGCCAGACTGCTGGCTCCCTACAGCTGAGTCAGTGTGGGACCCATGTCTGTCTGATGGTGAGGTCTCTGCTCCCTTAGCCTGTCACCACCCTGCAAAGAAGTCTCTGAATGACCAAACTAGAGAGACAATAAGGCCTTCTTAACATAGTCCACTAAGATTCTGGCTCAAGGCTATAGACTTTGCTGCTCAAAAAACAGAATGGCTGGAAATCTATTAAAACAGGGGTGCATCTACAGCCCTTTCCACCTTTGTTTCTCTTTCAAAAGTGGGGTACACAGCCAGGAAAAGTTTCCCACAGAAGCTGAGAAAAAGGCCTGTTAAAAGCAATGCATCTTGCTTCCCCTCACTGGTGAGAATCAGGCCTTTCTCCAAACAAGCAACAGGAGAGGGTTTCAGAAATACCCTGGCCCACGCAGCGTTACCCACTCCATCACCTCCCCCAGTCCCTCCGATGAAGCAAGGCTAGGCCTGGCCAGGTGGCCACCAGTTGACAAGGATAAAGATCTACCTGGAGACCCAGCCAGTTCCTGAAGGCTCCAGGCACAGCAGACAGGACCATGCACATTCCAGGGCTGCTTGGGGCCTGGATATGGGAAGTAAGTGACGCCAGAGACTCAGAAGCATCCTCAAGTCTGCCCATGTAACCAGAGGTAGGGCAGGGATGGAATCTGGCAGCTTTGCCAGCTTCTTCAAGCATGGTAAGCTCAGAACCAAAGCCTGCTTACATTGGCAAAGCTGGAAGGCACAGCAGACATACACACGGGAGATTTCTTCTTTTATGGGCCTGGTCTTTGTTTTTTATTTATATACCAAACAACCTTGTTTCTTTGTAAAGGCTACTGCAACAGTATTAATTTCAAGGAGGACAGAGAGGGGCTAGAGCCTGCAAGGGTCACCCACCCAAGTGAAAGGGGTTTTTGAGCAAGGTGTCTAGGGGGTCTCACTATGGTGATGCCCACTCTAGACATGCTGACTCTTGCCTTTCATACTCGGGAAGATGGGGGAGTCCCTAAACGGAGCCTTATATCAGTGCCTACCAACGATCTTCAAGACCCGTAGGTTCTCTGACACCTGGACATGATATATAGGAGTCAGAACCAAAAACAGCAGCTTGGAGTGAAAATGGATTTGACTTTCACAAGTTGAACCTCAGAGAACTGGCTGTGATATCTGTTGACATGCTGGCTTTTTTTTTTTTCATGTTGGCTTTTTCTTCAGAGTATAGAAGCCCAGACTCATGGGTTCCACGCAAATGGAGACAGAAACCCCACCATTCACCCATCCTAGCTTTCCCCCAGGGCTGAGATGGTAGGCACCTGTGGTGGTCTGAATGAAAATGGCCCCCATAGAATCATAGGGAGGGGTATTGTTGGAGGTGCGGAATTCTCAGAGCAGGTCTGACCTGGCAGGAAGTATGTCACTGGGAGAGGACGCTGAGGTTTCAGAAGCTCAAGCCAGGCCCCGTGTCACTCTCTCCCTGCTGCCTGCTGATTCAGATTTAGAATTCAGCTTCTTCTCTAGCACCATGAGTGCCTGAATGCCACCATGATGATAATGAACTAAATTTCAGAAGCTGTAAGCCAACCCCAATGAAACAGTTTCCTTTATAAGCGTTGCTGTCGTCTTGGTGTCTCTTCATAGCAATAGTACACTAAGTCAGCTCCTATTTCATCAGAGTGTGAAGAGGCAATACAGATATCCAGTACTATCTGAGGCCTGTGGCTTAGGGTTCCATAACAGTTTCCAGCAGCCTGATGTGACGGAACCCCTGGTCACAGTGCTGAAGGGCTTTGGAAAACCATCTGTCTGATCTATTTATTCAATGGCTGTGTTAATCTCTGGACCTGCCAATCTTGGCTAAGGTCCAGGGAATCAAGATGCAGTGCCTGCTGCTCCCAGATGACATTTCCACCTTTCCCCACAAGCAGATGGCTTGTGAGTCACAGAGCAATAGCATGAACCCAGTCCCATAGATCCATGATTAGAGGCCCTTCCTTCAGGTGCATGACCTGACAGGACCGCTGGACCTTTCACTTAGGAATTTTCCGGTAGGTGTAATACTCAAGAGTATTACTTATTTGTCTGGTATGTTCAATCCTTGGTATTGCAAAACAAAAATAGAATAAGAAAAATAGATAATTTATACCTGGGGATATAGGTCTGTGGTAGAGCACTTGTGTAGCATGTGTGAGGCCCGTGGGTAAATCCCCAGAAACACAAAAGAAAAAACAGAAAAAAACAAAAGAAGAGTTGCTGTAAGGAGGGGACTGCTTGTTGGCTCCTGGCTGTTTAAACTCAAAATAATAACACAGAAACTGCATTAATTAAATCACTGCTTGGCCCATTAGCTATAGCTTCTTATTGGATAACTCTTCTATATTAATTTAACCCATTTCTATTAATCTGTGTATCACCATGTGGCTATGACTTACTGGCTAAAGTTCCATCTGGCTCCAGTGGGGCTACCTGGCTCTCTGACTCCACCTCCTTTCTCCCAACATTCAATTTAGTTTTCCCTACCTAGCTCTGTTCCCCTATAGCTCTGCTATAGGCCCACAGCAATTCTTTTATTAGCCAATGATATTCACAGCATATAGAAGAGAATCCCACATCACCTCCCCCTTTCTGTTTAAATGAAAAAGAAGGTTTTAACTTTAACATAGTAAAATTACATATAAAAACAGGTATCAAGCAAGAATTACACTTACAATATTTATATCTACTTTATATCTTATCATAACCAAGGAAAGCTATATTATTACTATCTATTCTTCAACTCCATCAAAGACTCTAGAAGGATATAATATTATCTAAGGATATAATATTATCTAAACACTAAGGAAGTGCATTGTAAGCAACTTCCAAAACTCTAAAATTGACAAAGACATCTCGCTGCCTGAACAGTCACCCAAAGTCCTTCTGTACCATTGGGGCATTCATCTTCAGTCTACAGGCCCATAATATACAACAGACTTTTCCATGAGGCAGGAAATTTCAAAGACAGATCCACCTATATTGGCAGTTTGTCAGTCACTTTTTTTCTGTGTCCTGCAGAATGTCTTGCAGACTCTTTCATGAAAAAGGAACCCCAAAGGATCGTCTCACCTTTAGGCAAGTTCAACAGTCATCTCTCTGTGGATCCTGCATGTCCAGTTCATTAAGCAGTCCAGGCAAGATCAGTTTTTTGCCCAAATGGTTAAACAATTCCATAAGGAGCCTCTTTGATGCCCATCTTCCTCTTGAAGTAATTGGTGCTGCTAGGAGCAGATGTGTCTCACTGTCATGAAAAGTTCTAAGTTATTAAAAAAATTTTAAAGCCATATTCTGTAGTCTTTGAGAGGTTTGAAGAATATCTGTCCATCTGGAATACATCTCTGTATATCTATAAAATCTAACATGACTTCAAGCTTGGCTATTATAGAAGATTATCTATTAACTATATTTCTTAATTTTTAAATGAGATGTGCAAACACAATATCTTAATCAAGAGCAGAAATATACAAATAACAAAGCTGACCTTAAATTTGTATCAATAGAGCAAAATCCATACCAATGCAAATCCCTATAGCATATTCCCCTTTAAATATAAATAAACATTTATAAACAACATTTGGGAATATGGGCATAGTTCTCTAGACTACTTCCTGCTGATTGGGGAAGTATTAATCAGGGGGCGCTATTAATCAGGTCTTTCATGGTGTATCCTGTGTGCTAGGTTCATCTCAGTCAGCAGTTGTGTGAAATAATTTATTGGGGGGGGGATGTTCACATTCACCTTTCAGGGTATCGTGGTCTATCAAACCACATTAGCCTGAAATGAATCCACAGGTTCTCATCCTCTGTGGAAACAAAAGCAGAACCTCTTTTCCAAAGCAACAAATATTTAGACCCAAGTTTTGGAATCAAGATACCTTTAAAATATATAGGTTGGTTTAGCTTAGCAGCCTATACAATGAAATGTTTCTCTATACTTAGCTCTTTCACAATCAAAAAAGTCAAAGAAAATACAATAATATTCGTAATCTAGACTCTCTGTGTATATTCCATTTTTACATGGCTTATTCTTTCTTTACTCCTTTTAATCTATGACTGTACTCTGTCTCTTTAAAGACTTTATCTCTTTTATAAACCATTTACTTCTTTTTATAACTCTCTATACTCATTTTCTTCTCTCTTCCAAACCTACGTACATTTATCCAACTCTGTGAATCATTTAGAGGTATTTTATGTCTGAATCTGTCCTATTGTGTATCTGTAATTCTTTACTGTCTTGAAGAGCTTTTAAAATGGTCAGCAGCTTGCTTGCAGCTGCTCTGGATGCTGGTTCTGCCTCTCTCCACTTTCAAAATGGTGGAGGTGCCATTACTGCCAGCGCTGGGACCACCAGGTAGGAGCAGTGCTCAGTACTTTAACTCTGAGAATGAGAATGGGGCACATAAACCCTTTTTATCTGAGTAATAGCTAAATATGCCCTGCAGCGCACTGTGCAGCCTGGAAATGTCTCTGTGTGTGGTGGCAGGAATCTGCTATGCTCTCCTGCTTGTGCATACCTAGTAGCCCTGATCCTGCTGCCTGCCCAGGCAGGGAGGGCTGACCTGTGGGCGTGGTCTCAGTTACATTCCTCTTGCCCCCGAGTGGGCACACAAATGCCCACAAATGCCCACAAATGCCATTCAAATTCTCCATAGCCAGAGTTTACACTGGCAGCATGGTCCAGGAAACCGTCTTTTTAAAATGGCATGGCTTTTTTTCTGCTACCACTGAATCAGGAAAACCTCTCTTAAAGGAGAGCAGTGTGCCACCAGCAAGCAAAGCCTATTCTGGGCGCGGGGGGAGGAGGGGAAATGCAGCTAAACTTTGCTTTTTAGTGACTAGAATTCCTTTTTAAGTTTTCTCAGGTTTTACATGGAGTTAGTCTACCACGTTGGACTGCCAATCTGTTGTAAGGAGGGGACTGCTTGTTGACTCCTGGCTGTTTAGACCCAAAATAATCACACAGAAACTGTATTAATTAAATCACTGTTTGGCCCATTAGCTCTAGCTTCTTATTGACTAACTCTTATATATTAATTTAACCCATTTCTATTAACCTGTATATCGCCATGTGGTTGCGGCTTACTGGCTAAAGTTCCATCTGGCTCCAGTGGAGCTATAAGGCTTCTCTCTGACTTCACCTCCTTTCTCCCAGCATTCTGTTTAGTTTTCCCTGCCTAGCTCTGTTCCCCTATAGCTCTGCTATAGGCCCAAAGCAGTTCCTTTATTAACCAACGATAGTCACGGCATACAGAGGGGAATCCCACATCAAAGAGCCATAGCTGACCATTGTTGTTAGAGGGACTTGGAGTCTGTGACCTGGATTCTGCACCAGGTAGTCTGTTTGTCTTCTCTTCTGTTGTCTTTCACTGGGTTCCATCTACCCCTATGGTAGTTGACTCTCAAATCTGAACCCTGTAGCTCAGGTCTTTTCTGCATCCCATCTCCTACAAGGACAGTCTTCAGGACATCCGATTTATCCTGCCCTTGCTTCACAACATGTCCAAAAATAGCTAACCTGACCCCAAGGTGAGGTGGGCCAGAGTGGCCTGTCAGATTTTGCATCAAGCCACACTGGCCTTCCCAGCTGCTGACCTTCTATAGTCTCTTGATGAATCTACAGACGTATCCAACAAGGCTGTATGCCCTTCAGCTTTTGCAGAAGGGCTGTCAAATGTTTGATGGTCCTGGCGAGAACAACGGAAGCAAATCTGGAAGTCTCCTGATCTGAGTTGCCTACACTGTGTGTCTTATCCTCTCTTCCTCCCACCCCTCAGCTCACAACTCCCTAGACTCTGCTTCCACCACATCACTAGAATGTCACCCGCTAATGACTCCGCTAATGTCACCAGTGACTCAACTACTAAACTTACTGGTGTATCTGAGTTTTCAATGGACTCCTTTCAGACTACACAACCATATACTCCTCAACACTTCCCAGTTTAGACCCCACCTAGCCTTTGGCTACTCTGCTCTGGTCTCCTTGCCTGACCCTTGCTCTCCTTCTGGTCATCCTGGTCCTGGTTCTCCACTGCTGTCCCTTGGCATTATCCAACCCCTTCATGTGGCCCCCTCCTGGTACTCCAGTATCACCTGCATTTTGTCTCTGCCCTACCCACTCCTCTGACCTTCAGGTCTCATTTCACACTTTTCCAGTTGCCTTGGGTGTCTCACCACAGCTTAGATAAGACACAAGCTCTTGATATTCCTCATCAAATACAGTCCATTTCTGGAATTTTCCAAAACCAGAGATAGCACAGCATTGTACCAGATCACTAACTTCCAACAGTTTGTCAAGAAAATCGTTTTAAAAAATTATCATCATGAGCATAGCCTGTGACCTATATTATTACTACAGTTACAATGCCAGATCACTAGCTGTAGGGAGACTGCAGATTTCTAGAACTTTCTCATCTTGCTTCACTGAAATGTTATGAAGAATGTATAAGAGTTTCCTTATCCCCCATGCTGATGGTCACTTTTTAACTCTCTGATTCTGTGAGTTCATGATTTTAGATTCTCACAAAATGAAATCATGAAGTATTTGAATTCTGTGACTTTTTAATTTAGCATAATGTCTGCCAGGCTCACCCACGGGGTGGCATGTGATAGGATATCATCCTTGTGGAGGCTGAATAGTAATGTACTGTTGTATGTGCACACTCTTGACTCCACGGATGGAGTCCCAGGTGATTCTGTCACGTGACTTGTCCAACTCCCACTGTGATCTCTTTGAGCTTCTGACTTGTTGTTTTGGAATACTCAGTAGTATCATTCTGAATTCTATGGTTGTTCTGTTTTTAATTTTTAAAAGACATACACATTTTAAGTTGGATGTGTCTGAATGTTTTGCCTGTGTGGATGTATGTGTACCATGTACATGCCTAGTGTCTGCAGAGGCCAGAAGAGGGCATCAGTTCCCCTGGAACTAGAATTAGGGAAGGTTGCAAATCACCATGTGAGTACTGGGAGCCAAACCCAAGCAGCAAATTCTCTTAGCTGCTGAACCCTCTTTCTGCCCCTATGGTTTTTTTTGTTGTTGTTGTTGTTTCTTTAATTTTTTTTTTGAGGAATCTTCATTCTGTTTTCCACAGTGGCTATTCCACTTTCTTTTCCCACCCACAGTGTAGAAAGGCTTCAATTTCCTCTAATCCTTGCTAACACTTGCCTGCTGTTTGGTTTTGTCAATAGTCTCATGGTGGGGCTGAGAGGATATCTCATTGTGGTTTGATCTGCATTTCCCCGGTAATTGCCTTCGCTGACCATTCCCCAAGAAGCCCATCAATCCCACACCAACTTCTTCTGCTAGGGTTCCTTTGGCCTACTACAAAACAGGTCCTTCCCCACTCACCCCCATCGACTCTCTATACAAGTAGAGAAGTAGTTTCAAACACAAATTTCCCAATTTCTTCCTGTTAATCAGGATAAAGTTGAACTTCTGGTGTGGTCCGAGGCACCCTGGCTTCCTGCAAGCCAGTATATTGGCTTTTCTAAAATATAATCTGTCTTTCATGAGGTACCCAAAGGCTCACATTTGTCTCCTTCAGAACTGACCTCCATCAGACCTCAGCTGAAACAGTCAGCTGGACACTGGCAGTTGCTTGCAATGTGGCGAGAGTACACTCCTCCCCATTCCCAAGCCCATTTCCCTGCTGCTTAAATAGGTAGCAGCTTTTGAAGAAAGCAAACAGCAAAGAGGGAAGAAACACTTCTACCTTGTTCTCTGTCTCCCTTGACCTGGAGAGAGCTGGGGGGTGCCCAGGTGGACTCAGTCACTACTTCCTGAATGGGTGCATAGCAGGCTGTGTTTACTCAGCGTTGGCTTCCCAGAATGAGTCAAAAGCATGACTTTTTGGAATCAGGATAGCAGAACTCCTCTCCCACTAGCTCTACAGCCTTGTGACTCAGTCTCCCCAGTCATAAAAGAGGGATAGCGGCTCCTGGAGTCTGGCAGTTTTCCTATCATGGGAGACTACAGTCTCGTCCTCCTTTGCAGTTCACTGGTAGTCTTGACTCTACTTCCTGGACATTTGAGGAGTCAGACGTGCATCTGTGCATCATGGATTGGAGCTGGTACCCTTCTTCAGGGCTGTAGTCCAAAGCACCACAATATGGGTGCCCTACGAACAGGTGTCTGAGGTTCTCAGGCTCCTGATTCAGGGCAACATATTAGGGTGAGCTTCTCGTGAGGACGAGGAAGAATGTTTTTCCTCTCTCCTGCTTCTGGGGCTTCCAGACATGCTTACAGCTCCTCGCTCTCATCATTACAGATGCTCTCTGAGGGTCTATTGTCCTAGCTCTTCATTGTTTCAAAGATAGCAGCATTAGAAACCACCCTACTTCAGTACGCCCTTTTCCTAACTAATTATATCTTCAATGGCCCCATGCCCAAATAAGGTCAGGTCCCAAGGCTCGGAGCAATATGACTTCAACTTCAGTGCTGGGAGGGTACAATCCCACCCTTACCAAAACTTGTTTATAGAATCTGAGGAGGCCAGGGCAGGCTGACTGGGCCTGGGTGGATCCTTCTGTGGTTGGTGGCATGGTGCCATTGTGCCAGGCCTACAGGAGAGTGGCCAATGTCCTAAGGCCCTGCCTAGCCAAAGAAAGTCATTTTTGAAGGACAGGACTCACCCCAGAGTAGTCAGGGAGCCCTTCACATCTCTATGGAGAGACTTCTTGCCATAGCCCCTCTGAAAGCTGGCTCAGCTCCAGTTCCTGACCCTAAGTGCTGGGTTTCAGGCTGACCTTGGGGCCACATTTTCCACAGAACAGTTATCTGCTGAGGAGGGAGCTTTGGCTTTCCTCTCCTCTCATTCTGTTACTGAGAACAAGGAGCCAGCCAGGGCCTTCCCAGAACCAGCAAGATAAAGGAGAGTGAGATAAGATTTCCACAGCTCTCATGACTTGGGGACATTCTTCAAAACTGCAGACTCCACCCTACGAAGGCGGATTGCACAGGAGAGGGGCTTTTCTCTGTGCTCAGGGGAACTGGGAAACCCAAGGGTGGCCCTTCAAGAGTAACTGTTCCACCCTGGGCCGCCCTCAGCAGCAGGGAGCCATCGCAAGAGTAGGAATATCTCCATCCCTCTAAGCTTCCCGAAGTAGAGTAGCCTTCATCTAGCTTGTCTCCCAAGCTGCCAGTGGTGTTCCCTGCCAGGGTAACAGTACCACAGTCGTATCTGAGGCAAGCCCAGCTTCTTCCTCTCATAGTCTTCCCACGTCTGTTTCTGTAAGTCTCTGGCATGTACCCCCTCATCTCCTCTTCAGTGCCCCAATCTCTCCATTTACACAGCCTCCTCTCAGGACCACTTTTTTCCCTTTTACCCAACATGATGCTTTCTGGGGCTCTCTCTCTATCTCCCTCTCCTCTCCTCCTCCTTCTGAGCTCCAGGGCAGTTCAGGAGCCTGGACCCTTTCATTTATGTATTTCTCTAGATGCCTCCATCACATACCAAACAATACACCTATGCCCTAGGTTTCTGCACCAGACACAGCTAACCACCCCTTGTTCCAGGCTGAGTTTTCCCCCCACAATGCCTTTCTGCGTGCTGTTTCCTCTCTTCCTCCTGTCCTCCAGCTCACGAACTCCTACTCAGTTCATGAGACCCAACTCGACACAAGGCCTTGTAGCTTGGACCACCCTTCTCCATCTCTCCTCCCAAAGTAAGCAGGATGGACGGACACAGCTCCATCTGTCACTGTGTTTTATGGTACACTGTCAGCTAGCTATGCGCTTCTGTGGGAGTTCCAGAGGTACTCAGGCCAGAGTGCAATGTCTTTCCCATAGCAGAGCCATAACAAGGCTGGTTGCCTGGATCCATACCTGACATTCTTATTTAGGGGGCCAGGAACTCATATTCTAACAAATACATTAGGCAGTCTTGCAAGGGATCCTGAGATTCCATACTGAGGACTGTCACTCCTGAGTGTGTTGGCTCCAGGATCTTGGTTTCAGGGGTATTATCCCCAGTTCTAGCTCAGCACTGTGGCAGAGACGTTAATGATGATGATGAGAGGGTCCTTGGCTCAGGATTAATGTAATAGTACTAAATGTCATCTTGATAGAACGTAGAATCCTTTAGGAGAGAAATATCTAGGCACATCTATGAGAGAATAGTAAGTTGCTCTAACTATTCCCTCATAGATGTGCCTAGATATTTCTCTCCTAAATGATTCCACCCCTGTGAAAATGCCATTTGCTCTCAAGGGGTCATATATCAGATATCCTGCTTATCAAATGCTTACATTACAGCAGCAAAATGACAGTTATGAAATAGCCGTGAAATAATTTTATGGTTGGGGGGTCACCACAACATGAGAAATTGTATTAAAGGGTTGCAGCATTAGGAAAGTTGAGGACCACTGACCAAGGGTAAAGTTAGCCTCTGGGATGGTTTTGAGGAATTATCTGGATCGTGCAAATTTATGTGGGGAAAACCCATCTTAATGGCAGTCAAGACAATTCCCTGTGCAAGTGTTCCTGGACTGTATTAAGTGAAAAGGTGAGCAGACACGAGCCTGCACTCAATGTTCTCTTGCTTTCTGGCTGTAGCTGCAAAGTGACTCCCTGCTTCAAGTCCCCGTTGCCTTGACCTCTTCGCCATGATGGACTGTACCCTTGAACTGTGAGCCAGATTGCACCCTTCCTCCCGGATGTTGATTTTGTCACAATACTCTATCCCAGCAACAGAAAAGTTACTAAGACACTTAGTTTGCTGCTCTGCCATCAACCAAATACTTATGGCAAGCTCCTTGGCTCATGTGACTCCCATAAAAGACCAGTAGGACTGCCTCACAAAGGCACGGAAAGAATTGGAGAAATAAACCCTTGGCCACAGCATTGGGGTCCCACATACACTTGATGAACACAGTCGAATCTACAGCCATTATGTACTCTGTACAGACAGCAGTGTCTGCACCTGGCTCACTCTGTGGACATTTCTTTGTAAACAAACAGATATCTTTTCCTGGGAAGTAAATCCCATTCCTTTCTTTGGAATCAGGAGTTTTTAAACCCCATTTTCAGTTTCCCCAAGCACTCTGTTAAGGTTTGGGAGGGTGGGTGTCGATGTCTAAAGATGAAGGCTTCAAGAGTTTCCCAGCAAGACAAAGGAAGAAAACATACTCCAACTGTGGTGGAGATAGGCCTGGAGGTGAAGCATATAAGGAGCAGCAAACACTTTCCACTACACCCAAGCCCTTGCAAGACATCCTCAGCAACCATTGCCCCATGAGGAACCAGCAGGGATGACTAAGCCGAGGGATCCGGTGAGTCGACTGTTTACACACGGAAACCAGAGTTAGAAAGAACAAAGGGTGTGAAGAAGACACCCAGGAAATCCATCATGGACCCAGGAGCTTGTTTGGGTTCAATGCTCTTTCCCACACATCCTTAGCAGCTGCAAGCCTGCTCCTCTGTGGCTGAAACTTCTCAGGGAAGGCATCAGACCACACACATCAGTCAGGAAGCCCGCACAGCGATGGTGAAAACAGTGCTCACCTACCCACCCTCTCCTTCAGGCTTGAATACAAGGTGTCTCTCCAAAAAGCTCGGAGGCTGAAGGTCAAGCCTTCAGCTAGTGGCACTGTTGAGAATTGTTGAGTATTAATCAGTTAATCCATTGATGCGTTCTTGGCTGAACGAAATACTGAGGGGTTAGAACCTGATTGGAAAAGGTCAGTCACTGAAGGAACTCCTTTGAAGTTTGTCTTTACCCTGGAACCTTCTTGGCCACCATGAGGGGAAGCAGCTCTACTGGGTTATACACTTTTACCATGATGTTTATGTTTTGTCACAGACCTAAAAGCAATTGAGCCAGTCAACCATGGACCAAATCCCCTGAAACCACGGCTCCAAGTCTATCTTTCTTTCTTCAAGTAGATTTCAATTGAATATTTTGTCAGAATGATGAAAATCGAAGAGACATACCTCTTGACATCACTGAATTTCCCAGTCTCCTTTGCTGTTTGCCAGGTCACATGACCAGTTCTGACCAGGGGAGTGTGTCAGGGATGTATTTCATTTCCATAACAAGCAATGAGAGGCAGTGAACCTCCTCCATCCCTCTTTCCCTATTATAACGAATAACAACCAAATGAATTGAACTTGGATCCATGAAGTACCAGGAAGCAAAGAACTTCAGCCAACTCTCATAAGGCCTTGTGTGAGCAAAAAATAATCTCGTACATTACAAGATTGGCTTACTGCTGTAGACTGTCCATAGGCTTCAATGACAGTAACAGACAGTCCATGATTTTGGAGTTAATCTAAATTAAGAACAAGAATATGTAACACTTTTATGTTACTTTACAGCTTGGGAGATCTTTTGCTTATTTTCATTTGGTACTCATTGGTTCTTAAATACACAGTGTATCCAAGCATCTTCAGATGGACATCTACCGAGAAGCTTTCAAACACAAATGTGAGCTGCTAGCTACATCTAAGTTTACCATTACACTATTCACAACAGCTAAGATATGGGGTCAGCTAGGGTACCAATCAGTAGATGCGTGGATTAAAAACAAACCCTCTTTTTCCTCCTCCTAGGCTGCCTCATCCAGCTTTGATGTGATGGATATGTCTGGCTTTATTGTAACTTGTTATGCCTTGATTGGCTAATGTCCTGGGAGGCCTGCTCTTTCCTAAGGAGAGAGGGGTGAGCCTGGGGGAGAAAGGAGGTAGGGGGAGGGATGGGGAGGAGAAGAGAGAGGGGAAACTTCAATTGGGATGGAATATATGCAAGAAGAATAAAAATTTAAAAAAAGAAAAGGAAAATGGTCTTACACACACACACACACACACACACACATCGCGGACTGCAGTTCTTTGCAATATCAGATATATTTTAAAAGCCTTAGAAATGAAGGTCAGTGATTTCCAAGCCTAGAAACAACGGGGCCTCCACGCATTCCCAGGCTAACAGTGGCTCATGATGGCAAAAATTCTCACTGAGAGGGCATGTGACAGAAACGGAGATGTAAGCTATGTGACCATGTGCTCCCATAGTTTGTACATAGCCAACTGCTTATAAAAAGTGTATAAACAGTTCTACGTGTAGCTCATCCTGCAAAGATAGAAGAAATAAGATTAGAAAAACCTCTAAAGGGTTGCCAAAGTTTTATAATGCTCAATTTATTAAACTGAGTTGGGGATAGATAAGAGTTCCTTATATTCTTGCTTACTTTATAAAAGTAATGTACCAGAGAGTGTACAAGTTTTCTGTATGTGTGACCCACCTCTCATTACATCATAAACTCTCTAAGGTATACTGATATCCTTCCCAGGTAAGCATATTCATTCAAGGCCCAGTTATGAGTCACCGAGTTAGTCTGTGAACAATGAAACAATAAAGCAAACTTGAGAATTTTAAATGACTCACTTTATTATGTAAAAGCATGGTGATGTGGACAAGGTCTAAGCGCTTACATAAAAGTATGATGAAATATTTCTTAGTGCATCGTTTCCACAACCTCCTTCCCCAAGCAAACACAGAGAGACATGGGCTTTCTTTACATTAGCAATTCCGATTTAAAATGGCAACGGAGGCTGGAGAGATGGCTCAGTGGTTAAGAGCACTTATTGCTCTTGCAGAAAATCAGGCATCAGTTTCCAATACTCCTGATCCAGGAACCCAGTGCTCTCTTCCTCTGAGAGACCTGAATATGTTGCACATAAACTCATACAGGCAAACACACACATGCATAAGTAAAAATGTAAAAAGTCTTTGGAACTGTAATAATAGGGAGAAATACCATTCAAAGGACAACAAAGTGATAAACGTAACAACTCACTTAGGAATAACAATTTTAAACCTTGATGAAAAATAAAATGTCTTGGAGTCTGTTTTATAAAAGAGATTTGCTTATTTTTAACTTCATTTGTGTGTTTTGCTCCAATGCATGTATTTACACTGTTGATGCAGTGCTGGGCTAAGTCAGAAGAGGATGTGGGGCCCTTTGGAGCTGCAGTTACAGACAGTCTGAGCCACTAGGAGCACATAGCGGTGGCCTCTGCAAGAGCAACAAGTGCTCCTAACCACTGAGCCATCTCTCCAGGCTCTGTGGTGGCTGTTCTAAAATTCTGAAAACCTCCAGGTTCCTGAACTGTAATGTCCAACATTATAAAGAGGGTTCTTCTTCCCCAAATGATGTACAAATCAAGGGAAAGTCCAGCTAGATCTTTAAGGATTCCTACAGAATTTGAAATGGACTCTTTTTAAACTGTATCTAACATGTATCATACATGTTTGAAAATGCAAGATTGTTGACTCAGTATCAAATATTCTATAAAGATATAACAATCAAAACATTGTGATATTGACCCCAAAACAGATAAATGGGGAGAAAAGAACAGCTAGTCTTGAAACAGACTCATGATTATTTATGAATCTAGCATATGGCAGAGAATTAATTCAGACATAGACTCAGATGTTCAATAAATGCCAGTCGAACTATTAACAAGTATTTTTAAAAATATTAGATCTCTAATGCACCCCTATATGCAGAAAATAAAATGCAGATGAAATAATTGCACAAAGAAAAATAAATTATAAAAGAACTATAATCTATGTGGGAGCATATCTTCACACTTGATACGCAGTCTTTCTAGAATAGATCCCCAATTAATTAGCTATTAAACAACACAGATTTGATATCATTTGCAAAACTTTATGATTTGAGATACTTAAGGAGAGAATATCAACAATGAGTAGAAAGGGCAAGTTCAAGTCATAAATAAGAATAAATTTATAAAAATTAATAAAAGACAATTTAGAATTACTAAGTTAAAGGTATGTTGAAACAATTCACAGAAGAAATACTGATTGATATTACTTGAATTACTGAGATGACATTTTAAAATCTTTTAGATTGGGAAACATTAAAACCTGCTGAGAATATTCCACGTGTGCTAGAGTGCAGGAAAAGAGACCCTTCCTAAGCCAGTGACGGGAGGGTGAGGCACTAGGAACTGGAGGGTTCCAAGCCAACCTCTGACTCAGCAATCTCAGCAATTTGGAAATACAGCGCGTCCAGTTTCCCTCACATGCTCAAGGTTTTGTGTTCGGAAACATTTTTTTTTTTGTCATTGCTAATCATAGATCAACTGGGGAAATGTGTTTGCTAGGATGGAATTGGCAACATAGATGGGGAAGTGTGCCTGCTGGAAAGTGAGCAACTCTCTGCTGGAAACAGACCTGAGACTAAAAAAAAGGAAAGAAAAGAGAAAGAAAAGGAAGGAACGAAGGAAAAAAGACAGGAAGGAAGGAAGGAAGGAAAGAAGGAGAGAAGAAAAGAGAAGAGAAGAGAAGAGAAGATAAAAGAAGAGAAAAGAAAAGAGAGAAAAAGAGCCTTCAAGCAATGCACCCATTATAACTCATTCCTGCAGGTGCAGGAAATGAAAGTATGTAGCACAGAACAAAAATCAGCACTATTATTCTTGCAGGAGACACGAGGTCATGAGTGCCCTGGGAGATGAGATCTACAAGGAAGAACTTGTAAATCAGTGGTATTGTGTTGCCACCGGTTTTAAGGCAGAGATGACTCCATTTAAAACATTTTCTTGAAGGCAAATTCTTAAAAACACATGCAGTTCCTTTCTTTGGCTTTGTAGTGTGAGGTCTTAAAAAAAGATCCAGTCATCTGAAACATGAAGAGCAAGCTCACCAATTAGTGGGAGGGTTCACTCTGAATGTCCTCTGGGGAGGGAGCAAGCACAGGGTCCTGAGGAGGGACCTGGTTATTGGGTACTTAATGGTGAACCTTCCCATTTGAAACAGAGGAAAATCATATACAAGAAAGGGAATATCACTGAAAAAAATTCCCTTTTTCTAAGAGGATGTTTAAATGCATACAAATAAAACAATTCATTGGATTGTCAATTATTTTTGTTTTTTAAAGTTATGAAGTAATACATGACCATGACAAGTGAGACCAGCCAAAGATGAGGAAGGAAGCATTTGTACCTCTGGCTTTGCTCTGGGTCACTGACCTTGAAGGTGTCTATGCCGATGCCATTTTTCTGTGCAGATGTCTTAGTGTTTTGTTAAGGCTGTCTTAAAGGAGTTTGCAATATTGGCTGGGGGCAAACCACTCCCCTGATGTCAGCATTTCCCAAAGTGCCCTGGGCTATTCTCAGACTTTATTATTTTATGTTACCAATAAGAGCTATTTGGTTCAGCATAGGACCCGGGGGATTCCATTTAGTGGCACTTCACTTTTGTTTTTATATAATTTTTAAGTATTTATTTGTATTTCATGGGTAGGGGTGTTCTGTCTGTATATGTATCTGTGTACCATGTAAGTGCCTGGTACTCTCCGAGGCCAGAAGAGGGGAGGGTGTCAGGTCCCCTGGAACTGGAGTCACAGCCTATTGTGAGCTGTCAGTGGTTCTGGGACTCTTACTGGGGTCCTCTTCAAGAACAGCTTAGCTCTGAAAGGCCGAGCCATCTCTCCAGCCCACAGATTTGTTTTTATATGTCTCTTCAACGTCATTTTTATCTCTTTTAATAAAGTCATTTAAATTTATGCTGGGTTTATGCACATGAACGGTATCAAATTATCTTCATTGACATGAGTAGTGCTTTTCTGTTTTCATTTCTAACTATTGTTAATATAAAGAAAAATGCTCATTTCTCTTTACTTACCTTGTGCCTAACAAGTTTGCTGAAAATTTCTTTATCAATACTAACTAATATTCAGTTTGGGGAGCTTTCAAGATATGCAATCAACCATAACAATCGTATACCAAGAGTCTGTGGTCTAGGTGTGTCATGTATGCACATGTGTGAGCGTGTGTGTACATGCTCCTGTGTGTGCATACAGAGGTCAGAGGACGACAGGTGTTCTCCTCTGTGACTCTCAGACTGATTCCTTTGAAGCGGGATCTGTCCCTGAACTGAGAGCTCATGCCTTTCAGTGGGGCCGGTGGCAAGCAAGCCCTAGCCATCCTCCTATCTCCACCCAAAACAGCACTGGGCTTACAGGCAGGCAGACCACACCCAGTTTTCTGTACCTCAGGTCCTCAGAGTTGTGCCTCAAGTACTCCTGAGCACTGAGTTACACACACCCTCAGCCCTCAAACACCATGTGCCCATGCTATGCGCTTAGACTGGTTCTTCGTATTTATTTATCTTTTTCAGTTTAAACATTGCATGATGACCTCCCACAGCAAGAATTTAGCTCTCTTCTGCTATCCCTCACCCCTGTGCATATTCTATTTCCCTTAACATGGTTTTATCATGTTAAAACAATTTTTATAATCACTTAGTCATGCATGTGTAACCAGTATCTGGAGCCAAATCTTCTACTTGATGACTAAATGTTTTTCATTTGCTGTTGAGCTTTTCTTGTTGCTGGAATTGAGAATAGCTCTCATCTTTTTGTTTGCCTCACTCTGGGTATGGGTAATATACCCATACAATAATGTTATTGTTTTGTTTGATTATTCATCAAGATCTCAGAGAATAGAGCATGCTCAAAGCTTTTAAGCACACGTATCAACTATCAGTTTTTGTTTGTTTTTTGGAGGTCCTTTGCCCGTGGCCGTGTCTTTCTTGCTCCTCATGGGATCAACTGTTAGCAACAAGCTTCTGTTCATTGGGATTTTTAGAAACATCTCTGTGCCCCTGGGTTGTGTTTTCTTGTTCACTTGGTTCCTGGCCCTCATAGTGTCTCTTTCCTGATTTATCCCTTGCAGTAGATGAAAGAGAGATGGCGAGAAAGAAAAGGCCAGTCTCCTTACTTGTTTCAAATGAAAAAAGAAACCAAAATAATTAACCCCAGAGGCAAAGATGAAAAACTCTGCTCACCCAAGATGATGTGGGAGAAGATTCCAGGTCACCACTAGGGAAAGTTCAGATATAGACTCTATCTCTGGGAATTCAGCAGCTGCATCGTTTGGGACAACTCTTGGTTTATCAGCAATTATCTATGACAGATAAGACAGAAGTATTTTTGAAAGCACCCCAGAAAGCTGGTAGACTTTCTGATTTACTAGATTTGTCTTTGGATTGAAAAAAAAGTCCATCAACAATAATTTAAGTCAAGGATCTAGTAGGCCAAAACTGTAGGAGAAAGACCTTACCCATCTCACCTGAGAAGCCAGGTCCATACTGATGTTGCTTTGAGGCCTCTAGATCATCCAACAGATTTGCATTTGGGTCTCCAACAGGGAGCGAGTGGGTGGGCAAAGGTGAGATGTACAAGGAGTAGCTGTCCTACATCACATCCTGAGCCTTGCTATAGTTTAGATACAACTCTCCCCGGTAAGGCTCGTGCTGTGAAGACCTGGCCATCAGGAGCCAACCCTTGAGAGGTGAGTGGATCACAGGGACTCTGATCTACTCTATGGATTAATCCATTGATGGATTGTTGAACAATATTGGCTGTATCATTCATTTTCTCTCTTCCTCTACTTCTCTCTTGGCTGCTATGAAGTGAGCAAGTTCCAGAAAAATGGTGCCAACCATCTAGACTCTAATCTCTGAAACTATGAGCTAAAACCAAGCCTCCCTCCCTCCAGCCGTTTGCTTCAGGTGCTTTTTCCCAGTGATGACAAGGTGACTAACACAAGCCTGAGGATCTATGCCATAGAGTCTTAGTGAGTAAGGAGGAGTCACCTCCCACCCGGATTAGGAAGGCAGCAGAAACTGCTGTGGCGCTCTGCAGAACAAGGGCTGTATCACTGGGTCACATTCCCACCCAAAACATGCAACAGCAAAGAAGATCTTCTGAGAACATAAAACTCTTACAGTGACATAGAAAATGTGATCGTTCCGTGTGGAATAAAACTCTTCTGAAAACATCAAATTATTAATGTGACATAGAAAATCTGACAGCTCCATATGGAATTTCTAGGAAGTAAAAAATCATAATCAAGAATTGTAACTCAGTCAACAAGTTTTACAAAAAGAAAGTAAAAAAACAGTAAGAAAAAACTGAAGAAAGACTTTGGGGATGGAAAGGAAAGTCCTTAGAAATCAGACAAAATGAAGCAGAGATAAAAAATAAATAACAACAACAAAAACCATCCAGTATTAAAGAGTTATATGTATACCCCTATAAAGGGTAGAGTTTGGATTACATTTAGTGAGAGTCAGTGGAGTGGAGAAGAATATGACAATGTCAGTACTTGAAGGGATAATGGCCAAACCTTTTCAGAACTGGCCAAAGCTCAGAACGTGTTTCAGGCCAGGGCTCCTTAATTAATTCATAACAAAATTTGTTCTGCTGTCATAGCATTGTGGGTGTTAGAAGGACATAAGAAATTTTAAAATTATATTAAACAAGATCCACTCCACCCCTCCCTGGAGTGTAAATCCACTGCCAGTGTGATAAGGCACTTCAGGATCAGGCCTCAGTCTGGGTGGGAGGAGGCAAAGCCTGCATCCAGGCTGAGAGGGCGGGCCTGAAGTGTTAGAATTCCTTCCAGTCCTCCCCAAAGAGTCGTGAACTAGCTCTCTCTCTCTCTCTCTCTCTCTCTCTCTCTCTCTCTCTCTCTCTTTCCCGCCCTCCCTCGCTTCCTCTCTCTCTTAAGTGAATATTTTGGTGAAAACATGCAGCTTCCTCAGAGGATGAGAAAGAAAATCCCACACAGTCTATATCAACAATCGAAGCCAAGGAAGCCAGAGAAGCTTCACGCACTGGGTCTTGTCATGAGTTACAATCATTGTTCTGGGAATTTTCTCAAGGGTTGGCTCTCTTCCCTATAAACAAAGAAACATATCATTCTTGAGGCTGTCTGATAACTGGGACGTAGGCAGTTGCAGCATTTATTTTTTTTTCAATCCAAAGAGTGATGCCCAGTGGTCCCCTGTCGAGCTATTTCCACCCGAGACCCATTCAGACGCAAACTGTCCCAAATATTTCACATGCGGTACTCAGAGAGCTTTCTTCTCCACCCCACAAGTCTATATGTTTCTCTGCCTACATATGTCACAACCCCAGGGCTAAGGCATCACAGCTACGAGTGGGGACTAGGATCCTTGAGATGTCTGGCTCAAGGACCATTAGCTGGTACAGCATGTTCCTTGTTTGCAAGTTAGTCCTGCAATGAAGTTTACAAAATAAAGTTTAATGACCCCTTGGATAAAGAGATGGAGGCTCAGAGACAGCTTAAAGAAACTGGACTTAAAAACAAAGGAAATAATTGTTGGCAAGTCCCTGAGTCATCTTTCCCCCTGCTTCCCGCCCTTTCTTCCTGTTTGTGATGTCAGGGGATTAGATCTTTTGCATAGGTGGTCTCAACGCCCCACTGCTACAGTGGGCATATGGCTGGGAACATATATTGAGAGTATGTTTCTTCTCATTATGGGCATGTTAACAGATCATTAGACAATTCAGAGTTGGGATCCAGTGGGAAGAGCTTAGCTCTTTGAAAGCATGCTTCTGGGAAGAGTTAGTGTAGCTACCACGGGTCCTCAGTTAGTTCGTGGGCTCTAGAACTGACTTTCTTTTTGCCATGTGATCTCTTTCTCTCTCGTGAGCTCCCACCATGTTGTCGTCTGTCATGTTGTGATATAGCCAGAGAGGCCCTGGGCAGAGCTGACACTATGCTGTTTAGACCTTCAGCATTCAAAATGAACTAAATAAACTTCTTTTCTTCATACACCACCCAGACTCAAGTGTCTTTACTACAGTAACAGAAAATGGGCTAATACTGTGACCCGAGCAGGGACCTGGTTCCTTTAAAACTTGGTGAGGGAGCTCCACCCCTTCCGCTGGTGGAGGTACTAGGTTAGTTCTCCCATGAACACAAGACTGACCACAGGAGAGAAACAGTAGATGACTCACGGGGATTCTCAGCCACCTTGAGAGTCTGCTGTCTACAGCGTCTGGTTCCCCCCCCACACACACACCACCACCACCACTTTCCTAGTCCTTCCCACGACGAGGCACTCTTCCTTGCTCATCAACCTTCAGTGGCTTCTCATTGTTTCCGGGCTCAAGGCCAGACTTGCCTGTCTGGTTTTCAAGGCCTCCCTTGATCTGATCCCAGTAACAGTTGAACTGGACTCGCAATACTGATTTTCTCCTCTGGTTCTGAGCCGAGGGTGTCCTAGAGCATGTTTAGAAATGCGTGCAAGCACTCGAGTCGGCGCAAGGATGGAGGTGGCAACTGGCATCTAGTGGGCATGGTCCAGGTGTGAGAATTACCCTCTGGGGCTCAAAACAATCCCACGCACTGACTGCCGCTGGTCCCAGTGCCAACACTGTTTCTGCTGAGGAATGCCGTTTGCGTCTGGACAGCCTTGGTCACTCTCCACCCATCAAGTCCTTTATGTGTATTTCTGGCTGCCATCCCACCTCATCTGGGGGCGCCCTCTCCCCATCCCTGTTTCTCCATGTTCTACCCTTGTGAAGACCTGGTTGCTAGATGTGCATCTGCAGCCCCCTCTGTCGACACAAGAAGCTAGTGTGCAGCCATGAAGGACATGGAGGGTGGAATCCCACGGATCCACATTTGAATCACATGCTGCCACTTTACCCACGTTCTCCAGGGAAAGCCACTTCCGCCAGTAAGCCCTCACCTCTAAAGTAACCATGGCGGCAGTGCCTACCCTAGAAGGTTCTGTGAGAGTTAAATGCTTACGAGGTCAGGTAAAGTTCTCAGTGTTATCAGAGCTCCACTGAAGCCATTATTGAAAAGACTCCTTTCAAGTGGGGTTCATATTCAATAAGACCTTGTGGAGTTGATATTTGCCCCACTAAGGACTGCATAAAATAAAAGCGAAAGTTTCTTCTATTCTAGACAGGGACTACACAGGGAGAGATTTTTACTTTTTTATAATTCAGCTACAGAAACTGTCATGGAGGTAGGCTAGGTATTAGGGGATTGAGCTGTTACTTGTGTTTCCCACCACACTGTACCTTCTTCCATCAGATGAGATAGCAAGGAAGCTCCCACCAGATGCTGGTGCTGTCGTCCTGGACTCCCCAATCTCTAGGACTACAGAAAAAAAAGTGTATCTTTTTATAAATTACCCAGTCTGTGGTATTCTGGGATAGTGGCAGAAAACAAAGGCAAGATTGTTCTAAATGCCCGAAAGAGATAGTTTGCATTCAAAGCATTGAATTTGCTGCGTTCAAAGACAGGACAAAGAAGTAGAATAACCAGACCCAGGACAACGAACTGATAAAGTAGCCTGGGCCATGCTGGTTGAAGGAGCAAGGGACAGAAGTGAGAAATGACCGGACTTGGGTCTAGTCCTGGTTCTGCTATAGCCACCAGAGGGTTCTGAGTATCTGTCACGGTTTCTCTGGGCATTTGTCTCCTTACCCTTCCATCGACTGTTGGCCTATACAAGCTAATTCAAGGACTGTGATGATCCAGTTAGAAATGCAATAGTCTTAACCGAACAATTGATAAGTATTTAAAACGTTCATGCTGTTGGTTTTTCTGCTAGCCCTTTTGAGGATATCCAGCTCTCTAGGGTTACCCCAGATCACTGAAGACTTCCTTCTCCTCACATGTTGCTTATGCCCCCAATATAGGCTCTATTAAGTGGTTCTCAACTTTCCTAATGCTGTGACCCTTTAATACAGTTCTTCAAGCTGTGGTGACCCTCAAACAACCATACAATCAATCATACAATATTTTCATTACTACTTTATCACTGGAATCATTGTGTGTGTGTGTGTGTGTGTGTGTGTGTGTGTGTGTGTTTTCTGATGATCTTAGGTGACCTATGTGCAAGGGTCGTTTGACCCCTAAAGGGGTCTAGACACACATGCTGAGAACTGCTGTGAGCCGCGGCTCTTGACTCTGGCCTGCAAATGAACTCCCTTGGACCCTCTCCTTATGTCTCCTCTGTCTCTGCTCCCAAACCCAAGGCATGGGCAGCGCCATCATGGCTGTTGGTCAAACGCACCTGTGCCCAAAACCCAGCATCAAGAAGATGCAATGCTGCTTGCTTCTCTCATTCCTCAAGGGAGAGCCTGCTGTTCAAACAAAGAAGGAGGGTGAGAGTGACTAGGACCACCTAGGGCTCCTCTTCTCTGAGTGGGAGGTAGCTGTGATGGCCTTGAGCCGAAGAGTCTCCGGAAACTTGCTGACACTCCTGCATGCCAGCCTACAGGTGGCACCTCCTCCAAAGCGGGATCTCAATGGGAGCCTTGAACTAAACTCATGAACATCTGCACACCCAGGGAGAACATTGCAGGGAAAAAGGCTGGCAGGGACCAAACTCAACCCACCTCCCTAGGAGCTGGAGAAGGCAGGCTTCAAATGAGGAAAAACACATGTCCTTCTCTAGCCGTGTCCAGCTGGCATAGACAAACATCCCTACCAGGGATCAATTGGAGGTTTTCCGTGAGCCTTCTACTGGGCCATCTTCCACCCAGAGGTTTCACCGCAGCACAAAAACCTTAACAAACCAGAAAATACTCAAAATTTCAAATGTGTTATCCAGTCATCTGTAAGACTGTAACAATTAGAAAGGAAAAAAAAAGTCACAGTAATACAACAGTCCCAGATTAGCACTATGGTCTAGATCTCAGTACTGACAAATAAGTAACCTTAGGATGGTGGCCCTAAGGCCACTAAATCCCAAAGGAAGCATCCCAACCACTCAGCAGAAGTATCAATTCTGGAGAGGCGCACTGTTTCCAAAGCAGAAAACAGGCCCACTCACCGAGGACTGTCATCGTTGAAGTAGCTGGGAGCGTGTCTCTGGATTCACTCAAGTAAATGAGGTAATTCAATTTTAAGTGGTTCTTGAGCATCTTGGGCCCTGCTTGAACATTTTAGTGAAATGACATTTGTACCTCACACAAAGCTTCCATGACCCTGCATCATGGCAAAAACAGATATTTCAAATCCTCTTTAGGAATGTGGCACCAGATAAAAATAAGATATGGACAAAAATCAAAAAAAAAAAAAATCTACCAAACCAAATGGAAGAGAGGGAGTGGGGAGACTCATGGGCTGTCCTTGCATGGCCCTTTGGAGGTTTGGAGCTGTCATGTTTATCCCCAAATTCTGGCACTGGCCACCCTCCCAAATTTGAGTGGCACCTGAAGACATTTGGAAGGAGACGCCAGTTGGCTAGGGAACATGGTAGTAACGAGGGAGGATTTGGAGCAGGCACTCCAGGGAACTTTACAGTGATGGTAATCCAGTGACTAGAACTGTTTTCCCACAGGCTGTCCCAGGAACAATTGGCTGGGACGCTCTTTCTGTTTTTAAGCACTGTTGACCAAGATCCATCTTCCCCAGAATTCATTAACTCCTCATCTACTTGCTTTTAAAAATCTGGAGGTTTTGGAATGCAATAAGGCAATAGACCATGTTCCACTAACATTCCTTGCAGGCACACAGTTTACAAGGAATCTGAAAAGAACTGAAGCCAAGCCACAGACAGACCCTGGCTTGGGATGTCTGCGATGAAGTGGGCTCCCTCTGGTACACACACTGAGTGGGTACAGGTCCACACCCCAATGCCAGGGGCCCATCGACTAAAAGACTAATGGGAATAGTCTGATCACAACGCAGGGCATATTCGTGATTCCTGGGTTTGCCTTAGTGAAACTCAAGTTTTGTGGAGGCATCCAATCAACCTTCGCAAAGCCATCTTTCTCAAGGACTTTCAGACATTGTTGGAGAATATCTATAATCCCAGGACTTGGGAGGTTGAGGCAGGAGAATTTCAGGTTTAATTAAGGCAAACCTTGGACAGTATAGAACCATCCTACCCTATTCTCTCTCCACCAATATACATATTCTCTTATATACGCCGACATGATCAGCTAGGACTAGACAGCAGGGCTCAGCTTAGGTTCCACCCTGTAATTGGTGTAAAAAAGACCCAAAAGACCACAGGGTGCTGCCTGCACACTGAGAATCACCCCCACGGGGGAATTGTGTCCCATCTCACTCCTGGGACAGCTACAGCCATTGGGACCTCTCGTGTGATGTTAGCAATACAAGGAAGTTTGCATCTGACTTCTAACTGGGAAAAATACCCCCACCCTCCTGATCCACTCACATTTCTAGGGCCCCAGTGTCACTGAGGCAAAAGAAGGCATTTCAGCTGCTCCCAAACAACTCTGGTTGTAGGATCCCCCAGCAGGGTCTCTTTCCTCACAGGAGCCAGGGAGCCAACCGAGCTCCATTCTTTTTTTTTTTATAGCCCATAGGGAAGAATCAGGAGAGCTTAGACCGGTGATTCTCACTCAACCTGTGGGTCGCAACCCCTACTGGTGGGTGAATGACCCTTTCACGGAGGTCACCTAGGACCACCGGAAAATGCAGAAATTTACATTATGACTCATTACCAGTAGCAAAATTAGAGTTATGAAGTAACAAAAAATAATTTTATCATTGGGGGTCACCACAACACAAGGAACTGGATTAAAGGGTCGCAGCATTAGGAAGGTTGAGAACCTCTGCCTTAGAGGCTGGCTGGGGACTATAAAGGAGACTTGCTGAGGTTTCCTGGTTTCAGACACAGAACTTCCATCCTGACACTGTTCCCTGGCCAGATGATGCCAGGGGTTTTGGGGCTCGGGCCTGCTCAGTCCTCAGACTCTGAGCCAAAGGGCGAAGTGGGAACTGTTCAGGGGACATGCAAAGGTCTGTCCTTTCTTTCTCAGAGCTATGGCTAATGCCCATAGCAACAGCTGAATTAGGCCCTGGACCCATAAGGGGACTTCATAGTACTATATCACTAAGAAGGGCTTAGAGTTAGGGCTATCCCGCTGGTCAGATTCTTTGCTTCTCTTCTGTACCTGGATTTCTGGGAGTATGATAACTTGAGAAGGCCCCAGCCCCTCACACCCCAGGGGTCTCCTTAGCTTCCCAGACATTCCCTCTCTTTCCTGTATATTCTTGTTCACTACTGGTGTGTTACCTATTGGCTGGACAGAGTCAAGCCTGGTAGATATTCCTGTTAGGCATCCTGGCTTGTGGGGAAAGTTGGAAGCCCCTGTTGGGAGTCTGGCTGGCTACTTTCTTCACTGGGAACAGCTAGGAAAGCAGGCTGGGTAAAGGCCTTTCCTGGAATTCCCTCTTCCAGCTCTCGAAACCCAGGCTGCGTGGTGCGAGACTCCCTGACCACTGCGTCTGCTCAGGATCTCTTTGGCTGGCCTCATGGAAGCAGTTTCCGGTCTGTTACTTCCAATTCTTCCTTTCCAGCACCCTGCCGTCCCATCCTGAGGTTTCTGGCTCCCTGGCTCCGATGAAACGGAGCTATTTCTTATTTCTTATAAATTGGGGAGCCCTGCACTGGGTCTGCCTGAGAAACTCACAAAGATGACTAGAGAGTTGCTTAACCTTTGGCGGAGCACATATTTGCGCACTTAACTATCATTATTAAGTTTCTCTCCCACTCAGATTTCAGCTTTATATATTATATTATTTTTGGCGTGCTCTCTCTCTCTCTCTCTCTCTCTCTCTCTTTCACTTTCTGTCTCTCTCTCTCTCTCTCTCTCTCTCTCTCTCTCTCTCTCTGTGTGTGTGTGTAGGAGTATTAGGGTGTGTAGGGGTGTGTGTGTAGGGGTGTGTAGGGGTGTATGTGTAGGTGTGTGTGTATATAGGGGTGTGTGTAGGGATGTGTAGGGATGTGTAGGGGTGTGTATGGATGCAAGGGACAAAAATATCATTTCATTCTGTTGAAAATCACACTGTGTACTTAAATTTGAACTTTTCTCCCTACGACAATTATCTACGCGACATCTATAACATTAAGTACACACTCCCCTTTAAAAGGCAGTTTTCTGAAAAAAAATCCCTCCCCTTGGTCACTTCACTCATGTTTCCACCATTTCTTTCTTGAGTGTGGTGGTTTGAAAGAAAATGACGTCCAATGGGAATGGCACTATTAGGAAGTAGGGCCTTCTTGGAGGAGGTGTGTCATTGTGGAGGTGAAGTCTCCTATGCTCAAGCTACAGCCAGTGAGTCAGTTCATTTCCTGTTGTCAGCAGATAAAGATGTAAGACTCTCAGCTACTTCTTTAGTACCTTGTCTGCCTGCATGCCACAATGTCCTGCCAGGATGATAATAGACAAAACCACCTAACTGTAAGCCATTCCAATTAAATGCTTTCCTTTATAAGAGTTGTCATGGTCGGGGCTAGCAAGAAACTTGGCACTAGATAAACTCCCAGGAATCCACAAGGATAACACCAACTAAGACCATAAGAAATAGAGGAGAGGGTGCCTGAATATCTTAAATATCATCATAAAACCTTCATCCAGCAACTGATGGAAGCAGAGGCAGAGACCCATAGAAAAGCACTGGGCTGAGCTCCCAAAGTCCAGTTGAAGAGTGGAAGGAGTGAGAACATGAGCAAAGAGGTCAAGGCCATGATGGGGACACCCACTAAAACAGTTTACTGGAGCTAATGGGAGCTCACCAACTCCAGCCAGACAGGGAAGGAACCAGTATAGGTCCAAACTAGACCCTCTGAATGTGGGTGAGAGTTGTATGGCTTGAGCAGACTGCGGAGCAACTGGTAGTGGCACCAGGATTTATCCCTACTGCTTGTACTGACTTTTGGGGAACCCATTCTCTTTGGAATGGCCCTCAGAAAGATTAACCCTATATTCTGCAAAGTAAAGTGTCAGTCATTGGCTTCATTCCTGGAATCCATGGATGGTTTGGAATCTAAGTCACAATCTGGATTCCCAAAGTTTTTCTCATTCACATAGTTGCACAGTTCAAATCCAGACCCATCTTTGCCTGCTCCATAGGAGTCCCCCTTTCTTGGAGGATCTGTGAGAGAGCATATCCAAGCTTCTAAGCAGGGAGGACAAGGGGGCAACTATGACAACCACACTGTAAGAATTCCAGACCCATATGTGTCCCACCAGACCTAGGTTTCACTTGCTCACTGGTGTGGGAGAATTGTCTGTATTCTGTCAATCATATTTTAATAAAACGCTGATTGGCCAGGCAGGCAGTATAGGCGGGAAAGCCAGACAGGAAGTAGGGGTGGAGCAAAGAGACTGGGAGTATTCTGGAAGCAGAACCTCCCTCCGCCATTCCTGCACAGACCACTGAAGAGGCAACATGTAAGCTGACAGCTGAAAAAGGTACCAAGCCATATGGCTAACATAGATCAGAATAATGGGTTAAGATAAGTCATAAGAGCTAATAAGTAGCCTGACCTAATGGGCCAATCAGCTTTATAACTTATAGAGATCTCTGCGTGATTGATTTTCTCTTTGAGACTTGCCGGCTGTGGGGTACCGGGCAGGACAGAAACCCCAACAAGCCGGCCCTCGTGTTACAGCTCACAGGTCCAGCTGTCTCCTGGAGAGGACCCATGGAGCGACTGTTGAGACCTCTCTGACTTCTGAGTTGCTCTGGCCTGAAAAAAAAAATGTGTTTAAGGCCCTGGAGTTTCTTATCAGAATTAACTTGATTTTTCTGTGACTGCCACCATTCCTTAATGACCTGTATCTCCTTAGATGGCCACCATTTCCACCTGGGGGTCTAGAGAATGAGTCTGTTCCATGGAAGAGAGGTGCCAACCCAGAGGACTGGAGCCGGAGGACATCCTACATGCCTCATAGAATAGAAGTCATGTTTTTGCCCACCCTGGGCTGCTGCAGCCCACACACTTCCCTGACTGGGGTATGATGGGGTGTTTATTCCCTTGAAAATGTCCCTTGTGCAGCAGCCTTCTCTCACAGCCAACTGCTCCTCTCTTTATCTTGTACTCCCCATCTGAGGGCACGGTGGTTCCTGGGAAGCAGTACCACCAAGAGATACCTCCCACCCCCCGACCCTCCAACTCACCCCCCCTCCCGCCGTGGACTACATCTCCCATCCTCCCCCCACCGTGGACTACATCTCCCATCCTCCCATCAGGCTAGGTGAGCCCATCTCTTGCTACTGGGATAGAAGCAGAGACTCTGGGTGCCGCTTAAGAAGCAGATGTGACTGTCTTGTCTAGAGTCTTCATTGTGCTCATCAACTGGAGACCGAGCATGACCAAGGGCCCACAGGATAGCCAAGATGCAAAATGGAAGAGCCAGGTTCCTCACATGACACATGGAAGACAGCTGCCTGTTGAACAATCGCCGCTGCTTTACGCTCTGCAGAGCGGCACTGGCATTCTAAAAGCCAGAACTGGAGTAGAGCCAAGCTATAGTGTCTCAGGTCCCACCCTTCGAAATGTATTTCCCCCAGCAAGGCTCCATCTTCCCAAGGTTCCATTACCTTCCCAAACAAGCACCATTGTTTGGAGATCAAATGTTCACGCTCATGAACCAATGGGGGACATTTTACATTTAAATCATAGTGCAAACCAACTATGGACCAAACTAACCTCTTCCTTAACTTGCTCTTTTGTTAGGTCTTTTGTTACAGTAATGGGGAAAGCAAACAATGCAAGGCAGAGCTTGTGTCTCCCATGGCTGGAACTGCAACTGGAAACTTCCCAAGGCGGCGGGCCTACCTTCCACTATGAGGAAACACTAAATCAATTCTTGAAGGCACAGCAGGTGTTTGAATGCCTGGAGTCAAACATAAGATTTGCACCTTAGAAAAACTTCTAGAGTCTCTTCCACATGCAAGATTTGTAACGTGGGCGACCACTTTCTCAATTTGAAAATAACATACAGAGGGCATTCTGAATGGATACAGTATGAAGCATGTGAAGGGGGCATGTGTGTTACATAAGGAACAGTAGTTAGAAGGAAAAGGGGCGTCATTCTCCGTGTCAGACATTCTCCTCCCCCCACCTACCAGTTACCTTTTTCTTCTCTGACCCCTAATATGTTGTGCGAGGGATTCTAAGCATCTGAATGCCCTCCCCAAGTGTCTTAACATCAAGGCTGTGATGTCCATCCATCCTTCTATGATGTCTGCATTAAGAACCAGATGAGATATTGGAGAGAGGGTTCAGTGGATAGGAGCCCTTGCTCTGCAAGCATGAGGACCTGAATTTGAATCCCTAACACTCAAAAAGTTGGGCACAGTCACTTGTATCCATAACCCCAGCATTAGGATGGTGGAGATCGCCTAGTCAGGCATGGCCACATGTATCTAAAACCCCAGCATTGGAGGCTGGAGGGAGCCGAGCTGAAACAATACATTTATGGCTCATTGAGAGACTCTGCCTCAAGAGAATATGGTGGAGAAAGAGAAAGACACTGCACATCCTGCTCTGACCTCTACATTGATGAGCACGGGTGCACACATTCATGCACTCACATGCATACCACACATATAATACACAGTATCACACACTCATACCTCATCATGCATACACATACATTCATGTGTACACACACAAACATACAAAGAACTGGGCACTTAATGAATTAGGTTCCTATACTAATGAAACTTATAGTATTGTATGAGCAGAGACCCCCCACAAGAGATGACATAGGGCATGAAGGTGTTGCCTACTTTGCCTAGGTATGGTGCCTAGAGAAAGTTTCTCTGAGAACATGTCAACTTCTCAGCTAAGACCTACAAAATGCCCAGGGTTTAACCTCTAAAAGGGATAGTCTAAATGGAGTTCCGTCCCAGGCCACACCCAGGTGACAGAGACAGTTAGTGCAGAGTGAGTAGGGTTCATGGTTGGAGAAATAACTGAAATGTCGAGAGAAGTGAATAGGGTCCATGAGGCAACAAAAAAGGTGAACTTCACCCCAGGAGCAGCGTCAGGACACTAACTCGGCATGGGAATATAGGGTGGGTTGGCTGCCATACGGTAGAGACTATAAGACACTGTCAAGTTTAAGCTATTACCTGTTCTAGAAGCATAAATGTATGAAAAACTAAATATTAGACAATGAAAGATGTAAGCTCATCTGTAGAATTCAGGGGGGAAATCAGTTTGAAGTGACTCATATATCAGAGAGATGAGGCGGTCCTACGTGAGGTGTGGAGGGAGTTTTCACGTAAAGCACAACTCAAAACCCTCTAGCCTGATTGGAAAGTAAAATACAAAGCGTTAGTTACTCTCAATTCAAAATTCAAAATAATTGGTGTAATCTTGAGAGCCCCCTTCTCTCAATGAGAGTGAACAACCAGAGCCACGTTCAAGACAGAGACCCTGAGAAAATCCTCATTGTCCTCCCATTAACAGACATCGTAAAGAGAAAGGGGGCGGGGCTTGCAAAGATAAAATGAAATAGTTTCGGGGAGGAAAGACACTGGAAAAACCTTCATCTTTGGGAACTTGACTACAGCTGCATGACATGCCATTGTAAAAGATCCCCATGAGCCAGCATATAGGAGGCCCCAAACCCCTGGTGAGCCCAAAACAAGTGTCACAGAACTATACTCCAAAACCCAAGCTGTAGGATTCCTCTAGTCCATAGGGAAGACACTTTGCATCAGAACCCCATGGTATTCAGCTGAGTAGAATCCTGGTCAGACAGCATCAACAGGAGAATACAGACTCAAGTTCCAAGTGGCATGCCTAACATCGGAAAGGACCACCCATGGGTAGAGCCATCATTTGCAACTGGATTCTGGAGGATCACCCAGAGGTGAGAGCCAATCGAGAACGCTCACTGACGGAACCAGCTGACCTCAGCCTTGCAAAGGACAGCCTAGCGTGGAGAAAAGCACCCACAGTCCAGCCTCTGAAGAAGTACCAAGAGCTGTACCAGGATCTGTGAACTAATCTATGAAGGACTACTAGTTGATGGGAGTCACATCTGTGACCTGACCTTGTAAAAGAGCATCCAGAGAGGGAGCATCTGAGTGTGGCCAGCAACACCAAGAGAGTTGAGACTGGAAGCGGCGATCAGACAAGATCATTCAGACACCACAGCTCTACCCAGCTCTTTTCTTTCAGGTTTATTCTAGAATAAGAATTTAGAAAACAGGCTGTGTCCTGTTATGTTCTCATCCTTTCTCTCTTTCTCTTTTAGTTTTTCCTCTATTATTTCCCTTAAAACTTTATATTAGAAGGCTTTCCCAAAGAAAATGGGTTTGTTTAGTCTGCAGGGTCTCCGCAGCTCCGCCTCCTGGGTGCTGTGACTATTTAGATTATCTGACTGCATTTCTTTACCTCTCTCATTTTATTCTACCTTCAGCCGAAATGGCCTCATCCGCCACCTTTGTCTACTATTCCTGCTTCCATTTACTTTTCCTTTCTCTACTTTTTCTCTGTCAGTCCAATACAAATCACTAACCTTACTCTGTTTTTCCCTTCTCACTCATACTTACAGTAACTCATATGCTCACGATATGCACTGTACAGTCAGTGACTTTTGTCCCCTAAGATGGTTGGGTTTAAGGGTTGGTTGCGTGCCATTTCTACTTTAAGAGAAGTAATAGGGACTGAGCCTGATACCCTGAACACAGTCTAAGAGAAAAAAAAAGTTACCCCTTAACCTTAATTCTACCTCATCCTTCTTGAACATTGAAAACACTTGCACTGAAGGAAGAAGGATGATTTAAAAAAACCCAACCAACAGCCTAACCACAGTTGTGTAAGTCCCAACGCAACAAAACACGTGACACAAAATTCCAGACAAAGGATTCAAAAGAACAATTATTAAGTATGGTCAAAGAAATCAAAGGGGAAACAAATATATTTGTGATGAATTACAAAAGAGCAAAACCAGCTAAATGAAGCGAGGACATCACTATGGGACATGGAAGTGGACTTCAGTAAAGAGAGAAATACTAAAATGTATGAAATGAAATACTGGAAACAAAAAATTCAGCAATTCAAATGCAAACATCTGTGGAAAGCTACACCAATCAGTAGACCATGAGAAGATGGACGATCAAGGCTTGAAATAAGGTAGAGGAATTGAAACATACAAACAACGGCAAAGGTAAATTAGATACCAGCAGGACATTTGAGATCTATGGGACACTATAAAAAGACTAAAACTAGGAATCATGAGCATGCAAGGAGGAAGAGCAATTTTATGCCAAAAGCATAGAAAACATTTACAATAAAATCATAGTAGAAATATTCTGAAATCAGAGAGATATTCATCCAGGTATAGGAGGCATTAAGAACACCAAACACAAATTAAAAGAAAGGAAGGAAGGGAGAGAGGGAAGAAAAAAAGGGAGGGAAGGAAAGAAAGAAAGAGAAGAGAAAAGAAAGTTCTATGTACAAGACCCTAAAAATGCCACCAGAAAATTCTTACATCTGATAAATATTTTCAAAAAAGTGTTAAGATACAAATTTAAAATAAAAATAAACCGTCTCATATCAATAATAATCTTCATGATGAACATAGATACAAAAATTCTTAATAAAATATCTGTAAACTGAATTCAAGAACACATTAAAAAGACTTTCCATTTCATTGCAGAGATGCTGGGATGGGTTCAACACACAAAAGTCAACAAATGCAATACATAACATAAAGAACAAAAGTTAAATGGTCGTTTTAAAAGATGTAGAAAAGGCTTTTGACAAAATCCAGCTTCCCTTCATCATAAAATCTCTGACGAAGCATAGGAGGAATGTATCCCAACTTAATAAAGGGTATAATGACAAAATTATAGCCAACATTTTGGGAAGACTCAAAACACTAAAACCAGGAACAAGACAGTCTTATTCAATATAGTGTTGCAGTCCTCGCTAAAACAATAAGAAAAGGAAATGAAAGAGATACAGACAGGAAAGGAAGAAGCCAAAGTACTACATGTATGGGTGATGTGGTTCTAAACATAAGAAAACCTAAAGACCACCACACCATGCTGGTTGTGGTGGCCTACGCCGGTAGAATTTTCTAGAGCAGGCAGAAGCAGGAGGATCACGGGTTCGAGGCCAACCTCGGTCACACATTTGCAGAGGTAGACAGATCTCTGTGCGTTTGAGGCCAGTCTGGTCTATAGAATGAGATCCAGGACAGCCAGGGCTACACAACACAGTGAAACCAGGTCTCCAAAAACCAAAAAAAAAAAAGTCTTCACCACAAAAACTTTAAAAATCTGGCAAACACCACTGATAAGAAGTCAGAATGAAGATGTAATGTGCAGCACCAGTGTCTTCCTGATGCCAGTGACAACACACCGAGGAAGAAATCAGGGATTTCTTCACCCGAAAAACACCCGAGAATAAACCTAACAAAGGAAGTGAAAATACGAACATGAAAAGTTTTTAAATCCTGAAGAAAGTACAGCAATGTTCTGTGACTAATTCCCTGGCTTCTGCGAGTAGTCCAACTGAAGCGTACACATGCAGAGATCAAAGCTAGCGTCTCCATGAGAGCATGCAGTGTTTGTCTTCCCCGGACTGGGTTGCTTCACTCAGAATTACTGTTTCCAGCTCCATTTTCTTTCATTTTTCTTTGCAGCTGAATAATATTCCACTGTGCCTATGTACCGTTTCCACTCTCCATTCGTCAGCTGATGAACATCTAAGCTGTTTCCCTTCTCAGTTTCTTGGGAATGGAGCAGCAATGAACGTGGAAGAGCGAGTCTCTTGACAGCCCAAGAGTCCATCAAGATCTACTTTTAGCTTTTTGAGGAAATCGCACATGGATTTCCATAGCAGCTGCCCCAGTTTGCTGTGCCTCCGACAGTTATAAATGTCGCCCTGTCTTCACACACACACATTACTATTTGCTGCCATTGGTTGTTTTGGGCTTAGCAGAAGGGCTTAGCAGACTGGGGTAAGATGAAAATTTAAAGCTGCATTTCCCTGATGGGTAAGAACGATGAAGATCGTTTTAAAGGTTTACTTTGTGTCCATTAGTGTTTGACTTGCATGTACATACATAAACTGTGTGCATGCCTGGTGTCTGTGGAGGCCAGGGGAGGGTGCTGGGTTCTCTGGAGCTGGAGTGACAGGTGATTGTAAACTGTCATATGGTGCTGTAAACCAAATCTGGGTCCTCCAGAAGGCAGCAAGTACTCTTAATTACTAAGCCATCTCTCTAATCCAGATGTTGAGTACCTTAAAAAAATATCTCTCAGCCATTTGTATTTCTTCTTTCTTTTTTTTATCTTTTTATTGATTTTATTGAGCTATACATTTTTCTCTGCTCCCCTCCCTTCCTCTCCCCTCCCCTTCAACCCTCTGCTATGGTTCCCATGCTCCCAATTTACTCAGGAGATCTTGTCTTTTTCTACTTCCCATGTAGATTAGATCTGTGTATGTCTCCCTTATGGTCCTCATTGTTGTCTTGGTTCTCTGGGATTGTGATTTGTAGGCTGGTTTTCTTTGCTTTGTGTTTAAAAACCACTTATGAGTGAGTATATATGATAATTGTCTTTCTGGGTCTGGGTTACCTCACTCAATATGAAGTTTTCTGGCTCCATCCATTTTCCTGCAAATTTCAAGATGTCATTATTTTTTCTGCTGTGTAGAGTTCTGTATTTCTTCTTTCAAAAATCCTCTGTTTGGTTCTATGTCCTGATTTTTATTTGGGTTGTTTGTTTTCTTAGTGTTTGTTTTTTTATTTCCTTATATATTCTAAATGCTAACTGTCTTATACTCAATTAACTCAGTTCTAAATGGGACATCTATGTGGCATCCCCTCTCACCATGGGAGAAGGGAATGAAAAACTGTGAGAGCCAGAGGCATTGGGCACCTGTGGCAAAGCAGTATTTTACAGACATGATGGGGTCACCGCACACAAGAATTCCCAGCACTAGGACTGTGTGCACTGGACCTGCACAATATCACATTGGCCAAAATCTCAACATGGACAGGACAAGGGCTCATCCAGCCCCAGCCCCAGCTGAGGAGTTACTGCTGATGGTTAATGGCTGCTGGGATATAGAGAGCCAGTTTTCTACAGGAATGTGGTACCTGGAAGGCTACCCAGACTCCATTAGATGGACTTATACCAACGCACAGATGGGCAGCACTAAGTGGACTTTGTGGGCTCGAGAACGGAGCACATGAAGTTGGGAGGGGAAGTAGTGATGGGGTAGGGTAAGAGTTGTAGGGGAGGGGATACGTTATATGCATGAGGGCTAATCCTCGGTTGCCAGCTTGACTACATATGGAATCCAAATTAAAACCCAAGCATCTGGGCACTCCTGTGAAAGGACTATTCCAAGGGCACAGACTCCCCACTTCCTAAATCTAGATCATTTAAAGTGGGAAGATCCAACCCAAATATGAGTCACACCGATGTGGGAAGTCCTTCTGTATATGTGTTGCTTTTATTAGTTAATGAATAAAGATGCTTTTGGGGCCTATGACAGGGCAAAATAGAGCTAGGCGGGAAAACTAAACTGAATGATAGGAGAAAGTATGCAGAGTCAAATAGATGCCATGTAGCCACAGAAGGAGAAAGACATCTGGAAACCTTACCAGTAAACCATGAGCCTAGTGGTAAAATATGAAATAATAGAAATGGGTTGATTTAAGATGTAAGAGTTAGTTAATAAGGAGCTTAAGCTAATACGCTGAGCAGTGTTGTAATCAATACAGTTTCTGTGTGATTATCTCAGATCTGGGTGGCCAGGAAATGGACAAGCAGCCTCTATCTACACCACACCTATTGGTGGCAGCCCACATGAAAGAACATAGAAGAAGCAAGCTTTTGATTTTTGCCTGATTGCCCTCACTCTTGCTGGTTAAGTTCATCGGTACTGCTGCTGAGGCATTCTCTCTCTCTCTCTCTCTCTCTCTCTCTCTCTCTCTCTCTCTCTCTCTCTCCCCTTTCTCCATGAATTGGTGCATTTTCTTTTTGTCCCAACATAATATTTTTATTGATTATTTGGGAATTTCACATAATGCATCCTGACCACATTCACTTTCCAATCTTCCCAGGTCCACCCCTCCCTGCCTTGTGACCGTCTTCAAAGAAGAAAAAAGGAAATAAAAAAACAAGTCTGATTTGTGTTGCCCATACTCACTAGAACATGGGCAAACTCCCAGTGGCCAGTCCCCTAAAAAATCTGAGTTTTGCCCCACCTCCAACCCTGCCAGAAGCCATCAGCTGTGAAAAGCTACACTTTAGGATCCCTATCATAATTTCAAAAGTTCTCTTCAGTGACTTCCTGTCTGGACTGTTCTTCTGTAGGGGAGGGGTGTGTCACATAAGACATCTATGTTTTCCATTTTCAACTGTGCATCTACAGTCATCAATATCATTGCAATAGAAACTTCCTTGCCCTTTGCAGTCAGCAGCAGCATAAATCATGGACTTCCCTATGGTTTCTGGTAGTAGTACACACCACGGGTGTCAACAGAGCCCTTGACCACAGCGCGGACCATGAGCACCATCGTGGCCCTCGGCAACAGCACAGGCCACAGACAACAACATGGCCTTCAGTGGCAGCGCAGACCACAGACATATATATGACCTCTAGTGGTAACACAGACTGCAGATATATACATGACCTCTAGTGGCAGCGTAGACCACAGATATATACATGGCCGACAGTGGTAGTGTGGACCATGGACGTCCACATAGCCTCAGTGGTAGTGTGGACCATGGACGTCCACGTGGCCTCTGAGGCATTCATTTTCTGACTGCTGAGGTATTCACTCTTGTGGCCTGAACTACTGGAACCTTGGCCTTCCCACAAGGAAACATCCATCAGGAGACATCCGTTGTTGAACTACTTAGTACCACAGCCTGTAAGTCATGCTAATAAATGTCCTTTTAATATGTCAGTTTTGTTCCTCTAGAGAACCCTAGCCAATAAGATATCAATGTATACATTTCTTAAGCAAACAAAAAGAGCACCAGAGAAAGAAACTGAAGGAGACACTAAGTGATGAAAAGACTCCCCATGCTCATGGATATAAAGCATTAATGTTGTGAAATGGACATACTACTATGGACAATCTATAGATTCCGTGCAATCCCCATCAAAAGTCAATGCCATTCTTCACATCAAGAGAATAAACAGTCTTAAAATTCATAGAGAAGCACAAAAGACTCAGAGTAGGCAAATTAGAATGGCCATAATGAACACTGATAGTGCTCTCACCACATATATTTTAGTTTTACTAGAGAGCCATAGTAACAAAAATCAGAATGTTATTGGCATAAAAACAGAAACTATCTCAATGGAATAGAATAGAGGACTCAGATATAAACCCACAGAACTACAGGAACAAATAGAACAGCTATTTGTTACTGTTTTTTAACAAAAATACAAAATATACATTGGAGAAAATACAGCATCTCTAATAAATGGCACTGAGGAAGCAAATATTCATATGTAAAATGTGGTGGTTTGAATAAGTATGCCCCCATAGACTCCTGTGTTTGAATGCTTGGCCTACAGAGAATGGCACTATTAGGAGGTGTGGCCTTGTTGGAGTGGGTGTGGCCTGGTTAGAGGAAGTGTGTCACTGTGTGGGTGGGCTTTAACAGCTCTTATGTTCAAGCTTTGCCCAGTGTAAGACACAGTTCACTTCTTATCACCTATGGATCAAGATTTAGAAATCGCAAGTCCTTTTTCAGCACCATGTCTGCCTCTATGCCACCTGCCAAGATGATAATAGACTAAACCTCAAAACTATAAGCCAATTAAATGTTTTCCTTTATAAGAGTTGCCACAGTCATGGTGTTTCTTCACAACAAGAGAAACCCTAAGACATAGAACAATGAAGCTAGATTCTTATTTTTCATCCTGTACCTCAACCCTAAATGGACCAAGACCTTAATGTAAGATCTGCAACTCTGAAGCTAACAAAGAGAAAAGTAAGAAAAATACTTCAAGATACAGGCATAGACAAAGACCTTCTGAATAGGACTCTAGTTGCCCAGGAAACAATGCTAAAAGTTGGCAAATGGGATCTCACAAAAGTCCTAAACTCCTGTGCAGCAAAGGGAAGGCAGCAATAGAGTGAAGAAGAGACAGCCTACAGGGTGGAAGAAAGTCTTTGCTAGCTGTATATGTGACAGAAGGTTAATATCTAGATGCTGTGAGAACTTTGTCCTGGAAGAGGGACGATTAAGCAACATCCTCACTGCCCTGTCCCTGCCCAGGTCCCGATGACAAATCAAAGTTCAAGTCCACCAAGTTCCCCTGGGGAGCCAATGAGTTGTTGAGCTCCCTGACAGAGTCTCGATGAGGGGTTACTGATGAGTGCATGGATAGATTTAAAGCAACCGTCTTGGAAAGTCTGCTCCTAGCATGGGTGATAGCTTCTCCACGGCTTTGCAGATGGAACCCCCATTCTCTAGCCTTCTGCAGCCTGTATACTCTGTCCTCATCTGGAAACATTGAAGCCTGTGCTATTAGGGCAGAATTATGTCTAACTGGCTTGGAGGAGGATCTCACTCAGGTGAGAGTTCGGGGTCCTCCCAGTCCGCTCCTTCGTGGGGATGTCAACAGTCAACAAGCCCGGCTATGATGCCTTTTGTATAGCAGACCCAGCCTATAAGGTGAAGACAGGAGCAGACTGGCTTGCAGTGGATCTCAACCTGTGGGTCGTTAACCCTTTAGCAAACCTCTATCTTTAAAAATATTTACATTACTATTCGTGACTAGCAAAACTACAGTTATAAAGTAGCAACAAAAATAATTTTATGGTTTGGGGTTACCACAACATGAAGAACTGTGTTACAGGGTTGCAGCATTAGGAAGATGGAGAACCAGTGCCTTAGAAGATAGTCCTGTACAACACTTGGATATACAAAGAAATTTAAAAACTAAGTAACAAATGAATGCAGCCAATAATTGGGCTCATGAAATGAATAGACAGTTCTCAAAACATGAAACATATAAAGCCAACAAGCATATGGCAGGATTTTCAACCTCCCTGGCTATTGGTAACGCATCTCAAGTCCATTTCATCCCAGTCAGAACTGAACTTGCCCCTCACCCCACCCCCATCTGCTCCTCAGAGAGGGTAAGACCTCCCATGGGGAGTCAATGAATTCATCCTGGTGATGTGACATAAAAGTGTCTTAGAAACTGAAAACCAGACCTGCTTTACGGGGTAGCTATACTGCTCTGAATTTCACTCAAAGGTCTCCAGTGTTTACTGCAATGCTGTTCACAACGCTGAGCTATGGAGCCAACCTAGGTTCATCACAGATGAGTGGATAAAATGTATATGTGCGTGTACATATTATATGTGTACATATATATACACACATGCAGGGGCATAGTACTTGGTCTTTAAGAGAAAGAAATCTTGTCATTTATAAAAGTAAGCATGACACTCGAGAATATTATGTCGGATGAAGGAAGCCAGGCAAAGAAAGGTGATACTATGTGCTCTCACCTAGAAAGTAGAAATATTCCTGTAACAACAATTAGAGAGAAAGAGGTCATGGATTTGAAAGAGCAAGTTGTGTACATGGGAGGGTTTGGAGGGAGGAAAGGAAAGGGAGAAATGATATAAGTATAATCTCAACAAATGAAAATATTTTTAAAGACTAAAAGTTTTTTCCATGAAAGATATCTTTGAGGAGGGATCTTAGTTGGTTTGATTTAATTATTCTACTTTTTGCTGCTGTATTATAATGTTTGTAGACAATACTGACATATAGATATAATGTAATTCATAATTACCGCTGAGTAGAACTCTAAAGTGTATATGTGTCACACCTTCTTTATCCATTCGTCTATTGAGGGGCACCTAGATTGTTTCCAGGTTCTGGCTATTACAAATAGTGCTGCTATGAACATAATTGAACAAGTGCTTTTATAGTATGATAGGGCATCTCTTGGGTATATTCCCAAGAGTGGAATTGCTTGATCCTGAGGTAGGTTGACTCTTAGTTTCCTGAGAAACCGCCACACTGATTTCCAAAGTGGCTGCACAAGTTTGCATTCCCACTAACAATGGATGAGTGTTTCCCTCACTCCAAAACCTCTCCAGCATAGGCTATCATTGGTGTTTTTTATTTTAGCCATTCTGACAGGTGTAAGATGGTATCTAAAAGTTGTTGTGATTTGCATTTCCCCGATTAAAACAGAAAATAATGTAAAATTCCAGATAAGCTTTCTCTAAATGGGACATGGACTTGAAAGGGATGGCTGTGTCTTCCCTAGGAAGAAGGGGACAACACTTGGGTGGAGACTGACCCAATGTGTTTGAGGCTTTCCCCGCACACAACAGGGAAACCCAAATCATTCCCTGCTCCTTTCCCTCCCGCTAAAAAGACAGTGACTATCCTGTCTCTTCTAGGTGCCAACCTTCACACAGCCTATTTCCCAGTTATTGTTTGACCTGCTTGTTAACGCCTCTGAAATCAGCATATCTCTGACACTGGACTGGAGAGTCAGGGTTCTCGAAAGTAACAGAGAGAACTGCTAGAATGGATAGATCCATACCTATCTACCTATATGTATGTGTGTATGTATGTATGTATGTATGTGTATATATATGAATATGTATATGTATAAGACCAGCTTATAGGATGTAGTCCAGGTAGTCTAACAATGACTGTCTCCCAATGGAAAGGTTGAGAGTCTGGTGGTTTTTCAGTCCATGAGGCTGATGTGTTAGTAGTCCAAATCAGTCACTGCGTCCTGAAGGACTCATGGAGGTATGCTGGTCTTCAGTCTAAGAGACTCCTGAAGATGCTGGATGTAATATCAGCTGCAGCAACAAGATAGATGGTTTTGCCAGTGAGAGTGAGGGCAAGGCTTCCCTTTTCCATGTCATTTTATGTAGGCTGCCACCAGAAGGTGTGACAGATTTATCTTGGGTTTCCTTGATTTAAAAAATCCATCAAGAAAATTTCTCACAGCATTACCCGGCAGCTGGGGATTTAGTTAATTCCAGGTGTTGTCAAGTTGGCACCCAAGCTTAGCCACCACAATGTATGTGCTCAATGTAATGACAGTTTTTCCACCTGCAAAGCTAGGAATTAAATGGTGGTACCCTGACAACTGTTTCATCATTGAACTATAGACTCTTGAATACTCAGTATCCACATAACCAACACAACACACTCTTGTGACCATAATTCATTTTCAACACACACACACAATCTCTCTCCTCTACTCTTTTAAAATACTTTTCTAAACAGCACTCCTTTTTTACAGATGTGACCAAATATCCACTGTAAACAACTCCAACCTCCCTTGGGTAATTTCTGTTAAAAGGGAAAAAGTTAAGGAGCATGTGGGTGATGGCAGTAACCGAAGTGACAACTATTTTATGGAGGGCTTTCTGTCATGCAGTGTAATAGAGTACAGATGCATCAAGGAAGGCAGGAGAGGCCCCAGAGAGCAGATGCTGAGATTTTGATGGCTGTCAATTGCTGAGCCCACTAGCTGTCACTCGACAGTGCTAGCCAACACATCAGTCATCATCACGGGTACTGTGACCATAGTCTGAATGTGGAAACTGAGACTCAGGAAGGTTAGACAGCTTATGTGCTACTATACAGCACAGACATCAGAACTTAACACAGTTGCATCCAACTGCACAGATCTCCAGAGATCCCCAGGGAAGAGCATCATAGCACCCACAGAACATAAGCCACCAAACACATCAGTTTTCCTAAAAGTTCTTCCCAGTAGGAGCCATTATGTGGGATTCACTTCCCTGACCCACAAGTACTGTTGTGCAAAACGAAGTCATTGGGAATGAGGAGGAGAGCCATGAGATTAATCCATACTTCCATTTTGGCCTAACTCTGCTGGGAATGTCCCCTTTAAGAGTACTACCTGGTAGGCTCAGAGTTTTTGATGAATCCCCCAAATTATCATTGAAATAATATTAAAATAAAATGCCTACATAAAGAAGCTGGAAAAATCCCACACTAGTGAGTTAACAGAACATTTGAAAACTTTAGAACAAAAGAAAGCAAACTCACCCAAGAGAAATAGATGGCAGGAAAATGTCAAATTGAGAGCTGAAATCAACAAAATAGAAACAAAAAAAATACAAAGAATCAATGAGTCAGGGAGTTGATTCTTCAAGAAAATCAACAATAGACAAACCTTCATTCAAACTAACCAAAAGGCAGATAGTGTGTGACAATTCTGTATTCTGTCAATTATGTTTTAAATAAACACTGATTGACCAGTAGCCAGGCAGGAAGTATAGGAAGGACAACCAGACAGGAGGTAGAGGTGGGGCAATGAGAAGAGGTGTATTCTGGGAAGGAGGAAGCCCATTTCTCCCCAGTCCTGCCCAGACACAGAAGAAGGAAAGGACATTTTTCATTTGTCCCGCTGAAAAATGTACCGAGCCATGTGGCTAACACATACTAGAATAATGGGCTAATGTAGGTTATAAAAGTTAACAAGAAGCCTGAGCTAATGGGCCAATCAATTTATAACTAACGCAGACTCTCTGTGTGATTTCTTTGGGAACTTGGCAAGACAGAAACCCCAACAAGCAGGCCTTCATGCTACAGGCAGAGAGAAAATATCCAAATTAACAAAATCAGAAATGAAAAGAAGACATAACAAGAGACATGAAGGAAATACAGAGAATCATCAGGTCATATTTCAAAAACCTGTACTCCAAAAAATTGAAAACTTAAAAAAAAGAACAACTTTCTGGATTAATATCACTTACCAAAATTAAATAAAGACCACATAAGCAAATTAAATAGGCCTATAACTGCTGAAGAAATAGAAACAGTTATCAAAAGTCTCTCAACCAAAAAAGCCCAGGACCAGATGGTTTTAGCTCAGAATTCTACAAAATTTTCAAAGAAGAACTAATACCAATACTCCTCAAATTGTTCCACACAATAGAAACAGAAGGAACATTACCAAACCCTTTTTATGAGGCTACAATTACCCTGATACCCAAACCACAGAAAGACATTACTAAGAAAGAGAATTACAGACTAATCTCACTCATGAAAAATGATGTAAAAATACTAAATAAAATACTGGCAAATTGAACTCAAGAACACATCAGAACCATCAACCACCATGATCAAGTTGGCTTCATTTCAGAGATTCAGGGATGGTTCAACATACAAAAATCTGTCAACATAGTCCACCACATAAAAAACTGAAAAAAAACCCCACATGATCATCTCAATAGATGCTGAAAAAGTTTTCAACAAAATACAACATCCCTTCATGATAAAGGTCTTGGAGAGAGCAGAGATACAAGAAACATACCTGAACATAATAAAGGCAATATACAGAAAACCAATAGCCAACATCAAACTAAATGGAGAGAAGCAGGGATTCCATTGAAATCAGGAACAAGACAAAGTTGTTCACTCTCTCCATATCTATTCAGTACTGTTATTGAGGTCCTAGCTAGAGCAATGAGACACCAAAAGGAGATCAAGGGAATACAAGTTAGAAAAGAAGAAGTCAAACTCTCACTGTTTGCTGATGATATGATTGTTTACATAAGTGACCCCAAAAATTCTACCAAGGAACTTCTACAACTCATAAACACTTTCAGTAATGCAGCAGGATATAAGATTAACTCAAAAAACAAACAAACAAACAAAAAAACCAATAGTCCTCCTCTACACAGATGATAAATAGGCTAAGAAGGAAATCAGAGAAACATCACCCTTCACAATAGCCACAAATATCTCGGAGTAACTCTAACCAAAAAGTGGAAGACTTGTATGACAAGAACTTTAAATCTTTGAAGAAAGAAATTGAAGAAGACACCAGAAAGTGGAAAGATCTCCCATGCACTTGGTAGGTAGAATTAGCATAGTAAAAATGGCAATCTTACCAAAAGCAATCTACAGAGTCAATGCAATGCCCATCAAAATCCCAGCAAAATTTCTCACAGACCCCAAAAGAATGGTACTCAACTTCATATATAAAAGCAAAAATCCCAGGATAGCCAAAACAATCCTGTACAATAAAAGAACTTCTGGAGGCATCACAATCCCTGACTTCAAACTCTACTACAAAGCTACAATACTGAAAATAGCTTGGTATTGGGAAAAAAAACCAGGAGTACCAATGGAACCAAATTGAAGACCTAGATATAAACCCACACACTTTTGAACACCTTATTTTTGACAAAGAAGCTCAAAGACCTCAACATAAAGCCAGCCTCACTGAACCTCATAGAAGAGAAAGTGGAAAGTACACTTGAATGCATTGGCACAGGAGACAACTTCCTAACTATAACCCCAGTAGCACAGGACACTGAGAGCAACAATTAATAAGTGGGACCTCCTGTAACTGAAAAGCTTCTGTAAAGCAAAGGACACGGTCAACAAGACAAAACGACAGCCTACAGAATGGGAAAAGATCTTCATCAACCCCACATCAGACAGAGATCTGATCTCTGAAATATACAAAGAATTCAAGAAACTTAACATCAAAAGAACAAATGATCCAATAAAAAAAAATGGAGTAGAGACCTAAACAGAGAACTCTCAACAGAGGAATATAAAATGGCTGAAAGACACTAAGGCTTAAAAACATCTTAGTCATCAGAGAAATGCAAATCAAAACAACTCTGAGATTTCATCTTACATCTGTAAGAATGGCCAAGATCAAATAAAACTGATGACAACTTATGCTGGAGAGGTTGTGGGGTAAAGGGAACACTCCGGCATTGCTGATGGGAGTGCAAGCTGGTACAGCCGCTTTGGAAATCAGTATGGTGATTTCTCAGAAAATTAGGAAACAACCTTCCTCAAGATCCAGCAATACCACTTTTGGGTATATATCCAAAGGATGTTCAATCATACCATAAGGACATGTGCTCAACTATGTTCATAGGAGTATTTGTCATAGCCAGAACCTGGAAACAACCTAAATGCCCCTCGACTGAAGAATGGATAAGGAAAATGTGGTACATTTACACAATAGAGTACTATACAGCAGAAAAAATGATGACATCTTGAAATTTGCAGGGAAATGGACGGAGCTAGAAAATATAATTTTGAGTGAGGTAACCCAGACCCAGAAAGACAATTATCATATGTACTCACTCATAAGTGGTTTTTAAACATAAAACAAAGAAAACCAGCCTACAAACTACAATCCCAGAGAACCTAGACAACAATGAGGACTCTAAGAGAGACACACATGGACCAAATCTATATGGGAAGTAGAAAAAGACAAGATCTCCTGAGTAAATTGGGAGCGTGAGCACCTTGGGAGAGGTTTGAAGGGAAGGGGAGAAGAGGGGAGCAGAGAAAAATGTATAGCCCAATAAAAATCAACAATAAAAAAGAGAAAAAAGTCAGATCTATACAACAGAGTTTGACCTCAAAATTAAATAAAAACAAACAAATAAAAAAACTAAAAATCATATTAAAATAGTGCAGTCTAGAATGACATGACATCCTTCTGCCCTGCTTACCTGGAAGCTCTCGAGATGTCTTGCAAGGAAAGGGACCCCTTTCCAATATAGAAAAATCATCCCTTCTTTCAGTGTGGGCCTTAGGGCCAATCCCAGCCTGAAGCTATAGAGGATGCACCCCCGTTTGTCAGTTTTCTGCTATTGTAACAGAATACCACAGACTAGGTAGTTTGTTTTCAAAAGTAATTTATTGCTTACAGATGTAAAGGCCGAGAAGTCCAATAACTAGGTGCTGGCTTCTGTTAAGAACCCCTCGCCCCACCAGGCAAAACACATTAGGTGAGGGAACATTTGTGTAAGACCTTTACAGCAAGCCCCAAGTGGAGTATTCCTTTACACTCTGTGAATATATATAACACTGCGGCTATGCTACTAAAGGAGCTAACTGGCCTATAGCTAGGCAGGATAAGGGTAGGCAGGAGACTCAGACTAGGAGGACGCTGGGAAGAAGACAGACAGGAGTCTCAGCACCATGATCCAGACACAGAAGAAGCAACATGGGAAATTCATAGAAGATGTAAACAGGACTTGGGGCAGCACATAGATTAACAGACTGGGTTAACTTAAGTTGTAAGAGCTTCATGGAGGCAAGCCTAAGCTATCGGCTGAGCACTTATAATTAATATTAAGCCTCTGTGTGGTTATTTGGGAACTGGCTGGTGGGACAGAAAAGTCTGCCTACATCCCAGTGCACAGGAAGTGCATTGGCCCAGACATGATGGTGAAGCCTTCAGGACTGATCTTTTCTCAAAGGTCCCACTTCTTCAAGTTGACACAAATAGCAATTCATTCTTAGGAATTCTGGAGGGAACATTCAGAACATAACACGGCCCGAGTTCCCTACAACTCCAGGTTGGAGTTGTTTGCTTGCTTAGACATGTCTCAATCCTGCTGGATGCCACTGGATCACAATGACTAGTTTCTCCTGGGGGGGGGACAAAGGTGAGCAGAAGGGTCCCTCCAGGACACGTCAATATGGCCTCCTAGTTTCAGTCAGGTCTGTCAAGGAAGAAGAGATTAGTGAATTTCCTTCGATGGTGTTGCTGAAGCTAGCTTGGCAGTTGGGCTTTCCAGTAGATATCTAGCTTTTCCTTGGCCCTGCTGGCACTGAACTAAATGCCACACACAGCACTTGGAATGATGCCACTGTAGGCCAGAAGCCTCACAGCCTGGTCTGAGGCAGACATAATTTATTTCCCTCATAAACAAACCAGGATGGCCAGCAGCTTGGAACCCCACATCTGGGTCACCCACAGACAGTTTAGTGACATCCAGAGACCTAAAACAGTGTTCCTTCTGCAGAGGAGTCCCTGAGTGTAGCTAGGACAGATGAGCAAGGCCACCATCCCATCTTCACCGATTCCAGTGTGCTCTGTGTGCCTCAGTTTCCTTCGAGAGTTAAACGAAACAGAGAGTAAAAGTGAACGCGTTCATTGTCAACTCCCCTGCACCGTCCAGCAGTTTTCCGTGATCAGTTCCTCGGTTGTCAGGACCAGATGGGGAAACAATGGCCACCTTGTCAAGACAGAGGCAGAGCTAAACGTGGTCCTCAGGCCTCACCGCTTCCAAGAGAGCCCCTGGAGGCCACATCCCCATGGTTTTTCTTTCAGATCCCAACAGCTCTGAGCTTTGGTGAAGAAGGTTTGCTTCAGTCTTTGTTCCTCTGCATCAGTGGCTCCCACCTTTCCCAATGCTGGGACCCTTTAATACAGTTCCTCGTGCTGTGGGGACCCCAACCGTAAATTATTCCATTGCTACTTTGTAACTGTAATTTTGCTACTGTTATGAATCACAACGTAAATATCCAATATGCGACTCCTGTGTGGGTCGCTCCCTATAGGTGAGAATCACTGCTCTATAGGAAGGAAACAATGTTAAAATGCCATCTGGAAATGACCACGTTGGTTAGGGGAGAACACAGAGACAAACGGATCCTCTGTCCTCCATGTCCCCATTCACTTCTCTGTGAGGAGTATGTATGTGCCCGTGTGCACACATGTGCATAGGCCAAAACAAACAAAGCTGTGTCACAGCATGTGAGAGCTAGGGTAAGGAATTTTCAAGTGTGCCCTGTTGGTGCCCACTTTGTCAACTGGCCAACTTGGGCCATCCATTAACTTTGTTATTGAGTCTTTGCCCTGAGGGGAGAGGAAGAAGGGGGAAGGGAGACAGAGAAGAAGGTAGGCAGGGAGAAAGAAAAGAACAAAATCCCTCACTCAAACTCTCTGGCCTCTTGAGGAGCCTCTAAGGCTTCCCCTCATTTCAACTGAAGCCCACATCAGAAGTAGGAAAAGGTGAATCAGATACAGTGCCACCGTGCTGTGCCCCACCCTTAGTTCCTGGAAGGGACACAGCATTTCCCAGTCTCTGCAAACGGGCCAGATGGTTTCCCCATTAGGGCCTTCCTGGGGCAGAAATGAGCCTTGGCTGTTTAATGCTCAACTCTACTAGTAATCGCTCTGGAAGCCTGGGACTGTCTGATTTCAATTGCCTTTAGAGACAGAACTCTCAGCATAAGTGCTGTTGTACAATGACTCAGCTAGGAAGCACTCTGGCCAAGAATGCTTCATCCAACCAGCCTTGTTCCACTAACCTCTTGTACACAGGAAACACTGAAGAGAAAGGGACAAGCTCAATACACTAGGAATAAACACAAGCCCAGCATGGAGAACATTTTCCAAGACAACCTTTCTGCTTAGACTCTTCAATAGATCCCAAAGTTGTTTTGTTGTTGTTGTTGTTTTGGTGGGGTTTTTTTTTTTGTAAGAGGTTCTGTTTAAGGATACAAGAGATCAAAGGGGCACAATATGCACATTGAAACTAGAACATGATTTGATTATTAATAACACAAAACCAGTAGTAACACCATCAAAACAAAAAAGAAAGAGCTTTAATCTAGCTGGAGAAATTTGAATATGGGCCATAGATTATATAATAAAGTTACCACTATTTTCTTAGGATTGATATTGGAGCTGTAGCTGGATTGAAGGATGTCTTTGTTCTTTGATCAGAATGAAGTATTGTGGTATCTAGGACTTTAAAATAACACATGAAGGTTGGGGAGGTAGTAGAGTGGTAGAGCGCCTGCCTGGAAAACAGAAGGCCTGGGTTGGATCCCCAAGACCCCAGAACTGTTAAACAGACAGAGTCAATCAGAAAAGGCAATGCTTGTGTACATGTGGAGATGAAGCAATGACGTGAAAATCGTACATTATTGGAACTGCAAGGAGATATTCACTGTGCATGGATTTCATATGTAAAAGTAGGGGAAAGAAAAACAAAGAGAATAAAATAAACAGACTTGGAGCTTAAAGTCGGCTTTCAGAATTTGGGATAAGTTCATTCCAGTTTGTGGCCATTCACTTCATTACTTTGTTGTCTGATGAAACACAGCAGAGAAAATGGCGCCAGCATGTACCTGAGCATGAGAAGAGAGAACAAGAGGGTGACAGGGAAGAATTCACAGTGTGGCTGACCTCTTGGGAGCCGGCGAGGAGTACAAGCGCCAGCTGGAGACACTCTCTGTATTCCAACTTGGGGGCTGTGTGGAAGCTTCAAGTATGTAATGCACTATTAATAAATGAAAAAGTAAGGTGGAAGAGGGCCACATGTGCACCAATAAGGTGACTAACAAGTAAAAGAAGATACTGCCTATTCCCTACGCTTGGTTGAGATGACGATGTGACAGGGTTCCTGTGTCAATCGTCACCCCGTGAGTGTTTCCAGGTCTCTGTCTATCCATTCCACGCACACTTCCTGAGGGCCTGCTATTGTTAAGGCATATAAAATAGAGAGATAGAGGAACAGATCTACACAGGGAAGTAGATGGTAGATTCAAACAGGAACAGAACAGGCAATTGAGTTGCTTAGTTTTCTGCCAACTTGACATGTTAGTCATTTGGGAAGGGGGATTTCTATTGAGAAAAATGCCTCTATAAGATTTGCCTAGGGGACTCTGGGGTGTGTTCTCTTGATTAACAATTGATATGGGAAGGTCCAGCTCACTGACAGCATTGACCCTGGAAAGGTCATCCTGAATGGTATAAGAAAGCCAACTGAGAAAGTGATGAGGAGCAAGCCAGTAAGCAGCATTCCTTCATGGTTTCTGCTTCAGTCTTTGACTGGAGTTTACTCCTGGACTTCCCTCAGTGACAGAGTGTAACCTGTCACTTCCCCAGATTGCTTTTAGTCGTGGTATTTTATCACAGCAATAGAAACCTAACTAAGACGGCAATGTAAATAAGTAGTTAGGTCACCGGACAACAGATACAGATAGAAAAAAACAGATTGTAGATAGTGATGCCTGACAGAGGGTAGCTGTCGATAGATGAAAGGTGACAGATAAGAAAATGATAGACAGGTAGCAGAGAGACGACAGGCAGACTCATTTACCTTTATACAGATATGCATGAATACAGAAGGACAGTTGATAACTTTAGATACACATGTAAGATACATACATGTCATTGTCTTATTTGGGGTTTCTATTTCTGTGATAAAGCCCCATGACCAAAATCAACTCGAGGAGTAAAAGGTATTTCAGATTTACAGCTCGGTATCATCGTCCATCATCGACGGAAGTCAGGACAGGAACTCAAGGCAGGAACCTGGAGGCAGGAACCAAAGCAGAGGCCATGGAGGAGAGCGCCATGATTTGGCTCCTCATAGCTTACTCGGTCTGCCTTCTTATAGCACCCCAGGCAACCAGCCCAGGTAGCCCTATAGTGAACTGACCCCTCCCACAGCAATCATCAGTCAGGAAACACCCACACATGTGTGCCTACAGGCATTCACATGGATGTAGTTTCTCAATTAAGATTCCTTCTTCTCAAATGGCCCCAGCTTGTGTCACGTTGACATAAAACTATCCAGCAAATTGACCCCTTGGAAACTTGACATCACAGTTAAACCGTAGCCTCTTCTTTCTTGTTATCCCTAAGATGCCCTATCAACCTCAATATTGAAATATAAAATAAATTCTGTACTTTAAAAGTCCCAGTCTTTAAAAATTCAAATACTTTGAATGCCCAGGCTCTTTAAACACGTTCCAAATATCTCAAATACCCTAAAGTCTCTTTAAAACATCCAAAATTTCTCTAAAATTACAAAGTCTCTTAATTGTGGATTTCTGTGAAATTAAAAATAAGTTAAATGCTTTCCTACTCCAAGAGGGAAGAACCCCAGCATGGTGACAGTCACAACAAAACAAAACCAACCAAAGTCCAACCGTGTGCAGCTCAGGGTCAGACTTCTGGGACCCACGGTGGTCTAAGCTCCACAGCGTTTGCCATGCAGTGCATGTCATAGGCTCAGGCCAGCTCCACCGCAGCTGCTGCGGTTCCTGTACCTGTTCTGTGGTTGTCTGTGGTCTGCCGCGACCGCTCTGCACCTTCGCCAATAGCCTTTCTAGGGCTCTCCTGAGGGACTCTAGCCCTGTCACATGGTGGCAAGCTTCAATGTCTCCCCGGGAGCCATCAATCCTGGGACTTAACTTTAGTTGAGGGTGCACATCCACCGGCATGCTCCTGGGGTCTCTCACAGGGCCAAACACCAGTTGCTCTCCATGAGCTCGCCATGCCTTCGAAACCAGGATCTGGATGACTGTCACACAGTACCAAGTTCAGCTGTAGCATGAGGGGCAGCCCGGGCCCTCTCTAGACCACAGTTCTGTGTTCTGACTCTGAGGAAACACTTGCCACAATTTTTCAGCTCACTGATGCTGGTCCTTTCTTACTGTCCACTAATTTCTTGACTCCAGATGATCAGCGTTGCTTTCCTCAGGAAGGCAAATGTTTTGCTGCAGTGGTTCTGGTCCCCTCTTAAACACAACTGATGCTTCTGCCCCGCTTCTGACCAGAACCACAAAATCTAAGAGCAAAATACGGGATGTCTCTAATAGAGTATTTAAGCAGCTCTCAAACTTCCCTCTGAAATGTTCCAAGCCAGGCCCTGATCACCTCAACTGCTCCAGCTTTATCTTCTTAGCTTCACAGCAGCTCACAAAGCTCTGGGCACTAAGTATTTTTTTTCCAGCTCAAATGCCCCCCCCCAAAAAACCTCACATGGTTAGGTCTGTCACATCAGTACCCCCACAAACCTGGTTCCAATTTCTGTCTTTGGGTTTCTCTTTCTGTGATAAAACACCATGACTGAGAACAACTCTGGGAGGAAAAGACTTATTTCAAGTTTCTAGTTCCACATCACAGTCCATCATCAAAGGAAGTTTGGGTGGGAACTCAAAGCAGGAGCCCACGAGCAGGAACGGAAGCAGAGACCACGGAGGAGTGCTGCTTACGGGATTGCTCCTATGGCTTGCTCAGCCTGCTCTCATGTAGCACACCGGACCACCTGTGCATGGGTGGCATCACCTAGAGTGATCTGGGCCCTCCCACATCAATCACTAATTAAAAAATACCCTAAAAATGTGCCTATAGGAATCTAATGATAGTATTTTCTCAATTACGATTTCTTCTTTTCCGATGACCCTTGTGTCAATTTGACATAGAACTAGCTAGCATAGTCATATATACAGAAGGCATGCTACCCTCCAGGTACATATATACACACACAAACACACACAAACACATTGAGCAAATATTGTGGGAAAATAACACAAAAATCTTGAAAGCAGAGAGTCCAACTTGAGGACAAGCTCTCTGGGAAGGTGCCTTTAGAGCTGAGCTTGAACAACCAAGCAAGGGTGAATTATTATGCATGGAAGCAGCACTCTGACAGAGGAAAGAGAGTGCAGAGGAGATGGGGCAGGAGTGCACTGTGCCCGTGGGAACTCATGAGCTCAGAGCACTCTAGTAACATGCTATGGGTCGGAGAGAGTTTTGATACCAAAGTAAACAAAAAGGTGAGTCAAAAGCAACCGGTGGGTTCTGAGTGAAGGGGTGGCATATAATACCTGCTTTTAAATGTCAAATCTGAGTGGCTATTTTGAGAAGTGGACTAGAAACTGATCATTCCCAGGAAGGGCAGGCAGTACTCCAGACACTGAGCAGCTTGCAAGGAAAGGATTGGACTAGACAGAACTGCTGGACAGGACTGATGATGGACAGGACTGATGGTGGACAGAACTGATGGTGGACAGAACTGATGGTGGACAGAACTGATGGACAGGACTGATGGACAGGACTGATGGACAGGACTGATGGACAGGACTGATGGTAGACAGAACTGATGATGGACAGGACTGATAGACAGAACTGATGGTGGTGGACAGGACTGATGGTGGACAGGACTGATGGTGGACAGAACTGGAACACTGGAAGGCTCAGGACATGACTGACTTCCTTGTGGACAGAGTCAATACTGTAACAAAATATAGGTATAGATATACCTGTATAATGATAATAAGAATAAATTAAGCCTCCACTGAGTTGTCTAAAGAAGTCCAGGTTGTGTGGGAAGTTTAAAGAAACACAACCAAGGCTACTAGTGAGGAATTCCATTTCTTCTACAGCTGCTTTTATCCATGGAAAACATCTATTCATCCATCTCTCCATCCATCCATTCCACCTATGAATACATCTGTCTACTTAGCAATGTCTAGCCAATAAACAGCATTATTATTATAGCTTTAAAATATTTTAATTTTTAATTTATTCTTTGGGGGCATTTACATCATGCATCTCAATCTCATTTATTTCCCCATCCCTTCATATATATCCCCTGCCCTTGAAACTTTTCCCTGAAATAAAATAAAATTTAAGAGAAAAGAAGAAAAAAAGAAAAAGATTATCATAGAATTGCAGTGTGTTGCAGAGAGTCACACTTACACCCTTTAGTCCATATATCTTTACTTGTAAGTGTTCACTGCAGAAAGTCATTGGTCTGGTTGTGGCTTCTGTTACACTATCGATATTGGGCCCTCACTAGGACCCTCTCGGATATCTTGCTGCTGTACTGGAGATCCTGCAGCTTTGGATTTGCAGAACCAGCCCCTTTGTGCAATCCAGGGCAGGCTTCTGGCTTTCAAAATTTTTTAAAAATTTATGTGTATAAGGGTTTTTTTATGCATGAATATATGATGTCTGCCGGGGTCAGAAGAAGATATTGAATCCCTTGGAATTAGAGTTACAGATGCCTGTGAGCTGCCATATAGGTGCTGGGAATTGAACCTCTCTACAAGAATGCATGTGCACTTTAAGGCTGTGACATCTCTAGCCCATTAGAAAACATTTTTGTTTGCTTTTAAAAATTCTTTTATTGTCATGCTTTTGTTTTTACTTTGGTGAGGCCGAAGCTGGCTTTGTTGCTGAGGCTGCCTCTGAACCTGCAATTGTCCTGCTTTAGACTCAGTGTCCTGGGATTCTAAGTGTGCACTGCACTGACATAGCTGACTGCAGAAGCAACTGCTTTTGAGCTGCTGGTGTGAGAAAGGGCTGTCTTAATGAGGCTACATCAGTGAGGAGAACAGGCCATGCCCCAGGCCCTTGCAGTTTCTATTTTAATATGGATGCGTGAACAAATGCATAGCAAGCAAATATCATCCCGAGACCATAAAAGCCTTTGATTATTAAGAAGTGGGTTGGAAATTTTAGATTTCAGAAAGACATTAACAAGAAAAGGATAATACGTGGAACTCATTTTGGCTCTATCTGCAGTCTAGGGAAGTTTTCAGTTTCTGGAAGGTACTTTATAGATAGATGGTGGATAGGTAAGTAGATGGATGGATGGATGGATGGATGGATGGATGGATGGATGGATGGATAGACTGATAGATGATAGATAGTTAGATGATAGACGAGGTAGATAGACCAGAGAGAGAGCGGAGTCTATCTAGAATAGAAATGTGAATGTCGACAGCTATTAGTCACAGGAAGAACTAGATACTTCTGCACATAGTAATTGAGAGGTTTCTGTGGGTGGAGACAAACAGGCTGCAGAGCGGGGGAGAGGGAGGGGAAGAGAGGGGCAGAGAGAGTGCATTTCTGTAAAGTTAACTGCACAGAGAGAAGCAGGAAGAAGCCACACATTTGGAACACTGAGAGGTATGGTGTGAGGGGCTTCACTGTTCCTTTAATGGGTATGCTCACTAATTACACATAAGGGCATGCACTCATTTGGAAATAAAATAGATTTCTCTAAAGATGAGTACAATGATAATACACATCTGGAAGGGTGGCCTGGGAGTGGAGCAGGAGTGCTGGGCATGGAAGCTGCCCAAGACAAAGTTACTTTGCAGTTGATGACGCCTTAGGTGTCCAGGGATGGCCTGCTCATTACACACATTCTATCCCCGAGGCTCCCAGACGCTCTTGAAGTTCTGCATCCAAGAAAATAGCCGTGTCTCATACAGCACTCATTCTAATGCATCTGTGGCCATTTAAGAAAGACAAGGCAGAAGGCAGAAGAGAAATCAGAGAACTGTGCGTTTCTAATCCCAGCATCCTGTAGGCACCACAAAAAGAATTTGCTAGCATCTTGTGGCTGCTCAATAATCCAAGTTAGTACCATGGAAGGAGACAAGCGATGCTGACTCCGTGAGTGTAACCCTAGTGAATCCTGTGACCACGTCACAGCGAAAATGATGGGTCAGCAGGATGTGGCTGGTCTTTGGGGTTCTCACGCTGAACACACCAGCTGCATGGGGGGGGCTACTAGAGACCCGGGAACGGGACACTTCGCTGTATCCAGAGAAGAACAGGAAGCTGTGTAGTCCTGCTGGGTGTCGAGAGATTACAGCTAACAGGCACAGCCTCCGTGTTTCAAAAAAGCTAGATCTTTGAAAGATGTCATCATAAATACCGAGTGTTTGAGGAGATAAATATGCTAACCCTGGTCTGGACTGATAATGTATTTAAGTATGTATGCATGTATGTATATATATAAACACAGAACTTCCAGAATATAATTCATGTCAACTTATAAAAATTTTAAGTCAACAGACATCAAAAAAACAAAACAAAACTGGAGACAAGGACAAACTGAATGGATTTCTTTTTGCAGGTAGAAAAATAACAAGGCACGGCCTCCCTAAATGTTCCCAGGCAGCGTTCATCTGAGAATCCCTTCTAGGGACAGTCAAGCACAAAAGCCAGTGGGTGGGATGCTGGCAGGAGTGTCCTAGGTAAGGACTCTGACCCCAGAGGCTGAGCGGGCAAGTCGGGTGACTTGAACTCCTGAAAGGCCCTGTAATTTTCAGGTGGCTAAACGGGGAGAGAATCAGTACGCGAATCACCTTTCAAGTATTTAATTTAATTAGACAAGGCAAATGAGGCTCCTTGGAAATCCAGACGGCATTAACTCCTGTCACAAAGCAGCCCAAGGTAATTGCCGAAAGTGAAAAAGTGGGTTCTGCGGCCTAAGCGTATTTATCACAGTTGCTGCACTTTCACAAACGAGGCTTTCTGGGGCTAAAGCCTCCGCCAGAGCCACGGGGCCCTGGAGCACGGATTCCAGGGCTTGCACAGACCCCCTCTAATAAGCCATTGTGATAGGGTGAGCACATGAGTGGGGGGATGCTAACAGACGCAGCTGACCAGATGCTCAATGCCTGCACTCAGGTCCCAGGTGCCTGTCCGCTGCCCTTCTGGCTTCTCTGGAATGTTAGAGTTATGCAGCGCAAGGTTGGTCACGGAGTCCTTAATGTCTCCCGCCACCACCAAAGCTGGATGTTAGCCCCAGGAACGAGAACCACCATGCCGGGGACCCTTTCAGAAAGTGGGGCGGCTCTGTGAGTGCTGTGGTAGTCCTTTAGCTGGAACCCTCCTGGAACTGGCCCCTTCGAGTTGTCTTCTGTGTTGGTAGGGCCTGACTCTCCGAAGGCTAGTTCCGGATCACACTCTTCGCTCAGAACGAGCTGCCGCACAGGGGCTACAACTGTGTTGAAGGAGATAGGAATCTCGCCAGGTAATTCAGCAGCCTAACAAATAAATCAGAGTCGAGGAAGTATCTAGTAAGGCCCAGATAGTTGCAACATGCTGAACTCTCTGCCCGGACTGAAAACTGAAGGGAAAATAGACCCTGTCCACACAACATGTACAATCAAGTGGGTCAGATGACCGTGCTGCTGAGCGCACAGAGTGCCCCCAGGGCACATGTGTTCAGTGCTTGCTTTCCAAATGATGGAAATGTTGGGAGTTTCTAGAAGCAAAAGTGGGTGGGATCTAGTTGGAGGAAGTAGGCCACTGAGAGTGTGTCCTTGCGTCTGTATCTCCAGAGACTCCAGAGACTCCAGTCTCTGCTTCCTGTCTACCATGAGGTCAACAGCGCCTATGCCACACCCTCTGCACCACAATGGACAAGACCTCTGAAACCATGAGCAGATACACAATTCCTCTTTTCATGTTGTTTGCTCTGGCATCTCAGCACAGCCACAGGTTTTCATTGGGAGGTGCTCTGGTTCCTTTTCGTCAACTTGATACAAACTAGGGCCACCTGGGAATCGGGACTCTCAATTGGGGAATTTGCTTCCATCAGATTGGCCCATCGGCATGTTTGTGGGTCATCTCCTCGATTGATGATTGATGTGGGAGGGCCCAGTCCACTGTGAATAGTGCCCGCTTGGTCCCTGAATTGCATAGGACCTGAACTGCATTGGTCCTGAATTGCATAGGAAAGCAGACTTGAACAAGCTGTGGAGAAGAAGCCACTAAGCATCATTCCTGCCTGGTTTCTGCTTCTTCAAGGCTCCTGCCTTGACTTCCTTCAAGGAGGAACTGTACAGTGTACACTGAAATAAAACCCTCTCCTCCCAAGTTGCTTTCAGTTGTGGTGTCAATCACTGTATCAGAAAGCAAGCTAGAATAGGGAGTAAAGTGGAGGCTCACGAAATAGTACAGACAGCCATGGCTTTTATTTCCGGTCCCAAACAGATACATACACTCAATACTGCAACAGTCAATACTGCAACAGGCCCGACACTGTCTGTGATCCTCAGCTAGAAGGTTGGGGATTGTATTTCCCTTTAGGAAAATGTCCCACTGTGTGTGTGTGTTAGGAGACTATTGAAATCCTAAAGATTCAAAGACTCTAAATATTTACTCTTGTTTAGTGTACGATGTCTGGCCTTCTTCTAGCAATCATTTTTGCCAATGGCACCTGCTCTCTGGGAAGGGCTGGTAGGCCAGAAGCCACCCACCCTAAGATAAACCTGGTCAGGCTTCAGAACACAGAGTAGGGTGGGTCTAGGCCCCGAGCTGTATGTGGTGAATTCTGAAGAGAGACTTTGGGCATCTTCTGTCATTCGAAATTTTCACGTTTCCAAGTGAGAATGTTCAACTCACCAGCGTGCACACGTTAAACACATGGTTAAAAAAGACAAAATAGTAGTTCCATCTGAGCAAGGAAAGGGTCTTCATTTCAGCAGGCAGATTTCCTGCAGAGGTTCTCCTGTGGGGGTTCTCGAGAGGGGCTTCCTCAACAACCAGGGACGGCAGTTCAGGCTACACGCACCACACAGCTGCTCTGGGTTGTAAAGCAGGAAATGCCAATTCAGTCCCCCACGAAGTCCAGGCTGCCTCCAGGGGCTGGGCCAGGATGTCAGGTGCTGTGGTTCCCTCCAACTACACTGGCTTTAGCCAGGTGAATGTGGCAAGGTGTTTCCCAGCTGCCACCAGCCTTGGGAACAACATCGACAATATCTCCCTCCTAGGGACATGCCGTTGGCAGCCTGCCTCCCGGGCAGAGCCAAGGCCCATGCTGGCTGAGGTGCTGAGAGTCTCCTCCCCTCAAGCATGCTGAGGCTGTCATTATTAATGCTTGGCACACATATTTATTTACAAGTAACTAAACTAGGCTAAAGAACAACAGTCGCAGGAGAGGAGAGCCACATGCTACCGGTTTTGTCTGTGCCCAACTAATTAAGTAGTTGCAAGAAATAATTGGAGACATACAGGTCTAGACGTGGAGTCAAATTGTAATGTGGCAGCAGCGATCTGTAGTCTTTGTTAGCACAACACACAGAACTATTCTAGCCCGGTGCGCAAAATAAGGAGGCTCACTTAACATGTGGGCTCTGGGAATCCCTGGAATGCCTATTGCCTACCCCTCAGGGGCAAGTATGGCAATAGATGGTTTCTCTAAGCTTCTTAGAGGTCACCAGACTTGACGTCTTGCCTTTCCTTTTCGCTATGTAAGAGTCCAAATTCCCTAATGCACTGATTCTCAGTACAGCCCCTGGGCCACTGGTACCTGTCTCAGCCTGAGAACTCAACTGAACTGTGTCCTGGCCAGAGCCCAGGGCTAGAACACTTGCCTAGCAAGCGCGAGGTACCAGGTTTGGTCCCTAGCACTGACAAAACAAAACACAACCTAAATCAACAAAGACAGATTAATTGGGCTTTGCCCCAGGCCTGCTACAAGACAAGAGGTAGCCACGAGCCAGGGAATTCTGCAGCTCGCTCACCCACATTCCTGCCGACAATGCCATGCAGTTCCTCTTGGAACTGGAAAGTGTAAGTTCCTTGGCTGGCCATGCACTGCTCTTCCTACCCTACTTAGCCAACCCCGACTGTCCCTTGTCCATCAGTTGGGTCGCTCTAAATGCTGTTGCTATTCTGCCCTTCAGCATAGCCACTCACAAACGACGTACTGAAGAAGCAATCAAGCCCCAGCTGGAGCCTTTCAACACCCCCCCTCCCCCAGAATCTGGTGAACTTGGTCCAGAGACACCACAATCTCCCATTCACTGTAGAAGCACAACAGGGACCCCTCTGAGGGTCCTTATTCTACCATTTCCAGGGCACATACACTGATTTGAGTAAATTGTGAGCCTAGGAATCCCACAAAGACAGGCTTCTGCTAAGCAGGCATTTTATTACTTCCCGTTAAAACAGAAGGTGATTAAAGCACTTTTTAATTTAAAACAATTATTAAATGGAGCAGGAAGCAATGGTATCAGTTAATCTTAGGGTAGAGCTCTTTTTTTTTTAAACACCCTAATAGCTTCCTAAACATCAAGCGTTTCCATGAAGCTAACCAAAGTTACTTAATTATAGGCCCTGCGAGGGTTTCTATGAATTCTCAAAGGAATCACGAGGACCCTCGTATAATATAGGGTTTAGATGTTCCACACTGGAGCCTATATACCAGCCCTTTTATCTTAACGCACAAAGGTGTCCAGAGGAGGATGCAATGAGGAATTAATCACCCAGGGGAGCCAGCCTGGCTCAGGGATGAAGCAACCAGCGGAATGTGTGAACTCAGTGTCAACATTCCCACCCTGCCTGATGGACCACTGTAGCTCCATGCTAGTTACACTACCAGCCGTCTGCCAGAGGTTCTGGTGAGCCCCTCAAAAGACAGCATCAGCTGCTCTCCCAAAACACTTTGCTGTGTTGTAGGTTCTCCTAGGAGGTTGAAAACCCTCTGCAGAGGAGGACTGTCACACAGGACTGCCAGGAGGCAGGACAAAGAAGAGCCAGGGTACAGTAGACAGATGTCGCTATTGGACAGCAGAATCTGGCTGGGGGCATCACCAGACGCTTGGTAGAGTATGTGGACAAGCCCCCCAGTCTCTTCTGGTCTCGGGGTTACCTCCTCCTTACCAGAGTGCAGAGCGAGATTCCAAGGGTTCTGTGAGCTTATTTGCTCTTTCAGTATCCTAAGAGCTTTGTGTTTAAGATAGGACTCGTGGGGCAAATTAACTGGGGAGACGAGAAGAAAGAAGAAAGCTGGCCAAGTGCTAATAGTTCAAGTCTGAAATGGTTCCTGTCTATCCCTAGCATGGTGTGCTCTTGGGAGGTAGGGTGTGTATAGGGGGTAGAGCCTAGTGGGAGGTCCTCTTGCCACTGGGAATGCCTCCCCAAAGGGAATTGAAAGACCCTGGCTTCCCTCTCTCTATTCTGATTCCCATGCATCTGCATCGGTGATTTTGCTCTCACCACGATGAACTTCGGCACAGGCCCACGACAACAGGATCAACCAGTCAGAGACTGAGACCTCTATACCCTGAGCCCACAGAATCTATTTTATCTACAAGTTGATCATCACAGGCAAAGCTAACGAACAGGAAGCGAGAAGCAAGCATGTGCTGTGTAACACAAGCTTGATGTCAGCCAGGTGGGAACATCAAAGCCCCAGGGACAGGAGATCCTGTGTGGCCGACTTTCATTGCTCAGTTGGAGAGCGATGGAGGGTCACTCAAATGTGCCACCTCTGAACACTGCTTGGGCTCTGGACTCCTCTGTTGGCTTGGCAATGCGACAGATCCTCGTCTGTGTACATCCTCCATCTGTGTACAACCTCCCCCCTGGAGGGGGGTTAGGGTCCCTGGGACAAGGTAGTGGGGGCGAATCTGTGGGATGTCTGGTCAGGGTGAGTAAGGCCAGCTCAGAAGCTGACTGAAGTCTCTCAGAGGGCAGTTTCAGGGAGGGAACAGAGGTCTTGCCTCAACTTCTGTGGAGATAATAAAACTACCTCACAGGGAGGAGGTCAGAAGACCCGAGGGTGAATGTATGGTGGCTTTATAGGGAGGAGGTGAGAAGCCCTAGAAGGAATGCATAGTGGCTTTCCACAGTAGGTACCCGGTCAAATTCTGGTTCCTTCTGGCTCTTACCTGGTGCCAGGGCTGTAGCAGGGCCATGCTCACCCCTCCTTCACCAGACACTTCCTGCCAGTGACCATATTCAGGGCTGGTTTCGCTATTGGGCAGCGTGGCCCACAGCTGGATAAATCTTGTCTTCCAGAAGCTTCAGGCGTGACAGGTGGACGCAAAGCAAATGGGTTTCCCATTTAGAAAGAGCTTCCGAGCAGTTCCTCAGCCAGGGTTTTCCGAAAGACACAGCTGGACCCACAGATGGGAAGCTGAAGGCTCTGTGGCTTGACTAAAGCAGGAAGGCCTTGGAGAAATGGCCCAAGCAGCCTTCCTTCACTGCCATCCTGTGTAGGGGCCCCCGTGTCTAGCAGGATGGGAACTCAGAAGCAGCAAGCGCCCCATGAACTAAGTGTCCGTGCTCTCCAGCGTCTCCTCAGTCTCCCTTTTCTTGCATGCCTGAGTTCAAATGAGTGCAGACCTGCAGGCCTTCAGACCGCAGCAAACGACAGAAGGCTGGGTGTCCATGATGTTCTTAGCTGTCATGAAAGCTAACAGAAAGTGGCAGAGCAGATGGCACACCACAGGCCTCTTTGGACAAGCGCCTAGATCCCATTATCAAAGCCACCTAGGAAAGACAGCGTAGGACAGAGCCACAATGACAGTGGCTCTCACTGCCAGGTTCCCAGACTGGCAAAGGGCACAATACAGGGTCCCTCTACCCCAGGACGCTTTTATTTTAAGTTGAACGTGGTGGTGGCACTGCTTTTCCAAGTACTAGGGATTTATACGATTTGAAGACTCCATCCCAAAAAGATTTTTTTTTTAAAGATAAGATCTTACTCTACAACTTTAGTTGGCTTAGAACTTGCAAAACAGACCAGGCTGGCTTTGAACTCACAGAGCTCTGCCTGCCTCTGTCTCTCAAGTACTGGGTATGTGCCATAGCACGTGGCTAAAATAAAATTGCTAAAGTTTAAAAATAGGAATGAAAAGGGCAAGGCCATCAGGATACGCATTTGGTATGGACCTTAATCACGGAAGGGAATGGGTGAAACCTTAAGCTCTATAAACTTTGCCAATACATATGATGTTCTACCACTGTCAGAACATGGCTCGGCCCCTATTCCACAGCAAATCACTGGCAGAGGCAAAATCATAGCCTAAATAATTTGCAGAAAATGAATGACTTCAGGATTTTAATTCACAACTATTCTCCTTGCCAATACTGCAGACACACACACACACACCCCACATCCCATCCGCGCAACAAACAAAAAAAAAAAAAGGAAAGAACTCAAGAGGTGGTAACTGACAGAGTGTGACTGAAGACCTCATTCAGCTGCCCTGAGAACCGGGGGCACCGGAACCTGTAAAGACACCCCAGCCAACCTGAGAACCCAGAGGGACACTCTGAGCTGGACAGTCATAGATTGTCCCCTGCATGTTTCAGAAACCCAAAGTGCTGGGAAAGCTAAGAGAGGGAGACCCAATACAGCTCTCAGCAGCCGGGGTTCAGGGGCTCTGTGGAAGTTCACCGCCACCAGTAGGCCTACTGCCTGGACCTAGGGCAGAGGAAAGGTCAAACAAAGGGGCAGGGGCCTGGAGGAACAACAAAGCCAATACTGGCAGGGGTCAGGACTAAACCCGCTTGAGCAGGGGAGAGAAAAATGTGGATGCTGTCGCCTGCTTGGTTCTGTTGTTTTTGTTTGTTTGTTTTTTGTAGAACTGAAGGATAAACATGGGCTAAGAAATATTAAATGACTACCACAGAAGTGTAAAACACTGGAAAATGGAAAAACAGGCAGGTAAGACCCCCAGGGAGTTGGGTGTCAAGAAGCTCGTTGCCCCAGGGAAAATAATTTCTTAGGAGCAGCAATAGTCAAACAGGAAGAAATGCAACCTGCTTCTGCGTACATTCAAGATGGAAGATGGCTGCGGCCCACACCAGATCTTAGCCATTCTTTCCTATTAAAACTGAGCCGTCGTTTTACTCTGGTAATTACGGGAGGGGAAGCAAGCTGATTAGGACTTCAGAAGCAACCCTAATGCAGTTTGCTAAGGGTGAGCCCATTCCTTGCCGACAGCATGCAATTGACTGTAGGTTTAGAGGACTGGGATTGAGAAGGAAATCTAGAAGTGCTCGCTCTGGAGCAGTGATTCTCAGCCCTCCTAATGCTGCACCCCGCTAAGGCAGTTCCTATTGTGGTGGTGATCCCCCACCCCAGCCCATGAAATTATCTTACTGTAATTTTGTTACTCTTATGAATCATAAAGTAAATATTTTTGGAGATAGAGGTTTGCCAAGGGGCTGTGACCCATGGGTTGAGAACCATTGCTCCGGCGGCATCTGTAAGAGTCATATACAGGAATTCCTGGGTCTTCAAGCGCTCTTTATTCTGGGAAAGACGATGAAAATGAAGCTACAACCTGACCCAGAACTACCAGCAGAAGAAAAGCACCATGAGGTCAGAGCTGAACAGTGGGACAAAGAGGACTGGGCTTGCCAGATAAAATAGGCAATCTCCAGCAGCATCCCCACCGTGTCGGTGGAGGGTAAGACATCTCATAACAAGCCAGTTTCTCAACCTAAACAGAATCCACTGCCACACACAGCCACCCCATCTGATCTATAAGACTTGGTTTCCCTGAGAAGTGAATCACTTCATTGTTCTCCACATGACTTAAGCTACATTTATACTAAAGGTCTCCCAAGCAAAAAAAAGGGGGGGGGGAGGACACACAGAAGTAACACACATAAATACCCATATGAAATGGCTTGCATCTGGGCACAGACAAGTGGAACCCAGGGGCTTGCTGGCCAGCCAGTCTATCCAAAACTTCAAACTCAAGGTTTAATGAGACCCTGTCTCAAAAAATAAGGTGGATGGAGACAGAGGAAATCCCAGAGCCAATCTCTGACCTGCACAGATGAGGATATTTGCATACACACTTGCACACAAGACACAGACACACAAACACACACATTTCCAATGAGATTTTTGAATCCCAGAACAAGCCAAGTTTTAATATTATTTATGACAATTACAAATGACTACTTTTTAAAAAAGAGAACAGTATATTTGACTTTACCTTGGTCCCTGGGCTATCTTGGTCACTCAAGCGAGTCTGGTATGGGTTCCATCTCGCGGAGTGGACCTCAAGTCAAATCTGATACCCGTTGATCACCGTCACAAGCTTTGTGGGATCACTGCACCAGCACATCATGTAGGCAGGACACCATTGCCGAGCCAAGAGTTTGTGGTTGGCTTGAGGGTTGTTAATCTTTTGGAAGCATTCCTAGCTATAACAAAGACACTAGGACACAGGGAAGAAGGCACCATAGGTATTGCCTTGCTGTCAGCTCACGGAGAGCAGCCTATCATCTTGGGAACAGCCTGGGCTGTTCAGGGATTCCTATGGAACCCCTTTGGCCAACAACTCAATTAGATGTAACACAATCCAAGCACTGGAAGCTTCATTTGGTGACAAGAAATGGCCAGCTGGGGCTCTGCCTCCTTAATTATTTGGTTTCAGTTAAATCCCCTTCATGTATATTATAGTCTATAAACAATACGTCTACTGTATTGTTTCTGTACTATCCCTAAAATGTTCTGTAACTTTACCTGTCTCTCCCTGTATTCCATCATCCTTCTTGTCCCTCCCCCTCCCCATTTGGTCCTCCTATTCCAGCGCCTCCCCCAACCCATCCATAACTATGTGTTCTATTTCCCTTTCCTAGAGAGAGCTATCTGCACCCCTCCCCTACTCCTGCCAGTCCCTTACTCTATCAATGCCCAGCCTCTGTAGTTCTATGAACTGTAGCTTGGTTATCATTGACTTACAGCTGCCACCCACATAGAAGCAAATACATACTATTTCTCTCTAGATCCGGGATACCTCACTCAGGATGATTTTTTTTTTTTGGTTCCATCTATTTACCTGTGAATTTTATAATTTCATTTTTTTTTAAAAAAAAGACTAATACTCCATTGTATAGATGTACCACATTTTCTTTATTTTTCTCTTGGGGGCATCTAGGTTGTTTCCAATTTCTGACTCTTCTGAATAGAGCAGCAATGAACATAGTTGAACAAGTGTTTCTGTGATAGGCTATAGAATCCTTTGGATGTACGCTCAAGTGTGGTATAGCCAGATCTTGAGGGAGATCCAAATCCCATCTTCCTGAGGAATCACCACACTGATTTCTATAATGGTGGTACAAGTTTGTACCCCCACCAGCAATCAATGCGTATTTCCCTTACTCCACATCCTCACCAGCATAAACTGACTTTTTTTTTTTTTTCAAATTGATCTTGGTAGGTGGAGGATGAAATCTCAGAGTAGTTTTGATTTGCATTTCTCTAATGGCTATCTAAAATCAAACAAAAATGTATCAGTGAAATGACTCTAATGACATTTTGCTATACTCACAGATCCATGCCTTGCTTAGCCATCACCAGAGAAACTTCCTCCTGCAGCAGATGGGAGAAAATACACCCAGAGATCACACAGCCAGACGTTCTGGAGAGAACGAGTGACTTTGGAACAGTCAGCCCTAAACAGGGTGTCTCATCAAATCCCTTAGGGATCAGGGAACCCTGCGAGAGAGTCTAAGAGCCAGAGGGGAGGGAGGACACCGAGAAACAAGGCCCTCGAAATCAACACGATCGAAGCCCATATGAGACTGAAACAGCATGCACAAGGCATACATGGGTCTGCACCAGGCTTCCAATTTAGTGTTTTAAGGAATTCCGGAGTATGAGAAAGAGTGGATCTCTGGTTCTTGTACTTTCTCTTGTGTTCTTCTCCTTCTGTTTTGCTTTTTCAATTTTAATGTATTCACTTTTGTTTGATATCTTATTTTATTACTACCCCTTAGAAGCCTGTTTGTTTTCTAATTAGAGACAGAAAGTTGGGCGGATCCTGATGGAGGGGAGGAGGGAGGAACTGGAAGCAGAGAGAGGAGGCACCGTCATCAGGATATGTTATGTGAAAGGGGAAAATTTTTACTTTCAATAAAAGGAAACAACAACAAATGCCTACTAGTTTTCTAAAAGTCATGATTTACAACAGAAAACTAATTTTTATAGCTTTAAGGATTTACAAAAATATTTCAGGAGTGTTTGCCTGTATGTATGTGTAGCAAATGAATATCTGGTATCTGAGGAGGGCAGAAGAGGGCATTGCGTCCCCTGGGATTGGAGTTATACACGGCTGCGAGCCACCACGTGGGTGCCAGGAACTGAATTCAGGCTCTCTCTTAGCTGATGAGTCCCTTTCTCAGGCTCCTAACTGTCAGATCATCTATGTCTGATGTATCATGTCTTCAGGATTGAAAACTTGTTCTGCTTGGAGATACACATAGCAACAACAACAACAACAACAACAACAACAACACACACACACACACACACACACACACACACACACACACTTGAATGAATGACACCTAGGCACTTAGTGAAAGTTCCCACTTAAGACTGAAAGAGACCAAACATGCCAGCTGCAGCAGTGGGGCTCATGGGTATATCATCACTGCAGGGACATTTTCTTGCAGAAGATTCTTGAGAAAGCCTCAGTTTTTTTCAAATGTGCTCTGGTCTGTGAAGAGCATAACTTGTCCCTAGAGAATGAGAACTCTTATCGAGGTATTCAGTATAGAACCGTCTATAGAATGTACAACAGTCTGCAACACGGAACCAGAGATAGTCAGGAAATCGTTTGATCTAGTTGGCACCCTGTGTTGGCCGACCCTCTGATTACCTAACACTTACCAGGTAGGTAGTGCTGGCATAGTAATGGCAAGAATAAAGACACACCGGTTTGTATGACCTATACCAGCGACGCCAGCCTACACCAGCTGTTCTATAATCCAGGATCTAGCAGCGGATGCTTGTAACATCTCCACTGGTTTTGAATGACAATACTAATATTAAAGTCGGGCATGGAAGCTTGTTTTTTTAATCCTGTGATCAGGAGGCTAAGGCAGGGCGAGGAGGAGTTAGAGGCTAGCCTGGGCCACACAGTGAGACATTGTCTCAAAAGCACCAGGATGTAAAGTATCATTTCTTCTCCTTAGGGAACACAGAGCTGCCTAAGTTACAGAAAAAGAGGGAGGTGACACATAGCCTTTCATCTTGGACATCCAACTACATGGGTGTGGAAATAATTCTCTTATCAAGCAGATGGTATCTTCTAGCAACAGCTAGGAAGCCACTTTTGTAATCTGTCCTTCAGCTGAGAAAACAACACACTCCTTACATCATATCAGAAAAGGAATGACTCCAAGATTTCCAGGCAATGCAGCTATTTTTCAAATTCAAACTCCCCTGTTAACCATTACAAATGATTTCAAATGTGCCATTCTTGGCCTTCATTTGCACCAAACCCTGGAGAAGCATGCAGCAGAGTTGCAATTCCAGCAAATCACTGTCCTGCACGAGGCACTTCAATAGCCAGTTCTTCCTTCCTCATACCAAGTCATCATTCATAGGAGCTACAGGTCGCTCCCAAACAAGCCGTGCTTATGCTACACAGAAGTAGTGCAAACTCTAGGCTATGCTGCTATCTCCTGCAAGCTAACAAACCACCTCAGCTCTGCTGTGCCTGCATTTGCTCTTCTGCTTAGTGGTTTGAATAAAAAGATTTCCTTCATAGTCTATCAGTATACGGTCTGGGGAAGTTTGGGAGGTGAGGTGTGGCCTTGTTGGAGGAAGTATGTCACTGGAGGCAGACTTTGCGAGCAAGGCCTTGACCTATTCCCAGCGCTCTCTTTATCTCTCTCTCTCTCTCTCTCTCTCTCTCTCTCTCTCTCTCTCTCTCCCTCTCTCCCTCTCTCTCTCTCTCTCTCTCTCTCTCTCTCTCTCTCTCTCTCTCTCTCTCTCTCTCTCTCTCTCTGTCTGTCTGTCTCAGCTTCCTGCTTGTGGGTTAAGATGTGAGGTCTCAGCTTGCTGCTCCAGCCTCCAGGCCTGCTGCTTGCCCTCCTTGTGGACTTTTATCCCTCTGGAATCAGTCTGAATAAACCCTTCCTGCTGTAAGTTGCCCTGGTTGTGGTGCTCTAGCACAGCTACAGAGAAGCAGCCAATGAACCTGTCTTCCTAACCAAGACGTGGCAGAGAGTGACAGTGACACACGATTCCTTCATGTTGGAGCGACACACCTGATGTGGGAGTCCCCTCTATATGCTGTGAATACCATTGGTTAATAAAGACACTCTCTTGGACCTGTGTAGGGAATAGAGGTAGGTGGGGAAAACTAAACTGAATGCTGGGAGGGAGAAGGCAGAGTCAGGGAGAAGCCATGTAGCCCCGCCAGAGATACACGTGCTGAAACTTTACCCGGTAAGCCACAGCCACGGGGTGATGCACAGATTACTAGAAATGAGTTAAATTAAGATGTAAGAATTAGTCAATAAGAAGTTACAGCTAATGGGCCAAGTAGTGATTTAAGTAATACAGTTTCTGTGTGATTATTTCGGGGCTGAGCAGCTGGGAACCAACAAGTGCCTCCTTAAAACAGACACCCTCCTCGAGGCCGAGTCCTTTTCTTGTTTGTAGTCACAGAATGTACTTTAAAAGGAGATGGGGGCAGTGAGAGGTCTAGCAGATTAAGGGCTTTGCAGTCAAGACTCATAACCCCTAGGAGCCACATTGTAGGAGAGAACAGACTCCTGAAGGTTGGCTCTGACCTCCACAAAGTAAGTAAATAAAAAAATGCAATAAAATATTAAAAAGTAAACAAATAAAAGGGAAGATAAGAAATGGCTTGAAATATGGAGTTGTTTTAGAAATCATTGTCTTACCCAGTCACTGGTGACAGAAGATGCTGATGAAGAAGACAGCTGGATTTCATTTTACTAAACACCTAGAGTTAAGAAGTTAAGGCAGAGGAGAAAGAAAACACAAATGCAGTATGTTTCTCTTTTAAACCAGATTTAAGATTTTTTTTTAATTCAAATTGACCCAAAGCAAAACGTACATTACAAAGAAAGAACAGAATATATTATGATACAACGCACTGGGAGTTACATGAAAGCTAAATTTGTGGGCAAACGGCCTTGTCCCAATCCCATCCTGGGCTAACGAGTGATTCAGTGGGGAAGTTAGAGATGCTTTCGTATGGTCCACTCTGGTCATTAAGCTACACTTTCTTGTGTCTTACAAGGGTGTGAGTCTAGACTCCCTCATGCTCCAAAAGTGACTCCCGCCACTGCCACAATGCTGCCTTCTCCAGCGAAACGTTGTTCCAAGCCTGACTGATAATGAATTAAAAAAAACCAAACAATCAAGTCATCCAAACTAATGAGCATGGGTTATTCTGTAGTAAATAGTTTAGAAATATGGGCATTAAATAATCTAAAAAAAAAAACCACTCTTACTCTGCTGTACATTTATAAACACAAATATTTACAAAGAAACACCCTTGTTTGCAAAAGATGAGGTTTGCAGTTCATTAATGATCATAATCTTTTATGAGCTGGTTTCTTTGGTGTATTTGCCAAATGCATTTTATAAAGTTTTCGGAATAGGCTTAAATAATACATCTCAAAAGAAACACAAAAGAATCAGTGGCAAATTTTGAGTCAAGATTCTGGAATAGCCAATATGCCAAGCTTCTGAAAACGCTTGTTTTTCTCTCCTCATGGCCAGAGACCGTTTCTCGGATAATCAAACTCAAGTGCGGACCTGCACGTCATCAGGGCCACATTAGCAACTATACAGCCTTTTAGTCACCGTAAGACACAGTGCATGTCTGGGGTTCTATTAATAAACAAAGAACATTCTTTTAAGCTTCCAGATAAATCAAATCTCAAACAATAAATAATGGAATTATACACTTCTTCATTAAATAGAATTCTCAATTTCAGGAAGAGCGCTCATAATTTTTTTTTTTTTCTGAAGTCACAGCAGCACACAGAACAAAGAATTTGCCTTAATATGATCTTTTTACTTTGGATTCCCTGACTCAATCTCATGGCTTGGTTCAGAATCCTCTGAATGGCTGGGGAATGAGTGTCATTAACTTGCTGAATAAATTAACACACATACACACACACACACACACACACACTCACTCACTCACTCACTCACACATGCACGAATTCTGTGCAAACGAGGAAACTAACATGGCAGCTCAGAGCGCAGACTCCAGACGCCCTCCCTCCACTTCCCTTCCTTGCTGGGCTTGGGGTTCTAACAGAAGTTACACTCAGATAACTGGTCACTTTGTGTTCCTCAGGCTGTTCACGAGTCTCCAGCCTTGATCTGGGTGCTGAATAAAGAATGAGAACACAGCTGCACAGCCATCTTTGCAGGGGGGATCTCCAAGGAGATGACCTTCCAGACAAGGTCACAGCAAACAGCCACGCCTGTCCACTGGGTTCCCAGCTCTACTTAGGGGTCAGCTCTAACTCTGGTTGTGTGCTCCCTAGCTTGCTGAAGGAGTCTATGGGTCACACTAGCAAGTCCCTGAATCATCTTTCTTGCCCAAGCTGCCTGTTGAGGAGTCTGTGTGCCGTCTAGGTGCACGCAGATTCCATGTTCTGACGGCACAGCTACTTTGCAGCCAAAACGACAAACTCTGGGCTGAAGAAGACAGCACAGCTGGCCTGAACTCAGTGAAGTTGAGTTTCACATTTTGGGGTAAAAGAGTTTTATGCTTGGTGCCCCCAAACTGGCAGTTCTGACAAGAAAGGAGAAGCCCTTACCTTGCAAACTTCTGATAGCAAATTTATCAACAGTTATAAATATTTTAAAAATTTGTCACGGCACTAAGAATGACATCGGGGCACTTGGAAAGGATCTCTTCACACTAACATAATGACGAATGAAGCAGTGAGCACGTGTCGGGGGCACATCCCTGACGCCTACTGCCTACGGGACCTTCTCCCTTGCTATTGGTACTTCACCACATCCGGGTTTATCTTGCACAACCAACTCAGAAAATAACACATTTGTCTTGAAGAGCTTTACTGTATCTACCTTCAAAACAGGAAATATTTAATTAGCATACCAGCAATTTGCCAGGCTCACAAAAGAGTGCCCATTAGAGACTTTTACCCTTAAAATATAAATGTATACATATTACCAGGAAGGGGGAAAAAAAAACCACCATGAAACTACCCCAAATTATTTAATCACTAAAATCAAATGGTTTAGCAAGAATGTGGGCTATTTCTAGGGAACATTGTATCATCAGGATATGAAATTTGTTCCTTAAAATGAAATGAAAACCAAAACTTAAAATGGAGGTTGAGGTGACACACTGTGGGTCTGCAGTGGGACTGGAAGGGGTGGACCTGCGTGGAGGGCTGCGAGGAGGCCGGCGCGGAACGGGACGGGTGAGAGATCAAGAAACTACACAGAGAGAGTTGCACAATAGGCACTGTTTTTTTTTAAAAAAAAAAAAAAAAACAGAAGACACTGGCTTTAAAAAGTTAATTCTGTTCCCCGTTAATCTTGTTTTAAAAGTACAGTTCAACAAGAGAGAAAGGAATTGAAACACAATGTCTCAGAGTAGTGTCCTACAGTTGTTTAAAAAGAATAATTTAAAAATAAGCGCACACCAAAAGGAAGCAGAGGTACTGGTTTTTTTTTTCTTTTCATTGGAAAGCTACATTAATTAGAAGAGAAAAAAGAATTTTTAAACAGCTCATCTGTACTCATTAAAAATGAATGAGGTGACAGCATTACTGTAAGTTTCTTCGTAGGGAATTTTCCAGCATCACCCAGGATCTGCTGGGTGAACCCAAGACCTCCAAACTTAACAAGTGTTCCACTGGTTTCTTAGTACCTTGTTCACCAATGAAACCGGAGCACTAAAGGGGAAAACCTTCCACTTTAAACCTGCCTGTGTTGGTGCATTTAGGAAAAACAATTTTTCTAAATGCATTATTGTATAGAAAGGCTTGGACCTCATAGACTTGGACCAAAAAAACCAAATTAAGACCTTCAAGCGTGTGGTGTGTGTGTGTGTTTATATATATATAAAAAAATCCCTCCCCTAAAATGAAACCAAACAAACAAAAACCCTAAAAGTGTATACCTGCCTTCTGACTTCACAGCAAATCAGAAATTGCATAGGATATACTTTGTGCAAGGCCCAAAGCCTCTTAAGTATCTGGAATAACTCTTAATCTTGTTCACAGTCCAGGTATATCAGATATCATCAAATTTGTGTTTTAAGTAGTCTTTCATGACCTTGGCAATTGGTAGTTCATCAAGCAGCTTCAGGTTTTGAAGGCCTATACACTGTCGAATTTTAATTCGGCACAGGTCCTGCAGGGTTCTGGGTTGTCCTAAAATGACAGAGAAAAGAAAATGTTAGAAAGCTACAAAGCACAGCATTGAGGAGGGAGAGCCTCTGGCGTGGGCAAAGTGACTGTTTTCCAAGGAAGTGCCTGCTGCGGACCTTACAGACCAAGGGCTGAAACACTGGACTGATTGAAACCCAAGTGTCCTTAGTACCTTTGTGCAGTGCCTCACCTACTTGGTAGCGTTACGGTCTGAGTTTGTAATCACCCTGCCAGGCACACGATTAGAATGCTTCGTGCCTAGATCACGACACTGTTTTGGCGAGCGTTGTGGAAGCCCTAGGAGGTAGGATCTAGCTAGAGGATACAAGTTACCCAGAGCGGGGCATTGGGAGTTTATTATCCCTGGATCGTGTCCTGTCTTGTTTCCTCTTCTCTATCTACCGTGACAGGAACAGCTTCCATTGCCATGACTTTCTGTCCACACACATGGGGACAGTCAACTGTGGGTGTAACCCTCTGAAACGGAGGTCCAAAAGAATCTCTCCTCTCCTAAGCAGCCTATGTCTGGTAACTGGTCACTAGGAACTGACAAGCAACTAACCAGATGCCTCCATCTCTGCTTTACAAACAAGGTCCTCAGGATGAGAGATTTAAGTATACTGGCCACTATCTGACAACCAATTGTAGCTTAGAATAATTCTGAGGACAGTCTTTCTGATTCCAAGCCTGGTATTCTTTCTACTATAAATCAAGGAATTGTGGATCCATCCTGATGAGACTAATATGAAGGTGAGCATCTGTGAGGAAATAGTTTCTTTGGGCCTCAGTTTCTCCACAAGAAAAGCAGGGACTGAAACGGATGTTCGCGAAGGTGGACTGTTTGGACCCTGAGGCTGAGATGCCGGAGCCTTGACATAGCACCATCTCTATGATGCGTTGCCACGATGTCTGTTTCCTTATTCACTGTCACCATGGCAGAGCAGACCCTGGATAGGGGATGAGGGTCGGGTGGTCCGGCAGCAGGGGAGTTTGAAAGGTAACTCAAGTTAGCCTGCATCTCTAGCTCACTTCAGAATCCACACCCTGATCATCGATCAGCACCCACTGTTGTCAGCGAATCCAAACGAAAGCGGTGAAATCCAATTCTGTTTCTCTCAACAACTTTGTTTTTACACCTTAACAGTATTGATCATTACTGACCCAAGGAAAACTTCTTCAACAATGCTTCAGCAGGTGCCTGGAGCCACACAGAACTAACAGTGTGGAGAGGCTACCCCGTGTCAAATGCCTGCTGCTCCATGTCCAAGAGCAGCTTATGATGAGTATGGAGCCGTTTATTCCTTTTACAAGCGAGGTGTCACTCCACTTTACTGCAGTCTCAGAGAGATTAAGTACCAAGCTTCCAAAGTCAAGAAGATAGTGCATTTCAGTGGCTATAAAACATTGAGTCTCAAATTCCATTATGTTTTTAAAGATGACTGAGGATATAAAAGAACTCTGATGTGAGCAGTATCTATGGCACAAACCACATCAGAAGTTACAACAGAAATTTTATAAATGCCTGTTAATTCATTTAAAAAGTAATTAAAACAAACTAATTACACATTAAAATGAACAATATATGATGAAAACTATATTTTCCAAAACGAACCAGCAACGGTGAAAGGGAACTAGTACCACCCCCCCCCAACCCCACCCCTCACCCCGCGCACACACACAGTTTGCCCTGCTCTACAGTGCACGGCTTTACAGCAGATGGCTGAACTTCCTTGTTCACACCTGCTCTACAGTGCACGGCTTTACAGCAGATGGCTGAACTTCCTTGTTCACACCTGCTCTACAGTGCACGGCTTTACAGCGGATGGCTGAACTTCCTTGTTCACACCTGCTCTACAGTGCACGGCTTTACAGCGGATGGCTGAACTTCCTTGTTCACACCTGCTCTACAGTGCACGGCTTTACAGCGGATGGCTGAACTTCCTTGTTCACACCTGCTCTACAGTGCACGGCTTTACAGCAGATGGCTGAACTTCCTTGTGCACACCTGCTCTACAGTGCACGGCAGATGGCTGAACTTCCTTGTGCACACCTGCTCTACAGTGCACGGCAGATGGCTGAACTTCCTTGTGCACACCTATTCTACAGTGCACGGCTTTACAGCGGATCGCTGAACGTCTCGTGCACACTTGCAGTCTGTTAAGATTAAAAACCACACCATGTAGTCTCAGGGGAGAAGGAACATGAAGAGGGCAGATAACACCCTGCGGCTGCTATGAGATCACTCCGACCTCACAGCCTCCCTGGAAGGGTCCCAGGCTATACTTGGATAAACACCGCTGTTCTGAGGACATTCCATGTTCATGCATGGAAGTGACACTCGTACACTTGTCTGTCTCTAGACAGATCACATGACCTCCATTTCCCAGGCTGAGGCCAAAGCAGCCCTTCCTCAGAAAAGACGAGGTCTGGCTCTCTGTCACATGCTGTCAGAGATGCCCCGCTGTTCTGAGGACTTTATCTCTTGCTTGCATTGTTTCTATAGCGATAAAGCAAATCAAGTAACTCTTCCTAAGCAAAAAGAGCTCCATAAGACTTAAGACTCCTGGTCTATCATTGGTGCTCAGTAATTCTAGTACTTAACTGAGTTCCCCTATGGCCGACCATTTAAGACAGCACTCTATTATGTTATTGTTTGCACCACGCATTACTTCCGAACCAGCTTGGGGGTTCTACTGCAAAACAGCTCACTCACTCAGTGGCTAGTGGGTTAGCGCTGTGGCCACTGGGAGCGCAGTCAGGACCGTCCAGGCCTACATGTTCTAGAATGCTTCACTCAGGGAAATCCCAGGCCTATAGTGGACTGCCTTTCTCAGTTTGTTATTTTTCTTCTTAAGTAACACGCCACACAGAGCATCCTTTAATATTTTGGATGAATGTGGTCTTTTAAAAGTGTTTTAATCACATGAACTCCTGACTACAGAATCGCCTGGACTGATAAGGGCACACTGTTGGGGTTAAAATTAACAGTGCTGGAAGCAGAGACACAGGCTCCTGGCCCTGCCACTCACCTCCCACATGATCTAGGCTGAGGTGTTTAGCCTGATGCCTTAGTTTCCTCCTAACAGTGCCTACCTCAAAGGTTTCAAAAGAATTAAAAACATTCATTGGGACAAAGAGAAGCATACAGAGGAAACCGGAAAGCAAATTCTAAAAGTACGAGCTGCTAAACACTTGTAGAGACAGTATTTCTTCTCGTCTCAGGAAACTAGCAGGTCGTCCTTGGACGGTGGTCTTCTCCTGGTGTGAGGATGGTAAAAACAAGATGGGTAGAAGTACAAGCAGTACCCATGAGCAGGGAGGAGCTGGGTAAACTGCTGGACAGCACCCATCTGATGTCACCCTATGAAGTCAGCCATGTGCCTTCAGAGGGCTAGAGACGAGGACTTGTACAGTGTGAGAAGACGCACAGCAGCGGGAGGGTTTAGCTAGTCCTCTCTGTCACACCAGGACGCGGACAACAGCAGGCCAATAGCTGGGCAGGCAGGGCAGCTCAGCGCTATTGTTACTCCAGACATCGCGGAAGCCTCTCTTCAGGGACAGTATCTTGGGACCAGAAGGCTATGATTAAATGAATATTTATTTCTTGTTACCAGACCACATAAAAACATTTCCTGAGTACCTATTACACATTCAGCAGTGCAGTGACCAAAGGATAGTGGGACAAAGAAGAGGAGTAAAGGGGAAAAAGGAGAAAAGTAATGGGGAGGGGGCGCATCAACAAAAATGTTCATCCCACCCACCAGGCATCCTAGGAAATAAATATGTACCGCTCCACCACGGGCTTGTAACAGGGAGGGTCGCGGGGCGGCTTCTCATGGACTGTAATTTATGAATTATAAACAGAGGAGGATGCAGCAACAACTGTACAGTGGGCTTACACAACAGTTCAAAGGGCAAATCTTGCCAGGCTGTGGAGTGGCCTATCATTACTAATAACCAGGTTGGCACAAAATAGAAAGTCTGCTTCTGAAGGGCCAAGTTTAGCATGAATAAAATGCCTGGGCAAGGGTTTAACTTAGAAAATTAACTGACCCGAAGCACCCCCCCCCCACTTATGGCTTTTACAAGGGAGACCTGATTTATTTCTTGGGATAAAGATATCTTGACTTGGGGACTGGAAAGATGATCCGGCTATTAAAGAGTGTGAATTGGACTTCCAACACCCGTGATGATAGCTCACAACCACCTGCCATTCCAGTTCCAGAGGATCCAGTGCCTTTGGCCTCTTGGACACCTGTGCTCATATACACAAACACCTATACATAATTAAAAATAAATCTTTAAAACATACTCATACTCATAAAGGTAGACAAAGACCAAACACTTAGAACAGTCAAAGGCAACCTCACAGAAGACAGAGTCCTAGGCTTCTTGGTGGTTATAGACACAGTGACATGGAGGGGGTAGGGAGTGGGCCAAGAAATGACAGGGTGTTCCCTTCCTCTGGACTGCTTCAGAGCCTGTCATTCCCTAAAGAACCTCTCCATCTCCATCGCATCCAGAATGGTCCCCTAATTTTTCTGTTTAATTCCAATTCCCATTTTAAAATTCTACCATAAGTGCATTTTTAAAGACAGGGTCTCATCGTATGGCCCCAGTAGACCTGGGGCTTACTGTATGTACCAGGTTGGTCTACAGTTCACAGAGATCAAGTTGCCTTTGCCTCCAAGTGTTAGGATTAAAGGCGTGCACCACCTTGTCTGGTCAACCTCAGATGATTCTGTTGCTCCTGCTTCTGCATGCTTTTCACTGGACTAAGTGTAAAGTGGGATCAACAACTCTTACTTTAGAGGCCAACGGCAGGTTCTAGCTCCTAAACTAAAGAGGAATGTCACAACATTCCCTTACACTTCAAATGTACACAGTGTCAGCTTTCTGACACCGAGCATTGGTGGTCTGTCAGACCGCCAATTATGTCCTCCATAATCTTGAACATATGAATGCTTGGTCTCCAGTTGGTGGTACTCTTTGGGGTGGCTTAGGAGATGTGGACTTGTGGGAGGAAATACGTCACTGGAGGTGGGCTTTGAGAGTTTAAAGACCCCTGCCATTGCTAATCTGCTGTCTCTGCCTGGTGCTTGTGACTCCTGCTGCCAAGCCTTTGTTCTGCCATCACGGACTCTAACACTCTGGAACTATAAGCACAAATAAACTCTTCTATAAATGGCCTTGGTCATGGTCTTTTACCATAGTGATAAAAAAGTAACAAAGTCAAACAAAAATTATACATGGTTTACTCACAAATGGCAAGACACGGTGCAGGACAATTCTATATTCTGTCAATTATATTTTAAATAAATGCTGATTGGCCAATAGCCAGGCAGGAAGTATAGGCGGGAAAACTAGATAGGAAGTAGAGGTGGGGCAATGAGAACAAGAGTATTCTGGGAAGAAGGAAGCTCTTTCCACAGTCCTGCCCAGACACTGAAGAAGCAAGATGTGACCTGCCCTGCTGATAAAGGTATTGAGCCATGTGGCTAACTTATACTAGAATAATGGGCTAATATAAGTTACAAAAGCTAATACAAAGCCTGAGCTAATGGGCCAATCAGTTTATATCTAATGTAGAATCTCTGTGCGATTTTCTCTGGGACTAAATGGCTGGGGAACCGGGCAGACAGAAATCCCAACAAGCAGGCCCTCATGTTACAAAGACATCTACAGGTGCCAACATTAAAAGTATGAACTATAAAAGCACTACAAGAAGGTACAGAATAAGATACTTTCTGGTTAGTTAGAATAAACTGATTTATTTAAAATTTTAAATCCTAAAATTTAAAATTTATTTCAAAAAGACATTTGCTATTCAAAGAAGCTAAAAATTCTGAAGGACAACTTTGGACTTTTCATTTCTGAAAATGGCTTTTAATAAGTTAAGATAAAAAAAAAAACCCTGTAAGACTCTAATGCAGATGGACTGGCGAAAACCTCCAATTCATTAGGAAAAATATGAAAAAAACTTAGTTAAAATGTGTTGCATGAATTTCTCCATAGTGAAAGCCTACCAAAGTAACAATGGAGGCATTGGGAAGGAGTATAGTAGGCCAGGGCTGTTGACATCCAGGCTGCCTTGGGAGTAAATCCACGCACATACCTACTCTGTGCTGGATTTAGCTGAGGAAACCACAGACTTTTTCACTTCCTTAAAATTAAAAAAAACAAAAAAAACAAAAACAAAACAAACAAACAAACAAAAAAACAAAGGAGCCATGCCTTTTCCTAGCCTGTAGTTTTTAAAGTTTTTTTGCTTGTGTATGTTGGTGGTGCCAGGGATTGAACCCAGGGCCTCACACACACTAAGCATGTACTCCACTGCACAGCCACTGAGCCAAAAACACACCCTCAGGTTTTAATTTTTTCCCTTCGTTTCAAATCTTCTTTCTGTAAACATAGTACTTTCATTTCATTTTGTTTTGTTTTTTTAAAGTAACATAGTATTTGACTATTACTGAAATCTAAACAAAAACATATTTCTGGTTACTTAGATATTTATAAAACAGTATTTTTAAACATCTGTGATTACTGTTCCAGCAAGCAACTTAAGTACTTGACAGATTAAGTCTCCTGTGAAACAGTTTATACAACTCAATTCCCAGCCACTTCAACTTTTCCTTTTAGCATTACGAGCTATTTAATCCCTTAAAACACACACATCAAAATCAACCCCAGGCCTATCTTTTATACAGCCCTGAGAGCGTGCTGATGGGTGACTCTAGTCTTGGAATGATGTTTCTGGAACATAGGTCACTGCCTCAGCTCAGCTATCTCAGGATATGAAACATAAGCTCAGTCAACCTAAGAACAGTCTAGACCAGAGCCACAAGAATAAAAGATGTCGTGTGAGAACGCACTGGGAGCAGCCCACACAGCAAGGGGGATGGTTTATTGACTCGAGGAGCCGGCACTTCTGACATGTTCTGTGCATGATCAGCTTCTGAAAACTGTCTCTAGGACCCGAGGTACTCAAATCCCCGACTGTTAGGAACCATTTAAGCCAAGTCAGCAAGGTCACAACTTCATAGACAACATCTCTAGAGCCTGAGTCATAAACAGGCAAGAACGAGGCAGGCTCTCAGCTCACCCAGACTTTAACTTCAACCAAAAATACATTAAGGATTCTTCAAATCCTAAACCACTAGGCTGATAGGACTCCCCTAACAAATCCTGAATGTAGGGATGGGCATGCAGCTTATGACAGAATGACTACCTGGCAGGGCTGGAGAGATGGCTCAGTGGTTAAGAGCACTGCCTGCTCTTCCAAAGGTCCTAAGTTCAGTTCCCAGCAACCACATGATGGCTCACAACCATCTGTAATGAGATCTGGTGCCCTCTTCTGGCCTGCAGGCAGACACAACACTGTATACATAATAAATAAATAAAATCTTTAAAAAAAAAAAGAATGACTACCTAGCATGCCCATGGCCCTCACTTGGATCCTTAGCCCCAAGAATGTGGAAACTCCACATTGCTAGGCTTTCACTCCTTAGCTGAAGGACACCTTTGCACCTTGAAAATGGGAGACTCTCAAAGAAGTCTTGCTTATGTAGATTATATAGATTATATTCACCCATGTTTACCATCTTTGGAAAACTAGAAATTTTAGGAACATTTGACTTGTTTAAAACAGCAGCTCATCAGCTGAAGTAATTTTTTATGAAAACAAACAAAAATCAGTATCACTTTCTGAACTATCGAGAAGGCCGAGATGCGGCGCCCGCTCCTCTATTCCTACAAGCATCTCCTAATGTCTGCTCTCCACCTGCTGAGCTCAGTCCATGTGCTGTCCTGACTACAGAACCTCAAGACCTCGAGCTTAGGGCTTCTCAACCTGTGGGTCACGACCCAATCCTTGCACAGGGGTCTCCTAGGCCATCAAGAAACACAGAAATTCACATTATGATTAACAACAGTAGCAAAATTATAGCTCTGAAGTAGTAATGATAATAACATTATGTCTGGGGTCACCAGAGGAACTGCACTAAAGGGCGGCAGTGTTAGGAAGGCTAGAACCCGAGCTAGCTCCACTCAGATACGCTGCTGGGAAAGCAAGGGATACTTAGAACGGTTCTTCCAGACAACTAGATACTCCATGAACCCTCTTAAAATGGGACAAGGGACTTTTTTCTGTTTATATTTGTGATCTCTCTCTCTGTGTGTGTGTGTGTGTGTGTGTGTGTGTGTGTGTGTGTGTGTGTTGATGCCAGCATTAACTACTGTTTTCCTTGACTGCTCCTTATTTTTTGAGGCAGGCTCTCTCACTGAACCTGGAGTTCCCCAACTGACTGAGAACTGGCCCAAAAGCCTCCTGTCTTCATTTTCCCGGTGCTGGGGTTACAAAAATATGCTACCATGTCCAACTCTGTATGTGGGTGCTGGGTATCCAAACCGGTGTCTTCATGCTTGCTTGGCAAGCACTACCAACTGAGCCATCTCCCCAGCTCCAACAGTTGTGAGAGAGAATCTGAAACTACATTGATGAACTTTTTGTACTTTTAGATTATAGTTCATTGGCACATCTTAAACTTTTAGTGGACCATTTATCCATACACAGAGTAATATAAATTAGTCATCAGAAATACATGGCATACTAGGTTATGCATGTCTTCAAATTGTTAGTCAATTTCATTATATGATACCAAAAAAATTACTTTTCTTAATATTTCCACTGATCTCAGACAAAAGTCATTACATAGTAGGACTCTCACAGTGGTAAATTCAAGTTTTCAAAATCCTTCTTTTCAAAGCTCAAGATCCAGCTGGTCATCAATACTGTGGTCATTTCCCTTAGAGTGACAAGTGAACTTTGTGCATTTCCAGGAAAATGCCTGCTAAGTGCCCGTGATTAAATGGTATACTTTGGCTCTCAGTCCTTCACGGAAAAGTGGTTTTCCATGGAAAAAGCTACTGGTGCAGCTCAAACAAACCTGTCACGTCTCCCCCACTCAGTTATTTTCATCTACAGAACATTTAAAAGGTATGCGCACAAAGGGACAAGATGTAATTCAATTATGTTTACTGCTCTGTTGCAGACACTTGTAAATGGGTTGGACTGCTCGTGACTGAGGCTCCTGGCAGTGCAGCAAACAGCCATTATCAGCATCCCAGCCAGGCTGTCTGCCATGCTAACCTGGAAGCAGTTTTCCCTCCAAAGCTTACACATCAGCAGCACAAAGGTCATCACAGTGCAAAGGGAAAGCACTACAGATATGCAACTGGATTTTATGGCCACCAAAAGCAACCTGGACTACTAAAAGCCCATCCTTGGAGAAAAAACAACAGATAAAATCAGTTCTATATCTATATGGTCCTCTCTTTCCTTCCTTCCCTCCCTCCCTCCCTCTCCTTTCCTCCTCTGTGGGGCGGGGCTGGAAGCTGAAGACCTTGTCTAAGGTTATTAGGCAGGTCATTTGGGGCCCTCTGCACTCCCCATGCTGCTGGTCTAACAACATCTGATAGGGGCACAGCTGAGAGCCCTGATGATGCAGAGAAAGGAGCCTCTGATTCCAGTGTGCAAAATCCTCCTGCTCTCAAAGAACCACAGCAAGGATGCTTCGAAATGAAGCCACGATAAAACCAGATGGCCATCCTATGACAGCACTAGCGCGTCAGGGCTTAGACACCATCACTCCTGAGTTCTTGAAGGAACAACTTGAACAACTTTAAAAACTAAGCCTGATCTTGGAGGTTGCACCTTTATCAAAAGCTCTGGAGATTACGATAGACCCAGAGCACCGAGGCTGACGCCCACTTACCCGAGCAGAAGCCACAGGGCTCACAGAGGCACTGGGGACCATGGAAGGACAGAACGCCCAGAGCCAGTCTGAGTAGGCCCTGCCAGGTCCTCAAAGTGGAGACCAATAAAGACCCTGATGGCTATGGCAGGGAGGGGATGCGCAACTGGCATCCCAAGCTGCTCCACAACTACGGCTGCTCTCCAAAGGAAAGGGCTCACCCAGGGAACGGACATTTCTCAGGACTGGCCTTCCTACCTCATCTGACAGGGCTGGAAGAAAAAAAAAAAACCTAAGGGAAAACACATATGATGATTCCAGCCTGGGGACACAGGCTCGTTTAGAAGACTGGAATTTAATTAGAAAATTGCAGGGTAGTGGCCCACCACCACACCTGAAAACTACACCAACAGGGCCCCACTGCAGCTGCAGTGGGCGAAAGCCAGCACACCTGAGGACGAGGCAAGGGCATGAGGGTCGATATGCCGGTGAGGGAGAAACGACGATGCTGGGGGAGTTTGCCCATCTAGCTCTCTGCAGGTAGTTACACATAGTTACACCCTGTGCCTAGCCAGACTCACAGCAAGCCTTACAGGAAGAAAGACTAGTACAGAGCAGGTATGGCGGCTCACACACCCAATCCTTGCTCTAGGGAGGTGGAGGCAGAGGAATCCACTGCAGGTTTGCAGACAGCATGGTCAGTACAGCAAGTCACAGGTCAAGCAGAGCTGTATAGCCAAGATGGTCTCAAAAAGGTCAAAACAGAAACAAAAAAGGGGGAGTGCACTATCACCTGAGTTCTTGCTGCTCTTCACATCATGCCTAGCTTCAACTTAAAAAAAAATTGTAGCATACTAGGCAGGATAAAAAGGCAGCCAGAAACAGAGCTGGCATCAGAAGGAGATTTAGATGCGATACAGATGTGGCAATGACCGTAAGCCAGAGAACCTAGAGCAGTATGAGTATGCATTTAAACCTAATGGAAACACTTAGAGTGCGGGAGATCCTGCCTAACGCCCGAATGAGGCAGCTGCTCTGCGGAGCTGAGGGTCCCACACGGTGCAGGTATGGACGGAGCTGGCGGAGTGAGGCCAGGAGGACAGCCCGACTCCACTTGCCTGGCTCTAACTTTGCTCTACTTTGTCATCTGAACACGGCCCTCTCCTACCCAAGGGGAAACACTCACAACAAAGGCTCTGAGGTATGAGCAAGCCAATGCAGAGCAGCCTCCTTTCAGGTCCGCACTGAGCTGGCTACCAGACTGCAGCGCAAGCAACTGCAGGCCACCAGCTCTTCACCGAACGGGCTTTTTGGAGGCAGAATCTTGTGACTGTAGCCATTCCAACACGGCCTGGCCTGGCCTGGCCTGGTCTTGAACCCAAAGTCCCGTCTCAGCCTCCGGAGTGCTAAGATTACAGGTGTGCACCACCACGGCTCTTTCCAAGGATTCCCTTTCCCAGCTGCAGAAGTGGCTGTCACGGTACAGAGGCCATGTACCCAGTGATCTAGTCTATAATCCTTGCTCGAGCATTTCTAGACGGCCATTGCCTGGGACTACAATTTCTCTGTGAATCAAATTCCAGGCATGAATTCATTAAAACCTCATCTTTCAGTGCAAGTCCTTGTTAGTCACTCCCCGAGGGTAGGGCAGGGCCTCTCATGAAATTTCTGCTTCTCAATTTACGTTTGGACAGCACTGCTTGTGCAAAGGACCTGGGTTCAGTTCCCAGCCGACACTCTCCTGTCAGTCTAGCTCCAGAGGACCCAATGATCTCCTCTGGCCTCCTTGGCGGCTACACACGTGGTACATAGACAGAGAGGCAGGCAAAATACCACACGCATTTAGTAAAACTAAAAATGTCTTTAAAACATATTCCATACTCTAAACAATGCTGCAGTCTGTAGTTATCGATTAACAAGAGAGCTTTACACAGGAAGGACGATGACGAGAATAAAAATCTCATCTCCGCTAAATTCAAATCAGTTCTCGGGTGGGTTTCGTTAGTAGCCAACCATACCCTCAGGTTATGCTATACTTAGGTAATGTCACCAAGTTACACAACTGTGCCACTGTTTCAACAATCTTTCTTCAGCTTTCCCTTGTTTTTTTTTTTTTTGTATAAATAAGGGTTTTTTTTTTCTTTTTTTAGGGGGTGAGGGGGGCAAGCACTTCCATAGTCTGCTTTTCCCCTTGGAGAGCTGTAACCCAGCCTCTAAGGACCAAACACCCACGATCTTCCGGTTCCACAATTACGTCCACATGGACACCTAGACAAACAGTTCCACTCTACCTGGTGCTAGCCTAGCCATAGGAGAAAGGGCAGTTCATCTCCTTGGGATTCGGAGCCGTCTGTCCTATGACCGTGCCAACTTGTCACTCGACACACCTTCGTGTACTCCAAGATCTATGTCCTCTAGTTTACTGGCACCATCTCCTGGCTTCCAGACTTAAAAACTCAAAACTAAAATTGGCCTGTCACAAATGCCACATAGACAGAAGCCAGCCTTTCTTCTGTAATCAAGATGGTGTGGGAGAGGGCAGCTAGACACTGGACAGTACAGTGGAGAGTAAATGAATGGCACGTACACCCCTCAGCTCCTTGGCTCACACATTAACCTCTGGTACACACACTCGGGCAGCTCCAGGGAAGCAGGACAAGAAAAGGTAACAAAGTCTGTGCAGACGAACGCTGCCCCCAGAAAGCAATGTGGACATCCACTGCTTCTGTTAGATGATTCAGACATTTGGAAGTACAAAGAAAGCAAATCTCGAAAACTGGGCAGACAAGGATGGAAGCTCTGTGGCCTGGGGACAAAGGGCCAGTTTCTTAGTGTTTTCTCAAAACAATTTCCGGGGTCCTAAGTCTCCATTACTGGAGTATTTAAATAAGCCAAAGTGGCATTCCTTTCATTGGAGCTTAGCAATGAAGTGCAAATTATGCACCATCTCTATAGCTAAGGAATCTAAAACCCCAAATTCTCCTCCTAATTCCTCAGTCTGAATCCCATACAGTATTAGACAGGCTATTGTTTGGACCGGAGGGAATTGACTTGTTCTAACATCAAAATTCGTTCATCCTGAAAAAATGTCTGCCATTTCCTCTAAACTTTACTACCCACTTTTAGTAACACAGTTGGGTTTTGGACGAATGAGGATTACTTACCAAGCAAGACTTATAAGAATGATTAATGTCTAGTCATCTCGTATTACAAAAATATCTCAAGCAACTCAGAAGGTGCGAATAAGAGGAAAAGATGCAATAAGAGTAGTAATTATGTTACATACTTGTGACTTCTTGTAAGAAATCCAAACATGGCCGACTACTTCCTGAAATACTTATTGAAACGGCCAGTGGGGTCTGACCTTCATAGTTCCTTGTGTTCGTGTCCGCTCCATAGTTATACAACATCCGTGCACAGAGCACGTCATCACGGAGGGCAGACAAATGCAAAGGAGTCTGTCCATCTTCTAGGCGCCCCAAGTTTGTGTCTGCCCCTCTCTGAAGGAACATGCGGCAGTAAGAGTGATTGCTTTTGATCACAGCATAGCGCAACAGGAATCCGTTCTGAATGTCGATGTTGGCGTTGTGGTCCAGGAGGATTTTCACGCAGCTGGACCTCTCCCGGATGATGGCCAGCTGAAGCGGCGTCGTACCTTTATCACTGAGTGGGTCGACCTCAGCCTTGAACTCCAGAAGGAGCCGGACGAATGAGTCCCTCCCATAGTGGGCAGCCACGTGGAGAGGAGTCCAGCCATCATTGCTCTTTGCATTAATGATGTCACTCCTGTATTCAGACTCTAACATCAGGCGTGCAATCCGGGCCCGGCCGTGCATGGCTGCGTAATGCAGAGCGGTGAAGCCTCCGATTAAGTCCTTAACCGTAGGATCAGCTAGGGTTAAACCAGAATGAAAACATCAGTGGCTGCAGAGACAAAGCAACCCAAAGCCGGTCAGCATCTATGTGAAGGGTCAAACACAACCAACAACCGAGGCCTTTCCCCATATTTGGCAGAGGTTGTCTCAGAAAATCCATTTGAGGAGGAAGTTCTCAAACCCAAGTCAATGGGAAGAGGGGAGAAGAGGGACACGTTTGATGACAAGACCCGGTCCCACAGCACCTAACCCTCTAGCCCAGTGAAGGGAGGATGTCTGCTCAGCCGCATCGCAGCCTTAGCCCACTTGTCGTTCTTTTCAGCTATTTGCTGTGCTTTTCTCACGCTGCTTCTTGGCTTAAAGAGAAGCCTGTGCGGCAGCTGCCCTGAGTCCGTGGCCTGTGGTCGGCCTGACTTGGTTTAGAACTGAACAGGGTTAGCGTGGGGGTGAAGCAAAGACTCAGGCAGTCTCTGAGCTCATGAAAGAAGCAGGTGAGACACATGCTGCATGACATGCCCCGGATGAAGCATGTTCGCATGCATAAGACGGGATTCCAAATTCAGTTACAGATGGTCCTGCGAGTTTACACGAATCAGCAAGCACTTTGTGTGGGGAAAAATGGGAGAAACCTCAGCACTACATTGTTTTTAAAGAACAGTTTTAAAACTCTCTCCTAAGTAAACAGATTCCCTAGGGAGAAAAACTTGTAAGAGTTGTTTGCTAAGTGGCTTATCATGCTACAGACTTGCCTCCTGCTCTGGCCTTTCCAAAGGTCCACTTTGTAGCTCATACTGCACTGCCATTTCTGAGCAGCGGGCAGAACAGAGCCATGGGCTACCCACAGTACAGACACTGCTTCCTGGAAGCGAGCACAGCAACGAGGAAGAAAAACCAGCCCGGCCTAACTACTAGAATTAAAATGCTTCTTGTGCAACTCAGCTTTGGGCTTGTTTACAAAAGGAAACAAAGTGAATGTTTTACACAGACACAAAATGCCCCCAAAGCTATAATGAAATACCTATGCACTATTTAATAAGACCTTATTCAGTTCCAGACTACAGCAGCTGGACTCTCTATAAAAGGCTGTAAGGCAGAAAACGATATGTTGAAATATTAATCATACTGCAGCGGGTGAAGACTGTAGTTAAAGGGTTGTTAGCAAACAAAACCTATACAAAGTAAACTATTATTTTAGCTCCTCATAACATCTGATACAAAGTGACAGCTAACAACCACAGTGTCACTTTGATCTGTCTACAAAAAAAAATTGTTTAGGCATCAGCAATGGCCTTAACTAGAAGAATATTCAATACCTAGGACTAGGCAACCCTCAAGACAGGCTAGAACACTAAAGCACAGCACTCTGCTGCCACCTACTGGAAGTGGCTAAACATGCACCAGTCAGCTTTCACTTAGATGAAGGAGCTCTCAGCCCAAACTGACCTTACAGAACTGGCTGATATGTAAAATAGATGAAGTGTTAAGAGTTCTTGCTGCTCTCTGAGAGTTTAATTCCCAGCACCTATATCAGCATCTCATAAACTCCTGCTTCTTCAGCCTCAGGGGATCCAACGCCATCTTCTGGCCTCTGCAGGCACGGCATGCATGCACATAAACCGATCCCCCCATACACAAATAAAAATAAAGATTTAAAAATAAGTGAATAAATAAGTAGAATAGAAAAAATGAAGACAGGCAGAAGAGATAAATGCCCACCCTTCTTTTCAGCCACCTGTGTCAGCAAAATCTTGGAACCCCTTCTCTCACCCCTCCTACCTTTTGTCCACCAGGGATACCTTTGAAAGTGCCAGCACCCTTACACCCTACAGTCGTTCTATTTGACAAGTCAGGCTAAAACGCTGTTACCCAGTGCTGCTCCTGCATGCTTGGTTTTCACTGTGGGTCTATTTAAGGTTCCGCTTACATTCCAGTGCTATACTGAACGAAGAAAACACAGATTAAGATACACAGCAGTGACCTGACTCATCTCAGCCCAACTGACTACATTCTGCAAGCAAAGCACAGAGCCAAGAACCACAAGGTGAAAATGCATAAAAACTATAGCTACTGTCCCCAAGAAAAAGTGACAGGATGAAATGAAGTGACAAAGCACACGAGGGTGCAAATGAGAGGTACTACAGTCAGGATCAGTCAATGCAAGGCCTGTGAAACCCACACACCAGTGGAGAGGTCAGTGAGAAACATGGAACACACGTGAGATCCACTTGGCTGGATTTCCTTAACTTTCTCCGGCGCTATTTGTACAATTTCTCTTTATCTGCGAGACTTCCCGAGTGCTCTAAAATAACAGCCCCACATGAAGGTGGTGACGCATGCCTTTAATCCTAGTAACCCAGAGGCAGAGGCAGACAGACAGATCTCTGAGTTCGAGGCCAGACTGGTCTACCGAGCAAGTTCCAGGACAGACAGGACTAGAAAGAGAAACCCTGTCTTCAAAAACCAAAATAAATAAATGAATAAAGTAACAGCCCTGCCAAGCTTCTTCCTCCCCGTTACCAGATACTTGACCCCAGAGTGAGACCATTTTAAACTATTGGTAGTACAATCTAATCTAAACACAGAGATACGTTTAAAAACGTAAAGAAACATTACTATGCTGCGTGGTTTGTTTTGTCAAGTGGAAGTGAAATTCCTTCATCAAGTGCAGATTGACAAGCTTCAAGAATTCATACAAATAGTCATGTTAACTAAAAGCAGTTAACATCCACAACATTTTTGTCACCTCCAAGTTCCTTCATATCTCTTTACAGCTCATTTCCTACTGAGATTCTGGGACCCAGGTAAACCACTGATCAACAAGACAAAGCCTGGCTTCTCCTCGGATGTCTGCAGATCTCTGGGACCAGCTAACTCAGATGATGCTTCTGAGACTCACGTACCCTCTTCTGTGTGTGTCTGCGGGACTGGCTGAGTGATCCTATCACCGTCCTATTTCCATTTTACTTTTTAAGTATGGACTCTGAGGCTAGCTACTGCTTAACTTCCTAAGAAGCTGCCCTGTAGCCTGCTGCCAGCAGCTGCCCTGCCCTCTGTCCTCACCAGCCATGTATCACAGCTGCAGATGCCCCATCTGTGTCATCACCACTTCTAACTTGGCTCATTAAAAGAGTAAGTGATGACTCCCCGTCCTGTTAATTTACTAAGTAACTTAATTGTCCAAGTAACTCGAGGGCTGGCTTACTTGCACACATTCTTTGTGAGTGATCTGTCTGTCACACTGCTTATTCATTTTTGCTGGGCTGTCCGACTGTGGAGTTGTAAAAGTCTTTGCATGTTCTGCATAGAGCCAAATGGAGCATGCTCATTTACTTACTTAGTTTTGTAGTACTGAACAAGAGCAAGTACTCCACCACGGATCTGCACTCAGCTCTTGGTTCTAGACTTCGTCTATTATCACTATCTTCTTTCAGCCACTTACTAGACTTCTGTTCTGCGGGAGAAAACTGCCGAACACAACGCGACACATTTGCTTTCTTCTAGGTTTGCACTTTAAACCCTTACATTTAGGTAATGATCTACTACCACTGAATATTTCTGTGTGGTATAAAGGAAGATCAAGGTTCATCATTTGCATTACAGCTGCCGACTTGTTTTGGCACCATTTGCTACAATATCTTCTTTACAAAGTAGGGGGATGGCAGCGGTGATGGTTCAGCAGATAAAGGTGCTTGCCAACAGCCCAACAACCAGCATTCTATTCCAAATCTCGCTGAAGAAGAAAAGAGACACCTAAAGTCTGTCCTCTCATCACTATACTCATTGTAGACATCACATACTCACACACACACACACACACACACACACACACAGTTAAGATAGTTTCACTCATATTTTTTATGTGTTATTATTAGTGTGTATGTATTGGGGGGCACATATGCCAAGGTGTGCCTCTGGAGGCCAACTTTCAGGAGTTAGTTCTTTCCTTCTAGGGATGGAATTCAGGCCAACAGGCTTTAACTGCAAGGACTTTTACCTGCTGAGCCATCAGCAGAACAGTTTCACTTGTTCTTTTCCTCCAATGGCTAGAACCTATGAGAGAATGCTGTATCAAAATAGCAAAAGTGTGGACAGCCTTCCATCCATGCTTAGAAGAAAAGCCTCGGTTCAGCATTGAGTACAAAGCACGCTGAAGCTTTGCCAAGGTCCCTTTTCTCAGGTGCTGAGTTGCCTTCTGGCTTGCTCAGTCATTTTGAATGGATAGGGTTGTCCTGGGCTCTGAAGTGACCCTTTGGCACTTGTCTTTAGACCTATTAGCCTGGCAAACCTCTCAGGGTTTGTGGGCAGACCTTGACTCCTGAGATAAATACTACATAGTTACACTGTAACATCCTTGAAAAATGCTACTGGTGGATCATTTAGTTAGCATTTAGGTCGGATCCTGAGTCTGCTGCCATAGAAGCTATTGCTCTGCACTTTCTTTTCTGTGGTTTTGGTTTTGCGGCAGGGGATGCACATTGTATTGCACACTGAATGAGAAGCAGTACCTCCTCTAAAGACTGTGTGCTGGATCACTATGTGGCGCAACACACAAACAAGAGCAAAGCTGCTGGGCCCATAGCTTTCTTGGCAGATGTTTAATGAGGAACTCAATCTTTCAGCGCTATAGACAGTGATGAAATCATTCTTTTGCTATCGGTCAGTTTTGGCAATTTGTGTCATGGAACTGGATTCTTCTCCCTGACAAGAAGCTCACCGTATTCATGTCTTTTTTAACATCTGTAGGACCCAGGCCAGCGTGTGTTCCTAGTCCTAAAACTGGTTATGTCTTTTCTCATTTTCAGTCTGGCTACAGAATTGTCAATTATATTGATCTTTTTAAAGAATTATTTTTTTCTTTCAGCTCCATCAATTTGCTCCCTTTCTATTACACTGGTTTTTTGGTTTTCTTTTTTAAAGTACCTTTTATTTTTAATACAATTATGTCATTTTCCCTGTTACCTATCCTTTCTCCCAACTCTCCCATATATCCCTCCTTGTTCCCTTTTAAATTCATGGCCTCCTTTTTCCTGAATGGTTCTTACATGCATATATGTACATATAAATATACCTATATAAAATATGCTCGGTCTGTATAATGTTACTTGTATATATGTACTCTGGGTTGACTGTTAGATAAGTAGTTGGCGTTCTCATTCTTGGGAAAGACTATTTCTCCCAGTTTCAGCATTCTTTTGATGTCTATAATTTTTTGTGTAGGGTTGAGGCTTTGTGGTTTTGCTGTTCACTCTGGCTGTTTATTTTAGCTCATGCTGGTGAACTCTGTAAGGCTGGTACTTCGACAATATTGGGAAACACAATCTCACAGCCAATTCCTCATCCTCTTGCTTTTGCAATCTTTCCAGCCCCTGTGTCTGAAGATTCTCTGAGCCATAGCAGGGGGAGCTGCACTGGAGATGGAGCCTTTAGAAGTGGGGTCCACAACTAGTCTGCTGCAAAGAGAAGTTTCCTTGACCTACACTAGCTGTGGGAGTGAGGACAAATGTTTACAGTGTAGTGAAGGGCTGTGCTGGGCTAGTAATGGGGCAGTTGAAGGTTCTCCTTCCAGATCATGACTTCAAAAGTCTTGGTATTTGCTAGGTTTCCAGCACCAGGATTGGCTTCCTCTCGCTGAGAGTGTCTCAAGTTCAATTAGAGAGCCCTTGGTTACCACCAAGGTAGACATGGTACTACTGCACCCTTAAGGCTATTATGCTAGGCTGCTTGTTGTGGTTCTTAGGCATTAGAGCAGGATAAGGGCTATTGGTTGCTTCCTTCCTTTAGAGACTTGCATGATACCGTCTGGTATCATGAGAGTCCTCAGAAAAGAGGCTTTTGGGTCAATTAGAGATCTGGGCTTCTGGGTTCTGGGTCTGAAGAGCTTGGTGTCTTCTAAGACCTTCTACCTCTGGGGAGCAACCATGGGTAATAACAATAGCTTGCTATGTTTTGGGAGTCTCTTGGACAACCTTGACCAACAACTCAAAAGAGGGTGCCTCACGTCTGGTGTTAAGAGTTTTTGTTAGATTGGCTCTTGAAATTGATTGTTAGCCCAGATGAGAAAATTTCATTAAAAATATCTATACATATTTATACACAGACCTATATTGTAGTTTTTACATAGATAATTCATTATGACTTTTATAGACATCTGTTATTTTGCCCTCTTCCCTCCTTCTGTATTTACCTCTTTTCTCCCTCCCTAATTAGAGCTCCCCCTTTCCTTATTCAAATCACTTGTGCCCTGCTATTCTCTTTAATGAATAGCATTAACTAATTGGACCACCCCCAACTCTCCAGGAATGGTCCCCCTTTACTTTCTCAGTTTCTGCAGGATCTATATTCACATCTGAAGATTTGGAGGTAGGAGCCTCCAATAAGAAAGAATATGTGACATTTGTCTTTCTGAGTCTGAGTTAACTCATTCAAAAAAAAAAAAACTCTTCTAGTTTTATTCATTTTATTCATTTACCTGTAATGTTCATTATTTCAATTTTCTTTATACATGAGTAGCATTCCATAGGGTATATTTACTATCCCATTTTCATTATCTATTTATGGATTAAAGGACATTGGGTTGTTTCCATTTCCCAGCTATTATGAATAGTATAGCAATGAACATGACTGGGTAAGGACCTACAAGAGTAGATGTCAAGTCCTTTGGGCATATGTGAAGGGACAGGACAGCTGGGTCCTACGGTAGATGATGTGGGATTCCTTACATATGCTGTAGATATGCTTTATTACCAATGGTCAATAAAGAAGCTGCTCTGGCCTATGGCAGGGCAGAATACAGCAAGGTGAGAAATCCAAGCAGATACAGAGGAGGAAAGAAGGTAGAGTAAGGCAGACACAGCCACCCAAGAAACAAGCTATGAGGAATCAAACCATGAGCCTTATGGTAAAGTATAAAATAATAGGAATGGGTTAATTTAAGATGTAAGAGCTAGTTAGGAATACACCTGAGCCACTGGGCAAACAGTGTTGTAATTAATATAGTTTCCGTGTGATTATTCAGGTCTAGGCAGTTGGGAAACCAAATCAGAGTCTCCATTTATAGGTGGATTTATTTTAAGCTTTAAAAGAATTCACCATATCAATTTCCATAATGGCTGCACCAGTTTGCAACTACCAACGGCTAATGAGGATTCTCTTTTTCCTGCACCCTCTTCAGCATTTGCTCTCAGCTGTTTTGTTGATTTTTGCCTTTCTCACCGGGGTGAGAGGAAACTTCTAAGTCACTCTGATTAGGAGTGACTAATTGCTAGGGACAATGAACACTTTGGGAGATACTTCTTAGGCATTTTTTCCTTCCTTTGAGAGCTCCAAGCCTCAGGCACAGTTTTCAAATAGACCTAATTTTTTATTTTGTGAATTCTTTGTATATTCTGGATACTAATCCTGTCAGAGGTATAACTGGCAAAGATTCTTTCCCAGTTTGCAGGCTTCCTCATCACCTGGTTAACTGCTTCTTTCATTTTTGTTTTGTTTTTCCAAGACAGGGTTTCTCAGGGTAATAGCTCTGGTTGCCTTAAACTTGCCCAGTAGACCAGACTGGCCTCAAACTCACTAAGATGCACCTGGCTCTGCCCTACAAATGCTTATGCCACCTTGCCCAGCCAGCTGATTGCTTAGCTGTGCAGAACTTTCTAGTTTTATACAATCTCACATGTCAATTGTTGGCCTTTGTTCTTGGGCAAATGGACTACTATTCAGAAAATCCTTTCCTACACCTGTTTTCTTCCAGCTAGTTCAGTGTTTAGGTCTTTGATCTACTTAGAGTTAGTTTTTGTATAGGGTGATAGATACAGATCTAATTTAATTCTTCTGCATGTGGACATCCAGTTTCCTCAACACCATCTGTCGTAGATTCTTTCTCCTGTATAAGATGTTTTTGACATCTTTGTCAAATATTAAATGGCTGAAGTTATACCAATCTTAGAGGTCTTTGTCTCTCTCTCTCTCTCTCTCTCTTTGGTTTCTCGAGACACAGTTTCTCTGTGTAGCTTTGGGGCTTATCCTGGAACTCAGTCTATAGACCAGGCTGTCCTTGAACTCACAGAGATAGGCCTGCCTCTGCCTCCCAAGTGCTGGGAAGAGGACGTTTCTGTTCCATCAGTCTACATGTCTGTTTTTGTGCCAGTACCATACTGTTTTTATTACTATGGTTCTGTAATATAATCTGAAGATCTGGAATGATAATTGTTTGCAGTTTTTTGTTTTCTGGGTTGTTTTGGCTATAAGGTTCCATATGAATTTTAGGGTAGTTTTTCCTATATCTGCAAAGAATGAAATGGGGGGTTTTCATTGGAATTGCAATGAATCTGAAAATAGCTTTTTGTAAAAGTCATGTTTACAACACTAATTTTACTTACACATGAACATGAACTTTTTTTTTTTTTCAATGTTCTAGTCTATCTCTTCAGAGCTTTATTTCTAGCTTTCACTGTTAGAGGTCCTTTACTTTCTTGGTTAGGTTTATTCCTAGATGTCTTATTTTCTCTCAGACTGTATGTAAATGGAAGTGTGTCGTGATTTCTTTATGTTTGTTATTGGTGTATGGAAAAGCTATAAATTTGTGAAATTTGATTCTGTGTCCTGTTGCACTGATGAATTTGTTCATAATTTTTAAAAATTTTCTGGTAGAATTTTTGGGATGTCTAATATATATAAAATATCATGTCATCTATAAATAGGGATAATCTGACTTCTTCCCTATTTGTACCCTTTTATTTTCTTGTCTTGATTACTTGCTCCAGGTAGTACTTTGAGCATAATGTTGAAAAGGAGTTGAGGATAGCGGACATCCATGTCTCATTCCTGACTTCAGTGGGATTGCTTCAAGTTTTTCTCCATGTTAGGATGTTGGTTGTTGTGAGTTCCTTGTATGTAGATTTATTATGTTGAGGCGTGTTCCCTATAGGTCTACATTCTCTAGGACGTTTTTTTCTTTCTAATTGAAAAAGCATGTTAGGTTTTTTTCAAAGGAATTTCTGTGTCTATTGAAATGATCATGTGATTTTTAATTTTTTTTAATTTTTAAGTTCCTGATTTATGTTGAATTGTCCCTGCATTCCAGGATAATGCCAACTCGATCATGGTAGATAATCTCTGATGTGTTTCTATACTTTGTTTTCACGTATTTTATTGAGCTTTATTGAGCCTATGTTTATCAAGGATAGGGGCCTGTAGCTGTTTTTGTTGCACCTTTACCTGGTTGCGGCATTACTGATACTGGCTCCATAGGAGCTGGGAGTGCTCCATCTCTTTCTAGTTTCTGAGTAGTTTAAGGAGGACTGGCTGTAGATCTCTTTGAATGCCTGGCAGAATTCTTCAGTGAATAGATCTGGCTCCACATTTTTTTTTTTTGATGGAAGAATTTTTATTACTATTACAATTTCCTCTATTGCTATGGGTCTGTTATAGGTTGTCTTCTTGGTTTAATTTTGGTTTGGTTGAATATAGAAATCAATTCATTTATTTCAGATTTACCACTTTCAAGACATACAAGTTTAAAAAAAATGTTTTAAAAACTAAGGACTTTTCATGACAGTGAGACACATCTGCTCCTGGCAGCACCAAGCTACTTCAAGAGGATGATGGGCACCAAAGAAGCTTCTTATGGAATTTGTTGGCCATTTGGGCAAGAGACTGTTCTTGCCTCGAATGTTTGATGTTATGCTATGTGAGATGGACATGTGGTACCCACAGAGATGACTGCTGAACTTGACTAAAGGTGAGACCATCCTTTGGGGTTCCTGCTTCATGAAAGAGTCTGCCAGACATTCTGCAGGACACAGAAGAAAGTGGCTGACAAACTGCCAATATAGGTGAAACTGTCTTTGAAATTTCCTGCTTCATGGAAAAGTCTGTCAAGATCCTACGGGTCAGTAGGCTGAAGATGAGTGTCCCAATATTACAGAAGAACTTTGGGTGACTGTCCAGGCTGCGAGATGTCTCTGTCAATTCTGTCAATTTTGGAAATTGCTTACAATGTACTTCCTGCTTACTTAGGTAATATATCCTTCTGAAGTCTTTGATGGAGTTGAAGAATAGATAGTTATAAGTAAAGCTTTCCTTAGTTATGACAAAAGATAAGGTCGATATAAAAAATCCCTTTATATTTTGAATTTATTTTGGTATCTGCTGTTATGCTTCCCTGTACATTTTTGATACTGTTAATATAGGTTAGTTGGGTCAAGGGTCTATCATTCTCATTTATCTTTTCAAAGAATCAACTCTTAGATAAGTTGAGTTTTTGCTTTGCTTCTTTGCTTCTATTTCACTGATTTCTACTCTGATTTCTATTATTCCTTGAGTTGACTGGCTTTGGATTAGGTTTATTCTTGTTTCCCAAATTGTTGAGTTGCATCATTAAGTCATTTATTTGTTCTCAGTTATTCTGATGCAGGCACACAGAACCATAAACGTTCCTGAGGGGCTGCTTCGAATGTGCCCCAGAAGGTTTGCTGTGTTGTGCTTTTGTTTTCATGTAGTTCTAGATACTGTTTTTCTTGATTTTTTTCTTTGACACATTCATCATTCAGTAATAAGTGGTTTGATCTCCACGATTTATGCATTTACTAAAGACTTGTTTGTGGTCAATTTCAAGTTTTATTGAATTGTAATTAGGTAGGATACAAGGAGTTATTTTAAGCTTTTTGAATTTGTTAATAATTTTTCTTGTGTGTCCCAAGATGTGGTCTATTTTAGAAAAGCTTCCATGTGCTACTGAGTAGAATGTGTATTCTTTGGTGTTTAGCTAGAATATCCTAACGGTATCTGCTAAACTCACTTGATGTATAATGCCAATTAATTATGAGGTTTCTATTTATTTTTGTTAAGATGGTCCACCTAATAATTGGAGAAAAGGGGCACTGAAATCACTATTAATTTTTGAGTGTTTCTCTTTAAATATAATAATACATTTTTTAAAATGAAATTGGGTACACAGGAGTTTAGTGTGTGTGTGTATCGTAGTAATGTCCTTTTGGTTAACTGTTCCCTTGATTAGAATGAAATACCCCTCTTTATCTCTTCAGAGTCACTTTTGTTTGAAGTCTATTTTATCAATACTAGGATAACAATGCCTGCTTATTTCCTGGTCCCACCTCACTGGAGTTCTGTTGTCCATCCTTTTACTGTAAGGTGATACCTATCTTTAAAGCAAATATGTGTTTCTGGTAGACAACAAATAAATGGGTTTTGTTTCTTGATCCATTTTGCAAGCTTGTGTCTTTTGATTGGAGGACTTAAGCCATTTATATTTAAAGTTATTATTGGAATGTGTGCTAATTGTGCCCATTTTGCTGTTGAGTTTTGGTATTGTGTTCTTAATGGTAGTTGTGTATTTGCTAATTATGGCTTTGTATTTTTTTTTCATATCTTCTCTGCTATCTTTCACTCCTCTCTTTGGACTAAATATTGTTTTCTGTATTTTCTTTAGGTTTAGCTTTTTGGATACAAAATTTTTAAGATGTTTATACTGTGGGAAGTTTTTCTTTCTTCTTCATTAATGATGGATTGTTAGTTGTCTATTAGTCTAGCCTGGCAGCCATCACCTTGTAGGGTTCAGAATGTATTGCTCCAGGCTGTCCACTGAGAAAGCAGCTGTTATTCTGATGACTTTTCTTTATGTGTGACTTGAATTTTCTCTTGAAGTTGTCAATACACTTTCTTTGCTATATATACTTTGTGTTTTAACTATTATATGGTGCAGGAATTTTTTCTGGTCTTGTCTATTTGGTCTTCTGTGTACTTCTTGTATCTGTATGGATGTGTCTTTTCTTCAATTTGGAGATGTCTCCTTTTATGAGATTTTGAAGGTTTTCTCCCTCATCTATGCCTGTAATTCAAAGGTTTTTGTTTTGTTTTGTTTTATGGTGTCCCACATTTCCATGTTCCTTTTCTGTTATTTTTGTTTGTCTGTTTTAATTTGTCATATTCTTTGAGTATCTGATCTAGATCTTCTACTGTATCTTCTAGTCCTGATACTGTACCATCTGCTTGATTCACTCTTCTTGCAGGCTTTCCTTTGAGGTTTGTAGTTGAGTTATTTGTGTTATTCAATTCCAGCATCATGTCAGCTTGAGTTCTCTTCAGTGTTTCTACTACTTCCTTACTGAATTCCATTCCCAAGTCCTGACTGGTACTCATTTCCAACATCTTCATGTTTGCATTTTCTTGGGCATCATTCGGGTATTTATTTTCTTCAAGTTCATTCTCCTTGATCTCAGCGTGCTGTTTGCTGTCGTGGGACAATGGTCTTGTACACTGTAAAGATTTGTTACTTGTTACTTGTATTTTAATAAAATGCTGATTGGCCAGTAGCCAGGCAGGAAGTATAAGCAGGGTGGCCAGAACAGGAGAATTCTGGGAAGAGGAAAGGCTGAGTCTGCAGTCGATCCAGGTGCAGAGGAAGCAAGATGAGACTGCCTCGCTGATAAAAGATACCAAGCCACGTGGCTGACATAGACAAGAATTATGGGTTAATTTAAGATGTAAGAGTTAATAAAAATCCTGAGCTAAAAGGCCATCAGTTTATGATAAATGTAGACCTCTACGTGTTTCTTTGGGACAGAACAGCTATGGGTCCGACTGAAACAGAAACCTCTGTCAACAGTTTGTGGCATTTAAAAATTCTTGAATTCTCTGATGAAGCTTATGATCATCCTTTTAAGTTCTGTGTCCTGGTGTTCATCTACATAATTCTCATTGTGAAACATTTTGATAGGACTGTTAGGTTGAGGAGAGGAGATACTGGCCTGATCTTTCAATGTTGGTGGTTTTGTGATGAGCATACAGACTTTTAAGTTTGATGGACAGAGCAGGTTGGGGAAGAAGAGGAGACATCCAGACAGGTTGAGCCTAGAGGCTGGAAATAGCTTCAGTAAAAGTGGTCAGGTGGAAAAAAGGGACTGGGGTGGTGTTCAGGACGTACCTCCTGGTCCAGCCTAGAGTGTAGAGGTAGCACTGGATGGGGGGGGGGGAAAGGCGGGATGTGGTGTGGCCTTGGGTAGGGGGTTAGGTAGATAAAGTCCTGGCAGAAGACTAGAGATTGGTTATGGCACAGACAGGGGTGGCCAGACTAGGCTGGGGCACTGGACCCAAACTAGATCTGACAAGTTTGGCACGTAGCATGGGAAGGAAGAGTCAGGGAGACTTACCAGGCTAGACCCTGAAGAAGGTTGGGTGGAGAGGTTCTATCTTTTTATTTCCTTCCTACTTTCACTCTGGTTTTAATTCTAATAGATTAAAAACTATTTTAATATAACCTTGTTCCTCTGTGCTATGCTATCAGACAGACAGACACACACACAGAGCCAAATAGTACTTCCAAACATCTTGTTTTATGCCATTGCCAATGATAAAATAAGCGCAAAAAAAAGAGAGAAAGAAGTGTGACATTTTTATGTGAAAATATTTCCTGTTTTTAAGAGTCTACCCTTGGAATAAATTAATAAACCGTGGTGATTATATAATCAAGTTTAAACTAATAGGTTTACTGGGCAAAGCATCTACCACTTAAGGCCCTAAGACACACTACAAAGTTGCTTTCCAAAAGTGCCTCCACAAATCCACATCATATACTTATTTTACTTATCCTTGCTATCTTTCAAACCCTTTCATCTTCCTTCCCACTGCACCCTGCCCGGCTAATGCTATATTCTCTCTCTCTTATTTCCATGTGACTTTCAAGAGGATGCTACCTGCTTTCTCGAGGGAACCTGGCCTCTGTAGGAAACTCTTAATCCAAGAGCTCACTAACCTTCTCGGAAAGGTTACCAAGGTTTCAATTGGTTGTTAGTGTGGTTATGCACATACCCCTGCCACAAGAGGAGGTCAGAGGACAACTTTGTGGAGTCACTTCTCTCTCCACACATTTATATGGGGTGAGGGCTGAACTCAGCTTACATGGCAAGTGCCTTTACCACAGGGCTATCCCACTGGCCCAATTACCACAATTTGTGCAGAGGTATGATGGGATACAGCCATTTGTGTTGAAAATTTAAAGTTTTTAGACATTTGAAAACCTGAAGTTTTCATAATTTTGAAGCAGTATGTAAGACAACAAAGCGTCACTCACCCACGCACTGCCACTCAGCACGTGTGCTGCTAAGCACTTAGAATGCGGTCAGTCCTGAAACTAAGGATTGACTCTGTCTAGTTCCACTGTAATGCGATAGCTTCTCATGCCACAGGTAGCACAGGCTTAAACTAGAGACTGGGGTCGGGTCCCTGGGTCCCTATGACCCAGCCCGCCACCACTTGTGTGTTATACGACTCAAACAGTTTTGTTGTTGTTTTAAGGAAACTTGGATTCACAGCTGTTTCCCAGCATGTTTCTTCCCAGAGTTACATCACTCCCCTTGATTCTTGGTCCTGAGCTTGCTAGCTCTGCGGCTTGGTATGACCATGTAGCTCTGTGGACTTGACAGGCAGAACTGTATTTTTCTCATTGTATCCTTTCATGTATGAATATTTAAATAAACAATTTCTGTTTATTTAAATAGAAATAAATTCTATTTATTGTGTAAGTGGCTGAGATTTCCACGTCTTCTTTCTCATATTCCACCTGGCTGCCCCTTCCCCTGCTTCCTGAGGTAGCTATGTCCTTTTAGGAAGTGGCGACAGTTCTCCCTCCTTCTTGACCTGACGCTTCTATTGCTCTTCATTTCTCCCACTGTATAGCTTACCTGCTCTTCCTGCCTTAGGTCTTTAGCCGTTCTGATGAGCACAGAAACTAACCAGAGAACTTCCTATGGTCCTGTCTGCTTGTCCCTGCCCTGCCCAGCATCCCTAAACTGATGGACTTGCTCCAGTCATACTCAACTATTTCAGTCCTTAAAATCACACATGCTCCTCTCCTTCAAACCCCCACCGTCAGTGTCCCACACAGGTAGAATGTTCCACTCCACCAAGCTTCCAGTCCTTCCTGCTTCACACTTTTCAAGAACTCCGGCCAAGCCCTGTATTCTGGGGGAGATCCTGGACTCTCACACCTCACACAGAGAGGCCTTGTTCCACATGGCACTTTGCTCTCTTGGAATGCCTTGCTTCTTTTCTAGGCAACACAGAACCACAGCTTAGATGATGGTTTGGAGCTTGGCTCCGCTGTCATCAAGGTGAAGACCTGGGGTATCTGAATTACATTTGCTTCTGTGGCTCATCTTTCGATGGGAAAACTAAGAGCATCACAGGACAAGTCACCAGGGAACATGGCTACTGACCCATTCATTTGCTGGGCTGGGAAATACCAGGGCCATTTACCACTGCAGCTTGCTGAAGGCAGGGCCTGGCATACACAGGGCCTGGTATGAACACATTAGGTGCTCAGCAGCATTTTCTGAAGATGAGCGAACGCTTTATCTGGAACCAAATGGCCACCTCATACATCTCAGAGTCACTGTCACACACACAGAGTGAGCAGAGAGGGAAGTAGTGCAGAGGGCAAAGTGAACTAACCTGCTTCTAAGTCCTTTCCCTCGTTCCCTTATTTGGTGATTTTGGAAGAGCAGCTGCCATGAATTTCGGCAGTTTCTAATCCTAACCCAATGAGGGACTGACTTTTAAGCATTATCATCATCATCATCATCATCATCATCATCATCATCATCATCATCACTATTTTAGATCAGTTTTAGCTCACAAGGTCAGGAAGCAATCAGCTTAGATTGCTGGTTTCTGTTCTTTTTCACTGGGAACAAACATGCATGTGGTTCTGTCTTCAGCACCTTCAGGTGAACTAGAGCTACAGACCTTGAACAGAAAGCTAAAGCCCTTCAGCATGCTTCCAACTATTCCAGGAAACAGTATCCCACAGGGTAGAGACAGCACCATCCAGGGCCCGGAGGCAGCATCTAATGGGACAAAAATGAAGTTTCCACCTGACCTAGTCTGTTGGAAGGAAGTGGTAGCCCTGAGAAAGTGCTGAGAAGACTTAAAGCGGAAGCAGGTGTAAGCAAAGGAAAGAAGACCATGATGGCAGACGCTTTACAGTGACCTCTGTGACCACGCCTCTAAGCTCAGAGACCCCTAAGGAGGTGGAGGGGCTGCTGCACAAGAGCTGCAACTGCAGGGGTCAGATGATCCACTGCTGTGCTGAGCACACGACGGACTGCGTAGATTCTGTGCAGGAAAACAAGAAGTCCCTACTGGATTTAATTTCCATTTCTACTTAGAGGTGTCACATTATTTGGAGACTGGGTTGGGACAGGGTGATATAAGGTGGGGGTGAATGAGATCGATGCACAATCCTGATGAGAAGGGGTTTCCCTGTCACAGAGTGGAACGGTGGCTCCGTGGAAAGAAGCGAAGAAAAAGGACAGCTGGTCAGCAGAGGAGACATCCAGAAGAACAAGCAACTGGTCACATCACAGGTGAGGGCAGAGGTGCCAAGCACGGTCTGTAACTTTCCTGCATGGCACTTCTAGGCTGCAGGGCCATTTACAGCTGTGCCAGGACATTACATGGAAGATGCACATATGTGTCAAAGCCTCATGAACGACTATGACCATTGGGGTGGGGTTATGAGCTTCCTTTTTAACTATCCTTTTCAAACTTATTTTATAATTTGCAGTGAAGGGAGTCATGGGATGCATCCTACAGATCTCTTTTGACTGGAGTAACGCTCTCAGAGAACAATGCAAATGGCCTTACACTGGTCCTGAGGCCCTAAATGAGAACTCAAGAGTAGAAGCCGGGATGTTGAACCTGTGTATGTGACCTAGCAGCGTGCAGCCCTGAAGAAAGAAGGAAAGTTTAGGCAATCTTTGTGGGAACAGCAGTGATATTATATCAACAATCGCTTGCCATGCACAAATGCCAATTAGGGGCAGGTTGGTGACCCAAGTGCTACAAAATCTTGAGAAGAAAATTCAGGCAAATAATGACCCTGCAGTATAAAGGATTTACTAACCAAGACCAAAGAGACACAACCCAGGCAAAAGCAAAATAAAACGTGCCCAATTTAGAGTGAGGGCAATAGGAACATGGGATTACTACAAACTAAGAGAAAGGTTTCCACTGGGAACTGACAAAAGAGAACACCTGAACAAGCCAAAAGTGAGCAAGAGAGGGACAAGCTCAGGCTTATCAGTTTGATACTCGCATGACACGTTGGGAGGGGGTAAGCACGTCACACAAGGAAGAGCCAGCCATCTGGCAATACGCAGCTGGGTGAAGTGGGGACCGGGCACTGTCCCACCCAGTCAGGAAGGGCACAGGCAACTGCAGGCTCTTGGGAGGACAATGTGTCAGCATCCATAAAATACTGTTTGACTTGGCAAGTACTTCTAGAAATTAAAAAAAAAACAACAAACCTCTAACAAAGGTTAAAAAAAAAAAAGAACACTTCCTGCAATATTGGCCCTAGAAGAAAAATTCAAACAATTTCAAATGTCCCATAACTGGAGTTAAAGGCAAATCAACTGGACCCAGACAGTGGAATCTGAAGCTGACCTGGGTACTGACAGGGAACCTTCATGATGAAGCTACTCTGTAACGAAAGGCAAGATACTGGCCAGAACAGTAAGAAGAGTTATGGTATAGAAGGAAGAGGCTGAAAACTTTTAAGCTAGGGGCACAGGCTATTTCTGCAGCTGCACCAGAAGCCAGTGAAAGCCACGGCTTCTGGAAGGGGAGTCAGGTGGCAAAGAGCGGCTAGTGGCCACCACCCTGCACAGCCCAAAGAATGTCAACCTGGGTTTTAAGTAGTTTTATTATGCACTACCTCCTCAAACGCCTGCTGAGAACATTTCATGCTTGCTAAAGAAAACTAAAAGGAACATACAAAGTTGAAAGAATAACCAAATGGAAGCATATTAATATACATACTGTACTCAAGAGAACAGGGTAAGTCTAAACAGCTTACTAACAGAATCACCGAAGTTTCTTTCTGTAGATTTAACAGTTACTTTAGAAATCAATTGTGGGGCTGGACACCCAATTCCACAAATACACTAAAATGCACTACACTGTGCAGTGCGGGTTCATGAATTGCAGTTTGTCACACACACACGCATGCACACATGCACGCCCAAATACGCATACACACACACACACACACTCACACACACACGATATGTGTGCATGCACACACCCACTTTTCTTTTACTGCAGTGTTAGGATTTGAACACTAGGCTTCAAATACACTAGCTATACACTCCACCGCACAACCACCCTCAGGCCTGCAAGTTATCATCTGTGGGGTGGAGGAGAGGGAGATGCTCGGGAGCTGTAGTCCACAGGTTAAACCCGGCTCATCATTAGCCTTTCCTTTCCGCCCTTATCACTCATTGACTTATACAAAAAGTTCAACTGGAAGCCAGTCAGAGAGCTGTGACAAGTTTTCCATGTCATATTAATTTCTCACATTACAACAGCAGACCCCAGAGAGTTAAGAAAAAACCACAATGCTCCACAAAGGTGAGTGAGAAACAACTGTGGCAGAGCAGTAAGCCAGGAAGCTCTTCAGTTTCAAAACTACATGAAACACGACTTCTACAAGTGTGTTAGGAAGAAATAAGAGGGCTAAGCACCCAGACTCACCCAAGTCAGGGGCACTTTTGAGTAGTGGCAGGCAGGAGCCGGGCAGGCCACGCAGGGTTTGGCTTCTGTGCAGAGTGTGTGTGAGGGTGTGCTTTGTTTAAAGGAGATGATGTCCATGAATTACTGACTACCTGGACATACTCCTTATTAAGTGAGGCTGACGGAGCTGAAAGGCACTTGGACTAGGTGAAAAAAGCAAATTATGAGTCACAGTCTTAATTTTAGCCTTAATCTTACCTTAATTTTTAATTAATTAATTTAGCCTCAATTTTACCAAGTTACGGGCAGAATTCATTCTGCTCCTTTTTCCTGACATTCCATGTACGCACCCTTCATTAACTATAGAACTGAGGTCTGTTAAGTCAGAGGGTAAAATGAGACGGAAGACAGCTATGAACAGACACAGGCTGGGGAACCAGGGACTCTGTCCACAGCCAACAATGTGGGGCTTATGAATCCCATTTTGGGCAGCTGGGACACATGGTCACTCCGGGGCTTAGATTTAGCTTTCTCCTGAAGCTAGCCTAGCATCAGCATTCATACAGTCACTAATTCACATGGTCTGTAGGAGAGCTGTGGAACTTCTAACATTTCTGCACTTCAGAAGGCAAGCAAGTCTGGCCAGTCTTTTTACTAGTACACATCTCAGAGTACACTCTCGGAATGAAACAAAACCACTGCTGATGAATGATCCGGGTCCTAGAACAGTCTAGACAAGTTGTCTCACACCCTAATATATAGACAATGTATACATAAATGGTATCTAGAACAGACACACACACACACCACCGCCCCCTATTTTCAAGTTAAGGATGAAGATGAAATTTACTGGAGAGAGGAGTCAGTTGAGAAGATTAGTTTCAAAGCCTTGTAGAAATGGCCAATGTAGTCACTAACCACGTCTGTCAACAGACTCAGACCTCAGACAAGCACCCTTCTGTGGCATATCTACACACTCTGTACGTTCTGGAAAAGGAAAGAGCTCTAAAAGAACAAGAGAAACCATCTAAGAGGAAAAGGAGGTAAATCCACAATCTAAGGGAGGGGGAGGACCGAGATGCTTAAAGGGACTGGTGCTAGGTTCCTCTGCTTGAGCAATTTCCAAAAGGGGAAACCTGGGTAACACCCCAGTGGTAAATGCCACCACTTCTGCTTCTGAAACCCAAGTGGCTGCCAGCCCCAATAAAGGTTCTGAGTTGAAGACCTGGGAGAGCTTGAGTCCCTGTAGAAATTACACATGCCAGGGTAAAGCCCACTCAGTAATCTGGTTTGAAACAAAACTCAGCGTTTAGTTCACAAAAATCTTTGCAAAGAGGAAAAAATGACACTGAACATTAAGGCAAGTGAAGCATTAAAAATTGCGTGCAAATGTGCATGAGTGCATTTCCAACTCAACACCATTGCAAGTTTCTCCTTCCATCTAGTAAACTCACCTCCATGTTCTAGAAACACCCGAACACATCTCTCCTTTCCTCTTGCTGCGGAGAAATGGAGCAAGGTCCAGCCATTGGCATCTCGGCCATTTGGGGAATAGCCTTGCTCCAGCATCTTTCGTACTGTGTGAACATCCCCGGCAGCTACTGCAGCCTGAATCTGCAATTCTTCCTGGAGCTCAGGGTTCCTCCGACAGTGGTGGTGTAACATCCTAGCAGAGTCCGCTTTTCACCAACCAGTCATTAGGTCAAAGGAATCAGCCTTTCGGGAAAGGTAGAACACATGAAATTTAGAAAATGTGACTCTTTGCACTGTGCCCTCTGACCACCACAGAACTGTCTACTTCCTAGATCAGCACAGTAATTAACAGCACTTCAATACTACTGGCTAAATGCATATGCTAAGACCAAAACTTTCAATGATTGTATTAAGGTTACAAGTTAATTGAAAGAGAAAGCCAGATAGAGATTCCTGAATTAACAGAAAACTCTCTTCTGCATCCTTTTGAAAACTTGAAACTACATTTCCCCACCATGGCTCTATTTTAGACACAATGAGAGACAGCAGCAAGAAGCTAAGATGCAGTACCAGAGGGGCCAGAGTGGTATTGGTCTTGGGAAGTCTGATTTATAAGATGCGCCATCAAGATTTAAGTCACAAACTACTCAAAGATTCTCTCACATGTCAGAGCCCATCAATATGGAGCACTGGAAAACAGCTTGTTATTTCATGCAGACTAAATAAAGCCTGTGACGAGGAAAACACTTCAGGCTGAGGGTCCGAAGTAGTCCAGGTATCTTATTTTTAATGCAAGGTAACAAAGCTTGGGGGAAGTAGGCTGAGCAAACTAAGCTGGAGTAAAGTAGATTACATTTACGTACATAGGTATATATAGGTGTGTAGGTGTGTGGGTGTCTTTTTCTTGGTTTTCCCACCTCAGACTATTTGATCATGGTATTTCATCCCCTCTTTTGCTGTCACATCCTTCCAACTCTGTACCAGTTTTCCTTCATAAACACTCAAAGTAGCATAAGAACCTTTGGTTAGTCACAAGATGGACGACTTCAGTGAACAATACCTCTGAGGAGTCCAGGGCCTCTGCAGGTCATGGAGAAGTGTATCCTCAAACCTAGCAGCGAATGAGCTCATTTATGCACATAAGGAAATCCAAAGTAAAATGGCTACTTCTCATGTCGGGGTACAAGCTGTCTGTGTGCTTTTAAGCATTGGAATATACACAGAAACCTAGCTGACAAGTTCCTGGGAAGACATTCCAACTGAAAGAAGCAGTTAGATTAATCTAACTTCTATTTTTATAAGTAGATTTGATTGAAAGAAAAAAATGTGGTAAAGCCCTTTGAAAATATTCTGTTCTCATATGTAGGTTAGACAACTCAGGATAATTTTGCTATCAATAATTTTTCTTGTAAAATTTCTCACCATAGACTGTACACAAATAAGTAAGCCTAGCTTGGTAGAACCAACACAGGTTAAGATCACAAACATCTCATGAGCTTTTGTACATAAAAATGACATCGTTACAGTCTCAGCAATATCACTAAGTGATGTAATTAAAAATATCAAGCTATTGCCTCAAATAGCTCTTTCCTCAGAGAAAACTGGGAAAGAGGAAATTTATTGATAATTTGTTCTCTTAATAAGCAAGTTTCCTTTTGTTTCTTCACTTAACTACTTCCTTGAAATTCAGTCTCTTGGCTTAGAAATTTAACATAGAAAATACCTTTCAGAATAGTTTCATATTAGTTTCAGTGCTTTAAGAGACAATATTGAAACTTCAGAAGATTAATGGAAGCTCTTACCGTCTATTCAGACCACCATCGTTAAAGCATGCTTTTGAAATTTTTACTTACTTTGCTATTATTTTTGAGTCAGCCTCATTTAGCTTAGGTTGACCTCCCAACTTGCCAAGCAGCCTCAGCTTGCCCTGAGCTCTTGATCCTCCCATCCCTACGTCCCAAACAATGAGACTGCAGGTGTGTGCCACCACACTGGCTCCGAGTGAGCTTTGAGGGTATATGTGCATACATACACTTAGGGTCTCTTCTGCTACAGTTCCCCACCTTGTGTTTTGAGACAGGGTCCACCACTGAACCTGCACTGCACCATTCCTGCCAGACTGGCTGGCTATCTAGCCCCCATGATCCTCTCTGTCTCTGCACTCTCCATGTTCAGCTTTCACATGAGTAAATGGGGATCCAAACTTCAGTCTTCACACTTATGCTCAAGCATGAGTTACCCACTAAGTCCCTGCCCTAGCCCCCAAAGAGTGTTTTCAGATAGATTACCTTGGCACTTGAAAGAGGCCTGCTATGCAGGAAAAAGACTGAAACAACACACTTAAGTTTTTCTTTCAAGTGTCTGCTGCACTGTGGATATATTAGTTTATTCTTATATCACAATTTCACTCATTCATTTCTGTTCAACTCTATTCTATTCCTGCTAGAGACTGAGTCCAGAGCCTATACTCTAAGCATACACTCTATTACTGGAAGCAGCAGCCCCAACCAACTCATTAGCAGCTTTCAAGAGGAAAAGTAAAAGTTAAGTGTCATTTTCCTTAAAACAGCATCGGCGACTGATGGTCCTGAGTTACCTTACAGAAGAATGACTCTTCTCTTGGTAGACAGGTTGTCTAATGACCATTGTGCACAAGCAGCATCATGGGGAAGGGGCTCCCAGCATGTCCAGGCCTTGGAGCAAGAGTATGCTTCACCTAAAAACAAATCAAACAACAATCATGGGAGTCTTCGAAACTAACAAAGGACCACAGCTGTTGGCAAATTCTACTTTTTGACGACTTTAGGTTTCAGGAATTTATAACAAACTGATAGAACTCAGAGACAGTTTAGGAAAAAATGATCTTGCTGCTTACAACAATCTCCAAGATGCAATCAAATATGATTTATTTTTGGCATTCTGTGCCCTTCTATTCCCCCTCCCCCATTCTCCAGCTTCTTGAAAAAGAGTAAATAGGGAAAATAACAAATCACACATTTAGAATTTGGATACAAGCTGAGATTCCTGTCTTTTCTACTGAGATTGTAACTTCAGGCTTGCTTCTTTGAATTAGTTTTTTAAGGACAGCATCAGTCACCTGCTTTTTAAAAACAGGACTAAAAAGAAAAAAAAAGTGTGTATTCAATACAGCAGCTGCCCAAGGCCAATGTAAACTATGATAAGTAAATGAAGATTATGCCACTGAATGGTAGTGATTCATATGCCTTAAAGGCATCCAGTCAACAACATTTACACGCATACAATGCAGCAACTTAAAACATTAACTAGCCAGAGTTTTTGCTAGCTTATGCTCATAATTTCCTAAACAACAAAACACTAAAAACCCAATCTCTTTCTCTCTATATAGCTAAAAGAAAAGGACTCTTTCCCCATTCCCACTGAATCCCAGTTCTGTACATTCCATTCAGGTTAAGGACAGCAGAGACAACCCCCCCCCCACACACACACACAGTTATCACAAGGAGATCACTCTAGGAATTAGCCTATTGGGAGACCTGTCACCCCTTCAAGTGGGGGGAAGGAGTGCAGAGCCTTTATCACTTCAACTTTCAGACAACAAGAGGGACAGGCCATGTGCCAAGCTGGCGTGTGCAGGGGACGAGTGGCAGCTGTGGAGGTTTGCAGGCTGTGCAAGGGGACACTCAGCTCACATTAGAACCAGCCATGCGTCCCTTGTGTTCTCTTCATGTTTTACTTTCCCTTGTCTGAAGTCTTTAAGAGCAGCAAAATGCTTGTATGCACACGGAACTAAATTCTGAGTGCGACCTGTGCCTATTATTTCCAAATAAAAGTAGTAGGCACGGTCAGAATAACTCCTTCAAAGCAAAGTACAAATACTACAGAACAATCCTTGCAGAAATGGCCGGAGACCCGAGCAGGCCGGAGACCAGAGCAGGAAGTCTGCAAGGTGCGCCTGGAGCATCTTACAGTGCCTGAAGGCGTGAAAGTGTTCAAAGCAAACACCGCCACCAGGACAAAGGAACCAGCATCAGGGCTCTCCGCCAGCTGAGACCACTGAACCTGGTTTCTCTGTAAGAGAAGAATTCTTAACCACTGAGTCATTTCTCCAAGACCACAGACTTTAAATTGAAAAGCTGTTCCATACATGCACGTGCTGTATCACAGGGGAGAACACACACACCATGTACACATGATCTCTGTTGTCTGCATTATCAAGGTAGCCCCAAAGTCCCAGGTGTCCGACTAGTAGCTAATTTCCTCTTGGTTTACTTTATGGGCACTTGAGGGGAAAAAAAAAAAGCACCACAGACCTTAAGAACGAATACAGCTTCAGCAGTACAGGTGCCTATAAAAAAAAAAAAGGGGGGGGATCAAGAAAAGCCACAGGTGGGAATGGAAACGCCAAACTTTCTGTAGGGAATACAAGTTCAAAATTCTGATGGCTCTCAGAAATCATCTATAAAATAGGAGTCATGACAAAGGAGCAATTTTCTAAATAATATACATTCAACGGAAGGTTTTCTTAAATTAATGATGGCTGTAGACTCCAGCAACCACTGAAATCAGATTCACTGCTAGAAATTACATTCTGGGTTTCAGGAAAAAAAAAGAAAATAATAAACAAATATGGAAGACTTTGGAAGAGTCGAAATGAATCTTTTTCCCCAATGCGTATCATTTTCTAAAGTAGTCCTACTACTTAATGTTAATACTATGCTTACATTTGGCAAACTCATCTTTTCTACTATAAAAAAGGGAAAAGATCATAACCTAGGTCTCCAAGCTTTCATACAGTTGACCATACTGAATACTACAATTTTTTTGCTGCCTAATTTCTTTACAGGTGGACAAGTAAAATTCATTCAGTTAAGATCAGAATTACCTCGCACAGTTAAAAGAAAATCTACACTGAGATAATAGGCTGAAGTAGAATATACACATTAATCAAGGTGTGGTAGAAATTTGCTCAAGAATATATAGCTTTCAACAAATCTGATGTCTCAACAATTTCCTTCGACACAAGACTTAATCACTTCTGCGTATTATTTTCTTCCACTTTTTTTGTTTGTTTTGTTTGGTTGAGATACCAAGCCTCCCTTGTAAGGGCAAGATGGCTAGCAACCTGGGATCCTCCTGCCTTAGCTCCCACGTGTCAGGACTGTAGGCTTGCTGCCTGTTTCTGCAACATTTTATGAAGGGACACACATGGGACCTCCGTTTCCTGGTCTCAAACCAACAGAAATAAGGTCACACAGCACTTGACTCAGGATAGCACAGAGCATTTCTCTGCAGAGTAAATCATGATAAGGAAAGAAATAAGCAACTTTCAAGACACTGGGTTGAGGACAAAAATTAAAAATCTACCAATGGCTCACAAGACCCCAGAGAGAAGCCAGAATGGAAATATACTCTGTCCGATCAAAGCACACAATACAGCCAACATGCAGGCTGCCGGGCTCCACTTATACCACCAAGAGCCTGACGCCCAAATAAAGCAGGTGTTATTTTGGTATCACTCAACATACCATAGCATTCATGTCCCTAAAGAAGGACATTGCATTTCCTTCAAATGACTGGACCTCTGTGTGACAAAAAGGATTGTCATGCACAGCACCTATGACTCACATAAATTATAGGAGAAAACCCAATGATTTTCACAAAATGCAGATGAAGTGACAGAGATCCAACTCAAAGCTTAAACCACGGGTATTAGAAATGCTTTGTCAATAGTGCTCTATTAATGCAGTCATGCCAAGTCAAACTTAGCCAGTGCCTAAAAGAAGTTTGCCAGAAAGTTACACTGAGGGAGCGCATTCACATGAAAATGAAAGACTGAAGGTCAGGCTTTAGATATCTGGATTATCTGACCTTATTTACCCATTTTAAGAATGGAACCACTAAGGCTAAATGTGAGCAGAGACTACACATACACTAAATGTGAACAAACTAAAGACACACACACACACGTGAACAAAATAAGACATTATACATTTACTTTATATATAATGTATGCATATAATCTAATAGAATTAATCGTGACTGAATGACATCATTTTAGGTATAAAAGATAGAGGCGGTCATAACATACTAAAGATGTAGCACTTACCTAAGTAGCATTAATTACTCTTCTTTTGTGATGTAAATTTGCATTTTGTTACCAAATAACCAGATTAGTGCACCCCCAATGTCATTCACAATAAAATTAACACCAAGTTGACTGCCAGATACAGAAATATAAAAATCTAGATGGCCACGTTGTTAAGTAAATGTCCAAGTTAAATAAATTTTAAATGTTTGACATAACCTAAACCAAACACTCTCAACCATACTAATTACAACCCCCACCCCGGGTGTGTGTGTGTGTGTGTGTGTGTGTGTGTGTGTGTATTTTCTTAGGAAAACCATTGCTAGCCGAGCAGAGTCACGCACCGTGATTTAAGTATCACTAACGGCCTGGCTGAAAACCAGCACAAAGGAATATCCATCTTTACAAGAGTGACTAGTGCTCCTCATTTATAATCTCAGGTAAACATAGTCCTCACTTAGGAACCCTAGCAAATACATTCTAAGGTTAACTCTAAAGAGGAAAATAACCCCCCACCACTCCCACTAAAGAGGCTAGATCACAAAATATATACTGCTTTTTATCTCTGGAACAAACTCCAAATATTTTATTACCATTACTTACAAAGGTATAAGGTACTCAGAAGGCAGCCCACTGCTGAGATCCCTATTTAACTGCAGAACTCTCCAGCCCTGAGCTCTGTATTTAAGTAGTATCAACTACCCTTTACCTTGACAGACCTTTCCTTAATTCCGTGTGTGTGTGTGTGTGTGTGTGTGTGTGTGTGTCTAAGAATGCTACCCTAAATTTTCTCCACAGTACAGTCACTGATGAATATTAGGGGCTCCTTCCTCCTTTTGCTTTCTTTTACTCGGTTCTTTAAAAACTATGTCTCACTCTGCAAACAGCCCAAGTTGATTTCAAATTCTCCATCCTACTGCCTCAGCCTGGAAAGAATAGCAGTGGTGATACACATCTTTAATCCCAGCGCTCTCATCTCAGCACTCAGGGCAGAGGCAGGCAGATCTCTGAGTTTGGAGCTAGTTTGGTCTACAGTGTGAGTTCCAGGACAGCCAGGGATACACAGAGAAACCCTGTTTTTTGTTTGTTTGTTTGTTTGTTTTTAAAAAAAAAAACCAAGCAAAATAAGTAGAGCAATTAGAGAGAGGGCTCTATCACATGAAGCTAATATATACTACTTTTAAATTCCATTCATAACACTCTTTCTTTGGAATCTAATTTCAAGTTTTAAAAATATACAATCCCTCAGAATCTTTTAAAATTATCTTTAAGTCTTAAGGATCAGTAAACTCAAAAGGCATGTGTGTGTGTGTGTGTGTGTGTGTGTGTGTGTGTGTGCAAGGCACAAAGTAAAGGAACAAAGTAAAAAGTCTACCAATTTAATTACTTCTTTGTACCGAAAATTCCAAAAAATTTGAGTTATTAAAATAAATGAGTCATTTTGTGTGTGTGTGTGATAGCAAATGCTATAGAGTTACTCATTAGGCAGTCTCTCTGCTGTCCTTTGTATACCTTCTCTCCACATGGTCGGTTTGTAGATATTCTCTGCTTACATTAATGGTCTAAACTTACCTTGAGGGCATTTTTGGAGGCAGCAACAAAATAGGCAGCAGAAATCTGACCACATGAACTAGGTGCTTACATTTCAATCTAGCAAATTCTCTGTAAGGGTTTTAAAGTGAGAAAACAAGAAAGACCACTGCCAAAAGCCCCAGGTAGCTAAACATACCAAGACGTTACTTTGTTTTCAAATTCCTGACTGTGCCACTACTGTCAAGGAGGTACAAAGCCAATTTTTCTAAATTCACCTAGAACCCCAAAGATGTAACAAATATTTATACCACTTTATAACAACTCTGGTGTCCATCCATTTTGTCTGGCACAAAAACCCAAAGAGTAAGCCACATACTTTGTTTCAGGGGCTAATTGCTTGTATACAGTTTCTATTAAGTTAGCTACACACATTCACTTTTTCCAGGAAAACCAAAGCAAATTATTTTCTTCAAAACCCCCAAGTTTCAGTCCTCCGGTTCACCTTCTGCTGCCAAGCCATTATCAGTTAGGTAACGCTGAAACTTTCCTGATGGAGGTAGAGAGAAAACCAAGGGGGAGGACAGTAAACTGTGGTTTAGTTTAAAGCAGCATCATTCAGAATTAACAAGCAATTAACATGGAATCGAGGAATCCCTAAGAGAGTAAGGAAGGCGGGGAGCTACCGAAAGGTCTCAAAGCCTCAGAGCAGAGTAAATGACACAGTGTACCAAAAGATAATGCAAAACACGGAAACATTCTGACCGGGAACCAGGGGATGTTTCTGGGTTGGAGAAGTTATTGAGATGTTAAGGATCGGACATGAGCTGTGCTTCTCCTTTGGCTAGGAAGCTAGGGTCTAGGAAAGCTGGCATTCCCAGGCAACCACCCTGAAAATAAAGCACTGCTTAATGAGGTAGGGGCCAGGAATAAACAATGGGGGAGGGGCGGCCTGGTCTTTACCTTTAGAGAGGATGCGGGTCCAAAGCAGTCTCCCTGCTGCTTCTCCGGCGGGTGGGTAGACCCCTTCTGCTCACGAGTGTCCTCCAGCCAGCTCAAACCTGGAAAACAGAAACCCATGAGCGGTGCAGTGAGTCCAGGGGCGAGGAGAGGGCTCTGAGAATGGGGGAGCTAAGAAAGGCTGGAGAGTGGCAAGGGCAGGCAGGCGAAGCAGGGCTTCTCCTTCCTCCCACACCCAGTCAGCCCCTTCCCCTCGAGGGGGGCAGTGGGGGGGGGGGGAAGAAACTGACTTTACCTGTCCCCTCAGCTGCAGCTCCTCTCCCTCCTTTCAGCCTCCTGCACATTCACCAACTTCTCCATTGAAGAAACACCCCAGGCAGGGCCGGACACCGTGTTCCTGATTCTCCTCGATGCTTCACGGCCCCAGCCCGGAGAGCATCCAGAGAGCCGATCCGGTTAGAGGTGGCGGTCTTGGCCTCAGGAACAGCCTCCGGGAAGGGGTGCAGGGAGGAAGTGCCGGCTCGGGTTGGGGGGGGGCAAGTCCCAGTCCAGGGGCTCAGACCAGGGGTCTGCCGCGCGCCGGGCCGGAGGCTTCCAGCTACCGAGGGACTCAAGAGGTCTGGGGACAGGGAGACCCCAAATCGTACCAGGTCCAAGTGTCAGCAGCGGGGTGTCCCGACAGGGGGCTTTCGGGATGCACTTTGCACTGGGCCACCCCCGCCCCCTCCTTCCAGCACTTTGGGGTCACTGGGATGGGACCAAGCCTTCGGCAACCAATCAGCTGCCGCACTGGAGCCTGCGCTCCAAGCCGTAAACCAGATCCGCGGTGGGTGGAGGTGGGGGTAGGGGGTGGGGGCGACTTGGTTGGTTGGTTGCTTCCTTCTCTTCACCCAGAGGCCCCCACCCCCTGGCTGCCGTAAAGCTGCCTGCGGATTCGCGACAGTCAGAGGAGGCGGGCCGGTAGGGACTGGAACTCGTCTCCGATTGGTCGTTCTCGCTTCGTCCCTCCGCTTCCCCGCGGTGGTTTCCGAGGCTCCACCCCCGGCCTGGAGACTCGAAGCGGTTGCTAAGAAACACTGTACTACGAATGGGGCTTGGACGCACGCTGAGGGAGGGGCCGGCGAGGCCTTCCGTGGAGTACGGTGGCCCGGAGCGGGCAGCTGCGGACGCCAGTGGCGGGGTGGATGGCAGCGCGGCCCGACCGGCTGGCAGCCAGGTAACCCGGAGCCCGGGCTGAGCTGGGCTCGACAGCGGCGTGTAAGCGGTAGGTTGAGCAACTGGCGCGGCGACAGAGCCGAGGGCAAGTGAGGAGGGCCCTGACTCGCTGCCGCTCCGCCGCGCTTCTGGGAAGCAAGCGGCGGATCCTTGGTGCATCTGTCGGTCTCTGAGACCCGGTTAGCTTCCAGGCTGCGGACGCCTTGCCCAGCCTGCGAGGGAGCACGCTCTTTGGGATCGAGATGAGGGTTCGAGGCCTTTCCTGCGAGGATAGCGATCCTCGCGATTTCCTGTGAATGAAACGAGCGGGGGTGGGGGTGGGGAGAGATTCAAAGTGGGCATATTGATACATGTTTAAGTGCTTTATTCGTTTAGCAAGTGTTTACTGGTTGCTTGGTACTGCTCTAGTTGTTGGAGAGACTTTGTAAACCATCTTTTGCTTAACAAGAAAAGATGAAACCGCAAAATAATTAGGGAAAAAAACCTCAAAGTAATAGAATTCAGTTTGACTAGGTTGTGATGGGCTCTTTCAGATTGGCAGGAGATGTCTCCCAAAGAATGACATTTGTGCAACTTGAATGGCCCAAAAAAAAAAAAAAACTAGTCCAATAAAAATCTGAGGGAAGTCTTTTGCAGGTAGAGCTAATCAGAAGCACAAAGCACAAAACCTTTGGTACTAGAATAAGCTTTACTGTTTAGAAGTATGAAAGGAAAGGCCGTGGCCGAAGCAGAGTAAAGGGGAGAAAGACTTATTGAGAGATTTTGAAGCAGGTGGGAGTCAAAGTGTTCAATTTGCCTCTGATTCTTTTCTTCTAGGCTGTTACTATTTATTCAAAACTCCTCTGTCTTCCATAGGAGTTATCTATTATGTGAGCAAACTAGATTCATTCATTCCCAGGAAAGGTCATAGACAGGGAAGGGGAGTGGGGGGACGGACTAAAACTGAAAACATCGGAGGACAATACAGTGAAATAGATACTGTGGTTTTGACAGGGAGCTTTGACTTGAATATATACAATGTTTCTAGGGACTGAGAGTAGATGAGAGACTGTTAAACATGATTTCATCAGAAAGGGGCTTAGTGAAAGCCTGGGTATTTTCCAATTGTAGAGTCTTTGGGGACCTCAGGAAAACCCTACAAATTAAGTTTGAGGGCACAGAAGTAGAGAGACCCAAATAGGCAGGTCTTAAGGGCCCTGCCAGGCTGTGCGTTTTTGAAGTTTTGGACATTATCCTAAGAAAAGTCAATTTTTCAGTATGTGGATGGATGTAGGGTGAGCCAAGATAAAATGTCTTAGGAGCGAATCCATGGACTGTGTAGGGTAGAAGAGGTTCACTGAAGCAGTGGCAGTGAGGACAGGGGAAGTGGAGTAAGGAAGGCTTCCAAAATGCAAGACTTCCAGCCTCCATAAGTAGCTGATGCGGGCTCCATACACCCTGCTGAGGAGGAGTAGAGAGAAAGGTGGGCTTGAAGGGCATGGAATGAGTTGTGTCTATGGTCAGAGTACCTGTGGCATCTCCAAGTGGAGTTCTGCAGGAGGCGTGTGAGCACTTAAACACAGGCTCACTGTTAGTCGTCAATGGAAGCCTAACTTCACATTTTGTAAATTTTTTTCTTGGAGTAATGATACCCAGTTCAATAAGATGCTGGGCAGCCATGACTCCCAGGCAACTGCACGGTCACCAGGGAAAACAGCCAATGCTCTAGAGCTTCCAGTATTTGTTGGTTGTTGTGTTTTCACATCCCCTCATGTCTGTAGCAGGCTTCCCTAAGCATCCTATACACAGACAGCTATGGTTTCTCCCCTGTGGCACAGCACTTAATGAGTCAGGACTCCATTATAGAATGGTTTGTATTAGATGAAGTTTGCCCATCTGAGTATGCTAGACATGGTCAGTAAGTTAGGGTATAAGTGGGTTTTCTGCTTCTGGTGTGTTTATTGGATTGCAGCCCCACGGTAAGTCAAGGAGTATCTGTGCACAGCCCAGAAAGGTGCTAACCCCTCACTTGTAGAAGTAAAATTGAAGACATAGAAGTTCATGGAATTATTCTGAGAGAGGGGGTGGGGAGGGCTGTGCTCTGAGAAGTCCTGACAGGAGACCAAGGAGAGGAAGAGGATCCAGAGAGCGTGATGGAGAAGGAGCTCCTTTATAGACTACGTTGCCAAAAGCCAGTGTGCTTTTAGAAAAGGCAGCCTTTTTTTTTTTAATGGAAAAGTGGACAGTTGTTACCTATGTGAACGTAGGCCTACATTCCCTTTAGAGAATCAGTCCCCTTGGTCAGTAGACCTATTGATAAAATTTTAAGTTTGTATGAAAATAATAGGGAAGAGTAGTAGAGGCCTTTGTTTTCAAGGTTGCATCCTAGACACCAGGGCATATGACCAGTATGGGCTAATGATTGGGTTACTATTTCCCTTAGTGAGCCCCACAAGTTTCTTTCCCTCCTTATTCTCAGAGAATACAAGTTCTCAGAACATCTTTAATTCTTTTACACTTTTTGTTTAGTGTGTGGCGTCTGTGTGGGATGCACATGTACCACTGTGTTAGGTGTGGAGGACGTTCTCACTCTGCCCTGTGTGGGTTCCAAGGATCACACTCAGGTTGGTCATCAGGCTTGGCAGCAAGCTCTTGTACCCGCCGAGCTGTCTTGCCAGCCCAGAAGGGGACACTTTAATAACTGCTTAATTAGATTAGAAAATGTATCATTTTGTTTCCGTAAGAGCCAGGTTGTCAGAGGGGACATTTTCAATCCCTTTCTGGCTGTTAATTTAGACCAAATGTCTGTGGAGCCTGCAGCTCTGCAACAGCTTGCTCCTAGAACTGTGTGCCACTCCGCAAGCAGCTTCAGAATTCCAGCAGCAAACAAGCAGCACCAGCAGCAGTGGCACAAAGTGACACAAACTGTTTTGAAGGATTCCACATATTTTCCAAAGCCTTTTAACCCTCAGTTTTATCCTTGGTACTCCCTGCCAATCAGTCAGCTTGCTGTCATTTCAAACCCTGACATTTCTGCTTAAAATGGATGCCTGACATGTAATTAGAAACCAGTTCTATCAAAGACTGTTCAGTGGTATGCTATCTTTTTCGCCCTACAGTGATTTACTGTAAAAACAAAGGAGTGTCTCAGACAGTTTGGAGACCAGAACACTTTGGCTTTAGCCAAACTCCTTTACCTTCCAGTGCATTTAAAACATGAACATACTTACAAATTAGCCTAGGCTTAGTCTAAAAGTGATTATAATGGAAGTAATTCCCCATAAGTCCCTGCATGTAGTCCCCAGTGCTCTCGGGGTTATGGGATTTGAGAATTACAAGAAATAATCTAGCCCAGAGCTTTTAAGATTTGCCCGCAATGGCTTGCTGCTATTTTATGGTCATGTGAAAGAAACCTGCTGGAGGCCTTTGCTTTTGCGCCAGGCCTAACCAGCCCTCCAGACCAAACCACAAGAGTCATTGGTACTAAGTATAGGTAACTAAATTGAACTTTGAAATAAGCCAGTTTTTTTAAATAATGATAAAAATAAAGTTCACAAGGTGCACAACAGGGACTCATGGGAATCCACTGTACTTGAGCCAGCTTGGAAGGATGTCCCTGTCATTTCTACTTTGCTTTTGTTTTCCTTCCTGTGGAGCACAGCTCCTTAGAATGCCTGTTCTATATCTTTATGTGATGTTTGGAGTGTGACTCAGGGGTCGAGTACTTACCTAGCATGTACAAGGCATTGGGCTAAATCCTGAGCATTACAGGGAAAAAAAGACAAAAGGAAGAAAGAAAAAGAGAACAATCAGTAAATGAGATGTTACCTAATTTGTGAATCTATTAGATCTTTACATTTGTTAAGGTTTTTATAGTTCGGATGTACTTTCCAAGTTAGTTTTTAGGACATTTGCTAAGGATAGCATCGGGCAGTTTCAGACTCCAAGAAGGAGCAAGAGGGGAGAAGTGGAATCGGTGTGTGAGGTAGGGAGAAGAGACTGCCACACAGTGGCAGAGCTCGGGCCAGATGCTGCTGCTGCTTCAGAGACAGGGAGGTCTGGCAGCACCCTGTGAGGGTCACTGTGCTCTCTCTGCATGGCTTGTTCATCCATCTTCCAGTTAAAATCCCACAGCCGAGTTGGAACAAATTTTCAAATGATATAGAGATAACAGGAAGCACATCAGATAGCCAGAATTTTTGCAAGGTGTGCTACTGGAGAACCCAGAGTTCTTTATTGACCTCAGCTATCAGATTTTCTAATTCTTAAATTATAATCTATGACTTAAAAGCAGTTCAGATCGCATAGCTTTGGAGCAGGTGGAGGTTGCTTTTTCTTTGGTTGCTTTTGTTGCAGTATTGGGGATCAAACCCAGGGACTCACACCTGCTAGGCAGCCTTACACTGCAGAATATTATTTGTTTTAGAAATAGTTAGAAGATTTGCTTAAATGACAGAGGGTTAACTGTTACAAAAATGGAAAATATTTGTACTCTATACAAAAAGTGAATTTAAATTAGCCAACTCCATGCATATTCCCAGTTAAGCATCTATACAAATACCTGTGTGCCATTTGTTTATTTGAGGATAGGGCAGTGATTGCATATAAACACAATACAAAGATTCTTACCCCTAAAATCAGACTACAAATATTCTCAAAATATAAAAATAGTAAGTGTATTTCAACAAGAAACCCTGATTTAATGTCATGGTTTTATCTTAATATAGCATGATTGTTTTTAATTAAAAAAACTTACATTTGTTTATTTTGTGTGTATATATGATTGCATATGGAGATCAGAGGCTGACTTAATGTTGATTATTTACTATGTTTTAAACTTCCAAGATTTTTTTCAACATTATACAATAACTGCATATATTTAATTTTATTTCAAAATAAAAATGATTGGTCTTTCTAGCTCCTGGTAGTAAGCCCTATCTTATTTTTTAGTGTAATATTCGTATACAGGATCATATTAGGCCCAGTTCTTAAATAATGCTACCATATCATCAGGATTGAATGGGTCCTGGATGCAGCAAGGCAGACATTCTTCCTGGGTGCACTTTGACCTCCCTGGTGTGGAAGTGACTCCTCTGGGGTGTTTTTTCACTTTGATGCGAAGTAGGCAGTTAGGGGTTTCAGTGTTGCACTTTTCCTTTTAAGATGTATTTCTTTCTGTTTTATGGGAATGATTGTTTGCCTGCATGTCTGTGCACCACATGTATGCTGGTGCTGAGGAGGCCAGAAGAGGGTGTCACATCCCCTGGAACAGCAGCTACAGAGGGCGGTGGGCCACTGAGCCACTGTGAGTTCTGGGAACTGAACTCAGGTCCTCTGCAAAGAAGCGAGTGCATTTACCTCTGAGCCCTCTCTCCAGCCTAGACTATGATATGGCTTTTCACAGGAGGAAGCTGTTTTGTTCATTCCGTCATCCACAGCTGTCAGAAGACACGTGCTCTTAAGAACCTTGCAGTCCAGGGACGTGTGAGGAGCAAGCTCCTTCCTTCGTAGGTAGCATCTCTTGATGCAGGTGTGGTAGCCAGGCCTCCACACCCTTAGCTATGTTACTAATAAACTGGTTTTCCTGTTTCTCTAGTTCATTTCATTGTTGCCTTAAAACCTTGTTTCTTGATTGTTCTGACCCCCACCTGTCTGTTAGTACTGAAAGCCAGTTTAAACAAGGTTACATAGTCTTAGATTTTAAGCAGTGACTTCACTGAGGGCAACACTTGTATGCTGCAGCCAAGTCAGACATACTGTTCTTCCTGCAAACTATTGGCTAGAATAGAGAGACAACCCCAGGGTTGTCTCCACCAGATAGGCCACAAGACCACTGCACTGATCTCCAATTCCTGCTGAAGGAAACCTGGGCTATTCTTCCTTGTCCTGAGAAACCTCCAGAAAAACCTCACCCTTATCTTAATGAGGGGCTTCTGTCCTTGAAGAAACAGTCCTTTGACTACTCCATGGCCTGCAAAAGCCAGTTCGTTGGTGTGTGTGTGTGTGTGTGTGTGTGTGTGTGTGTGTATGTGTGGGTTTGTGGGTTTATACATGTGCTTGTTTGGATGGAGGCCACAGAACAACCCTGGGTGTCAGAAACACCATCAACCTCATTTGAGTCAAGGTCCTTAATGGCTTGGAGCTCATCAGTTCGGCTGGCTGGCCAGTGCACCTCAGAAATCTGACTTCTCAAGTGCATACAGTACTTGGCAAAGGGCCCGAGTTCAGTTTCTCACCCACATTAGATGCTTTACACTCCCTGTAACACCAGCTTCATGAGATCTGATGTTCTCTTCTGGCCTCTGTGGGCTCCCAAACGCTTGTGGCACACACACACAGGCACACATAAATCTTTGTGTGTGCACACCTATGTGTGTGTAGTGTTTGGTTCATCATAAAAGAATATTAACTAATGAATCTTTTATAAAGCAACATGTTTTTATTTGTTTGGTTTTTGTTTTCAATGGTTAAATAATTCTTAAACAGTGATTCATTGGAGGCTTAAACAGTGATTCATTGGAGGAAGTCCCAACCCCAAATGTAGCAGCTATAATTGGTTACTCTTTAGAATTTGGGGCTTGGAAATTTTTCCTAATAATTTATGTTGTCTATGTAGGATACTGTCCTGTAAGCCATGAATAGTCTCTAAAGCAGTTGGTAGTAGAGAAAAATAGTAGCTTGTGCTCTGAATGATAGGTACCATTCTGGATGGAACCATGTAGGGATCTGGCAATTATGAATAGGACCACAGTAGACCAGATGTCACCAGTGATATCCTTGTAGCCATAATCCAGCTATACCTGGTAGAAAGAGGGGTAGGGGTGAGTGGAGAAATCACACTGGCACAGCAAACAGGATGCCGAAATGTGAGACAGTTAAGAAGATGTGGGGTGGGGAAGAACAGTGAATCTTTCCCATGGAAGATTGATTTTTGAAGGACTGCTTAATCATGAGTAACTAAGAGTAGAAAACCATCACTTTTAATATTAATAAGATGCTCCATTTTTAGAAAATGCTTAGCACAGTTTGATATGAAACCAGGGAACTCAGCTTTGTCATCAGTAAAATTAAAGCCTGAGCAGAAAATTTTAGTGTCATCTTTGACCCAATTCTTGACCCTTCCCAGACCCACAAAATCAGAATCTGGGGTCGAGGGTGAGCATGTTGCCCATGTTCTAGCAAGCCGCCTGGGGAATTCTGATGCTCGAATTTGAGAATATTGCCTATATCGTGTTCTAGATTCCTCTGGTACTAAATTGAGAGGCAGTGGTAGTGGTGGTTCTGGGACTAAAACCCAGGAACTCACACCTACTAGACGCATGCCCCACCACTGAGCTGTATTCCAGCTCAAAACTTTTCTGATGCTGGACTAAGTCTGTGGTGCGTTAGAAAAAGATAGCCCTTGGACACTGCAATGACAGAGCTAGCCAGGAAGGATCAAGTTTGTATTAGATGCTGCCATTCCCCTGGTTCCAGCTCCTAAGAACAAAACTCGTTCAAAGCTCTTCCATAGAGATGGGAAATTTTGGGAGTCTGTACAACCTCTGGGCTCTTATCAGTCAATCTGAAGATGGCTCCTTTCCACAATGGCCTTATAACAAAGAAACAGAATCAAAAGTCACTGTCAGTCCCTCTGGTCTAGAGTCCTGCGGCCTTCTGTTGTTGAGATGAGCCCCCTCCTGAGCCAGGCAGGGGCAGTCCCTTTCTCAGTTCCTGCAGTTCCAGTTATGGGCAAGGTGGTGGGCACATGGATTTTGACAGTTCTAAATGACGTGTCCTACTTGGCAGCAGTTGTAACAATCCAGTGAGGGTTCTTGTAAATTAAGAAAGTTTTAATCAACTTGGGCTTTAGCATACAGAATGGGACCATATGGGGAAGGTACCTAGGGCTGCTCTGGCATAGGCGTGGTCTGTGACTGCTCTTCTGTGCTGTGCCTGTTGTTTGTCACGCTGCCTTTCCTTCTTGGTCCTTGAGGCCTCCCCCCATCGCTGAATATCTTAAAGAGCTATATATATCTAGTAAAGTGGGCCAAAGGAAGTGGGGTCTGTCTAGATTCTAAAGGTTTTGTCTGGTGTTTAAGGAAGTTTGGCTGATGAAATGGGTCTTGAGAATGGGAAAGCCTGTGGGACCCCCTCCATCCAGGTTAGTGTGTGTATGTGTGCTCATGGCCACTCCAGAATGAAGCAAAGCTGAGTCCTCACTGGGCCTGTTTTACTTCTCTCAATTTGATTTAATTAATAGGTTTCCTTGTGGCGCTTCTCATCTCTTCTACTAACCATGGGCACAGGTGGATAAGTTAACCCAGGGGCTGTTTGGAAACTGTGTCTTTCCCAGGAGGGGCTTCCATGGCGTCTTAGTTTGGTTCCTATGGCTGTGATAAACACCATGACCATAAGCAGGTTGGGGAGGAAAGTTTATTTCAGACTCGTATATCTGATAGTCTGTCAGGAGGTAGGAATTGAAGCAGAGACCACATTGGAATGCACTTCCTGGTTTGTTTTCCATGGGCAGCTAAATTGCTTTCTTTTATACCTCTGACTCACTTTCCCAGAATGGCATCACCCGCACTGGACTGGGCCCTCCCACACCAATCATTAATCAAGATAATACCCTGTAGACTTGCTACAGGCCGTCTTTATAGAGGCATGATAATAATTGAAATTCCTCTTTCCTACATGTCTCTAGCTTGTGTTGAGTTGACAGAAAAATCTAACCAGTGCACAGGGGTTATAGGCATGAGCCTCACTGATCCATTTCTTGGTTTGTAACCAAATTACTCATGTATAGGAGTGTGATCGTTTGAATGTATTTGGCCTCCATAGTAATGGTCTGTCCTATCCCTTTAAGAAACAAGCCCCACCTACTCCCCTTCCTCCCCCTCCGCTGAGGCAAGCAGATCTTCCTTCTGCTTCCAGCCTGAGTTCTTTTCCTTTCCTCTCTGTCTCTGTCTGTAGTTGCTACCGTGGCTCCTCTCTTCCCCCCTTCTCTCTCTTTCTTTGCCTCTCTCTCTCTGCTCTCCCCCCTTCTCCCCTTACCCCCTTTCCCTTCCATAACACAATAAATACATACTTTCTCTGCATGACATGCCTAATAGGTCTCTGTCTCTCACCTGTTGAGTAGCTCTCAACCGCCATGGGGCTCCCTGCCAGGGATCAGCTGCCACTCGTGGCCCGTGGGCCACTCGGGGAATGGCGCCATTTTACTTTTACCATAACACCCATAAGCTCATAAGTAGGGGCACTATTGGAAAGTATAGCCTTGTTGAAGAAGGTGTGGCCTTGTTGAAGGAAGTGTGTCACTGGGGGGGTGGGCTTTGTTCAGTATCACAACCACTTCTTGTTGCCTTCTGATCAAGATGTAGCCAGCACCATTTCTGCCTGCATGCTGCGATTTTCCCTGCCATGCTGATAATGAACTGAACCTCTGAAACTATAAGTGAGCCATCCTAATTAAATATTTTCCTTTTAGAAGTTGCTGTGGTCATGGTATCTTTTCATAGCAATAGAAACCCTAAGTCAAGGAGACAGTTTATATATTATATGAAATTCTTTAATGAATGAAGAAGGGGTCTTGATTAAAAGAGCTGTTCAGTTTCTGTGTGAGTAGAGACAGGTATGGGAAAGAAAACATGGACTCTGATGGTTTCCAATTCTCTGTTGGTCCCTCACAGAAGGGATATTAGGCCTATTCTGTCCAGTGGGAGGTATTTGTTCCCTGAAGGTTTTCTGCAAACAGGTGAGGGAGAGGGTGGCAGGGCCTCAGGATGTGGGAGAGCTCTATTGAAAAGATGGGCATGGATGGTGGTCAGTAGGATGAGGTGGGACAACTCCTCCTAAAGATCCTAAGAACCTGGCCAACACCCACAGTGGGTTCCTTGCAGATTTGGAGCTGGGGGAAGGGGACATGATAGCTTGGCTCTGGTGAACATGAAATCATTTTCAAATGTTGTTAAGAGAACATTTGTTGTTAAGAATCTGAGATGAGATTGCAGTTGAGAGTACTGATTAGGAACCATGCCTCTGTCTCAGTTCTAAGCCATGAGACAATTGAACACACCATCTCCAGTGGTGAGTCTGGTGGAAAGAAAGTGACTGTCTCATGACTAGGTGTAATGGTCTGTCCTGTCCCTTTAAGAGACAAGCCACACCCACACCCTTGTAACATGAGGGGCCGGCTTGTTGGGGTTTCTGTCCCTGCCCGGTACCCCACAGCCGGCAAGTCCCAGAGAATCAATCACACAGCGATCTCTATAAGTTATAAAGCTGATTGGCCCATTAGGTCAGGCTTCTTATTAGTCCTTGTAACTTATATTAATCCATTATCATTATCTATGTTAGCCACATGGCTCAGTACCTTTCTCAGCGTGACAGCTCACATGTTGCCTCTTTGGTGGTCTGCGCAGGAGTGGCAGAGGGAGCTTTCTCTTCCTTAGCCTTTTCCTATTCTCATTGCCCCACCTCTACTTTCTGTCTAGTTGATCCGCCTATACTTCCTGCCTGGCCAATCAGCATTTTATTAAAATACATGATTGACAGAATACAGACAATTCTCCCACACCACACCCTCCCCTGTCCTCTGAGGCAAGTTGATCTTCAGCTTCCAGCCTGAGTCCCTTCCTTTCTCTCTCTCCATCTCCTCACGCTCTCCCTCTCTCTCTCTCCTCTCTCTCTCTCTCCTCAGAGGCAGCTTCTGTCTCTTCCTTCTCCCCATCTCTCCCCTTCCCCCCTCTTTGTTTCTTTCTCTTTCTCCCTCTCTCTGCTTTTCCCCTTCTCCCCTTCCCTTCCATAACCCACTGAATAAATATCTAACTTCACTCTACATGGTGTGCCTATCCATCTCAATTTCTCACCCACCATGCGGCTTCCTGGCTGGGACCTGGCTGCCTTCATGGCCTGCTATGGTCTCAGGACCTACTCACTTGGGGACCTGCCGCATGGTCTCATATCCCGCTGCCCACTGCCGCCACTTGGGAACCTGCAGCATTTTACTTAAACCATTACACTGGGGAGATCAGTTCCCTACACTAACAAAAAGGGATAGCTCGCCTTATTATAGGACTCCCTGAGAAGATGTCTACAAGAGACTTGAGGTACAAGTGTCAAAGAGGGCATTTAATGTACTAAAAGAATGTCTTGGCTCTGCCAGCAGTTAAAAGGTCAGAGACATGGGTTCACAGTCCAGATTCTACAGTCTGATGTCACGGGGAATCATCAGATGAATGGAGTCATTCTCAGGAAAGACAACCAGAAAGGAAGGAAAGAGAAGCCATAGGGCCTGAGAAGTATTGCCCACAGTGTATGTGGATTCACTCGGGGAGAGCTGCCATGGTCTGATGCACTGAACACTGAGCACACAGAGGGAGGAGGGGCAGAAAACAGTCCTTTCTTCCTTAAAGGCATAGCAGATGACCTGAAGCCTTCGGATCCCACCAGAGTTGTCCTTAGTTCGGGGCTGTCAGATACCACAGCAGATGAGACCTTCTGTTGAAAAGTGTAAGACAATTCTGGTATCTTGCTGCTGGAGGACTGGAGAGAAGGGAGGCCTTTGTTCCACAAGGGCCTGGTCCCACCCAGCCAGGAATCTTTAGCTATCCTCATTTTTCAGTGGAATTGTTCAAGTGTCCTGAGGCTGAGCAAACTCCAGAGGAACCTTAGTCTCTCACCTCCAAGAACAGAGATAAACTTGCCCTGGAGCATGGAAAGCCGGTCTTACTGGGGAGTTGCCCCAGGTAGAGGCTGTCAGTTGTCTCCAAGCACGTATGTAGCTTACCTAGGCTCATGAAGAACGGAAGCAGGCATTTGATGTACCCAGAGTCCATGCAGACAAATATGATATGGATCAGATTCCTCTGTGGTAAAAAGAATCACCAATTCATATCAGAGTAGAAACGATAACCTTATAAACCCTTCAAGGGAGCAGTGGACTGGACAAGGACAGAACTGTCTACCCCAAGAAGGTGGAGTATGGTATGCAAATGAGGGCAGTTCCGATTGGTTGATGTTCACTCTGGGCTGGGCCTGCTTAATTTTGATGTCATTCCTATGTGCCATTCACCCTGCTTGTTCCCCACAGTTTATGATGTCTCAGTGGGGACAGAACCAGAATCCTGGAAGACAGCCTTTGCTGAGTGTCAGAGACAGTATCTGAACTATGTAGTTACTTGGGCCGTGGTTAAAGTTGGGCCATTGTTGACTTAAGCTGAGGTGTAATCCTGAATTGCTTGGCAAACTGGTAAATTTGTAATAGGAAAGTCAATGTTTTACTTGTAGTAATATTGGCTATGGAAGTAGAAATAGGGGCAGTTTTGATCTGAAATTAAGTGACGAGAAATCACATTTTCTAACAAAGACTTCAAAGTTCTATCTATATCTAAAAATTTTGGGAGGGGTTTATTTTGTTTGCTTGCATTGTTATGCCTAGATCATGGAGTCCCCCCAAAACCAACTAGGAGACCGAGTCCTGTATGTAAAAGCAAACAGCTTTTATTCTTACACAAGTTTGCAAACTCAGACTCAATGTTATTGGAATAATCAGAGAGCCCCGAGCTCAGTTAGAGATGAATTTTTTGTAGTAATAAAGGTGGGGGTGAGGGATTTCTAAGGTTCAGGACCCTGATTGACTGACATTTGTCTAGGGGTGTCCTGGTGAAAAGCGATGGGTGTGTGCTGGCAGCTGATCCTATCTATAATAGTTAACATTAGGAATTTCCTTTAGATGGTCTGTTCCTGGGTGATCTCTGTTTGTGGTCTTTATTGGAACCAGGTATTGCCTTGAGGTAAACTACTGAGATTCAGGCCTCTTTTGAGCTTGTCAGGGCTGGGTCCTACATTACCTGGCTAAATATACTTTTTTTGCTTTGTGGTCATTGTAGAATCCCAAGCAATTTGAAGAAAGTGATGCGAGACACTGTAGCCTTTTTCCTGATATCCACAAGCATTTTGCTCAACACAGCACAGGATCTTGATTGACGGTCTTGCCGGGATCTTGACACAGCACACCAGCCTCCCTCAGACTCCTCTCTTTATCTGTAGGCATTTATTTGAATGTGTGCTTAGTTTTGTGTGATTTTGTCACATACAGTTTCATCTTCCCCTATCCATTTGTTAGCACGGGCACTCCTGTTATCCATCACTGCCCTGCCTACCAAGGAGATGGGGCCCTCAGCCAGCGGCAGGCAGACTTCCTTCTGTATTAAGTTGCCATTTGCTCTTCAGGAACAGAAATAGTGCGCAGCCTCTAGGTTTGCCTCTTTCCCCTCAGCACAATCCCTTTGAGAGTCATCTAAGTCATCTCGTGTAGCAATAGGGGTTTTGTTGTTGACGATGAAAAGTATTTATTTCATGGTGTGGTGGCACCACTTTGTTTAACCATGCACCCCGTGAAGGACATCTTGTACAAGGTTTTGTGTGAATGGCTTTATTTTTCTGGCATGAATGCTAGTTTCCCAGTTGCTGGGTCATCTGGTGACTAGATGTTCAGCTGTTTGACCGGGATCTCATTTCTGCACATCTTTGCCAGCATTTGGTGTCTCTGAGGGTTACTGCAGCTATTCTGAGAGCTGGCGTTCTTTATAGTTATTTTTGTTGTTCTTTTATGTTTTTGTTTGTTTTCTGTTGTGTAGCTGAGTAGAGAGGACACTTAAAAATGACAGCGCTAGCTTATATAGGGCTCAGCTATTTTTGGAAACGCTACCTCACCTTGGATGTCATTTTTCTGTAATTATTGACCTAAATGCAGTTGGGAGATGCATACCAAAGCCGAAGTTTTTATCCATTTAATGCACGCTTTCAGTGACTCAGTTTAAGGTGAATAGCTGTAGGTGACAGCCGTGCTGGCCAGGAAAGAGGGACTGGTGTGCTGCTGTCCCCCAGGAAAGAGGGATTGGTGTGCTGCTGTCCCCCAGGAAAGAGGGACTGGTGTGCTGCTGTCCCCCAGGAAAGAGGGACTGGTGTGCTGCCGTCCCCCAGGGGCTTCTTCAATGCTTCCTGAAACTGCTTGCTCAGGGATAGTCCCCTTTTCTGGTCAGCTTGCACCCTTGGTTTTTAAATATGCAGAATAAACCTCTTTGAGACCTACATGGGATTCCTTGGGATTGTCTTCAGCATTGAAATCAGCATCTGCCTTGCTCTTCTCTTCTGCATCACAGTTAGCTTGTTTTTCTGTTCTGTCCTTCAGAGCCCAGCACAGGTGAGTCAGTGAAGGGATTCCAGGGTGACTGCTGTGGACACAAGAAGGACAGTGCCCTCCATGGTGATCTTCAGGCAGTCCCCCAGCAAAGCAGCAAATCCCAGCTCTACACTCATGATTAGGCAATGTCTCCAGAGGGCAGCCTCCATGGGGGACCCTTCTGCGCCTTGCAACAGCTCTGTGTGAAAGACCCCAACCCTAGTCCCCAACTTATGATGTTTTCATGATCAACTAGGCCAGGGCAAAACAGGGTATCTATGAGCGGCAGAAGCAGCCTTGAGACCAGCTGCACCTGCCAAGGGGGCAAAACAGAATATCTGTGGGTGGCAGGAACAGTCTTGAGAAAAACACCTAGTCCTTTGTGTATTGAAACCAAGGGGGCAGAAACTGACTGAAGCTAGCTTAAACTAGACTTGTTTTTGTACTGATGTTGACCCACCCCATATGTTAATTTGAATTGATCAATGATGTTGCTATGCTTCCCCGTTTTGTAACCCTGAGACCCTATAAATGCTTGCTGGAAAAATATACGGGGGTGGGGGTGGGGCTCAATCTCACTGGAGTACTGAGTCACCTGTTGGCGCCTTCGACAATAAAGAATCCTCTTGCTGTTTGCATCCATTGGCATTGGCATGGCTTATTGAGTCTGGGGGATCCTTCCTAAACCCTAGAAATTAGGGTCTTTCATGTGCAGTGTCGCCTTCAGCTACAAAATCAGTCTGTTTCTGTGGCCTCCTTTCTGTGTCTAAACCGATTTGTTCCTCTAGCGTCTGCAAATTCCTAGACAGGTAAGCACCAGCAAATGTGTGATCCTCATTTGAGGGGGGCGCGGGCAAGGCTGCTAGGGATCTGGTTCTGGTTCTACAGATCTGCTAACACCCAGTGTCAGTATCTTTGAGTCAGTTTGCAGTTGTCAAAACCATCTGGTTGCATTTGAAGAACTGACTTTCCAAGAAGAGCCGTGTACAACATTCATGATTGTTGAGAGTTTTGATGGTGCTCTTTGTAACTTACCTTTTCTTTCTTTTCTCCTCCCTCTGCCGGGATTGAATCTCTAACCACACGCATGCTGACTAAGGACTCTATCACTCAGCTCTGTCCCTCAGCGATCTTTCAGCTTCTACATAGAATATTTTAGAGAGCAAATGTTTTCATTTTGTTGGAGTCTAGCATGTCAATTTTTGTTTTATGTACCCTACTTTTGGAAGAGGCCAAGGTCTTTGATCCCAAAGATTTTTTATTACATCTTTTTCTAAAAGGATATTTTTTTAACATCAGAAAAATTTAACAGTTGTCAGTCAACATCATCTAAGGAATAATTTCTTTATGATCATGTCCTATTTAAACATCTCAAAATATTTCTTTTCCATGGTAGTGGCTTCACTTTTAGACCCTGTATAGGTGTTTCAAAGCATCACCACATACAGAGGGCCTCATACTAGACAGCCAGCTGTGGCCACATTTTAACAGACATGGTTCTCAATGGCACATGTCTTTCCAGGCCAGCATGGCATTTCAGTTTGCAGTGAACCAGCCCATGAGCAATCACTTGAGGGACATAGTACAACCAGTTGATCCCTTAGTCTGCTTTTTCAGATTTTCCTTTAATACATTTTTTTCTGGGGTGAAGTTTAACAGGCAGCCTGCAGACATTTATTGTGGAGCATGTGTGTATTTGATTACTGTGAATGAAAAGTGCAGTTGAAGGTTTGTGCCAGTCCCAGTTGAAGCATCCCAGCTCTTAACTGTTCTCAGCCGGTTGTTTCCTGCCTGTCCCCTGAGTATTTGGTGTCTGTGTTTTGTTATTTTCATCTGTAAAAAACCCATCTGAATATTTTTTTATAAATACTTATATTTTTATTTGTAAGTAAAATTATAAATAAAAACTATAAAAATTTATAATATTTATTATTATGTGCTGAGGATTGAACCCAGGACCTCACCCAATATGTAGTAAATGCCCTACTCCCGAGCTTCATTTCCCAACCAGGTATGCATTAGTACTGTAGTATTTATTTGTGTAAGCATGCATACATTGATGTCAGAGAACAGCTTGTGGAGGTCAGTTCTCTCCTGTGGGACCCAGGCACTGACTTCTACCTTAAGGCTTGGCAGTAGGCACCTGTAGCAGACACCAGGGGTGCTTTGGATGAGTTGAGTCCACCATTCAATCAGATGCTCCGATACTTGGTCCGCAGTTTAGGTAGGTTTAGGAGGTATAGCTTTGTTGAAGGAAGTATGTCACTGGGAGCAAGCTCTAACAGTTTAAAGACTCGTACTGTTTTGAGTTTGCTCTTTGTGCTTCCTGCTTGGGGTTCAAGATGTGAGCCCTTCTGCTCCAGCTGTCATGTCTGCTGCTTGCTGCCAAGCTTTCTTGCCATGAAGGGCTGTTATCCTTCTGGAACTGTAAACCCAATGAAGTCTTTCATAAGTCTTCATCATGGTGTGTTATCACAGCAATAGAAAAAGTAACTAAGACTGTTTCTTTACTCTCCAGACTATCTATAGCCATATAACTATATAACTATCCCTGAGTATGTATTTCTTAATTTAAAATTAACAAACTTTTAATCTTATTTCTGGATCCATTCCTGCCAAGGAACCTGGGTCTTACCACGCCAGGAAACAGGCTGTGCCACCCCCTATACTGTTACTCACTGGCATTGACTTCACCCTGGTGTGAGGTGATGGCAGTGAAGAATGACCAAGTTGGGGTTTTACTCTTGCTTAGTAAATCTGAGGTAACAGAAATATTGTTTTAAGTATTTTTATTGCTATAAATAATTGGAATGAAAATACATTCGTTGCTGAGGTTTTTAGTGGCAAGAGATGAGCGTACGATAATAACTAAAGCCTTAAATATTCTAAGTATTAGTACTACTAAGAAAGGAAACTGGTTCTAAAAAGGGATTTCAACTTTAAAGTAGAATGTGAAAGTCAATTCCTGACATGTAACTGGGAAACTATGCCAATAGCTGATTTTATTCTGGCCATTGCAATTGGGAGAGTTCTCTAATGGAAAACCTCTCAATAGGGATGGCCATAGAAAGAAGGGATGGTAAGACCCTGTCATCCCAGCTATTTTCTGGCTAGCTATGTGTTACATACAGAAGTTACAGAACTTCTTCACCTTTGCTGCTTGTGTGAGTACAGGAAAGCTCAGAACTGTCAAATGGAAGGGAGCTAGGGAAGTCTGGATTATTGAGTTGTATGAAATGCACCTTACAGCTTGCAGGTAGTGTTCAGAGGCTGGGAAGGCGCCTCGGGAGTGAAGAACGCTTGCTGCTCTTGCAGTAGACCCGAGTTCAGTTCCCGCTCCCTATGCTGGTCACTCATAACCACACTCCAGAGGGGCGGATGCCCTCTTCTAGAGCCTGTTGTTTCTGTGGTGCAAATTTCCACATGCAAACACTAACGTGCACATAAATAAAGATAAAATAAATAAATCTTAAAATAGCATTCAGAGAAAACTTAGCCACAAGTTTTGTTCATACATTTGAAATCCATAGGTTTGTTAATACTTAGCTGCTGTATTTTGGTTCTCTATAACCAAACTGTCTGTGAGGTGGCCATGGTTGAGATTCCATAAGTGCTAAAGGGAAGGAATAAGTGGTAAAGGCTGAGCTGGGTGTGGTGGCACATACCTCTAATGCCAGCTCTCCGGAGGAATGGCAGCCGTGTCTCTGTGAGTGTGAGACTAGCCTGGGCTGCATAGCGAGTTCCACACCAGCCAGGATCACACAATGAGACTGCTACAGAACAATCAATCAAGCCAGCTAGAAAGAAAAGAAAACAAAAGAGCAAAAATATCATGTGCTGCAGAGACATGCCTGCAGGCAAAATACCCACACGTCAGATTTCATAAAAGACGAGAAAGTCAGGACCTATGCATGGGCCACGCTGTAGAAGGGAGGCGCAGTCTGAGTGGTCACCCTCATAAGCTCTCCTCTGAGGAGGGAAGTTCAGCGTGTCAGGGCAGTTGGATCTGAGTTAGGTAGGGAAGGAGAGTCCATGGGTTTTGTTAACTAGTATATTTTTCTAAGACAAAGTCAAGGGGTGCAGAGGTGGCTCAACAGGGCCTGGAGAAATGGCTCAGTGGTAAAGAGCACCAGCTGCTCACCCAAAAGATCTGGGTTTGAGTTCCAGCATCCATGTGGCAGGTGTCTTAGTTACTTTTCTGTTGCCGTGAAGAGACACCATGACCAGGGCAACTTGTAAACAAACATTTAGTTTGGGTGCTCATGATTCCCAAGGGTTGAACCATGACTGTCATGAAGAGCATGGCAGCAAGCGTGGTGCTGAAGCAATGGCTAAGACTTTACATTCCATCTGCAAGCATGGGGATGGCTTTAACTGACAACGGCGTGGACTTTGAAACCTCAGAGATCACCCCTAATGACACACCACTTCCAATAAGTCCATGCCTCCTAATTCTTCCCAGACAATTCCACCAGCTGCTGACCAAGCATGCAAGAGTCTTTAGATTCCGTCCTCATTCAAACCACCATAGCAGCTGACGTCCATTTGTAACTTCATTTCCAGGGGATCTGGCATTCTCTTCTGATCTCTCTGAGCACCAGTGATGTACATGGTACCTAGACATACATGCAGACAAAGCACCCATATGCATAAAATTAAAGTAAAATTTTACAAAGGACAGTCAGGATCCATGGAAAATGCCTATGTGAGTAAAATTGTTGTGGTTTTAAAAAACTTAGGAATTGATTAGGGAATCAGGCAGCTGTCACAGCCCATTTAATGTAAGAGAACTATGAATTTATATGGAGGATGTGAGCATTCAAATGAGCTTACAAAAAGAAGCACAGAGCTCCTTTTTCCCCAGTAGGAGAGGATTCTTTGCTTGTCCAAATATAAGGAGTCAGTGTGGCTTTAAGCTCTATATTTAGGAGGTCTAAGGTAATCCGGTAGATTCCCAGAGGCTCTAGCATTCCATTGGAAGAAGGTCGAGTCCTCTGTTTTGCTTATACCAGTGACAGCATGCTTCCTCTGACATTGACTGACTGCCCCTATTTTCTGCTTTAAAAGCCACGTCTGTTCCTAAATGTGTCATGTGTATCTCACCCCTGGTCTCCACCATGCGAGAGAATTCTAGAACAACCTGAATGTATACATTTCTGTTCAATTACAAGTACAGTCTGCTCAGTTTGGGTTGCTTTTCCTTCCCTTCTTGACTTTCTTGGGATAGCACTTAAAGAAATGTTTTTACTTAGTTACAGAGGAGATGACTTAGGATCCTAATATCATTGTTATGTAATGTGATATATAATTTTAAGTTGGAATTTAATAGTTAATAGCCATATAGCAATGTAACTTCAGGTTTTAATCTATAAATCAGAGTGAAGTTTAAATTTTTTGATTTATCCCAGTGGTTTTGAACTGGGGCATCTGACAGTGTCTGCAGACATTTCTGGTCATCAGAATCTGTTGGATGATGCTGGAAGCATTTGGCCGGGAGAGGGTAGGGATTTGGGCTTGGTAGGTTGGGGATGGGGTGGGGGTTGCTTAAAGTGTGCTTGCTGCTCCCCATACAGAGGAGTCTGGTTCCACTTTCAGTGGTGCTAAGAGTGAGAAATGAGGCAGCTACCTAGAGTTGTTAGAAAAAAGCTGGTGTTTTTAGCTGGACCTGGTGATGCTAGCCCATGATCCTAGAGACTCACTTGTCTAAGGTGGGAGGACCACAAGTTCAAGGTCTCCCTAAGCCACAGAGTGAGATCAAGGTGAGCCTACTACTGTGGGCAGATTACAGACCCTATCTCAAAACAAGTGATAGACAGGGCTGGTGATGAAGCTCAGAGGTTGAGTGCTTGCCTAGTATGCCCAAGATCTGGGGTTCACTTCTCAGAAACACTCACACACTCGCTCACACACACACACACACACACACACACACACACACACACACCAAAAGCAAAACAACACTACATTGCAAATAGGTTTATGCTCTTATATGTGCATATAAAACATGCATTTTATCACTGCGATTTTAGAGTGTTATTAAAATTTTCACCCGAAGAGCTCAGCAACTAGCATTATCTCTAACTTGAAACTAAGTGAACACAGCTTCCTTTCACTTGTAATACAGCTTAATACTTACAATCATGTTACTGTTTCTATTTCAGGCTTCAGTGAGGTGATATCTTAGAGAGTCATTGTATTTCTAAGTCTTCAATATTTACCCCTTGGAACTTTTGACCCTCTTACCATACACATTTTGGAAACCAAAATGGAAGATGTCGAAGAAATTTTGGACCAGTTATATAAGAAAGTACTTCTTGGAGCCACGCTTGAGGATGACATCCATGGTTACATCTTTTATCTCAGCCCAAACCTCTCAGAGCAAGTTGGCTATACAACCCCTTCTTTAGCGCAGTCAAATATTAATGGTGCACCTGATGGTGTGCCAGGCCAGCATGGACCATCCTCCAGTGAGTCTACCACCCTTCCTGAAGCACAGGAGTGTGCACAGAGACACTTCCGGATGAGCAGGGCCCAGGAGGTGGCACTCCTGCAGTTAACAGTGATTGACCTGCTCCTGAGCCGAGTGCTGTCTACTGAAACTGAGGCCCATGCAAAGGAGGGGTACGGAGAGCTGACTAAAGCCCTTTTGCAGTCAGCTGGAGTCGATTCCAAATTGGTACGCCACGTTTTCAGTGATTTGGATGCTGTGTCTAGGCTTTTAAGGTGTCAGCAGTGTGATGAACTGTGTCTGTTTGCTGCAGGTGTGCATGCTCCAGAACTCGGATAAGTTGTTGTCTCACATGGCTGCGAAGTGCCTCTCATCGCTCCTCTATTTCCAGCTAAGAGAGAAGGTCAGGTAAATCAGAGCATATTTATTTCTTTTACAGTTTTCAAGTTGCTCATTAGCATTGACTTTACTCCTTCAAATAGTCGAATTAGTAAGCTATTTGCACCCACCATAATGTGCAAATCCAAAAATTGCTGCACCAGAGCAGCCTGGATAGCCAAGACTGGCCTGGGGCAGGGGGTGCCAGGATTGAGACGTGGAGGCTTCTTTTCAGGTGGAAAACAGCAACCTTTAATTTGCTCTGACCTAAAGCCTTTTATACCTCTACTGCTTCTGTGGAAAACCTCCAGCCAGAAAGAACACAAACATTCTTGTCAATTACAGACCACAAGGAAGTTCTGCTGTCAGTCAGGGGGAATGAGGGCAACTCCCCCCATTTTATTTTATTGTTACTTTGGGTGGAATATCTTGTCTGTCATGGAGAATAGCCCTCTAATATTCCCTGTCTTAGGTGGCATCCTGCCCCCAAAGTATTGCCCGTCCATGGTTACCCAGACACATAGCCCTAAACCAAGTATCCCCAGGACTGACAGCGCCAACAAGTCAGACCAGCACTGCAACCATCTAGCATGCACTAACTGGGTGGTAAAATTAACAAAAGCAGTATTCCAAATCCCTCTCATATGACTGTTGAGTTCCATAACAGTAGCAGAAGCATGCAGTACAGTGCCATGAGCAACACACATAACATGATAAGAGCTAGCCATTGAAAAGTCCAAGGATAGTCCACTTGCTCCTAAACCAGAGCCACTTGTTGGTTTAAGGTCAATATCCAAAGCATTGCTGATTCTTTCAGCTAGCTGGTTGACAGTCTCAGCTGTCTGCACAGTCTGAGAAAGAGCAACTCCAACAGCAGTATCTGCCGTGGCAGAGATAGCAATAATAGCAATCACAGCTGCAGTGATTCCAAGGTCTCTCTTCTGCCCATCTTTTATGGTTCAGTACTTGTTGCCATATTTGCTGATACTCCTGACACTGCCGTGGTGTCCCCCAGGCCGGGCACCAACTGGGCCAGGGCAACATGCCTAACAAAGCTCTGCTCCAGCTGCCTTCTGGCCCCAGACACACTCTCTCTGGGTCCAGACTGCTGCATGGAGTGGAGTGGAACTCAGGGAAGCAGGCTTGCTGCTCTGGAACCATTGAAGCGGCCCCACTTTAGCAATCTTTTAGGGAATTTGGACATCCTCAACCTGTTTGGCTACTTCCTGCTGAGCGGGGTTCCTGCATTCTTGGGGTTATTTTACATCAACATTTCAGGAGGTCTTGGTGAGTCAAACCACATAAATTTGCAAGAATCTACAGGTTCTCATCCTCTGTGGAGACAAAAGCAGAACCTCTTTTCCAAAGCATCAAATCCTTAGGACCATATTTTAAAGTCTTAGCAGTTCCCAGAATCAAATGTCTTTCTCCAGTCCAGAACACAAAAGACAACACAATCAACACAATAACATACATCTGTACACATTCTGTCTTTCTGAGGCCTTCAATTCACCCTCCTGCCTTCTCTTTATTACTTCCCTACTGCTGGAGGGCATCCCTCAGAGCATCTCTGGGGATGAAGAAACAAATACTCTGACTTGGCCTGTTAACATTTAAACCCCCTCCTGTAATAAACCAGGGGCTAACTTGAGCTATTGTTTGTACAAAATCTTTGGCTGTCTTCCTTGTTACTTCCGTGCCTTGTTGCTTTAAGAGTTTCAGTTACTTTTTGAGGCCTTCAATTCACCCTCACGCCTCTTTATACTTGCTAGTCTTTTGGAGGGTGTCTCTCAGAGTATCTCTGGGGATGGAAAAATAAAACATTACCTTCCCCAATATGCTCCTCGATTTAGCCAGCAGACGGAAAGACCCCATTTACAAATCCCCACTTTCCAGATCTCGGAAAAGTGGGACCTCCACTTTGCCGCACCAGCGCAGCCTGGATAGCCAAGACTGGCAGGGGTGCCAGGATTGAGACACAGAGGCTTCTTTTCAGGTGGAAGAACAGCAACCTTTATTTTGCCCTGACCTGAAGCCTTTTATACCTCTACTGCTTCTGTGGAAAACCTCCAGCCAGAAAGAGCACAAACATTCTTGTCAATTACAGACCACAAGGAAGTTCTGCTGTCAGTCAGGGGGAGTGAGAGCAGCTGGATCACAACAAAAAATAAGAATAAAATAAGATCCTGTCTCAATAAGGAGAAAAGTGATTGAGCAGGACACCTGGCTTCGGCCTCTGGTTGCCTGGTGCACTTCCACGCATGTGATTACACGGGCTTGTGAATGTGCACAGATTCAGTACCTATTAACTTCACATTCTGATTGCTTGTTTTTAAAATAGTACTTTGAGGGGGCTGGAGAGATGGCTCAGAGGTTAAGAGCATTGCCTGTTCTTCCAAAGGTCCTGAGTTCAATTCCCAACAACCACATGGTGGCTCACAACCATCTCATAATGGGGTCTGGTGCCCTCTTCTGGCCTGCGGGTATACACACAGACAGAATATTGTATACATAATAAATAAATATTTAAAAATAAAATAAAATAGTACTTTGAATGTGAATACTGTTTATGGTAGAATATTTGGAAAGTAGGATAGAGTGTTAAAGAAAGGTGTACACATTGCTACACCATTTATAAATAATGTGGATCTTTTCATGGTCTTTTTGATCCTTCACTTACATGATGTGTTATTTTCCTGCCTGAAAGAATATTGGAATATTTTTCCTTGTTTTGTCAAATATTTTCATGCTTTTTTCACATAAACAAGTAAACATTTTGTAGTATTATGTTGTGTAATAAGTAATTTTTAATTTTATAAGCAAAACAATTATAACAACCCGTTTGTTTTCTCATTTGCAGATGATGTTAAGTAATTCCTGGGTCACGTTTTGCCAGAAACATCTCTCTGAATCCTCTGAGAGTGGAGAAGCAGTGCACTGCCTTTGGATTCTCACAGTTGTAATAAAAGAAGTCTTTAAAGATGCACAGTCCCAGCAAGCAGGTAGAGATGGCACTGTTCTAATGCTCAACACCTCTCTCGGCAGCAGTGTGTTTAAAGTGAAGAATAAAATGTATGTTATTCCTCTTCTCTCTGGAAGTATGGAAGAATGCGAGAATTGCTCCCCTGAATTTTTTAATTGGACATAACCTTGGTGTGTGTGTGGTGTACGTATTTAGTGTGTGGACGTGGGGGGGGGGCAGAAGTCAATGTCAAGTGTCTTCCTCACTGCTTTCCACCTTGTTTGCTGAGATAAGATCCCTCACTGAATTTAAAGCTCATCAACTAGACAAGGCTGCCTGGCCAATGAGCTCCATCTCCACCTCCCCAGATGTGGTTACAGATGTGTTCCACCTTGTCTGGCTTCTGCATGGGTGCCAGGGATCCTAATCAAGGACCTCGTGCTTATGTAGCAAGCGCTTTACCAAATAAACTATCTCCCCAACACTGAAGATTTTCCTTTTTAGAAAGAAATTAAAACTTAGTCATTTAATATTTCTTATATAGTCTAATACTATCCATATTTATAAAGCAAACGTTAACTTTTTGTGATTAACTGTTAATCTGTGTACCCTCATGTGGTCTTACTAGAAGTAATTGTTCTTAAACCTATTTTTATCTTACAAAGTGATGTACATGCCAATTGGATTGTAAAATTGTGTTTAGAGAAAACTTTTGTGTTTCCTGTTTCTTCTAACTACTATTTTTCTAATTTCAGAAATCCTAAAGCAGCTCTTGGCTCCTTTTGACATTACTTTTGAAGTGTTCTACAATTCCTTATTTTCTCAGCATTTTGGAAACTTCCAGAATCTCTCTAACGTAGTCAACATCCTGGTGTGCTCCCTGGAGCTGCTGGAGCTTCTCTCCGCCTCCAGAGTTCACCTGAAATTGGACTTTCGAAGCCAAAAGATACTATTTTTGAAACCCCGTGTTCTAGATATTCTTGCCTGGCCTGTTCCAGCTTTTGTTAAGAGGAAGCTGGTTATAGTCATCAAAAAGTGCCTTCTAGGTAAAATGGGCGAGGACCTCTGCCGTGGATCGGTGCCTGCCCTGGTGTTACCAGACTATCTTCTGGACAGTGATGTGCTGGCCTTAGCTGAGGCACTTCTGCACAGGGTACATCTGGGGTTGTGGAAGGAGTTGTCTGTTCCTGGAAAGCCTTGCTGCTTTGGAGGGGACGAAGTTCAACCTGGATGCCGACCCAGGTCTGGCCCTGATCACGTCACCCTGAGAGCAGCAAGCTTAATTACTTTGAAATCCTTGGAAATCAAGTTCCAGAATTGTACTTCAGCAACTGAAATGAAAGGTAATTCTCCAGACTCATTTTTCATTCAAAGCAATTAATTGTTCCCTTAAGAAAAGTGACTCATGATTATTGAGTATTAAGGCTAGTGCCATTTCCTCAATCTATTTATATTTTCCTCATTAAATTTAGTAAATACTTTTTCAAAGGGAGCAGGGTTGTGGGGGACTGGAATTTTAAGAAGCTTCTTGGTTTTTTTTGTATAATTAATATGCATAGGATAATGAATACAAAAATAGTTGCTTTTGAGTCACTACCAAGCAAATAGAAGTCAGTTGATATTTAATTATATTATTCATAAAAGCTCTATGACTGTTCATTAGTGATAATTAGAAGTTTTGTTGAAGCTAGCACGGAAAGTTCTGTTGATAAAGGACTTGTAGCACATAAGTTGAGGGTGACAAGTTCAGCGTGACTGGAGGAGCAGCTCTCAGAGTGGGTGATGTAGAGGATCTGTCTTCAGTTTCTCTAGAGGGGAGCAGGCAGTGGCTGTCTCCAGCCAGCTGCCTTGACTGCTGGGACTCTCCTAGACATCATTTTTAGGAATGTTCTCATTAGCGCAATTATAGTTTATAACACTAGGTGGCATCTGTTACATAACTCAGGTTTGCATTGCAGTTAAACTCCCAGGACCTGTCTGGGTTTTTGCAGTATTTTGGTTCTTTAACAAGCAAAAGAAAGATTTTTTTGTTGTGTTTGAAGCCATTTCTTTTTATGTCTTAGTGGTCTATAGTTAGCAGAAAGCTGTGCTTGCCAATAAAGAGATTGTTGTTGTCCACTCAATTAACATGCTTTCATATTGAAATCACATACTTATTTCTTAGAGAAACTGTGACTAGTTTCTTGGCAGATGGACACCCTGACTATATGTCTTGAACAAGTGTTCCTACATGAGTCACCTTGCTATTCTCAGTTCTTCACTTGGGAAAAAGCTAATCCCGACTCTAGGACCCAAAAGTGTGGATAATGCACTAACAAATTTGCATACAGACAACATGCTATTTGTGTTTGTAAACATTACCTGCCCTTTGAAATTGCTGTTGTTTGAAGTTGACTTGCAGAAGTTCATGTCCGAGTTACTGACCTTCTTAAAGCCTCACCTTCAGCCCTCTCTACAATTACACAACCCGTGTGAATGGCTGTCCAGGGTCTTCATAGAGCAGGACGATGACATGCTGGAGGCTGCCAAAGCATCCCTGAGCATCTACCTCCAGGTCACCAGGTTTGTGTATTTCAAGTACTTTGGACTGCCTACAAGCCAGAGAATCAGGAGACATGCACATCAGAAAATGTGTTTCTGCCTGGTGCATTATTTTTGTTTTCTACTTGGATAGATGGTTTCCTCCCGTTATAACTCCACCTTACATGAAAATGGATGCTATATGTATTGTCCTTAGAAGCTGGCTGACTGAGCAGCACAGGGATAATAAAGCAAGATCAGAACCCTTGGGTTCTGGTGTGCTGCCTATGGGGGTCAAGGTAAGCCAGTGCCCTCTCTGAACCACAGCTGCTGGTCAAGAACCGTGTTCTTAATGCCTCCGAGACTTGCTTGTTTGAATTAAGCTTCTAGCTGGTGACCTTCGCCTTTGTCAAAGAGAACACAAATGGAAATAGCCAGCGGAGCCTCTCCAGACTTGCACTTCCAGCTCCACTCCTCCAGGCTGCTCCCTCTGGAGGTGCGTTGCTGGGACGCTGCTGCCCCAGTTCTGCTTCTGCTTTACACCTGCAGCAGTGTCTGGAATGACTTCTGAAGCTGACAGCCAATGACCCTTCCCTGCTGTCTGCTCGGCTTCATTTCCCTGTCCCCTGGCCTAGGAGAAGGGCTGTCTCACTGATGACTGGCGGCGCAGCCTCGGTCTTGTGCTTGCTACATTAGGACTCAGCTGGCAATGACTGAGTATTTGGGGCCAGTTTTCAAAAGGTTCTACTTGAGAACCAGAATTCCTGCATGTGATTTCAGTTAGGCTCAAAGATAGTGAAGGTTTTCTACAGGTTTAGACTACATATTCAAGAGTATGTATTGATTTCACTCAGCACTGCCTTCTTATGCCTGCCTGTTCTACGTGAGCCTCACTGCCTTCAGGTGTCTGTGTCCAGAGAGGTAGATTTTTGTACCACGAGTACAAAAAAAAAAAAAAGAAAAAGAAAAAAAAGAGACCATCCTGTTAAGGTTTTCTTGTTTATAAATAACAGGAACCAGTTCAAACTGGTTTAAGCAAAAATAGAATGTTTTGAGACCTGGTTGAGAGTTTTTTGTTGTTTTGTTTTGTAAGACAGGGTTTCTTTGTATGTCCCTGGCTGTCCTGGAATTTACTCTGTAGTCCAGGCTGACCGTGAACTCAAGAGATCCACCAGCCTCTGCCTCCTGAGTGCTGGGATTAAAGGTGTGCGCCACCACCCAGCCAGTTGAGAATTTCAAGGGCATCAAACTGACATCAGATATAGCACTGTGTGTGTGTGTGTGTGTGTGTGCGTGCGTTTGTGTTTCTGTTTGTCTATGCCTTTCTGTGTTTGTGTGTCTGTGTATCTTTCTCTCTCTCTCTCTCTCTCTGTCTGTGTGTGTGTGTGTGTGTGTGTGTGTGTATTCCATGTATTCAAATCATGCCAGCCATTATTTCCCCTACTTTTGATCTCACAGCCTGATTCCTTCTCCGGCCTGGCCACGAGAACACAGAAGCTTCACCCTTCCTTTTCATCAATCTTAAGTCGTAATTTTGCTTAGCCATAGAGATATCTCAGAGAAGAGATCTCTTGGATTGTGAAGCCGTGTTCTGATTGGTCAGTTGGGGTCACATGTCTACCCTGCTGTGGTGGTCTTGAGCGCCACCTTAAACATGGAGTAGGTTGCCCTCATGAAGAGGGCCTGCTGATGTTAAGGAAAGGACAGAGACTTGTGCAGACAAAATCTGAAACTGGTTGGTCATGAGCAGATTTGGTTTTGATTTCCTTTTGAAGTGATTGGCAAGTGAGTGCTAGTGTGTCTGCGAAGCCCCGTCATCCTGAGCTCTCCCTTGTCTGTGTTTGCAGAGACAAGGATGACATCTCTGGAAGCCTGACTCAAGAAAATGAAGCATGGATCCACTGCACTCACAGAAATGGCTGTAATCCACACTGTATTTTCTTATTCTTATTAAAGAACATAGTGTTCGACTCTACAGTTCTTCTTGACTTCTTGATTTCCTCCGAAACCTGTTTCCTTGAATATTTTGTTAAATATTTGAAATTGCTGCAGAAAGACTGGCATCACTTTCTGTCCATCTGCAAGTTCTTTGATGAAGCTGAATCACAATGTGGAGCAAATCCTCGGGATCCTGTCCCCCCATTTGTCCACAACAGAAGCACCAGCCACACAGGACCTCATGCTCTGGCTTCTCCTGTTGGCCACAGCAATGGTTGCCCATGGGTCCCATGGGCTTTTGATACCCGCTCTGAGCCTCAGAGTCAGGTGATGATGCCCAAGGAAACTCACACAGTGCCAGCTCATGGCCCATCTTCCCAGACACCACGGAGTCTGGTAGATTACGACAGCTCGGAAGATTCTGATGAGGAAGCCACAAATCAGCATTTAGCAAACAACAAACAGACTTCTTTATGTCCAGAAATGAGCAGAGAAACTCAAGGCCTGCCTAGGACATGTAAGGACCAAAAAGAGCTTAGCCTGGAGCCTCAGCTGAGGCCTCTGCTTCCCCAAGAGTCCTGTCCTCCCTTCTGTGCTGCTGGGGAAGTTGCTCCCAATGGGGCTGTCTGGGAAGTGGGACTGTTTTCTAGAACAGTGAGATGCCTGGAGGAGCTACAGGGTGCTATTTACCGTTTGCAGGAGAAAAATCTCTTTCCTTACAATCCAGCCGCGCTCCTGAAGTTGTTGAAAGGGGTGGAGACGAAGTGTGATAAAGCGTCAGCACTGGGTGACGGTGGCAGTTGGTCCTCGGGTTTGCTTTCTTTATAAAAACTGCATATCTGAGCTAAATAAACCAAACCAAAGCTGCAGAAATGGTTTCCTGAGTCTCTGCTTTACGGAGCAGCCCAAGAACGGTCCATTCCATGACAGGTCACGTGGTGCAGCTGGGCAACAACTGAAAGCCTGCTAGTTCAGACTACACAGGAATGGCCGTGACAGGTGACTGCGTATTTGTAGCCTAAAACAAGTGAGCTGTACCCTCTTAGCTCTAGATGCCAGAAGCCTAAACCGAGATGTCAGTGGTGCCGGATGTCTTCCCTGCTGTTGCTGCTGGTCACCACAGTACTGAATGTCCCTTGTAACTGTGTCTCTCCAGCCAGCGCTTCATGTGGCATAGTCCCTGTGTGCGTGTCTATCCATTCCATGTCTGAATCCTATATGACCTCATCTTTACACCTGCAAAGATCTTACATCCCAGTAAGGCCACATTCATGGATTCCAGATGGATATGAATTTGGGGGAGACATTAGCCCAGTTCAATTTTATTTCTGTGAAGTGTTTACATACAGCAATGGCTAAGAGAAAACTTTGCGAGTCAGGGTCTTTATGTGTATCCCAGGCTGGCCCTGAACTTGCTATGTAGCCCAGGGTGGCCCTGAGCTTACCCTCCTTCTGCCTTGGCCTCCCCAGGGCACAGTTAATAAAAACTCAGACACAGACATTAGGGTTCATCATGAAGACCAGAAGAGCAAACCAGCCATCCACTGGCTCTTACCTCAGTTTGAAACTCTGCGTCCAGGAATCCTCAGAATAAGACTGAGTCTGAAACCTCTCTCTTTACATCTTATAGTCCTCTATAGTACTGGGATTAAAGATGTGTACTGCCACCACCCAGTCTCTATGGCAAACTAGTGTGGCTACTGGGATTAAAGGTGTGGGCCACCACTGCCTGGTCTGTATGGCCACAGTTTTACTCTCTGGTCTTCAAGCAAGCTTTGTTTATTAAAATGCAAATGAAATATCAGTAAAACTGGCATTAGAGGTGTGTGTCCTCATGCCCATATCAGAAATACTTGAGAGATAACTAGCTCCATCTACTTACTCTAGGAACATGATTCTTTAAAAAAAAAAAAAAGTAGTGGACAAGATTGTGGATGCCTATAGTCTCACACTTGGAAGATGGAGACAGAAGATGGTAAATTCAAGGCCATCCTGGACTGAAAGTTAGGCCATGCCTCACAATAAAATTGACATAATATTTGTACTTGTGGTTCTAGTATTATTTTACTATGTGTATCTAATATGCAATGACCAGATTGGGGTAATTAACATGTCTAGCTCCTCAGAATGTTACCAGTTTCTCTTGGGTGTTTACTCAGTAAATGAGGTTGCTGGAGTGTATGACCATTTTCTTTTCAGTTTGGGAGTCCCCAGGACTTTACCACTACACATCCTACCCTTAATGCCACCTCCATCTCTGCATCCTGTGCCCTGTTTGTTACTTTGGTTATTTTTGTCTTGTTTCGAACGTAGCTTCCCAGTTGGAGTAGCATCATCTCATTGTAGTTTTGATTTGCAGTGTCCTGATTCTTGACATCGAACACTTACCCTTGTTAGTTGTTTGCCTGGCCATTAAGTCAGTTTCCAGTTTAGGAAGAAACCGTATGTCAAGGCAGAAAAGCTCGGAGTGCTGGAGAAACATGCCAGATGTCCTGCCCTGTCCACATAACAGGTGCATAGGTAAACACCTATATACTCATGTGCCACACACAAGATGCAAATATTTGATTGCGTGTAGTAATCAAAACAGTTGATACTTATTCAGGTAGAAATGTTAACTTTAAAGAACCAGTAAGATGGTTGTCAAATAGACATGCAAATGTCAGCAAGTTTAGTGAGACGTTGTTGGCAAGAATATGATTGGCAGCGCCTACCACAATGCTGCCTGTCTTTTTAACAATTTCAATGGTTTGTTGTAGTTCAAGGCCTTGCAATTGCTGGGCTTTATCTCTGTTCCCGCTTACTCTTAGATCTGCTATTTGTTTGTTCTCACAGTCCTGTGTGCAAGAGGGTCTCCCCAGGAGCTGGGTCCTGGTCCACTAAGCCTCAGCCTCTTTCATAGTTAGTCAGATCAAAGAATTAGCAGACGGAAGACTATGTAATCAAAGATTATACATTGTAAAAGACAAGGCTGGATGTTGACTACAACACCCCTGTAAAAGTACATTGCATCTGTGTTGTTGGAGATATGAAACTTCTCCAGCAAAAACCAGAAAGGAATATACTGGGTCTCCATTTGTTTAAGAAAAGTATTGGGGCAGGAACAACACATATTCACATCTTCATGCATTTATATATGTGATTATCGCTTGGTATTCAAAGTCGTGACTTCCAGGATCCCGTGTTGCCCCCCCCCCCAACCACGAAGCCAAAATTCATGGATATTTTCTTATTATACTGCATCATGCCCCTGTCATTTATCTACACACATCCACCCAGGTCGCTTACACCTCACACCATGTGAGTTCTTGTCCTGTAATGGTTTTTTATAGTATATATGGTGTTAGAAGATGGCTCAGTAGGTAAATGTATTTACTGTCAGGCAAGTATATGAACGCATTGAGAAGTCTGCCACCTCCTTCCCCAAACCCACGCGTGTGTATCTCAAAATGTCGCTTGTCTGAAGATGCCCTGGTCCCTCTAACTCTGTCAGGGAGGGCCACACAGCCCAAGAGTGCAGACAGTGATTACTGTTTATCCCGTGCTATAAAAGTGCCTGCAGGGCCATGGAGTGGAGACCCGGTGGCGGGGGGGGGGGGGGGGGGGGGGGGGGATCTCCAGCTGACTGCCCCAGCTTCCCTAGCCTCTGCTGGGTGCTTAGAGATCCAGATTTGCTGATGCTATCTGTACTGCTGGTATTTGTTCTTTCGTTTGGAAGCGTCACTGGAGGCGGCATTCTGCCTGGACTCTCAGTAAATGGGGAACTCCAGCTCATGCTCACTTTCCCCAGATGGTTTCTCCTGGACATTGATAGGCCCCGACTTGATGGCATTACTTTTGTTTGGATAATTCCAGTGGTTGATGTTCTGCTGGGTGTTTTGATTGTCTGATTGATGCTTTGCTGAGTATCTGCTGTGTCTCTCTATCTGCTGCTCACTGTTTACTCTTATGTGTGCTATGTATTTAACAAACACATTCAAAACCAAAAACATGGCTTTTATAGATCATTCTCTGACCATGCAGAACAAAAAGGCATTTTGTTTCCCCTACCTTTTGCCCACTGCTGGAAATGTATTCTTACTTGTTTTTAAAATGTCAAGTAGCCACACTGCAGCTATTTTTAGTAAAAATGCTTTGGTGCCCCATAATCTAGTACACCTAGCGTGCTGGGTTGTTCAATTCGGTATATACTGGTCACACAGCAAAGTATAGAGTTCAAGCAGGCTGTGCGAGGCCCAGCCTCATTGACAGCCTCCCCAAGGCTGTTACCCACTCAGCTGCTTGCCCTTATATGGTTTTTTGTTTGTTTGTTTGTTTGTTTGTTTGTTTGTTTGGGCAAGGGCCTTCCATGTTTTGGGTTCAGGAAGCTGTCCCAGTTGGTTCTGGACCATTAGTTCTGATCAGCCCTGTGTTCTCTGTACTTGATTCTGTCTCTAGCGTAGCATCTGTCACATTATACTTGAGTCAGCGGCCGGTGGTCTTTCCATTTGTCAGGTTTTTTTTACATTGTCCCCAGTGTCCAGCAGCTGTCATCATAGACACCACAAACGAGGGGAGATTCCTCTCCGGGAGCTGGAGAATGTCCTGGGGAAGGCGGACGGGTAGAGAACTAGAACTTGAGGCTTATACGCACTCCCCAGATGCCAGCTCCTCGTCAAAGTGCTCTTCAACTCCCAGAAGGGATGGTGGCACTGTGACTGGTCCTGTTTTGCCAATGACGTCACTTGCAAGATCACCAGCTGGAAAAGCCGTTGGCTGAGCCGAGTGGAGGCATCCAGGTATTCTGGCCCCAACATCCTCCCATACCTTTCTGTGATTTATTTCCTGTCGTTGAGGTACAGGGTCATGGATGTGGGGGAAATGGAAATTTGTGCAGCTGTTAGTGTGGTGGTGGGGATGGGGGTGCGATAATTGTGGTGTGATGAGTGTGGTGGGGTGTGATGAGTGTGGTGGGGGTGTGATAAGTGTGGTGGGGGTGTGATGAGTGTGGTGGGGGTGTGATGAGTGTGGTGGGGTGTGATGAGTGTGGTGGAGGTGTGATAAGTGTGGTGGGGTGTGATGAGTGTGGTGGGGGTGTGATGAGTGTGGTGGGGGTGTGATGAGTGTGGTGGGGTGTGATGAGTGTGGTGGGGGTGTGATGAGTGTGGTGGGGGTGTGATGAGTGTGGTGGGGGTGTGATGAGTGTGGTGGGGTGTGATGAGTGTGGTGGGGGTGTGATGAGTGTGGGGGTGTGATGAGTGTGGTGGGGGTGTGATGAGTGTGGTGGGGGTGTGATGAGTGTGGTGGGGTGTGATGAGTGTGGTGGGGGTGTGATGAGTGTGGTGGGGTGGAATAAATGTGGTGGGGGTGGGAATCCAAGGCAAGAGAACATCTGAAGAGATTGGCAGTGGAGGCTCACCGGAAGGAATGCCTCAACTAAGTCCTGCCGAGTGAAGCCCACAGTGGCAAACCTCCCTATGTGCACAGAGATCAATGGGGATACAAGCGTGAACAGTCCAATCATCGGGCCCTGGGAAGGGTGGTGGGGAAAGTGGGAACCAGAGCCAACACAGCATATTAAATGAGGACGGAGTTGACCCGATAGCATCCAAGATAAGCATATAAGCAACATGCCACTAAAAGGTAGTAAGCAGGGAACAAATCCTTGTAAAACAGTAACAGAAGCTGAGAAAATTTAAGAGAAAGGTGTAGGATCCTGATCTGAAACCTAGAAAGTTTAGCAGAGGGGCAAAGAAATTGGAAAACAGGTCAGAGACACGATTACAATCTAAAGACTAGTTCACAAGGTTCAGTAGTTGAATTAGGAGGAGTACAACGTTGGGAGGGTGAGGAAAGGGGAGTGAGCAGGTATGAAGGGAATAGGGTAAAAATACACCACATAGATGTACAAAATGCCTGCATGAAACCCAGTGTGATGGACCATGAGTCTGTGCCAGCAAAAAAAGCATGAAATGAGCCCTCTGGGCATAGAAGAAAGGGGAATAAAAAGCTGGGAAAGAAAGGTGTGAAAGAGTTCAAGAAAAATGTGTTAGCACTGAGAGATGAAGGTCTAAACAATGGGCGAGTGTAACTGAACGGGGAATCTACCTGCAAAAAGTTCATACACAGCACTGCTGCTGGTGCTGGTAGTGATGGTGGTGGTGGTGATGGTGGTGGTGGTGATAGTGATGACCACTAAATAAATGAAGAACGAGTCTTGTGAGGAAAATAATGAACTAAATTTTCACCTAGTGACTTTCAGCACTGTCATCAGCACAAGATGATGGCCATCAGACAGAAAACCTCTGCTGAAAATCAGGTCACCATTAGAAAAAGACACGGAGCTGTTTACATGCAGATATGGCAGTCGTTGAAGATCTGCTTGCCCTGAAGACATCAGAGACAACAGGGAAAGAGGGGTGTCGAGGGTCCGAGTAGAAGGGAAGTGAAGGAGAAACAGCAGGAGCTGGGAAGAAAACTACCCGTGGAGTTCAGGAGCAAGGATGAGCAGTCTGAGAAGGGCTGCCTGTTAGGCATCTAGATCACTAGGAAGCTACTGGGACACTGGAGAGACGGCTCAGTGAAGTGCTTGCCATGCGAGCATGCAAACCTGAGGCCAGTTCTCAGCACTCACCTGAAAAATTAGGCCCTATGGTTCAAGCCTGTAAACCTAGTGCTTGGGAGACAGAGATGGGAGGATCTCTGATCTTCATTGGCCAATCAGTCTAGCTAAATTGGTAAGCTCCTGGTTCAGTGAGAAACCATGTCTCAAAAGGTATGGTGGTAAACTGATAAGAATGATGTCTGAGGGGGCCGGAGAGATGGTTCAGTGGTTAAGAGCACTGGCTGCTCTTCCAGAGGTCCTGAGTTCAATTCCCAGCAACCACATGGTGGCTCACAACCATCTACAGTGAGATCTGGTGCCCTCTTCTGGCATGTGGGCATGCATGGAGGCAGAACACTGTATACATAATAAAGAAATAAAATCTTAAAAAAAAAAACTCTCTTTAAAAAAAATGATGTCCAAGTCCAAGGCTGGACTCTGTCTTCCACATTTGCAGGAGCATTCAAATACACATATCCACGCAATATACAAATGTTCTTCGTCTAATGTTTATGAGGAGGAGACTTACAAGCTCCTTTCTCCAAGGATCGATAGCAGGTTATTAGCCTCTGGGGGGGTGGGGTGGAGGGGGTGGGAAGACTGTCTTCTTTCGGTAGTATGGTCACTGATAAGCTACCAAGTAAGCCTAATTAAATTTGTTGGTCACATACATACACAGCCAAAGGCATGAAAGTCTTTAGAACGGGGACCAAATAGAAGATTACAGCAGTAGGGGTGGAAAAACAGGATTAAAATTAATTCAAAATGATTTAGTTGTTGGTACATTTGGGGAAGCCAATTTAGTCAGACCCAAATACACAGGGAAAAGGAGAAGGTGGTCCACACAAGGACAGTGTTTTTCAACCTCTGTGTTTTCTGTGCCATCAAAGTACTGGAATCTTGAGTGGCCACCCTAGTATAACAGGGTAGTAACATGCCATCCAAATCAGAAACAGTTTAACTCTGTCATTGAAAGGGAAATTCCAGTCCACTGACATCACTCTGCCCACCCACTTTACCTGCCGCCCATCTTCCCACCTCTTCCTCTAATGTGTGGGGCCCATACCCTATCCCATGACACAACCCACTGAGGTGCCATTCAGCAGACCTGCGAGGCACAGGTATTTGGAAATGTGACCTACATATTGAGCTATGACCGGCCTCATTCATGACAGCATGCTAAGTTACCTTGCTTTACTGAAATGGCCATTTGCAAACTGAGCTTGGGGGAAAAAAAACCCTTTCTTTACTGTCACAGAAATAAAATAACTAATTTTATTTTCATTTATTTATTTATTTAATTTTGGTTTTTCAAAACAGGGTTTCTCTCTGTAACAGCCCTGACTGTCTTGAAACTTGCTTTGTAGACCAGGCTGGCCTCGAACTCACAGAGGTCCTCTTGCCTCTGTCTTCCAAAGTGCTGGGATTAAAGTTGTGTATCACCATGCCCCACACATATGTGTGTGTGTGTGTGTGTGTGTGTGTGTGTGTGTGTGTATACACATACACATACATACATACATACATACATACATACATACATACATACATATTTTATAAATTTAACCTTTCTCCTAAGTGCTGGTATTAAAAGCATATTCTTCCACACCCAGTGAATGCTTATTTATTGGTTTGTTTGGGTTTTTTAGTTTCTCTTTCTCTCATAGATTCCATCCCAACTACAGTTTCCCATCCCTTCTCTCTTCTTGACCCAGTTCCTCCTGCCTAACCCCATTTCCTCTGAGATCCACTCCTCTTCTGTTGCTCTTCAGAAAAGGGCTGAGCTCCCAGGGACATCAACCAAGCATGGCATAGCATGTGGCAACATGACTAGGTACCTCTCCTCACTTTAAGACTGTTCAAAGCAACCCAGTAAGGAAAAGGATCCCAAAAGCTGACCAAAGAGTCAGGGACAGCCCCTGCTCTCACTGTTAGGGTCCCACAAGCAAGCACAACCATGACATATATGCAAAGGGCCTATGTCAGGCCCATACAAACACTGATTGTCAGTTCAGTCTCTGAGCCCCTATCAGCCCTGTTTGGTTGTTCCTGTGGGTGTTCTTGGGTTGTCCTTGACCTCTCTGGCTCCTAAAATCCTTCCTTCTCTTTTGTTGGTGGGGAAAATGCTTTTCTTGACTCTGTTGTCATAGATCAGAATAGCAAACTAATTTTGAATGTTCTGATTATTCTCAGAATGGTGGAGTTGAAACTCAGACCAAGGCCTGAGGTTAAAGCCACATACCCCGCCCCCCAATCTAATGGCATCATGGAAGTATTTAGTGTTTAAGCACAGTGGAAGCCAACAGCCGCTCCTGTTGAAATTTGCAGTTGATACTGAGTTTTATGAAGTTACTGAACTTAACTGTTACCCGGTTTCCATATGGGGTGAAATGGCTGTTTATCAAGATTCTAGATTGCACGTTTCTCCTTTTCAGGGATTTGGGGTTTTGTTTGTTTGTTTGTTTGTTTTGCGCTTTAGGTCTCTGGTTTAAACAGAAGCATTGAAAACTGTGTGTGCTCTCTGGTTCACTTCCTTTCCATCGTGAAAAGCTCAAGTTTGTTTGTTTTATGAGGTATTTTATTGTGTGTGTGTGTGTGTGTGTGTGTGTGTGTGTGTGTGTGTGTGTGTGTGTCATATAAGTGCCTGTGTCCACAGAAGCCAAAAGAGAGCATCATATCTCCTGGAGCTGGAGTTACTAGAGCTTGTGAGCCACCAACTGACAACTGAACTCAGGTCCTCCGTAACAGCAGTGCTTGCTTTTAGTCCCTGAGCCATCTCTTCATTCCAAAGCTTAGTGTTTAAGCTAGGAGCTTAGTTGCTGAAGGTGGTAGGTTTTCAAGCACGAGTTACATGAAGAACACTGGAAGGTAAGAATACTGATAGGCTTATATGTGTCTTACTTTTTTTGGTTGGTTTAATTTGAGTTTTTTGAGACAGATCTTGCCTCACTGTGTAGTCTAGGCTGGCCTGGAATACATCGTCCTCCCATCTGGGACTCCTAAGTGCTGGGATTACAGGCATGTAGCACTAAGCAAACAAAGATATGTCTGTCTATCTGTCTGTCTCTATGTATGTATGTATGTATGTATGTACATATCTTTACTGTTAGAGTGGTTGTGTGTTTAAATGTTTTAATCTCTGTTGAAGCCCAGCGCGTTTGTGATTGCTAGTGACATTGTTAAAAAGTTATCCAGTAAATTGCAAGAAAGGGCAGGTTTCTCTATCTCTGAATCTCTGGATATTTTTGTTGTTTAACTGCTTCTATAAACCACAAATGAATGCCTGTATAGAACATTCTTCTTAATTTTTTTCTCATTTTGCTACTTTTCTGTGTAATAAAGATAAAAGTTTTTAGTAAGTTGTTGGTAAGTAGCAGTCCTTGCTTGGGTGTGACATATAGTATTTTTCCTTGGAATGGACATGCTGGATGTTGAACCCAAGGATTTGTACCTTGCAAACAAGTACTCCCCTTAAGTCACACCTCAAGTCTTGGCATGTGCCCTCCCGTATTTCACTTTTCTATGTACAGCAGATGGTGTGGTATACGTGCAGAGAGGAAGCTGAGCATAAAGTCTTTCTCCCCTTCACTGGTGACGTCTATTGCAGATTAATAATTGAGTCAGGAGGATGTCTGGAGGTGGTCACAACAACCCAAGTCTCTGAAGGGTCTATATGAGCCAAACAGCCTGCCTTCCGTTTTAGGTTAGGAAACAGATCTGAAAAGAGCGCTGAGTTCCTGATGGGTCGCCAGGATTCCATGTCCAAAGCAAACAAACAGTGTTGCTTATTTCCTTTGTTAATAGTCTGCTATGGTGGCCAAGGGCCACCTCCAGAGACAGTGGATCATCACAGTTGTTGCAGATGAGCTGGGTGACACACCTACTGTGGGAGGCTGGCTTCGTAAGTACACCAGCATGCCATTTGAAATAGTGACATGCAAAAGCAGGTGGTGCTGGAAACCCAGCCTAATGTAATAGATGGGTACAGGCTATACGGCTTGGGTTGTGAGTCATCTTTGGGCTTGGGGTGGGGGGACACAATACCATGGTATCTAGAGAAGGCATTGGGATAATCCAGGACAAGGCTTTAAGATTCTGCAGTACGTTACATCACAGTTGTCCATTTAATGAATTTATAGCACTATGGATTGAACCTTTGGCCCTAGGCATGCTAAGCAAGTACTCTAACACTAAACTACATCCCTTGCCTATCACCTTCAGACTAAGTGTCTTGATATGATTTCTTTGGTCTGGTCATTTAGAAGAAATAGCTGATAAGTCCATTTTACATAATTCACCCATTGTATATTATAAGCACAATCAAAAAATTTCATTGAATTATTTTCTATCTTTACATATGTTTAAACTGTTAATTTTTTTTCTTGTTGTGAATTTCATACTTGCTCCCTGAAGAGGAAAAGGACTGAAATGAAGCGTTTTGCAAATCCGCACTGCTGTGGAGTACCCTACGTGACACTTGCGCTAAGGCTCACCTCCTTGCTGGAATGAAGGCTGAGCGTGAGCTTCTCGTTTGCCACTACTTCCACCGCCTTTATACCAAGGAGCTGTGGAAGCCGACTCGGGACAGTTATCTGGAAAATATGTTTAACCATTTTGAACTGTATAAATTATTACTTTTCTATACTTTTTCCAGACAAACAAACCATGCTTGAGACAGGTGGGGTATCTCAAGTGGTAATATATTTATCTAGCCTATTCAAAGCCTGAGTTCAATCCCCAGGTCACAAACAACAACAAACGGAGCTTAACATTCTTTCTCCTAGTCCAAGGGTCCTCAGACTTCTTAAGCTCTTTCTTATTCATAGCCCCCTTTCACCCAAGAAATATTTACGCGATTCTGAATATCTAGATGTATAAAATAGGAATACAGATCACATATTTGCTGATAACAAATCATAAGCTTACTTTTAAAGACTTCTTTGCTGTGTATGTGTTTTACCATCTATAGCAGACAGGTGTAAATGAGATGATTGTATATATTTATTTCAATATAAATAACTACCGGGGGCTGGGGTAATGGCTCAATTATTAAAGTGTTAGTCATTCAGCATGAGAGCCCCAGTCCTAGCCTAAGCACCCACTGAAAAGCCAGGCATGGTAATACATGGCTATATCCCCAAAGCTGAGAAGGGGAAGAAAGGTGGGACCCAGGGACTTACAGACCAGACAGTCTTGCCAAACCCGGGACCTTGAGGCTCAGTGACAGACCCTGGCCCCTTGGCTCAAGAAAGATGGTGGAGAATGACGGAGGGAGACACCCAGCACCAACCTCTGCTCTCTGCTCACATGCGTGCATGTACCTGCACACACGCAGCAGCACATACACAATATAATAAATCTTGGCTGAATAAGGCTTCAGAATGCATAGCAGCGTCAACATTTTGTGTTGATCAATGTTTTGTTTATATCATCAGCAGTGCTGAGAATGCCATCTCATATAAACTCACAGAACAAAAATAGTAGACCCATTTCAGGAATCAAACCAAAGCCAAAACTCATTTAGCATTTTTTTTAAAAGAAAGGTTAGCAATACAGACAGCAATTTTGGAAATTAAACATTCCAACACAATACAATTCAAAATTATGCTGATTTGGTAATACTAAGAAATGATAGGAAAATATTTAAAAAGTATTTGTTTTCTGTAATTAAACCATTATGATTCTAGAACAGAAATTTTAGCACATATAGTTAAGACAGTGTAACTTACAGCACAAGATTTTGAATCTGAGCCAAGGTGTTTGCAGTAGGGATCATTAGTGCTATGGGGTAAGCAGGCATGCACTCCTGTGCAAAGGACACATGTATGCAGCACAAGGCCATGGTGGAGTCTCACGCTGCAACACAGGCATGCGCTGCCAGAAACATCTTAGATTCATTTCTTTTGGACTAGTTTCTGCCCCATGCCCATTCAGAAACCTTTTGTTACTGTTAAAATTTTTCACTAATCTCTCATTCAGTTACACAACCTTCCACAAGTCCCAGTTCAGGCAAAGGCTGAAGACATAGACCTCCTTGTCTGCAGCATTTAGTAACATCCACCTTTCTACCTTCTCCAGCTTTGCGATCACTTGTACTTTCATGACCAAATGGCTATTTCCACAAATGTTTATAGTATACATATTTTTATTTAAATTTCTTTTTTTGTGTTTATGGGTTTTAAAAAACATTTTTGTTACCATTATGGTATGACTATGTAATCTTAACTCATAAAATGTCCATAGAGTTAATCTTATTTTGACTTTTCTCTTGAGAGTATTCCCTCCCAGTATTCCCTACCTGCTTTCCCAGGAAAAAAGAATAGGTTTCCTGAGCTTTTCTACATCTGAATATATGTTTGGTTTGTCATTTATTTTGTTTTTCTCAGTGAAAAAGTTGTCTGAAGACTCTCTCTTTGTGTGTGTGTGTGTGTGTGTGTGTGTGTGTGTGTGTACATAGTTATATGTGTTCACAAGTGGAAGCTAGAATTTGATGTCAAATTTCTTTCTCTATCACTTTCCACCCTAATTTTTGAACAGGGTCTCTTGCTGAGCCTGGAACTTGTCAAATCAGTCATATTGGCTAGCAAGGAACCCCCCAGGACCCTCCTGATTTTCCTCTACAGTGTTGAGATGACAGGTGTGTGCCTGTCTGTCTTTATGTGGGTGCTGGGAATCTAAGCTGGCACCCCCCAGCTAACACACTGTGCCATCTTCCCAACCCTGGGATTAGTTTTTGTTTGTTTTGTTTTTGTTTTTATTTTTAGCTCTCCTCTAGCAGCTGCCATCTTGCTGTGTTGTTTCTGGACTTTACTATCTTTAACTAAAAAGATGATTGAGGCCAACCTCTTGTGGGCATTTTAAGTTTACTGTGCATTTCTGCTTCCTAATTTCTTGTCCCTGAGATTCAAATTGTCCTGAGGTATGTCTAGACCAGATTCTCTTTTGAGAACTCATGCCTTACATCAGTGGTTCTCAACCTTCCTAACGCTGCAACCCTTTAACACAGTTCCTCATGTTGTTGTGACCCCAACCATAAATTTATCCCATTGCTCCTTCATAAACTGTGATTTCATTAGTTATAAATTGCAATGTAATGATCTGATAGACAGAAATCTATTATGCTACCCCTGTGAAAGGGTTGTTTGACCCAAAGGGGTCATGGTCCACAAGTTGAGAACCACTCAAAACATGACAAGTATTGTATGTGTCACGCCAGAGATTGCTTGTCAGTGCTTTTACCCTCTCAGCAGTATTTTTATTTCATTGTTTAGAGTTGTTCTGGCTGGAGTGAGATTAAAATCCACTTATTGTTTGTAGACTGTTTCTGCATTCTAACCCCCAACCTTTAAAACTCACCTTCATCGATGATCTCCCGCCTGTGTTTGGGGAGGCTGTCTCAACTCCATTCCCTCATTCCTAGTTTGATCTTCAGTGACAACCCATTGTCATTTGATCTCCACGGTCTACCTTTTGTCCCCTCCTGAGCAGGTTAATCTTGCATTTTTTTTTTTAACACAAGGTCTCCTGTAGCCCAGGCTGATCTTGAACTCACTATGTACATAATGATGACTTTAAATTCTCTGAGCCTCTCACTTCTACCGACCAAGCACTGGGGTTCCTGGCATGCGCTGCCACAGCCCATTTGATGGGGTGTTGAGGATGGAACCCAGGACTTCATACCCCGCTAGACAAGCACTCTACCAACTGTTCTGCATCCCCAGCCCAGCAGGTTTTAAATCCATGAGTTTTCTACTTCCTTATAATTTCTTTTCAGACATGTCTGTTCAGTTATCCAGCTTCTTGTCTTTTTATCTCCTCCACTTAACATTTGTTTTTTATTTCATGGCAAACTTAAGAAGAGATTTAACAAGACTCCATAATTTGGCTGCTTATTAACATAGCAGAAAGCAGATATGTTTTATATACTCTTAATCTCAAAAGTAGCTGTCTCCTGAGTGTTCAATTTCACCAATTTTTTTTTGAGACAGGATTTCTCTGTGTAGCTTTGGAGCCTGTCCTGGAACTAGCTCTTGTAGACCAGGCTGGCCTCGAACTCACAGAGATCCACCTGCCTCTGCCTCCCGAGTGCTGGGATTAAAAGCATGTGCCACCACTGCCCGGCACCAAATATTATTCTTAAGGCTTTCTAACCATTATCTCATTTAACCCTCCCGACATACAAAAACTAGTTGCTCTCATTTTACTGAGGAAGTTGTCATTTTAAAAGGTCATTACAAAGCTGGAGGTCAGCACAGTCTAAAGTTAGTGAAGTCAGAATTTAGATGTTCTAACCCTGATTTCCCCTTACACTTTCTATCTCTTGCATAAATAGCTTGGGATTTTAATTTTAACCAAATATGAAGTGAAATAATACTCTCTCCTTGGCTGCAGCCATTTCTGTTTATCCCCGTCTCTGTTAATTCAACCTTGTAATCAGAGATTTTCGAGTTTGTCAGGCAAGAGAGCACACAGATGCTTATGGAATTATTCTAGAATGTCTTCCCTTCCTCTTCTCACCAGTATAGACCACTGACAGTGTTATTTGCCCTCTAATAGATTACTTACCAACACTGCGTTAAACCCTGCTGCATCCCTTCCTCCACAGGTAGCTTGAGCAAGAGCTTCCACGCCTGATGCCTCTGTCAACCAATCAGGTTCCCATTGGGATGATTAAAGTAACTGACATCAGGGAGCACCCACAAACCAAGCTATTCCTCTTTAAACTCAGTGCAGACACTTCCCTTCCAAGCCCGGTGGCCTTCCCAGAATGCACTGCTGCACAGCCTGCCTCGAGGCTTTCAAGTCGCATCTTCTCAGGGCCCAGGAGAGAGGTGAGGAAGGAGGCCGAGGGATTTAGAGCAGGTGAGATGCTTCGACGGGCCACCCGCAGGTCCTCCTACTTGTATTTGTGCAGCTCAGACCCACACTGGGGCTGATGCTTCCCTTTTCCCATATCGGGCCAGGCCAGGGTTTGGTCCATGTTCCCTAGAGGGCCGGAAGTCTTTGGGGCCTGTGCTGGCCAGGCAGCTTTCGGGCCCCCAACCCGCACAGGTCAAGGCAAGAATCCTGTCCTTATAAAGGCCTAGATGACCTAGGATCCAAGATGATGAGGCAGATTCCTGTCCTCACACAAGCCAACATTGCGTCTTTATTCCTTAGAGGCCCAGGAATTACTGGAACCACGCACACCACCACAGGGTCCCTGCCCCCTAAAAGTCTAGGCTCTGTGTCCATGTTGGCCAGGACCCCTGTTCCCTAAACAGCTAGGAGCTGTGCCCCAGCCCGTTGTAAGCTAAATTACGCCCCACAATACATACACTCTAAGACTAAAAGCCCTTGTGGCCGCAGAGGGGGAGCTGGGGTTCAGTTCCAAGCCCCAAGTAGGGGCAGGGACAGGGGCTACTCTCCTGATCTCTGTGTCGCCACTGCACAGGCAACCTTGTGAAAGTCCTTGGGACATCTGAGGCTATTGTGCCTGGGGATTTGCAATTTTGGCTGCACCTGCTGTGGCTCCTATGACGTGAAATGTTATTGAGTTGTGTCTTCATCTAGGTTAGCAGATCTAACCCAGAATTCTTCGGATTGCTAAAAGAATGGAATCTAGTGGGAAGCCCTGGAAACTGACTGAGGTGGACTGAATTTAAACTCTACATGAATTTACATGTCACCAATGGCCTTTTCCAGCCCACCAATGGCCTTTTCCAGCCCACCAATGGCCTTTCCAGCCCACCAATGACCTTTTCCAGCCCACCAAAGGCCTTTTCCAGCCCACCAATGGCCTTTCCAGCCCACCAATGGCCTTTTCTTCCAGCCACCAATGGCCTTTCAATCCAGCCCCGAAGCCTCTTTTGGTGAGCTTTGATTTCCTCACTTCAGCCTCCCTACGCCCACAGCTCCACACACCACTACACATACTCCTTCATTCAAAATGCATCAAGACCCAGATGTTCTGGGACATCCTGCAGTTCTAGGTGCTGGGACCTTTGAGATAAAGGAGACATGTGCCCTTTTGCTTGTAGTCCCAGTGCAGAGGCCTGAATCATCCCCAGACTTGTTGTTTACCCAATTCTTTCTTTCACCTTTTCAGAACGGATACGATCCCCAGGGCCCCATCCGCTCCACCCCCCAAAGAGAAAGAAAGCAAAATGTTTTAAACTCAACTGGAATCAGTGAGAAAAAGTCTAGTTGGTTTATAGAATTGGAGAGCCGTTAAATTAATCCCCTATAAATCACCTCTCATCAACCGTGGGTAAACTTAATAGCTTTAAACCTTTTTTAAAGAAATTAAGGCATTCAGCATTAAGTCATTTGTTTAGACCAGAATAAATACATTACACGTGCAGAAAGTACCTCTACAGTAGTAATCCTCTTCTTTATGTTTACTTGATTGAAACTGAGGTAGAGTTAAGTGGTGTTTTGTCTGCAGCTGACTCCAGGCTTTATACTGACTTTTCATAGCATTGGCATGCATGGTTTTGGTTATCTGACCCATTACCATCAGTCCAGACCATTTCTGACGTGTAAGGAATGAATGGCAGAACTGCTTGCATGTGTGAGTCACTGTGCTGGTCGGCAACTCCAGAAGCTGTGAGCCATCTTTGTTACCGTGAAAGTATGCATGACCTACACACTGCCTCTTTTGTTGCCATGTGTGGCCATACAGCCTCTTTGCTCTGTTTTGTCTCCCCTGAAACCCAGTAAAGGCGTTCAGTACTCCAAGAATTTTGCTTTCCAGTTATTACTTTCACAGGAAGCTTTGAGGCTAAAGGGATTTCACTGGTGACAGTCTAATTTTTTTGGTCGGTTTGCTTTGATGCTAAGAATTGAACTCGGGTGGGGCCTGCACATACTAGGCAAGGACTCTACTATTGACAGCCCCACCTGCACCCCCTTTATTTCAGTTTGTTGTTTTGTTTCATTTTATTTTTGAAACAAAGCCTTAGCAGGTAACCCAGGCTACCCTTGAACTCATGATCTTTCTGTGTGCCCCTTCTGAGTGTCTGGTTCACATCAATATGAATGAAAGACGGCTCTAATTTTTACTAAAGTTTAATGTACTTAAGGCTTTGGCTCTAGTTATTTTCATATGCTATATTTTCACTTACTAATGGACTCATCGATCAATTTTGATGTTAAGGATTTTAAATAACACTCTCTAGCATATCTCTAGAAGATAATTTTGTAGCGTATTTACTTATTCCCTGTTCAATCTGAACTTTATTAATTGATGGCTAATATCTTGTGATATAATATCTTGTGATGTCCAAGGGTCTTACAGACAATTTAACATACAAACTATTTTTATATTTTCCTTTTTACTACTATAACTGTTGAGGCAGGAGTGTAATAAGTGTATAAATGAGTAAATATTCTAAGTTATTGGACTAAGTTAGGAACATTCACTCTTCATAAACTTTGTTTTTGCATCTGGTTTCTTTTATGAAGAGCTATTATTTGGCAACATTATTTCATGAAAGCTGAGAATCATCCATCTAAAAAAAGATAAGTGAAGATATATCATCCTACCCCACAGAACACTTTCTATCACTGCTCACAGGGAAACAGGTGAGATGATGTCAGAATTTCTTTGTCAAAATCAGTCTCATGGAACAGATTTTCCTTACTTAAGGTCTTCATGAAAAGCAATAAGGAAGCCCTCATAATCAACTTGGTATGTAGAGTTCTGTTCCAATACTTTAGCCTCTTCCAAAGTATTGGGCTTTCACCTGGCCTGTTGATAGGCTCAACAAGGCAATTCCATTTAAGAAACTCAATTGCTTTTCATTGGCACAGGCAAAGCTGTAGCTTGAAGCAGGTAGAAAGCAGGGACTTTAAATGTATGGTCTGTAGGATTTGCCTACCTTCACACATGGGAAGCATTCAATAAATAGTTCTCAAAAGAATGAAAATATACTGAAAAGAGAAAACAAAAAAGGAGAATATAAAGCTCCAAACAGGGGAGGAATGTATGGGTTACCATGAAATAAAATAACAGATGACACTGTCTTAGGTAGAAGTCTGTTTTCATACTCTTGATGTATGCCTAGGATGTCTTACAAATTCTGTAATATTTCTTGGGGGAGATTTCTTGAGTTCAGTAATGACGGCCTAGTAGAGACAGGGCACATGCCTACATATTTATGCACACACATCCCCTCTGATCAAGTTGTGTTACAACAGTAGTTCATTCTGTAGTACTCAAGGGTGATCTAAAATGTATTGTGTCTATGGTAAGACATAGTCAAGGAAGGGAGAGGTGATCAAGAGACACTGTCCTAGAAGAAATGGTAGGGTATTGGATAAGGACCCCTTATGGGAGATGATTCCAGGTCAGAGTGAATACTGCCCCTGAATCAACTAAAGGGGAGATTAGTATTGGTATCTCATTGGGAATAAGGTGGAAATCACATAAAGTGGTAAGAAGTAAGCAATCCTAGAAGTTTAGATTTAATGCAACTGACATAGAGCATCAGTAACTTTGGGAATGGGATATAGTTCAGTGATAGAGCATTTTCCAGCATGTGCAAGACTCTGGATTCTCACCCCAGCACCATAGATAGATAGATAGATAGATAGATAGATAGATAGATAGATAGATAGATAGATGCAATAAATAGATGATAGATAGATAGATAGATGCAATAAATAGATGATAGATAGATAGATAGATATAACTAGAAATAGGCAATAGATATTAGATGCTAGATAGATAGAAGATGGATGGATGGATGGATGGATAGAAAGAAAAAAGAAAGAGAAAGAAAGAGAAAAAGATAGAGAGATGCCTAACTTCTACAGTAGTAAGCAATTTGCTAGAAGCTGTTTTTTAAGTGTGGGCAGCTTTACGAGGAAACAGCTTTGTGTATTGGAATCTATCTCAGCATCACTTCCACTCACCTTCGAATGTTCAGATCACTATGAATATATTAAAAAATATATTTAAAAGCTATAGCGTGCCCAATGAGGGAAAAGGTTTGAATGAGATCTCTCCCCTGAAAGTTTGGAGATCATCAAAAAGTGAGAGAAGGCACTGAACAGCCCCTGTGCTCAGTCTGAATCTGAAGCTCTCTTGGGGCCTCTGGCATAACCACAGCCTTTGTCAGAAGTCAACAGATATTGGTGCCATGTTTTTGGGAATAGATCTTGGATGGCTTGAATCATGACACATGATGTTATTTGTGTTTTTCATAAGGCTCTCCATGGTTTTTGTTAGTTAGAGAATTCATAGGCTAGAGAGAGGTATCTGTTTTTAGGTATCTTTGATTTCTCAAGCAGGTTGTTTTTGGTTTGTTTTTGATTTGTGTGTGTAGGGGATGTGGGTGCGTGTAGGTGGCATAATAGGACACTAAATAGGAGGTAGAATGAGAAGATGAGGGAGGAGATAGATCATATCTCCTCAAGGTCAAAGTCATTGTGTTGATCTCTGTATTAAAGGCCTCTTGTACATTGTGCTGCGTGAAAATGGGTTGGTAAATACAATGAATACAATGTATTTTGTTTCTTCATCTTGTTCACACATGACATGGCATTGAGTATCCAAAAATATTTACTTGAGCGCTAATCCTTGCTTAGCACCTATTTCTCCTACTGGCTAGTGTTTATGCAATTCTCATGAGTCCATCCAAAGCACAAGGAACATTTCCTGGGATGATTTAGCACAAGTCAGGGAGAGGGACCACAGATGCTCACCCTAACCAGTTCCATCTACATACTGAGATAGTCATGGAATTGGTTATTTGAGGCGGTGAAACTTTATCTGCCCTCTTCCATCTGTTTCTTGATTCCATATTATATAATCCTAGTTCTTTATTTGAAGTCCATGGCTCATAAAACATGCTTTTCAGTTGGGATTTGAAGGTGACAAATGTTGGAGAGTCCATCTTCACAGCTGTGTTGGAGCATAAAAATATATGCACTCCACAATTACATATGGACATTTTCTTCTACACCTCTGTATAAAATATCTGTGAATGTTTTGCTTATCTATGGAACTGTGTGTCTGTCTAGTTTGGTAGTCATACTCTATTTTTATTCTTGAGATCTATAACTCCTTCAAAACAGACGATGTGTCTGGCACATAGTATGACCCTAATAACTATTAGCCAAGGGAACTAGCAAGTGAATGTGACATTCAGAGACCAGAAGTGGTTGCAACATGGAGACTTTACACAGTTGTTACACTCAAGATTTAACTGGATAAACTAATTCTTGATGCACAAACTAAAACCTGTTACAAAATACCATAAGACTAAAAGCCTATAAATTAAGAGTACCAATCATTATGATAGCTATAATCACAGCTCCCGTTCATACAGTACCATTTGGGAGCTTATTTTATATAGACTGACTGATGTTTCACAGCACTGATGCTGCTGTTGGCACTGGTTTGCTGTTGGGAAACATGAATGGATGAGGAACTAAGCAGCTTATCGTTACTCACACACTTAATACAAATAAGACATTTTTTTGTTTGTTTGTTTCAAATGGGCCTTAGCAGCCAAAATTTTCTAGAGGAACCAAATCAAACCATGTCTTCTTCAGTCATGATGGCCACACATGGCCAAGGGCTGAGTGCACAAGGGACTGTGATCATCTGGCCAAACACTGGCCTTTAAGAGATGCTTGTATTGACAGGCCGTATACATGAGGATGTGAAGAGCAATGCTAAAAATTATTTCTCTCAAGTCCTCAGTATGTGATAGACTTAATTCTTTGAGGATAAAATCTCCCCACCTCCTAAGAAACCCAGAGCAGAACTGGCCCTTTTTGCGATGATGTGTAATACTCTCTTCAGGTTTTGAAAGAGTCCAGTGGCTACCTTTGAAAAAGCAAATACCTTTGTGGTAGAGAGGAAGGGGTGCAATGGAAATACCCAGACAAATACACTACTCTGTTGACATTGCACTCTAGGGCTGCCAGGAATAGCTCTAATTCCTCCCTCCCCAGGAATCCAGCCATAGGCAGGCCAGCCAGAAATCCCAGCCCTCCTAGAGTTTACATGGGGAGTGTATGAATAAACTGGGAAGAGGGTAAGTTAGATGGGGCTAGGTAACTTAGGGAAAAATGGTGCAGGAGAGTGGGTGGGCTTTGTGCTGAGGGACTGAGGGACGGGGAGGGTGCCCCAGGGAGGATGAGTGAGTTAGATTTTCTCTCCTGGGGCTCATTGACTGTAGGTAATCTTCCTCAAAGAGTGGCCTATTGGATTATATGCTAGGGAGCCTTCCACCACCAGGCCAGGGAAGTGCTGAAACAGGGTGCAGTGGGAAGGGAAAGACAAAATTCAGGTTTTATAATCCTGTAATCTGTTTGAGGATTTGTGTGAGTCATGATGGGACAGGTGACTGGTCTGTGCCAATATCATGTAACCTTTCGATTCTTTGGTGTAGATGTTGATCCAAGGGTTAAGTGTCTAAGCATGTCCTTGAGGAAATCCTGTGGTCAGATGAGATGCTTCAGTGAGTAAAGGTGCTTGCCAGCAATCGTGATGGCCTGGGCTTTATCCCTGGACCCATGTGGTAGAAAGGAAAAAGAACTGACTTGTGCTTGTTGTCTTCTGATTTGTACACATACATCACAGCACACACACACACACACACACACACACAGAGAGAGAGAGAGAGAGAGAACATAAAAATATTTTTAAATATTTTTAAATGTAAATATTTTTAAATCTTAATGGTAAGAGTGTTCATTTCATTATGTCTTGGAGGAGCCGCACACATGTGTGCACTGCAGGATACAGGGGCTTCTGTCATTTTGATTTAAAGTCTTGTCTATGCACAAACCTTAGCATTTGAAAAGTGTGAAAACATGAAAAGATTAAACATTATATGAAGATCAAGTTTGTTGATGGTGACAGTTCCGAACATGTGCCCCATTAGATTAAGAGCATGGTGAAAGCTGCCTCCATGGAGCTTCTTGGCAGGGAAACAAGGATGCCTTCTACCTCTCATATTCTCCTCTGCTTCAGAGCATCACCTGCAGCTAGCAGGCATGCTCCTCTGCTTTCTCCTGCGCTCATTTCTGAAGCTGCTCCTCTTTGCTCCTGCGCAGAGCCTTTGGTGCATTCTCTTGTCCTCTTCCTGTTGGATCCCAGAGTCCATCTGTGTCCTATTCTTCTGAGTTCAAAAATGGCCCGCCAGAAACTTCATTGGGTTTGCCTCTGGTTCGCCTATTTCCTTCCCTACTTCACTATGTAAATGGACTAGGTAGATACTTATCACACGAGTAACTAAGTTGGCATTTGACCATTGGCTTGTTCTCTGTGTAAGAACTAGGCAGTTTTGTAGTGTGTCTCCTTTTGCTCCTGTAAAATTGACCCACTAGAGCCTGCATCATTGTTTACATTTCATTTGTCAGAGGTATGATAGCTGCCTCTAAAGTGTGCTCTAAAATCATTAATATTCTCTTTGACTTCATGACTTAATATCTATTACTGACAATTCAAAATAGAACTTGGATTTAGTGGCTCCACTCTTAAAGTTCACTCATAAAATGAGAGTTGAGCATCCCTTAAGCCACAGTACCTCCATGGGCACCTTGTTCTGTCTGTCTTTATTTGGAGGTTCTCTCTTCTATTAACAGTAAGCTAACTACTGAATACACTGTGGTAGGGCATAAGTGAGAAATTGAATAAAGAAAGGAAAACACATGGGATACTTTTAGAGGCTCCCATTTCTTTTTGCACTCCTGTAATGCAGAGACTTCTCATTCGTTTCCTGACTGCCCAGACTCAAATAATCACGCAGAAACTATATCAATTACAACACTGCTTGGTCTATTAGCTCAGTCTTCTTATTAACTAACTCTTGCATCTTAAATTAACCCATTTCTATTAATCTATGTATTGCCATGAGGCTGTGGCCTACTGGTAAGGATCCAGCATCTGTCTCCTTTGGCAGCTACATGGCATCTCTTTGACTCTGCCTACTCTCTCTATATCTCTGTTCTGATTTCCCGCCTGGCTTTACTCTGTTAAGCCATTGGCCGAAATAGCTTCTTTATTAACCAATGATAATAAACCATATTCACAGAATACAGAGGAGAATCCCACATCACACCACACTCCCCCTGTGCCCTGGGGGCATCTTTCAAGAGGAGCTGAACAGCAAAGGACCCTGACACTTAGATCTTCAGCCTCAGAGAGGTCATAATTGACAAACCCTCATGGTCGGTCTTCTTGTCTCCTCCCTCTAGTGTGAAGTGTGCAGTGTGTTCCTGCAGAAGACAGGATTGCTCCTTGACAGTGACTCAAAAGAGGCAGGATTTGGTGCTGGCCTGGGACTCTGGTAGACAACATATTTAGCATATATAAGTCCCTGGGTTCAATCCCAAGCACCACCCCCAAAGACAATAGCACTAATAAGATTCTTTTCATTATATAGGATGTACTGGAACATGTGAAATAATTTCTGCTTGATGTGAGCATTATATTTCATTAGGAGATAATGTGAATTTTATTATAGAAGAGACACAAATGTGATTCTCTTTTGGTTTGTTTAACTGGGGGAAGGATCCAGCATAATATTTAGGAAAATTGTCATCCCCCAGATGTCTCTGGCGTGAAGATGAGTGTGGCATGGCTACTTCTGGTTATTTGACCAGCTGGGCACTGTTCTCAGCCTCGGGAATAGAAGAGCTGGAAGGCCTGGCGCTTGAGGCTCCCTGATATAATGGGAAGCAGTTAGGCAGGGCAGCTGGTCTGGAAATACAGGTCTAAGCACAGCAGGACTGCTGGCTAGGAGAGCTTGAGAGAGCACCAAGAGCAGCCCTAAGCATCCTGAGAGCAAAGGGCAGAGGGGTATTGTGGAGCAGGCTGCTCTTGATCCTCTAGACGGAAGGTCAAGGCTATCAGCAAGAGTGAGTGATGAGAAAAAAAATAATTAGGAAAGTGAGCAAGGGAGCAATGGGAAGTTGGGCTAGATCTGGAAAGGCATGCATGCCAGAGAGTCAGGCAAGTCCACAGCAGTCTCCTGAGGACAACTGAGGAAGACTTAATTGACCGTCTACCCTTCCAGTGACCGTCTGGCATTCAGCCCTCCTATCTAAAGATGTTTGTTTGCTTTGGTCATGTGAGACAGGGTCTCATTCTGTAGCCCAGCCTGGCCTAAAACTTACTGTGTAGCTCAGGCTGGCCTTGAACATAGTTGATCCCCTTGCCCTTAATATGCTTGGATTACAGGCATAAACCACATCCACCCCTAATAATGCGCTAAATTCATTAACTTTTTAATAGGAAACGTCTGCACAGAGAAAGTCTTGGAAGAATTGCGTGAGCAAGTACTGAATGAAAGGGCTCTGTCAGTTCTCTTTCTGGGAGCGAAATCCACTAGTAAATCCAAGAAGCTTTGTAGTTTCTGTTTATTTGAAACTGGCATCTCCTTTTCTCCACTTCAGGATTTTTTAAGTTTTCTCATCATTAAGCAGCTGACAGAAAAAGGGGAAAGGCTTTCACCAGTTGGCAGCTGGTGAGGTGCTCTTGGGATCCCTGGCAGAGGGGGGCGGTGCTGCTTTACAGGCTACGTGAATCAACTTGTTGGAGCTTTCTTCCCGTGAGAGCACCTTTAAATAACAGCCCAAGCCCAGAGCTAGCTCCTCTTGCACAAGAGAAAGTGGAGCGGCCCCCCACAGTAGCCACCTCAAATAAACCCCTACCATGTGTGCACTTCAGGCGTAGTGTCGCTGTCCTGATCCCTGTTAATAGGTTCCCGTTTCTCTATGGTAATTGCTCTATGAGACCGAAACAAAAACAAGGCGAATTACATCTGACCGCTTAAAAAGTAATAGAATAGCAATAGAAAGCATTGCTAGACTATTTTCTTTTTTATTTCTTTCCTTCCTTTCTTCTTTTCTTTCTTCCCTCCTTTTCGCTTCCTTCTTTCCTCCCTTCTTCCTTCACTCCTTTCTCCTTTCCTTTCTTCCCTCTTTCCATTTACTTATTTTGGTTGCTGTATTTTTTTCTTTAAATAGATTTTGCTCCCGTCACTAGAATATGAGAGAGAAACCATATTCTGTGTCTGGCTCTCCTCCGTGGAAGAGTCTGATGGTCAGTAGTAGTGTTAGTGGTGATGGTTTAGCTGTCTGAAAGCTCTGCTAGGGTTTGCAGCTACTGGAGTGTTCTATAGTTGTCAAACCAGCTCCTAGCAGAGTGCAACCTGTCGGCAGTATTTCAAGTTCCTCTGTGGCCAGCAGCCTAAGCTCCTTTCCTTCAGTGCAAACTGCGAAACCACCTTTTCTGTGGCTGACTAATGCCTGTGTACACCAGAGGCAGTGGCGATGAGGCAATGGATGCATTTGTAAGTCAGTGTCTGATCAGGCTCTGGGTTTTGCTTCTCCCATTGGTGAAACAGGAAGCGACATCCCATCTGGAAGAACCTGACGGTGCCATCCAGTCACTTTGCCTCACGTGACTAACTGCCCTCAGTCAGAAATCTTGACTCGCAACTTTCGAGGGTGGGTCTCTGCAAGAATTTCAGGGCTTACGTACAGATGAGGTGTGTTGCTCTCTGATGAGAACAGAGCTGGCTGGAACGGGAAGCCTCTCTGGTTGCTTCTCATAGGCAAGGAACATTTTCTGCAGCTTGACGCTTTGGGAAGGTAGGCATCAGTTCTGTGATGGTATTGGGGAACTTCCATACAAAGTTCTCTTCTCTCTCTCTCTCTCTCTCTCTCTCTCTCTCTCTCTGTGTGTGTGTGTGTGTGTGTGTGTGTGTGTGTGTGTGTGTGTGTGTGTACTTGTAGTGTAGGGAGGGGGAGAGAGAGAAAGAATGAAAATGCCTGGTTTTGCCGTGATGTTCTTGGAGAGACTCGGAAAGGGGTTTGGAGCCTCCTGCTTGAAGACAGACTTCAGCAGCGCTTAGCAGCGGAGAGGAAACTTGGAGTCCAGACCAAGCTCCTGGCTCTCTCACTTTGCTGTCGGCTGAGTGGCAGCTGATCCCTTAAAGGGATGGGGAGAGTGGCTTAGGCACTGAACTCGCACACAGCTGGGTTTTAGGAAAACCTGACTCAAGACGGCATGAACAGTGTGGCCACTGTGCCGACTGGGTGGCCTGTCAAATCCGTTTCAAACCATGTCACAGTGCCTTCAGCTTAGAGCAGGCATGACTTGCTCAACCCAGTGACAAACTTTTCTAAGTTGGACCTGACTTTAGGGATGTAATACTCCTTGTCAGGCTCCAAAGAAATTAGCTGAGACTAAAGCAGTTAGCCTCATGCAACATAGCAAAGCAAAACTTTATTTTTCCTAAATTGAACAAAATCTTAGGAAAGAAGTTCTTGTAAAAAATTTTCATTTTCTGGAAAATCTTTACACAGCTTTAGGGAATGAAACCTTTGGGACTGTCTAGGTGATGAATATTAATTTATTCTTTAACCATTGATGCTCAATGTCCCCTTTCTCTACCTTTGACCCTTTCTCTTTGTGTGTTCTGTCTATCTGTCTTCCTGGGGAAGGAACCCAAGCCCTTATGTAAGCAGGGTAAATGATCTACCACTGAGCTACATCCCAACCTTGTGTGTGCTTTCTCTACCATGCCAGAGAGTTCAAATTTTTAGCTTTCTTACTTTTCGTCTTCCTAAAACCCTTTTTGTTTTTATACCTCAAAAGGGAATTTCAATTGTAATTTTATTCGTAGGATTGCTGGCCAAAAGAAAAATACTTAAAGGCGATAGTAGACACATATGGGTAATAACTATTTAAATATTTCTAAAATAGCAACCAAATCGAGTAACACAATTTTGAAGATGATTCTTGGTAATGTCTATATTTACTGTTAATTAATAAATTAATTAATTTATTAATTCTAAACATTGGTAGTTGCATTGGCTACAATCTCTATTTGTTGTTCAGTCCTTGCTGTATGTATATGTATTTTCTCATTTAATTCAAGGAGATAGAGTTTCTAATATATGCACCTTCTACATGAGAAAGTTTAACTTCAGTGTGTTTTAGAATGGCATCACTCAGTCAGGAAAGCAAAGTTTTTGTGCCTTTTTACATTCCAAAATTCAAGGATTTTCATTCTTTAGTCTGTTAGCCTCCCTGTGTCCTTAACATTGAAATTTCCAAAGCCCATGATAACATTTAAACATCCCAACTTGGAATCATTCAAAAACAATTTAAACTAGCATGAGAAGTAAAGGTTTTATGAGTATTTAATTTGAGTTGGCTCCCTTCTGCCATCTCCCTGCTCTCCTGAACTGTCCCTTTCTGCTCTCAGTAACTCCACCTTCACCTTCCCCTTCCCCTTCATATCACGTATGTTCTCGTGTCCTTCTTCCACCTTAGTCTTTCTCCTCTCCCATGCAGCTCTTTTAATTTTCTGACCCCTCTGTCCACACCCAGACCCACAAAAATACCTCTGTGTAAATAAGAAATGAAGCTAGGTTGTGCATCTGAAGGAACATGCAGTATTTGTCTTTCTGAGTCTGGGTTACCTTACTTAATGTAGTATTATCTGGTTTTATCCATTGTCTCTACATTTTTTAGTGAGGTATTTTATTTCTACTATGTTCATGTGCATACATCTGTATGAAGGTATGCTGTGTAGCTGTTGGAGCCCACAGAGCCCAGAAGGGGGTGTTGGATTGCCTAGGTGGTTGTGATCCACCTGACATGGGTGCTGGGAAATATACTTGGGCCCTGTGCACGAGCAGTCTGTGCTCTTAACCGTGGAGCCATCTTACTAGCTCCTCCTGTGAATTTTTTAATTTTATTTTTTTAACCGCTGAATAAAATCCTATTGTGTGTATGAATCAGTTTTTATTATCCATTCATATATTGATAGACCTCAACTGGTTCCATTTCCTGGCTCTTGTGGATAGAGCAATAATGAACCAGGATGCACAAGCATCTCTGTGGCTGGACATAGCATCCTTTAGTACATGCCCAGAAGCTGGGTCATATCTCAATTCTGGTTTTAGCCTTTTGAGACCCTCCACTCTGCTTTCCACAGTGGCGCACCAGTTTGCACTCCTACAGCAGTCAGTAAGCCTTGTGCTTTCCCACATACTCAGTGTTTGCTGTCCCTTGTTTTCCCACTGATAACCATTCTGGTTTGGTAAGAGGGATTCTCAGAGTAGTTTTAATTTTCATTTCCCCGATCGATAAGGATTAAGATTACTTTTAGGAAATATGCATTGGCAATTTGTATTTCTTCTTATAAGAACTGTATGCTTCATTCCGTAGCCCACTTATCAATTGGTACATTTTTGTGGTATTTGGCTTCCTCAGTTCTTTATATTTCTAGACACTAGCCCTGCCAGAAATATGGCTGGCAAAGGTTTTCTCACATTCCTCAGACTGCCTGTTCATTCTGCCTATAGTTTTCTTGCTGTGAAGAAGCTCTTTCAATTCTGGGAAATCCCATTTGTCAATTATTTGAGATATTGGAGTATTATAAGAAAACATTCTAACTTGGTAGCTTAATTCAAAAAAGCTTAAACATCAACCCTATTTTGTTATAGATTGGGGTGAAGGCGTGGTGTGCTCAACAGAATGTAGACAAGAAAGATTTGAATGTGAGTCACTGTTTCCTGCTAACTGTGACCTAGCCAGGCCAGTAAAATTCTTCAAACTCTGATTTCCTCATCTGTAAGCATACTATTTTAATGTCTATCACGTAAGGTTGGGTGTTATGATGAACAGAAAGGAAGATGTTAGGTGTCTTCTCCGTGGCGACTGTGACGCTTGATAAACAGTACCTGTTTCCCATTTTGTCATTATTGGTGAATGTTTTCCATGTGCTCTAACCTTGAGACCATTAGCACTCAGGAGTGGGCAAACCCTGCATTTTGTCCTGTGAACCCTCTCAAATACACTGTGATGTATTTGAGAGTGTGTAACACACACACACACACACACACACACACGAGTAAGTAAATGTAATATATTTTGACGAATTGTACTTTTGGCAGTCTGTTCCTAACGTGAACTCCTGGGGAGCTGCAGCAGATATCATGTCAAAAAGACAGAGGGGGGAAGATGGGGAAATCCTCTCAGTGTCCGACTTTGCTTTTCTCCCTTCTCCTTAAAGCCTCCATAGTGTTACCTACCACACGGCCCTCACATAGGCCAAGTGTGCCGTTCACCTACTTCAGTCATCTAGGGAAGTCTAGAGCTTTGTGCTGCTCTAGACAGGCTCACAGACATTTGACCATATGAACGCGGGCCCGTATGATAGGGAGGCTTCGTTCCCTAAGCTCAGGACAGCCATCACTTACCATTTCCCTGCCTTACTATACTTGTCAACTTAAGATGTGCCCATATAGCTGAACATGTTTAAATTGCGGCATATTAAACTAAACTAAAACTTACTTAAAGTAAGTAAATAGTGCTTATGATCCCCAGCTAGTGATGGGGTGGAGAAGTTAAGACTCTGACCTCTGCCGGGCCATGGTGGCATATGTCTTTAATCCCAGCTCTCAGGAGGCAGAGACAGGCAGATCTCTGTGAGTTGGAGACCACCCTGGTCTATAGAGTGAGTTCTAAGACAGGCTCCAAAGCTACACAGAAACCTTGTCTCAAAAAACAAAACAAAAAAGACTCTTTGACCTCATATAGAACCGGGGCTTTCTGCTGATGGCAGACTCACCAGCTAGTGCATACTCTCCAGAGTTTTCATCACACCGGGGAGCCCGAGAAAGACTGTCTGATGACGAATATAAGACAGCTGGGGGAAGAAGAGAGCATGCCTTGAGGGACCTTCAAAAGATTTTACCTTTCCTAAGCATAAGAATAAAATGTTTTTGTCTGGGCCTACATGCTCCTCAGAACGTAAAGCTAAGGGGTGTGCGTTTGTTCTCACAGCCATTCGCCTTTTCATTGGTGTTCCTGCTGGAGGTCTTTGGAGAGAGAGGACCTGCGCTGCTGTGTGAGAGGGAAACTTCCCTTGGACTGTCCCCGAATTCATCCGTTCTTTTTCTTTTTGTCCTTTTCCCACTTCTTTCAAGGTGGAGATCAAACCCAAGGCCTGGTACATGCTAAGCATGGCTTTGACAATGAACTTTCTCCTGTACTTCTGAGTTACACACACACACACACACACACACACACACACACACACACACACATGCATGCACACACGCACACACACACACACATGCAGGCTTCCTTAGAAGGATTCACCACGTATCTAAGGTTGGCCTTGACCTCGCTATGTAGTTCATGCCTGTTGTTTATTGTCATCCTCCTGCTTCAGCCTGTTGACTTCTACAAATTGCAGTATACAAACAAACAAACAAATACCACTACTGCTAGCTAAGATTTTTGAATTGAAATTCTCAAATTTTTCTGCTCAATATTGGTATATACAAGCCCAACCTATGTGTGTGTATACAATTAGAAAAGGAACCCCAAAGATATGTATATTTCTCATTGATGAGAAGAATATAAAACCTACAAGCAGGGTTGCTACAAGGTTATTTGAGATAGTAATTATTTATTATACTATTCTATTTTACTTAGGGACTTAAGACACTATTTGCTATATCTACATTCTAAAATGAAGTACTTTATGAGGAATGCTTTTGTGATAAACCGTTTATTTCTCTGTGGCGTGTTTGTCTGCTGGAACAAGGCCCATTTGTCTTATTTTGATTCTTCTGTCAGGCTTATTTTCTCAGACAGTCAATAAATACTTGTTGATTATATTGAGCCTGACACAGGCTAGCAGTAAACTAATCATTTCAAGGTTCAAGCAAAAATTCTCAGAACAGTTCTTTTTTTTAAATAATGAAGATTACTCAAGTTTGATATCTAAATTGGCTTCAATTTCTTCTCTTCAAAGTTTGTTTTCTTATTTGACCTGAGGATAAAACTATAAAAACATGAAATATGCTGATGCGACGAAAACTTAAATTATGCTCATCTGTGATGCTGTGCACGTTACAGGACCCTTGCCATGTTCTACTTTGGGTCAAAGTTATAGGATCCCCTAATGAGCTCCTCCCATTCCATTAACTCCAACTGCCTTTACCTGGATGGTTTCCAAGAACTGTCTGCTGGAAGTGGAATTCTTGTCTGTGAACTGTGTGGGAACAAAACAGAGTAGCTCCCCGAAATGATGACTGAAAAATAACAGGCAAGCATTTGTTTCATAGGATACACTGTTGCTGTCACTTTCAAATGTTTTTAAACATTATTGACAATAAGAGATACTTTTCAGGCAGGTGGTACTTCAATTACTCACCAACCCAGGGTCTCTCCTCCCCCAACACTTTCCTGAAATCGTATCATAAAGGGGCACTTGATACATAGTGATCTTAACTTTCATCTTCCTTTCCACTTTATAAAGTTGCTCAGCATAGAAATGGTTCTTAGCAATAGATATGAAGGAGACATCTGCTGGGGGATTAGGGGAGAGGTACAGCATAGTACTAGAGTGGACTGGGTGTTATAGGGCCATCTGTGGATATCGGTGTTTGTGATCCATGACCTCAGTACCACGGGAGATTAGGAGCTGTTTGGATATCCATGTGGAAAGAAAGATTGTTATGCTAAAATGTATGCAGAGCAAGCCAAACAGAATAACCTCTAGACCTATGTGGGTCTAACAATGTGATTGACCCAGTAACGAAGATCTTGCTTAAATGTAAAAAGCACAACACAGATTTTATAAAGTTCCTGTAGAGAAAGAACATGGGACTGGCAAGATGGCTTAGTGATAAAACACTTTCTGAACAGGCCAATGACCAGAGTTTGATCCCTGGAATCCGTGGTGGAAGAAGAGAACCAATTTCTGAGTGTTGTCCTCTGACCTCCACAGACATATCACAGAATGATCATGCGCAGACATCATACTTACCCATCCTAGGAATAAAAATATATAATAGTAAATGGATGAAAACACAAAGGAGCTTATTGATAATTTGTATGCTGATTGCTCATAAAATGATAATATTGTTGAAGTATTGGGCAATATAAAATGTTAAAATAAATTTCAGTTTATTTTTACTTTGAAAAGATAGATAATAGAAAATTTTAAACTATACATGTCCTCCATTTTTATCATCATTATTATCATTGAACAGCATTATTCTGGATGACAAAAGTAGAGTATGTTTATGACCTTGGCATGGGCCATGGCTTGTTAAATAGGATACAAAATGGCATGATGAAAAAACCCTACAGACTGGACTATGTTAGGATGAAGAAGTTCAGACCCTTGAAGCATACCACTGAGAGAAAACACTGAGCCGCAGAGGGAAAGGAGATGTGTATCTTACATACAGCAATAGGCTCATGTCCTAGGTATGCAGACAACTCCAAACATTTGACTGTTTTCAGATCCACACACACTAGTAGACTGCATTATGACGGCTTCGTTCACACTTGCTCATGCTGACATACCCCTTAAACAAATCCGTTCTGAAAGGTCAACACAACAGGAAAGTAAGCAGGAGATTTAAACATACACCACAGACAGGCAGCCGCATGGCTGAGAACTTGAAGCATTCTCAGTGTTATCACTGGGACTGAAAGTGAAGACCACCATCCTATACTTCAGTACACCCACTAGAAAGGCTTGCGTCTAAAAGTCCCACGGAGTTCTTGCAGAACTCTGGGACACTCAAGTGGCAGTGTAAGTAACACTTGTGGATAAAGCTTTTATTTAGACATATCTATATGACCTTAATATATAAATGATTTATGCCCTGGAATTTCTGTTTCTAGAGCATAATGTCCTGTGGGCATGTCTACATATGTGTACCTAAAGAAATATCTAAGAATATTTATAGATACTGTCATTAATTGTTTTAGCCCCAAACTCAGAGAAGTCCAAATTTGCACCAATAATAGGTGTGGGAAACTGTTTTTAATAAAGTTACATAGTGAGATAGGAAACACCAGTGAAATGGACCAACTGTTGCATGTGATTGCATGCAACACAGAATATATATCTCAATCCTCACAGCTGAGATATGGTTTCAGTAGGATTCTATTGTTAGCGTGTTCAGCACAGTCAGCATCACAGGGATGCTGGGAGTTGAAATGGGATAAATGAGGAGGGGGATGGGGTAGTGTGGGACAGGGGCACAGAAGGGAATGGCAGGATGCTGGCAACACTACCGTCTCTGATTGCTTTACAACAGTTATGTTGCTGATTCTGGGACTATACAGTTAGAAACCATGATCTCATTGGTCTAGATTAGGGAAGAGCATAGTTCTAAAATGTCTGCCAGCAATTCACACATGGAGCTGAGACTGAGAACCAGTCTTTCAAAAGCCCACGGCTGTGACCAATCCCTCACTGTAATACCTGGGCGTGCAAGACTCTGTTACTCAAGTTCTGACTTTGAGGACACTGTCCACAGGGAGAAATTCTGCAATGTAAGGATTCACAGTGTTAAATGCCTTGGGAAACTGCAGGCCCTGAGTCAGCATTGGGTCTGCTTAGGAAAGCGTGCCTGCCCTATTTAGGGCCTGTTACTCAGGTGGCTATTTCCTGCAGTTCTGGGTTTCTGTGAAAATCCCTGAGCTTGAAATGTCGGCTCACATCAAGTTCTACCATCAGTTCGGAATTCTGACTTAAAATTTTAAAGCGAGGAGGCAACTTATGGATATCTTTGTATAATATAACTTTTTACATTTTTCTCTTTCTGTGTCTTTGGGTACGAATTTAAACGGGATATCTAAAGCATGCACACATACATATGTATAACACACACACATACACACACTGCTTACATACTTTGGTGGAATGTTATCACATACCCTCAAGGTAACTATAATAATTTGCATTTTTATTTCACCTCTGTTGTATCTATTTGGAGGTACTCTTGGGAGTTACATGTATGACTCAAAAGTTGATTATATTAGCATTACTTTTCAGATCCTGAGGAGGAGGGATATTTGGACCAGGCAACTACCCGAAATTGTCTCTGAGGTTCTGGAAGTTTGTGGTCTTTTTCAAAGGGGAGATGTCAGGTAGACATTTGACTGCTCTGAGCTCTCCCCCCGCCCCTCCCCACCACACTAATGGCAGTATTCCATTAGAACTTCTTGAACTTGTGGCAGAAAGGGCATTTTGTGCTCAGGGGGCTTCTGACTTTCAGTTTTTAATCTGTCAAGAAGATCATTCAAAACTTTCTTCAAAAACCATACAATGTGGTAATTAAAACTGATCTTCTGAGGTGGGTATGATGATGCCTGCCTGTAATCCCAGCACTGCTGAGGCTAAAGCAGGAGGACTGAGTTTCTGGCTAGTACTGCCTACATAGTGAGATGCTGTCACCAAATAAAAGTAATAGTAATAATAATAATAATAATACAAAACAAAACAAACAAGCCAAGCAAAGAAAAACAAAAACAGTCTTTTGTGCAGTATAAAGCTATGCAGATATTTGTTTTAATGAAAGACAAAATTGGGTAATGTACAAAGAGGTCATATTTAGTGCCTAAATATGAAATTTGTTCAGATTTCTAAATTTGATCTGTGCCGTAAGCATGTCCCTTCTATGCTCTAAGCTTTATTTTCTCCTTCAAATTGTAGGAATAATTATTACTGGAGGGTGTAACGCATGAACACTCTGGGGAACTGGTATCTGCGATGTGTTGTAGCCTCCTTATCATTTAATGATCATCTAGTAGTTTGTAGAAAGGCAGTTTGTTATTGTTCCACATTCTCAGCTGCAAAACTGGTTTGGATGGCATTGGAGAGCTGAATCATGCCTTGTACTTTCTCCTCTGCCTTCTGTCCCAGGTTTACATGAGCTACGTTTCACCTCCCACTGTTCAAGGATAACTAACCCTTAATAGGGTCAATAAAGAACTCAGACAGAAGGGACCTGCACCTAATGCACTGCCCCCTGAGCCTCTTGTCTCCCTGCCTGCTTTTTGGTGGAAGTGAGAGTAAATGGTGAGGAGGTGGATGCTGAAGATCCAGGAGGCACCAGTAAGCCACAGAGCGAGCAGTGGACTCCTGATGACCTGGCGGAATTTTCTCTGGGAAGTGGTAGCTTATCTGGCTTATCAGAGAGTCTGAGGGTTTGGAGCATAGCACTGATCTTTGATCCCAAGTTCCTGAGACTTCTGGAGTTGCAGATCAATTTGGGGGCCCTCTATGCAGGCCCACCATAAAAACTATTGAGAGCTCAGGGCCAGAGCACCAATGTCAGCTTAAAGCCTATACCCAGCCCTGTGCTTTTCCCCAGCTACTGTTTCTTGCTTGATACACAGTGTGTGTGCGCACTCTATTCTTCTCTTCCCCAGCCATTTTCTTATGGCTGTCCCTCGGCCTGGAAATATGAGATGATGTAACTTCCCGGAGGGAGACCAGCCCTAGAAGGGTTTCACACAGGTCCCTCCTCTGCAAAACTGACAGTAGTCATTTGTCTTCACTCTTCTGCCAACTCTGTTTGGGCAGAAAAAGAAATTCAAGGACACTCAGTAAGTTTGTGATTTTATTTATTTATTCATCTATTATATTTTGGTTTTTTGAGACTGAGTTTCTCTGTATAACAGTTTTGACTGTCCTGGAACTCGCTTTCTATACCAGGCTGGCCTCCAACTCAGAGATTTGCCTACTTCTGCCTTCCAATTGCTGGGATTAAAGGTGTGCACCACCACTGCCTGGCCTTATTTTATTTTTAATGGTGTGTGTGTGTGTGTGTGTGTGTGTGTGTGTGTGTGTCCATGTGTACACACACAAGGCCATCAAGGCCCGAAAAGAGCACTGGATTCTTGTAGGTGGTTGTAAGTGCTGGGAATGGATTTGCAGTTCTCTCTGAGTGTGAGTGTTCTTTCACATTGGGCTGTTCCTCAAGTCCTAAGTGTTTGTTTAAAGACGCACTTTTATTTTAGCAAATTCTTTTGAATTCTGGGGATGAAATTGAGGCTCTTACACATGCTAAGCACATGTGCTATCTATAAGCTATATACCTTCAGTCCAAAAATAAATTTTGCAAAGAAAACATGGGGACCTCTAGACTCCAATCAGTATTGATGGAGTGGTAATGAGAACATCACAGTACTGTATTGCTTGCTCCCCGGGGAAGGGGCCTTGGTAAAGTTCAGGATGTGCTGAACTGGGAATTCTCTTTGTTAGCCCAGCATTAGCCCCATTTGTGCCAGCTGATTTTCATTAATAGGCAGACCACAGAGAGATGAAACAAAAATTATATAAATGTATGTTAATAAAATTGAAGGATTCCTTTTAAAAAAATAAGTGCATACTTAGAAATTCTGGCAACCCAGAAAAACGTTTATTTCTTAAGTAATAAGTTGTTTTTAAACAGAATACCCAGGCTTTTTTTTTTTCTTGCACTTTTGCATGCAAAGTCTCTTTTAAATTTAAAGCCATAGATCTGACCTTTCCCAAGAGTACTGAGCCAGGAAACACATCAGCTATACGCCAGGCTATTTAGAACACCCTAACATTTCTATCCTGTCCCTCTTTGCCTGTACCTTCTTAAAATCTGAGTGTTTTCTCTTCCTTAAGTGAATTCTTGCATTAAAACTAGGTCGGGAGGGAGGAACTCTTTCTAAGCAAGCCTTCTTATTTTCACTTGGCGAATAAATACTAATGGCCGGGGCCACTGATGGAGGCAGCAGCTGCCTGGCCAAGGGAAAGAAGTAAATGGCAGGTCCTCCCCTGTCCCAGCAGAAGCCCAGTCCCTTGGCCCAACGCCAGAGATTCGGGTCAGAAGAAAATCATGTTTTTCATTTTCTAGCTTTATTATGATTTAGCAGACCAAGAAGAAAGCAGTTGAAACCGTGTATCTACCCCCTCCACCCCCCTCTCTTTTTCCTGCCTTCCCTCTTGGGTCCACTCTCCACATCATCCTCAGTCAGAGCTAACTAGAGTCTGCCATCTTGTTCCTTTCCAGGGGGCCCCTCACTCTGCAGGGACAGCAGGCTGTACAGCAGGAAACCCTGCCTTTAAGCATTGCATAAGCCCATATTTTAAAACATTAAAACTGGGACTTAATTCATCAGAGTGCCTCAGTAATCCAGTCCCTGAAAATGACTCAGCTTCCTATACAGTAAGAGATCTGAAAACAGATGCTGCTATTCCTGCTTGATCAAGGTGTACCCCTACATCTGCTTCTGGGTCCTTGTCTCTTTTATAAAAGGATACATTTGGTGACAGTGCCTAAGACAATTCCCATGATACGAAATGTCTTCTTGCCATTGACAGCAAGTGACTAGAAAGTCATTCAAAAGTTGTCCCCCAGATGTAAGAAAAAAAAAAAGTTGTCCCCCAGCAACACCCAGTATGGTTGACTTAAACTCGGGCCTGGTTACTCCCCAGACCAGAGATGATGGCTGGCCTTTGTGCCCTTGGACAGGCCACAGTGCCATTGTTGAGGAAGGGTGGGAGGGATCACAATACTGACCCCTACAGTTTACTGGGCCCTTAGTACATCAGCCAGGTGCTACCCCGAGATAGGATGCTTACATGGCAGGCATTACACTAAGTGATTTAGACAGGTGGCCTTCTCTGTAGTCTTGACCCACATCTTAAAAACAGACACAATTGCATTCATCTTATGGATAAGTAATTCAAAACTCAGGAAATGTCGCGTGTGTTAGGTTGTAGAGCTAGGAAGAGGTAAAAGTGGCTATCAAGTTTCCGTGTTTGTGTTTCTCAGATGCTATTGGGCCTTGGTTTCTGACAAGTCTACTCCAGTTTGCTGGGTGGAGAGGTCTGAGCACCCCTCCTCAATAAGTCCACTGATTAGAAGGATTGAAACTTCATTATACTGTGATATGCAGTCTCTCCAGGACTTGAGCCCAGATTTTTTGCTTAACACAGCTGGTACCCATTATGTAGGCTTCCCTTACTGTAAGAAGAATGTAAAATCAGTCATCTATTCCCAGCCAGAGAGATATGGAGAATCGGGGTGTCCCATCATTCTGCTTGAGAATCTTGCTAAACTTAGTGTCTAATCTTAGTGTTTAACTAAACTTACAGCTGATTCTCTCTCATATTCAGTAGGTTAGAACAGTTGGCTGCTGGTATAGGTAACATTCATCCCGCACTTTAGGGGTACAGGCCTGTCTGCATAGGTAACCCCCTTTGGTCCTGCACTAGGTCTTTGCAACAGTAGAATTAACCCCATTTAGCAGTTGAGCAAATGAGAGTTCAGAGAGATGGGGCTACTCGGGTTTACTAAGTTACTCAATAACAGGCCTGGCCCTAAAACTGTACTTCCCCTGGGGTGGGGGATTTCACATTTAGAGTTTAAATCTCTTTAATTTGTAGGTTCTATGAAAGAAAGACAGTGAGTTGTTTGAGGTTGTGTGTCAAACAGTTTTATTATTGTTGGATTGTTTGCAACTTTTCATGTTACCAACTTGCCTTTTATATGGTAGCCTTACTGCCTGAGCTCCTTCTCACCTAACAGAAGGGAAACACCCTCGAGCACACACCAGGATCTCTGAGGACAAGACATTAAGTAGATCTGGAGTCTCTCAGGTTGGAGAATGGAAGCGGAGCCGGGTGACTCACCTTTGGCCCCGTGTGAGTCACAGGCAGCAGGTTCCTGGTCCCTTGCATTGCCTGACCCACTCTCTGTGCCAGAGCCTAATAACAGGATGATCTGCAAAGTAGATATGACTCACAGGGCAAGGGAGGGCCTGCTAGAGAGGGACAAGGTGTGGGAAAGGAAATGCTGACAAGATGCTGTTCTTCAGACTGGGATGTGCTAATGCCCTAACACCACCGTCTGGCTGCCCAGGTACTAATCTACAGTTTAGTCCTCCTGGAGTTAACAGGCAGAAAACAAGAAGATCTATTAATGAAGCTCTGCCCCCAAAGCAGAACCACCGGCCCAGTGGGACTTGCTCAGAGTCACTCTGCTTGTCTTGTCTTTGAACTGTGGTATTTACGTCCTCCTGGGCCTGCTCTGCTCTGGAATTTGGCTTTGCCCACATCTGGTTCCTTAGTGCCTGTTTTCTGCAGATTTCTATTCCTGTCTTCAGTCTATGGCTCACTTATCTCCTTCAGTCCTGAGTGGACTCTGCTGGCATCTGACCAGTTAATGACAGGGCAGGAATGAGCCAGAGTCTCCAAGCAGACAGGAGGAAGACCCGCAGGAGGACTGTTTGGGAAAACAGTCTCTTGAACTTCAGGTCCTTGTTATGAGTTCAATCGTTGGTTTGTAGGTAGATCCCGGGAGAGTGTTGTCCAGGTTAGTAAGGAAACACACTTTACATTTTCTCTTGTTCTGATCTCATTAGAACACGAGATTCCAGCAGTCATTAACTCTATGTGTATAAAAGGGATGTGACACATTTTTACATAGGTAACCAATATGGCTCATTCAAGTCAACCATTCGTTTCTGTAAATGAAATATTTACTTTAAAAGTTAGCATCTTGTAAAAATATTCATGTGAGATGGATCCTCTTAGCGGTCCCATTAGTCAGGGAACTTGGATGCCTACGAAAGTCCCAGCTGCTGGGTTCCTCAGATGAAGCAAGAAAACAAGACTTTCATTTGAACCCTTCAATAAACCAATGAGAAATAATTCAAATATTAAGCCAACAGCAACAAAATTTAAACTTTTAAATCACCCAGAATGGTAGGATGTCAATTATTTTTCTTATTTCTGTTCAATTTTTATCTTTACAAATATATGTAAAGGTACAAAAATAATCTACCACAGTGAGATATGCCATTATAAGGAAACAGAGATGTGACTTTGAATTTGTGTGTGATTTTTATATTTCATAAACATTTTCATGTGATAAATTTCATAATTTTAAACATTGACTACCTATTGTTCCTCAGAGTTAACATTCCAAATGGAGACATTTTTGCATTGTTTCACTGGGTAAAGAGACTCACCATATAAACCTGAAGACCTGAGTTTGACCCCCAGAATTTCCATGATGGATGGAAAGAGAGACTCTTGATTGAAGAATATCCTCTGGACTCCACACATACACAATGGCACGAGTGGACATGTGTTCACACACATGCACACAGACATGTAAATGTAATTAATTTTCAAATTTGTTTTAAAAAAACATTGTGTGTGTATGTAGCATGAGGGCCAGGCTTGTTGGGGTTTCTGTCTTGCCCAGTTCCCACAGCCATTCAGCCCCAAAGAAATCACACAGAGTCTATATTACTTATAAACTGATTGGCCCATTAGCTCAGGCTTCTTGTTAACTCTTGTAACTTATATTAACCCATTGTTCTTATCTATGTTAGCCACATGACTCAGTACCTTTTTTCAGTGGGTCAGGTCACATCCTGCTTCTTCGGTGATATGGGTAGGACTGAGGAAAGAGCTTCCTTCTTCCCAGAATACTCGTGTTCTCATCGCCCTACCTCTACTTCCTGCCTGACTTTCCCGTCTATACTTCCTGCCTGGCTATCAGCCAATCAGCATTTATTTAAAATAAAATATAATTGACAGAATATAGACAATCCCCCCGCATGTGTGTGTGGTGCCAGGGTTTGTGTGGGAACACACGTTCCACCACAGTGGAACAGTGCTCATGTGGAGGTCAGAACCTGGATTTCAGCTGTTGATTCTCCTGCCAGCCGGGATTCAGGAAATCATTTGGACCTACACAGAAAGCACTTCTATCATCTGATTCATCTTGCCAACTAAATATTTTTTCTTTAAAAAGGCCTACTATGCTGGGTGGTAGTGGTGCAGGCCTTTTAATCCCAACACTCAGGAGGCATAGACAGGTGGATCTCTGTGAGTTTGAGGCCAGGCTGGTCTACAAAGCTAGTTCCAGGATAGGCTCCAAAGCTACAGAGACACCTTGTCATGACAAAACAAAAACAAAACAAAAACAAACTAAAACAAAACAACAACAAAAACCCAAAAAGGCTAATATTATTAACACTGAAGTTATTTGGAAATATAGTTTTATAGTTTTTTTAAAGAAAAATTTTGGAGCTGGGTGTGGAGTTCAGCCATATAAGTAAGACTTCTTAGTATGAAAAAGGTCATTGATATGAGCAACAGTAGGAGAAAAATAAGACAAAAGAAAAAAGAATTCAATCAATTTTTAATGTATATTCCTAGGCAAGGCTTCAACATTTTAGAGATTTAAAATTATTTAATTTCTAAGAAGGTGGTGTAATTTATGGTTCACCACCAACAAATAAATATAAGAGTTTTACTGTATGAGCAGTAGCACAAATGTTATTTTAAATAATTTCTAATTTAACAGATATCAATTATAAACTTTAGGATCTGGAAGCTCACTTAGTTCCTCTTGTTCCCAGGATAACTTCATGGCATTTAATAATTGTTTTATTTAGGGTTTCTATTGCTGCAATGAAACACCATAACCAAAAAGCAAGTTGGGAGAAAAGGGTTTATTTGGCTTATACTTCCACATTGCTGTTCGTCACTTAAGGAAAAAGTCAGGACAGCATCTCAAACAAGGCAGGAACCTGAAAGCAGGAACTGATGCAGAGGCCATGGAGAGGAGCTGCTTACTGGCTTGCTTCCCTGGCTTGCTCAGTCTGCTTTCTCATAGAACCCAGGACCACCAGCCCAGGGATGGCACCACCCACCATGGGATGAGCCTGCCTCCCTCAATCACTAATTGAGATAGTGCCTTACAGCTGGGTCTCATGGAGGCATTTCCTCAACTGCAGCTCCTTCTTCTCTGATGATTCCAGCTTGTGTCAAGTTGACCCAAAACCAGGCAGGACACTAACTGACTACAGTTTATCATAACAGGTTCACAAGTGTTTGCTGTTGGCTTGTTCTCACAGCCCTACAGAGAGGTGCAGTTCTACTCCCATTTCATAGATGGGAGACTGAGAGAGGGTCATTGTCCAGAGGCGCATGGCTAGTGGGCTAGTGTACTGTCAAAACTAAGCTGTGCTCCCATTGGCTCTGAAGTCCCCAAGATTGGCCACTCTGTCATTTTACTTCCTCTGATAAGTGTTGGTCATTTGCTAGTTGTGTTTAAAGTTCTAGGTGCTACTGTGGGCCGCTAGAGGGTATCTTCTGCTCTTGCGGCTCTTGGGAAATGGGAAAGCAGTTAGACTCAAACTCCAATCAGTGTAGAAATAGGCAGTTACAAATTTGACAAAGACTGTGGGTTGGGGGAAGCAGAGAGCAATCATAGCATCTCACAGAAGTCCTTCCTTTATCTAGCATTGGGCCAGCAGGGCAGAGGAGTCCTGGAAATATTGGATGGAGGCTTTCTAGAAACATAAGAGAGAGGAGATAGATGGGATGAGTGAAAGAAACACACATGGGAAGAACATTCTCAGCAGAAGAAATGCATGTGTTCTAAAGCTACAAAGACCTGTTCTTTCACTCAAGGATGGGAGACCAGACCCACTCTCTGTCACAGGATCCCAGAGTATGGAGGGCAGTGTGGTAGGAAGGGACCGCTTGTTGGTTCCCAGCTGCTCAGCCCCAAAATAATCACACAGAAACTGTACTAATTAAATCACTGCTTAGACTATTAGCTCTGACTTCTTACCTGCTAGCTCTTACATATTAATTTAACCCATTTCTATTAATCTGTGTATCGGCATGTGGCTGTGCCTTACTAGGGATACATGGTTTCTCCTCCACTCTGCCTCCTTTCTCCCAGCATTCAGTTTAGTTTTCCATGCCTACCTAAGTTCTGCACTATCAACAGGCCAAGGCAGTTTTTTTTTATTCACCAATGGTATTCATAGCATACAGAGGGGAATCCCACATCAGGGCAGGCACAAGGTGACCAGAGAAGTAACAAAGCTCTCACCATCCAGGGAACTCCTACAAGCATCTTAGCTAGCTTCAGGAGACTCAGCAGGGAGAAGTGGGGCTCCAGATAGGCTAACGGCATTGTGCACAATAGGACTCTAGGGAACTTTGCCCAGGTGGAGTCCTTCTTCACACAGCTGCAGATGGGAATTCTGCCCAGAGCCTTTCTAAGAAGCAGAGTCGTTGCCAGGTATTTTATGAGGTCATTTGACACAGCTTGAAGAGAAGAGCTCTAGAGAATCACTCTCTCCTGGAAAGAATTTGATCCACACAGACTCCAGGTACCAGCTGACAGTTCAGTGGCTTGTGAGTTTTTCTGGGGAAAAAAATCACATGATAAATAATGATTCATAGACTGTCCCTGACAGAAAGTGGTAGCTGGCTCATGGGACATTAAGTTTTGGGATTTATGGGAACAACTTCAGCTTATCACCCTACTTGCAGCTATAGGCCCAGGTAATCAGGGCCGGGAACGGAAGTTTGGGACTAAGATTAAATGAATGCCTAATTGGGGACATCCCAATACCCATCAAGGAAATCTTTAGGTGATACCACATTTTTGTCAAATATATTCTGCAATTTGACTTTGCATTGTACTGAAATTTCTTGAGGCTTTAAATAGATATAATTGCCAATGTGTTCTAAGAAAATTGCTTTAAATTGTTTTTCCCTTTGTGTAAATTATTTGCTTCTCTATAGGAAGTGTGGGAGGTCTCCCCTCTTCCTGTTTTTTATTTTCTCCTATGTTTTTCAATAGCTATAAGCTAAAGCGGTTACAGTTATGTTTTTTGTTGGTATTGTATGTGTGCATGTATATATGCCATGTTGTGTTTGTGTATGCCATGTGTGTGTATGCCGTGTTGTGTGTGTTGTGTGTATGCCGTGTTGAGTGTATACCATGTTGTGTGTATGCTGTGCTGAGTGTATGCCGTGTTGAGTGTATGCCATGTTGTGTGTATGTCGTGTTGTGTGTGTCTCACATGCACATTCACAATCACAGTCAGTGTCCTTTAGGGTTGAGTGCTTGTGTCATGTGCATGGTCTTACTTGCTTGCTCGCAGCAGCCATGACTTCCGGTGCTTTGAGAGTTAGACTCTACAGTAGCTCCTCCAGGATGGTTCGCAGGAAGCAAAGAGCTGCTGATGATTTCCTTTGTGCTTTCTCTTAAAGGCATAACCAGTTCCTAGGGCTGAATCGGTAGCATTAGTTCCAAAGAAAACCCACTTCAGTAATGTAGACAGACACGTTTACCTGACCCTAGACCCAAATTGTAAAAATTGTTTTGTGGTTATAAGACTGAAGTTGCTTGTAGATAATTAACTTAGATGTCATTTTGGCTGTATAATCAATCGCTCCTCTTGCTCTAAAACGCTCTCTAGCTTCAGTTAGTAGCTCACAGTTCTAGAGTTTCGGAATAGGGCAGCTTTGTGTAGACTGTAGATGTGTTATTGCCAGTCAGCAGACATTCTCTCCTGGAGAATCTGTCCAGCTATAACTTCACTGGATACTCAGGCAAAGAGGAACTTGGAGTGATCAAGTAGCAAATACTTGTCCCTGCTTCTGGGAGACATACAGACAGACATGCTGAAGAACTGTCGATTGGGTTTATTCATTTGGCTTTGTAACTTGAAGCGGGGTCTATCTGTGTTGCCCAGACTGACCTTGAACTCCTGAACTCAAGCCATAGTCTTGATGCCAGTCTGAAAATCTTAGAGTAGATGAGACTCTGTTTTAATAGTTTTTGTTTTTTATAAATTTCCAGAAAGTCTAGAGTTAAACTGAAAGAGTACAAGGTCTTAGTGTGGGAGTCATTGGACATCTCAGAACCACTAAAAAGTCAATGGATCACAGTCAGGAGCCCTAAGTAACAAAATAACCATTGTGATTTTTTTTAAAGATTTTCCTCCCTTTTTCCCTCCCTCCCTTTTCCCCTCCCTTCCTCATTCCCTTCCCTTTCTTTCTTGGTCTCTCTCTCTCTCTCTCTCTCTCTCTCTCTCTTTCATCTTTATCTACTCTAACTGTATGGTGTATGAATGTGTGTGTACACTTGACCACTTGACATAGCACATGCGTGGAGGTGAGAGGATAACTTCAGAGAGTTGATTTTCTTTCTCTACTTTTTTTATTGATTTTATTGAGCTCTACATTTTTCTCTGCTCCCCTCCCACCTTTCCCCTCCCCTTCAGCTCTCTCCCAAGGTCTCTCCCAATTTACTCAGGAGATCTTGTCTTTTTCTACTTTTCTACTTCCCATGTAGATTAGATCTATGTATGTCTCTCTTAGAGTCCTCATTGTTGTCTACATTCTCTGGGATTGTGATTTGTAGGCTGGTTTTCTTTGCTTTATGTTTAAAAACAACTTATAAGTGAGTACATATGATATTTGTCTTTCTGGGTCTGGGTTACTTCATTCAATATAATGTTTTCTAGCTCCATCCATTTTCCTGCAAAATTCAAGATGTCGTTATTTTTTTCTGCTGTGTAGTACTCCATTGTGTAAATGTACCACATTTTCCTTATCCGTTCTTCAGTCAAGGGGCATTCAGGTTGTTTCCAGGTTCTGGCTATGACAAACAATGCTGCTATGAACATGTCCTTGTGGCACGGTTGAGCATCCTTTCGATATATGCCCAAAAGTGGTATTTCTGGATCTTGAGGAAGGTTGTTTCCTAATTTTCCGAGAAATCACCACACTGATATCCAAAGGGGCTGCACCAGCTTTTACTCACACCAGCAATACAGAAGTATTCCCTTTTCCCCCACAACCTCTCCATCATAAGTTGTCATCAGTGTTTTTGATCTTGGCCATTCTTACAGGTGTAAGATGGAATCTCAGAGTTGTTTTGATTTGCATTTCTCTTGTGACTAAAGATGTTGAGCATTTCCTTAAATGTCTTTCAGCCATTTTAGATTCCTCTGTTGAGAGTTCTCAGTTTAGGTCTGTACTCCATTTTTTTATTGGATTATTTGTTTTTTTGACTTTTTTTTTTTGAGTTCTTTGTATATTTTGGAGATCAGACCTTGTCTGATGTGGGGTTGGTGAAGATCTTTTCCCATTCTGTAGGCTGTCAATTTTTGTCTTGTTGACTGTATCCTTTGCTTTAAAGAAGTTTTTCAGTTTCAGGAGGTCCTATTTATTAATTGTTTCTATCAGTGTCTGTGCTATTGGTATTATATTTAGGAATTGTTCTCCTTTGCCAATGCATTCAAGTGTACTTCCCCTTTCTCATCTATGAGTTCAGTGTGGCTGGCTTTATGTTGAGGTCTTTATCCATTTGGACTTGAGTTTTGTGCATGGTGATAGATATGGGTCTATTTTCATTCTTCTACAGGTTGACATCCAGTTAAGCCAACACCATTTGTTAAATATGCTTTCTTTTTTCCATTTGATAGTTTTTCTTCTTTGTCAAAAATCAGGTGTTCACAAGTGTGTGGATTAATATTGAGGTCTTTGATTCGGTTCCATTGGTCCTCTTGTCTGTTTTTATGCCAATACCAGGCTGTTTTCAGTACTGTAGCTATGTAATAGAGTTTGAAGTCAGGGATTGTGATACCTCCAGAAGTTCTTTTATTGTACAAGATTGTTTTGACTATCCTGGGTTTTTTGCTTTTCCATATGAAGTTTAGTACTATTCTTTTGAGGTCTGTGAAGAATTCTGCTGGAATTTTGATGGACATTGCATTGAATCTGTAGATTGCTTTTGGTAAGATTGCCATTTTTACTACGTTAATTCTACCTACCCAAGAACATGGGAGATCTTTCCATTTTTCTGGTGTAGTCTTCAATTTCTTTCTTCAAAGATTTAAAGTTCTTGTCATATAGGTCTTCCACTTGTTTGGTTAAAGTTACTCCAAAGTATTTTATGCTACTTGTGTCTGTTGTGAAGGGTGTTATTTCTCTGATTTTTTTCTCAGCCCATTTATTATCTGTGTAAAAGAGGGCTACTGTTTTTTTTTTTATTAATCTTGTATGCTGCTACATTACTGAAGGTGCTTATAAATTTTAGACGTTCCTTGGTAGAATTTTTGGGGGCACTTATGTAAACTATCACATCATCAGCAAATACTAAGTTTGACTTCTTTTTTTTCCGATTTGTATCCCCTTGATCTCCTTTTGTTGTCTTATTGCTCTAATTAGAACCTCAGGAACTATATTGACTAGATATGGAGAGAATAGACAACCTTGTCTTGTTCCTGATTTCAGTGGGATCACTGTGAGTTTCTCTCTGTTTAGTTTGGTGTTGGCCGTTGGTTTGCTGTATATTGCCTTTATTATATTTAGGTATGTTCCTTGTATCCCTGCTCTCTCCAAGACCTTTATCATGAAGAGATGTATTTTGTTGAAGGCTTTTTCAGAATCTAATGAGATGATCATGTGGGGTTTTTTTCCAATTTGTTCATATGGTGGATTTCATTGACAGATTTTCATCTGTTGAACCATCCCTGAATCTCTGGGATGAAGCCAACTTGATCATGGTGGATGATGATTCTGATGTGTTCTTGGATTTGATTTGCCAGTATTTTATTTAGTATTTTCGCAGCAATGTTAATGAGCGAGATTGGTCTGTAATTCTCTTTCTTAGTAATGTCTTTATGTATTTGGGTATCAGGGTAATTGTAGCCTCATAAAAAGAGTTTGGCAAGGTTCCTTCTGTTTCTATTGTGTGGAACACTTTGAGGAGCATTGATATTAGTTCTTCTTTGAAATTCTTGTAGAATTCTGAGCTAAAACCATCTGGTTCTGGGATTTTTTTGGTTGGGAGACTTTTGATGACTGTTTCTATTTCTTCATCTGTTATAGGTCTGTTAATTTGCTTATCTTGTTTTGATTTAATTTTGGTAAGTGATATTTATTCAGAAAGTTGTCCATTTCCTTGAAGTTTTCCAGTTTTGTGGAGTACAGGTTTTTTGAAATATGACCTGATGATTCTCTGTATTTCTTCCATGTCTATTGTTATGTCCCCTTTTTCTTTTCTGATTTTGTTAACTTGGATTAATTCCAATTCTCTCTCTGCCTTTTGGTTAGTTTGGATAAAAGTTTGTCTATTTTGATGATTTTTTTCAAAGAACCAACTCTTTGTCTCATTGATTCTTTGTATTGTTTTATTTTGTTTCTATTTTGTTGATTTTAGCTCTCAATTTGATTATTTCCTGCCATCTAGTTCTCTTGGGTGAGTTTTCTTATTTTTGTTCTAAAGTTTTCAAATGTTCTATTAATTCACTAGTGTGGGATTTTTCCAGCTTCTTTATGTAGGCATTTAGTGCTATGAACTTTCCTCTTAACACTGCTTTCATAAATTTGGGTATGTTGTGTGGTCATTTTCATTGAATTTTAGGAAGTCTTTAATTTCTCCCTTTATTTCTTTTTTGATCCATTGATGACTCAGATGAGTATTGTTTAATTTCCATGTGTTTGTGGACTTTCTTGAATTAGTGTTGCTGTTGAATTCTAGTTTTAATCCACGGTCATCTGATAATATACATGGGGTTATTCCATTTTTTTTGTATCTTTTGAGGTTTCTTTTATTACCAAGTATGTAATCAATTTTCTGAAGGTTCCATGAAGTGCTAAGAAGAATTTATATTTTTTCATGTTTCAATTGAATATTCTATAGATGTCTGTTAATTCCATTTAAGTCATAACATCTGTTAGTTCCCTTATTTCTCTGTTAATTTTTTTTGTCTGACTTTGGTGAGAGTGGAGTGTTGGAGTCTCCCATTATTAGTGTGTGGGGTTTAATGTATGATTTAAGCTTTAGAAATGTTTCTTTTACATATGAGGGTGCTCTTATATTAGGGACATAGATGTTCAGTATTGAGAGTTTCTCTTGATGGATTTTTCCTGTGACTAATATGAAGTGTCCTTCTTTGTCTCTTTTGATTGATTTTAGTTTGAAGTCTATTTTGTTAGATATTAGGATAGCTGCACCATGAAAAGACCAAACCTAGGAATAATAGGTATAGAAGAAAGAAAAGTAGTTCAACTCAAAAGCATAGAAAATATATTTAACATAATCATAGAAGAAAAATTTCCCAACCTAAAGAAAGATATGCCTATGAAGACATAAGAAGCATACAGAACACCGAATAGACTGTATCAAAAAAAGTCCCCTCACCACATAACACTAAACATACAGACCTAAGAAAAAAGCTGGTGCAGCTATCCCATATTTCCTGGATATTTTGTGTTAAGCTTTTGTTAGATTTAATGTTTTCTTTGACTGATGAGTCTGTTTTCTCTATTGTATCTTTAATGATTGAGATTCCCTCTTTTCATCTCTGTATTTTGCTGTTTATGCTTGCATTTGTGGTTGCTGAATGTTTTCTCATGATTTCTGTTTTTATAATTCCCTCTGTGTGTGTTTTCTTTATTGTCTCTATTTCAGTTTTCAAGTCTTGAATAGTATCTTTCATATGTTTGATTGCTTTTTATTGTTTTTTAAGGGATTTGCTGATGTCTTCCAATTTTTTGTCTGTCTTTTCCTCCATTTATTTGAGGGAACTTCTCATTTCCTCTTTAAGAGTTTCTAACATTCTTCTGAAGTTACTTTTTAGATAATTTTCTTCTGCTTCATCTATATTTTGTTGTCCAAGTCTTGCTGTTCTAGGGTCTCTAGATTTTACTGGTATTATGTTGCTCTTTGTGGTTCGCATATGTTCTTACCTTGTCTACTCATCTTTTTCTCTAATTGTGTGGTTGGGGTTGTCTGTGACTCTGGTGATTAATCTTCTAGGTGCCAGTGGATCCAAGGCTCAGATGGTTGTTCCTCGTGGTTCAGTCAGTGTCACAGTTCTAGTTATCCTGTTGGTCATTCCCTGTTCCTGGAGGTCGCTCACCACTCCTGGGGTTTGCTTCACTTTTGTGGAGTTTGCTGTCTCGGCCTGTTCTGGTCTAGGTTGCCGGCTCAAACTTGTTTCTGTAAATGTCCCTGGTCTGGATCTGTTCCTGCAGAGGTCCCTGACTTGGGGTTGGTCCTGCAAAGGTCTCTAGCTCTGATCTTCTTTCTCAGAGATCCCAGACTCGGGTGTGCCCAGACCATCAGTGGACCTGGCTCAGGCCTACTCCCTCAAAAGTCCCAGACTCATGTCGGACATGCAGAGGTTTCTGGTTTCTGCCTACTCCTCGGAGGTCCCAGACCAATGCCCAGACCCGCAGAGGTCCTGGCTTGGGCCTTCTCCCTCAGAGGTTCCAGACTCATGCCCAGACCCATAGAGATCCTGGCTCCTCTCTCCATTTTTATACAGGTTTCAGGGATTTAACTCAGGTCACCGTGCTTGTGTGACAGGAGCCTTTACGGCTGAGTCACCTTGCCAGCCCCGCCTTTCTGTTTAGAGCAGCAGCATAGGAAGGTTTAACACAGATGACTTCCCACTTCAATAGTCTGCCGCTGTCCTTTCCACTCAGGTATCGATCAGTGAACTATTGTAGCAGCTATCCAGTGCAGAGTTTTCTTCCTGCCCCTTGTGTAGGCAATATGTCAAGTTGTTACCAAGGATCTTTATAAAACGCCATGTCGGGATCCAGCAACCTCTTGTGCTGAACAAAATACAGAAACAAAAGACTCAGACCTTACATAGTGGTCATGATAACCACTATCAGGTTAGGGACAGACAAAGCAGGAGCAAGTGGAAGAAGAAATAGGGGTAAGGGCTATCAGGATCCTCCTGTCAGTGTGATGGGACCATAAACTGGGCACACGCTAGCTGGCCTGTCCCCCTCAGTTATGCAGGGGTTTCTTGCTTGTTCTTGCTTCTCATGTAGTGTGTTGAGGAAATCTCTACTGCAGACACCAAATGTAAGACTCCAAGTCAGATTGGAGCTTCCAGTTCTACTAAAGCAGGGTGCGGGAGAGGCTGCCAGCTGGCTCTGGGATCTCGGCCACAGATGGGAGGATTTACCTGTTTGTTGGTGTCTTACACAGAAGGCATTATTGGAGACGACTCAACATTCCTGAAGGAGCCAGATTTGGATGACAGTGGAACCAGGAAATGAGGCAGGCCGTGGGACTGAGAAGTAGCAACTGCATTTTCGGGGCTGCAGTAGCTTATGCAGGACAGTAGTGAAGGACAGCACTGGCTGCTGCAGGCATGGACATCCCGAGGAAAGCCCCAGATGGAGGATGCCCATTTACATCCTCATGCTAATGAATAGAGGTGTCCCAACCGGCTCCCATTTTAACAGTATTGCTGGCACATATGGTAGTGAGTTTTCATGTTCTCTGTGGGGGATGAGTACTGTCTTACCCTCAAAGTGAACTGCCAAGTACACTAGGGTCAGAGCGAGGTGACTCTTACTCTGAAGGTTGCCAGAGTTGTGCTTACAGCTAGTGCAGGTTGTAGCTTTAAGAGCCTTACCAAGGAGTCAGGAGACTATGATTTCTTTCCAGCTAAAAGCCTGAAATGGCTCAATGACTTGGAGGATCAGCATAGACTCTTCCCCCTCCCCCACCACACACACGTACACACATCTTGAGAGAAAACAAAAGCATGGTGGGAAAGTTGGCCGGAAAGAAACTGGATTATGTAGGCTCCTGCCTGGAGCTCCGTGTTGGCATGTGGAGATCTGGTGGGCAGTTTCATACTTAGGGGCTGTCATCTGAGGGACACACTTCCTCAGGAGAGTTTGTTTTTGTTGAATATTTCATGGCAGGCTCTGGCTATACAGTTTAGGTTGGTTGGCCTTGAACTTGAAATCTTCCTGCCTGAGGTATTTTACTCTTTTTTTGTTTTGTTTGGTTTTTGATGTAAGCTTCACATATTTTACAGTTAATTTAGAGTGTACACTTAAATGCTTTTTTGTGTATTCAGGTTTTGAGTATTTCATTACTCTCAAAGAACTGTCATAACTCCTCCCTCAGAAATCACTTCCAGTCTCCTCAAACTGGTAATGCCACCCCTGTCCCACCCCAAGGCATCTCTAACCTACTGTCTGTCTCTATGGAGCTGTTTATTTTGAATGTTTCATATCCATGAGCTCATATAGTCCATGCCATTTGTGTCTGGCCTTTTGCCTAAGTCTTCAAGAGTCGTCCACATTGTAACTTCAATCCTTTCAATCTCCTGCTATCTGGGAGTGACTGCAGATCACATGCACTCTCTGACGTTCTAAAGACTGTCTTCCCCATCAGCACCCCCTTGGAGCACACGCAGGAGCAGTGCTGGGGGCTCTGATCTCTCTGATCAGTGTTTATCAGGCTTCATTGTCACACCCAGTGCTGTGAAGTAAAGTTTGTTTTTCTTTCATGGCCAATAACGTCGAGCATCCCTTCTTGTGCTTATTGGTCACATGCATATCTCAGGTAAAATGTTTATTCAGATTCTTTACAAAGATGGGCTATTTGTCTTGTTATTAGTAGGTTGTAAGGGATTTTTGTGTATTTGAAATGTTAATCCCTTTGTACTGGGTGGTTTTGTGTGTCAACTTGACACAAGCTAGAGTCATCAGAGGAAGGAACCTCAGTTGAGGAAATGCCTCCCTGAGATCTGGCTGTAAGGCATTTTCTCAATTAGTGATCAATGGGGAAGGGCCCAGCCCATGGTGGGTGGTCTCATCCCTGGACTGCTGGCCCTGGGTTTTATAAGACGTTAGGGTGAATAAGCCAGAGGTAGCAAGTCAGTAAGCAGCATCCTGCCATGACCTCTGCATCAGCTCCTGCCTCCAGGATACTGCCCTGTGCACTCCTTCAGTGATGCTCTTTAGTCATGGTGTTTTGTTGTAGCAATAGAAACCCTGACTAAGACACCCTTATTAGATACATTTTTTTCAGACACTCTCTCCTGTTCTGTAGGTTCTTTACTCGTGTTCATGGTTGTATCTATTGATGCACAGAAGACTTTAATCGTGATCTATTTTGATCTACCTTTTCTCTTGTTGCTTATGCTTTGGGTGCCATCTCCAAAGGCCTAGCCTGAGACAGGGTCACCAAGGTTCATGCCAGCATTTTATTCTAAGAGTTGTATAACTCTGGCTTCCTACATTTAGATAATTTTGAGTCCTTCTTGTCTTTGAAGTGAACAAAGGGCTCTAAGACCCTTGATTCTGCAGTCACTGATGTTTGACAGCAACACTCAAGGAAAGAGTGCGTAATATGAATTGATTTAGCTTCATTTTTAAGTTCAAGTTGCATTTTTCAGGGTCTGTCCTCTACATCCTTTCTGACTTCTGTTACGCTGTCTCTTTCTTTGGCTGTCTTTATTTTGCATTACTGGGCATTAGAGTTACTGTTGTTTTCAACAGCCCTGTAGTCACGACAAGGATTTGCTCCTGTGTAATTTATAAGCTGCTTCTCCCGAGATAGAAAAATCTGTGTTGCTTTGAGTTGCGTTATAGGAGCAAGCAACTTATTTTATGTAGTGATTATTAAGCAATATTAGAAAAAAACTAACTTATAGCATTGCTATTTGCTCCCAGCCCTGGTATTTTTATTATTATCATAGCAAGTAATGCCATAAAGCTTCCAAGGCAAACTTCTTAAAAGATATGTTTGCCTTTACAACTAAACTTGACTCTTTAGTTACTTTACCGAATAGGTTGTTGACACTTGGTCACCACTGCCCACCGCCGGCTGTTTTATCAATTGTCGCCACCCTTCCCTGGTTCAGACCACATCAACTCTGACTGGGCTGTAATCTCCCTGAATTCAAGCATCACTCCCTCATTCCTTCCTTCTTTTCAGTCCCCAACCCCAACAGAAAATGTACAGGTATTGGTGGAAATAGTCAACTATGTTTGCATGATTTGGCAGCTCCAGTTAGAAAGTATAGTGAAATGATAATCCATAAACAAAGTCACTGTTCTCCAAGGGCCTGGCTGTGCAGGTGTGATTTTCACTGGGTTGGTGTCCCTCTCAACACTAGGCATAAGGTTGTGAAATCTAAGGACAGTGTGACCTGTGTTTCTGGCTAAATAGTTTTAGAAAAAAAATCAAAACAGTCTCAGTTTCAAAATGCTAGGATCAAAATGGCCATAGCCTCAATGGTGAGGTTAAAACATGCTGATGATGTCATGAAGTACACATTTCTTGGCAAACAGGAAATGGTTGAAATCTCTAAAATGGCAATATGCTCTTATATGCTAATGAGTTGATGTTTAGTTGATGCACTTGGCAGGATTAAAGACCCAAGAAAGACCAAGGCAGGATTCAAGGGTTTGGTCATCAGTCATACCTTTCAACTTCTGGGAAGGGCCAAGGGGCTTAGGGTTGAATTCTCTCCTGTGGTCAAATAGCTTAATCATGCTTACACAGTGAAGTTTCAGTAAGAACAGAGGGCACGTTTCCAAGGGCTTCAGGTATCTCCACATGGAGAGATGCTTAGTGCCCCTCCTACATGCTTTGTCCAATACATGTCTTCTCTGCATCATTGATAATAAACCAATGTAAGTGCATTTTTCCTGAGTCTAGTGGGTTTTATGTGCCCCTGGAAGTGTAGCTAGTTGTCAAAAAGCACAAGTCAAATAACCTGGGGCTTGAGGCTGACATCTGACCTGGGAGGGAGACAGCAGATTTGGGGTTGAGCCCGCAGTGATTTCAGACTTGAGTTGGGTGAGAGGTGGCCCAGCAGGTGTTCAGTGATGGAGAAGGATGCTTGCTTGCACTCTGTGGTCACAAATGTCTCTGGGTTGGTTGTTAGAACAGTAAAGGGAAGCAACAGGATCCAAGTTGCCTTTCAGCGCTGCTTGCTGTTGTCAGCTTCCTCTCCGGCTCTTCTCCCTTCTCCAATCCACTCAACTTCCTGCTCAGTCATCTTTCTAGGACTTACCCTTGTTGGGCCAGTGTCCGTCCTTGCCTCTCAGAACCTTGTAGTTTTTTCTTCCTTTTCTAGTTAAGTTTCTTTCCTTTTTTCTTTTCCTTTGATTGAAAGTTAAATAGAGTCAAATAATATATGTTCATTATGGTTTCCCCTCCCTCTACTCCTCCCAGGTACTCTCCACCTCCCCTGCCCTCTGGATCCACTCCCTTCCTGTCTCTCCTTAAAAAAGGAACAGGCTTCTAAGGTATAATAATATAATTTAAAAAGTAAGATAAAACAAAACTAACACCTTGGAATTGGATAATTTTTATGGGCACCTAAAAAATATGTGTTAAAGTTACTTGTTTTAGTCTGACTTGCCTTACCTACAATGCTGTTTGGTTCTTAAGATCAAGTCTTATCTATTAACTGCTGTGCACCCAGAACCTAGCGCAGTGCTTCGTAGATAATGGAGTTACCATAGATATACTTATTAACGTGGAGTCATGACCAAGTTCCCATAGATATAATTATTAACACAGAGCCGTGACTGATGGCAAGGATTTGTAATCTTAGCTGTTAGGAAGCTGAAGCAGGAGCATCACAGGTTCAAGGCCTGCTTGAGCAACAAAATGAGAACAAGGCTGGTCTACACAATTTAGTAAGAACTAGCTTCAAAGTGAAAGGGGGGCTAAGGATGAATCTCACTGTAGAATCCTTGCTTAGCATGACCGAAGTTTGAGGACGAATCTCACTGTACAGTCTTTGCCTAACATTAATAAAGTCCTCAGTTCAATCCCTACTACCATCAAAATAAAAATAAAAATAGAAAGATTGCAGCCATGACCTCCTTTAAACTCCTGTCCCTTGTTTCCCAGGGAATGTTTTAGGGTGCTAGTCAAATTTTATATACACATTGAAGCTTTCAGGGCATTGACTTTCGGTGCTTTGAAGCTGTAGAGCCTAGTGAATCATTTCTATATCATAAGTGATATAAGAGGAAAATAAATATCTGCACTGCCCGCCGCATGTGTGCTTCCTGAACTATGAAGGAGAGTGTGTTAAGCTTCAGTCTTCCACTTCATAGTCCAAGCACTTCTGGGAGCACGGGATGAGATTTTCTTGTTAAATGCAGCAGAGGACCGTGGGAGTTGGTATATTCCCTTTGTTATTTTCGGAATCCCGCTTTAGGTGTTTTCAAGGACAGCGCTCAACACTATCACAGTTCTAAGTGCTGATTTGACGAGTCTAATGCACTCTTTTCTTCATTTGCCTAGAATGTTTCAGACGTTTAAAGACTGGTTCTGGCTGGAGAAATTCTGGCTTCCTCCGACAATAAAGTGGTCAGATCTTGAAGATCATGATGGGCTCGTCTTTGTTAAAGCCTCCCATTTGTACATGACGATTCCATATGCCCTTCTCTTGATGATCGTCAGATACTTCTTTGAAAAGTAAGTGGCACTTATGTTTCTTCCCTTCCCAACCCCCTCCCCTTTCTTTTCTAACTTTGGCCAAGTCTAAGATCTGGTCCATATTGAGTCTCTTGTTCAGAGGCTGCAGATTTGGGTGGAACTTATGCAATAAAACGCACATGAATATCATTTGCAAGCTGAAGAATTAGAGGTGTGAATACCATTGAGTGTTTTACAGTAAAAATAAAACACAGTCGAGACAGGGTGGGCAGGGTAGATGGCCATGACGAGTGCATGGTCCAGGTGTATATAGAAATTTACCAGTGAATTGTATTGATTGTACAATTAGCACTACTAATGACGGATTCCCAAAGGGACAGTGCTAGGCAAATCTCTTTCTTGAAGAGAAGCCGTTATTCTAGAATGCCTGGAAAATGTCCGAAGTGTCTCATTAAGGAGCAAACCAAATGCCTCTGAATAGCAAAGCTTAATTTTAAGTTGTATAGCTGCCCTTTCTTCCCAAGCATAAGGAAATCATAACATAACATTAATTTGGTTTCTCCAAAAATAGTAAACTTTTTTCTTGGCTTAACTTTATAGATAGTTCTTCCAGCCTCGTACTAAAACTGTACTAGTGTTCTGACAACAGGAAACAAATGTTCATGGGTAGTTTCTGCCATGGACTCTGCTATGAGCACATTACTGTTTGAATGGCAAGAGATGGAGAAAGTGAAGCCAGCCTGGTAAAGATCACGTAGTCCAAGATCACATGGGACACAGACCACTTGTTTATAACCATCTGTAGGGTCTTTGTCTTGAGAGTTTGTTTGACCAGTTCTAGCTTGGGACTTGTCAAAAGCTTTCTGTGTAAACAGTAGCTTCTCTTGGTTAAAAATGCACTGTTGCTATTAAAAAGAGACCCTGACCTACCACTTAACTGTAGCTTAGTATATTGGAAAACATCCTTCTCTTAAAAATACTTATTTTTCTGTATGTGTACATGTTTACAGCACATGTATCTTTGTGCTTACAGAGACCAGAAGAGGGTATTGGATCCCCTGAGGCTGGAATTATGGGGTACCTGTGACCTGCACTATGTAGGTGCTGGGAAATGAATTTGGGTCAAGCAGCAAGCCCTCTCTCTAGCTCCTGTCCTTCTTCTTAATAGTCACTTATACTTTCTACAGACATAGTTTGATTTTCCAGATAACACATAAGGAAAATGAAATTTGCCTGTGCACATCCAGATTAAGAAATAACTATGGCTGCCTGGGACTGTGCACTGGCTGTAAATCGTACCGATGGCCATTGCTTATCTCCATTGCAGATTGCCTGTTTTACAATTGAGTGAGCAATTGTTGTTTCCAGCCTGATGGGGCAGTGAGACAGAGGATCCTTTTGGTTGCCAGAGCATTACAGCTGTGGAGGACCAAGTCTCCATGTCTAGGTCTCGCCTGGCTAACAACAGTGAGGAAGAAATCCCTTCTTTTAATTCCTAGGGCCATTCTTGCTTCCTCAAGGGATTAAGGGTAGTTGTTATCTACTAGTTCCTTATGTTAACTCCTAACAACTCACCCTTATTTTCTAGTCTATAATACTACATGAATGTATTTCTTTCTGTGTGATAAGGAGAATATTCAACATTCGAAATTCATTACGTTAGAAGTTTATGTTTTTCTTGGAATTCTCTATATGTTATAAAATAAACCACCAATACCCTAAAGAAAAAAATGGCTGTTCCTTTCATTTGATGAGTACTTAGATTAGATGGTATAAAAGCCATGAGTTTAGATGGTATGAAAGCCGTGAGTAGTTTGCAGGTGAGAATACAGGAGGTTAATGACCCCAGGCTCTCAGTGGTTCTCAGCATACATGCTGTGACATCAGGTTCCAGTGTGTTGGCTTGAGTGGGTTTTTTTTTCTAGTTTTGTGGATAGTTTTTGGACCTCACAGTACAATGCAAGAGATAGAAGAAGAAAATAAACGAATATCTTCGGGCAATCAGAAAACAGTTTGGAAAGTGTTCTGCAAATGTGGAATCCTCTGGGTTACCTTAACATTTTTTATATATTTGATACTGTCAGACTATAATCCTCAGGGTTACCTTAACAGTTCTTATATATTTGATACTGTCAGACCATTCATTATTTTGGTTAAGAATAGTAGTTTCTAGTTAGTTTTCCTTCTACACATTCTTTAATGTGTTTGAAGTAGGATCTCAAAGTTCAGCACATGAGATGAACAATTTCTACACAGTGTAGAGTGTGGCCCTGGAAGCCCGAGGCCAAGGCGGAGGTGGAAGATACAGCATCCGGTCAGTTGCTTTTCTCAGCTGTACACAGAGGAGACTCCCCTTTCTGCCCTTTCCCACTGTCCCATAGTCCTAAGAAATCCATCCACAACAATTTTCAGGAGTTGAGAAAGAGGATCCACTGTTTACTCTCTAGGGAGGATGGAAATGGGCTCACGTGAGCGTCGTGTTAGAGCAGAGAGTTTGATGATGGTGTTCTTCTTTATTCTTGTGGCTCCAGAAAACACATACGCCATGTGCATGGATTGCTAGCTGCATAAATGACATGACATCGTGAGCGCTAATTCCCTTCCTTCCTTCCTTCCTTAAAAACTCAACAGATGCTTTATGATCTGTCTACTGTGTGGTTGTTCGTCCGTGCACAGTTGCTCTCTTTCTGTGCCTCTCAGCATCATGGGCTTTCTCCACAGGAACTTATTAGTCTGGAAGTTGGAATACTTATGCTTTTCACATCGTTCTATGAAACTTTTACTTAACTTCCACATTTAAAAAAATGAAATAAATGATCATCTGATCATTCATAACTAAATTTCTAGACTTTATTTAGGCACAGAAATGCTTCTAAGTACTAGAACACACCAAACCTGGCAGAAGTTATAGTCTTTGTCAGAACTAGAGGAAAATGGACATGTACTTGTTTATTTCTTTTCTTTTTCCTGTATAGGCTTTTGTTATTTCTTCCTTTGGTGTGTTTTTGAGCCTGAGTCTCATGTAGCACCGACTAGCCTTGAACTTTTTATGTAGTTGAGGATGACCTTAAACTTATGACCCTCCTGTTTCTGCCCCCCAAGAGCTGATATTAGAGACATGCTACTGGGCAAGCCCTCTGCTAACCGAGCCACACTGAACTCATTACATTTGTATGTTTGTGTGTGTATGTATATTTGTATGTGTGTAGATGCATATGCATGTGCAGATATATGTGCACTCATCTGTGGAGGCCTGAGACTGATGGCAATCTTCCTCAATTGATTTCCACCTTACTAGTTGAGGCAGGGTCTCTCAGTTGAACCCAGAGCTTGAATATGCTACTAGTCTATCTATCTAACTTGCTTTGGGGATGGCCTGTGGGAATGTCTGGGGCATTTTCTTGATAGTTACGTGGGCAGATGGTACTGGGCAATACAGGGAAACCACTAAGCACCAGCTAGGGAGGGAGCCAGCAAACAGCATGCCTCTTTGTTTGCTTCAGGATCCTGTTGAGCTCTTTCCCTGACATCCATCAATGATTGGCTGTAACCTGTAAGCTAAAACAAATGCTTTCCCCCTCACTTGCCTTTGCTCATGGTAATTCTCAGCTGCCTGAGCACTGGACTTACAGGCAGGCAGGCAGGCACCTGCTCTCTTGGCACTTACGTGGACTCCTAGGACCCAGACATGGGTCCTCATACTTGGCACAGCACGTGCATTATCCAGTGAGCCCTTCCCTCCCCTCATTTGAATCTTTTTTTTTTAATCTGTTAGTACCCTTTGAGGTTGAGGTCTCTCTGTTGCCCAGCTCAGCTCCAGAGATCCGCCGCACATAGCCTACAGGTAGCCGGGAATGGCAGCAGGAATCACACACCTGCTTCACACACTAGTATTTTGAAACTCAGCTTTATTGAGGTTTTAATTTCATACAGTTTTTAAAAGTTTGATGCACATAGTCATGCTTCCATCACCAGGACAGTGGTGTAAATGTCACCAACTTGGCAGTTTAATTTCTTCTTTTCCACTTGCTCTCCTTGGCAGTCTCTGTCTGTTCTCTATAATCTTAACTTCATAGTTGCTAGTTTATTTATAATTGGAAGTATAGATTGTAACATTTTCTGTGAATTCTTTTATTTAACTAACGTTTGAGATTTTTTTCCATGTATAATGCCTATGTATCAAGGTATTAAGGTTTCCCTATTCCTGATTAGTCTTTGAACATACTTATACATCATACAGATATTTATATTTGATCTAGCTGATGGGAATGTGTGCTGTTTGTGGTGTTAGGGCATTGTGGATAAAAACCATGAACCTGAGTGTGAGAACATAGCTGAACATGTACTTTCATTCCCCCTGGGAAAGATCTAAAATGTTTGCTTTTAAACGACACTGTGTGTGCCTGCACCGTGGGCTGTCACTCAGCAAGAGAAGGGAGCAGACGTCCTGTCACAGGCTGTGACATAAAAAGACCCTAGAGCATGCTCGGTGAAAGAAGCTGGGTCTGAGTAATTATGTATTACCCAATTCCACTTAGCAAATATCCTGTAAAGGTTAAGATATAAGGGCGGAAAATAAGTTAATAATTATTTGGGTAAGTTTGAGGAAAAATGGAAAGTCACTGAGCTATATTTGAAAAATTGAACTTTTATATGTAGAAAAATTCATAATTATTTTTAAAGACATAAATCAAATTAAAGGATAAGCAAGAGACTGGGAGAAAATGTATGTTTCTTATGAAGAATTTAAGTTTAGGGTATGAGATAAACTGTAAATGACTAGTAAATAAATAAGTGTATTTTTAAATCGGCAAAAGATTTGAGTCAAAAAATATACCAATAAAAAGTAAGCACATGAGAAGTTAATCAGTATCACCAATCATTGGACTAATACAAATTAAAAATCACAGTGGGGAAAGTTGGGGAGATAGGCCAGTGAGTATAATAGTTCTGCTTTGGCATGGGGACCTGAGTTCAGTCATAAAAATGTCACACGTGATAGTATGGTGGCACCTGCTTATAATCCCGGAGCTGAGAAGGCAAAGACTGGCAGACCCCTGGGACTTGCTGACGGGCAACCTAGCATAATCAGTGAGCCAGACAGTGAGAGGACCTGTCTCAGAAAACAAGGTGGATGGCTCCTGAGAAGCCACCTGAGATACTTCTCTAGCTTCCACAGTCGTGTGCGTGTACACTCAGGCACACTTGTGCACCCACAGGAACCTACACACGCATGCATGTGTACACACACATACACACACACACACCCAATGCACATAGGAAGTTAACAAAAATTCAGAAGTAAGGGACTCTGAAATTCTTTTCTGCATAAAACCAACCAAAAGACTAGCAAAAATATTCAGAGTCAACACTTTGATGATTTTGCAAAGATTAATGACAACACAGGGAGTGTCGTCTAAGAAAAACAGTCGAGTCCTGGCAAGAACAGTGAGATGTGTGGAATTTTACCTGCCCTTCCTGTCTCTGTCATATCAGAGAACAACTAGGCGCTCAGGCAGGTGTCGAGGTCCACTGCTTTAATCGCAGCACTTGGGAGGCAGACGTAGGAGGAGCTCTGTAAGTTTAAGGCCAGCCTGGTCTACATAGCTAGTTCCAGAGAGACAGAGATATATAGTGACACTCAAACCAAAAAAATAAACCAAAAACAAACCTAGAGCTCACATGCACAATCCATGTAGAGTGTACCCTTGCAGCGTGGCATCCTCTGAAAGGAGAGTTGGAAGTCTTTCAAAACATTATTGTAGAGAACTGTCATCACCTGACTTTCTAGTAAGTACAAGTTGTAATGCTGCTGTTGTATTAGACCTTCCTCATAGTTTACTCCTGGTATTTTTAAGGGTATTTCCCTGAGAATATGGTTATCAGAAACAATTAAAGGTAATTGACTGCTTGAAGAAATAATAATTGGTTCAAAAATTAGACTAAGCAAAAAACTCAAAATGAAAGGCCGAGAATTGAGATGTCTGGAAGGGTGGGGGTCCTTGAAAATCTCTGACATATTTTTGGAAATCTTGAAGGTCAATTTGATGTTTAATGATTTGTTTGGGTCCAGGCAAGACTCCAGAAGTCCCTAAGCTTCACCTCCACATGACTTCAATGCTCCCTGTAAGGAAAGAGTGCACACTAAGGCAGACTCCTGCTGCCTGGCTGCGAGTGGATGCTGCCGCCCACTACACGCACAGAGCTGCAGCAGCCCAAGAGACTTGCTGGCCCTGGGTGTTGAAGGAAGCCTTTGTTCAGTCACTACCTGGGTAGTAAACAGACATGCTAGAGATTTCAGCACCCACACACGACACAGGACAGGACATATAGTTTAGGGTTTTTAAGTGACTCAACACACAAAAAGGCCAACAGGACAAAGTAAACTGTGATGGGTAGGCGACATGAGGCCAAGAGTCACCACCTAACACACCACAAAACCCGAGCAGTCATGGGAAACTTGGGAAATCATGGTACAAATGCAGAAGACAGTGTCCTTGGGAAAGTCCAGGTGTTGCACTTACTAGGCTAAGAATTTAAAATTTGCTGTTTGAAACATTTTCAAAGAATTAGAGACAACTGTGCTTGAGAGCAAAAGAAAAACAGGAGGACAATATCTCACCAAATCACCATAGTAATAAAATAATAGAAATTATAAATCAAAGACAAAGAACTGAGAGGTTGTAACATTTAAAAAAAGTATGACTGAAATGAAAAATAAGATTGTAAAGAGTTTTGATAAGTTATACTGCTTAAGGGCCTTAAAAATCTACCAAGTTAATATGATTCTATTTTCATTTGTAAAACTTTTTTAGACTCTTTGTTTATTTGCATAAAATAATAATAGTAAATGTGTTGACTAGAACATAGTATATAAAGATATGATTTATGTGATAATACAAAGGAGGAAAGAATGGAATTTTTGTATCCCACTGAAAGTAATCTGCTATCAATTTGAACCAAAATGTTATAAATTCAGATGTATATTATAATCCCAAAATAATCACTGAGAAAATAATTTTAAAAATAGTAAGAGATAAGAGGATTTAAATGGCATACTAGAAAACATCTAACATGAAAGAGGAGAGTAATAAATTAATGAAACAGAGACTGACACACACACACAACAAGTGGCCAAGGAGAAAATTCTTTCTAATCAGTAATAAAATGTAAATCAATTACATGTTGTAATTGAGAAGTATGCTTGGGAGAAAAGACAGAAAAACATGCTCCATCTATTATTCTTTCAATAATAGCTAGAATAACTAGGCAGGAGATTGGGAAGAAAATAGGTTTAAATATAGACCATCAGACTTAACAAGTATCTCTAGAACACTCCCTCCAACAACAGCAGGTCCATGCTCTTCTCTTGTGCACAGAGGGCACTCCCATGGCATGCCATGTACCAGGCCCCAAACCCAAATCTCTGTGAACGTGACGGGGTGGCGACCATACATAGGGAGGGAAGCTAGAAACTTGTAACAGAAAGACACGGGAAGATTAGCAAATAAGTGAAAATGACAACATACTTCTTTTTTATTGTTTTTATTGAGCTATAGATTTTTCTCCCCTTCTGCCCTCTCCCATGGTCCCCATGCTCCCAATTTACTTAGGAGATCTTACTTCCCATACAGATTAGATCCTATGTCTCTCTTAGGTTCCTCTTGTCTAGGTTCTCTGGGATTGTGATGTGTAGGCTGGTTTTCTTTGCTTTATGTCTAAAAGTCACTTATGAGTGAGTACATATGATATTTGTCTTTCTAGGTCTGGGTTACCTCACTCAGTATGATGTTTTCTAGATCCATCCATTTGCCCGTAAATTTCAAGATGTCATTATTTTTTTTCTGTTGTGTAGTACTCCACTGTGTAAATGTGCCACATTTTCCCTAATCCATTCTTTAGTCAAGGGACAATTGTTTCCAGGTTCAGGCTATGACAAACAATGCTGTTATGAACATAGTTGAGCACATGTCCTTGTGGCACGATTGAGCATCCTTTGGATATATACCCAAAAGTGATATTTCTGGGTCTTGAGGAAGGTTGTTTCCTAATTTTCTGAGAAATTGCCATACTGATGTCCAAAGTAGCTGCCTCAGGCCTGCTCAGGCGGAGGTTGGTGGCTCAGGCCTGCTGTGGTGGAGGTCCCTGCCTTGCGCACGCATGGTCCTGCAGAAGCCTCTCAGTCAGGCCTGCTCCCTCAGCGGTCACTCTCTTGTAGCTGCTTCTGTGGAGGTTGCTTCAGGCAAACTTTTTAAGGCTTGCGATCTAAGCACAGCTACTAAAGGCCCATATGTTGAATCTCCATCATAAATGTACATGTAATCCTAGCTGTATTCAGTAACAAAATGATTGAATCTTAATATTAATACTGCATTTGGATTAACTATTCTTACTAGCTTTCAATTAGCCATATACACTTAGCTTTATATTTATACTTAATTGGATCATCTGGTAAATATCCAGAAGGTTCTTTTAATCTTGTCCTCGGCAAGCCAAGCTACAACAACACACTTCTTAATAACCAGTGTAAGAAGGGATCACAAGGTAAACTAGACATATTTTTTACCTGGATGAAAAAGAGCATACTGTACTAGAACTTTCTGGAATGTGGAAGTAGTAGGTCTGGAAGGAGTTTTTAGCTTCAAGATCTTCTATTTAAAAATGAAGGATTAATACATTTCCACCTTAAGAAATTAGAAAAATAAGATGAAATTCAAATTGGAGCAGAAGTTAGGAGTAATAACAATTCTATTGTAAATGAATAGAAGCAGCTGCGCACCCGGTATGATTTCTGCAGCCCATAAAACCAATCTCCTGGGGGATTTTGGGGTAACTGGAAACATGACATACTATTAACAGGAGTGTGAAAAGGTGCAGCTACTTTGGAAAGCAAAATTCAATTTATTAGAAAGCAGTGAACACTAAATTTAGTCCTTGGTGGTCTTAAAGTGAAGTTCTAAATACAGTGGTTCGTCCCAGTCCCCAATCTTGCAATATGTGTATTCAGATTCACAATGAAATGAATTTTGAACTGTGTATTGCATTGTGTGTTCTTAAAGTTTTGCTTGTGCATAGGTCTGAAAATTTGCTCGCTTTGAACTTAGATGTGGGATGTTTTATTATCGTTTTATGGTTTGTTTTTTGAGACTCTGTAGCTTAAGCTACATTATAACTCATTGTGTATTGTAGCACAGGCTGGCCTCAAACTCACTGTAATCTTTCTCCTTTACCCTCCCAAGTGCTAGGTTCTAGTCATAAGCACCATGCCTAGCTTTCTCCTTGGAACATTTGGTGAGCAGAGATTGAGTGCACGTAGCTCCATGGACAATGTGTATTAGTCAGATTTCCATTGCTGTAACAAGATACCCAAAGAAATTAATTTATAAAGCAAACGTGTGTTTCAGCTTGAAGTTGGGTGACCTTAGTGCTTCGGCTCTGGTGAGGTAGCATAGCATAGCAGGAACTATGGTGGAGTGGACTGCTTATCTCCAGAGGAAGAAAGCAAATGGAGAGTCTGAGGTGCTGCGATCCCCTTGGAAGACCCGTGACTTCAGGCCTTCCCACAAGGCCTGTCTCTTGATGGTTTAACACAGCTCCTAATAGCACACCCTATGGACTAAGCTTTTTAGTGGGGACCATTGGGAATATTCCATGTCAAAACTAGAACAGTGCAAGCAAATGCCTGGACTTTCCCTGGACACCTAAAGGAACAGCCTGGGTTTTCTGGTGCGGTCATGGGCTTCTTACTTCTCAAACCTTCTTCTCATATTTTATAGGTTCGTTGCCTCACCTCTAGCAAATGCCTTTGGCATTCGAAAGGCAGTGCATAAAATTAAGCCAAATCCCATCTTAGAGAATTTTTTCAAGCATTCAACAAGTCAACCGTCACATGTAAGTAAAAACTCTTTGCTTGTAGACTTAAGGACCTGCGTTCTTAATGGGCTAATCATCTTGATTTACTTTGTCCATACAAAAATAGCTTCCACTTAACCATCAAAGGATTTGATTCATTGATTTATTGCTGTTGATAGATTCTGTAACACCTCAAATGTTAGAAAATCTAAATATGTATTATAAAATCAGACATTAATAGTTAAAGTTTTGCTTTCAGCTGTAGTATCACACATTAGCAGTCAATACCATGGTTTATATAAAAATAGCAATTTGAGTTAAGTGCTGTGGCTTACACTTGTAATCAGGACTGCAGAGGCTGAGGCAGAAGCATCACCATGAGTTTGGCCCTGGCATGGGCTGTCAAGTGACTCCAGAGACAGTCCGCGATACACAGTGAGACCCTGTCTTAAGATCATGAATAAGTAAATAAGTCATAATATCACAATTTCATTTTAATTAATTAATTAGTTAATTAATTTTACATCCCAACCTTAAAATCTCATTTCAATGTTAGATTTTAAACATTTTCATAGAGAAAGCCACACCTGATACTTTTGATGATTGTGGCTATATCAAAAGACAGCCTGAAGTCTCTGTGACGTCACTTTTCACACTTGCCCCTCTTTTATCCAAGGCCTCAGCATACCCAGAAACATGCAGATGCTCTGATTTCTCTCCAGAAGTACAATTTTCAAGAGCATCACGATTACTTCACAATACAAACTATCATTGTGTGGTGCAGTTTGTGTGTCACAGAACAATTTATTTCTTAGTTATAAAGTCATGGCCAGGCACCTCAGTTTTATTATATTGCATAGATAAATGGCAGACAAAGCAGGCTTTCCTCCAAAGCAACACTACTCAGTAAATAAAGACAACTACCACCTATCATTTTGAAAATCAAGACTGTGTGCTATCAACCATGTAGGGGGGAGTTTTGAGCCATTTAAACTTCATTTGATGAATCAGGTTGTGCTTGTCAGCTAGGGATGTCATTGCTCTGGTGGTGTCCTTGCACAGGGAGGTGTGCTGATGTTCCACGTGAAGCCTAGAGTGTAGTATGCAACTACTTTATCAACAAGGACAATCTGACAACCTGCAGCTGCCTGTTTTCTGTCTCCATGTGCCCTAACTGACCATGGTCACCCATTTAAATCCTTTGGTTTTCACTGGTGATATGTGAGAAATTGGGACTCTTCAAGCCATTGGAAAGGGTGCATGTATATGTGCATGTGCATGTGTGCGTGGGTGCACAGTTAAAAGAAAGTTGGAAGAGAACTAGAGAAGGTGATGTTCATGGCTGAGCTGAGGAAGTGAAGGTCCAGCAAAGGGAAGCAGCTGCCCTGCAGCTAATAAGCAGCCGTCCCAGGAGCAGGAGGAGCCCAGCCCGTACAGCTCATACTCCCCCAGGGCCCTTTCAACTCCCAGGAACTTTGTCACCTGTCCAGAGCATGTCTATCAAGTGCGAGAAAAGGCATCATACATCACCCCACAGTATTGCCGAGCTTCATCTACTAGACCATGGAGATGATGGGAAAGGTTCCTGATTCTCAGTGCTCCTGGCTCATAAAAAGACATGTGTTTGTGTAGCAGATCCTGATAGCAAGAAAAACACCCGTTCCTAAAGGTTCCAGAACTTAGGAAGATAGACTATGACTCTCAGGAAGGCAAAGTCATGCCTGGCTAGTGATGCAGATGTGGAAACAAACTACTATCACGAGACTGTCCTGGGCTTTTGTCGGCATCATACTGATAGCTTTTTCTTCATTTCTAGCTGAAATTGAAAGCAAGTTTCTGAATGAACTAAAAATGTTTTTATGTAATCAAGATATGAGTGTAACCACACAATCATCTGCTAATCCCAGATGACAGAGTAGTCATTCCTGTAGGGGGACACCTGGGTTTATTCCAACAGTTGGTCACCTAAACCTGAGGCTGCTTCTCCAGCTGTAGATTGTACCAATGAAAGCAGCAGCATTTCAGAGTGGCTAGGGATGTCTAGCCTGTGATGTGACATTGTCATCTACAAATATGTAGGGCTTATTCATAGTTTTCTTGAGACACATTCAGCCCTGAAGCTGCAGTGAGTTATGTGCAGTGTATACAGTATCCATCTTGGGCTCCTTGATTCACCTTCTTGCATGATGTCACACAGAAGTAAAGGTCAAAGATAAGAATGTGAAGTCTTCTCTATCAGCTCTGTGTCTGTCACACACAGAGTTCTATGGACTATTTTAAAAGATGCCTTCTCAACACAGACTATCTCCAGAGACTAACGATTGCTTCTTGATTGTGCTTTCTTCCATCCTGTTGCAACTTGAACTCTTATTTGCATTTTAGGTGCATGCTTTGTGTGTTAAGAGAACATGTCTTGAAGCTTTTGTGTGTAAGTCTCCTCTCTCAAAAAGATCTAAGTATAGGGGGCCATTATTGTCAAGGTGGGCTTTCTGCTAGGCGCCTCCGTATTCCAAAACAAGAATGAACACTTTTCAGCCACATATGGGCGCTACCTTCTAGATGCATGTACCAAACCGGTGTGATTGGTGTAAGATCTGGGAAAGTTCCAGAAAAAAGACAATGCCTTGTTTGCTTTGCTCACTGCTGAATCTCTAACACCTAAAATTGTGCTTGGTTTACCACTAAGGAGTGGTTCTTTGAGTGTTTTTGGGTGAGTGATTGAATAAAATATTTAAGTGATAAAGTAAGACCCAATGTGTTTCCATTGTAAGAACATGGAATATAGTGTGCTGGCTACTCAGAACAGGCCAGTGACAGAAGATGGACGAAGCATCAGCATTTGAATTACAACCTGTTTGGGGAAATCATTAAGCTTTTAGGTTATTTTAGAAGTAAGGACGTATGTATTTTTTTTATTTAGTACGTGGTTTTCAGCCCACGGTCATTTTTCTGTTGTGGATATAAAGGTTTCCGGCGTTGGCAGTGCTGGGCTATTGTATAGCACATGCTCCTCTCATGATCTCAAGCTTCTGTGAGGCAGGTGGCAGATGCCATTTTTCACATGGTAGAGTGCAGTGCTCAGAGCTCCCTGAGTAGGGGCAGCAGGGTTAGGTCTTTGGTTTTTCAGCTTCCTGTCTTTGCCACCACCTTCTATTGCCTGGATCCCTGGAATACCGTTTTTCTCTATCCGGAGAGTATGAACCTGGTGCCTCCTGTGTTGCTGGAGTATCATCTGACATCTTGTCTGACCTGGGGTGTGAGACTTTTGCTGTGGAAAGCAGAAGCCCGGCCTAGAAGGGCAGCATGGGCACCTGGACAAGCGGGATGCCCCCCTCCTGCACATTCATTATTATGCCGGCAGAAGTAAATATCAGTGAACAGCTGTCTGCTCAGTCTTCTCAAAGAAACAAAACCATAACCAACAGTAACGCAATCCCTGACCGATAAAAAGGTGTGAAAGGGGCTACTCTGTGGGGAAACAGTAATACTGGTGTGTTCTGTTCTCTGTTTCTCTTTCCTTTCCTTCAGGTTAGTGAAGGGCCTGCCACTCAGTAGAGGTACAGAACTGTTCACTCTTCTGCTGGTGTTCAGCTTATGGCTTCTGGTGACTGTGCGCTGTAGTCCTGGTCTCTAGATGACTTTGTGGTCCTTACAAGGTGATATAGCAGAGGTCATCTGGCTGGTCCTGACCTGCTGGGTGAGCAGCTGTCTGGCCCACAAATAGGCTTTGTTCCCCACCCCCCCCGAGTGCTCATTTGCAGTTAGCTTAAATTTACTGTAAAGCTCTGATTAATAATATAAAAGGTAGCTTCACATCAAAATTCTAGGACTGTATTTCCTCCCTGGAAATACAGCTTGGTCTTAGCTGGTCCTTGGGCGTGGGATCTGCTGGGCCATGTTTTTTTTTCCTGTCCATCAGCTGCAGCTCTGTCTTGGGCTGGAAGCTGACAGCTTTAGGCAATTTGATTTTTTGTTCGTTTTTATAACAGAATTAAGAGAAAATTTTCTTATATTAGAAAATGAATGCTCAAGAGATCAATGCCATTTCAAAAAGTTGGTATAGAGCATGTTCCTTGTGAAAGCAGAGAGCATTAGTTACCGTGGGTCTAATGGACAGAACATACCTGTTAAAATCTCACTGCAAAATGGACCTGGCCCTCTTGGCCATTCGTGTTTCCTTTCTGACTCTAGCAGACTTTGGAATTTGTCACCTTTGGGCAGTAGTTTATCATCTTTGCTGTTTCCTATTTTAAGTCGTAGCCTGTAAAACTTCCGCTTCCCAGAAGAGAAGCAATCATCATTATTATACTTTACAATCATTATTTTAAATGGCCGGAAATAGTTTGTATTATTTTGAAATAGGCTGTGTATCAGGTTGATTGTAGAAGCAGACAACCAACACCTGCTGGGGTTTTCTTGGCTCACCTTCTGTGACTACCGAAAGGACGGAGGGAAGTAGCAGGAAGCCCACTAGCCCAGGTCTTGTTTGCACGTGGTTACTATTTTCACATCTTGCACAAGTCCTAGAAGTTCTCAGAAAAGCTTCTGTGTCTCTGTAGGAAATCATCCTTGATGATTAACATTTTAAACTCTACTACTCTACCTGGTACCTAGGAGGCCCTAAGTGAATCTTAACGAGCTCATATATACAGGTCAAACATATGGATTGCTAACGTATAGCTGGTTGGTCTTAGTACTTAGCAAGCTAGAATCCTCATGTTTTCTGTTTTCTGTCTGCTTGGCTTGGCTCGAGGATCTGTGTACATGAATGTGGTTTCATAAGCAATAGAAATACGTTCCCTGGCTCCTGGTCTGGTGCCCGTCTGCTCTGGTCTACAAGCTTTTGCCATTTAGTCTCATTGTCCCTCAACTGCTTGACATCTGACGGTTCTTTGCCTTAGTTCTTACAGGTGTGTGTGTGTGTGTGTGTGTGTGTGTGTGTGTGTGTGTGTTCATGCGCGCACTAGTGTGCACTCATGTACCAGGAGGAGTGTGCCCGTGGAGGCTTTCCTTCTTCCACCATGTCCTTCCCTTCCCTGCTGAAATGCCTTGCTGACCCTCTGCCGTGTATCATTTGTTTATTCTGTTCATCTGTTTTCAGACTGATGTTTATGGACTGGCAAAAAAATGTAACTTGACAGAGCGCCAGGTTGAGAGATGGTTTAGGAGTCGGCGGAATCAAGACAGGCCTTGCAGGATGAAGAAATTCCAGGAATCTTGGTAAGGAGGAGGATGGGCAGTTTGTGTGATGCCGTCATAACCAAGGGTATTGTGATCATGGCCCACAGCACACTGGCATTGGAGGGAAGGAAGGGTCCAATTGCATTCTTCACTTTCCAGTAGGATCTTTTATTTTTTCCCAACAAAAGCAAGTTTGGTTTATTTGAAAGGCTTCATTAAATAACTGAAACACGTGCAATCTTACAAGAAGCCCAACACCTGGAATTAGTGCAAAATGTAGTGAATGGCTGCTGAGAAACCCTAAGGTTTGAATTCCATTTTAAACAGTGTACATTGTTAAATAGCATAAGGAAAACATTTGTTATTAAGAAAGTTCTTTTTAAATGTGGAGAAAGATGTTCTCTTAACTGTCCTTGTTTCCCCTCCCCTCTTCTGGGAGGATGAGACCCCCACACTCTAAGGTGGACCCAGTCCCTGTACAGACATTATATGCTTGGCCTGAGCCTAGAAAATCTATGAACATGACTTAACTGGTGTTTCTTCTTTCTAGGACTGAGGTTAGAAAGTCTCAAGACTTTCTTTCTCCCGTGTGTGCTGTCTTAATATGTAGGAGCAGGGGTGTGAGAATCCATCCTAGTGCACGTCACTCAGAATTTCATACACATATACAAAATATTTGATCATGCCATTAACTTCTCCTCCCCTCTCCCAACCTCTCCCAACACATCTCCCTCCCACCTTCCCCCCTTCATGTCCTCTTCTTTATTGCACCGAGCCTCTGAGCGCAATGAGCACTGCCCACAGGTGTGTGGGCGCACCTGAGCTGGGTGACCTACCAGTGGCCAGACCTCTGAGATAAGTGAAGCTTCTCCTGAAGCTGTCATCTGCAGACAGGCTCTTCAGGTGGGGGTGGGGCTCACGAGCCTCTCCTCCATCCATGCAGTAATGTTGGCCAGCTTGATCTTGCGCAGTGTCCTTGTGCTGCTATGAGTTAATGAGTTAATGCTTAGACAGCAGCCCTGTCTAAGGAAGAAGACAGTACTTCCCAGCACTCTTCCCTGGCCTGTGGATCTTACTGCCTTTCAGCCTCCTCTGCAGCACTGCCCACTGAGCCTTGTAGCAAGGGTTGATATAGATGTCCCAGTTAGGGCTGGGAATACACAGCAATCACTTAGTGGCTGGTATTAACTGCTGGCCGCTGCAAAAAGAAAGTTTTCTTGCCAATCCTGAGAACAGCACTAAACTATGGGTGTAAACAAAGATTTGGAGGGCGTTTTATAACCTGTCCATTCAGTAAAGCAACAGTAGCAGATTTCTCCCTAGGGCCTATGCCCCTCCTCCAGCCATAGGCCTTTGATTAGATTTATAGAGCCGGGAGCGAATTCCCTTCCATGGATCATAGGATGACCAGGAGCTTTCTGGATTTGAGACCTGATTCGTGGGAGGAGATTCCTTTCCTTTTTTTCTATTTTCTTTCTTTTTATTATGTTTATTTTATAAATATTTATGTCATCTGTCTGGTGTGTAGTTGGCATTCCCTCAGCTGTCTCTCCCCTATGTTGTTTCTCTCTGTACAGAAACTCTTAAATTTCACATTGTCTCATATATCAATTCTCATTTCTATTAGTGGCCTGAGTTAATCAAGTCCACTCAGGAAAGTCCTTGCCTTTGTTTGTATCTTGAAGGGTTTTTTTTTTTTACATACATTTTCCTCTAAGAGTCTTAAAGTTTTGGGTTTCACATTAATATCGTTGATAATTTTGTGTTGACTTTTGTATAGGGTGAGAAATAGAAATCATATTAAGCCCTAAATGTGGCTATCCTGTTTCCCCAGTATCATTTACAATGGGGCTGTCTTTTTTTCCAATGTGTAGTTTAGACATCTTTGCCAAAAAGTAGCTGTCTTTATGTGTGACACTCTCATATTGCACTGGTCTACATGTCTGGTCTTGAGAGTCTCACGGTGCTTTTACAGCTGGGGTCCTGGAGAACAATTTGAGATCGGGTATTATGATGTGGACAGCATTGTTCTTTCCACTGTTAGGTTCTTCCATGTGGGCTTAGGATGAACTGACAGCCAGGGAGAACTTATACTCTAGGATATATTTTCTTCCAAGCCTGTCGTACCAGGGTCCCTTCCCCTCACATGTCAATCACTGTTGCAGAGGAATGAAGCCTTTTCTTTCTTTTGGCAGCTGGCGGTTTACATTTTACTTAATGATAACTGTGGCTGGAGTTGCATTTCTTTATGATGTAAGTTGTCGTTTTCATATCTTTGGAATTCACCTTTAATTTAAAAATATTTTTGCCTATGAATTCTATCAATGCAAAGCTCTAACCTCAAAAAGGATGAGAGAGAGAGAGAGAGAGAGAGAGAGAGAGAGAGAGAGAGAGAGAGAGTTTGTTCTGGAGCCAAGTAAAAGTGACCGTGACCAGGAACACAGATACAGGTTACCCTAAATGCCATGTTCCAGTGTAGATGGTTTTCTGAAGTTTTATAGTAACAGAACAAGGCAAATGATAATGAAAACACCTTTCAGATACATTGATGGAAACACCAGACAGACAGGTCAGTGTAAAGCGGGGTATCCACAGCTGTACAGTGGCAGAACCCTTGCCGAGCATGAGCAGGGCCCAGAATAGGCCTCCTGGTGCTTTAGCTATAGCTGCTCAAGGTCTTTTTCATTTATTTATTTATTTATTATGTGCTTGCTTATTTTTGTCTCTTTTTTGAGACAGGTTCTCAATATGTATCTGAGGCTGGGCTAGAACTCACTATATAGCCCATGACAGCTACAAACTTGTGATCTCCCCCTCTCAACATCCCAAGTGCTGAGATTATGGGCATTTGCTACTATCTGACTCGTGCTGCAGAGATAATAACTGATCCAGAAATTATTTTGCTAGCATATTTGTTTGTTCAAAAGAGTTCCTTCATCAAGGTAGTCCTGTTATTGACCCCAGATTCACTGTAAGTAGTGAGATTCACAGTATTGTATAGGAAAGTGAATGCCCACGGGGGAGAGATGCAACAGAAGAAACAGGTTCTTCACAAGAGTCAGTACAATAGGAAACACCTCGAGTGTGCAACAGGAAACACACATGTGGGTCTGTGTAACAGTAAACACGAGAGTCTGTGTAATAGTAAACACAGTAAGTGTGCAACACCAAATACAAGTGAGTATGTGTAACAGTAAACATAAGTGAATGTACAACAATAAACCCAAGTTTATTTTTGTTTGTTTGAGTATGTACAACAGTAAAACACAAGAGAGTCTGCAACAATAAACACTAGTGAGTCTGTGCAAAGGAAACACAGGTGAGTCTGTGCAACAGTAAGCACAAGAGTCTGTGCAATAGTAAACACTAGTGAATATGTGCAACAGTAAACACTAGTGAATCTGTGCAACAGGAAACACAAGAGAGTCTGTGCAACAATAAACACAAGTGAATGTACAAAAGTAAACCGAAGTGAGTCTGTGCAACAAAAGACACACGAGTGAGTGTGCATGACAGGAAATAACCCCATAAAGAGCTGTACTTCCTGCTGAAACCAGTGTTTGATTGACAGCTGTGTCTCATCTCTTGGATCCTCTTTTTTTTTTTTTCAGAAACCTTGGGCGTATGACCTCTGGGAGGTTTGGCGTGACTATCCTAAGCAGGTATGTCCTCCCTAGTGTGGCCTCTCCCTGACTTCAGCACCATGTTAATCCGACCCAGATCTCAGTGTGGGGTGTTTTGTTTCTTTGTTTGTTGTGTGTTGGTTGGTTTTGTTTTTGTGACCAACTCTTATTAGGGAGCTCAGGCTGGCCTTACACTCAGCACATACCCAGGCTGTCCTTGAATTTGTAATCCTCTGACTCCATTTCCAAACTAACAGGTTAAAATTAGCCTTTTTAGCATGCTAGTTTCAGCATAAACAAACAGACGAACAAACAAGAAACAGAAAGTCAGCTGGAAAGAGGGCTCAGTGGTTAAGAGCACTGGCCGTTCTTCCAAGAAGACAAAGTTTGAGCCTTATCACCCACATGGTCATGTTCAGCTATCCACATCTCCAGTTCCAGGGGATCCAGTGTCCTCTTCCAGACACACATGTGATCCGTACATACATGCAGACAAAACATCCATACACATAAAGCAGATAATAAGAATAAAGGAAATGAGACAACAGAAAAGGGGACAGGAAAGCCTCAGAAAGAAGTCTACTTCATTACCCAGGCCATAACCTCGTCCTGTCAATGCTAGCCCATTGCTCTTCTCAAGAGCACTGTTATCTCTGATGCATAACAACTATCCCCAAGCCTAGTGCTATAAAGTACCAGCCATTGGTAACTCATGATTTGGGTTGGCAATTGGGCCTAGGCTAAGGGAAGCAGATCTGTTCCGTGTGGTCTCAGCTGATCATTAATACATTACAAGTCAATTGGTGGTCATACTCATGGTTTTATCAGCTGGCACTTGAATGGTCTTTTTGTGGTCTCTGGTATGATAGCTCAGCTTTCTTATACAGTGCTCATGAAGGCTCTGTTTGTGTTACATTGGCTACTGTCCCATTGGCCAAGTACCAGGATTAAAGCCCCAGTCATTGTGGGAGGAGACCATATAAGGCCGCAGATATTAAAAGGCTGCATTCAGTGGGTGCATCACTTGATAATCGTCCATCACACTGAATAACACACCTCACGTCTCAATTTGCCTCAGAGTCTCAAGTGATTCCCTACTATAACAGTGCTAAGAACAATTTTAGCAGTAGAAATTTAGTTACTTTTATTCAGAAGACAATTTTAGAGTTTCTCAAACAATTGCGTATCTAATATTGCTCACATTAAGCTAAAATTAGGCAGTCACATCTATAGCATTTTAAAAATTTTTTTACTCAAAGCATTTAATTTGGTTTAGAATGCTTCTTTAGTCTTTCAGGAATTAAACACCTTGACATTTTATCAGTGACTCCTCTGGGGAATTGAAGTCGTTGCGGCTTCCTGCCGTTTTGTGGAATATAAATGGGTCTCAGAAAATGAAAATATATTGCTTGTGAGGTCTCATTTAGATCACTAACTGTCCCCCCTTTCCTCAGCCTCTGCTGCCGTCCCAGTACTGGTACTACATTTTGGAGATGAGTTTTTATTGGTCTCTGGTATTTAGCCTCGGCACTGATATCAAGAGGAAGGTAAGTGATGTGTTCACAAAACATCTTTTATTCATTTCTTCTTTTTCATTCCTTTGCCTCTTATTCTACCTTTAAAATGTATTTTGTGTATAGTTAGCTCAACTCATTGACTATTCTTGCTTTCGATAGTGCATAGACCCATTCAAATTATCCTCATGCTTTCGTTATGTCCTGATAAATTTCTATAGCAAAAACTTTATGTTTTAAGCTGTATTCCTGATAAATAAGAAAATAGTTCTCCTTTCTGTTTTCTTTGCCTGGGAGGGCAGCGTCCCCTCACACACAGGAAAACCTTGTTATGTGAGGACTTTGCCTCCACACTACATCTTTTTGATGGCAAACCACTTTATAAAATCCTTCCTAATGTTTTTAAAGAATGAATGACTGCCCACCCCTTAATTCCCTAGCCATCCATGTGAAAAATCTTGTTTTAAGCACACAAAGCTTTGCTTTATTTTCAGGGAAACTGAGTCACAGGTATTCTTCATGTCACAAAGTTATTCATTTAAGGGCTATCTAGCTTACTGCATCACTAGGCCAGTTGTCATGTGAGACCCTCAATGCAGCCACAAGATTTTCTCAGCAAAGCGAATCAAAAAGACTATTGTGCCTCACATCTTCCTATACTAACCCAGTGTCAAATTCTAGCAGGCAGAAATGTTTGTTTAATAAACGAAGTTAAGATCTGCTGAATATTAGGTTAAATGGAGCTGCCTTGATTAAATGCTCTTTGAGTTGAAGGCTGATGTAGCCATTTCTAGTGGGTACATTGCGGCCCACAGATATCTTCAAAAAAAAAAAAACCTCTCGGAATCTAAGAATATAGTGTATGGGGCCATGGAAAGAGTATCAGAAGTTATAGTCAAATGACAAATGTTCAGTGCATGCATACATATATACATACATAATATATACATACATGCACACATACATATATACACAATGCATATATACACATATGTCTATTGTGCTAAATGTCAAAACACCCTGATGTAAGTTACTGGTACCATTATTATTCTCTCTTCCAGTCACTGGGAAATAACCACTTTTGCTTAATGGCTTCCATTTTCTCTCATTATGTAGGATTTCCTTGCTCATGTCATCCACCACCTGGCTGCCATTAGTCTGATGAGCTTCTCCTGGTGTGCTAATTACATCCGCAGTGGGACCCTCGTGATGCTGGTGCACGATGTGTCTGACATTTGGCTGGAGGTAAATGGCTGCCATTTAGAAAATAATAACAGTGCCATGTCCTGCTTTTCACTAAGTGCTCACAGAAAGAATTATCTGTGAGTGATTTGGCAGGGCCCTCTGTCCTGAAAATACCCGAAATCTAAAAAGGTACGGGCTCCCAGACCCTTCGGGATGCAGCTTCTTGGTGTCTGTTTTGCACTCTGTGCTGTGCGAGTGAGAGGCTGCTCTGGGGGTGGGGGGGGCTGGGCTCCTGGCAGCTGCATGCCACTGCCCACTCGGGGAGTGATATGAGATTCTCACATGAGAAACCAGGGCAAGGTTTATAGAGGCAAAACTTGGAAATTTTTGCCTCCTGGATCCTCAGAGTTGGACAGCTCCCTCTGCTACTTGAGCTAGTGGCGGGCTGTCTGTTGAATGCCTCTAGTCCTTCTTGCTTTAGGGAATGCCAACTGATGTTTGGAAAACAGCATTCCTTTTGTAAGGGATAAAGAGGGCTTGGAGTGTTTTGAAATGGGGAACATTGAGACAAACTCCTTCCTATTTCTACATCACATAAACTGTGAGGAACAAAGGCATGGCCGGGCTATTCCTCCATCTCGCTGTTCTCATCAGCTCCTCTTGGTGTGGGGCTGTGCTCGAATGATCCCCTAAGTACAGCAGCTGACTCAAGTTAGTGTGCGCGTTTGTATGAATCCAGGGAAAGCAATGCTAAACTACTTTACACTCGGGGTTGCTCCTTGGAGTGCTAATAATTGAATATGGGTCGATGTGGAAGAAATGAAATTTAATAGAATTTCATTCTTCCAGGTTGGAGTTCTGCCAGCTTTTGATAAAGGACCAGAGAGAAAATCTTGTTTTGTGGGCTTCGTGTGATTTATGTCATATGTTCTTTCTTTTTTCTCTGTTTTTATGCACATTTAAAAATATGAAAACCATTCTTAATGCCTGACTAGCTTTAGCCCGTGGACTGGGAGGTAGTCGGTCCAACCCTATTTAAGAAGTAACCAGAAGTCAGTTGAAGTCACGTCAAAGCAACTGGCATCTGTCAAGTATTTTTAGCCAGAGTGCTGGGTAGGCTGTCATGTGTGTGTCGAGGCAGCTCCGCACAGCAGGATTGGTCCAGGTTGTGTCATGCTGCTTTCTGAACACAGCCACCTTTGCCACCAGCACCCGTTTCTCTGATCTCATCCCAGTGGCCTTGGGTAGAAAGGAAGGGTACATTAGGTCTGAGTTAAGAATTACGCACGCATGTCTTGCTTCTGAACACACACTCATTTGCTCAGCGTTGGTGTGTGTCCAGCATTAAAGTACTTCCATTGTGTTTTTAAGGGAAAGCGAGATGTTAAAGCTGGGTCTGGATGCTTAGTTTTCCCAGCCTTCCCTCTGCTTCTCATACACATAGCATAATTCCCTAAGAGATGTGGGCAAATTACTTATTGTTTTGTTTTCTAGCCCCAGCTGTAACATGAGAAGCCATGTCAGTCCCTTATGGTATATTATAATGTTTAGCTCATTACTGTTTGAAAATTTTCCAAGTCCTTGGGTAAAAACACAGAAAAAAAATGGCATGTCAGACTTAGAGGTCCTTTCATGGTTAAAATATCAGCGCGGCCTCACGTTGTTACTAGTCATGAATCATTCTCGACCCACAAGTCATGATCTCCACAAGGCTAGTGCCTTTCAGCAATAGCTGGGGGTAGAGAGAGCCCCGTGTGCTGGTGGCAGGCGCCTCTTTCTGGCATTCCCCCAAGGATGTCTGACCAGTGCTTCTTCTGAGCAGTCGTCCCATTTGCCTTCTCACTCCAGCTCTAACTGAACCCAGACCTGGCCCCACTTTTGCTTGTGTAGACGCTCCCTGAGACGGAGCCTGCTAATCTTTGGAGGCTGCAAGATAGGTAGCCTCAACACCTACACTTTTTTTTGCCCTGTTTGTTGCCTCCTCATGGCCTCTTGCTGGTCCTCTGTTATTCTCCATGTCCAAATTCAGACCCAGAACCCAACATTTTTATGTATCCTGATTGGTACTTAGCATTGATATGGGGCTACCATCTGGTACTTCTTTACACAGTCCAGAAGGTGTTGGAGGTATTTCTGCCCAACAGTACCATTTTGCCATCCAGAGTTGGCACACAGAGATTCTGATACTCGTGCGCGTATCCAAATTCTCGTCTTGGTCTGGCTTCTGCCCTTGAATATAGCTATGTCCTCCATTCTAGTCATTCCAAGACTCTGGGCTTTGCCTCTTACCCAACCCCCACTCTTTAGGACACTGGTTCAGGATGTAATTTCTGAGCCTTCCAAGTCTAAGTCATGCTCGTGTTAGTGATGTCTCTGTTGGCATGATAAAAAACCATGACCAAGAGCCATTTAAGAAGTTCATGGTATGTGGTTCTAGATGGTTACATATCCATGTGGTTGAGAAGATACAGCAGCAGGTGCAGGAAACTGAGATTACATCTCAAGTACACACAGAAAACACGAGAGAGAGAGAGAGAGAGAGAGAGAGAGAGAGAGAGAGAGAGAGAGAGAACAAAAGGTGGACCAAGGGTATAAACCACCAAAGCCTATACACAGTGTTGCACTTCCTTCAGCAAGGCTAGATCTTCTAAAGGCTCTGTAACGTCCCCAAATAATGCTGCTGTTGATCAAGCTTTCAAATAGATGCACCTATGGGGGACATCTTCCATCCAAACCACCATACTCCCTAAATGGGTGGCCTGGACACTGGGAACTCCTACCTGTACCTCACCTTCCACTTCATCATCATCCTTGGGTTTCATGGGAGACATAACAGAGCATCCTTATGGCTCTCTTAGCTGCAACGGTCTAGCCAAACTCACATTGCACTCCTGTCCAGGCTTTCTCCAGACCAGCTCCCCTCTCAAAGACACAGAGATATAAAATGCTCGCTAGGAGTCATTGTGCTGACTTCTAGTGTTTAGAAAGATGTGGCCCTTGTATATCCTTTTAAGGCATTCTATTGTAGAAATTTTCAAACATTGGGGCACAGGGCTTTCCTCTACCTTTAAGGGTTTTCTTTATGGCTAGTCTCATTGAATCTGTGTCCCTGTCCACAACCCAGACCTTCCCCAGGTTGCTTCCAAACATGTCTTCATTCAGTGATTTTTAAAATTCATTCCATGGGCATTTTAACTGACGAGAGTTTCATTTTCAGTCTGCTAAGATGTTCTCCTATGCTGGATGGAAACAGACCTGCAATACCCTCTTCCTCATCTTCTCCATTGTCTTCTTCATCAGCCGATTCATCATCTTCCCATTCTGGTGAGTAGACAAGCACCATGTCCTGCCTTGTGATATCACAGCACCATCCCCTCCTCATTCCATTCTTTCCGGTGATTTCTGCCAGACTCAGCTGGGTAGACAATGTGATGGGACCATTTTTATAGCTTTACTATAAAAACAAAATGTTACAGCTTATGTTTTTATAACTAGCTGAAACAATTATCTAAAACATGGAGCTGCCACGGAGGGGGCTTCAGCGGGTGGGCACCAGCCGCCACTCTCCATCCTGCCTCAGGAGTGTGGGTTTTTCTTTGTGGTCAGCAGCTTTTCTGGTCACTCGGTGAAAGCCAATGGCCAGACCCTGGGCCTCTAGGAGAAAAGGGTGCTCTGAGCTGTAGTAGTCACAGCTACCCTCGGAGTGCCATGGGGTGACTTGAGGGTGCTCACTGGTGTGCTATCTCCCATGGCAGTCCGTCCTCAACAGTCATAATTCCCCACGTGTTGACTGGCAGAAACAAGTTTAAACATGGGGAAGCCTCAGAGGGCCTGGAACAGAAAGCCTAGAAATAACCTTAGTTTAGAGCTAGCCTGGAAGCTGTTCACTCCTCTCAACAGGAGAATGCAGAAACAAATGGAGACTCCAGTTCCATGCCTCTTCCTTAGGTAGATGGACAGCAACCCTGACCAGCATCCAGAGTGGTCATTGGAGCTGTCTTTGCCAAGGAAGCCAGCCACATACTGTAGACTAGGGGTCTTGAATTAGTATTTCCTGGAAAGCAGAGGTCCAGTGCAGTGGCTAATTTCAAGGATGGGAATCAGGTCGGAATCAAATCCTGTGCCACACTTAGCTACCTGTGTAGTTTGGAGCAGGTTAGAGCATCTCTCTTTGCCTTCATTTTCTTTCTCATCTGTTAAATAGAAGTAAGAGTTAACCAGAGGCTTACCTGAGATACCACACACAAGAGAGTTTTAGAAAACTGCCTGCTACCTAGTAAAGACTTAGTAATCGATGCCTATTTTATTAAAACTCTTCATGAGAATTCCAAAATTGAGAGTTTAATCCAGAATTAAATCCAAGATAAATGCCTCTTACACTGCTTGTTTAGTAGACTTTCTGTTTTGTTGTTAGTAAATTCTTCTCTTTCTTTTTTATGCTTGTGCACTATGCATTTTGGTGTATAGTGAACTCCATCCATCCTCCCCTTCCGTCCCTTTCCACCTCTCCCCTGCTCCTTCAGATCATCTTCTTTCACCTCTGTATTTGTTGGCTTTAGTTGGTGTCTCCCAGAGTTTAATCAGGGCTGTCTGTATGGACCTGAGTTTACAACCAATCACCTGAACTTGGTGGATTCACTGTTGGGTACACAATTGATGCCATATGTTCCTTCATAAAATCTGCCAGTTGCCAATTAATTTGCAGTGTGTGGTTGGGTCCCAGAGGCCCTTTCCCCCTCCATAGCTGACTATGAGGAAGACTTGACTTCTGTGGGCCCAATGCCAGTAGGCATAGCCACTGTGAGGATGCTATTCTTCAGCCCCTCGCTCCACCATCCAGCTCTTACTTTCTCTCCACCTTTCTTCCCTAGTGGTCCCTGAGATTTAAGAGGTAGTGTAAAGGGCATGCCTAGGCTTGAGCCCTCAACGTTCTTTTATTGTTTTGTAGAGTTACAGGCCTTTGCCTTTATTTCTCTTCCCTGCAAGGAGCAGATTCTCTGTTTAAGGCTGAGAATGACCTTTGTCTCTGGGTATAAACATATGCATATACTTAGGAGATGATTTGATGTTGTGTCAGCTCAGCTAAGCAGCCATGTTAAATTTCCCATACTCCTGGCCTAGGATCTAAGACCTCTTCATCCATGGGTTTTGGACCAAGGTAACATTATTGGTATGGATTCCATCTTGTAGAGGAAGCCCCAAATCCAATCAGAGAGCAGTTGGTTATCCATGTAATAGTCACATTACCATTACACCCCTGGGTCCATCTTACCTAGAAGGTTGGAATTATAGTTCATAGAGTTCAGAGTTGGATTAGGCAACCAATGTCTTTACCCCCACATCAACCTTCATAGTAGCATCTGGCACCATGAGATCCATTCAGTATGGAAGAACCTTCTAGCCCAATTTCAACTTGATTCCTCTACATCTTGCAGCTAAAGTATGTGCTGTCTATAGAAGTAGGGTCTTACCAACTAGTTCTCAAGAGTGACCAGGAGCAGTGACTAACCTGGAGTGTTTGGGGGGATTTGGAACCTCCCTGACCAATGGCTCCTACTGGAGCTTTTGTTTAATGACCCATTGATTCTAGACCTGCGTTGTCTAGTCTTTGCAAGGTATTTGTCTTCAGAATTTTTATAAAGTCTTCTAGCCAGGTTGCCAGAAAGTCGGTTGTAAGTGGTTTTCTCATATCTTCTTCACTCTCATACTTGCATTCCTCAACACCCCACCTCTCATCCCTCTTCCTGCTCGAAGCGCTCTACTCCCAATGTTCCCCTTCTGTGCCCTCATCTAGCCCACTCCACCCTGTATCTCCTATTTAAGACAACCTCTCCCTCACTGTTCCCTTTCTAGTGTCTTGGATGCCTGAGATATTCCAAGACAAGCATACTAAACCCAAATAAGATGAACAACCCAATTAAAAACTGGGCTGTGTCACTACAAATGGCTTTCAAAAGAACTGCAAATGGCTTGGAAATGCTTGAAACTGTTCAATACCCTTAACCACTAGGAAAATTCAGATCAAAACCACTTTAAGATTTCATTTTATCCCCTTAAAATGGCCATCATCAAGAATGCAAATGACAACCAGTGCTAGATGTGGGAAAAGGGGAACCCTTTTACACTGTTGGTGGAGGCACAATTTAGTGCAGCCTCTATGGAGGTGCCTAAAACAAAACAAAACAAAAAAATTAGAATTGGGTCTACTATATGGCCAAGCCTTACAGTCTGGGCATGCACCCTAAGGATTCTGTCCTACTACAGAAACACTTGGCATGCCAGTGTTCTTTACAGCTCTGTTCACAATAGCCAAGCAATGGAACTATCCCAGATGTCCATCAGCTAATGAATGGATATTAAAAACGTAGAGCACATACATAATTGAATTTTATGTAACCATAAAGAACATGGAAATTTTGAAAATTTCAGGGAAATGGATGAAAATGGAAAAAATTTATACTGAGTGAGGTAACCCAGACCCAGAAAGACAAATGCCTCGTGTTCGGTAAATGTATTACTGTCATTTTTGTTTGTGAAAATCAGCTGTTGGCTTCTGCACTATCTTTATGGTTCCCATATTCATGGCCTTCCTCAAACAAAGTGGGATGGGCTAGCTCTCCCACTGAGGCACACCCCAGCCCTCGAGCATTACTGAGGGAATAAACACTTACAGATAACAGTTGGTGGACTTTTCAGAGTTGTCCATGGTGCTGCAAAGTCTTCCATTTTCCCTGGTGCCTCTCATGTTCCAGAGGCTTCTCATGTTGCACACAGCTGTTTGTGCCTAGGAACCTATCCTGACACTGAGTGGTTTAAGTCAGTGCTGGGCAGACTTGTTCCGGTAAGGTCGGGAGAGCAAGGATTTTAGACTTTGGGGAAACAACATGGTCTTTGTTTTCTTTGTTGCATATTTTTCTTTGTTTTGTTTCACAACTGTTTAAAACTGTATCAAGATATACTTAGACCGCAGGCTGGAAATGAAATGCATGTCTTTGACTAGATTTCAGCCACAGGCCAGCTTGTGGCAATCCTTTAAATCACTGCTTAATCATCATTGCCTCTCCTGGTTCTCATGAGTGACTGGCCTTAGGTCATTTCTCCTTAGAGTCTCTCATGTGGTTACAGGAGGAGGCCAGGTAGCTATCAGTGACGACAGCTGAAAAATCCATGAAAGACCAGCTACTTGGTGGCACAATCATTGTCTGGGTCCTGAGCTGGGCTCTTGTCTGAATGCCCACAGATGGCCCCCTCACTTGCCCTTGGCCTCCTCATTTGAAGTGTGACATCCGAAGTCACATCCTGTCACTTCTTGACATGTAATGTGCACTGGAGTCACACCCCCAAGGTTGGAACACTATTTGAAGAAAGAAAACTATACTGTTTCTTGGTAAGACTGTTTCTAAAGCCTGGGCAGCCACATTGACTCCAGGGAAGCCCCTGGTTCAGAGAACTCTGTCTGAGAAGCTTCTCAAAGTTACCATGCACTTAGCTGTTTGCTTGTTTATTAGATACATGACCTATGGTATCTATGGTGACATCAAAAGCCAGGCCCATGGTAACTTTGAAAGTTTTAGATTTAAGAATTCCTGCTCCTGCTGGCATTTCTGAATTTCTAAATTAATCAGTTACTAGCATTTGACCTATTGGTCTTGATACTGGATTCACCCACTGGTCACAGAGGGCAGCAAAGACGATCTTCACCATCTTCAGGGAGTTAGACAGCAATAAACCAGTTCTGACAGACTGGACTGTAAAACTCTGCTGGTGGCAATATTCCACGCTGACATCGACTCCCATTGTTCAGAAGTTGAGCCAAACTGCACCAGCCCCTGGAACTGTGGAGAACAGCTCTTCACAGGGGCCTTTGAGAGAAGCTCAGTGGTTGTACTCAGATGCTGCTCCCAGCTGCAGTGCCCGGCTCGAGTTTAGTCCCCATAGACTTTGCTTTACTATCACCGCGGTAGTGCCAAAGGAGACATTTTCATTTCTGCTGTCCCACCCACCTGTCCCAAGCTCTGTGGGGTCACGTCTCTGGAAGTCTTCCCCAGGCACAGCTTGTTTGGGAATCCACCACGAATGAAGCAGTGCACGGATAATAGGTGCCGCTGGAAGGTGACTCACAACCTGCCTCTAGACTCGGCCATGTGTTAGAGGTGCTGTGGGGAGCATCTGTGTCCAGGCCCTTTGTCTTCTGCAGCACATTCTGTGGTAGCGCGGGGTAGGAGAAAACTGCTGGAGCTGTGCCGCCCACAGTTCACCTGGAAGCATGAGCAGACGGTCAGGAATCCATTAGTTACCATTCGCCTTTCCTTCTCTCTGGTTTTTCCATCATCTCCCCAAAGCAGGTTTGCTTTCCCCTGACGTGACTCCCCTTGCCTTTCTGCAACTCTATGCTCACCTCCATCCCTGCTGCTGTGTCTGAGGATCCAGTGAGGCTCATTCTCACTGAAGGAAGAGAAATCAGCAATCCCCATTTTGAGATGTTAACCTGCTAGAGGAGAAGGTAGAGAGTGTGACTCGAGTGAGTCTTTCTCCTTGGAGTCTGACCAGAGAGTGCTGCGGGAGGCTGAGGCGTGGCAACGCAGACTAGAGGTAGACCTGAGGCAGCAGAAAGGTAGAGCTGCTTCCAGGCAGCTCCAAATAGCCTTCACCCCCAAAATGAGAAAAAAGTCAGTTACTGAGAGCCCTTCTGGTTCTCTAGTTCAGGAAGCTTTCCAGCTGGCCTTGGAGAAGAGAGTCCAGCAGCTAAGCCAGTCAGCAAAGAGAATGCAGCGCGGAGGGCAGGAAGGGCTGTCCAGATGTGGAGGAATGGCAGTGCACTGGCAACCATGGATGCCAACTTTTTTGAAAATCGTTTTCAAACATTTTTGAAGCTAATAATTAGACTCGCCTCATTTAGGCCTTAATCAGACTTCTCGTTGGTTCCCAAATACTGTTTCATTAGTCAGAAATCCAAATTGGCATTGGCAGAATTGCTTTTAATTCATTGCCTGGAAACTCCATTTGTTTGTGCTTTTACCAAAACTATTTAAGTCACAGACTAGTGTTTTTTTTTCACATTGTATTTCCAACCATTGTGTACACATAATGACATTTAAAATTATGTTTATTCTTTGGAGATTTAATACCTGTGTACCATGGATCATTTCTTCCCCTCAAACCTTTCTCCAAGTCCTCTCAGGTTACCTTTTCCCTGTATCATCTCCCTCCCAACTTTATTGGAATTAGCTGATATGTTATCTATGTTCCCTGGCCCCTGACAGATTCCCTTGTAAGTCACAGGAGCTGGTATTAATGTCCTCTAGACTGGCTGATCTGTAAGAAAGGCCACTCTGATGTGCAAATGCTGACAGTCCTCCCAGCCTGTTTGCTGTGACTTTCCTTCAACTTGTCTCTCTAGGTGTGGCAGAGTACCAGAAGTGGGAGAGATGGCCAATAGTAGCAGAGGTCTTTGTAGCTCCCCCCACCACACAATAGATACTTTATTCATAGTTCTACACACTATGTAGATATAGTAGTGACCTATATCTCTCATATGTCCTTGAAAGAAAGAGAAATACCCATCGAGCCATTAGTAATGATGCTATCTCCTTGTCCCCAGAAGCTGCTGTGCACTCGGCCACCTTTCTTCCTCACTACCTACTGGTCACTGGATTTCAGATCTCAACTTTTAATGATCCAGCCATCACTAGTTTGGAAGAAAATGGTACCCTGGGTTTGAAACCTATGTGTGAAAGGAAATGTTATGGGCACTGGGACCATGTAACAGCTTGAAATGGTTAGTGGAGAAAGAAGATTTAAAAAACAAAAAACAAAACCTGTTAAAAGCATGAAAGTGCTCCTAGTTGGTGTTCTTATCAGTGACAAATAAGGATGAGGCCATGTGGATCTTTTCATCAGAAGGCTGGGGCCTGGTTCGTCCAAAGGCGAAGCAAGGCTACTGTGGCCCTGAGGTCAGCTTCATGGCCTGGTGCTGCCACAGAGCAAAGGGACTTTTGTAGTGAAAGCAAGGTCCTTCTGGAGCCCAGGGTACTTGAGCCACCACTGTAAATGAGACTCTGGGACCAGACTTTAGAGTGTTGTGCCTGTGGAGGGGGTGTGAGTTTTGGTTAGCTGTGCTTGCTGGCTCCTTCAGCAGGCACCCTGGGAGGAACTCCTGACCAGCTGTGCCCCCTGTTGCCTTCTGTTGCTGCTTTCTTAAGGACAGGGACAAGGGCCAGCCTATTCACAATTAGTCCAAATCCTTTGTTCATTTTTCACTTGGAAATCTCGTGGAGTATGTAGCAGGGCAGCCTGTATTTGCCCCTTACCAGTGAGCAGTTTTCCCCATTTATTTTCTCATTTCTTCTCTCCCCTTACACATACATACATACACACACACACACACACACACACACACACACACACTGGAATCATTTGAAAGTTCTAAATATCAACTTAATAATCTTTTTGCCCTATATCCTTCAGCATGCATTTCTTAGGACACTCTTTTACAGAATCACAACATAGTTATTAATTGCAAAAAATATGTCAACCCACTTTCCATATTTCAATTTAATAACCCTATATTGTTTTTTATTGCCCCTCTACCACAACATGTAGTCAAGCCATGTGTTATGTGCAGAAGACATTTATCCAGAACAGTTTTTTTTTAAACCAGTTCTTTGTTTCTTATGTGATTGCTGCAGCACTTAGACCCATCCTGACAGTATGTGATGAGGGAGCAAACACCAGGAGTGGGGTGGGAAAATGTTCCATGGGTAAAGTAGTCCTGTGAGTGTGATGATCAGTTTGGAACATCCAGCCCCTGAACACAGTAAGACCAGAAAAACCAGGCAGGCATGTGGGACTGCCCGTAATCTCAACAGGAGAGGCAGAGGCTCCCATGGCAATCTGGGTCTGGTGAGACACCCTGCCTCCATAAGTAGAGAGAAGAGTGATTGAGGAAGACACCCAGCACCAACCCCAAACTCCACATACATGAAAACATGAACATGTGTATGTACAACACACACACATACACACACACACATGCACACACACACACACACATGCACACACACACACTTAAAAGAACTACAACCAGAAATAGCTGAAGTAGAGTCTTTAGAATACAGAGCAGAAATCTGCTCTTTCCAGGCAGAACTGGGGTTGAATGTAGAGCTGGATCCAGGCAAGCTCTCTCCCACTGAGCAGTAACCCACTGCGCAGTACACACCTTTCCAGTCACTGAACCGGATGGTTCAGAGTTTGTCTTCACTGAGTGTCTATTACGTTGTCTTCATCTGCATCATTACCCAGAAACCCAAGACATGCCATGCATGCCGAGCATGATTTCGTCTCCAGATCCAGCCACTGGCCTTATAAGAACACAGAATTCTTACCCTCTATAAGTAAGAAAAACACAGCAACAAAATATCTGACACCTACAATCTGAAATTTTCATTTGGAAAATAGAAATAACTTATGGGTGGTGTTGGCAAAACCAGCTACTCTTATACCACAGTTGTGACCTGTTCAAACTGTGTCGACTCTATTGGCTAAAAGAGTGAGGAGAAGAAGCAGAACCAAATCCAAGGAAACGGCAGAGCCCCGCAGTCAGACCCACAGCAGCAGCTTTTCAATATGGAAAGAGTAAAGTACTCTGTGTGTAGGAACTCAGGAGCCTGACGTCCTTTGGCCCCCGTCCCCATTTAAAGAAACATTCCACCGGGGTGCTATAAAGCAGGAACAGAAAACGTGGCGAGTGGGCAAACAGCATACATGTCTGCGCGCATGTCAGGAGACTATCATGGAGGAGCAACACTGTGATGGCCTTCCTTCATATTCTCTGAGCAGGGAAGCAGCACACAGTGACACTGGACCATCCTTTTGTGAGGTCCTGAAAAGTGACAGACCAAGGCCAGGCTCCCAATGCCTTCTGCTCCGTGCCCTTTGTCCTACAGAGGATGTTCAGAAGGCACATCCCACTCCGCCCTCCTCCTGCCTGATCTCCATGCTCAGGTGCCTCCCTCCAGAGTCTAGCCAGTTCTGCCGCTCAGAGATGGGGCTGCTCTAATGGTTGAGCCTCTTGTTTAGGAGAGGGAGGCCCGGGAAGCAGTTGAAGTCAAAAGGGCAGTGAGGAAATTGGCTTTAGTTGCCATGTTTTGAGAGTTCACTGTGTGCTGAGCCTTTCTCAAGGCACCAAGGTCAGTGCTGTAACTCTGAGATGGCGGGGGAGGGGGGCAAGGAGTTTTCATTTTACAGAATAACTGGGACCCAGCGGGGTGGAGATGCTCCCTGAAATCTGTGACCTCTGACCAGCATCTCACAGTATCCAGAGCCCTGCCTTAGTCCCCGCCTCTCTGCCCACTGCCAGCTCCCCTAGAGCAAACTCAGGGCACGTTCTTGTTTGAAAGGAGCTCTGCAAGTTTGCCAGGCAGGCTGTGGGTCTCCCCGAGCTTCCAGGCCACAGGGGTGCGGCGAGTTCCACCCTGTGACTAAGGAAGCAGGACAAACGGCGTAGTGCCCTGGATCCAGCTCTGCAGAACTGTGCCAAGTGTTCCAATCTAAAGGCATCTTCCTGTGGCTCTTAAAAGGAGCCACACCCTAAACTTACTCGCACGTGGAAGGCTACCCGAATGTCTCCACCCGCCTCTGGCCCCTCTCCCCTGAAGAAGCATTAAGCTGCAGAACTCTTAATATGGAGGAAGCTGCGCCTGAGGCTCTTCAACCCCTGAACTTCCCATCATGCTGCCTGCCCTAGGGGTTTCTGCTTGTGCAGTGAAGGACGCCCCACCAGAGCCCATCTTCTGCCTTCACTTCCACAGGGAAGTCTCTCCCATCCCTACCCCTCCTCTCTCCTTGTGTGAAGTGAGCAACCTACGTTTGCTAGTTCACATTATCTGTGAAGTGCGGAAAGAGCATTTTTTTTAGTATCTTCCTTCGTCAGTTTTGACACTGACAGATTTCTGACCAAGAACTGGGTAAGGGGCAAGGACCTGGAGAAGAAAAGAGACCACAGATGATCACAGGTGATGGCTATGGCTTTGGGAATCTGTCTGCTGGTGAGACACATCCATGTGGCAACTGTGACCACAAAGCAGGCTGAAGTCAGTCCAGAGACCAGGGGAAACATTATAAATTCAAGGGTAACCAGAATAGCATGGAAACTTCTGTTCCAGAGGGGCGATCAGACACAGAAATATAAAGATGTCATGATGTGGGCTGGGGGTTATTCTGTGGTAGTCTTGCCTCACATGTGCTGGGCCCTGGGTCCAATCCACAGCACTGGAAGGAAAAAAGAAGGTGTAGCCTCTTGTAAGTTGCTCACAGTAAATAATCTCATGCCCATGTGGAGGGAGAGTCACTGTATTTAAGTTCATCATTTTATACTATGAATATAGGCTAATATATTTCTTAAAGGAAAATAGGTATCATATACAAAACAATTCACAAAAGAACAAATAAAAATATAACATGTAAGCATAGTGGCTTCTTCTAAAATAAAATGTCAATAAAAATAGGCAATGGTGTTTTCCATGGAGACTGACAAAACATGACATTGCTCAGGACCAGAGGGAGTGGTGCTGTCTCACTGGGCACAAGAATGAAGCTGTGTGGTCTTGCAGGAAAGCAGCTGAGGCTTATATTACACGTGCAATGAGTGTAGTGTTTGACTCAGGTCCCAGATCTCAGCTAAAAGGATCTGAAAGGGGAATCAAGCAATCTCAACAACATGTATCTCAAGTAGTTCCCACCATGTTCTTTAATAACAATGAAGATTTGGGAAGAACTTAGCTGTCTTTTGGGGGATTAAGTTGCAGTGTGTTTGTGAAATGGATTTGTGCAGTTGTTCCATGGAAGGGTGTGTGGCAGACGATGGTAAACTATGGCTTAGGGTGAACTCCAGCTCACAGTCTGGTTTGTTAGTAGGCTTTAGAGCCACCCACCCAGCCACAGTCATTAACTTACATGCAAGGTGCCAGGCGGTTGCTCTTCTCTTACAATGGCAGGATTAAGTAACAGAGACGGGAGGACCAGTGGCCTAAAGTATTCATTATCTTTTCCTTTTTTGTTTTTATTACTACTTATAATTTTTGAGATTATAATATAATTGCATCATTTCTCTTGTCCCTTTCCTCACTCCAAACTCTCCCATGTTCTCTTTCAAATTCATGATCTCTTTTTCATTAATTACTGTTATATATATGTATTATCATACATACATACATATATATGTATATATATTTGTCAATATATAAATACAACCTGCTCAGTCAGTAGAATGCTGTATGCACATATATTTTCAGCCCTGATCATTGGTATTGGGTAACCAGTTGGTGTGCTCTTCCTGGGAAGACTGTGTCTCCAGCTGTCAGCATTTTCAGTTGTCTGTGGTTCTTTTCATAGGCTTGAGGCCTTGTGATTTTCCTTGGCCCACGTTAATGTGTCTGTTGGTGCTGTCCTTGTTCAGCTCATTTGGTCCGTCATGCCGGTCTGTGAGACTTTAGGGGTGTAGCTTCTGTCATACTAGAAGACACATTCTCACAGCAACCCCTTGTCCTCTAGTTCTTACACTCCCCACCCCCTGGATGGCTAAGGGAGTTGTCCTGTAGGTGTGTCCACTGGGGCTGTGACTCTGCATTTTGATTGGTTGTGGTTGTCGGTCATGATCTCCATCCGTTGCAAAGAGAAAGTTCCTTGATAAAGGTTAAGAACTCTACTCATCTGTGGGTATAAGGACAGATTCTAGACTGTAGTTAGGGACCGTATGGTTCAGTGAAGTGTCAGCTACAGGTCTCCTTCACTCTCTGTGCCATCACTAGCCCTGGGTAGAGCAGACAAGTTTGTTGGCTTCTAATGCACAGCTACATTCATTGACATGAAAACTTTGTGATACAGAGCAGGAAAAATAAGGGTCCCAAAGCACAGGTGTAATATTATCCCTGATGTGTAAAGTCATGTGGGTGGAAGGTCATATGCTAAAATCCATAAGTTGTGAGACTTTTGGGTGTTTTTTAAACCTCATCACATTTTGTATGTTTTCTGAATCCTAAATGGACAATAAAGTTACCTTTTCAAGTTAAAATGCAAACAAGAGATGTCTGCATAAAAAGATGGGTAAATTCTACAATGAGTTTTGGAGCAGATGGAACTTGAGTTGGTAACTCTTATAAGAGGAACCAGCCGCTGAGCTGACTTAGAGGACCCTCAAAGATCTGCAATATAAGGCCTATTTAAACTGTCTTGAGTTTTATATTAGCAAACCTTAAACCCACCAGTATCTGGTGAAGGCCCAAATAAGCTATTCATAAATTTCTGATGGCCTCATAATATGTGATTTTAGAGAATATAGTGGTAATGTTTTAGCCCTCTCCAATATGCTCCTTGGACTTCTGCATCTTTGAAGTACACATTGAAAGATGTTTCTCTCTTTTATGAACATACACTTCTAAGATCTTCCTTCTGGAAAAGACTAGATACATTGAGCTTTTTGAACAGCATAAAATAATTTTGGAATAAATGATGTAAATGATGTCTTGGTCACTATTCTCTTGCTATAAAGAGACACCAGGACCAAGGCAACTCTTATAAAAAGAAGCATTTAACTGAGGCTTGCTTACAGAGTCAGAGCATTAGTCCATTATCATCATGGCAAGAAGCATGGCAGCATGCAAACAGACATAGTCCTGGAGGAGCTAAGAGTTCTACATCCTGATTCATAGACAAAGAGAGTGACACTGGGCCTGGTATAGGCTTTTAAAAACGTCAAAGCCTCCTTCAGTTACACACTTCCTCCCACAGGGCCACGCATACTCCAGAAGGCCACACCTCCTAATCCTTCTCAAATAGTGCCACCCGCTGGTAACTAAGCATTCAAATATATGAGGCTGTGGGGCCCTTCTTATTCAAGCTACCACCCATGTAAAACCTGCCGAGGACCATATTTCACATGGAGACAGACATCTCTACAAGACAATATGCAGAGCTGAGGCAGATGTGAACAATGAACATGGGAGGAGGATTCACAGCATCGACTCCAAAGAACAATGCTTCAGTCACGTGTACAGTTAACCATGCACTCGCCAAACACCGCACAACAGTTTCACCTGCTCACTTACTTTTCTGTAGCTGGTAACGATAGCTTCCGTTCGCACAAAGAACATGTGCCAGTGTATGTAATGATTCTTTTCATAATGGTCAAACATGGAAAACATCTCCAGTGCTCCTCAGAAGGTGAGCAGATGAGTGTGATCTGTTCATACAGCAGGACACCGAGTGGGGTGAGCAGATGAGTGTGATATGTTCATACAGCAGGACACCGAGTGGGGTGAGCAGATGAGTGTGATCTGTTCATACAGTGGGACACCGAGAGGCACAAAGGAATGCTACTGATTCCCATGGGGACTGTGTAGTTGGACTTTTTTTAAATCAGGATCACCAGTTCCCCAATAATGACACAGAGACATTAATTATGAAAGCTTGGCCTATAGCTTAGGCTTGTCCCTAACCAGCTCTTATAACTTAAATTAACCCGTATTTTTTATTAGTCTGTGTTTTACCTCGTAACTTTAACCTCTGTCCCATTTTGTGGGTCCAACTCATGCCACATCTGGCTGTCTTCTCCTGGCATCTCTGCCTTTCTTCTTCCCAGCTTCTTCTCTGCCTGGAAGTCTTGCCTGGCTCTTGGCCGTTCACCTTTTTGTTAAACTTCTAACAGTGACATCGTCTCACGGTGTACGAAAAGATTATCCCATAACAGGACTTGGTTGAATCATAAAAGTAGTGGGCAAGTAAAAGACAACAGTCTCCCAGAGACCCTGGGGAAGGACGTTCAGTGAGGCTGGAGAAGAGCTACGTGGGTAAAGGTGGGTGTGCGTGCTAAGAGTGGCGTGGGTGGGACTGCAGAGGGATAGAGCTGCATCCTAGGCACAGGGGCCTGTTCTATGGCCCACAGCTCGCTGAACTCTGTGCCAAACCCCAGCTAAAGTGGCTGTATGTTAGTTTAAAAATTAATAATTTATGGAAAAAATGGAAGATGAGGCACTAAAATTACAGTATCATTTAAGAGTAGGATTCTGTGGACAATTTTTTGTCTTTTTTGTTTTAAATTATTTTTGTAAGTAAATATATGTTTATAACCTGACCTTTCTAATGCTCTAACATCACCGTGGTGTGAGGATTGCTGAAAGAACTTTTGCCCTGGAGTAACTGCTGGAGATGCTCTGCATCAGGGCAGTGTTCAGTCTGTGTGTGCAACAGGTTCAGTGGGGAGCTCCTTTCAGGAAGCGGAGGCAATCATGAAATGAGTGTTTGGGGAAGGAGTACTGGGAATCAAATCTTGGCCTTGTGCATACTAGGTACCTGCTCTCACTGACCTACCAGCCATCTCAAGTCACCACTGACACCAGGTAAATGAAACCATGTCATAAGGTGCCACATGTAAATCTGTTGTCTCAATTGCGTCCATAACTTCTCTCTTCCTAGAAGATAAAAAGGTTCATGAAAACTTTTCTGTTTACACAGAGGCAGCTGAGACCCAGGGACTCTCAAGCAAGCAGTGGCATGAATTTGTTTTTGTTTTTGTTTTTCTCTTAGGCAAACAGCTAAGTTTGATATAAATGGCAATATTGACCCTTTTTTCCTGAATATCACTTGAAATCAAGTACTGGTGTATATTGGGGGAGGGACAAATGTTCTTTCTTGTTGAGAATTCACCAGTGCTTTGGCTAAAGTGAGGTTCCCCACCTGTCTTTCCACAGGATTTTGTACTGCACCCTGATTCTGCCTCTGCACTACCTCGAACCCTTCTTCTCATACATCTTCCTCAACCTCCAGCTCATGATCCTGCAGGGCCTTCACCTCTACTGGGGTTACTTCATAATGAAGATGCTCAATCGATGCATATTCATGAAGGTAAGTCTGAGCCAGTCTGAGCCATTCCTGAAGTGTGGTCTCAACGGCCACAGCAAAGGTGAGGTCCAGACAGTGGAGCACTGTGTTCATCCGTCATTTTGTTTGCTCTGTTGATTGATCGGGAATAGAATCTAGGCCCTTATCTTGTTATGTTCTACAGCGAGGCTGTATCACTGCACAGTGAATGTCAGTGAGTATAAAACTATGAACATATCATTAACCAGAAATATTTTGTTTTCTTGATTGTTTGAGGTGCTGGGGATCAAACCCAGGGCCTTGCACATGCTGGGGTGGTGCTCCACCAGTGAACTATTGTCTGAGTTTTATGCTAAAGATTCTCTCTACAATATAGTTAGATTTTTCGTGAGTGGGTCTTTGCTTTGGGTGTTCAGGGTGCAGCTTGGCAGTAGAGTGTGCTTCAGACATCTCTAGCACTGAAGAGGAAAAACGAACTTTATTAGAGGGTATGATAGTTGGAACTTTAAACTATTTATATATGCATGCTCTGTCTGCATGCTTATGTGCAGGCCATAGGAAGGCATCAGATCCCATTATAGATGATTGTGAGCCACCACCTGGGTTCTGGGAATCGAACTCAGGACCTCTGGAAGAGCAGCCAGTGCTCTTAACCGAGCCATCTCTCCAGCCCCAATAATTGGATTTTTTTTAATTCAAAAGTATGACTGCTACTTCAATAATTCCTTGAGTCAGCATTTATTTACTTTGTGTATACAGTTGCACATATGTATGTGTGTGTGTGTAGCTGCACATGTGTATGTATGCAGCTGGACATGTTTATGTGTGTGTGTATGTAGTTGCAGATGTGTATATGTGTGGGTGCAGCTGCACATGGGCATGTGTATTATGGAGCTGCACATGTGTTTATTTGTGTACACAGCTGTACATGTGTATGTGTGTGTATGCAGCTGCACATGCGTATATGTTTGTACACAGCTGCACATGTGTAGATGAGTGTATACAGCTGCACATCAATCACAATCAGCTTCCTTAATCATTCTCCACCTCAACTTTTTTTTTTTTTTGAGACATGGTCTTTTACTGACCAGGAGCTCACTGACTTGGCTACACTGTTTGGTCAATGAGCTCTGGACTCTGTCTCCTCAGTGCTGAGATTACACATGTGTTCCACTGCTTTGTGCAGCTTTTGCATGAGTGCTGGGATCTGAACTCAAGTTCTCATGCTATGAGCCATCTCCTCACCCCAGATAAGCTTGTTGAGATGGGTGAGTAATAAATATGTCAGAGCCTTATATTTCTCCGCAGAACATCCAGTTTGCATGTACTGCTTTTTTCCATGAGGTTGCTTCTGCTTTTGGAATATTGCCCATCATTTGGCTGTAGTTTTTTTTGAAAACAGCTTTGCTAGATACAGCTACACATTGCTTGACTACAGATCATATTCATAGATTCATTGCTAGATGATTAAGTCATTGTGTGAAGTCACACAGACCTAGTTGGTAGTGGCTACTACATACTTAGGCTATACGGTATAACCTACAGCTCTTAGGGTCGAGATGAACACAACATCATGAACTTAATTGAAACAGAAGATAAAAATGATAAGAGATGCTAAAAATTGAAATGTATGAGACTTGGTTAATGTAATTCAGTTATGCTTTTACAGTATGCTTCTGTATAAATATGTGAAGGGTTTCACTGTATTATAGTGATGAAAGTGATAAAGTAAATACATAAACAAGTAGCATTCACTCATCATCATCATCAAGTTCTATTTATTATGCATAATTGTCTCTGCTGTAATTTTATGTGCACTGCAGTACAGTAGGGTTGCTCACACCAGCATCACCCCACATATGCAGATAACGTATTGTGCTTGAGTGTCAGGACGCCTACTGACCCCACTGGCTGACAATGGACTCTTATCAGCTTCATTGTGATTTTACAGGACTAGCAGGGTACATGTGATTGGAAATGACCAAAAGGTGGTTATGTAATGCATGGGTAGAATACAAATTCCTGATACCTTTTTTGATTTTTGGCAGTTTACATTTATTTTGCATTTCATCTGCACTTTATATCAGAAACAGTAAGGACACGGCTTGAGAAATGCACAAGGCTCAATCACTGACTTAGGGAGGTAATCCACTCCCTAGCAACAATTACAGTGTATGAAATGGAGTGTGCTACACAGTGGTCCCAGGCAAAAGCCATTGACTCAGGACCAGAGCAGACTACTGAGTGCTGGGATTTGAGCTGGACATTGAACGCAAGTAAAGAAAGTCAGTCCTATCTCTCTGTGACTAAAGGAACCTTGCTAAGCATCTTTCAGGATGATAGCTGGAGCCGGTCCCCTCTGGGATGCCACCACCTGTGTATGGCAGCCTCTTCTCACCAACAAAGAATTATGTGTAACAAGTAGCTGCCTTCTGAGTGGATACATTCATTTTTATCACATCTGGTTTATTCGCTTTATGCTTTAGTAAATTTATCTGAAAGGCCGCTGAAGAGTGGACCAATGCCATGCTCACTGCGCTCACTGCGCTGAAGAGTGGACCAATGCCATGCTCACTGCGCTCACTGCGCTGAAGAGTGGACCAATGCCATGCTCACTGCGCTCACTGGCGCCTGAGCTCTCAGCCGTCCAGAGCCTCTAAATCTGGACCACATCTGGATTAATGTTTTAGGCTGGCTTGCACTCATTATGTAGGGCAGGTTGACTTCAGGCTTATAGAGATCCTCCTGTCTCTGCCTCCTGTGTGCCAGGATTAAAGGTACACGTGTTACCCTTGCAGGCTTCTTGAAATCTGACTTTCCCCCTAAAGCTGGAGTGCCAAGAAATTAACTTTTACTGAATGTTCTAGATCAGTGTTCTAGCTCATAGGAATTCCAAGCATTTTCCTATGAAAATAGTACCCCTGCCAGACAGGCAAAATTGAAGAGCTGAAATGGGAATCCAAGCTGGACAGTTAAACAACTGATGTTCACAGTAGTTTCCATAGAAAGGGGGGCCTTCAGCTAAACCTGTTGTCCCTTCTGACTGAACCTTCCTCGACCTCCCGTTCTTGTAAAGAAACAGGCCTCACATTAATTGGTGGGTGACAGCATTCCAGGTCTGGCAGGAAGCCAGGGTGGTCATACTTGGATGCCAGTGGAAACCCTTGTTTGGTTTCACTGTGACCTTCACAATTCTGATGTCTAATGGGTCGTGCCAGGCTGGATTAGAAATGCAGCAGCCTGGGAGACTGTGAGCAAGAAGGCCTGGTTTCCCATGCAATTTGAGGGCAGTGTGGCCCTGCATCCCTAATTCTTGCTGCGCATGACTTCAGCTGACTTACACATGCGGTCTCTTTTCTGCTGCAGTGGCGAAACTGGCTGTGAAACCAGCAAGCTCCTCCAAAGCCATAAAGCCTCCTTTTAAAGAGGCATTTGAAGGCAGCGTTGCATTGCAAGGGGAGAGAAGGAGCTGGAAGTCCTAGAGGAGCAAGGACACCAACTGCCAGCCGTTTCAAAGGCACTTAGTGCTGTTTCTAAGCTGATTGATTCTTGAATACGTTAAAAATGGAAGTCAGAAGTTTATAGACCTCCACAAATGTCTTCCAAGTCTTACAATGGAGATTAAGAATTTGTCCCTTCAGCTTCCTTACATGTGGCACTCTCAGAAAGTGATGTTGAATATGGAGAGGAAGGTGATTTCAGAGAAACAAAGCACACTGTTTGAGGTGGCACTGTATGACAAACCTCCCGGGGAGATGCAGCACACCTCTCTACTCACCCTAGACAGGGAGCCCACAACAGACCAAGTCTGGCTACCACTGAAGTCCATCTGGGTGAACCAGTGCATTTTCTTAGGATTGCCTACAGGAATATGAGAGAGGGACTACTTCCAGGAGCAGAAATAATTCAGACAGCTGCATCACCAAAGCCCACCCCAGCTGGGTGACAAACCCACAAAAACTAAGCCGGGAGCACACTGCACAGCCTACAGGCAACTCAGCAGGTTGGGGAGAGTCCTTTCCAGGTGCCTCAGTTTTCCTAAACCTCTTCCATGCATCCTGGCTGGTTTCTTCCAGGCCTCAGAGTCTTCTTTACAGTTTGGCTTAGCTGGGACTGAGAGGGACTCTCAACTTTTATTGCTTACTCTGTCTGGGTGGGGCCTAGTGAATCTGGTCAGTTTCAGTGACTTATGAAGATATTTTGAGTTGGTACCTTCCTGTTTAAGGAGTTTCCCTGCAGGATGGAGTGTTTCAAACTCAGAGGAAAGAGTACACAACAGGTGGAAAGTTACAAAAGAGTGATTTGCCCATTTTAGACCCCTGTATTTGTATAGCAGGCTGAAAAGAAGGGAAACCCAGCATGTTTTGTAATGGCCACCTTTTCCAATAACCAGAGTCCTTGCATGTACATAGCAGATGAGGGATGTCCACTATGTGCTTTTGTTCTTTAATGTTTTAAAGTTAAGAATACCACTACAGGGCTGAGGGCAGAGATCAGTCAATAAAGTGCTTGCCTTGCAAACAGGAGGGCCTGTATTCAATACTGGAACCCGGATGAAGAAGTCAGGCACAATGACACATCTTAGGATCCCTGTATCTGAGAGGCAGAGACAGGAGGGTCCCTTTGGTTTGCTGACAAGCTAGTTTAGCCCAACTGCCACATTTTAGGTCAGAAAGAAATGTGGTCTCAGAGGAGAAGGATGGTATCCCTAAGGATGATGCCGAAGTTTGTTATCTACCTCTACACATGCACTCACCTGCCTCCATACTCATGCACCCTTGCACACATGAACATACACACACGAATGAATAAAAAGGAATCTAGTTATAACTTAAAGTTACAAAATAATGGATTCTGATATACATAAACCATGTTAGCAGACATCTCACTGCTTGACAAGACTTGACATTGAAACTTGATTCCTATAAAATGGGCAGTTTCTTCCTTCCTTCCTTCCTTCCTTCCTTCCTTCCTTCCTTCCTTCCTTCCTTCCTTCCTTCCTTCCTCTGTGTAGCCATCCTGGCTATCCAAGAACTCACTTTGTAGACGTTGAACTGGTCTTCAACTCACTGAGATCCTCCTTTCTCTGCCTCTCAAGTTCTAGGATTAAAGATGTGTGCCACCACCACCTGGCTAAAATGGGCAGTTTTCTGATGAGCTACCAACCCACACATCGCACATTCATCTTGTCATTCTCCGTGAAAACATGAGAGTGCTTTTAGAGAAAGTGGAACACAACATGGCACTCTTGTGTAACATGGATTTGATCATCCTTAAGCTCTCGTTTCTTCTCTCTAAATGTTACCATGGGGCCTGGCCAACTCATGCTTGTCTCTGTGACATCTTGTGCTGGTGAACAGCGAGGAGAATCAGGAGGAGCCAGAAAACACAGCCACCAGGTTGGGAATGCTATCCCCTTGGCAACCTGGCCCAACCTCCTGAAACTAACACTGTCTGCCTGGTAAGTTCCTAGAGTGGCACTCTGTAAGCTGTCCTGAGTTATGAATAGTGGACCAAGTTAGTTACCATGAGGAAACTGAGGCCTATATGGGATTTTCACAGTGATGTCAGGACAAAACCAAGGCCGGAGCTGAAGTCCCTCATGGTGTAAAATGTCACCTCATGTCTTAGTGTTCATTTGAATTAAGGGTAAAAAAATGGTAATAGAAAAATAAGGGAAAATACTTTCATGGAGTCAAAAATAGCAAGCACATAAAAATACCAAGTCCTCAAAATATGAGATTAAAAGGTGCACAGGGCCAAGGAGGTGACTCAGTTGGCAGAATTTTGCTGTACAAGGGTAAGGCTCTGAGTTCACCCCCCCCCCCCATTCCATATTAAAGTGTCAGCACACACCTGTAATTGGTACTGAGGAAATGGCAATAGGAAGATTCCCGAGAGTCACTGGTCATTCCGGAGAGCTGGATTGGACCCTGTGTCAGAAAGCAGGCAGCCAGCTCCTGTGGAATAACGTTCAAGACTGTCTTCTGGAGACCACATGCGGGCACGCACATGTGCGCAGGCATACATGCGCACACACGCACATGTGTGAATGTACAACCCCATAAACACAAACTAATAAAAATAGAATGTAATTCATCACACATCCTTTAATTTACTTTTAAACTTATTAAAAGCCTAAGAAATGCTTTCTTAGTTATTTTTATTCTAAATCCCTTCTGTTTAAAGTTGTCAAGTGGCTGAGAACACAGACTCTTCAGAGTCCATTCCAACTCTCCCGTTTCCTGACCATGGTCCTGCTGCCTCAGTGTCCTCATTGGTGAGCTGGTAACACAAGTAGTGTTCACACCATGTTGGTGTCACCAGGAGCATGCGATGGCCTCGCTACCGTCACCACTGGCGCTGCTCCTTCAGCAGTGTCCTTCTTACTGACACACAGAGGGCCGTGAGGCAAGTCGGCTGGCAGTTGGCGCCCAGGCAGGTCTCTCATTTGGCTTCTACAGGCTGTGCAACAGCTGATGTCAGATGTCAGGACCCTTGGCTTCCATCCAAGGCTCCAGTGACAGTTTCCTAAGTGGTCTTCGGCCAGGTGACTTTCATGACTCACATTCCAGATGATCCCTCCTGACACGTTCTCTCAATGTCATCAAGTTACAGAAGTATAAAATCCATAACATCCAAGAGGCCTCCTGGTCTCCAGGGTTTTAGTGGGTAGTAACAGATATAAAAATGCCCTTTGTTGAACAAAGCCTCCTAAAAGTAGCATAAAGACTAATGATTGAAACAAAATAGCCAAAACCACTCTCAGTTTCTGTTTCCGTGATCCTGAATGCGTGTGCAGACCAGCTGTTTCTACAAGTATTCATGAAACAACAGTGAATTCATAAATAGCTGCACTCAGTTGCTTGGCTTAAAGAATTTCAAATTAAAAATTATTTTAGATGATATATTTATTTCCACAACGAAATAGAATCCCCATAGGCCTTTAGAGCTGAGAGAGACCGTAAGTGGGGGCCCTCTGACACCTCGCTGTGTTCTGCAGGCTTTGCTGTCCGTCAGGAACGCACCACACACCTTCACATACCTTGGCTCTCGGAGTCTCCCCGTCACTTAATAAAGCCGCTGTGGTCTTCCTGTTGTAGTGGAAGAGAGAAAGTCAGGGTGAGGAAGTTACACAGCAGCCCAAGGTCACACAGCAGGGAGAATGACCTTGTGAAGCCTGAGGAACTAGAGTCTGGTTACAAGGGTGAGCTCTCCTGCTTCTCCAGATGGGCTCAGTTCTTTGACTTCACTGCCTTTCTCATCATTGCTTTACAAAACAATTGATGAACAAACTCCAGCTCCTCAGGGAGGGCACTTGAGAAATTTTCATAAAGGCTGTCCATCCCATTCACAATTTTTTTTCCAGCTTAACAGCCATGAATCTGTGGTTTTTATAAACCTTAAAGGGTAGAATTGCTTAAGGAAACCAAAGTCGGAGAGACAAGTGCCTTGCTAGATGTATGCAAATAAAGACAAGAAATGTATGATGCCTGAGGGGCGGTGCTCATGGAGGAACCACCTCTTCATAGGACTCTGGTTTTTCAGGACAGGGTTTCTCTATAGTTTGGGGGCCTGTCCTAGAACTCACTCTGTAAACTCACAGAGATCCACCTGTCTCTGCTTCCTAACTGCTAGGATTAAAGGTGTGTGCCACCACAACCAGCTTCCCAGCTTTCCAATACTCAGCCCCTGGCGTTTCTGTTACTTTGCCCTTGGCCTGTAGTAGAGGAACACATACAACAGGGCTCTGAGAGAAATTACAGAGGAAGGACCCAACCACACACCCCTAATTGAGATGGAACCAGAGATAATGGGAAGGGCTTGTGAGATAACAAAGAAATAGAGATACTGTGATCATGCACACATGTCATGACTGGAGCTGAGACAGTGACCTGCTTCAGGATAACACTATCCCAGCATTCTCTCATACTGACTTGTTCAGTATACTTTTGCAGGTTGGTATGTATATTTGCTTATCTAGAAATCCCCCCTTGCTTGTTTCTGTAATTTCTCTTTCTGGTGGAATAGCGGTGTGATATCCACATGCGGGCACAGCAGCATGTCTCTGTTGCTGATAACACCCACATGTCTCTGAAGCTCTTAATCCCAAATAAGCCAGCCTCAGATGAAAAAAAGATTATATTTCAAGAAAACCAGGGGGTTTGGGGACAGGGGTAGTAGGACAGCTGTTAGCCTGTTCAGTACAGTCTGCTTCTTGGGATAGCGCTATGGAAAGCAGCTGGATGCCAGAGCTGGCTGGGGATGGGCTCCCCAAGGAGCCTTCAGCTTCTGGGTGTCCATGTAGAATCTACAAGCCCTCCATCCCCCAAATTGCCTGCAGATTAGCAAGCTGCAAGGCTGGTTTGCTGTGCTTGCTTTACTATGCATTAGCTCCGTGTGCCCACTCTTCAGCTTCCTGCCTATTGCTATTTTGGGTTTCAAAATGCCAGTGTTGTCAGATCTTTTTTTTTTAAAAAAAAATTATTGCATCTGTTTATTTCATGTGTGCATTTATACATTTGTCAGAGGACAAATTTCAGGAGTCTGTTACAGGGATTGAACTCAGGTCCCCGGGTTTGGTGGCAGGTTACCTTTACCTGCTGAGCCATCTGAGCAGTCTAATGTTGGAAGTTCTTTAGAGGCACTAGACTAGTGAAATCAGCTGCCCAATAGGAAGCTAGCTAAGCAGCTGCCAGAAAGAAAACTATCAAAGCGAACATACCACAGATGGTTGTGCTGTTCACATCCAGGCTCTCCCTCCGGTCCCCCAATTAGTGTCTCTCATAGCTCCTAGACCATGGGTCACATCTTACTCAGCTGGAAAGGACAATGAGGGCGGAGAAGACCTAGGCCAAAAGCAGTCAGAGACTTTCTGACATTGCCTGTGCCCATGATTTAAAAATCATTTCACAAAAAGTGCCATGAATTTCTTTTAATTCTGAAAGCAGCAGATGGCCACAATTTTCTTGGCAGAGAAATTCTCTTTCTCTCTTTCTCTCTCTCACACACACATCTCTCTCACACACATATTACATACACACAGAAAGAGACAGACAGATGGACAGACAGACAGACAGAGACAGAGATAGAGCCAGTCTCCACACAGATGTCTCCTGTAGAATCTGAGCTTTAAACAAGGGACCAGACATAATTCATGGCTTGTTAATAAATCTACACATCCACACCAGGGTGTGAATGTTTTACTAAGGGACTCTTGGGCCAAAGAAGTTGGTAAAAGCAGGTGTGAGGGGAAACTCCATGCTGGTCAACACTGTGGCCACATCCTGTGGCCACCTCCCCAGCCCCACTGAGTAAATCTCAGGGAGAGCTTCGAGTAGCACAGAGGAAGTGTTCTTCATGAGAACATCGAGAAGGCAAACAAAATAGTTGTGAAGAGCTTTGCTTTGCTTTGTCATGCGGGCTCTGGTGCCTGAGTGATTTATGAGGCAGAAGGATTGACCTGCGCTCTGTTCTGGGCACAACAGGAATACCATCTGCGGTGCTCTGGGCTCTCTGAGGGGCTGTGTTCTTGCAGTGGTGTTTCTTACCACACACGGGATCAGGAGATCCCAAACAAAACAACTCCCGGGTTGTAACTCCATGGCCCGTGGGCTTGCTGTTTGTTTCCAACAACCAGTATGCACATCTGTGCTGATGTGAACCTGGAAACACAGTTATATTGTTCAGAGGCATGGGATTGGCTACCCTCTGTCATAGCTGTGTCTGACCCATCTCCACCAGGGTCCATCTTCCGTAGAGAAACATTCACCAATGTCAGAACCAGTACTATCCAGTAAGTGCCTAGGTAATGCTTGCATGGTTGCCTCTAATACACCTGAAATAAACAGACATACTGGGCCACTTACGTGAGCAGGAGATGGGCTGAAGGATTTGAAGGAACTCCAGACTTTCAAGAAGGCCCGTCTGTCAAGAGAAGGATGAGGGGAAGATAACTGTGTAACTGTTCAGGAGGCTGAAGGCAGTTTTCTTACTTACGTCAGTTGAGTGTGTATGTGCCTGTGTGCGTGCGTGCGTGTGTGTGTGTGTGTGTGTGTGTGTGTGTGTGTAAATGAGCATTTGGGGTGCTCTGTATTCCCACATCTCTGAGACAGCAAAGAGCACTGGACTGGACCCTACAACAAAGGCCTCAGCCAACTCTTCAGAACGCACCTAAGTAGCCGCTCAGAGGTGCCCCCTTTGAGGCAAACCCAGCATTAGAATGCCACTGGCTCTGTGCTGTCTTCTGCAGTGGAGCCTAACTCCGGACAAGATGGCGTTCTGCAGTCCAGGATAACACACAGCATGCGCCAGCCACCACAGGGGGCATAACAGAACCTTGCTCCCGAAGGGCTTCTGGGCAGCACCACCATGTGACTTGTGCTTTCCCTGCTCAAACTGGGTTCCAGTGCCAACAAGATTTAGTTTCTCTATACCGGGAGGGACCCCAAGAGTCAGAGGGCTTTTTCCTGGTCTTTTCTGTGCACAAAAGTACTTGTTTGTTTTAAGTACAGGTCTTCTGATCGGTGGTTCTCACAGCTTCTGTTGACATGAAATTACTTACTTTCTTCCTTTGTTTGAACATGTTGCTGTGATGAATTTAGAATGCTGAGTTCCCCCACCTCCCTCTTTCTGCATAGTATTCTGATTAGAGTGTTGTTTATCAGCAGTCCACCGCCTCTTTTCGCTACAGTATATAGCTTGGGTTTTTCTGTGCCTTCAGTTTTTTTTTAAGTTTTTAGTTTTTAAAGACAGGGTTTCTCTGTGTAGCCCTGGCTGTTGTCCTGGAACTCACTCTGTAGACCAGGCTGGCCTCAAACTCACAAAGATCTGCCTGTCTCCCGAGTGCTAGATGTAAAGGTGTACACCACCACCACCCAACTGCCTTCATAATTTTTTTAAAATCAAATTTAGGTTTCAAAAATATTTTTCTTGTAGTGCTGAGGACCAGACCCTGAGCCTAGTTTCTGGGCAGGGCTCCCCCAGCTACATTCCAGCCCCCAAGTTTTTCTATGGTCCTTCCTCCTGTCCCTTCTGTTCCTGTGCCTTCATTTACAACCTACGTTAGCCACAGGTCACTGCCGTTCTGTTCATTTGGGGTTTTCCCCTCTCTGGGCTTCATTGCCAATAATTTCTATGACTGTTTTCAGTACCTTTGGTCCTTTCTTTTAGAGCATTTAACCTGTTACTAATCTTATCTAATGCAAGGTTTTATTTCATATATTTGTTTTTATCACTCTAAATTTCATTTTAGGCTTTAAAATAATATCCACTGTATTTCTCTATTTAATTTGGTTTTCCTCTGCCTTCTTGACTAGAACGTGTGTGTGTGTGTGTGTGTGTGCATATATACATGAATATATATGACATGTATTTTTTTCCTGTGCTTGAATGTCTTGCCTGCATGTATATCTGTGCCCCAGGTAGATGTGTCTGGCCAGGAGGAGTTCAGATGGCATTAGTTCCCCTAAAGCTTGAATTATATATAGTGTGAGCTGCCATGTGGGTGCTGAGAATTGAACCCAGGTCCTCTGAAAGAACAATAAATTCTGTTAACTGCTGAGAGCTACCTCTCCTGCTCTTACATTAACTATTTGAACAATTTTGTGAATAGTTTAACTTTCCTTCAAGTTTCATATTTCTGGGTCTGTTTGTGCTAACTGAATTTCTGTTTGGGTATGTGCCATATTTCCAAGTTTGCAAATTTTGTGGTTTTGTTTTTAATTCAAAACTAACAATTTTGAATTTTTAATTGTTAGATGCTAGATTTTTTTGTGTGTTCTTTTAAATGGAGCTGAATTTTGTTTTTGAAAGCAGCTTGATTGCTAACAATAGCTGTGATCTTTGTAAGACGTAGATGCTGGGGAGGTGAGTCCAGAACCACCTGTGGTCTGTGACTGCTGAGTCCTTAATATTCCCCTAGATGCTCATGTCCCAGGAGTTCTCCCTGTAGCTAGGAAGAGGACAGCACATCACATCACAGCCCTCCACAGCTCCAGGGCTGGCTTTGCCAAGTCCCGCCTGCCCAGACCTTGCCTGGCCTCCAAGAGTTTCCTCATCATCTGCACAGACAGGACCAAAAAGACCTTACTGCGCTCTGGACGGCATGCTCTCTCCCCACACGGCTCCCGCCTCTCCTTGCCACACTGTTAGCCTTACAAAATTCTGCTTCCTGCCTTTAGTGAACTCCAACTTGGCTTCTTCAGCTTACTGGCCCTCTGTGCAGTGGCCATGAATGCATTAATAATAAATGCACATCACCAATAATGTGATGTCACCAATAATGCATTAAGGACAGAAGTCCAAGCATTTTCCCCTTGGTGTCATTTAATTAAGAGCAGGCAAATTTTAATTTGTTCCCTGCTTTGATCCCCCTGTGTCTTCTGTCTGTTATATGAGACTGAATCTGTGACTACTTGAATACTTGAGAGCTTTGAGAACTGTGTATCTGTCTGTCTTTCTGTCTGTCTGTCCCTAACAAAGGGTGCTCCCTTTGTTATTGAACAGCTCAGGAAGCATTACATAGGGAAGGAATAAAATACTTTACAGAAAATTTTACAGAGTTTTACAAGGGATTAAGTCATTGACTTCAACTTACCTGGTAACAAATGTTCACTATCCATCAGTATTCAAAAGTTGCTGCCAGTCTTTATGGTGGATAGTCATTTCATAAGGCTGCTTTCTGCCCATCTGCTGTTTCCGACAAGTGCCAGCCCACAACTTTACATGACTCCGGTTGCAGAGGATCTGATGCCCTCCGACCTCCTCCCGCATCAGGCACGTGCACATGATACACAGACATACAAGCAGGGGAAACACTCATACACATTGAGCAGGTCATGGAAGAGTACACGTTATGTAATATTATGCTATTCCAGCTATACATTAGCTTAGGTTGTAAGAGCTGATTACATGGGAAATTCAAGGCACATAAGTTTGGTTGTTCCACTGTTCCCTTAAAGGGAGGTTAAACAGACAGACTGAGGCACAGTAGGATGGCAGCCTTATGTCTCATATGACCTCAAGGTATATTTTTAACTCAGCTGTGAGGTCCAACAGAAGTTCCAGTCTCTTTGAACGTAAGAGATATTTTCATAACATTGCAACCATACCACTGGCTGTGGGTGCTTTGCTGTGCTTCACCTTGGAAACTGGACCTAAGAAGGCAAGAAGCTGTAGAACTCTTCACAGTTTCCCTTTCCCAAGACTCAGTGTGAGCTGCTTTCTGGGCTGAATCTAAAACCCATTGTTCAATGTGCCTGTCTAGCTTTTCTAGTTGCTTGAACTAGAAAAAAAAGCTAGGCAAGGCAGTGTATCACCATTCTCCTGTCACTTCTGTTACTCAGAAGCGCTGTCTTCTGAGTAACACATGGCTGTGTACTTCAGAGGCTGCGTGTTTCTGTTCCAGTGAAGTACAATGGTTGAGTGGCTCTTTCTTTGTTTCTGATTTTTCCCTCTAGGGCAATGCTGTCCAATAAACATAGATTCCAAGCTACACATACATTTTATTATAACAATGCTTAAAAGTAATAAGAGGGAGAAAACGGTTTAGTACATAAAGCCCTTTGGCCAACAAATGTGAAGTCCAGACTTTGGAATCCCAAAACCCACGCTAAAGCCAGACAGCCTGTGTGGAGACCGCCTGTAATCCCAGCTCTCAGGAGACATACACAGGGGTCCCCACATTCAAGCTGGCTAGCAAGGCTAGGCAATCCACAAGCTCTGGACTTAATTTTGAGGCCCTATATCAATAATAAAATGGAAAGGGAAAGACACATGGATATCAACTTCAGGTCTCCACATACATGTGCACACATGTGTATTTACATCTGGCACCTATATGTGTGGCTACACTTACATGAATACTTATACATATACATATATATATGCCATATATACATACATACATGCAAAAGATTAAAGATGTAAGAAAATAATAAGAGGCAAAAATTAATTTTGATAGTATCTTCGATGTACCAAGTTCTCTCCCTTAAGCTTCCCTATGGCCGCTGCATCACAGTCTTGCGGTTTGAGGTAGCCTGTGGAGCAGTGCAGCCCAAGCCTGGAATTCACAGCTTTTTTTTCTCTTTGGGAATGACTCTCCTTGCGTTTTTCCTGGCCTGTACTTTCATTCTGCCTGTCTCCACGTCTTTCTAGCTTCCTTCTCCCACTGAGGGCTGTGGGAACAATGCTGGGATTGGCAAAGCAATTTTCTTCTTCTCAGCCATGTTCTCTGGTTCAAGAAAATGGCAATGGTGATTGTGCCATTGTTCTAGCAGAGCTGTGGGGGAGGGGCGGGAGCAGCTGGAATGAAAATCCCACCATTATTCTTCAGTTCCAGAAGGCATCAAATGAATCACCCTCTGTGCCTGAGTCGTTTCTAATGACAGATGTCTTACTCCCTGCCTTGAAAGCAGTATTTCCATACTGACAGTGTCCCCAGATGTGTATGGCTTCACCACATAGAACCACATGGCAGACCGTCAGAGAGCGCCATGGTGCCCTCCACCACCCCCAGTGCTGTTTCTGCAGGCAAATGGTGTTTGCCATGCCTCCTAAGGTCTACTTCGGAGTTCCCCCCGCCCCGCCCTGATGATGCTGTATTTTATACAGAGCCTGGAGTTGTGCCCCTTTTTGAGATCTAACCTAATGCACCACCAGGCAGATCTCTTGGCTGTTTTTCTGTCACTCTGCTACCAATGATGCACACATATTTGCGTGTGCTGTCTGTGCATACCGAGTCAGAAATGGGAGGAGGACCTCTGTGCTTCAGCCACATTGCCTTTCTGTAAGGTGTGTGGTGTTGGCCACTTGGAAGCTAATGAACAACTTCTGGCTAAGCTCTGCTTTGCTTGGCCAAGTTGTCATTTAAATCTTTTGTTCAAACCCAAGGAAAGCATAGCATTTGTGACAGAGGCCCAAGCAGTCGTCTGTGAGGGCCTCTCAAGGACTTCTGGGCAGCTTGTGGGAAAGTTCTTATCATTTTACCAGCTCTGTCGTCAATCAGTCAATCAGTCAGTCAGTCAATCAATCAGTCAGTCAATCAATCAGTCAGCCCTTACTTTTTCTCCTTGCAGAATTGAAAACAGAATTCAGGGCTTCATGCGTACTGGACAGGTGCTCTACCACTGAGCTACAGCCCCAGCCCCTGATATGTGGTGTTTATGGTTTTTGATGTATTCCTACTTAAGAACAATGTAGAATAAGGTATGCTGCACATACCATGAGATTCTAGAATTTCAGATTAACTGGCTCTGTGGACTACAGTGCACTAGGAAAGACTGTTAGATTTTGACCAAAGAATGCTTACAGCCAGGCCCCAATCCAGGATAATTAAATCAACAAGACCTGTGAGGTAGGACCCAGACCCCGGAATCCTTGACGGTCTCCTCCCTCAAGGGAGTGGCTAATTTACATCCCAGGTGAGGTTCACTGGATTGAATAGTGAGACTATGAGTGTCTCCTCCATCACAGAGAGATGCCCAAGGATGTCCTTCCGTTTCCTGGGTCTCCCTCCTAAAATCGGAGCTGTATGTACATCAGACCTCTGTGACTCAGCTTCAGCGATTCCCAAGCATGGACCTTTGGACAAAATCCTCACTTTCTTGTTCCAGAGGGGATTTCCGCTTAATAACAACAGCAGCAACAAAACTCTCGGAATGCAGCCGGAGCACAGAAGAGAAAGGCAGAATTGGAAAAGAGCAAGTTCTCCTAGGTAGTGAAGAGCGGGATTCATTCTAGAAACTGATGACTTTGTTGTTCCTTTTGGAGACAGCCTCACCCTGCAGCCCAAGCTCAAGCTAGCCTTGAATTCACTCTGTAGCCAAGGCTAACCCCCTGAACTCCCTATGTGGCCCAAACTAGCTGTAAAAACTGTGATCCTCCTTCCTCAGCTTACTGATTACAGGTGTGAGCCACTCTGACTAACTTATTACATTGTTTTTAGAGCCATTTATTATATAAAGTGAAGCATACTTACAAATTTTGAATTGTTTTTGTGGATTAGGCGGTTAATAAGAAGTGTAGGGACTAAGGAAATCAAGATAATTTGAAATCATAGAAACTCAAAAGGGTCCAGGTGACTCTTGGCTTCAACATTTTATTTCCATGGAGAAAAACCATCTAGAGAGGGTTTGTGGCTTAGCAAATAACCTTGCTACAAAGACTTAGGAGTACAGTACCCCAGGGCTCACTGGGAGGCTCTTGGCTGAGCATCTATGGAGCCTCCACAGCCACAGATGATTTGTGTGCACATCAAGTTTGAGAAGCATTGGTCTAGAAAATTCCACATCACCAAAAAGAAAATGTCCATTTGTGGCCAGGGTTGAAAGAACCCAATTTAAATTTAGTGGAGTGCCAGCATGGAGGAATATAAAAAGCAAAAACGCAACGGTCTGTTTTCCTGTGACCTTGTCAACTTGGATAATGAGAATTAATATAACAAAAAGGGAGGCATTTTGCTAGTAGCTTGGAAAATTGAACTCTTTGACTGAATGTGTTTCCTTTTTTTCATACAGTGAAAGCTAAGAGTTTGCTTTTAAAATAGCATAAAATGCTTATTATAGTCTTCTTTGTTTCACTGCCAAGTGCAGATTGAGACGTGGAGTCATTCACAAAACAGTGGGACACTATGAGTCATTACAGCCTCCTGGGCTCCTGACGGTACTGCAGAGCCACAGATTCCCAAGCCCCGAGTCTAGTTACAGCGCTTCAAAAGCACAGCTATGATCTTAGTAAAGCCGTGGCTGCAGATGTCAAACCCGGAGAGTGAGGGAGCCCTGCGAGCAGAGATGACTCATTTGCTGGGAGTGAGCATCCTATCTGCTGCATTAATGTGCGGGTTGTTCTGTTGTTGCTGCTTTTTCATGGTAAGTTTATTTGGTTTGGTTTTCTGGAAGATATTTCTGAGAAATACCAATCAGGTCTTAACTAATAGACATAACATGTATAATGAATAAATCCTATACATTCTTGAATCAAAATGTACTAAAAATTATGCCAGAAATGAAGGCAGAAGGATGACTCCTCCGATGTGATTTTAGTCAGTAGAGATAAAGAGGATTGAGTGTCTAGGAGTAGCTGAAGGACGAGGCTGTGTTCCATGCGCTGTGAGATGTGGTTACTCTGTCATGTAAGGCGCAAAGGAAGGAAATGGGGTATGAGTCTGATCTCCATTGCTTTAACAAGTGCCCAAGATTGGGCTCTTAGGAAAAAAGAGAACTTTCTTTAGCTTATGGTTTAACAGCTGAAAGTCAGAGACCAACCACTAGGAGGACCCCCCTGCCCTCTGAAGGCCACACCCTCAAAGGTTGCAAGCCCCCTTTCCAGCGGTGTACTCAGAGGCCACTTCCGTCGCTTGTACGAGCCCTTGAGGATGCTCTGCGGCCAAATCACAAGTGGGGATATTTAACTGGGAGAGAAATTAACCATCTTTAGCTATTTAAAAAATAACAAATGTTTGAAATAAGTGTACAATTTTTTTCCCAGCTAACCCAAAGGGGTGGACTTGAAATCATGAGCTGAAACTGAAAGGAGACAGATTTCAGTACTGTTATTTAAACACACACACACACACACACACACACACACACACACACACACACACACAAACACACACACGAAGAACAAAGCAGGGACTGGTGGTACCTGGAGACCCATGGGCAGGGCTAGGCACATCTTTTGCTTGTGGTTTTCCTGAAGAACACAGAAACTTCAGATAGAAATAGACTGGATACCTTCAAGGTCCCTTTCAATCCCAGAGGCCTCCAAAGAATGCTTTTCATATGTAACATGCTTCCTACATCTCACGGGACACCACTGCACTCCGGGCCACTAGTATTTCTTCCTACTCTGTGGCCACTCTGAATCTCTCCAACAGTTTCCACTCTGCAGCAAACAATGCTAGTGGCACAGGAGCCAGCTTCCTTAAGCCAGTAAGCAAGGACATGATGGCTCATGAGCTAGCCCTGTGCCATACAGAACTCCCTGAACGGACTAATAACTCTGGGTATACATATTTCTTACTGGCTTGGCCCACAATACACCCTCCAAGATGATCAACACCAACTGAGATACTTCATTCCCCACCCCATTCCCACCATACAACACATAAGAGACTCCGGACAGGCAACGCAGGAGGACCTCTCTCCCTTGGAACCCTCTCAGTCTTAGGAGTTCTTTCTTCTTTTTTCTGAATAAATCTACATTTGCTTTAGTTTTCCTTATCTGAGTTTCCTTATTCCTCTTGGAATAAGACATCAAACTTAGAAGGCACTGGCCTCAGTGGCTTTGATGACCACTGAGTTTTCAGGACCCTAACCCCTGCCTCCCAAAGTTTAGCCAACCAAGAGCCAAGAAAGGCTTCATTACACTCAAAACTACACGTGGCTATTCTAAATACAGCAGTCCCTTCATTGGAACTGAAGTTCACTGGAGACAGGTGCGTTCTCTGTCCTGTCACTGACAGTACTTCCCAATGACTTCCTGTTGAACTTTGAAGTGAATCTGAAACCATGACCTGGATCGTCTTTGCATACATCCGTTTCTTCTGCCTGAAATGCTCTTTGTCCCACTGTTCACTGCCACTGCCACTTAACCTTCAGGTCACACCTTGTCGGGTCTTATGCAGAACCAGTCACGCTGGTGCTAGTCACTCTCACTTGCCCCTCCATGTGTGCCCCTTGCTGTCTGCAGGGAGCTCAGGATCCAGCTGCTTGCCACACAGTTTTCTGTCTCCAAGGCTAGTTGGTACATTTATAAGAGAGGGAGAGGGAGAGGGAGAGGGAGAGGGAGAGGGAGAGGGAGAGGGAGAGGGAGAGGGAGAGGGAGAGGGAGAGATCCTCATAGAAGAAAATGGGTCAAGGTTTCTTCTTGCTAAAACACATTCAGCCTGTAGTCAGAGCCCAAGACTGTAGCTCCAGCCTTCACCCGTGGTCCTGAAAATGACACACATCTGGCACACTGGGGTAAAGAAATGAGCACAACAGCTTTAGGTGCCCAGGGCACTAATAATTCGGCATCACTTCTACCCCTTCCATGGCTCCTGGGTTGGGAATTTCCGGTATAGACCAACTTCAAATAATGGCCGGGCATGATATTTTGGAGTTCTCCTTATTCAGAAATCTTGCCAACAATAGCATCCTTGCTCCTCAGAGACGGGGACGTGACACTGTCCAGCAGGAAGTGTCCAAGTGTCTGTCACAAGTCCGACTGCCAAGGTCTGCAGATTAGTAGGTGTCGAGGGACCAAAACACATTCAGCCGTTCCTCAGTTCAGCTGACCGCTGTAGGGCTCCCAAGGCCACAGGCCAGTTCTGAAGCTGAAACCTGGCCATAGAGATCTGATACAGGTTAGAAGTAGCTAAGACCATTTCTAGAAAGCTGATGATTGCAGGGTTTGGATCAAAGTGTCCATCTGAGTGCAGCTGACTGGAGAGCAAAGAACTTGATGAGGTTGTTGGACAGCTGAGAAACTGGCTAGCTTGAATGTTTGAATTTGAAGCCCAGCGGACAGGTCCCTGTTTTGGATATGAATTTCTAATTCATCTACACTGAAATGGTGCTTAAGTTTTGCAGGGCTATAGATTTGTTTCTTCACTTACTCACTGACTGATTAAATAACTGAATGCTTGCTATGGACACAATGAAATTATTCAGGAGAAAATAAAAGAAAAAGACAGGTTAGTTCATTCCAGTGCATTCCAACTCTTCCTGTTCCCTCTCTCCCCCCCTTCTTCTGAAGAGGTGTGCACTCTGGAGGGCAGTGTGTTTCCACCCGTGTTTTTGTATCATGAATGTGTTTGGATATAAGCACAGACATGCGTTTTTAAATTTTCCACACGTTCTCTAGTGTACAGACCGTGCACCTGTCCTTCGCACATATCCTCATTACTCATATTGGTGAGCTTCCTCGTGGGCATGATTGTGGACGACTCAACTGGCTTTGACAGGCAAATTTCCTGGAATTGGATGCTGCCAATGGCTGCTTCAAGACCCATGTATGAGATTTCTCCTTCCTTCTTCCTTTCATCCAATTCAACTTGCTTTGTTTCGTTTTGTTTTTTTAACCACACTTTCCCACGATTGCCAGTTTGATGACAGAGGCTTCGCCTTGTATGGTTGCATTCCTCCATGAGCGAGCACCTTGTGCAGTTTGTGAGTCTTTGGTGCAGTGCTCTCTTCAGTCTGCCTACTCACACCCTCCGCTTTCCTGTCAAGACGGAGTTTTCCATTCTCAATAGCACATGTGGATTCTATGGATTTGTTTTTGAAATTGTGGAACTAATATTTGAACAAACTGTACCATTTAAGTTCTAAAACAAAACTTCTGGGTTTCATCCTATTGTGCCAAGATACTCTCCTGCCTTAAATCCCAGGAGATTTGTTCTTTTTGTTGAAAATATTCCTGCTTATCTCTGCCCAGGTAGGGTAGGGGTGTAGAACTTTGAGTAAGCACAGTATTGCCAATTAGAGAGTACTGCAATTCTAAGCATTAATCTCCAGAGCAAAGTGTATTTGTTTAGTGAAGTCATTCTATCCCCGATCACTAGCTGATGATCCCCAGAGGCTGGTTTTGTCATCTGTTTTAGATCCTCTAAAGGCTGTGCAGAGACCCTGTGCTTTTTGTTTGTTTGGAGAGAGAAAGAGAGAGAGAGAGAGAGAGAGAGAGAGAGAGAGAGAGATTGAGAGAGAGAGAGATTGAGAAAGATGAGAAAGAGAGGGAAGGAGGAGAAAAAGAGAGAAAGAAAGAGAGAAAGAAAGAAAGAAAGAACGAAAGAAAGAAAAGGAAGAAAGAAAGAGAAAACCAAAAGCTCCCCAGTATGCTCAGGGCTGTGCTGTCACTGCGCTGTCACCAGAAAGGACCTGAAATCTCTAGTTTCTATCAGCTTTAGAAAATGAAGACACCATTCAGGGTCTGTCAAGCCCTAAAGCTAATCTTTGAAGCTCATTGGCAAAAGTCTCTAAGTCTTTGTAAAATGAAAGAACTGCTTCAGGAATTAGAAATAATCAAATAACAGATTATAATTTAATAGTTCAATAATTAAATTACAGCTAAATGAAATTTTGATTATAACTTCATTTGGTTTTGTTCATAATTTAAGAAAATAAAAGCCTCCTCCTTTACATCAGTAAGTTGGAGCTGTATAAAAGAAACTTTTGTCTCTTCCCCTGAACCTGAAGAGAAAGCATCTTGTTTACAGGGGCCAGCACAAAAAAGCTGCCTGGGGTTTTTTTCCCCTTCTGCAAATAAGGAACTTTGACCAGGTCATTCTAGAGGCCATGTCCATCCAAATGCTGCAGCTAAGTACCTTGAAAAGAGCGGAACTGGAGCTGTTACCCCCACATTTCCAGACTTACCTCAGACACACACCTGGGAAGGCAGGCATGAGACTACATGCAGCAGATGCGCCCATCGGTCGTGTCAGAGGGCACAGAAACTCCCACACTCTGGGCGCATGACTCTGCTAGCGCATCCTAGAGACCACTCAATAGGGAAAAGGCAGCCTCTTCAACAAGTTGTTGTGGGGAAATTGGACGTTCACATGCCCAAGACTGGAACTTGACTCTTGGGTCTCAGAATGAGCTAGTCTTTGAGTACATTCATCTTTATGCCCCTGCTTCTGTAAGGAACAATGTTGTTTTGGATAGAACTTAAGCAAGAAGATCAAATTTAGATTTTTTTCTTTCTGCTATTGTATGGGATGCTCTGACCATGTCCTTGGATTTCCTTCACAGTGACTATTATTTCATGTCCATCTGGTCTGTCCTTTGAATGCAAGCCCTCTCTGCCCACACGGCGTGCCCAGTTAATGCATCTGCCAGAAACTGGTCCTGGTTAGTGATGTGAGGAACGCAGAGCTCAGTTGACGAAGTCAGCGGCTCCTTCCTCACCGCACACTTCTCCTGGGCCTTTTCTGGGGACAAAGGGCTTGTTGGCAGGGAACTTATTTTTTAAAAAAAAACCTGGCAGAATTGATTTTAATCCATCTTAAAAATTGTGGAATGTGGATAATTGTTTATTATAAAGAACCCAGACCATTTTTGGAGAAAGGCCAACTTAATGCTAGAATGGTTTTTGCTAATTCTAGGAGCAAGTGATCTCAAACGGTCAGAATATCAACAGAAGAGTAATAGAAAGTCCTTAGTAGGGATTGCCAAGGCAGTGGGGTGGGGGTGGCAGACGAGGAACATGTGCCCGTATGCCTTGGCGGGCAGAGGCCCCATGCAGAGTCCCCACAGCCGTGTGGCTGCTGGAGCACAGATCCACCCTGCTCTCTTCTCTACATGCTGCGCTCTCTTGGGCATTTAGTGATTTGTAGAAGGTCCAAGGCCACCAGTCTGCATGAGACAAGTTCTAGTAGCCAAAAATAGAAGCTGGCATGTGAGTTGGAATGCAACAAGTGAGAAGCATGGCGAAACCAATGGAGCTGGCTGGTTCCAAGGATGCATGGCAAGCGTTGACTCTCAAAGCACACAAGTTGTGCTCTAGAACACTGATCTTTACCATAAGGGTACACTCCTGTATTCGGATTTGTGTTCTATTAGGTATTTTAGTTGCCTGAAGGATTCACAGTTGTGATTTAGTTATTAGAATATAGGCTGTGGGTCTTATCTTAGCTTTTCTAACTCCAGCTCATTAGAAGAGTTCCGTTTCTCTAGCATCCCTTAGCCAGTGTCTTAGCAAATGGGGCCTTGTAAATCATTAATAAGCTACAAATTCTACCTCTGAATCTTGAACATTTGTGTCCATATATGTGCATTCATGCATATGTGCTAGTGTATGTTGTGTTGCGTGTGTGTGCACTCGCGCGTGCAAGCATGTGCACCACAGCATATATGTGGAGGTAGGAGAACAACCTCAGGTGTTCATCCTCACCTTTCACTTTGTTTGAGTCAAGGTTTTTCCTAATTACCCACTGCTTCATAAGCCAGGCTGGCTGGCCCACGAGATTCTGGGGACTCCCACCTTGCCATAGGAACATAGAGGTACCAGACTAGTTCACTTCCGTTGCTGGCTTTAAGCAGGCTTTGGAGCATCCAAACTGAGATCAGGAGGGTTACTCGGCAAGTGCTTTAACCATTGAGCCATCTTCGAAACCTTGAATGCTCTCTTCAGTGGTTTGTTTGCTTGAAACAGTGTCTCATTACATAACCTTGGCTGACCTGGAACTTGCACTATAGATTAGGCTGGCCTTGAACTCATGGAGATCCACCTGCCTCTGCCTCCTGGAGTGCTATAATTAAAGGCGTGCTCCACCATCCTCAGATGAACAACGATTTTCATTGAAATATAATGAACATGTCAGTGGTTGTCTAGTCTAATAAAAATCGTTTATTAGGGAATGTTTTCACTATTTTTAATTTTTTGCCTAAAAGCCAACCCTGATGGTACCAAGGGCAAGGTCAGAATGGGTGTGAGGGGGGGTGAGGAGACAGCCAGTGCCCAGGCAGGGAGGAAAGACTGACCCCCCTCAGAGCTGGGTCACAGGCCTCCTGGGTCCACTTTCTCTCCCAGTATTTACACCACCTGACTTGTCCAGCAGGGGACTGTAGAGTATCAAGTTTGTGCCCTATCTGGCTCCAAGCTGGGTGGTGGCTTTGTTAAAGTCACTTCCTTGCCCCAGCTCCCCTACACTCACCAACATTAAACCTGTCTGTTAAATCAAGGTTATGGTTCCTATGTGCACTGACCGTGATGGGGAATTTTACTGTTCATACGGACTGCTCAGTCCAGTCTGCTTCTTCGAAAGTCCTTTGAAAGTCAGCACATGTAAAATCATTACTATTTGAACAGCAGACTTTCCAGTCTATATTGTTAGACCTTGTATTGCACACATGCACCTGCATATTAATCTTGCAGCGTCCTATGGGCAGGAAATCCACAGGACTCCTGTCTGGCCTCTGACTTATAGAGTCAGCGACTCTCAGTTCTACCAGACTCACAAGCCTTTACCAGCCTACAGTTCAATTCCTAGGTGTTGTAATCCACCGCTAAACATAATTCCAAACAATAGCACCATGCTGCGTCCATCATAAAAGCATAGCAATAAAAGACATTTCCACCAACTTCATACATTGACATATGAAATGTGCACGTGACAAAATACATCTGACAGATACTTGCGCCTTCATGGTCACAAACTTTCACGAAGAGCAGGGTTATAAGGGAAGACTGACACCAGTGTGTCTGGTGACTCAGATGCCCCTGCAGTTTTGTCCTTAGTAACCTGTCTTCAGGAATGGGGGTGATCTGAACAAAACAGAATGCAATCTCTGGACCACACACAGCTGCATTTCTGGAAAATTCAGAATACAGTGGTCTATTCCTCCATATCTGCAGATCTTGAAAACCGTGAGGTAGCAGCTTGCCTTCCATGGATTTTCTCCTTCTTCTAAACTGGGTTTAGGAAAGACACCGTGGAATGGCTAAGCAGGTGACCTGAGGTGACATCCAACAGTGGATTTGGCAGGTTCTTTTGTTTTACTGAGGTGTACAGTATTGTATTTTTCACACCAAGGTCTGATTGATAGAAACTCCACGCTGTTCCCCAGAAGCAATGTCATTCTAGGAGAGCTCCTTGCAGGATTACTGTAAGAAGCTAAGAGAAGAAGCACCAGCTCGGTTAAGGATTGTCCCTGAAGAAGCTTTCTATACAACAAAAGTAGAAAGCACTCCAATTCTTGGCAGTAAAAATATCCCGACAATTAAATGCCCAGTGACTAATGCTTTACTTAGAAAAACATCGTTTCCTTTTATTTTTGTCTTCAATTTTCTTTAAATATGAATACTTTTAATCAAGTCTACCCCTCATTTCCCCTTTCAACTCCTTTTAGCTCCTACCCCTTTCTCTCCCTCCCAATGTCATGTCCTCTCTCTCTCTCTCTCTCTCTCTCTCTCTCTCTCTCTCCCTCTCCCTCTCCCTCTCCCTCTCCCTCTCCCTCTCCCTCTCCCTCTCCCTCCCTCCCTACCTATCTACCCATCCATCCAAACCCACTGAGTCTTTTAGTATTGCCTATATACACATGATACACATGGGTGTAGGACTGTTCACTGTAGCATGGGCAAATTATTAAGGACCTTGCCCCTGAGGAAAACTGACTTTTTCTTCCTTGGCAGCCACCTACTGCTTCTAGCTTCTCAACTAAGTGTGGATCCTTGTGAGCCCCACCACCCATCCCTGCTGGAATATTGACTAGGCAGATCATATGCAGGTCTTATGCAAACAGCCACAGCTACTTAGAGCTATGAGTGCATGCCCGTCAGGTCCAGAAGACCCTTGTCTCTTGCCTGACGCTCTGGTAGTCTTTCCATACCCTCTTCTATGACAGTCCCTGAGCCCTGGAGAGAGGACCTGTGATATAGTGTCCTGTTTGCGTGTGACCTTTTCACAGTCAGTTCTATGACAGTCCCTGAGCCCTGGAGAGAAGACCTGTGATATAGTGTCATGTTTGCATGTGAGCATTCCACAGTCACTTATCCCCTGTGCTTTGATCCTTTGTGGGTTTCCGAGTTAACCTCCATTCACTGCAAAAAGAAGCCTGTCTGGTAAGGTGTGTGAGCTGGGCTAATCTTTGGGTTTAAGAATAAATATTTAGAAGGCAGTTGGCTACTCTATCAACTTGGCAAGATGATAGTAGTGGGCTCTCCCCTCTCTAGCCATGCATCCTTTGCCAAGTTTGCAGTAGCAAGCATGAGTTTCTTCCTGTTGAGCACCTTTAAATCCAATCAGAGAGTTGTTCCTCCCGCACCACCAAGACACTCAGGTCACTAGTGCGCCAGTGAGCACCTGGCATCTTGTAGTTCAGGGGATTCACAACTAGGCAGGCGTGTTGCTGTCTTTCTCTCCTGGTAACCTGCCTAGCATCTTACAACACTATGAAAGCTGGCCTTCCAGGAGGAAGCCTCCAGATCAGAACCAGACTGAGTTTTGCCAATTCTGTGACCATAGTTTATATTGTCTTCAACAATGGGGTCTTACCCACAAATTCCATGGACAACTAAGTACAATGGTCATAGTCTGTAGTTTTCAGATCTGGGACCCCCTGACCAATAACGTAAAGGGAAAAAGACCATACCCAGGATGAGGCTTTTGTTTAATGATTGCTTTCTAAGGAAAACAATTCATATATTATTTTAAAAAATGGATGTTTTAAAATTACTTTCATGTGTGGGTGTGTACCATGGTGGGCACTGTGAGCCAGGAAAACATGGAGTCAGTTCTCCTCTTTTACTATGTGGGGCCTGGGCATCAAACTCAGGTCGCCATAATCAAATTTTTATTTTTAAAACATTTTTAGATTTATTTTGTTACAAATGGTCTGCCTTCGTGTAGGTTCATACATATGTGTACCATGTGTGTGTGTCAGGTGCCCATGGAGGCCAGAAGAGGGCATCAGATCCCCTGGAAGTGAGTTACAGATGACTGTGAGCCACCATGGTGGCGCTGGGATCGGTCCTCTGCGAGAGTCACAGTGTTCTAACCTGCTGGACCTGCTCTCCAGTCCCACGTTTTTCAGTCTGTAACATCTGTCTCTGACTCGTGCACTGGCGTGCCTCTGTGAAGGCTGGCCCTGTGGGTAGCAGGGCCCTTTAATGGAAGCAGCTTTCGAACCTAGACCTGTATGTGTGCACATTCATGAAATCTTCAGGAAGGCTGTCACTCACGGACCATTCTTTCCTTTCCTAGAGTGTTCAGGATGTGAGAAGTGATGGTGAAGAAGAAGAGGAGGAGGAAGAGGAAGAGGAAGACGAAAATGAGGAGGACACCAATGGCAAAGGGACAGAGTATCTGAAGAATGGCCTTGGGACCAACAGCCATCTCATTCCCAATGGTCAGCACACCCGTTAGCTTGAAGCTCTGGAACTCTATGGCACGGTATGCCACCAGGACGTTGGAAGCCTGCTCTCCAGCCCACTACTGTAGACACACAGCGACCCCAGTTTTCCCTTCTTATTTTATTTTGTTTTATTTTACTTTATTTTGTTTTATTTTAGATGAAGTTTCCTATGTTGCCCAAGCTGGCATCCAACTCAGTCATCCTGCCTTGTGATAAAATGTTCAAAAGTGGAATTCCCATGGGTTTCCAAGCAGCTGGGCTCAGGCTGACCAGGGATTGCGGACGTTTCTCCAGGCAGATGTTCCCTCCTCACAGAATCTGAGGCAGAAACTCGTTTTGTCTGAGCTTTCTCACCTTCTCAACTCACCCTTGTTCAGGGTGGTTTGACAATTGCCCAGAAACCCACTTTCTCCAGGACACATAGCACCTCGTCTTCCCAAAGTGTGTTTGACGTGGCAAGAGGGCAGTTGCGGAACCACAGGAGAGGACAGGCTTCTGGGGCTCACAGGCCACCGTGGGGCCTAGGTGCTTCCCTCCAGAGGGCCTCCTCTCTCCACAGGGCCTCTACTGGATCTGCTCTACTACCTCACAGGGCTGGAGTAAGGAGCAAGGGAGATCATAGAAGTGGGGTACCTGTGTCTCCTGCAGCTGTTGGTGGCCCTTATTGCACTATGATCCCAGCTTTGACAAAAGAAATAACCCTAGCTGAAGCTGGTGTGAAGAGACCCCATTTAAAAATGGCTCTTAGTGTATAAGGTACACAGAGATACAAACACCCAGACGTCTGTTTCCATTTGGACTCATAACTGTGTTGCCCCCAGGAGTACTTAGATGACCCCAGAGCCCTCCTGGCTGGGTCCTGGGGCCAAGGGAAGGGAGCATTACTGGGAAGCTGCCCTATGCTGCCGGTCCTGAGCCCTTCCTCCAGCCTGAAGAGATGCCATGGGCTGTGAAGGTTCCTTTGAAGCCTCTAAGGAGAGTGGGGCCCAAGTGAGGTTGCTCACTGAGCCGTACCACTCTGGAAGCCAGCCCCAGGGTGGCAGACATAGGAGCTTCATACTATGAAGGAATTCTTGGAAGAGTAGAAAGAGGAAGCCACAATCTGACTGTTGAACAATGAAGCAGCCAGCAGGCCACCAGGCACCCTCGGTAGCAAGGGTCCTGTCACATTGAATGGTCTGAGGCTTTCAGTTTTCAATGTAAAAATGGTATGTTTTTAAACTCTTTAGGCTAAGCAAAAACAAGCAGACAGACAGAAACTCTTCCGAATTCTGTTCCCATCAAAATGTCTTGTTAAAGAATTGTAGGAGAAACAGAAAAACAAGTGTCAAATTAGTATTTGTTTTTCTGAGCACACCACCGTGTGCATTCTATCTGTGATGTGATCTCATATGAACAATGTCTCTACTCACCTTAGGACATAGCTGTTGGTTTATTGTTCTTTCTTTGGTGAAAGGTCACACTAAAAAAAAAAATTTATGTGTCCAGTTAACAAAGTATTTTTCCTAGATTTATTTTGGTTTTCTTTCATTTCTGAACCTTTTCTTGCTTACAGTGAAACATGGTTTATTGATGTACCTTCAAACTTCTTTTTCTGCGTTTGACCGTGGAAGGTGAACCTGATATGTTAATTTCAGCTCTCAAATAGCTCAAAGCACTATACTTCAGAAGAGGTAGAGATGCACTTTACAACAGTATTTGGGGGCTCCTGTGGTAACCCCCTTTCCTATGGTGAACAAGGGTTCGGAAACATGCAAGGTGACTTTGTAAACTTCTAAACCACAGTGATTTACAATAAAATGGAAACAAACGTCCAGCGCGTGATGACTGAGTAGTTTCCGTACACATTGTATGGCCTCAGAGAGAGAACTAAGGATCTATAAGGAACGCACCAGTTTTCTGGAAAGATCCTGCTGGAATTGTGAGGCAGGCTTCAGAGAAGGGATCCTGTGCAGACATTTATCCTGCAGGCCTTGGGGTTCCAGCTGGCAAAGCCCTGGCCTGACAGGATAGAGGATCGGCTTTCGGGGCCTTTGCATGTCTAAATCTAGGTGTCTCAGACACAGGAAGACACATGTTTACCATTGTGCCTATAAGACTGAGCTTGCTGGCTGAGACACAGAGCCATTCGGGGCCTGAAGGGATAGCCCCTGGGTCATGTGCAGACACAACTCAAGTGTTAAGAAAGCTGGAGAGGTAGCAAAGCAGGGGAGAGGTGATGTATAAGCATCAGAATCCGAGTTTAGATCCCCAGCACCCATGTAAAGAAAGGCTGGGCATGGCTGTGTACCTGTAACCCCAATGCTGGGGGGTGAAAGGGGAGGGGGACAGAAATGAGGATTGCTGGGGCTTTGCTGGCCACCACTGTAGCTTCAGATTCAACGAGAGATCCTGTCTCAAGCTGTAACATGGCCAAGCAGGACACATGGTGCCTTCCATGCTTACTTGCACATGAACATAACACACACACACACACACACACACACACACACTGCATGTGTGCAAAAAGGGAAAGAAAACAGATAATAAGTAGGTCCTAAAGAAATTTTTATGGCCATATTTTCCATATCTGCCATCAAAAGCTATAGGATGATTATATGCTGTCCGTCAAAATTGTCCATGGAGCTTACTTAAAAGTTTGTTGACTGCCTGCTGCAGTTCTTTCTTATACTCCTGGGATGAGAAACAGATCTCCACTTTAGCAGAGTCCCCATCCTCAGAGAACAGTTCAACGCCGCTGGTTTATTACAGGTAGCCGTTTTGTGTACTCAGAAGCAGGGCAAGGCAATGGTGCTGAGTGCTTAGTGAGGCAGGAAAAGAGAAAAAGTAACAGGCGAAGCAAACCTACAACAGCAGCTGTGATGGGGATTTCAATGGGAACTTATCGGGAAGCAGCACCGAATGGAAAAATGGAGCTCCCGGTTAGATTTTTTTTAGACTATCTTATTTCATTTCATTTATCACATTTCAATGATATATTGCTTTGAAGACATGCAGTATAAATATTGGGAAGGTAGATATGTTGAAAGCCTCATGAATGCTCATGAAGGCCTTTGATCCCTGATCCTTGGATGCAGAGGCAGGAAAAGTATAAGCACAAGTCTGCTTGGGGGACAGAATGAGTTTAAGGCCAGCCTGGCCAAAATAGAAACAGCCTGTCTTAGCTCAGTGAGTTAGGGCACTTACCTGTATGAAGCCCTAGGTTCCATCAGTGTCTGTCTGTCTGTTTCTCTCTCTCTCTCTCTCTCTCTCTCTCTCTCTCTCTCTCACAGAGAAAGATACAATGTACAAACTACCATCCTATCCTAAAAGTTGCTATAAATATTCTAATATCAAAGTGGGGTAAGGAGAACAGTAAACAGGGAGGGGAGATGGATCCACCAAGATAATATTTTAAGCCCACCTGACAGGAGATGCAAAATATAAAAGAACATTGTCCCAGAATTAAAAGGAGGATGAAACAAATTTATCACCACAGTTGGCTGCCTTGAGCACCTCTCTCAGCAGCTGTTAGAACAGAGGAAAACCAGTAAAAATGGAAGATTTGAACAATGACTTAATGTTATTAATTAAATTAAATTAAATTAATTATTAATTAAAAGTCACCTGCCACATATGGGATAGCCTGCGGCGCGCTTCCTGACCAGCAGGAATGAACGGCCACGAAAACGAGATTCCTTCCCTATCACGTCTTTATTCAGAGCACTCGGTTGAGGAAAATTGGGAGAAGGGAAGAGAGAGAAAAGACAGAGAAAGGGAGAGCAAGGGAGAGAGGAAGAGAGAGTGCAGGGACGAGAGAAAGATTAGAGAGAGCTTAGACAGAGCTTAGAGAGAGAGCTTAGAGAGAGAGCGAAAAAACCCAAAGACAGCGGCTTTTCTAGGGTGAGAGGCTCGAATGCTGATTGGTTGATGCCATTCTGCTAGGGCCCAAGGCCACAGGACAGGTCAGGAAACCAAGTCTCTGAAATGCAAAACAAGGCTCCAAGCACACGGGCCTGTGCGGCAACATCAAAGGATTTGTATACCTCCAGGCTGTAGGACTGCTGGCACTATCTCGCCAAGGCATAGCCCACTCCGTAATTGCAGAATACGGATTATTTTCAAGTGCACCTTGAAAACTTTACTAGAATTGACCGTGTGATGGGCTATAAACCAAATCCTCGAACATTTCAAAAGTCTGAAGTCATGGGCTACAATCCGCGATGACTGTGTAATTTAACTGGAAACCCATAGCAGAGATAAACAGCAAAATCTTCACATTTTTTAACCTAAATAACATGCATCTAAATAACCAAAACAATATAGAAGACACAGTTTTGTTTAGCAATATCAACAAGCTTATTCTAAAACTGGTTTGGGAAAGTATGGCCCTTAGCACAGCCAAAACAATTTTGAAAACAGCCCCCCCCCCAGTAATCAGAATTAATTCACAGCTGCGGTAATTCAGACTGTAGTGTTGGGTGTGGGAGAACATACAGGCCAGTGGAAGAGACCACAGAAATCTTAGTGATAGAATGCTGGCTTAGCCTGTGTGAGGGATCTAGGATCCATCTGTTAGCTGGGGGAGTGTGTGAGAGAAAGAACAACTAAAAAACACATCCATACAAATTTGACCAACTGGTTTGCATATCGTTTTAATCAACTGGTGTCTTACAAGGGGGGAGGGATAATCCAATGGTTTGTGAATAATTTCAACAGTATGTGAGGAGCAATGACATACAGAAGTGAGTCCTGCCCCAAACACCATGCTATACCAAAATTAATTTAAGATGGATGTCAGACTTAAATTTAAAATATAGAACAACTCTGTTGCTTAGCTGATTAAGACCTTGTCATATGGTAAAATACGAGACTATTAACTTTTTAAAAATATAGTACTAGCGATTGAACTGTTTGTTACCCCTGCTAGGCAAATTCTCTGTCAGTAAGCTACATCCCGGTCTTTGACTTTTTGATAAAGGGTCTCATTATATAGGCCAGGCTAGCCTTGAATTCATCTGCCTTGTCTCAGCTTCCAGAGCGCTGAGAAGACAAGGTATGTGCACTACATCCAGCCAGATTATAAACTTTGGGGGATGAGATTCACAGGACTTCATTAACATACTGTCTCTGTAAAGGATCCCTGTCTTAGGGTGAGTGTTGCCGTGATGAAATGCCATGACCAAAGCAACTCAGGGAAGAAAGCGTTCATTTGGCTTATCCTTCCACATCACAGGTCATCACCAAAGGAAGTCAGACAGAGCACAAACAGGGCTGGAACCTGGAGGCAGGAGCTGATGCAGAGCCCATGGAGGGGTGCTGCTTACTGGCTTGCTCCCTATGGCTTGCTCAGCCTGCTTTCTTACAGAAACCAGGACCAGCAGCTCAGGGATGGCACCACCCACAATGGGCTGGGTGCTTCCCCACCAATTACTTATTAAGAAAATGCCTTACAGGCTTGCCTGCAGCCCGATCTTCTGGAGGCATTTTCTCAGTTGAGGTTTGCTCCTCTCAGATAACTCTAGCGTGTGTCAAGTTGGCATAAAACCAGCCTGCACAATACCTTAGATGATGTAAAGAAAGGCTAGGCCCTAAGGAAAAGTATTTGTTACCACATCTCCCACCAAAGCCTTGGTACTGAATATCTGATAACTTTCACAACTTTTCTCATCAATAAGGTGGCTTGTCGAGTTTTACTTTCTTGGACTGAACCAGGACAAGGACAAGCCACTGCGGTAGCTCACTGGGTGGGAGGGGCAAGTCAGGGATTTTGCTTGTGTGTATTCATACTGGGCATTGAACCTTGGACCTCTGGCCTCCTGTGCAAACACTTGCTCTGTTGCTGAACTATAGCCACAGCCCAGAAGGACCAGTTTGAAATGAGAATTCCTAAGCCTTAGCTAGAAGGGCCTCTCCCAGAGTGTCCATATTGGTTAGCCACTCTTGTCCCATGATAAAGGTCCTGCCCCTCACTTTTGTTGCCAGCCCCGGGGAATGGTGGTGTTTGCTAAGGGGCTGGCGTTTGAATGGGCTCTCCCACCCGCTCTCTGTGCAATTTGCTTGGCTCTCTGTCCCTTCAGTGACAGCCATTTCCCACCAAGAGCCTCAGCTACTGGCTTCTCTGGGTCACTGCCGCTGCTCAGTCCTGGAACTCTGAACAGGCAGATAACCCAGCCCAGCTCTCTCAAAGATCGTGCTGAACACATCCGGAGTCCCTCCAAAGCAGTGCTGGACTGTTGTCTCAACTGCTTCCCTATAACTTGTTGCTTTTATTTTACAGTTTTTATTCATGAAATCTGCTCTTTGACAATTTCAGGCACGTACATAATGTATTCTAATTACCCTCACCACCAACCTTCCTTTATCTCTTGCTAACCCCAGTTAAGCTCCACCCCCATGGAATGGAATTCCTCCCTCGGAATTCCTCATTCTTTGCTCTTTGCTTTATTCTCATGGACCACTGAGTTTCACCAGGGCTGTCTCTTTGTCCATGGGTTCGAGACCATGCAATGGAACCAATGACTTTCCCCTTTTCCTATTCAGTAGCCCATAGTTCAGCAAGGAAGGATAGGGCCCCATGAGCCCCTCTCCCATCCTCAGCTGACTGTTGACAGGCCCAGAGCAGGCAGCTGCTGACGTGAGATGGTGATGGCAGTTTCGGAGTCCAGACAGAAAGACATGTCACGACCTTTTCCACCTGTTTTCAAGCTCTTACATTCTTTGTGACCCCTCTTCCTCCGTGTTCCCTGAGCCTTAGAGGGAATGGTATAAGTGTCCTGAAAGAGCCGAACAAGTTCTCAGCACCTTGAACAGCCCCGAATCTCTGCCATAATTGCACTTGTGAACTACAGAGAGAGGTCTCTGGGTAAATCTGAGTAGTCTTTGTCCATGGGTATAAAGCAAGTTTGTTTGGCAGGTAGTCTAATACCATGTCAGTCTAGCTAGAGAACAGTAATAGGCTACCCCCAGGGCTCATGACCCCCCTACACAAGCATTGGTGTTTTTTATGGGGTGTCCCCTCCTGTAGAGTGAACCTCAGATCCAGAGAGAAGCTTGTTGCCTGCTGCTAAAAGCCTCCAGCAAGTTACTAGTAAAACCTTCCGCCAGGTAGTTCTGGAGCTCCTGGTAAGGAAGAAAGAGGAATTGGGCATGGGGGTGGGAGGCGGGAGTGGGGGAAGGGAGAGCAGACACAGGGCACAATCCAAATTTATTGTCGTTAGTGCAGGACAATTGCTTTGGGGTTTGGCACAAAAGCCATGAGATCTTTGACCAACATGGCTTCAGGCTGGGCATACCTCAAATGTCCTATTCCCACTGCAAGGGATAGAAAGATTCCCTAAGCTGGTTCTGGAAGGGTCTTCCTGTTCTTCCTTCTTCACGTGGGATCATTGGCAGGTGTCGGCTTCTGTGGCCAGTCTTTCCCAGGGATGACCTCTCTATAATGTCTATAATGACATTTTACTAAAGGGACCCTGTGATTGACATGACTCTCGGTGGCGCTGCCCCAGGCAGCTTCTGCATCAGCCCTTTTGGGCTTGAACAGAGAAGCCAAGCGCTATGGAGCCAGCGTTGGCTCTGTGGCATTTACATGGAGCAACCATATATCATCGCCTAGGTTGGTGCTGAAGCTTTCGCTACGTCTGCTCCTGTGGGGGCAAGGGAAGAACATTCAAAAGTACTCACAGTGCTGCCCTAGGATATAAAGTAGATTAGAAGCCCCAGCTTGGTACTTTGTATTCAAGGACACTGAGTCAACAAGGGACTTGGGTTTTGTAACCCAGGTGCTCATGAGCAGGGCCCTTAGCCAGTGGAAACAGCTTTCAGAAACAGAAGTCAGGCAGCTAGAGTCTGGTTAGGACACAGTGGACAATCATGACCAGGCAGTCATGACAACAAAGTAGGCATGCAAGGTGGTCAGTAAGGCAAAACACGAGAAGGCCAGGCTCATGACCATGAGTATGGCCTGGAACTTGTTTTCAAGGTTAATGTGCTAAAGCCTCAATGCTTTTATTTTTTGATGCATTACAAATTATGTGTAGAGTGTGAAGCATACAATTCACCCAGATGATAAATCATACTGGTCTGTGACTGGGGTGAAGGAAGCTCGTGAAGGACTGCAGGAAATGCCCAGAATGGTGTTTCTGGAGTTGGGCTACAAACTGGTGTAACTGGAGGTCTCTTTCCTGTCCACCAGTTCCCGAATAATCACTCTGAGGCTTAATACTAATTACAAACTGTTTAGTTGATGGCTCAGGCTTTTTACATATTTAAATTAGTTCTACATATTTAAAGCAACCCATTTCTGTTCATCTGTGTATTGCCATGAGCCCCAATGGCTTACTGGTAATGCTCTGACATTTTACTCCTCTGATGGCTGCTTGGAGTCTCCATGACTCTGCTTTCTTTTTCCCCATGTTTTTGCTTGGATTGCCTACCTGGCTCTATTCTGCCTGGCTATTGGCCAAGTCAGCTTCTTTATCTGTAACACTGGTGTCTTTTGGGGTATATTGCAGGGGTAGATGAGATAATATAATTTGAGAAACCTTGGATGTAAAAGAGTTCAGAGAGTTGGGCATGATAGTACACGCAAATAATCCCGGCACTAGGGATCTGAGGGAGGAAGATTATGAGTTTGAGGCTAGTGTGAGCTACACAGTGGAGGTTATACATCGGGCAACAGTGCTAAAAATGTGATCAGAAAATATTGCCTTTATTTCCAAAAAGTCTTTCCAGTGATACCTATGTGACGTAACTTGAAAATGGCAAAGCTTGGATTTAAGGCTACACCAAAGGATGATCTCCAAAAGCATGCTGTTTGCATTGATGGGTTAAAACCAAGGCTCACTCTGCGGGATTAAAGTACAAAACAAAATACACACCTTCTCTGTGCCCAGTGAATGTCATTGATAAGAGACATTAGAACTCCACTGAATTTGGTGATTTGTTAGAGTCCAGACAGGGAGGTGGGAATCACACTGGATATTTCAGATGCAAGAAGTTTAATGTGGGGAATTGCTTCTTAGGTAAGTGCCAGAGGGTAAGGAAGAAAACACATATACTCTATCCAAGTACACTAACTACAAGAAGGTTAGAAGTTTTCATACAATCCAAGTAATTGGAAGGTCTGAGGTCTAGCTCAATGGAAGAATGCTTGCCTAGCACACACAAGGCCCTGGGCTCAATTTCTAGCATTCAAAAATATAAGTGATTTCGGGACAGGCCCTGCAGCATTAATGTGTAGGTAGTCTTTGTATAATGGGTCCCCAAACTAGGGGACAGGGCTTAGAAGCTTCCCTGAGGAGAAAGAACTCCATGGCTTGTGATCACTCAAACACGGATGAAGAAAAGTAGGTTTTAGAACCTTCACCAAGGAAGCCAGACTGTCTAGTGAAGGCGTGTCCTTGTCAGTGGGACTAGCGGCTTCATAAATGTGGCCACAGGAGAACCTCACCTTTTCTGCCACCAGAAAACACAGTAAAAATGTTTCCATCTGTGAACCAAGAAATGAGTCCTCAGCAGACACAGACTGTCAGCATCTTGACTCTGAACATCCAAGACTCAGGAGAAAGAAGTCCATTTTCATGTGTATATCAAGATGGCTTCAATCCCTGATACAGCAAATAGGCAAACAGCCAAACACAGCAGGGCAGGTGGGTACCCTGAGAGACTTCTTGTGTAGTAGCCATGTGACATTGCTTATATGTTAATTTTTGTGATTATTCATATCATACATTCACATTTTTGCCCGTTTTCCACTTGTTGTCTACTCATAAAAACTTTTTGAAGAATATGGTAAACAAGCATTCTGAAGAGAGTCCTGATCTGGTCTCCAGGTTCTCTCATAATTGCAAGTACCTGTTATAGAGTCCCCTGTCCCCTACCCTAAACCTCTCCAGCCCCTGAGCTTTCCTCCCCTCCCCTCCCCTTCTCTTCCCTTCCCTTCCCTTCCCTTCCCTTCCCTTCCCTTCCCTTCCCTTCCCTTCCCTCTGCTTCTGATTCCTTTAATACCCAGCTGTTTTGTCCACGAGTTCTCTTGGTTCCTGGTTTTGTCTTCTTTGTCCTCCTGGTCCTCAGTCCCCTCTCTTGTCCCACTCTCTTCTCGTTCTCTCTTGCTTTTCAGTCTCTCCTCTCATTGCCTGGTCTAGTCTGTTGGCCATGTTCAGTCTAGATCCTTCCAGATGCCCCTGGCTATTCTTTTCCTCATATCTCCAAGAAAATATTTTCCTCAGCCATACTTTTGAGGGGTCATGTCCTCATTTTCATTCATCTAGTGAACAGCCGGTTGCATTTTCCTGATCCTAGCTATCCCGTGGGACTATGGCAAAGGGCAGCTACACTCAGGAAGAGCCCTTGCTCACATGCCTCTGCATTTCCAAGTGGAAGAAAGTGTCTCCATCCACACCACATTTTCTGGACAGTCATTCAGCTCCTGGGAGGGGAATCTCACCTGAGCCCCATCTCTACCACACGGCTTTCTAGCCACCCCTAGAAGGGACTTCTGTTTGTTTGCCCATGTTAGGACCAGATACAAAAGCAAATCCACTCTTATCTTGAGGCCCTGGATTTTTCTCACTCTCAAAGAAGACTTGAGGAATTTTTAAGTAAGAAGGAGCTGCAATAAAGTCCACTTGGGATCTGGCAAATACCCAAATTCCATCTTAGAGCAGGAACTTGGCCTGTTTCCATTGCATTTTGCTAAATCCCTCTTTATCAAGGTCTGACTAATATACAAAATGCTGTACATATTTACTGTATATAACTGGGTGGTAGCTCCTCTCATTTTAACTCAGGGAATATTTCCTTGGTAAATTCCAGATATTGCGGCTTGCAAGGTCAGGAGAGTTCTAGTCTGGTCAGCCAACAGGGCTGTCTGTGACAGACAGCTTCAGAAAGTACAGAGTTAATCTTAGGGTCACCAGAGAAGAGAGCTGCGGAGATGGCTCAGTGGACATCAGAGTTCTAAATCGTCAGCACTCAGACAACAGCCAAGTATGGTGCCATACAGCTACAACCCAGCACTGGTGTGTGTGTGTGTGTGTGTGTGTGTGTACGTGTGTGTGTGTGTGGGACATGGACAAGTGACTCCTGGGAGCTGCTGGCCAGTCAGCATAGGCAGTAGAAACAGTAAATTTCATGCTCAGTGTGCTACTCTGTCTCAAAAATAAGGTGGAGAGTGATGGAGGAGGCACTTGGTGTCCTCTGACTGCCGTGTGTGTGTGTGTGTGTGTGTGTGTGTGTGTGTGTGTGTGTGTACATACACATGTGAACACACAGAAAAAGCCACAAGCCAAAATTAACCAAAAACAAAACAAACAACAACAACAAACAAACAAACAAAAAAAACTCCAAAAGAAATTAGAGTTCTTCGAGTTTTCCTTTCATTGTCAGATTTTTGCCTCAGAACATTTCATTTTGATACTATCTTGTATTCGTTTGTTGCCCTAAGACAAAGATGAGGAAAGTTCCTAGGAATTAGACCAGGAAGACCAAGAACAAAAACCGGATAGAACAGTGTTTTGAAAAATTTATCAGGCAAGGTGATTCATGACTGTATTCCCAGCACTCAGGAGACTGAAGGAGAAGAATCCTCACAAATTTGATGACAGCTTGGGCTATGTAACAGATTGCAGACCAGCCTGAGCTAAAGTGTAAGCCATGCCTCAAAAAAACAAAACAAAACAAAACAGAACAGAACAAAACCCCAACCAATTTAAGAATTTCAATATTGAGGCTAGCAAGGTGACTCAGTGATTGCTGCACAACCCTGATGACCTGAATTAGATCTGTGAACCACTTAGAAAGGCCAGATGCAATGGGACACATCTGTGAAACCAGCAGTGCTATAGTGAGATTGGAGGCAGAGACAGAAGGCCGCCTTAGAAGCCCGTGGGCCACATAGCCTAGAGCCTAGGGCAATACACACACACACACACACACACACACACACACACACATATATACACATATTATATATATATATATATACATATATATATAATAAGCCACTGGAAAGACGGCTCAGTGGGGAAGAACAGGTACCGTGCAAGCATGGCGACCTGAGTTTGAATTCCCAGAACTCATGTGAAAGCTAGACACGGTGTGAGAGGCTGTGATCCCAGGGATTTGTTGAGAAGACGTGGGCCAAAGGCTAGTGAATCTCCTGAAGTTCCAGGGCTTGGAGAATGCAGCAAAAGAGTAACAGAGATCTTGTCTCAAACAAAGCAGAAGCAAGGACTAACAGCAGGGGCTGTTCTCTGATTTCTACATGCATGCACATGCCTGTCTGCATTCATATGTGTGAACACACACACACACACACACACTGAAAACAACGAGAGGACATCAGTAAGGGATGAGGACCCATTGACCTTGTCTTACGGTTAAGTTGTGACTGTCCTAAAGACCATAAGGTCCACCCTGCTTATCATGCAAGGTAAGCTAGAAAGCCCTGGTTTTAAAAGCTCACCATACAAAAGCGCTTTATGTGAGAGCCTAAAGACCTGAGTTCAATTCCTAAAACTGTGAAAGGAGAAAACCAAGCCTAAAACTTGGGGGCTCCCACAATAGAGTTCTGTCAGATCACGGAATCAATATCAAGGTCCAGGAGAATCGATTACAAATTTGAAGGAGACAAGCCTATCAGGTGGAGACAAAAAAATTTTCCTTATTCCTGCACCCTTCCCCCATCCTTTCTTCTTTCTTTTAGTCTTCCTTTCTTTTTAAGGTTTCAAGAACTGGATAACTATTTGGGGGAAAAAATGAACCTCAACCGTGACTCTTGCCAGAGAAAAATTAATTGGAAATGGATTATAGACCGAAATGTAAAGGGCAAAATAATAAAGCTCCAATAAAACATAGGAAATATGCTCGAACTTGTTCACTGCTGGTGGGACCACAAAACATTATGGCTGCTTTGGAAGACAGTTTGGCGACTTCCTACGAAATGAAACATACTCTCATCATGTGATCCAGCAGTGGCACCCCCGAGAGCACTCAAAGAAGTGGAAGCTTACATCCACATAAAGAGGAGCACTCGGCTACTTAGAGCAGCCGTCTTCCTAACTGCCAAAGCTTGGAAGCAACCCAGAGATCCTTCAATAGGCAAATGGATACAAAAGCAGAGGTACTCCCGGATCAGAGGTGTCCGTCAGCGCTACAAAGTCATAAGCTTTCAAGCCAAAACGACCTGAAGGGGCTTTAAACATATATTAGTTAGTAAAAGAAGTCAGTCTGAAAAGGTTATATTCTATCTGGTTCCAACTGTAGAACGTTTTGGAAAAAGAAAGCCGTGGCGGGAATGAGGTCAGTGGGTGCCAGGGTGCAGTGTGTGCAGCAGGACAGAAAGTTGTTGAGGGCAGCGGGACTTCTTGGCATGGTGCTGCAACAGCTGTGACATGGCGCTGTATTTGCCCCCAGCAGTAGATAAATGGAATGTCCCACTCCAAGGATGAACCCACCCACCGGAGAGCAATGGCTTTCTGGTTTATGCTCGTGTATTGTAACAAACAGAAGTATTTGAGTGGGGGGGGATGTTGGTAGTGGGGGGAGGTGTGTGTGTGTGTGTATGTGGGAAAATGTATGTGAGAACCTACTTTTTTCTCCATTTTGCTCTAATTTGAACTGTTCAAAAACTTAAGTCTATTGAAGTACAAGAAAAAAGTTTAAAAACCTTTTCAGAACTCAATATATTGATGAGAGTAAATAAGTAGAAGGAAAATAGGGGGCAGTGATGCCCAAGTCCAGGGAAGGTGACTCTTGGTGGAGAAAGAGGTGCAGACGTGAGGGAGCTTAGAGCAGGCACTGTGCCATGTCTTAGCCCACACAAGGTGTATGGATATTTAGGTTTTTACAATTATTCTTATCAAGTGTGGTACGTGTGTGTGTTTGTGTATATGCACATGTATGTGGAAGCATTGGATATCTTCTTTCTCAGTTGTTACCAAGTGTAACATGTGTGTGTTTGTGTATACGCACATGTATGTGGAGGCATCAGATAGCTTCTTTCTTACTTGTTCCTAACTTATTTTTGAAAACAAGATCTATCTCTAAGAATTGAGCTCACTGATTAGCTGGATTGGCTGGCGAGCAAGCCCGGGAATCCTCCTGCCTCTGCCTCCACAGCACAGCACCACAGCCACACCGCTGTGCCCAGCTTTTTACATGAATGCCGGGATCTGTACTGGGATCTGCTCTCCTGCATGGCAAGCACTTTCCATACTAAATCCTCACCCTACCTCATCACTCTGTTTTTTTTTTTCATGTTAAATACGGTTATCACATGTCCATTATACCTTTCATCTTATTATTTTAAAAAGGCTTATATTCTTTTCATGTATATGCAATACACTTCACATTTTAAAGATTAAAGTAGATAAGCCCAAGAGAACCAGGAGTTTGTAGCAGGAAAATCTAAGCTCTGATCCCCACCACCTGGGGCCTGGGCAGCTTCTAGGAAGCCAGCAGAAGTCTTTTTTTGTCCTGACAGATCAGGAAATGTCACACAAGTAGCATGGCGGTAGTAATAGCATGACTGAACAGAAAGAAGCTGGTGGTTGGGGCTCTGGCATGTGGGACATCGTGACAGGAAAGGTGGCTTCCTTGTACAGTTCAGGGTGACAAGGGGAATGTGACCATGGCTGGCCAGCAGTGCTTGTGGGTCCCTGGTTCTATCAAGTGAACTATGATGGTCATCTCCTATTGTTGATCTCTTAAAAGTAAAGTCATCCAGAGCAATTCAGTAAACCAAGTCAAAGACTAGGCATCCCAAACCAGAATGACTCAATGGGGCCACCAGGTTTGGCGAACTCGGGGAAGATGTCTGGCCCTGGGGTCCCCTGCAGAGGGAGAGGCTCTATTCTGTTCTGCAGTGGGCTGCTCGCTACCTCCTGTGTGCATGAATAGCCTGGAAATCAAGGGGTGTGTGTAGGGGGTGGGGAGAAACAGAGGATCAGATTCAAGACAGAGTGAGCAAGGGGAAAATTCAGTCAGAGAGCACTGGAGAGGTGACAGGTGTAAATGGAGACCTCTTAGCTCTCCCAGTCCCTTCTGTGTCCTTTGTTGTCACAGCCTCTTTCTGTCCACAGCTGGAATGTACCCATGACTTTGTCCACGTGAAAACCCCCGGGAAGTGCTTGGCTGACCCTTGTCTTGGAATTGTTTGCCGCCAATTATTGTTATTTCCGTATGTAAAGGGATTAGACCTGGGGATGTCTCTGTAAGCGCACCAGCAGCTGCCAAGGTCAAGTCCTGTCCAGTCCCCCTGCCCCACTAAAAGACCCTGACCATTCAGCTATTAGCCTTACAAAGAAAAACCTTTGTGGCTCAGATGGGTGTGCCTGCGCTGGGAAATGTGTGGGTGTTTATGGCAGGGGCTCAGCGACCTCGATTGGTCCCTGTGAATGGGCCCTGGCAGTGTTTGGGACACCTATCCAGCAGCTCAGGCCGTAGGGAAGGTGATAAGGAACTCTGCACAGCTGGGACACTGCACTCTCGAAAAACTGCACACCTGATTCAGGTCACAAAGGAAGTGGCTTCAAGGAGGCAGCCGAGCTTCCTGTCTTGCCTATAGGACCCATCTGTGGTCTAGCAAAAGACCCAAAAAGCACCTGAGGCTTGTCCAGGGCCACGCTTGGGCCAGTTCTCACCCAGGTTTCCGGTCTTTGCAGCAGGTCCGAGAGGGTCCTTGGGAGAAACACAAAGGTGAAGGGGACCATGGAGTCAGGCCCAAAGGGGAAAGAGAGACAGTGGCAGGCTTCCTCCCTTTTGTTCTTGGCAGCTTCCTTTTAGAGACTCCAAGGAAGGGGAATTTGATAACCACGGAACTTCACCCTTAGATAGCTTCAGCCTTGTCTGGCTCATAGCCAAGCCCTCTGGGAGGGCAACTGCCAGCAAGGACTTCAAAATCCATTTGTCTTCTCTCCTTGTGCCCCTCCTCCTTCCTTACCCCTTCTCCTGGCCTTGCCTCTGGCACCCTGTCCCCCAGGATTTTAGCTGGACAGATCTGGTTTCATGCTCCTCTGCCAGTTACAGCCACAGAGCCATACCAAGACTTTCCTTTGTTCTTAACCCCCCCATCTTCCACTCTATAAGAGAGGACCCTGCTTGTATCTGACACCTACCTCTTCATCTACCTGCCATCTTTAACTATTGCTTTGAACTTTAATTATGTAAAAACATTGGGTCAGATCTGCATCCCATCATTTGCATTTTTAAGCTCAACATTGGCTTTAAAATTGGTTTACTGGGATATAAAACTGTACATATTTCAGGGTCACAAGTTGTTATATGAGCACCCCTCAAACTATCGCCATGATTTTCAATGAGCATACTTAGCACCCCTAAATTTTCTTCTGTTCCTTCAGGATTCTTTCTCTATGTACCATCACTATCATATTAGTTTGTATTTTTTAGAGTTTTATAGAAATAAAATTACACACTATACATATAATTTAGTGTAGCTTTCTCCACTGAATCATTTTGAGATTCACTTGTATTGTGGCAAGTATCAACCATTCATTTCTCTTTGTCACAAACCATAGTGGACCATTGGGTCTGATCCTTCTACGCTTTGTTCATCCATTTGCCTTGTTGAGAGATACTTGGGATGTTTCCAGTTTGGGATTATTACAATAAAATTGGCATGCCACCATTCACCCACAATTCTTTGTGTGGCTATATGAGTTCATCTGGAGCTGTGAAATAATTGTACAGGTGTGCGCTTGACTTAATGTTTCTAAAGCCGTTGTACTATTTCATAGTCTTACCAGTCGTGCATGTAAATTTGGAGTCCACTGATTCCCTACCTACTCAGTTACTATGTTGTTTGTTTTTAACCTTTTTTTTAAATAGCCATTTCATTGTGATCTTGAATTTGCACATGACCCCAAGCAAACAACTTTGAACATCTTTATAAATCTTATTTTCCATTCGTTTGTCTTTTTCGGTAAGATGTCTATTTGAGTTCTTTTTAAAGAGCTGGGTTGTATTTCATTGTGTGTTTTATTGTGACAAAATCTTTGTAACAAAGTAGTCACCATTTTAGCATCTTAAGTGTACCATTCAGTAGCATCAAATGTGTTAGCTGTGTTGCACAACCAACACCATTCTTATTTCCAGACTTTATCATCATCCTATGAAGACACTCTAAGCCTATTAAGTAAAACCTCCCTTTCTCCAGCCTCTGGCAATCTCTGTCTATACACTGAACCATACGATAACTTCATATTAATTTTTTTTAATATAATTGTTTATTGATTCTTAGGGAATTTCACAACATGCAATCCAATCCTGCTCATTTCCCAGTCCCTGCACACCTACCCCTCACCTCTGTAGCATCCCCTCAAAGAAAATTAAAATAGAAACCGTTAATGAAAAAACCAAACAAAACAAAGAAACCATTTTGCTCCTCCATCTTCCCCACCTCCCAACACCTCTTCATTTATCTCAGTGGCACTGGGAGCTGCGGTCTTGCGATGCGCGTGCATTTGCTTGTTCATTGTATTGAGTTGTGGGTCAGGGTCAAGGCCTCTGGTTTCTGGTCCACCATCAACAATGGATCCTCAAAAAACTCTTCCCGGATATCCCATCATTGCCCCAAGTCATGGAGATTCTGCCATGGCCAGGGTTCTGCAGGGCCGGATCCTTCACACACCCTGGCAGGTCATGGATGGGGTAGATGCTGAGGTGGGACAACTCAAAGTCCTGGATGTGGGTCTGGGTGGTAACTGATTTGGTCAGTCTGGTCTGCTGGGGCCACTCCTCTCAAGGCAGGGGCAGAGACAGCTCTTCAACACCCACACCATCAGGCTGGCTCTCCCATGACTTGTGGTGAGGGGTTGAGGCATCTCTCCTGAGTGTGTGTGGCTATCTCTTCCATGAGGAGCTGGACCAGCTCTTCTGCTGTGGTGGCCAGCAAGGGGCAGGATCAGCTCTCCCAGGGCCAGCATAGGGCAGTGTGAGCTCAGCATAGGGCTGGGATTTCAACAGGCATGGATCCTATGGTCCCCTGTAGTATCTTAGGCAACAGAGATCAGCACAGACCCCAGCTACAGCAGGATTATAGACTCAGACGTTGCCCTTGGCAGCAGGGTAGGCCCAGATGTCACCATGGCTCCAGGTGGCAATGCAGGTCACTAGAATCTGCTTGGCCCCAGCAACAGCGTGGCTCTTGGACACCAGCACGGACTCAGGTGGGTGTTCAGGTCCCAGACGTCCGCTCCATCTTCAGTAGTAATGAAGTCGTGGACATCAACACAGACCTCGGCTGCTGTGGATCCACAGACCTAGACCTGGCTCATGGCAGAAGCTCAGGCGAGGACATGACCATGGCCCCAGGTGGCAGCGCAGGGCAGGCCAATCAGTTTGGCATAGCCCTGGTGACAGCATGGCCCTTGGACACTAGCATGGCCTCAGGTGGTGGCCCAGACCCAGACCCCAGGCATCTATGTGGCCTTTGGTGGGAACATTGGCCACGGATGTCAACACAGAGCCTGACTGGGGTAGGACCACAGATACGGCCCTCAGTAGCATCCCAGGCCTGGATGTCACCATGGCCCTGGGGAGCAAGGAGGTCACGCTCACCAGCCTGTTCCTCACTGCCTTCGCTTCTTCAGATCTGCCTCTTTGCACAGCACACAAACCATTCTGTTTCTCTCTCTCTCCCATTTCTCCACCATACATTATCGTAATAGCGTCTACTCGCCTGGTGCCTTGTGGCTCTGGGCAGGCCCGTGGATGTTTTTCATCAGTCTAAGCCCGTGAGAACTCAGGTGGGCCTGTGGCTGTCTTTCAGCTGTCTGGGCTATATATTTAATTTCTGAGACACTGTCTCTTCCAAAGAAACTGCAGTGTATACTCTCCCACCATGAATGGATCCATTCCAGTCTCTCAGTATTCCCGATACTGTACCATGCTACTGTCCCTTGTAGTGGCTGGTTTTAGGACGTGCAGCAGATACCATGACATCCACAGCTGCTCTGTGCTTGGGCTCAGTGGAGCTCTGACAGTAGCAGCAAAGCATACTTGACAAATAAAGTCTAGAGACAGCAATCTGATGATGCTTCCCTGCTCAGTCTTGTCTTTCAAAGCATCCTTGACTGGGAAGACCACTCCGAGAGACATCTGTGAGAAAGGAGACACACACTCAACTGTTGTTCATCCAGTGACTGTTAATTAGTACTCTCTATGCATCAGCAAAGCCTGGGGTGCCGGGCACACACACACACACACACACACACACACACACACACACTAGCAAGACAGGGTTATTTAAATAACGGAGGCCTTCCATGTGCCTTCTCTTTCTCACTAGTAAGAACTTTTTAACATCTGGCCCTTAATCATTGTTGCTGTTTTTAATCCACCCCACATGAACTTGCCAAATTGAAACTGATCTGGACAAGAAAGAATGACAAACAATGAACCAAGAGAGGCATGGGTTTGGGGCTAGCTTAGCACATTTGACAGCTGGAGTGTTGTGGGCTATTCACCACAGAAGACTGCCTAGACATGGGTTTAAGCCAATAGGAAGCCTTTATTAGTCAGACAGCAACTAAACTGGGTGTTCAGGATCCCGGTACAGCCCAGAGCCTTTCTCAGGATGAGTTCTTAAGCACAAAATGCATGTCCTGGATCGACAGACTTCAGTTAACAAGAACAGTCAGAAGCAGAATTACAGAAGCCAAAATGCAAGGGTAGTACGTTTAGAGACTATCCCAGAACTATGGAGTTGGATGGACGAGGCCTTTGTTTTAGTTTTGGCAGGTGGTGCTGTCTATGGGCTGAGTTTTACAACATGAATGGTACCTCCATCATGGTTCCAGTTGTGCTAAGGTCTGGGGGCTTACAGGAGGAGTCTTTGAAACATCTGATTTGATCAATCATTTTTTTCTTTTATTCATGTATTCAGTAAATGTAACCGAATGCCTATGATACAGGAGGCATCTCCAAGGCCCTTGTTTCTATTTTCAAGAATTGTCCAAGTTATTAGAAGTTTACACCCCAAAGGGAGGCAACCTAGCTTAGCTCCTTGATTCTCAGAGGAGAAACATAAGATCTCTGAGGAGAAAGGCATGTCCCTGGACTATCACTACAGCTAGCTGCTGTGTGTTCAAATACAAATAGGATAAGCTTCTCTTTTTCTTCCTATTTTCCCTGTACTGATTGAAGCTGTGGCTCTGGTACCCAAGTTCCCAAAACTCAGAGTAAGGCAACCATAGCCACCAACAGAACCAGGCCCATGCTGGAATCATCTACAGGTGCCAAGCAGGGAGTGGCAGCCGCTGGGACAGCAATAAGATCTGCATCACTTTCCAGGGAAAGCCTTTGTGGGGGCTACAGGCGTCCTAGCAGGGTACCACACTCAGGGAAGACCGCAGTGTTCAGCTCACCTCTGGATGCTTTCTGGTAATATAGATGAACCCTGTGCTGAAGCCTAGACGCTGACACCCCAAACAGAGGGGTCCATAGGGGTCTGTCACATTTTTGATCTGAGAAAACAAAACAAACAAAAAAAGGGGTAAGCTAGGGAGGGGTGACTGTGACTGCAGTGGCAGCCTTTGGGCTCAGTCTGTGTGTTATCTGTAAGACAGTCTTAAGGAAGTCAGTGGATTTACCCGTAGGATCAGCTAAGGGAATTATCCGGAAAATGCGCACTCATTCTGTTCCTGAAAGATGGGGCTCAAGATGAGGTTTTGCCACTTAGTTCTCCAGTGTCCCGATATGCAAATCTCGGCTAATATACCTTCCTACCACCCTCGGAGGGCTCTTGCTGTTAGCAGAGAGTCACACCTGATCTGAAGTCAGCGTCACAAATCCAAGCCATGGCTCTTGCCAAGCCAGAAACTTGCTGGCGAGTTTAAACAAGCTCCTGAATTTCTCCTTTCCTCAGTTTTCCAGTCTTCTAGGGAGTGTAACCATGCTCTCACCTTTCTGGCTTCTGTGAACATAAAGACCCAAGTAAGTGTGCAGGGTGTGTGGAAATCCAGCCATCAGGTACGAATTCAGGTGTGCCAGAAACTCTTCTGGGCCTTTCCAGTCCAAACAAATCAGAAATTGGAGTCACTTAAATACGTAAAGAATTTGATTTCCCTCTGTCCCTCTCTCCCTCCTTCCTTCGAAACTGGATAGCCGCCTCAGAGGTGATCTCCCAATAGAAGACAAACTGAAGACTAGGCTGGTGTCCTTCCAGTTGCTCCAAGATTCTGCAGCCGGGAGTCGGCTCGCGCCTGCCACCTGGTGTCACGTTCCGCCTACTGCCTAGAAACCACGTGTAAGAAAGTGCTTACAACCTAACTACGCACGTTGGTTTCGACCGGTTCTAACCAATAAGGACAGGGAAGGCGGGGCAGAGGAAAGCAAAAGCCCAATCACCTCCTACTTTCCAAGGAGAAGGTGGGGCTTGGTATTTACCATGTTGGGTTTGTCCGCAGCGCTAATTACTTTTTCCAAAGGCTGCAGGGCTTCACTCCGGCTGGCGTCGCCGCCTCGCGCGCCCCAGCTCTGCCACTACGGTCCTGGGGGCTGCTGGTCCCGAGTACCATGTGTGACGGCGCCCTGCTGCCCCCTCTCGTCCTGTCCTTGCTGCTGCTGCTGGTGTGGGGGCTGGACCCGGGCACAGGTAGCGTCGCTTGCTCTCGCGGCCGGCCACCTTCCCCGTGCACTCCCGAAGCATCCTGGCGCCCGGGTGCATGGGTGGACTGCTGACAGCATCACCGGAGGAGGAGGGCGAAGGCCGCGGCGGGGGAACTGGGCTCCTGTATCCCCCTCAGCAAGCTGTTGGCGCGCCGTCCCCTGGGGTGATCGGGTGGCTTCGCCGGCTCACAGAGGCCCGGCTCGGGGAGGGAAAGGAGTGCGGGGTCACAGCTGCACGATGTCTATGGAGCCCTGAGAGCCAGCGCCAGAGCCGCCACCGGCAGGAGGTCTGGTGGCCAGGCGGATGCTGACGCATGTCCTCTCTCCCCGCAGCTGTCGGCGACGCGGCGGCCGACGTGGAGGTGGTGCTCCCGAGGCGACTGCGCCCCGACGACGTGCACCTGCAGCTGCTACCGGGAGTAGCGGGGCTCCGGCAGTGGCGGCGACAGCGAGCATCTCTAGGTGGCCTTCGCGCCGGGCCAGGAGAGCGCGCCCTGCTGCTGCACCTGCCGGCCTTTGGGCGCGACCTGTACCTGCAGCTGCGCCGCGACCTGCGCTTCCTGTCCCCGGGCTTCGAGGTGGAGGAGGCGGGTACCGCGGAGAGCAGCGGACACCCTGCCGAGCTGTGCTACTACTCCGGACGAGTCCTGGGCCACCCGGGCTCCCTCGTCTCCCTCAGCGCCTGCGGCGCCTCCGGCGGCCTGGTACTGCCCGCGCCCCCTATGGGTCTGCTCTGCCCAGTCTGTTGCGTCGCCTGGGGTGGTCCCGCGGAGGGCTGGGCGGGAGAAGACCTTCCTCCCAGTTTCCCTTACTTGGCCTTCCAAGACTGTGCCGTCTGAGCAGAGGGGACACAGGGGAGGCCTGTCCAGGCTTCTGTTATGTGATGAACCTGGCCGAGGTGGGGTTGCATTGAGAAATCAGCTGTTGCTTTCCTAAGGGAACGCGTATGAAACTGTCGGGTCCCACTTGCCCAGCATCTGCACATGTGTGGGTGTTATGCACATGTTATGGGTGTTATGGGAAAACACTTCAGTGTCGATTTCATCTGTCTGGGGATGGAGCAGTAATGCACCTCTCTATCCTTTGAGTCTTTTTACGCTAGGAGGGCACCCCAGGCAGGCCATAGTTAACTTTATTCCTGTTAGCTGGAAGGTAAAACCTTATTTCCTTACCCCATAGCAGGCGTTTGTCTGGATCTACCCTCAGTGAGAACTGTGGGGTGCTCACCTGGCCCAGGCTTAAGCCCCGTTCCCGAGCTTCCTCTTTTCCAAGACCTTTCCTTGCTGGGTTTGAGACACCTGTGGCAAGTACACTAAGAAGCAAAGGGAGTTTGGGGTGCTTTTCCCTGTTTGTGCGCACACTCGAACACTTGGCTACATTGGTGTCAAGCCAAATTCGTCTCTGCTTCTCCGTGGTGCCCCCAAGGAAAGCACGTGGCTGGCAGATGGGCTGGCCCGGAAGAGCCTGGCTCACTCAGAGATGTACTTGTTGTTTCTCTGTAGTTTGTCGCAGTGCCTCTGAGACAGAGGTTTCTAATATTGGTTTGTTTGTTTGTTTGTTTGTTTGTTTGTTTGTTGTTTTTGGCAGGCCACCTTGAACCAAAGAGGTTGTCCCTTCGCTTACCTTGTCTCACCCCTACAATTCCCCAGCCTTCACCTACACAACCAGCAGCAACGCTGAAAAAATCTGTGACTCCAAAATTAATCTCTCAGAGGGTTCTGCTTACTTAGCACCGGGCTGGGGCTGGGGGGAGGGGGCTGTGGATGTAATTTCCTGGGAGCAGCCTAATTTTCAGGAATTTTCTGAGTTCCCATTTTACAGTATGGCTTACTTTTTGCTTAACTGGCGAAATTGGCAGCCTTGATAAAAAGAAGGCAAAGGCACAGATTGTGGTGGGGCCTGGTAGGTGTTAACGTGGAACAGGGGGCAAAGAGTATGGGCTGGGGGCAAGGAGGCTTAAGTATGAGTGGGAAAAGCTCAGATCGCTGGAGGACTCAGGTCAGAGCTGTATCATGTTCTGGGAGGAACTCAAAGGCCCACATCATTTTTCCTGTTTTTGCCAAAGTGTTTCAAGGCTAGGTCACATCCCTGTACTGTACATGGAAACATCTGAATCCCATTTGCTGCGGTTTCCTGAGTTTCTGGAGAGGTCAGAGTTTATACTTCTTGGTGTAAAGTTTCCAGCGAGGAGCTATCTGTGAAGGAGCCCAGGCTGGAAATCTGGAGAACATTGATTGAGAGTCCTCACAGAGTGATTGCAGAGCCTCCTCACAGATGGCATCTGAGCCAGCTTTTCAGGAAGACTGCGCTGCCCTTCGGCACCATGTGAGGGCGCTGTGCCTTAGAGAAAGGAACCCAGCCAAGACGGAGTTCACCCCTAGCCAGATGCGGGTGGACTTCTAAGTCCTTAGATTGTTCAATTCCAGTTTGAGGAGATGCTGCTGTTGTTTAGTCTGCCTTATCCATCCTATTCGTGCAAGCTGCACATTGGACACTCTCCCCGAGTTCCACGTAGGCAGAGGCTGAAAGCCGGATGAAAGAGGCACGGCCGGGAGCTGGTCTCCTGGTGTCAAGGTGGCCCTGGAACACAAAAGGAAGAAAGTCTTTGACCTTAAGCTACCTGAGATTGCCCTGCACCCCATCTTTGGCTTGGTGGTCCACCTAGGTGGATGATAAAAGTTGTGTCGGTTCTTTGAGCATGGTAGAAGCTTTCTTCAGTGTGCAGTCACATGTGTGTTTGCCAGGATAGTCTTAGCTGCAGTGTATGGGCAGGGAGCGTCGTCCAGCGATGCAGCTCTTGGTAGTTGTGGGCAAATGGGCTATTTCAAAAGCCTTCTTGTATTGAAAGAATCCTGTTGAGCAGGGGTTGCCGACTTTTCCCAGCAAGGAGCAGAAAGTGAATACATTTCCAGCTCGTCTCAGTCTTGCCTTCTCAGCCCCGCACCTTTCGAGGGACAACAGCTACGGGAGGTATCTAAGCACGTGAGTGAGTGTGTGGCTGAGGATGTTGGGTAGCATTTTGGTCATTAATTCATTTTGCCACAGCTAATGTCTACAAACGGCTGTGTTTGCACAGCGGCAGGGGTAGTGTGAGCCCTGTCTGTCTCCATGGCATTTATGTGGTTTGTGCTCAGAGATGTTGGGGGTCTGTTTAAAAGGCGCTATGTCGCCGGGATGGAGCATTGCAACACTGCCTGTGGGGCACAGTGTCTAAGTTGCCCCCGCCCCCGCCCCTCTCCGCCACACCCCTTGGCAGCAGACAGAGGCGTGGGCCTGTGGTGTTTCCCCTTCTTTGTCTTATCAGGAAGAGCTATGGCTGCTGCACTTTTTGGATCTTCAAAGACCCCAGGCCCAAGGATTAATTGTTTTCTTTTTCTGCTGCCTCATTTTTATTTACATTTCAGGGAGTCTTTAGATGTAGCGTAGTTTTGGAAGGATTCCTGTAACCACGGAGTTGGAAAGCAATGAGCTTTTGGCTGGTGGAGAAGGTATCTCTCCCCGTTTACCCAAGCCTCCCATGATTAGCACCAGGTGATGTAGGGGGCAAGCAGAATTCTAAAGTGAACTTCATGAGTAGGCAGGACAGTGTGGGTAGGGGGAAGGGACACGTCAGGAAGAGAAAGAATGCCCATCTCAGCAAAAGCTCTTTGTGGCTTGTCTAAAATGAGTGGGCGAAAGGACTGTTTTAGAAAGGTAGAGGTCTCAGGGGAGGTCTGAAGGCTGCCACTGAGTCTATGGACTCAGCCGTGGCTGCATTTCCTCCCAAAGCGCCACAATCAGAATCTGACCACGCAATCTTGGCTGAGGTCTGCAAGGGTATAGTGCAAGGGAGCTACGGGGCCAGAAAGGACACTCAAGCATTCGGACTGTGGAACACTAAGTGGCCAGGTCCATTTCCCAAGCCACCCTAGGAGGACCAAGAAGAGTAGAATACCCCCGGCAAACCGCTTTTTACGCTGTACAGCTTGATGTCTCTATCATGCAGGTGAGACATTGAGTTATCTCGGTGACCACCTTTGCTCTGACTGGCAAACACGGCGCCATTTTTGTGACCCATCCTTGGTGTGTGTGTCTCTGTGTGTGTGTCTTTTACAAACAATCCTCTCTTGGGGGCTTCTCCTGCAGCCTGTAGAGAGTGCGCACTTTAGTCTCCAGGAGAAGTGTGTGCAGATGGGAGCTGATGGGGACTGAGGCTCCCCAGCCAGTGAGGGCTCCAGCAGCAGCTGGGGTTACAAGAGGCTGGCCTGCGGTGCATGCTTTTCTAAGGAGGGCAGCTGGCAGTCACGGGGCCTTGGAATCAGGAGACAAACTTGGGATGCTGGCCTTGCACTTTACAAGATAGCATTATCCAGCTGTCTGTGGTTGGTCCATTGCTAAATTGCCCGGTTTTCTAACTCAAAGTCTTTTTGTCAAGTACAGTCACGGAGGACTTAGTTTGGGCAAAACTTTTAGAGTGTGTGTGACTTCTCGAAAGGGATCCAATAGGCCAAACTGCATTATAAGTTGTGATATTGACACAGACAGATACCGCTGAAGACATGATACCGCTGGTCATGTAGAGCATGAATGTGCTGAGAAGTACAAAGCGCATTCTTAGGTCTCCGTAGACGGCAATAACTGCGTGGATGCAAGAGGCAGGGATGCAGAAAGAAGGACCGAAGACTGCTGCGGAGTTTGGAGCTGAAGGTGGAAGAATTCACACAGTCTCAGAGGGACTTCTGCTTTGTTCTCTCTTCTCTGCCCTCCAAGCCATTTGTACTTCTCTTGTCCCTCTCAGGAGCTTCGTCCCCACACAGCTTTTCAGAGCTTCCTAGAACCTGTTAGGACGCCCGGCTCTGGCTCCTTTCTGAACACGACCTAGGGGGCTCAGATTTCTCTTTGAAATTCTACCAAGTGGCATTATTTTATAGGAAGAAAACCTCGAGGTGGTGTGTGTGTGTGTGTACGCATATGCATGCGTGCATGCTGGGATTACATGCCCTCCCCTTTAGCAGGTTCTGAGGATCAAATTCAGGTCTTCATGCTTGCAAGATTATCTCCCTCCTAAGCCATCTTCACTAAACCAATATCTCCTAGCCCGACTGCATTCCTGAAGTACATTCCCGGAATGCTGAATGGCAGCAATGGCCTGACCTTGGCTGTGTGTGAGAGGAAATGTTTCTCCAACTTTTGGATCTGTGTCTGTGACAATTCCAGTCGCTGGTTGGCTTTTCTTGGGGGACGGGGGTACACTTTTCTGCTCAGGTACGCAAATGCGTGGTCCTGTTTTTGTCATTTCGGTAAAGAAGCTGCCTGGTCCATTGAGACTGAGACCTTGAGCAAGTCCTAAACTCTTTGAAGCTCTCCTCACCGGAAACCATCCAAACCATAAACGACACTGGCCTGCTGTGGTGGAACAGAATAAGGCAGAATCTGTGAAAAAAGAAAAGATAGAATCTGTGAAATCTTTCAGTGAGAGCCTGGCTTATTAAGGCTTAAACCAGGTTTCTCCTCCAGCCCTAAGGTCATTTCCAGTTATAACTCAACCGGTTAGTCAGCAGGGTTGGATAGATCGCCATTCCACACCTGCCATGTGCAGAATGCTTGGGTCGGCCTCTGTCAAGCCTCAGGGATAAATGCAACGTAGACCTGCCTGAGAAAATGGTCCCCGTGTGCTTGGAAGGAAGACATACTCCAGCCTTTGGGGAAGCTGAGCCAGAGGAGCTCAGAGCAAGAGGAGATTCTAGAAGATGAATACTGGGACCAGGCAGGGTGGAGCCTCAGTCAAAAGAGGGTTGGAGCTGAAGGGAGAGGATGTCATATTCTAGGAAAGAAGAGTGATGGCCAAGCCACCAAGGTCAGGACCTCCCAAGATGAGGCACCCGTGAGTTGGTTGTGGTGGTGGTTATTTGTGCCTGGGGTTGGTTATTTAGGGGATGATGGGAGATGAACTGAATGCATATGTGTGGTGCGATGTGATGGCACACCCGATGCCCATCTGTGGCTTGTGAAACTTCCCTGCGCTGAGCAGGGACGCCTGCAGGGATGGTTAAACTGAGTGCTGAACCCTACCCACAGGTCATTGGTGGGTGCTGGTGCCGCCGCCGCCATTGGCCCAGATTTACACTCAGAGCTAGAGGTAACAGAAGACTTTCCAACAGCTGTCTGGGGAATCCTGGTGAAAGCCCAGTGGGGAGGACAGAGGAGGGACCCTTGGGATGACAGCTCCAGGCCTTTGATGACAGAGATGACCACGGGAAGGATGACAGCCACACAAAGGAGACTTCATGCAGCTGGAAGCTGGCAGTCCTTTGCAGCTGACTGACTGCAGTGAGCAGAAATGGGGAGACCAGCAAGGGGCCTCACATTCTGAAGAACTAATGTTGAGAAGAAGCGGGTGCCTGCATTCAGGAGTTAACCCTTTGTAGATGTGGCAGCAAGACTGTGGGTACAGGTTGGAAAGGCCCTCGTGTCTGTGTGTGCAGGGAGGGGCTTGAGAATAACCCATGTCTGTGTATGTGGGGAAGAGGTTGGGAAGACCCCCATGTCTGTGTGTGTAGGGAAGAGGTTGGGAAGGCCCCCATGTCTGTGTGTGTAGGGAAGAGGTTGGGAACAGCCCCATGTTTGTGTGTGCAAGGAGAGGGGTGAGAGAGCCCCCATGTCTGTGTGAACAGGAAGGGGGTTAGGAAGGCCCCCATATCTATGTATACAAGGATGGAATTGAGAAGGCCCTCATGTTTGTATGTGCAGGAAGGGGTTGAGAACTCCCTCACGTGCAGGGTGTTGGTTGTGGTGCAGAAGAGGTCTGGGTCTGTCAGAGTCTAAGCTCACTAGAGCATCAGAGGCTGGTGCAGAGGCAGGCTTGACGCCCCAGGAGAGCCGCTCCATAGACACTGCCTTGCCCATGCAGGAAGCACACTTGTCGTCCATTGACTCTGCCCTCAAACTTCCTGTGCCACCCAGCTCAATGCAGAGGAGCCCCAGGCCCACCCTGGTCAGCCCAGCGGGGGCACTGACATTCCAGTGAGACTTTAGGAGGAGGATGCTGTCAACTGTCACCTGGGTTCATGCACCACCCCAGGCGCCTGCACCCTGCCTGTCTTTATTGTAACTCTACCTCATGGTCATGCTGAGCTGCGGCCCTCATCCTGTTAGGAAGCGAGAAAAGCCTCTCACACGTTTTTCCAAGGCAGGAAAGTTAGACCTGTTTGGGGGAGGTTCTAAGGTAAATAATGCCCTCTCTCAGGAGGACAGAAGTGGCCCAAAGCAAGGACCCAGCACAAAAAGAGTGTTGAAAGTTAACCTTCCAGAGCAGGTTCTACCTGCTACATTTTATTGACCCATAATTCTTTTATGTGGGATTCCCAGTCTAGCCAAACGTAAGATTTCTTTATTAAGAGCATTTCACTAGGGGTTGTTGTTTAAAGCGAAGTCATGTGCCGGGGGAAGGTATGTCTCTTGGCCTTTCCTCTCCCCCAGCTCTCTCTGCAGAGGCAGTTGGCAGCATTGTGATCCCTGGAACACAGAGGCCTCGAGGAGCATTTCGGTGTGTCGGTCTGCCCACCATGATGGCTGGAGACTTGGAATAGGCCAGAAGAATCCCTACATAGATCTTGGGGTCACAGTGCAGGGTTACAGCCCACTTGTCCTGGATGGCCCAGGTTGTAACTCCAGGTGCTGCTGGACATCAAAGTCAAGGCACCAGGTAGTCTGAACCTCCACGTGCTGTTGAACGTTATCATGGTGGCTCTTGTCTGTGACTGTCCACTGGATTTCCCGATGAGTTTCAAAATGAATATCTGTGCTTGAATTCTATCTGTCCCTTCTGGAGCGGGGCCTGGATGTCAGGGCTCTTTATGGGATACCATGCATCTTGTAGTCGGGGATGACAATCCCTAGTCTAGGGCGCTGTGGGCTATCTAATTTAGTGGCATCTGGGACAGTCCATTCAAATTCTCTATGAACCGTGATGTGGCAGACTTGAAAAAAAAAATCAGGAAGAATAGTTCTGATCCTGCCTCAGTGAAACCAACTGTTAGGTTGTGTAAAATGTCTAATAACATGAGGGTAGACATTGGACTGCTAGGAAGGGGCTTAGGGAAAAGAATGGAAGACACGGAAGGAGGGCTTGTGAGTGCTTATGGGTAGGATTGTGGGTTGGGGACATAAGTAGCGTATCAATTCTTTTGACACAAATTGTCTACATTTATGGGACAACAGAACAGCTTATCCCTGGGTCTGTACAGATCAGGCAAGTGTTAGAGACACACAAGGAGCCCCCAGATGATGAGACTAAGACCCATGGAGGGGGAAGCGGTGGGGCCCTTCTATGACTAGCCCATAGGCTGGAAACTTCACGGAGCTGTTTCTCTTATGTACTTGTTCTGGTCATGTCTCTGCTTGACTGTCAGGTCCCCCGGGGACCAGGAGCTGCCAGGTAAGGAACAGCTGGTCTCCCCTTTGCTCATCCAACCACTTCCTCTAATCACAGTGGAAGGAAAGCTGCATTGCCCCACCCCACCCCAAGAAAAGATGCCCCGAGAAAAGTCTTTCTTTAAATTAAAAACTGAGTATGTGTGTGAAAGCTTTCCCACCAGAGTGACATCTCCAGCTCTAAAACCTTGTGAGCCGCCTGCTGCCTGATTTCCACACACTGTATGGGACGGACACCGGGGACTGGAGCTGGCTTTGGCCTCCCGCAGTCAGAGCCTTCCAGCCTGTCATTAGAGTTGAGGGCCAATTGTCACGGGAGGAGCGTTCTGTACTTGAGCCTCTTTTTGCACCGCCCACCACAGCCCCTCTCTGCTTCACACTCTCCACGCTATGTGAGTGAGAAAGCTCAGGAAGTTGACTCTGTCTCTCCTGTGGGCTGTGCAGTGCTACTTGGAGACAGTTTCATTTAGGCAGTAAAATCAGGGAGTTGTTCTTGGCAAAGGTCTAATGAAATGGAAACCTTGAGATTTGCTTAGGGCTGGACGTACGGTCTCACACTGCACGTTGGGAAGGACTCTGGGGTGTAGGTGATCTGAGTAGTTCATCTGATTTGCCTCCAAGCACTGCAGAACTTAACTGTCTCATTTGGCTTGAGGAAGAGGGTCCCGGGCTTGAGATAAAAGAAGTTGCAGCACTGTGCAGAGGACAGTATTTTCAGACTGCCCACCAGCCCAGCAGCATCGGGTACTGTTGAGGGACTTGCTAGAAGGGCACACGGTTGAACCCCACTCCAGATCTCCAGGGGATTCTGCTCCATACAGCTTTGAATCCCTGGTTCAGTATGTTGTAGTTGTTTTCTCGTATGAGATTTGCATGCATGCTTTGGGGACCAGAGGTCAACCCTGGGTATCTTTCCTTAGATGCTGTACACATTGCTTTTTTAAAAAATGAGCCATGATCTCTCTCTGGCCTGAAACATACCAAGTAGGCTAGACTGACTGGCTAGTGAGCCCCAGGAACCCTTCTGTCTCTGCCTCTTCCCCAGTGTTGGGATTATAAGCATGTGCCACCATGTCTGACTTTCATGATTGTGTGGCAAGCTCTTTACTAACCGAGGCATCTCCTCATCCCTGCCATGGCTTTAGGTGTAGAAGAAAGGAAGATGAATAAGAATGAATGAATATATATATATATATATATATACATATATGTGTGTGTATATACATACATATATATATATAAAATGATTATGTGTGTGAGTGTGTGTGCGTGTGTGCATGTGTGCATGTGTGTGCACATGCCTGTGCAAGTGCCGCTAAGGAGGGTCTGCCTCATCTGAATCTGTGCTGGCCAAGGCAGTCCTGATCTGTGTGGCTCAGGAGAAGGGATGCTGCACAGATCAGTGTTTAGAGTGGGTCCTTTCAACTCTGGCAGCTTCCGCTCCTTGTGCGAGGTTCGTCTTGTTTTCCTGACTGTGCATAGGAGGGGCACCCGGCAGGTACCCCAGGCAGGAGACACAAGCTGTTTCAGTGCCGCTGGCATTATCTCCCGGGACGGTCCTCTGCATAGCCCCGCCCCCAATGAATATTTACGCTATTAGAATGATAAATTAAGCTGGGCATTTTAATCCCAGTCCTCTGGAGACGGAGGGAGGTGATTTCTGTGCGTTCTAGTCCAGCCAGGGCTACATAGGGAGACCCTGTCTCAAAAGTGACGAATTAAAAAGTTCTACTTTTTAATTTGATTTATAAATCTTCCTGAACAGCATGTATTTTTACACACTGTTAAGAGGATTTTGAATTATATTTAGGCTCCTTTACAAATGTGGTTTTTATTTCACCGTTAAATATCTAGTACTGTCTTAGAAATGTAGCACATTCAATTTCACTTTCAAGTTCTTTTGGCTATTTGAAATTAAGCCTTTCTCTCGAGTATGAGATTGCATAAATCACTCTTCTTAGCCTGGCGGCCTGGTCTTACAGGTACAGGAAGACCTGAGCTCTCGCTTCACACGCCGATACTGCTTCTAAGATGAACATTTATAATCAGAATAAAAGATCAAATCTGTGAGATAGTCTCTCGGCTTCTCTAAAATGTTGCAAGTTTAGGATGGAAATTTGCGAGTCTCCACTCGCCGTCATTAATGCTACCCACGGAACTGGTTCTTTTTTGTCTTGGTGTTTAGTTCTAAATGTCCTCAAGGAAGGACAAGATACATTTTCCCATTAGGAATATCGTGTTCCCCCGCCACGGTTTGAAGGGTGCCTCCACAGTTGGTCACCACACTGCCCCCCTTTGCGCTTTGGAGATAGGTTCTCACTTATCCCAGGCTAGCCTCAAACTCTTGTTCCTTGTGACACAATCTCTCAAGCCGGAATCATGTGTGCCAGCGCAGCTAGTTCAAATGGACTTTATCGAGATCCGTTTACTATGTCTGAGTGTTCTGCTTGCGTGTATGCCTATGCACCACCTGTGTGCAGTGCCCGAGGAGGTCAGAAAAAGGAGTTAGAGTCCCTAGAACTGGAGTTAGCAGACAGTTGTGAGCCGCCATGTAGGTGCTGGGAGATGAACCCAGTCCTCGCAAGAGCAATAAGTGCTCATAACCCTTTAGCTGAGGCGAGGCATCTCTCCACAAAAGGACTTTAAGAGGGTGGTTTTAGGACTTCAAATGTGGCTTGATTGTAGAGTACTTTTCTAGCATGTCACAGTCCATGGCAGGTTCAACCCCGTGTGTGTGTGTGTGTGTGTGTGTGTGTGTGTGAGAGAGAGAGAGAGAGAGAGAGAGAGAGAGAGAGAGAGACAGACAGACAGAGAGAGACAGACAGACAGAGAGAGAGAGAGAGAGAGAGAGAGAGAGAATCAAATGGCATAGGACCTGCAAGATGGCTTAGTGGATAAAGATGTTTGATCCCTGAAACCAACAAAGTAGAAGGAAATAACTGACTCCCAAAAGTTGTCCCCTAACCTCCTCATGCATGCTATGATGCACTTTTATGTCTATGTGTCCGTGTGTATATGCGTGTGTGCATACACGTACATACACACTACATATAAGCCAATGATAGTAAACTAGTCCATCTTCTCTGAAATGTTGGAATAAATAAACACAAGGGCACATATGTGTATCCCACAGCAGTTTTAACCCCACTGCGCTGGTTTCGTGTCAAATTGACACAGGCTAGAGCCATTTGGTAAGAGGGCCTCTCAGTGGAGAAAATGGCCTCATCAGATTGACCCGTAGGATATTTTCTTAATTACTGACTGAGGGGGGAGGGCCCAGACCACTGTGGGCAGTGCCACCCTGGGCCGGTAGTCCCGAGTTCTATAGAGAGCAGGCTGAGCAAGCTAGTAAGCAGCATCCCTCCGTCATAATCTCCTCATCAGTTCCTGCCCTGACTTCCCTTGATGATGCCGTGATCTGCAAGGTGAAATCAGCCCTTTCCTCCACGAGTTGTTTTTGCTCCTGGTGTTTTATCCCAGTCACAGAAATCTTAACTAAGACACTGGCCCATCCAAACCTCCCAATACAACCACTCACTGGGAGATTTGTAAGTCAGGTGGCGACTCGCTGTGGGCCTCGGCGACGAACGGAAGGAAAGCACTAACCTAGACATGGCAAACCAGAGCGCTGTCACTTCACCGCCGGGTCACAAGCAGGAGGATGACCAACGTCTTCTTCTCTCCTTTCCGGGTAGGTTGGCCTCATCCAGCTCGAGCAGGAGCAGGTCTTCATCCAGCCCCTCAACAACTCGGGAGGCCCATTCAGTGGAAGAGAGCACCTTGTCAGGCGCAAATGGTCCTCTGCCCCCAGCCCAGCTACCGAAGTCGAGGAACCCAGGCAGCCCTGCAAAGTCGTGACAGGTGAGTCTCGGCAGCGGAGGGGTCGGAATGGCGCACACGGAGCTGACACCCTGTGGGCTCACGTGTGCTGAAGTGAGTACTTGCCTTCTTTGGACCGTCACGTGCCACATGATGGCAGGGATGTAGTTCAGAGAAGGTCTTTATTAGTCGATGTCCTTACTACTTGAACATCATGGAGTGATGCATTTAGACTGAGATGACTACAATCTCACCAGCTGGTAGAATCTTAGAGGACCACAGCTGCATTTATCAGCTATTGTTAGTAGAAATTGCTGTTGGCCTATGAGGATATTTTGGAAGATGCTCTATTGTCCCCAAAGCCGCCTTCTTTCTGTGTATATTAGTGTTGACATTTCAGAAGCCCTTTGAGAAGTTTTATATCTGCAAGGAACCCAGGATCTCATTGAAACAGAGCCTTAGCTTTCTGTTTTGTTTTTCCAAGATAGGATTTCTCAATGTATCCCTGGCTGTCCTGGTTTGTAGACCAGGCTGTCCCTGAACTCAGAGATCCATCTGCCTCTGTCTCTCAAGTGAGGGGATTAAAGGTGTGTACCTTAATGACCAGCTTCAGAGCCTTAGTTTTAAGCATTAAGAACAAGTGGAAGCCAGAACACCTTATTACCAAGCACCAGGTTGGCAGCATAGCTGGGATACAACTTTCCCGGATGAGCCCCTAACGCCAAGCTTACCTGTATTTTCATATGGTGGTCCTCCTCCTCAGATGCTGTAGTGAGAGTTGCCTGGGCAACCTATGAAACCCTGGGCCAGCAACATCTGCAGTGCCTGGAAATTTTCAGTACATCTATCATCCAGCATCATGTCAGACCTGCGGTGTCTAAAGTGTCATAGCCTGATCTAGCTGCTGGGGATTCAGATACATGATCATGTTTGAAAACCACTGCTTAAAAAGGGCTATTTAGGGAACTGGGAAGATGGCTCAGTCGGTAAAGTACATGAGACACAATCATGAGGACCTATAACCCACATAGCGAACAGGGCATGCAGGTGCATGTCTGTAACTCCAGCACTGGGGGGCAGGGACAAGTGGATTTCCAGAGATGGCTGACCAGTTAGCCTTGCTGAATTGGTGAGTGTCAGGTTCAATGAGAGGTCTCAGGAAATAAGGGGGTAACAGGAAGTTGCCTGCTGTAGACCTCTAGCCTTCATGCACTGAAATGCACATTGAGAACACATAGATACACCCCTTCCCCCAGTGTCATTTACTTAGCTGTTGGGTTGTCGGGTGTTTAAGACTATTTCATGGTACTATGTCACTACTAGTCTGCTTGGAAATGCTCCCTGGCACAGTTGGATAACTGTATTGTCCAGGCGGCACTTCCTCCTGGGATGGGACCCGCTTCTGTAGCTCTGGGTTTACCTTTCTATGCAGACTTAATGTGACTCAGTTTGGTGTTCCAGTGACTTTAGAACTATGTCAGGATTGCTTTGCATACAGCTCAGCCATTGCCTGTGGTAAAGATGGTTCGCAGTGACCATGATGAGTAAGTCCAAGGAAAAAGAATGCTGCCCAATTACAGAGTTTTTCTTAATTGCTGTCCACTCCCTTAACAAAAGTAGAGAACGTAGACCTCAGCATAAAATAAACAGTCACTCAAATACCCTTTAATGGCATTCAGGGCCTTTTGATTCATGGGTATGAACTTGGTAGTTTGGTTTCATTGGATCATTTTTTTCCCCATTGCCTGCTTTGTAGTGAGCAGCTGTTTATGGCGGTAAATGTATGCTGTCTGCAGCTGATCTGCATGTACAGGTTCAGAGGTTGTGACTTTATTGTGTTCCTTCTCAGACCTATTGGCGTGTTGGCTTCAGCTGGTGAGCTTATAGCTTTTCTGGAGCACATCCTGAACATCTGACCATGACAATCCCCAAGTGGTTGTAGGAGGAGGAAGGCCGCTTGTTTGTTTCTCGATTGCTCTGCCGCGAAATAATCACACAGAAACTCTATTATTTAAATCACTGCTTGGCCCATTAGCTCTAGCTTCTTATTAGATAACTCTTACATCTTAATTTAACCCATTTCTATTAATCTTTGTATCACCATGTGACAGTGGCTTACTGGCTAAAGTTCCATCTGGCCAGTGGGGCTATATGGCTTCTCCCTGACTCCACCTCCTTTCTCCCAGCATTCAGTTTAGTTTTTCCTACCTAACTAAGTCCTGCCTTACTATAGGGCCAAAGCAGTTTCTTTATTCATTAATGGCAATCACAGCAAACAGAGGGGAATCCCACATCAGGTGGTACTAACATTTGCCTGGTGGTGAACACCACCCACTGGCAGGGGTGTCCAACTCTTTGATGTTGGGATATGCGGTTGTTAATCTGTAAGTGTATTGAGGATATCCATCGTTATCCTGGGAAGCATGTGGTGTGCAGGTTAGACACTCCTCCAGGGAATACTCAGCAGGAGGGCAGCGTCTGCGAGTCATTGAGAGGGAATTTTCTCAGACAAGAATCTCCACGTAGAGCCACACAGTGATGTGCAGGGCAGATGGGTTCTTTTCCTCCTCACTCAAGCCAGCACCCCATCAGCTGCCAGTCTGTGACCCGTGGCCCGGCATGTCTGCCAGTGAGCTAATGGGATGTTTATCTGATGACCTGCTTCCATCCTCTTCGAGGGAGTGACAACTAGAATTGCTGAGCAAATAACAAATGGTGCTTGTGTTTGCATTTTTTGTGCTCGCTGCTGGTTTTGGAACACACTTTGGCCTGCTTAGCCATTGACGGAGGAAATAAAATGAGCGGTCAGGGTGGGGTGGATGTGGTAGAAACTATGAGCAGCGAGGCAGGCTGCAGAGAAATCTCTGAATGGCCTCAAACAAGTTTTCCTTTCTTTCTCCCAAATCTTACAGCAGCTTTCTCCATGGTGTAGGCGCACGAGTGTGTAGCTCAGATCGAACACACGCCTCTGGAGGTAGGGCGTGACACTGAAGACGGAAATGTACCTTGCTTTTGGTCCTTTTGTCTTGAATGACATCCTCAGTCCATGCTTCTACCATGTTGACAATGATGTTGGGCCTTTTTCTGGACTTAACTACTAAGACTTTTCTCATCCAGATTAACTTTCTAACCCTGGGCTGTAGAACTCTGGGAAAATTAACTTCCTGGCACACTAGCAAAGTACATCCTTGAAGTTTTCTATAAAGGGTTATCAGATTAATCCCAGGGTAGCGTGTTCTGTTTAGCTGAATAAAGTGACTTGCTATTGACCCTTTATTACTTGATCCCTAGACTTGACCCCAGAATGATTCCGTCAGGTGAGGAGGAATCTAACAGGTCTGTCCTGAGTCTCTGAACCTACCTGAAAGATGAGCTTCAGTAACTGTCTAGTAGCTTGTGTCTGGATAGACCAACACAGCCAAGGCCCCCACAGGGAGGAAGAACTTCCTTCACAGAGATGCTACTGAGCTTCCATTTCTGGGAAACGTCATGGGCTCCTGGTGAAGGGACAGGCTGATTCTTTTCTCTCCCAGGAATTTCTTTTTAAAAATCCATAATCTGATTCACAAAATAAAACTCTAGTTTGCAATATGGCAAGGAAATATGGGGTCTACAGACTTCTTTGTTTTGGGTACAATCATGAAGGCCCTCCTTTTTTGTTGGTTTTTTTTTTGACAGCTAAAATGGCACTTCAGATATGTTGAAATGCTCCTTGAATATTAAGTGGTCCTTTTGACCTCAAAACTCTGTCTTTTTTTATGTTTGTTTTAATTTCTCCATGTTCAATCTAGAATCTTCCACAGCTGTCTTCGAGGCATCAAGCACCAGTTTGACTTCTTTACTGTGGTTGGTGTGTCACGTGCATGGGGTAGCAGTAAAAGAGAAGATAAGTTTGCAAAGAGGCATTTTAAAAACAGGAACTCATCACGGTTTTGAGTGATGATGAGCTCATTAGAATATGAGTCTGCCCCAGACCACTGAGGTGTGTTTACAAAATTCTGTTGTAACTGCTTTGCATAATTATTAGTTGTTTTCTAGTATCATCTGGTACACATATAGTAATATAAAGTCATCTTTGATGAATTTCTAAAAGAGTACTGTGACATTTTAGAAATTGTGTATGCTAATTGATATAAAATTTGCATGTCTAATCATGCATATATACGCTAATACATAGCTGGCCAGGACTTGGGTTTCATCTCAGCTAAGATTCATCAGTAGAAACAAAAGCAATCCTACTGACTTAAACACTAGAAACACTGGCCTGGGCTCACAGGGTGGATGGGGAAAGCAGGATGTTGGACTTCAGGTTAGGTGTGACCGATCTTATTTTTATATAATCTCTTAGTCCCCAGCTTTCTCCTCTCATCTGACAGAGGCAGCTCGGTGAGGGAAAGGTGTTCTACTGAACTGGGATATGAGGTAGGCTGGTTTGGGTTACTGTCAGGTTACTGCTTTCTAATGTGTGGAGTCAGGATCTTATCTGCTTCCAGAAGCTTGCAGATCCCAGTCCCCAGGTGACTCTGCTGCACATTCCTCCTGCTCTCCCCACCCTGGCTTCCTGCAGGCTACCATGCTCTAGGCTGAAATGTGGTGCTTTGTAGGCTTATGCATGCTCCCCTGGGGCTAACCCCACAGTTGATGATGTGAAAGCTTCCTTGGTTCCCAGCCTGGGGGTGTCAAACTTCCTCGTCAAGGGGGAGATGCTGAGGGAGCTCCTTCCGCTCCTTCAGCCAATAGCCGCTGAAATACCAGCCCATTGGGGTGTGGTCTCTCAGTGGCTATTGGCTGAAGGAGCGGAAGGAGCTCCTTCAGCATCGTCATATAGCTTGCATATCAGATATTTATATTATAATACATAGCAGTAGTAAAATTACAGTTATGAAGTATTGATGAAATAATTTTATGGTTGGGGGTCACCATACCATGAGGGTATTAAAGGGTCACAACATTAGGAAGGTTGAGAATCACTGCTCTAGGCTTTGAGATGTTAGCTCATTGGTTAGAGTTTAATAATTAATAATAATAACAAATGATAATAGACAATAATATATTATTTTTTTATGATTGTGCCCAGTGTTTATTGTTGGGAACAGTGTCCTTTTATGTTCTATATTTTATCTGCAATAAGAAACTTGAAGAAAAAGGTGGATGCTGGGGAGGTGGCTCCACAGCAAAGTTTTGCTATGCCAGCATGAGGGCTGGAGGCCAGGTCCCCAGTACCCATATGAATGCCAGATAGGCATAGTGGCATGTGAGACTAGCTCACATGTGAGCTCGGGGATCAAGTGAGAAACCCTGCCTCACTATATGTGGTGGAGAGTGATTGAAAAAGAAACCGTATGTCAACTTCCAGCTTCCACACTCACATACATACACATGTATATACATCTCTCCCCCTATGTCAACATACATGCAAATATGCACATATTTCATACACACATGACAAAAATGGAATTAAACTGTTACTTTGAGCTTCTTAAATTCAATACTTTAATACCTATTTATACATAATTTATAGAATGTTTTTCTATGAACACTAAGAGCAGATGCTAATATTTAATAATTATTATGCCACAAGAATCACAAGGAAGGCTTGTGTTAGAGATTCAGTTCAGTTCCAGTCCCCTTTAGTAAGACTTTATCGCAGTGCATCTGCCTCAGTCTGCTGGGGCTTCCATAACAAAATGCCAGTCCTTGAGTTGGGCTCAAACTTCTCCATAGTTGTGGGGGCTGGAAGTCCGAGGCTAGTGGTTGGCCAGGTTGGTCTTTCTGAGGCTGTGAGACACACTCTGTCCCAGGCCTTTCTCCTTGGTTCACAGATGCCCATCTTCCCTCTGTGTGTCTTCTCAGGGACCCACTTTGATGACTTCATATTTTAGTTACTTTCAGAAAAATGTTATCTACTAATGCAGCTATATTCTGAGGCCCTGAAGATTGGGGCTTGAGGAGTTGGGGACAGGAAACAACTCGGGGGCCCTCCAGCCTCTGTTTTCTCATCTAGAACATGGATCTTACCACATGTAGCTTAACCATTCTAGACAGTAATGTTGAGAGCTGCCCTGCCTTCTTCTCCCAGTCACTGTTGGCCAACGGTGCAAGTGAGGATGGCTCTACCACTGTCACTACTGAGAGATGTGACGAAGGGCACTCTCACGATGCCTGGCTGAAAAGAAGACATGTAAGCATACATACCGCGGTTGGCTTGCTTCCTCCATGTTTCCTTTGAAATCAGTAGAGGAGCTTGGAGATCTCAGGCAAGGTTGGAACAACAGGCTTCCTTTCCCTCATCTGCAGCTGAACAAGGTCTTCTTGGGCTCATGGGAAGGCTGAATCAGTGTGGACTGCTTACTGCTTAGCCATTGTAAACAATCGACCATTATTACAGCTTCCATGGTTAAGTTATCCATATGCTCCTTCTTCATGGAGACAGCATCGCATCATTCCAGTGGCCTGGTCCTAGATTCAGTGGACAGGAAGGGCCCCCACAGAGCACCTGAGCTGGGATCCAGAGGCTCTCATGGCCCTCCTTGGTCCTGTCATCCACCTCAGAAGTAAATCCACAAAAACAAAACAAATAAAATCCAAGGTTTTGTTTTTCAAGATTGGAAAGTTCCCTTGAATCTGAGGCTTAAGTTTTCCCCTCCCTAGCCTTGGGCAGGGTGGGAGGAAACTAACAAAGAGGGTGTGAGTCACTTTTAGTAACAGAGTATCAGAAAAAGACACCACACGGCAGAAACACAGAAAGACCCTCTCCCCATGCCCCGATTTAAGCCCTGTTAGCATCTGGCCATAGTTGTTTCAGAGAGAAATGAGCGTTCTTGCCCTCATACTTTTCCCTGAAGCGTTCTCCAGAAGTTGCCATGTTGATGCTGATGTGATTCCTTCATAACCTGCTTTCTGTATAGAGGGGTAAGCTGCCTGTTGTGGCTTTCCTATTTTAGAGTCTACATACATGGTTTCCTACTGTGCAACTTACATTTACCATTCGCAGGGATGGTTTCCAGCCTTGTTCATGCTGAAGAATGCAAATCAAGTTCACTCCTGTCACTGTAGACATTTGCCTACCAAGCTTTTCAGGGAGTTAGCTTTTTCTTCCCTACTGCTTTTTGTTTTCTACTTCTTTAATTTATAAATTATACTTATGTATATTATTTGATTTTCTATTTGTTGTCTATTCTATATTCAAATGTGTAATTCTTAGGCTAAAATAAATGATCCTCCTGTCTCATTTTTCAGAGTAGTTGGCACCATAGGCACATACCATCATGCCTAGCTCTATTTATTTATTGTTTTTTGTTTGTTTGGTGGGTTGATTGGTTGGTTGGTTTTCTGAGACAGGATTTCTCTGTGTAACAATCCTAGCTGTCCTGGAACTCGCTTTGTAGACCAAGCTGGCCTCGAACTCACTGAGATCCGCCTGCTTCTGCCTTCTGAGTGCTGGGATTAAAGGTGTGCACCACCGCTGTCCAGCTTTATTTTTATTTGATTTGTTTATATTACTAAAGATTTATGCATGTATGTACGTGTCTGTGTTAGTATACATATATGAATATGTATGGATGTGTGTGGATATGTGTGTGCAAGTATGTGCGTGTTTGTGTGTAGAGGCCATAAGAGCGTGTAAGGTGCCTTTCCCTTTCACTCTCCACCTATTCTTTAGAGTCAGGGTCTCTCTCTCTCTCTCTCTCTCTCTCTCTCTCTCTCTCTCTCTCTCTCTCTGAGTCTAGAGCTTACATTTTTTTCAACCAGACTGGAAGCCAGTAAGCCCTGTGTCTCGCTCACCCCTGGATTTGGGGTTATTGGAGTGTACAGGATGTCTGACATGTCATGTGGGTGCTGCATCCCAACTTTGGTCTTTATAACTGTCCTCACTACGGAGCCATCTTTCCCTCCTTCCTCCACCCCTTCCTCCCTCCCTTCATTCTTTTTTTTTAATTGTTTTTGTACAGCTATATATTTTTTCTCTACTCCCTTCACCTCTCCCCTCATCTTCTACCTTCTCCCATGGTCCCCATGCTCCCAATTTACTCAGGAGATCTTGTCTTTTTCTACTTCCCATGTAGATTAGATCCACATATGTCTCTCTTAGGGTCCTCATTGTTGTCTAGGTTCTCTGGGATTGTGATTTGTAGGCTTGTTTTTCCTTGCTTTATGTTTAAAAACCACTCATGCGTGAGTACATATGATATTTGTCTTTCTGGGTCTGGGCTACCTCACTCAATATAATGTTTTCTAGATCCATTCATTTGCCTGCAGATTTCAAGATGTCATTATTTTTTTTTTCTGCTGTGTAGGACTCCATTGTGTAAATGTACCACATTTTCCTTATCCTTTCTTCAGCCAAGGGGCATTTAGGTTGTTTCCAGGTTCTGGCTATGACAAACAATGCTGCTATGAACATAGTTGAGCACCTGTCCTTGTGGTACAATTGAGCATCCTTTGGATATATACCCAAAAGTGGGATTGATGGGTGTTGAGGAAGGTTGTTTCCTAATTTTCTGAGAAATCGCCATACTGATTTAATTTTGGTAATTGATATTTATCCAGAAAATCTTCTATTTCCTTTATGTTTTCCTTTTTTTGGGAGGGGGGCGGTTTGAGGCAGAGTTTCTCTGTAGCTTTGGAGCCTGTCCTGGAACTAGCATTTGTAGAACAGGCTGGCCTCGAAGTCACAGAGATCCACCTGTCTCTGCCTCCTGAGTGCTGGAATTAAAGGCATGCACTACCATCAGCCGGCTTAAGTTTTCCAATTTTGTGGAGTACAAGTTTTCAAAGTATGAGCTAATGATACTCTGGATTTCCTCCATGTCTGTTGTTATGTCTCCCTTTTTGTTTCTGATTTTGTTAATTTGGATATTCTCTCTCTGTCTTTTGGTTAGTTTAGGTAAAGGTTTTGTCTATTTTGTTGATTTTCTGGAAGAACCAACTCTTTGTCTCATTGATTCTTTATATTTTTTTTGTTTCTATTTTGTTGATTTCAGCTCTTAATTTGATTATTTTCTGCCATCTAGTCCTCTTGGGTGAGCTGCTTCTGCTGCTGCTGCTGCTGCTGCTGCTGCTTCTTCTTCTTCTTCTTCTTCTTCTTCTTCTTCTTCTTCTTCTTCTTCTTCTTCTTCTTCTTCTTCTTCTTCTTCTCCTTCTCCTCCTTCTCCTCCTCCTCCTTTTCCTTCTCCTCTTCCTTCTTTTTTTTAAAATATTTTTTATTATCCTGTTGCTTTCTTTCTCCTTTCTTGAGTAGAATACCTACTCACTAAATTTTTATATTTTTAAATCTTTTTATTTTCCCTTCTGGGATAGGTCTTATTATGTAGCCTAGGCCAACCAGGAACTTTCTCTGTATCCCTGTTGGTTTTGAACTTATGATCCCTGCCTCTATCTCTTTCCTGGATGCTGGGATTCACTGTGAGTCATTTTAATTCACATATTCGAGACTATGCATTTCTGGTTCAACACATTTTTGGTTGTAGACAGCTTTTGACATGCACTGCTTTTAGTGTTCAGGGCTAAATGTTCCCCAGTTTCTGTAGGGTTTGTTTCTTTTTTTAATTTATTTACTCCTTAGAGAAACAGTGCAATATAGTGGTTATACATTATGATGGATCCTTTGAGCTTGAACTGCTGGCGTCATTACACAGTAGCTCAAATGACCAGAGGGCATTTTTATAACCCTTTCAGTTTATGACCCATGCAGCCTTGGCCACTTTTGAAGAAGATTTATAATTCTGTGCATAGTGACTGGAGAGTGTGCTCATGTGATCATTCCACTGGGTTCTTTTTTTATAGTCCCAGTGTCTCTGCTGAGGTTTTAAAAATCTTTTCACCCATCATGAGCACATTTTCCTTTCAATCCTTGAGCATGGTGATAATTGTTACTTTAATGTTCCTATGAGCTACTTTAACATCTGGGACATTTGGTTTTGTCTCCTTTGTCTTTTCTCTTGAAAGTAGGTCACATGCTCCTGATTCTTGGCATGTCAACTGATTTTGGATTGTGCTCTGGATGTTGTAAACATTGTATTGTGGAGACATCGGGTTCTGTTCCTCTGGAGAATGTCTTACTAGAAACAGTTTTACTGGGCTCAGATTACAACATTTGTATCTTGGGTGGCAGCTCAAACCTCGGTTAGTTCTTTAAACAATTTTTCAAAATTTATTCTTTGAGAATGTGACACATGTATACAATAAAATACGATGATACCCACCCTACTTCCCTCTCCTGACTCTCCCTGTTTCTCCCCAACACATACTCCCCTCCCCAACTTCATGTCCCCCCTTCTTTTTTTAAAAAAATAACCAACTATCAAGAGAATTTTCTCTAGTAAGAGGGGTGTCTAGGCCGTGTCTACCCCAACCCTGGCCTCATAAAGCCTCAATTTTTAACCAAAGTTTGATTTCATTTCACTTCATCCTGGGAAACCAATGCGTTTATCAGAGTTACTTACAGAGCTGGGATGGGGGGGTTGTAAGCAGAAGAATGGGCTACTGGAAGCTCTCACCTAGCATGGATAATGGCTTTCCTATAGCTTCATAGATAAAACCCCCTGCCTAGTCCTTCCCAGCCTCCTGGAGGCCACATGCAATTAGAGCAGAATCACATATATCTGGCCAGGAGAAGTGTCTGGATACTTCAGGAAGGTACCAGTGACCCTCCCTGCCCCTTTCTATGACAGAAAGTCAGCAGTGAAAAAGCCTGGTTGTGATGATCGCTTGCCAGCAGGCACAGCTGAATTCATGAGGATGATGACAGTTTGGCTCAAACAACAGTCCTTGTTAAACACAACTTAGAATGTATTTTATGTGCATGGGTGTTTTGCTTACATGTGTGTCTGTGCGCCGCATACATGTCTGTTGCCTGTGAGGGCAAGCAGAGAGTATCAGATCTCTTGAAATTGGAGTTATAGACAGTCGTTGGAGTTATGGACCCTGCCATGTGGGTGCTAGGAATTAAACTAAGGTCCCCTGGGAGAGCAGCCAGTGCTTTTAATTGCTGAGCCATGTGTCCATTTGTCCTGTGCAGCACCAACTGAGTCCAATTAGTACTGCCCATGTGTACATGGGTGTGGGGCTATCCAATGAAGCATGGATAATCCACCAGTTGCCACAGTCTTCCCACTACCAAAGAAGAGCGAGTCCCTCCCTACCAGTAGCCCTCTGCTCCCAATAGTATTGCCAGTAAGAGGCGGGTCCTCATGAGTTTCTCCCCTGCCTGTATTACAGGTTTGGCCAGCTTGATCTGGTATAGATAACCACGGGCCCATTGAGTTTATGAGTTTAATCATCACGTCATATCCAGAAGAAAGAACCCCTCCCCAATCCCTGCCTCTTAACGTTTTCTCTGCTTGCTTTTTCACGATGCCCCCTGAACCTTGGTGACAGTGTGATAAAGATTTCCCATAGTGCTAATTATGCTAAGCACTTATTCTAATTAGTGCTAAGTCACTTATTCTCAGTATTTGGATCAATCATGAGCCGGTGTAGTGATTCAAATTTGCATTGACTACAGAAAGAAGCATCCCTAACTGAGATCAGTCAGGGTCTGTGAATATAAATGTAATTTGGAGGCAATTTGTTATAATGACCATTTAGCAAAATAATAATAGTAGGTTCCACTCTAGGGCCTCTGATCTTTGTAGCCATATTTTTCTGTGCAGGTTTACAGTTATCAGGAATGAATTTCCTTCAATGGAGCAGGCCTCAGATCTAGTTAGAAAGCAGTTGGTTACTCCATAATAATCATGCCACTGGTGTATTCATGGGTATGTCTTACTTGGTAGGTCAGTATTGTAGCATGTAGGGTCAAGCACTGAGTAACACCATTGATGTCTCTCCTCTCCAGCAGCCTGCACAGAATAGAACCTTCTGGCACTGTGAGAGCTGGCTAGCAGGGAGGAAGTTTCCTTACTGATTTGAGGTTGATTTCTCTATGTCCTACAGCCAGCGTTTGTGGTGTTTTCAGCAATAGAATCTTACCAGGTAGTTACAGTGGGTGACCAAGAGCAATAGCGACGACCTGTATTGTTTTGAAGATCTCAGAGCTTCTTTGACCAGTAACTCATAGGCAGGCATATCATGCCTGACACTGCAATTTTTATTTAATAATCCATATCTTCTGGGAGTAGACTGTGTTTCCATGAAGAGTACCTTCATTCAAATTCCTTTTTAAAAAATTATATTTTGAAATCATCTTACTAACTACTAGGTTTCTATAGGCGTTTAAGTACATCTTTAGTTTGTTTTTGCTTTTATTTGTTCGTTTGTTTTGTTTTTCGAGACAGGGTTTCCCAGTAGCTATGGAGCCAGTCCCGGAACTCATTCTGTAGACCAGGCTGGTCTTGAACTCACAGAGATCCACCTGCCTTTGTGTGCCACCACCGCTCAATTCATCCTTAGTATTGTTAACCTCACCCAATCCCCTTCTCCCCACTGACCCCCACCCTCATCCTTTTTTAAACTGTTTTCCCTTTCCTCATTTGTATCACATATATTCCATGACCTTTTAGTTATAGTTTTGATTGGTCTATGAAATAATAGGTTTCCACATGACTTCTCATACACACTTCCTTCAGGCTTTCCACGCTTTGTTACCGTCTGTTCCATGTAGGGACAACATGGAGATTGGGCAGAATTTCCATATACTTTTTCCCCCACGAGTAGCAGTCAGTTTGTTGCCCTCATTCCATCCTTTGGTCCTTTGGCCTTGTAGGTTTCAAGGATTGCAGGCTACTCAGCACGGAGTTGGTCTTCTCTCTGTCTCCTTTGCTGTTCTTCCTTTTCCTGTATTGACTGCCCAGAGTCTTTCTCCAGCTCCCGTTTTCTGAGACCTTCTGCTTTGGTTTGCCTTTACATATTGTCCAAGTTTGCAATTGTCTTCTGGAGGTTTGGGTTTTTTATGGTCTTCTTGTCCATACTACATTTCATATAACACAGATGTTTTTGGTCATAGTTGAGATTTGAATTTTAGTTTAGAAAGTAGGCTTTTTAAAAACATTTGTATGGGTACATGTGCTGTGACGTGTATGTAGAGGTCAGAGGACAAACTAAGGGTATTGATTCTTTCCTTCCATCATGTGGGTCTTGCGGTTAAAATTCAGCTTTTCAGGCTCGGTAGCTTGTGTCTTTACCATCTGAGTCATTTTTCCAGCCTTGGCATTTTGGTTTTAATAAATGTGAGTTGCCGTGTGTGTGTGTGTGTGTGTGTGTGTGTGTGTAAATTAAAAGTTAAAATGTATATTTCCTAGCTTTTATAAACAGCATTCACTTGTTCAAGTTATGACGGTGGAATCATTCATGTTTGCATTCTTTTAAGCCTGCTTGGCTTATTTGTTTTAGAGACACATATAAAATCTCACAATATACTGTGATCAACTAATTACACCTTTTAATTTTACCAACTTTTACTTTATACATTGTAACATAGTATTATTTCATACACACCAGTTTTGAAGCTATATTCCTGACCGGTTAATTGGAGATAAAAAAACCAATTCTTTTATCATCACGTTAACAATCCATTTTTTATCCCTGTTAGGCTTTTGACCTTCTATTGGTGTTTGCATCCAATATTGCTGACTTTTATTTTATTTTATGATTGCCTACTATTTCTCTTCTTTTGTTTTATTTTTAATCTTTCTCTGTTTCTATGTTTCTTAAAAGCAATAAGGTATCTCCATCCTGGGGAGACGGCTTAGCAATGAACAGCACTTTTTGCTTTTGCAGTGGGAGCAGGTCAGGTTACAGCGCCCACATGGTGCTCAGATGCCCCTCAAATGACCTCGGTGGGCACCAGGGACACCTGTGGTACACAGACATACATTCAGATAAGACACTCATACTTATAAAGTAAATAAACCTTTAAAAAATTCAAAAGAGAAAACAAAGAGTAATAGGCATCTTCTTACGGAGGTGGTGCAGTTGGAAGAGTGCGCGCCTGTGGCAGGAACTCTGCTGCAGCCCCAGCTCCCCGGAAGAGTCGCTGAGAGCCTGTCTCAACAGTACCTAAAGAAGTATCTGAATTGAGAACACATTCCAACTTGGGATTCATTTTCTTCAGTGGCAGGGGAATTATTTTTGTATTTGTGGTGTTAGTGATACAATTGGATTTTTCTTATGCCACCTTGTGTTTTGTTTTCTATTTTTTATGCTATGCTATTCCCCTGCTGGTAGGTGCTGCCGCATCCCCTGCCCTCTTCATTGGTTTAACCAGTTTTGCTTTATTCCTCCTTTCCCTTACACTTGTTGTTACCTTTCCATCATATGCACACACACACACATGCATGCACACACACACGCAGTGCACACACGTGCACACAGACGTGCACACATGCACGTGCACACACACATGTGCACACACACGCGCACATATGCACACACACATACACTGATTTTCTAAGAGTATCAGATCATCAAGTAGCTTTTGTTTATAACATAAACACCTTCAAACCTCTTATCTTTGCCTTTCTGGTTTTTTTTTTTAATTTTTATTTTCTCTCAGTTGCCATCATTTGTGGAGTTAGAATTGTTCGATTTTGTTTATTAATTTATCAGTTTACCTGTTCAGGATTATTGTTTCTCATTGCTCACTTCTCTGCCTCTGTTCTTAAACAACATTCTTTTGTGTGGTCAACTCGTCCGCTTTACCCAAACCCTGTTTATTTCATCTTCATACTCAGTGATGGTTTCACTGAAGATGGAGTTCTAGGTTGAGTGTGAGCTTCTCCTCACTTTGAAGACACTCTCTGTGAGCTCCTTTTGCTTACAAACGGCCGATCTAACTTTAGTGTCTGTGTAAATATACCGCCTTTCCTCTCTGTGGGCATGAAACTATTACTGTGTGTGTGTTCCACAGCATGTCTTGGGCAGGTTTCCTGTAGTCATCTCCGTTGGAGTCCTGATTTTTGATGTGAGGTTTTGTGACTTTTGCCCATCCCAAGCAGGCTCTGTGTGCACTGAACGGTGCCTCCCTATTAAGTACTGATTCCCCTGGGCTCCCCTAACTGGTATGTGTGGCTCTTGCTATTCCGTCCTCCATACTTTGTAGCTGCTTTTCATGCCCTTGGTCTTCTTTATATTCTGTGTTCTAGAGAGTTCTCTTCCATTGGTCCCCTAGATCAGCAGATTTCTCCCTCACTGGATCGAAACTCTGTTTAGTTTTTTCTTTCCTTAGGGTTTTGATTTTAACAATTCTGTATGTCTCAAAATTATATATAGGCCAGGCAGTGGTGGTGCACTCCTTTAATCCCAGCACTTGGAAGGCAGAGGCAGGCGGATCTCTGTGAGTTTGAAGCCAGCCCAGTCTACAGAGTGAGTTCCAGAGCAGTCAGAATTGTTGCAGAGGAACCTCACTTTGCCAAATTTTAGCCTAATCATGTGACGATGCCTCCTCTTGAGTTTCTCTGGGCTACTGACTAGTGCCACGTATTCCCACTGGTCCTCGCCCCTGGACAAGTTAACAGTGGCTTCTCACTGTCTGGGCATTATGGGGGCCTTCCCACTGCTGGACTGTTTAGATCACACATCGTTCACTTGTTGCCCCAGGTGTGTACATTTCTTGAGTGTGAAAATTTCTCCTTCTTTGCTTTGCATTTGGTTAAAGTATTGTTTTAGCCCTTTCTAAATGCTGTCACAAAATGCAATAATCTAGGTGACTTATAAGCAATAGAAGTGACATTTATTTCTTGGAATTCTGAAGTCTGGAAAATCAAAGATCAAGGCACTGGCAGATTCAATGATGGAGTGATGGGCTGTTTTGGAGATGGGGCCTTGTGACTGACCGGTCAGTGATGGATCTTCTCGGAGATGGGGCCTTGCTGCCATGTCCTCGCACTGGGGACAGGGCAAGAGAAGTCACTGGAGTCTTCTTATCAGAGCACTTATCTCTCTTGTAAGGGCCCCTCCCCTCATTATCCAACCACCCTCAAAGGCCCTACCTCCTAATAATTTGCTTGAATGAGTTGGGGTACAGAGATATTCAGGCCATAAAAAGAATTAAAGTTTAAAACAACTTTAAAAATATTTTTAGAGAGTCTGGTTTGATCACATGCTTGTTTAGTCCCAGTTCAACTGGCCTTGGTGAGCTCCCATTAGATCAGTCACACCGTCTCAGCGAGTGGACGCACCCCTCGCGGTCCTGACTTCCTGCTCTTCATCTGGGCCTTGGGAGCTCAGTCCAGTGCTCCAGTGTGGGTCTCTATCTCTATCTCCATCCTTCGCCAGATGAAGGTTCTATGCAAGATAATGAAGGCTGACTGAGAAGCCAAGGACAATGGCACTGGGTTTTGATTCTACTGCATGCACTGGCTTTGTGGGAGCCTAGTGTGTTTGGATGCTCACTTTCCTAGACCTGGATGGAGGGGGGAGGGCTTTGAACTTTCCATAGGGCAGGAAACCCTTACTTCTCTTAGGACTGGAGAGGGAGGGGGAGTGGGGGTAGTGGGAGGGAAATGGGGAGAAAGGAAGAGGCGGAAATTTTTAATAAAAAAAAATTTTATATCTTTGCCATTGTCAAGCAATAATTCATGAGTAGTTTGCTTCTCATTTCAGCCATTAGATATTAGGTATATAAGAAATGTCACACAAGCTCATTTGAAAGTCAGATTTTATGCATTGTGGCTCATCTTAGGCATAAATGAGGCCTTCTCCTCCCTGCTGTGTAGATGTCTCTGGGGCTTGGAAGTCCCTTCGTTTCAAGATCTTTAGCCCTTCCAGCTTTCTGGTCACTGAAGAACACACTGTCCAGGTTCCAAAGACACCATGAAAGGGCTCCCAAGCAATCTGCAATGACGGGCTGTTTGGGAGGAAAGATGGTCTAGTCCTAGGGACTTATGATGTTCTGTGGCCCATCTGGAGGGATCTGGAGCTGAAGTGAGCAGGTAGCTAACAATGGGATGCAATAGTCCTGGCTCCCGACTGGGAATCCACATCAGCATCCCTTTGCGCCTCCACCACCCTGCTTGGGGATAGGAGGTGCTGTAGAAGGATGTCTACTCGGGCATCAGGTGGCAGGTTTTATATGATGAAGGGCTTGGTCATCAGTTGTGCATGGGCTGTTGTCCCCGGAGCCTAATTCGCACAAGCGTTGAGACAGTCTGATCCTGCTGTTTGGTTTACGTGAAGCATCTGTCCATCTAGGTCACTCTATCTCATTGTAAATCTCTCTTTCAGATAAATGACCAAAGAAATCTTCTATTTTTTTTGTGGTATTTGGGTGGATGGAGATGCTTATTCATAACTCATTGGGAAGAGTAAAATTAAAGTCTAATTTTATCCCTGTATCAAATGATTATTATTGGATATTACCCACCCCCAAGACTTTATGACTGGATTCAGAGTCTGGTGGCCATTGTAAAGTAGATTCTGCCTCCTGCCTGCTGCCTGCCGCCTGCTGCCTGCCACCTGTCGCCTGCCTGCATGGTCTGGAAACATACGCAATGCTGGACTAGCCTTGGGTACTCTGACTCTACCTTCCAGCATAGAGAAGCATGAGCCAAGTCGGCTGATTGCTTTTATACCTTGCTGTTTCCCTTACCTATAGAAGGTGGGAAATACTGTGTGTCTGTGTGTGTCTGTCTGCACGTGTGTGCATGTGTCTGTGGAGGTCAGAAGCCGACTCTTAAGTGTCATTGCTCAGAAACTGTCTACCTTGATTTTTTTTCAAAAAGGAGTGTCTGTCATTGGCACGTGGGGCTCACTGATTTGGCTAGGCTGGCTGGCCAGTGAGCCTTGGGAATCACACCACTATGCCTGCTGTCTTTTATTTAACTGTTTGTTTACATCCCAGCCACAGCTTCCCTTGCATCCTCCCCTCCCAGTCCCTCTCCCCCATTCCTCCCTTCCACTCCCCAATCTCCTCTTCTTCTATCTCCAAAAGGGCAGGTCTCCTATGAGTATCAATAAAACATGATCATGCCTGGCTTTTTAGCATGAGTCCTGGGTATCAAATTCAGGTGGTCATGCGTATTCAGCAAGCACCTTACTGACTGAGCTGTCTCCTCAGCCGTAGGAGATCATTTCCTCAACATTTTTACTTGGCTAAAGTTGCTGGATGTTACTAGACTTGATGTTGTACTTTGGTCAAGTAGAAACAATGAAAACACATAGTTGCTTCTCCTTGTGAGGAAGGCAGGAGTTCATTAAAGCTGACCCTGAGATGGAGATTGGGGTAGAGGAGATCAGTGCATGGGATAAGGGGGTCTCAGGAAGTGGTGGAAGGTGCCAGCACTGCAAGAAAGGCTCTCCTCTATTAGCAGATTCGTTACTGTAGCTTTTAGGAGTTAGTTTTTGTTTGTGGGTTCCACAGGTTTCACACAAGTCATCAGGCCTAATCACATGACTTTTAATCACCATGCCGGCTTGCCAGTCCCACTGTGCAGCTTAGAAGCCCACACTGCATTTGCTTGTCTTGTCTCCCCAGTCCCCTCCAATCTAGGTCAGCTCCTTAGTATTTATTTGATATTCATGAAGATATGGAAAATGTACATATACACATATTTATATATATGTAATTTCCCTCAAAAATGCTAATATGTACTTGCTGTTTTGTAGAACTGTCTTAGGTAGGGTTACTGTTGCTGTAATGAAACACCGTGACCAAAACCAAGTTGGTAAGGAAAGGGTTTGTTTGACTTACTTTTCCATATCACTGTTCATCACTGAAGACAGTCAAAATGGGAACTCAAACAGGGCAGGAACTGGAGGCAGGAGCTGATGTAGAAGCCATGGAAGGGTGTTGCTTACTGACTTGTTCCTCATGGCTTGTTCAGCCTGCTTTCTTATTGAACCCCTGACCACCAGCTCAGGCACAGCATCACCCACAGTGGGCTGGGCCCACCCATTTCAATCACTAATTAAGAAAATACTCTGCAGGCTTGCCTACCTGATCTTACAGAAGCATTTTCTCAACCGAGGTTCCCTCCTTTCAGTTAACTCTAGCCTGTGTCAAATTGACCTAAGACTAGCCAGCACAAGGACGTCTGTAGGTTTACTTTTGTCTGGTGTTCTGTCACAGTTGGTTTGGAAAGACCAACAGAGAAGATTCTGTGTTCTCCTGGGTGAATCTCACTGTAGACATAGGCAGTCTGGCCACATTTAGAACTGGGTAAAGTTTGTGTTTTGAGGTTAACACAGGTCAAGTTAAGATCGTGATTGTCTTTCCATATGCAATTAGCAAGGAGCTTGGGGGAATTTAGAGATCATATGGCTAGCCTGCTCTGCATCAGCCTTTCCTCCATGACTCTGGCTCTCTTCTTCGCACCGTTACCATGAAACACCTGAAAGGCTGACCCAGATGCCCCTCTTATCTTTCACCCTTTTAGCTGTTGTTCTCCTGGAAGCAGGGGGGGGGGTGCTTCTTCCTCTTCTCCCTGACTTAGGTATTTATATCTGTGTGGGCTTATTGACTCCATTTAGTCGATGAATACTCATTTATATGTATTTACTGTGATGCTCACACTACCTCAGACTTGGCCAGTGAGCGTGTAATTGTTAAAATTAGACATGGCTATTGAATTTTCCAATGGCTTTTATAGCATTATGTAGACATGCATATGATTTTCCTTCTTAGATGTATTAATATGGTATATTATGTCAATGGTTTCCTAATATTATCCAACCTTAAATTCCTGGAAAAGAAGATCCCACTTGGTTTTGGTGGATTGTTTCCTTCAGTTGATGGTGCATCCATAATTTATATGTGATGGTCTTTATGACTGTGTGTGTGTTTGTCTCTGTATATGTGTATGTGTGTGGTGTGTGTGTGTGTGTGGTGTGTGTGTATGTGTGTGTGTGTGTGCTTGTCTCTGTGTCATTCTCAGTTTGGACATGAACCTAACACTGGCTCTATAAAAATGTGGCCTTTTCTTCAGTGCTCTGGAACGGCTTATGAATCATGCAGGCTGTCTGGCCCGTGAAGGTTTGGTACCAACCCTTCTGGAACCATCTCAACGTAGAGCTCTCTGTGGCTGTGATTCCCTTGTAACTTTCCTTCTTCTGTAAAAGCTGAGCCACCTAAGCTCTGCATTGCTTCTGGAAGCATCTTTGCTGTATGATGCTTTCCTAGCCAGTGTCCCTCAAGCTTCGGCAGGTCAGTGCACAAAGGTCCCTGATATATTAGGAAGTCATTCTGGTTTTTTTTTTTTTTTTTGGTTTGTTTGGTTTTTGTTTGTTTTTTGTTTGTTTGTTGTTTTTTTGGTTTGTTTGCTTGTTTTCTTTTTTGAGACAAGGTTTCGCTGTATAATTGGAACTGTCTTGGAACTTGCTCTGTAGACGAGGCTAGCCTCGAACTCATAGAGATTCACCCACCTCTGCCTCCCAACTACTGGGATCAAAGGCACATATCACCATCATCTGGTTAAGAAGTCATTCTTGCTTTAATGGGATATGAACAAGGTTTCAGATGCTCTGGTCATGGGATCCTACTGTGCTAAAGGCAGACTTTGGCTGTGGAATGACCCTTTGGGTTCATCTTTGTACCGGTCTTGGGTGTAGAGGTGAGATACTGTTTGCTTTTTAGCAAGTCCACCCTGACAGCCTCCCTTGGTGTCCTGGAAGCCCTGGACACTCTGCCATGTTCTGAACATCACACACCTTTATCTACCATTCCCTGTCTTGACTGTATCTAAGGCACCCTGACTTGAAGGCAGCTCAGCCACTCACGCCTTACTTTTCTATGGCTGCTATCGTAAATTATCACAGACTCCGTCATCCAAAACAACACAGATCATTCTCTTCTGGTCTGGGAGGTCAGAAATCTAAAATCAGCTGCACTGGATGTCAGCAGCCTTTGTTCCCGCGGCATGATCTGGGACCAGAATCTATTTCCTCACCTCATCCAGCTCCAGAGGCCACCACTGTCCTTGGCTCCTGGCACGTCTCTGCTTCCTCCACCTTCAAAGCCTATGACGTTTCTCACACTGCATCGTCGGCCAGTCTTCCTCCGTAATTGAATTTCCTTCCACCTCTCTTGGGGAAGGACACAACAGGGAATCCAGGATGTCCTCTGTATCTCGGGGTCTCTCTTCTGCAAGACGCCAGTCCCTTGAGTTCTGGACATGAGGACCTTGTTAGCTTTAGGAAGCCTCTTGCAACCTAGAAAGCTGTCTCCTTGTTTCTGCCACCAATCCAAACATTGCCTTTGCACCCGGCACAACGTAACTTTTCCTCCTTTCACGCTTATCAGTTGAGTCTGTTACCATGAGAACAGGGTGCTATGACGGGAGGACGAGCATAATGCTTCCGTCCTGAACATGGCTGTCACTCCACCGAGATAGAAAGGCTGCAGCCCTGGCACCGAGACAAGACGGGCAGGACGTCATGTCATTTTGATGCCTGCCTCGGAACGCTCTTTCCCACACAGCATTCCGCCAAATAGAGGAACTGGGCACGAAGCTATGCCATCTCTCCCCAGTTCTCCTCTGGGCTCTTATGCAATTCACGCCCGTCCCACTTCAGTAACTCAAAGCAGAGAAGGGCCTCCAGCTTAAATAGGAAAATCTGCCTGGCGCTGCAGACGGATCAAGAATGCATGGTTTATTATTTAAAGTGCGCACGGGCCGGAGCTGTCCAGGTGGCTCAGACGCTCCTGGCAGCTGGTCCTCTGTGAGGCTGGAGGAGAGTTGTAGTCCCTCAGAAGGTCTGGCCCAGGTGCCTGGGTACATGGATGGCCTGAATGCTAGTTTGTAAGTTCCAGACGGTAGTCCGGGTAGGCAATGCTCCTACCAGCTCTCCTTGCGGTGCCTGATTTTTGAATCAGCAGCATTCATGTTCCCTCCAAGAGAGAGAACAGACAGAGCCGGAGACAGAATGTGTGACCAAGCAAAGGGGCGTAGCAGGGTTTCCCTCCCAGCAGGAGGCCTCTGGCCAAAAAGTCCACTAGAGGCAGGAGTAAGAGTAGCAGATTTTTTTTTAAAAAAAAGGCTTTTGGTTGCATAGCCATCGCCCACCCCCCTACAAAGTAGTCTAGTTTTTTTAGTACGCTAATTTCTCATGGAAAATCCCAGAAAAAAAAAAAAAAGTCTCATCTGGACAGCTGCTGCCCAGTTTCGTTGGGCGATCTCCAGCTGCAGATGCAGTGGGTTCATTGTGCTCAGCCTGCTTCCTAAGCAACGGGCAGTTCCTTGTGCACAACCAGACAGGGAATTCACTGGCTGGAACCCGGGTGGAGTTGCACCAACTGCTCTGGCCTGAAGGAACCCTACCTTTCTCAATCCAGTAGTAAATCAGCGATCAAATCCCTGTCACTGGGTCTGAACAGAGCTGGACAGTGAAACACGGGAGGGAAGCCCAGTAAAGCTAAGGGTTCCTGCTCAATGTTGCAGGAAATGCCAGGCATCTCTGGTGGTCATCTTTGGCAGTGATGTGGCTGGATCCCCGACCCTGCTGTAAAGGGACATAGGGCTCTTCTTTATCTGCCTTGGAGGCACCTCATGCCATGACTGTGCCTAGAGATGCTTGGAAGGTGGATTTTCCTCTCTAAGGAAGTAAGCTTTACTTGGAGACAGGGCTTATGAAGTAGGTTCCTGTCACCACCCCCTTAGGGTGTGCTTCCTTGGCCTTCATGCTTGTTCTTTACATCAGTGTTTATAGAACTTCAACTTATTCCTAAAACATAAACAGTTGCCCTTCCATGACCAAGGCTGGTTGCTGCTTTTCTGACTGTATCTGGGGAGTCTCCACCCCCTTCACCTCTCTCTTCGTGTGTGGGGATGACCATCCACAGGACTCTGGGCCTGGTCTGTCCTCCAGGATGTCATTTGAGTCACGTTTGGCCCATGGGTTTCCTTTTTGGAAGGCAGTTAATCATCCTGTCAGAGTTGAGCACTCAAGGCTCACTAAGGCCCAGCTCTTCATCAATTTCTGTCAGGGGCCTGGTTGGTCTGCCTCTGAGTTTGAAAAACTGCCTCCTTTAGTATAAACATGTGTGTTCCAGCAGTGGACAGGCAGCCTGGCCACCACATCTGTTTATCCATGAGGGCCACGCTGTCTCTTGCTAGGGAGTCATTTATCCACAGTCTTTCTTCTTTCTCCTGTGGCAACACCTCTCCCCCATCATTCTCGTGTGTGTGTATGTGTGTGCATGCGTGTGCATGCACATGCACACATGCAATCATAACATCCCCTTCATTCTTACTAGTGTGTATGTATATGTGCACACATGTGCACACACATGCACAAATTTTTAAATTTTATTTTTTGACAATTTCATAAGTATAAAATATATTTTGATCCTGCTACCCTCTAATACTCTCTTTACATTCTCTCTGAACCCTTTTTCCTTCCTTTCTTCTTCCTCCTCTCCCTCTAACTATCAGCAAATCCCCTCCTCCTTTCATATTTTTTAGAAAACGATTCACTGATATAATTAAGGTTGTTTGATTGAGCTTAATGTTGGGGTATTTACTGGAGCATGAGCAACATACCAGTGGCTACACCAGTGAGGAAAAACATGGCTCTACCTCCCCCAGGACCCACTAACTTCTCATTGGTTAGGGGCGAGCCCTCATGAGCCTTTTCTTCATGCATACTGGAATGCTGGTGGGTCTGATTGTGTTTGTGCAAGCTCAGTTGTTTATGAGTGAACTGGTGGTGCCATACCCACCACAGGGCTAAACACTAAGCACTCACTTGTCCTCAGCACTTTGACCAGTTACAAGTCTCTGTATTACCTGCTGCCCGCTGCAGCGAGATCTCTGAGCAGGGCTGAGAGCAGTGCCAATCTGTGGGTATTATTAGCACACATCAGTTGGGTTGGAAAAGGGTTTCGTAATGACACTTGCATGTATGCATATAACGTATCTTGGTGACATTAGCCCTTAAATTTCTTCCCCCTTTCTTCCCACTTCCCCATACCATACTTCTAACAGATTCCCTTTCATATTCTCCCCATAACCCAGGATTTCATATATAAGAAAAAAGTCAGTATTTATCCTTCTGATCTGCTTTACCTTGTTTAGCATGCTATTATCTCCCGTTTCATCTGTTAATGACATGATGTTCTTTATGATATAACAATATCATATCATACCTACTGCATGTAAGTACCACCTTCTCTTCATCCATTCATGCACCAGTGGGCACCATATCCAGGTCACATACACCACATCACATCTTGGCTGTGTTGAATAGTGCCACAGTAAATGCGGTTGTTCAGGGATGTCTGTTGTAGGGCAACTGGTTCTTTTGTATGTCTGGCTACAGCATATGGCAGTTCTAGTTTTAAACTTTGAAAGACTTCTTTATCTACAGTGGCTGCTCTAGCTTATATTGTTACCAGCAGGGAATAGCATTCTTTCCCCAGGGTCCTTGACAACACCTGTCTTTTTTTTGTTTGTTTGTTTTACTGATACGACCATTCTGACTGCAGTCATATAGGAATATCAATGTTGTGGTGGTTTGTATAAAAATTTTGAGCATATTTTCTTTTGATGTTTATTTATACCTCTTCCCTTCAAATGTGTCTGTTCAATCACTGACCCATTTGTTGGTTGGGTTGTGTGATGTTTTAGTGTTTAATTTTTGAGTTCTTTCTATATTACATATATTATAAAATGGCTCCAGAGAGACATGGCTCTGTCACATTTATCTTTATACTTTGCCTACACGCCTGCCTCCTCGTGACTTCCAAACACCTTGCACATCCACTGTGAATAGGTACTGGGTATGGGAGGCTGGGAAGGTTCCATGGCAATCAGGGAAGTGGCATGGACCCTGGGGTCAGTCTAAGTCCTGGCTTGAACACATACTCATGAATAAACTTAAGAGTTTTAGAGGCTTCAAGATGGGGCTGGTTGGTGTCACAAACAGTATTAGGGTATTAGAGGGCTATGGGGGGAAGAGTGGCAGCAGGGGCATTCTGTTGGCATGCAGATCCCAGCCACAGTAGGAGCTGGGGCTGGTAATTGAAAACAGCCTTTCTTGGGGCATCGATGTTGAGACAGGCCCCCACCACAAGTAAATTACTCTGTTTGCTGTGAGGACTAGAGAGTTGCTGACTTTGGGGACACTGTGACTTTTAGGAAGAAATAAGAACAGGGAATTACAGGGAATTGGTGCTGGTAAATCTAGTCCTGCTTCCTTACCTTAGCTGAGCAGGGCATCATGTATTCAGGGTGTGCCCAGGTGAGTGAGCATGTCCTCACGTCCCCAAGACTGGCCTCTCCAGAGGTTGGGTCAGACTTCTCTAGCGACCACACTCTGGATCGCCTTGTTGGGAAAGGACTGGGAGCCGCAGCCAGAGCGAACGAAGTTGGAGGCCCTGCCTGGATTTTTGTTTTTCTTTCCCATGGCTTTTTTCCCTGATTCTAGTGCGGACAGTAGAGCCTTCTTGAAGACGGTCCAGCTTGGAGCATATTAAAGAGCGGTTACTTGGAGCCTTAATACACCACTAACTACCCCAAAACTACGCATAGGGAGCGTAGTTTGAAAGAGCACGGGAAACAGGAACTGTTCAGGTCACAGTGGGAACACGGCACAGCAAGAGGCTGCCAGGGACGGTGCCCTGCATGTTTTCTTCCAGTGATCTGACCAGCCTGTGACCGATGGCGTCCTGCCACTTGCTTCACTCTGGGGGCTTCTGAGATTCACAACTGTCCTTCTACTGTTTCCTCACAGCTGGCCATGGCCGGCAGCCGCTGGCCCATGTTCCAGACGGCTACACATCATTTCTGGATGCCAGATAAAATAAAATGCTTTATAATAACCTTCTGACAAGGCTCCACTGTAAGGCTTTTGTGGGGAGGATGTGTGAGTTGTCTGTGTGTGTGTGTGGGGGGGATGTTCTACAGGGTTGCAATGTTTTCCATAATACTTGTTACCGAAAAGTTGTTTATAAAGTGAGATTTTTGTGAAGTGAACCAAATTTTAAATTAAGTACATGAGCTTACCATTTAAAAGAAATCTGGAGTCTTCCCATGGAGGGGAGAAGCTTTTGGCACGATCCAAACCAGCTGTTTCGAGTATGCTTCTCGGTTGGTTCGTTTTTATTTTTCACACAAAATTGTAACTGTGTAAATTAGATTTCTGATGGAGGGGCTCCTAGCGGGACACCTGTATGTATGAGCAAGACTCTTGCCCCATGCGGCTGTCTCAGGTGTGCATGGCTGAGTGACAGCTTCCTTCCACAGCTGGAGGTGCTGTGCACAGAGGGTCCATGCGTGCTCCCACTGCATGCTGCTCCATACGGACGTGGAGATGCCATCCACGCACCTGGCACCATGCCATCCACGTGACACCCCTTCCCTGATCTTGCTTTCTTAAGTGTTCAGCTCATTCCATCTGTAAAATCATGGTTGCTACTGTCATTGGATAAGCATGACGGAGCTGTTTGAAAAGAGAGGACTGGGAAGCTAAGACTAAAATGAAAAATCTTGTTAGGAAACGCTATGTATGGACCCCCGTTTACACTGGTGTAAATGTAGTGTTCTCTCACCATCTCTGCCCCTGTTTCCCTCTGTGTTGGCTTTATTCTCAGGTAGATCTTCCCCGATGGCAGCAAAGATAGTGTTTTATTCTCAGGGTTCATACTCCCAGGAGTTTCCTGCGTTTCAGTGTTTGTGGTGAACCTTTAAGAGGTGGGACCTAGTGGTGGCCAGGTCATGAGGAGGAATTCTCGTGACACTCTGATCTTGCTCTGGACTTACGCTTCTTCAAGTCATCGATTTCTCTTTACGTGATTTCATATTTTTATTTGGTTTTCTACTTTTACTTTTATTTTATATTGATTTTTATTGAGCTCTACATTTTCTCTGCTCCCCTCCCTGCCTCTCCCCTTCCCATTCAATCCTCTTCCAAGGTCCCTATGCTCCCAATTTACTCAGGAGATCTTGTCTTTTTCTACTTCCCATGTAGATTAGATCTATGGATGTCTTCCTTAGGGTCCTCATTGTTGTCTAGGTTCTCTGGGATTGTGGTTTGTAGGCTGTTTTTCTTTGCTTTATGTTTAAAAACCACTTATGAATGAGTACATGTGATAATTGTCTTTCTGTGTCTGGGTTACCTCACTCAAAATGATGTTTTCTAGCTCCATCTGTTTGCCTGCAAGTTTCAAGATGTCATTATTATTTTTTTTTCTGCTGTGTAGGACTCCATTGTGTAAATGTACCACATTTTCCTTATCCATTCTTCGGTCGAAGGACATTTAGGTTGTTTTCAGGTTCTGGCTATGACAGACAAAACTGCTATGAACATAGTTGAGCACATGTCCTTGTGGTACAATTGAGCATCCTTTGGATATATACCCAAAAGTGGTATTACTGGGTCTTGAGGAAGGTTGTTTTCTAATTTTCTGAGAAATAGCCTCACTGATATTATGATTTCATAGTTAATAAACTCCTTATCATAGGAGAGCCAGTATTAGTGTCATGCCCTTTGACCTTTAGACCTATTTTTTATAAGATACCCAGCTTTGGGGTATTTTGTTATGGTCACCGAAAATGGGCTAATACATGGAACCTGACAGTGGGTCCATCACACCAGGCTTCCTAAAAGGACTTGAGTGGTCCTATTTATGTCTCGTGTACATCCTGGGACCTGTTAATGTACCCATCAGGTATAGTCCTTTCCTCTGTTCCTATAACATAGAACCAGTAGGTTGGGCTGGTTATAGGTAGCTACATGGGGTATAATCTCCAAAACAAAGAGACATTGTCTTGTCAGAATGAGGTAAAACCACTTCTTAATTGGTATAGATGATTGTGTCAATCTGTCTCTCTCCTCTGGTCAGACTTCTGGGAGGGCTTTAGCCCACAGGTGTTCATAATATGCTTCCCAACCCCTAATATCCCCTTCAGCCACATCCTTCCACGGACAGGGAAGAAGGAAATCACATTTGAGCTAAGACAGCGCATACCTGCCTGTAACTTCAGCTCCAAGGGATCAAACACTCTCTTCTGACCCCTGTGAGCTCCTGTATGCGTGGGGTACTCAGAAGCTCACTCAGATTAAACACATAGACCTATATAGATATCTCCATTATAAGTGAATATAACTCACAGACGGCCAAAGACCTCTATGTATTTGATAAGGATGTACACATAAGATGTCTGAAAACAATTCCTATTGTTCAGTAATAGAAAAGACAAATTGGTTCTTGAAAACCAGCAAAGAAGGGCTGGGAGAGATGACCCAGTCAGCTTGGCACTTGTCTTGCAAACTCGGGGGTCTGAGCTCTATCTCCGCAACCTATGTGTTAATGTTTTACAAGCTGAGCATTGTGGCTTGTCATCCCAGTGCCTAGTGTGCCTTTTGTCCTGCATGTGCACACAGACACACACACACACACACACACAGACACACACACACACACACACACACACACACACATATACACACAAGCTAGAACTCAAATGACTCTACAAAGAACACAAGGCAGATGGTCAGTCAGTCTGCAGGATGCTGAGCACCAATTGCCACCAGGGAAATTTCATCAGAATCACCGGCAGACACCACCTCACGACCCCGCCTGTAACAGCTAGATGGTAATGCAGGAAAGAAGGGCAGTAATGAGTGCTGACAGGTGTAGGGAAGTTAAACCTTCACGCTCTGCTACTGGGACTAGCAAATGGGTCAACCATTTTAGAAAGAGTTTGGAAGTTTCTTAAAGCTTTGAAAATTGGGACATGACCCAGCCATTCCACTTCTCGTTTATATAGCCAAGAGACTTGAAAACATATCAATGTCCTGCGTGGTATTGTTCACAGGAAAAAGAAAGGGAAACACTCAAATGTCCATCTATATCTAAATGGTATCTAAAATGAGTATGTTTGTGGGTGGAATCTAACTTGGCTGTTGGGAGAACCATATCCAGATATGTGCTTCGTCCGTCACAGCTAAACTTTGAAATCGATCTGTGAGTAAAAGAAGCGAGGCGGAACAGAACATGCGACGTACTTGTGTGAAATGCCTGGGGTCAGAAAAGCTTCAGACTGATAGGATTAGATTTGTGAGGGGTGGAGTGGAGGACGACAGAGAAAAATAACAAGTGGGTGGCATTTATTAGGGGGACAATTAAACTAGCCAAAGTGTAGCGGCTTCATAGCCCTGCGAACGTACTGAAAACCACTGACTCCTATGCTTGTGGGAATTGCATGTATAGTATGTGAGTTTCATCTCCAAGAAGCCCTTCTAGAATTAAAGGTCGGTGGAAGTGATGGCATGTGCTTAGGATCCCAGCCCTCGGGAGGGACACCTGACCGGACCGTGAGAGCGTGAGACCACGTAGTCTCAGCAAAGTGGGTGTGGCCATAAGATGCAAAGTGTAGCACTTTAATTATAAACTCTACCCCAGGGTTATAAAATATTTACAAGCAGAAGTAAAGGGGGTGGGAGAAGACAGGATTCTGAGGGTTTTTTTTTTTTTTTTTTACAAAATGGTAGGCCCAAATTCCACCTTTTCTAGATATGAATTATCAGAATCAGAGAGGGGAACACGGGCCTCTTAAATGATAAAGGTAACCCCCTAGAAGAAACACCTAGCCAGTTACTAGAAAAGATAAAATGAACTCTATGTGAGTTATATGCAGAGAACTAAAGCATAGCAGAAAGTCAAACCCTTCAGTCTTCTAGTTGGGTTTTACAGGGTACCCCAAAAGCTGCTTGTGAGTGTTCTCGTGAGACGGAGTTGTCTGACGCGGGTTTTCACACTCCACTGACCAGTCTTATCTGTTCACTCACGTGTCGCTCAGGGCTGCTCGCTTAGGGAGGTAAGTGTGGGAAATGACTGTCCTTGGTCCTAAAATACTCATTGGTAACTTCTTAGCAATCCTTTGTGGGCATCGAAAGGTTGTGGGTAGGAGCCCAGGTGAGCCAGGGTTACCATAGGGCCAGAAGCTTGTGGCTGAGAAGGACCCATTACTCCCAAGGTCCTTGCATTGGAGGAAGGTATTTTTTTAGGAATGAATCACATTCTGATGACTTGGGCTACGTCCCCATCCCCAAAGGCAAACCTGGCCTTTTCTCTCCTCCCTGTGCTGGTTAGCCAATAGTTCAGATGTCCTCCTGCATCTTAGGGGTCACCTGGAGACCCCACAGGCTTACCGTGAATATGCAGTGCTGTGGAAAGACTATGGGAGTTTGACGCATCCGGAAGAACCCCAAACAACCTAGTGGCCCATAGGGTACAGCTATGTTGTCCTTTCCTGGGCTCTGGGAATACTGAAGGGTGCCATTCAGCCCTCGTTTCTCCTTTTACTTCATTCTCTCACTAACTCACTTTAAAACAACAAAAACACCCACTGTGTGACCCATCAGCATAGGGTTGGGGAGGGGAGAAGGGCTGATCCATTTCTCCAAACCTTGGCAGCCTGGGGAGAGACTGGGGAACCTCACAGGTTCTGGGCAGGCTTTAGGAGCTGGGGGAGGGAGACAGCGTCTTCCCTTGGATTTGGGGTGGAAGCAATGGAGTTGGAGAATTTGGGTTACTAGCTGGCCCCTTCAGAGGTCAAGGAATTCTTTAGCTGTCTGAAGATTTTTGTGCTTCCTCCTGGAAGATGAAAAGAAACAATGCCCAGGGTCTCCACAGGGGATTCCAGGTGCAGAGAAGGGCGGATTGCTCTGCAGGTTTCTGTTTGTCTTGTCTTGCTCCGGTTGAAACATGAACACGTTAATTAATTTCTTCCCCCAAGCTGTGTGTTGGTGGAATGTTCTATTTACCACCCCCCTACCCCCCACCCCTCTTCCATCAACTTAGAAGATAAAGCTGTCAGGCTCCGGTAGCCTAAGTTAATCTTTCAGCCAAGGGCTGCACTGAAGCGGGTGGCGAAAGGACCACGGTAATTCCAAACACTGGTGTGTTTTCTTTGGGTTTTGAAACTGCCAGACGCATGGCTCTGAGGTGATTATCTTATGGGGACTCTCCACACTGTCCTGCCTGGGGAGCTGTACATACTGTGGCGACCTGCCCTGGCCATGCTTCCTAAGGATAGAAAGAAAGTGTCTGTCAGGGCTAAACCCACCTCCTATGCTCACCTTACATATTTGTATGTTGAAGCCCTAACTCCCATTAACTCAGGATGTACCAGCATTTGCAGTTGTTAGGATCTTTCTAGAAAGAAGGAAGAGATGATCTGATAGTAATGTGGTTCCATAAGAAAGGGGCGTTTGAGGGGCTGGGGAAATGGCTCTGTGGAACGTACTCACTGCACAGGTAGCGGGGCCTGCGCTCAGGCCCCCAGAGCCCATGAGAAGCCGAGGCAGTAGCATGTGTCTGTGAGCCAGAACTCCTAGAGACACGGAGACAGAAGCAGGGAAAGCCTGGCTGCTGGTGGGTCGACTAGCCTGGCATATGCAGCAGTGAGCAAGAGATCTCATCTTAGAGGAGGAAGGCAAGGACCGACACCTGAAAGTGTCGTCCGCCCTCGCCATTCACGCTGTAGCATGACCATGCTCAAATTCTCATAGGAATGCCTATTTGCGCGCACACGCTCACACAGAGGGAAGGATGGGCAGACTGGGGTGATTTAAAGAATGAATTTGGAAACATACAACATGTAAAGACACGGGCATAGGAATAGAAGACAGCCTTCTGTGAGCCAAGGAGAGAGACCCAGAGTGGATTTTTTTTCGTAACCCTCAGAGGGACCCAGCCCCAGCCAGAGATGCTTTCGTCCCATACAGCCGTCTTCCACAAACTACATTTCGGTGGGTTTAGCCCCGCCCCACTCCCGGCCTGTGGTACTTAGTGACAGATCAAATGAGATGATAATAGTTTCATTCACAAGTACATTTTTATGTTTATTCAAGGTGGAGAAGAAGAACACAGATTGATGTGAAATTAACCGTAAGATTTGGCAATCTTCCTTAACTTGGGGTTTTCTGTGCTGGTCATGAGGAGACTTTTTTACCAGCTTAGACTGTTTCTAGATGAATGTGACTTGCATTTCCTACCTGCCTTCATTTCTTTTATTTACTGATTAATTATTTTGCTGTTGCTTGTTCTTTTTTGAATACAGTGGAGGTTCTGTCCTCATACCCCATCACCAGGAAGGCAGCTTTCCCCAAGGCTTTCTTGTATTTCCTGGATTCAGGTTCCCAGCAGGCATCTTCGGCCATGAGTACTCAGAGGGACAAGGCTTCACTTGACTTTCTTCTCCCCAGGGCCCAGCTGTGTGGGGTCTGGGCCTGATGGGTGCTCGCTGATCAACTGTGACTTTCTCCGCTGGGCAGGAAGGTGGTGAGGAGAAGCCTGGTTCTTGCTTACTTGGCCGTAGGCTGCTGTCTGCAGATGCCCCTGGAGGGGAGAGCCGCAGGCATGGACTGAGGGTAAATCCTTCATGGCCTCCTTTTCCTCGGCAGTCCGTCTTGAGGAGGTTCTCCGCCCACTCTAGTCCCTATGCAGACTTCTCCAGGTTACCCCCTTTTTCTCACCTCTGAAACAGGCAACTGACATCTCTGACCTGTGACCCTGCTCTCCTGGAGACCTCGTGACTTTCTCCTTTTGTTCCCTGCAGCCCCTCTCTGTGGCCACCATCAGTTTTGCTGAGCAGCGCCCTCGCCCTCCTTCCTGCTGTTTCCCCTGAAGAGCCACCCACTCGGCTCATTTCCTCTACCCTGGCCTTGCTGTCTCTCACAGTCCAATATTGGCTCCCCCTCCCCCATCTAGTCGTGTGGTTTTGCTGTCTCGGAAGGGTTGGCTGATGCTTCCTAAAAGGCCATCTGATTTTATGTCTTCTCGTGAGCTTTGAGTCTATGCACCCATCAGCCAGTTTCAAGACCTCTGAACTGTACCTTAATACGTCTCTCCCCGACCACCACCATGCTTTTCTTTATTGCTGGTATGCCTAAATCAGTAACTGGCTCCATTACTCATGAGGTAACTGTGATTCCACAATCCAGAAGCCCCTCTTTATGCCCTTCCCGTGTTCGCCCTGTCAGTCCCAGTATTGTGAATTTTGCCTACTGAATCTGCTGCTGCATCTGCCTGTGGCTTCCTTCTTGTCCAGATAGTGTCCCTGCCCATAGGAATCTATTCCCCATTGCAGCCAGGGGAGCACAGTCAGCACATAGACCTGAGGTAGCATCTCACTCATGGAAAGAGGAAGAACCCTTGACACAGTCCTGCTGACCTTCCCTGTCTGTTCGTGCCTGTTGCTCAGGCACCCTCCAGTTCTGGGCCTCCTGTTTCTAGAATATGCCATGCTCCTTTCTTTTCTTGAAGCCTGTGATGGTTTGGAGGAGAAATGTCCCCCATAGTCTCCGCCATTTGAACACTTGGTCCCCAGTAGATGGTGCTGTTTGGGGGAGACTTAGGAAGTATGGCCTTGCTGGAGGAAGTGCATCACTGAGGGGAGGGCTTTGAGAGTAACAGGAGGTCACCACTTCCAGTTTGCCCTCTATTCCATGCTTGTGGTTCTGGATGCAAACTCCTAGCCCGTTGCTCCAGCTGCCATGCCTGGTGCCAGTGGCCATGCTTCCCTTTACGATGGACTCCAGCCCTCTGGAGCTGGAGTCTAAAGAAGCCCCTTACTAAAAGTTGCCTTGGTCATGGTGTTTGCCACAACAACGGCAAAGTAACAGATACCACGCCTGGGTACACACAGCTGCTGATGCAGTCTCAGGGTGTCAGAACTGGCACATTTTCTCTGCTGATTTAAGAATTAAAAAGTAGGCAAAAAAAAAAAAAACCCTTACCAGAACCCTGGGGAGTTCTAACAAAGCACTATATAATACTGGAAAAAAATAGAGGACCTCTCTCTAGGGGGTCTTAATCTTATTAATGAAAAAGAACTGGCTCCAATGGAAGTTTGAGGACAATCTATTAGAGTTTAAAAGAAATTTTTCTAGGGCAGACAAGCTGTAAATCTTGCAGTTGCCCTAGAGGAAAATAGAGAAGGGAAGTGGTATGTGTGTGTGTCAGGGGGTTGTTCCACTTGATTTAAGTTAGCGTGAAGGTCAGCTCATGGCGGGAGAGAAGCTTTAGGAAAAATGATGTGGAATTTAAAGCCTACTTAGGTTTTGGCCAGTATCTGAAAGAGAAAGACAGAAGAGAATGGGAAGGAATAGTCATACCAACCCAGAAAGATGGACAGACCCTGCTGAGCACCATGGTGGTTCTGAGGACTTCACTGGAGAGCAGGAGTCTTGAAAGGAAAAATACATTAAGGAGGACCTACCTTCCTAGGTTCCCTAGCCAGGTCCCCGACTTGCCCTGCCTCACTCCATTAAGGCTGCCAGGAGGAAACATTACCAGGTCACCCAGAGAGACACTCCATTCTTTACTAGAATGTTCCCATACTGGACTTGCCTCCAGCATCTCCATGATCCCCACTGGTTAACTCTTCCTGCCCCTTGGTTTCACCCACATCGTGACCTTGGGAAGCCTTCTTGCTAAGGTCTCACTATCCCACGACCAGTTCATTTGAGTGGCTGCAAGAATTCATTGTAATTAAAAGGTAGGTCCACAGGGTGGCACTCTTGGAAGATGTGGCCTAGTGGGAAGTCTTTATGTCATTTGGCTATATGTCTCAAAAGGGCATTTTCAAACTCTGATCCATCCTTTGCCTTTCCGCTATCCTTTATGACGTGACCAATCCACACACAGGAAGTCCCATCAGGAAGTGTCCTGTGCAGCATCTAATACAAGTTCCAATGCTTTTGAAATTTTTAGAACTGTGAGCTGAATAAACCCTTTTTTTCTGTATAACATTACCTGTCTCAGGCATTTCATTGTAGTAATGCAAAGCTGATTAACAATGCCCTTAACTTAAGTTGTGGTTCATAGATCTTCCTCCCTTAGATTATCTCAGAGCACTGTCTTGTCCAATTTGCCATTTTAAATTCCATTTCCTGTTTGTTTGGTTAATGCCCATTCCTTCCTGATGGCCCCCAAAACTGTGGCACTGCATACCACACTTGGATACTTGACCATGATCCGTTAACTGAGCATCTTCTGATCCTACTTGTAGGCAGTGGTTTCTGCATGCTTGGTGTCTTGTGGCTCTGAGCATGGCTGGAAAAATACAGTGGGGCCTGGTCAGTTCTCCTAGCCTGGTCCTATTCCCTTGCTAGACTATAGACATGGGTCACAACAAGTGGAGATGATTTGAGCTTCAGGGGTTCCTCATTTGGAAATGTAACCACACAAAGAAAAAAAAAAAGCAGCTATTTTCCACTTTTTTTTTAAAAAAAGGAATTTACATGAAAAAAAAGGTGGCTTTTATAAAAATGACTTGGCCTTGGAAGAGTTATTTAAAGAATTCATACTTGGAGAGCAAGAAAACGTTTCCCTCCTTCTTGTAAGAAACAAAAACTAAGAGGGCATTCTTTTTCAAGGATGTTGGGTTTATACAGCAGCCAGGAGCTTTACCTGGCTGGGAGCTCAGCTGCACACATGGGATCATTATTTCAAGTCAAAAAGATAGTTTTCTATAAACAAGGTCTTTGTCTTTTTAAAATTTTTATTTTATTCTTTAAAGAAGCATTTCTTTCTTTTTCTTTTGAGCTGACAAACTCTTTGGAGAGCATGGAGTGTGTAAGCTAAGTGTGTTTGTATGGACTTTAATCCCACACCTAAGCAACCATGGCTGGTCCCATTTGGACCCAGGCCCTAACTTGACTTTGATGCATGGCCATGGGCATCTGGGATTTGGGAATGTTGGGTTGTCAAGAACCCTGGCCTGCGTTAACCCCTCTCCGTTGCTGGCAGCTCCCTGAGGGTGTTTTGCTAGATGGTGACTCAGAAGGCAGATGGACATGCTTTGGGGTCTCTGGCAGGGTTGTGACCCAGCATCAGAGCAGAGCAGAGTGGGAGGGGACTGAGGAGCAAATGCATACCACTTATCACTTGTGGTTCCTTTGAGGCACCAAGCAGAAGCTCTGGGTAGGATTTCTTTTGGCTTGAGATTTAAGAGTGTTTCAATCCATTCTAGCGGGAAAGGCATGGGGGAGGATCCTGGCCATGACTTCTGACGCAGTAAGTCTTCTTGACTCTTGGATGCCAAGAGGTCACTAAAATGAAGAGGGCCCTCCGAGTCTGCTCGCTCTGTGCCCCTCCGTCTCTAGTGCAGTAGACCATCTGATGGAGCAGCTTTGCCCTATCACACAGTCTCCATCTCTGAATAGCAAGGTGAGAAGAAGGGACAGGTGGCTTCCTCTTAACCCAGGCGAATTCTGTATAACTCCCTACACTGGTGTGAGGGGTCTTCATAAGCTAGAGAAAACCACAGTCTGTGTGGTTGAGACAAGGTCTGATTTTAAGCTTGGGCCTCTGGTTGTCCCCTGTCCCGCGAGCCGCAGTGAGGACACATTCTTGCTTCTAGCTTTGGAGTGCTGATATGGGAAGGGCTGACACCAAGGCAGGCACGTGTCTTTGGCGTTTCTCGTTAGTGCCACCGGTCTTTGCCACGGTGGCCTGAAGTGCCTGTCCACTCAAGGTTGCCCAGTGCCCTTGGGCATCTTCCCCCCTTTCCTCCATTCTGTTTTTCTCTGCCCTGTGATTTGCTTCCGTGATGGGGAAAGACATGTTCTTCCTGTGCCTGGGCACAAAGAGCACATTGAGACTGGCCCTGGGAATGGCCTTAGGACACTAGCGTCTCACACTGCAGGAGATGGAGGAATTCAGGGAGGAATTTCATGTCCAATATTTTATCTGCCGTCCCGTCCCAGAGATTGCTTAATCTAAACAATACTATTTATTTATTTATTTATTTATAGGACTAGAGATAAAATCCAGGGCTTCAAGCATGCTAGACTAACCTACCATTGAGCCATACCCATATCCTCATACTTGATTTTTTTTCTCAAGAAAAAGATTATCTAGCTCATTGATTAATTAATAACTGAGCATTTTTTATTGGACAAGAACAAAATCAATAGCTATATTCTTATTTATTTTTTGTTTTGTCTTGTTTTGGTTTTGGTTTTATGAGACAGGGTTTTGTCTGTGTGTATCCCTGGTTGTTTTGGAACTTGTTCTGTAGACCAGGCTGGACTCGAACTTGCAGAGATCCACCTGCCTCTCCCTTGTAAGTACTGGAATTAAAGGCATGCGCCGTCACCACCTGGCCCCCATTATATATTTTTAATGTGTGTGCTTATATGTATGAATGTGGCAAATGTGTATTGTGTGGTACATGTGCACATTCATGTGCAGACTCATGTGCCTGTGTATGTGCAGAGGCCAGAGGAGATCATAAGGTGTCCTGCTCTTTTAATTTCTGCCTGTTCCCTTGGGACAGGGTCACTTGCTGAATTCCCCTGCCTATCCCAATTCCATAGGCCTGGTCACAAGCATGCATGCAGCCGTGTCTGGCTTTTTGCATGGTTTGGGGGTTCAAACTCATGCTTGCACAGTAAGCGCTTCAATCAGAGCACTTGCACCACCTCCCCAGCCCCTGTTTGCATTAGCACTTTTGAGAGTTCTCAGACTTGTAGAACAAATAACTATGTGAATCGTGAAAGTCTAACATTTAGACTACCCTTCATAGCTTCATAGCTTCATAGCTTTTTTCTCTTCCATGTCTTATCCTCTAAGACCTAGCGCATCTTCTATAAATATGCCAAATTGTCTGCTTTGATGGCTAATTGGAGTAAAGGGAGAATAAATGGAAAATTTACAAAAATGGAAGTAGTTATTTAAGATCTCCAGGTGATTACCACCTTGGCAATGTGCTAATAAAGGAAGCTGTGGGCTTGACCTTAGAAATGACTCTTGGTGACTGGGGTAGCAGGGGAGAGCCAGGGTCCCATGTGGCCAGGATGTGTCCTGGTTGACAGTGTGAGGACCCCCTCCCAAGGTGGTTGGGGACCCCCCAATCCAGTCACAGGCCTGCTACCTGCACTTCATCTCCCTAGTGATGGAACCTAGCACTATGTGATCCTGAGACTGGGGTCTCTTTTGCCTTGAAGGCAATGGTGGCATCTGTGATCTGTCTATCAGGGTGTATTAATACATGTTAGGGATTTTAGCATAAACTACGTTGAGGCTCCCTACTCAATGCAGTAGCAGCCATGGTACACTAGTGGAGGGGGAGGTGATGAGGGTGGAGGGAAGGTAGCTCCCCTCTCAAGTGATTCCACCCTTCATCCCCACCTCCAAGAGGAACACGTGCTTGGGAAGGGAATTCAAGCCTTCAACGTTCTATCTCCAGTCTCCAAATTCAGGGTTTGAAGACTGAGTAGAGCAGTGGTTCTCAACCTGTGGGTTGTGACTCCTTTGGAGGGTGGGTAGAATACCCTTTTCACAGGGGTTGCATATCAGATAGCCTACATATCACATATCTACATTGTGATTCATAACAATAGCAAAATTACAGTTATGAAGTAGCAACAAAATAATTTTATGGCTGGGGGTCACCACAGCATAAGGAACTGTATTAAAGGGTCACAGCATGAGGAAGGTTGAGAACCACTGGAAGAGAAACAGAGAGGGGAGAGGGCTTCAATAACTGGCACAGGTAGGAGGAGCTGGTTCTGAAGTTCTTGTTTGTGTTTGAGGATCTTACTGTGCAGCCCAGACTGGTCTTGAATTTGTGATTCTCCTGCTTCAACCTCTCGAATACTGAGGTCACAAGCATGATCCTCCAGGCCCCTGGCCTAGTTCTGGTATTCTCCACACGGTAAGGTGGCTGTGGGCTGTAGCACTTTATGATTTATTGCAAAAAGTAACTAGAGAAGACGGGTTCAAAGGCTTCCTGCAGATGGAAATGATAAATATCCGAGGAGGTGGAGATGTTGATTGCCTTGATTTAATCGTTGCATACTTTATGCAAGTACCAAACTATTATACTAAGTCAACAGGTGGACAATATTTTGCATTGATTAAAAAAAATGCCAAAAAAGAAAGAAAAATGGAAGAACTGAAATAGAAAACAGAGCAAAAACAACCCCCCACGCAAGAACAAAATCAGGGCTTCTGGCACTCCTTCTGTGATTAGGCCTGGCCTGCTCTAAAATCTGGGACTGTCATTAAGCGCAAATCTTCATTTGTTCCTTTTGATTCATGCCCTTGCATGGCTTTGTTCAGTAGTTCCCACCAAGGATAATACCGGGGACTTTAACAACAGGAGCAAATGAGACATCCATAGTGAAAACCCTTTCAGACCATAGCTCCAACCATTGTTTCACCTGCTTCTTGGTGTCCCTGGGGCCCATGTTCACGCTCAACTTTTCTCGCATCTGGTTTTGTTTAGAGACAGGATCTTACTATGCTGCCCAGGATGGCCCTGAACACCTGAGTTGAAGCAGTCCTCTTGTCTCAAGACTCCGAAGTAGCTGGGTCTACACACTGCGCCACTATGTCTGGCCCATAACGTCATGTTCCATAATTTGTCAGATCCGTTATGGAGAGGAAAGAGAGACAGGTCTTATTATTAGTTCTAGAGGGTAGGCTTGGGAGGTTGTCACCCAGTGTAAAATGTCTAGGATGCAGCCCCTCCTCCTGTCGGGTGGTGGCAGGCCATACCTGGACTCTCCAGTCTCAAGTGCTTCGGCTCTTAGCGTGGTGTTTCAGTGCATCTGTTAGGGCTCATTGAAAGATGCAGCTCTTTCTATGCAATGACAAAGTGTAAAAACACAGCCAGTGGGAACATCTGCAGGCGAGAACACTGGTTGGCGACATCCAGAGATGAATTCCGAGTGAGGCCACCTGTGAGCTGTGGCCGTCCGCCTGGGTGAAGGTTAGCCTGCAGGTGACAACAAAGCTTCTCCTTGGGAAAGGTTGTCCCTCAACTCTGTTGCTTTAAAATGAAACAGAGCGTCTCTTTACAAATCCCCGGTTAGACAGGTTGGTATACCCGAGCCACCCAACTTGGCAAGTGCAGGAAGACCAGTCTGTGGGCACCATCCTTACTTTGCTTTTTTAGTGTTGGGAGATATGGGTATGAGCCCCTAGCTTTTCAGCTAGGAACCTCGTTCATTCTATTAATATGCAAAAGCAATACCACCCAAGACCTCACTCTTGGCCCCGGTCCTGTTCCCCTGCGAGGCTTAGAAGGCTAGCTAGAAATTGAACTTTCCGTGGGCCGAGGAGAAATTCTTGTCATGCATTTCACAAATTAATGATGAGTCTGGTGACGTATTTTGCTTCCAGATGCCTTCTGCTTTTATCATTTAGGGTTTAAAAGTGGCTTCTGTATTTTTGACAAACTCAGACTTGTTTGTTTGTTTGCATAAGTGGATAAGTCAATCACTCCTTGTTCATTATATAGATTTGGGAAGTGCCAGGGAAGGAAGGAAAATGAATATCACATGGCACCCACCGTTAACATTTTAGTTTTTGCTTGCTCATTTTCTTGTTCGTTTCCCAGAAAGGACTTGTTCATAGGACCCAGCCGTGTGTAAGGATTTACAGCTATGTCTCTATATTACGGGGTCTCCCTAGATTGGATTTTCAAGGCTGATTCCTTTTTAACATTGACAGTTCTCTCTACACTTGGGATGTTGGTGCCTTCCCAGGTTCTCAAGATCATAGAACATGCTGAGCAACACTACTGTTTACAAAACCCGCCCCAGGGATGCAGCATGTTCACACTGTTTACAGCTCCTGGGTGATGATAGGTGACCTCCAGGATGGCTCAGCACCTGCGTGGTGTTTTCCGTGTGAACAGTGTAGCCGAGCCCTTACTGTGTAAGCCACTGCTAAGGTGGAAAGAAGACGTATCGAATTGCTTTTCCCACTTGGACTCCAAGGGTGCGCTCCGTTCATCTCCACCCGCTATGCTAGCCAGAGTCAATGCTGCATGCAGAGACCTTGTCAGCCTTCATGCAGCAGCCTTCAGCCCTCAGAGGTGGGCTCTGTAAGTGAAGATGTTTGTCTAAGTAAGATATGGAGGAACAGTTTACCTAAAAGGTCAGCAGAGGGGTCCCACACATCCACTAATTACCCTTCCTTGTTTTGAGGAAAGAGCACACTAACAACCTAGGTGTGTGTTATGATCTTGCTATACTTTTCTGATGCTTCTCTGCCTGTTGATGTTTGTGGCCCCTTCTAGACTCTCAGCACACTTGCTAGGATGCTTATCTCACGGGCGAGAATCCTGGCCTCGACCAAGCCTGTTTCCTTGGTTCCAGATGTCATTTGGGAAGTGGAGATACTTATCATGCATGTCTGTGTCATCACCCAAAAGAGCCCCCCTCTCCCTTATTTCTGGGTGCAGGCGTCTCTCCCTGACTGCTCTGTGTGGCTCTCCATGTTCTATTAGGAATAGGTTTCTGGTTTCTGATGTTCAGCCTCAGGTAGCTCCTTGACTGTGAAGACAAGCACGGTAGAGGTTCATTTGATGCCTGACCCCTCAAACTCTTTCTCCAGCTCCCTACTAGTGTCACCAGCGACTGGGAACAAGGCCACCCCATGTAACCATGGAGCGCTGCATGCTTGGGGCTCATCCAAGGCCGCTTGAGACTGACTGTTCTCTTGGGACCTTTCCTATTACGGTTTCATAAGTCAATAACCCAAGAACTGCACAAATGTCTCCGTCATTTTCTAGAAAAGAAGCCCAGGAAGGACAAGCCGTCACGGGACTGGAGGGAGCGGAGGAATGCCATCAGGCTCACCAACGAGCACACGGTGGAGACCCTGGTGGTGGCTGATGCCAACATGGTGCAGTATCACGGGGCAGAGGCTGCGCAGAGGTTCATCCTCACTGTCATGAACATGGTGAGTCCAGAGAGGGTCCTGCCATTGGTGGGTTCAGATTTCCCTGTGAGCAGAGCTCTGGAGGCAGGGGTGGCGCCCTTATCCCCAGGCAAGGAGGCAGCTAGCTGGGGATCACAGCCTGTGACCTTGAGAGCAGATGCAGTGAGTGGGAAAAAAATCTGATTCTGAATTCTCCAGGCCGTGATGTTTAGATGCACAGGTTTGCTCAGTGATGGGACTGCTCATAACCACAGTTTCAGGATCCTTGGCACGTGGAAGACCTATCCCAAGTGATGGTCACCTTGAAGGGCGAATCAGCCCTGGTCTCCTAATGGTGAGACTACTTGGAAAAATTGGGGTCAGACCTTAGTTGGAAAATAGCTTACCGTATGCCTAAAGAACTTGTAGGAACTATGAGAGACCATCTATTGAGGAGTGGATATGAAGCCACTGCCTTTCCCCCTATCTTCACCCAATTTGTTGAGTGGAGATAGGGGGAAACCTTTGAACAGTGGGTGGGTTAGGGAGAGGCGACCTCCTCACCCATTAGACAGCACAGACTCTTCAAAGGCATCCACGCTCCACCCAGCCACCTGTTTTCCCAGCAAGTTCTTTTGAAGGCCTTCAAAAACCTTCAACATTGTGTTCTGGGCTGGGGCTACAAACACAACAAACAATCTGGTCCTTCCCTTGGGAAGCTCTGGTCCCAGCAGGCAGAGCATCCTTTCCACCGTAGAGACATCTGCACGGACCCCTGCTGTGCAGGTGGAGGGCCACTGCTAGTGATGAGCCTTCGGCCTGAGGTTCCACAAAGGAGCAAACCTTGATTTGAGAAGAGGGAAGTGCTGGTGGGGTGAGAGTGGGTGCAAAGGTCACTGTGGGTGCAGCAGGTGCAAGGCTTGGAGGTGGGTGCATTGGGTCCCTTCAGAGGGAGATCAGGTGGTACAGCTGTAGCAGGGACTGCAGGATCCTCGAAGGAGTGTGGACGGATGTAGACAGTGGAGACTAGAAGAGGTGAGCAAGGGGTTCTGAGGGGTAGGGTCTGAGGCCACCCAAGTGTAGGAGAGCCTCGTGTTCAACTCAGTGTTTGGAGAAGGCGCCAGAGCAGCTGCATGCTGGGTGGGTTGACGTGAGAACTGGCGAGTAGATGGTGTGCGTGTGGGAAGAAGGTTTGAACTGATGGGCAGGTCAAGTGGGTGGAAGAACTCCACGTGCCAGGTTGGAAAAAACTGACAGGATTCTGTCAGGTGTAGAAAACCCCAGCTTACCTGGTCTTACGTGGGTGCCTGGACAGATGGTGGACCCTCTGGCCAAGAAAAAGAGAAACCTTTGGATTCTCAGAGGAGTTTCTCAGTAGACAAGCTGAGCTTAAGGTGAGAGATTGGGCTAGAAGGCTTGGCTCGAAAAGGAACTTGAGGCTTTTCTCCCCCAGCACTGGTACCTGAAGCCTTAAGAGTGACCAGCGTTGTCTAGATGCAACATGTCCTGTGAGTAGACAGTTTTGGGGTACAGTAATCCTAGGGGATAGGCAGAAGAACCTAGGAGGAGGTTGTCCATAAGTAAGGGGTGATGGGAGCAGAAAGCTGGTTAGCAAGGCTAGATTTAGGTATAACAGCAGGTTTAGGGTACAGTACAGCAGAATGAGACCAAGATTGTTATTTGGGGCCACAAGATTTACTAAACACTAATGAGAGTAGACCACTCTAAGGCATTTGGGGCTGGGGATGGGTTGATGGCATACCTACTTCCCCAGAATCTGTGTGGCCTCAGGGCCTGCTATATTCAAGGACTCTTGGGCTAGGGCTTGCCCAGATCCTAGAATGCAACAGCTCTTGTTTGCCTGAGGGAATGGAGCCTAGATGAGGAGAAAGCTAGCTATGCTGGGAAGGCTAGGTTAGTGGCTTCCCACTTATATATTGGAGGATAGTGGTTGGGGTGTGTGTCATGGTCCTCATGAGTGATAAAGTGTGTGGGTGACTCTTTGTTCACATTTAGTTATCATGGAAGAGGATGCTTTGGGCTCTAGAGGTGACCTGGGAGGGTCCATGGGGCAAGGAGGGACCCAGAAGCTGGAAGACCTGAGGATCTCTCCTCCTGGAATCTGTGTTCTCACTATATTGTAGTTGGAACTGGGGACCCGGAAGGCTAAAAGGCCTGCACCAAGCTCACCAGAACCACGTTGCTCCTGTGGAGACAAGAGCCCTCAGCTCATTTTCAAGAGTCTGAAGGGAGTTCAAGGGCAAGGAGGATCTGGGCATCAGTAGGTTCTCATGCGATATCTTGGGCAGGGCCGTGACATTAGGCCCAAACCCTTTGCTCTATCTGGCCACAGGGAAATAGATGTTGATGCCCCCTCATCCCGCAGTGGTGATCCTGCTGATCAAGAGGATGAGTCCCTTATGCCCTGCGGTACGAGGCTCCCTTCCGAGACTGCTCTTGTGTTTTGTGAGAAGCCTCACCCCTCTTGCCTTTACCTTGCCCCTCAGAGGTGCCTTTCCTGGCAGAATAGTTCCAGTGGTATGCGTTCTCACAGCCTGGTGAATTGCTGGTTGTGCCCACACATTTCCTCATGGGACCGGTAGTCATGAGGCATTGATATTTGGTTTTATAAACTGACTTAGACCTGGGAAGCTCTCTAATCACAGCTGGGAAGGGATGGGATGTATCGCCCCTCCTGCCGTTCCCCACGGGGCATGAAGACTGTAGGATAGGGGGCTAGAGAGGGCCCCGTCCTTGCTTACAGTTCTGTAGCAGCTTACAGTAGGTTGTCCACAGTTCACAGCCCCGGTGTTGGGTTCCAAACACTTTCTAATTGGATTTGAGATTTTCTGAGGAGGTCTACTGCTTGTTAAGGGAAATTGCTTTGGGTAAACAATATGGTGTGGTGATGTTCATCCCTACAAGGGTCTATGTGTGTGATTTCAGGACTGCTAAAAGTCAAAGGCAAATTAGTCGGAGTCCTCAGACCCCTGTGGGATAGCTCTACTCATTTCAACCCTTTCTTGCCATGCTGGTCACAGTACACGTTAACCAGTTAACCCCCAGACACTAGGTCTCATTTTAAATAAGCCAAGTCTCTACCACCTCCACTTCCTGTCTTCAGTTCTCTACATCCTGGTTTGTGAAATCTCCAGATTTATTTCCTGTCTGTGGCCGTTGTGGCCTAGGAAGTCTGAGCTAGTGGGATACCTGGTAAGCCTGGAGGAAGGGGAGGGACTGTGGCTGGGATTGGGCCCCCAGCATCACACAGCTTTCCAGAAGCAACAAGCAGGAGCCGGCCCGCGGAGCCCATCTGTCCTTCTCCAGACTGGCTTCTCTGGGGCTGCAGGGTTGGAGCAGCTGGCTCCTCAGGTCCCTTGGACTGGAAAGAAAGCTGTTTGGGTTGGTGGTCCTCATTATTCGGTCCTGGGCTGTGGAAAAGAGCAGCTCTGGTATCTGGCAATCACCCCCTTCGTGTCACTCCTTCCTGGGTCTCTGTGGGCAGAGATCCTGCACCCCTGTATGTCACACTCAGACTCCCAAGGCAAAACCCAGACAAGCGAAAGGGAAAAACTAATAATTATTTCAATCAATGCAGAGAAGGAATTCGCCAAAATTCAATACCGTTTTTAATAAAATGTGTAAAAAGAACAAAATCAAATGATCTCATTATGATAAAAGCCATAAGTAAACATTCCACAATTGACATGGTGCGTGGTGGTGGACGGAGATGGACACTGATGCCACTCCATTCAGCAGAGCGCTAAAAATTTTAGCAAGAGAGGCTGGGAATGAATGAATGAATGAATGCCGTCTAAGTAGAAAGAGACAGAATGGTCTCTGAGGTTCACAGGTGACGTGGTGTTAACTAGAAACCCTGAAGATTACACATAAGCATGTGTGTGTGTGTGTGTGTGTGTATGTATGTATGTATACATGTGTATGTGTGTGCATGTGTGTGTTGTTACAGCAAAGTAACAGTGTAAAACCCAACATCTGGTAATCCAGGTGAAATTTTAAATGAAAAAGAAGAACACAGTTGGAGATTCACACTTCTTGACCTCAGATTTTCTTCAGAGATTAAAAAAAAAAAAAACTTCTGTAGTATTGTTACTCTGAGACCAATGGAATAAACTGGAACCCAGAAGTTGACTCTAATATATTTGGTCAAATGGTTTTTGACACAGATGCTAATACGGGAGAATTGGGGCAGCCACATGCAAAAGGGTGAAATCAGAGCCCCTGTGACAGTATATATAAAATGCAAAATAAGCTTTGTAAGCAGAGAGTACTGGAGATGAACCACAGGGATAGCTGTAGACCAGTGTGTGTAACACAAGGGGGCCGGCTTGTTGGGGTTTCTGTCCCACCCAGTACCCCACAGCCGGCAAATCTCAAAGAAAATCACACACAGGACTCCATAAGGTTATAAACTGATTGGCCCATTAGGTCAGGCTTCTTGTTAGTTCTTATAACTCATATTAATCCATTATCATTATCTATGTTAACCACAATGGCTCAGTACCTTTCTCAGCTGGTCAGGTTATATCCTGTCTCTTCGGTGGTCTGCACAGGAGTCGCTGAGAGAGCTTCTGCTTCCAGAATACTCCCAGTCTCTTTGCTCCACCCCTACTTCCTGTCTGGCTTTCCCACCTATACTGCCTGCCTGGCCAATCAGCGTTTTATTAAAATATGATTGACAGAATACAGATAATTCTCCCGCACCTAGTGTGAATGTGTTTCATGCCACTGAATGCTACACTTTAAAATGTCCATCCTGCTTATCACGTGTTCTCCCAGTATCTGTTGTAAGCTCCTCAGGGTAGGATCGGGTGCACACCTTCCCCGTATTCACTGTCTGGTCCCCATGCAGGATATCTGTGAGTCTGTGAATACAGGACTGAGAGACTGGTACATCATAGCATAATTCTTTGCCAGTGACTTAGTGCTAAAGTCATGTTAACAAATACTGAGGGTACTTTATTTTTTTCTGAAAATTCTTTACCTTCTCAACAACACAAAGCTTAGGGAAAGACTGAAATGAGAACAAAGCTGGACCTAGTCATATACTTTATCCTCAATTTCATAGTTTTTATTTTTTATCTTTGCATGCAGTGTATTTTGGTCACATTTTTCCCTCCCTCCTTCCCCCCAGATCCAGGTCCTCTCATCTCCTAACTTTATGTTCTTTATTTTTCTCACTTTTAAAACAAACAAAAACAAGAAACAAAAATAAAATACAAAAATCAGAAAACACGGAAATGAAAATCAAAACAAATAACAAGACCACCAAGATCAAAAGAAAGATGTCAAAACAAAGCAAAATAAAACACGAAGTGCATAAAAATACCGTGAGTACATTTGATATTGGCCCACTATTCCAGGCCTGACCTGGAGTGTGGTTTGTATACCCAGTGAGACTCTAATGAAGAAAACAGATTTTCCGTTTGCAGGAATCTATGTCAGTTACGATAGTGCCTTAGTGAAGGGTGGGACCCTATGTCCCTCTCAGTGCTGGGGTCCCGTCTCATCTGGCTTGAACCTCTGTAAAGTTCTTGGGAGTGCTGCCGTCATCTCCGCCAGTTCCTGTGTGTATCAGTTTTGTATCTAGACAACACTGTTGCCTTGGAGTCATCTGTTCCAACTCCTGGTACCTATAGATCCCTGAGCCTTGTTAGGAAGAATTTGATGAAGACATTTATTGATGTCAGGCATCAGACTGAGTTATCCGAGCAGTCTCGTTCTTTGTACTCTGTCCAGTTGTAGACAATGCTATGCTAATTCCCAGTTACTGCAATCAGCCTGGGTGATGGGAGTTGCGTGAGGTGCAGACCTCGAGGTACAGGGCTATGTCATTGGAGGCATTTTATTGCTGTGTTTCTTTAACAGAATCACAGTGCTAGGTTTTCTCCTAGCTCTGTGACCTGTATAGTGTCAGGTTCTTGACTCCTTTAACAGTGTCATCTTTAAATCTCATCCAAGAGTGATTGATTACTCTTCTAACATCTGTGCCACTACTACACTAGTATATCCTGAAGACCGATCCGTGTTGTAGGTTGTGAGGTTTGTCGCTGGGTGATGTTGCTAATCTCCTGTCTCTTCCTGAAGCACTCAAGAGTTCCTTTTAGTAGCCCGGACACTAGTCAGCAGGCGTGAAGCTTCTGGCTAAGCACCAGCTTCCTTCTCAATGTGCCATGATGTAGTTGAATATTTTATTCAGCAGTAGAACCTTATTATCAGGCTGTACAACGTAACCAGTAGCCGTGGCAATAGCCGTGATGTTTGGGGGTTTCCATGGGGTCCCTTTGGGCAACAACTCAACAAGGTGTAATCTATTTCTGGTTTTTCTTGGTGGCATAAGATGTCTGGTTGGGGCATTGTCTCCCCTGTTATTTGTTGGCTCTAATTAGATTCATTTCATATATATTTTATACCATAGGAACCTTGTATAATAGTAGGTTTCCATATGGCTTTAAAATCCCTTTAGTACTGGTTGTCCTGCCCAGCTTTCTCTTCCTTACCTTCCTTTCCTGTTCCCATGCCCGACTCAATCCTCCTAGTTTTCCCTTTATCTCACCATAACACTGTAGTCTATTTCCTTGGGAAATCCTCTTCTTCTGCCTGGTTCCTTACTAGATACCTAACCTCCATGGTAATTCAGATTGTAACACATATTTTGAAAGCTTAACAGCTAACATCCACGTATAAGAGAGAACATATAATGTTTGTCTTTTGGGGTCTAACCCAGGATGATTTTTTTTCTAGCTCTGTCCATCTACCTGAAAGATCATAATTTCATTTTCTTCTTACCAGCTGAGTAATAGTCCATTCAGTAAATATACCACAATACCACACTTCCTCAGTTAATGGACATCTAGACTGTCTTCGATTTCTGTTATAAAATTACAGACCTTCAAAGAACATGATGTCCAGACCTTCAAAGAATAACTAACACCAATACTCTTCAAATTATTCTGCAAAATAAAAACCGAAGGGATATATTTTCTAATTCTTTTTAAAAAGTTGCTATTGTCCTGATATCAAAGCCACACAAAGAACAAACCAAAAAAAAACCATATAGACCAATATCTCTTATAAAAATAGATGCAAAAATTCTAAATAAAATAATAAGTGTGCCTGGATTTTTTTCCTTTTCCTTTTTTTTAAGGATTCACTTATTCGTGCATTTTTTGTATATGAGTGCTGAGTCTGATCCCATTATGGATGGTTGTGAGCCACCATGTGGTTGCTGGGAATTGAACTCAGTACCTCTGGAAGAACAGGCAAGTGCTTTTAACCACTGAGCCATCTTTCCAGTCCCTGGATTTTATTTTTCTTAAGATCTGACACTTTCTTTGACTGACCTATCTGTTTCTTCTACCTTTCTTCAAGACCTGAAATTCTCTCTTCCATGTCTTGTCATTGGTGAGGCTTTCCTGCAAGGTTTTTGTTTGATGTCCTGAGGTTTTCATTTCTAGCTTTATTTGTTTATTTTTCTTTGCTGATTCTTTCCTTGTTAAGTCTCCTTGAAACATTTTTATTATTTCATCCATCTGTTTGTATCTTCATGGTAACGCATGTGTCCATATTTTCCCTAAGATCTTTGAACATACTCACAGTTGGTATGGTTGAAGTCCTTGCCTTGTGCATCAGCTGACATACTCTCCCTAGGGTCTACTGCAGGGGGATTGCTTGCTTCTGGAGAAAGCATGTTGTCTTGGGTGTTCATGTCTGGATTTTTGAGCTGGAATCTGGGGACCTGAAGTTCTGATGATTGACATGTGTCTTGGTGGAGCTGTCTACTCTTGCCTTAGTTGAGTGGGTCATCTGGGTCGCTCCTGTCTATTTTGGATCTTAGACAAGTTTGAAGGCTGTGGCCTCCCTGTTAGAGAGTCCTTCTGTTGGTTGGTGCCTGACACAAACCAATGGAAATGGGTTAGGAGGAAAGACTGAGAGGAGAGGCAGGAAAGATCTAAGGGAACCCTGAATCCACATCCAGAGGCAGAGCCCAGGAAATGGAGGTAGGGTAGAAGGAGGGGTCTCCTGCTGGCACACTGCTGCAGGACTAAGAGGGAGTCTGGAGAGAATGGGACAAAAGAGCTAGGGGGTCTGGCGGCTCTTCTTTAATTCTTCAGTTAATTGGCTCTGAAAAGCCTTTGTGCATCCCAAACACAGCACAGGGATTTATGCACAACCCAGTTAGGAATGTTTCCACACACATGGGATTATATTATTTACCCACCTCACCTCCTCAGGCAGCCGTGTGCATTGAAACGTCCCTGTTGTGAGCACACCTGCTGTTTTTTTAAGACCTGTGGCAGAGGATGAACTGAGCCAGACAAGGTTAAAAAGGAATCCTATGGAGAAACCCAGCTGCCAGGAGCTGCCTCCCACCTGCACCCTGTTGAAGCAGACACCAGAGTGGTTGATGGAGAGAAGAGACGCCTAGGAGAAATGGCCTCGGGCAAAGAACTTTGTGAAACCTGGAGCAGGAAGCTTGGCTATTGTGTCAGGCGAGGTTGTGGGTGATAAGCCAAGCTCCCAGAGCTGGGCTTATGAGGCAAAAGAAGAGTCATGTGCTGGAGGTAAAGTGAGATATTCAGGGTCAAATGGAATGTGGGACCACCCACCCAGAATTTAAGAAGGGCAATGGGGGAGAAGCTTCGGGTAGGCCAGGCAGCAGGAGGAGTCAAGGCTGAGGGTATGTCAGAAACCAGGCTGGTTCACACTGCTGGATGCTTCAGTCTGCTGTCCCATCCCTGCTGCCACCTCTGTGTCCCGGGAACATCTGCCACCTGCGGTCTCTGCTTTGTCCTTCAGGAGTCAGAGCCTCAGGAGGAATTCAGGAGAACATGCCTTTCCTGGAGACTGAATCTTTATCCGTACACAAAGAAACTAGGGTGCTAAAGGAGTGTTCACGGGGGCATGATTCCCAGCAGCCGGAAGCCGGAAACACTGACGTTACCACCAATAGATGAACAGATCAGCGATATGTACCAGATACACAAAATGGAATATGATATTCAGCCTTAAAGAAAAGAAACTTGGGCATGCTCTGTAAAATAGATGACCCTAAAGGACATTCTGCTCAGTGAAATAAGTCAATCACAATGGACAAGAAGCAGATGATCCCATTTATGTCTGATATCTAGGGTCATCAGCTTTATGGAGCTAGAGTATAGAATGGTGATTGTTTGGGGACTGGAGAAATGAGGGAGGGCTAAGTGTTTAATGGGGACAGAGTTTTGTTTTACAAGGTGTTCAAGTTCTGGAGGCAGATGGTGGAGATGGCTGTGCACCAGTGTGAATGTGCACAACGGCACTAAACTGTGTAAGCAAACGTGGTAGGAATTATAGGCTCTGTGCTGTATGAGTTTTACTATCAAGATAAAAGATGTGCGTTGATTCCTTTTGGCTTAGTTATTGGCAGCTTTCTGCCCACTCAAGGCAGGGGACCTTGCTACCCACTTCTGTGCACCAGCGGAATCATTATCCCCACAGGTCTCCGCAGAAGGAGCCCTAGACACTGCCCCAAACAATCAGTGAAAAGGGAGCCTCGAGGGTGGGGGTTGCCCCATGCTGAGCCATATGAGAGCCAGTGACCTCTGCGAAGGTGACCTCCTCTTCCAAAGGATGGCATTGAGCTGATAGGTGATGCCAGCAGAGTGGGGGAAACTGTAGGGGTTGGTAAACTATGGTCAGACTAACCCTGTTACAGCCCAATGTACTGAGCATGAGGAAAGGGACATGTTCTCTGTGTGTGTGTGTGTGGTATGTGCATGTGTTGTGTATGTGTGTAGCATGGTGTGGTGTGTGGTGTGTGTGTGTATGTGTGTTGTCACTGGCAACCGGTTTAAAAAGAAGAGTGGTGTGGACTGATTGGTGTTTTAAAATGATTTTGATTTCTGGGTGGTAGTGGCACACACCTTTAATCCCAGCACTTGGGAGGCAGAGTCAGGCAGATCTCTGTGAGTTCAAGGCCAGCCTGGTCTGCAGAGCTAGTTCCAGGACAGCTAAGGCTACACAGAGAAACCCTGTCTCAAAAAAAAAAAAATGCTTCTGATGCAGGCATGCTGGCATTTACCTAAGTACCTGGGAGGCTGAGGCAGGATGCAAACCTGGGCTGGCGGGGGGAGACTATCTTTTAAAATAATAATGATCATTATGATTATGATTATTATTAATACTTGTGTATCTGGAATGTGGCTCAGTGGTAGAGTGTTTGCCTCACATACACAGCCCCCAGTGTTGCAATAAACAAGAGCCACTTCTTCGTGTCTTAGCTGGGAGCATGGAGTCCTGCTCCTGGCTCTGTGTCCCTAGAGACTGAGCAGACATTGCCTCTGGGACAAATGTCCAAAATGACCTCCCTGCCCAGGGTGTACAGTGGGCTGCTGTGGCTTCTCCACGTACATGGCAGAGCCGATTTGGTTCTCCTTGGGTGGGGGCCTCGGGTGACACCAGAGCAGGGATGTTTTAAGGTACACATTGCAGACAGAAGCAGGTGCTGTGGCACCAGAAACGCTGCTTGCAGCTGGGCAGCCGAGCTGGAAGACAGGGCCACCCAGCAGGGTTTCGGTTGTTCTCCGCTTCCTTAACAACCATGGAGTGGTATGAAACACCCGAGACCATCCAGGCAAGCTGTTTGGAGAAATGACATCAGTTTCACTTTATTACCATAGGAAATAGACAATGAGTCTCTCTGTGGTCACCCTGAAGGCAGCCTGGTGTGAGAGTGTTCCTTGGTTCTTACTCTTCAGCACACACAGCCGGTCTGTTTTAGGGGGTCTGGGGGCTCCAGAATATGCATTTCCCACATACGCCTGGGTCCCCCTCTAGAGTTCCTGTGAATTTAGTAAGTTCAGTCCTTACCTTTTGGGGGTGAGGTCTGAATGGGGCAGGGTGGGACTCCAGGCAGGCTTTGGCTCACCTGAGCGCGCTGACGGCTTTGTGAGAATCCTGCCACCTGTGATGACCGTTCCCGTCACCCCCGTCTGTCCTCATCTCTCACCCCTTCTCCAGTCCCTGCCTGCCATCACCACCAGCTCTGTGTCCCCAAGTCACCCAGCTGGGAGAGCCGCAGTGTGCTGTTGGCAGCAAGTCTACCTGCTTGGCTCAGCCTGCCCAGGGAATGTGACGGAGCAGCCAGAGCTCTGAACACGGACTGAGCCACAGCCAGAGTTGGACACGAGGGACCGACTTTCCAGACAATTGGCGGCGCGGCTCCAGGCCCAGCCAGGTGTCTTCCTAAGGACCAGGCACCGTTGCCTTTTGGACTTCTCCTGAGCATGAATTTCCATGGGAAAAAGACAGAGGATCTTGCTTGCATGACTCAGACTTGTACCTTGGGGTGCTCATCTGACTTCCCTGTCCTGGAGGGAGCTCCTGTTTCCTTTCTGCCCTGCCCTACACCCTGTGGAGCACTGTGAGGGTGTGTGCAAATAGCAGGTGACAGAGGACTCAGCTGTAGTCGTTAGACTCTGCTAGCTGTTCCTTGGGTTGACCGCCTGCATTGCACAGGAGAAATGCCATCCGTACATACTAGTCAGTGATCTTGTAGTAGTTACCTTTCTTTGGTTGTGACAAAGCACTGTGACCAAGGCAACTTATAGAAGGGTTTATGTGGGGCTTATGGTTCCAGAAGGCTAAACGCACATCACCATCATGACAGGGAAGTATGGGTAGCGTGCAAGCATGGAGGCTGGGACTGGAACCTGTGAGCTGAGGGCTCACATCACAAACTACCAACAGGAAGCCAAGAGAGCAAACCTGAGATGGCGTATGACCTTTGAAACCCCAAAGCTTACTTCCAGCGATGTACTTCCTCTAGCAAGACTTTCTAAGCCTGCCCAAATAGGGCCACCAAGTGGGGACCAAATGTTGCAATGCCAGGGAACCTGGAGGGCATTTCCCATTCAAACCCCCACAGGAATTTAGGGCATGATGATTTCAAGAGTGAATTATACTTTTAATTGTGACAAATAGACATACCAGAGAATTTGCCACCATAGCCATGTGTAAATGTTCGGTAATGTTAAGTACATTCCCCTCTTGTCTGACCAGCATCCAGGATGGCTCGTCACCTTCTAGAGCTGACACTCTACACCCATTTTCCATTTAGATCATTTTCTCCCGCTTCTCATCTCCCTCACCTGTGGAGCATGAGGCTGTTTCCTTCTTTCATCTCGTATCATATCTTTGTGCATTCATCCCAGGGAAAGCAAGCAAGCCTGGGGACATGGGATGCACCTAGTGCTGGGCTATTCTCAGACTGACAAGGAGTCACAGAAGATTCTAAATCAGGGACTGGTCGTGTGTTCTACCTGGTGCTCATATTGATGCCTATGGGTTCTGCCTTCTCCGTTGATGCAGCAGACTGGAGCATCACTGAGAAGTGCCCTGTCGCATTATTGTCTTACTTAAGTAATTAAAAAAATTGATACATAGTAGTACATGGTATAGTTCAGTCTGGCCTGGAACTTGTGAAAACCAGGCTCATCTCCAACTTGTAATCCCTCTGCCTCGGTCTCCTAAGTACTGGGATTATAGGCATGAACGCCACTGTCTTAGAGTTCCTATTGCTATGATGAAATACCATGACCAAAAGCAAGTTGGGGAGGAGAAGGTTTATTTGGCTTAAATTTCCTCATTGCTGTTCGTCATTAAAGGAAGTCAGGACAGGAACTCGCACAGGGCAGGATCCTGGAGGCCGGAGCTGATGCAGAGGCCCCGGGGGAGTGCTAGTTACTGGCTTGCTTCCCCTGACTTGCTCAGCTTCTTTTCTTAGAGAACCCAGCATTATCAGCCTAAGGACGGCACCACCCGCAATGGGCTGAGCCATCCCCCATCAATCATTAATTGAAAAAAATGCCTTACAGCGGGATCTTATGGAGACATTCTCTCAACTGAGGCTCCTTCCTCTCAGACGACTCTAGCTTGTGTCAAGTTGGCATGAGTCTAGCCAGCCCACTGACCATGCCTGACTTCATATTCTGTATATTTTAACTTTCTTACATGTATCTATTTATTTTTATTTTATTGTGTACGTGACACACATATGTCCACACTACAGTACATAATGCAGAAGTCAGAGGACAACTTGCAGGAATCTGTTCTCACCTTCCACGGTGTGGGTTCCAGGGTTCGAACTCGGGTCATGAGCCTTAGCGGCAAGTGCCTTTACTCACTAAACCACCTTGTCAGCCTGCTTGTTATTTCTTTAAACCCATGATATTCTTGAATGTCTTGAGGCTTCGGCTGGCATTACAGGTATTTCACACTTGTTTATTTTATGTTTAGGTGCTGGGACAGAACCCAGGACCTCCTGTGTGTCATGCCATGCTGTCTCATTGAGTAACCCCTGAGCTCCAAATGCACTGCTTCAACAACTCTGTCACAAAGCCCTGCACAACTGAATTTTTTTTTCTTTTATAACACGAATCTTCCTTTGAGATTTTCAGGTTTGGAACTGTTGTACACCAGTTCAGGCCCAATCCTCACACTGGGTGTTTCAGGGAAAGAAAATTGAGGTAGAGCCTTTAGGAGGTTCTTGAAATATCCAAACAAGAAAAAATTGTGGGCTCCCCCTACCCCCTAGGGTCAGCAATAGATAATGGAGAACTGACTTCAGGATTGGCCTATGGGTGGATGGTCCAGCATAAAAAAAGGGCAGATATTTTGAAACTTGAAGACAAGGCATTGTGGAGCGGGGCCTGAGAACAGAGCAAGTGAACGTGTTCCCTCTTTTTTTTTTCCGTGTGGGAAAGAATATTAAGTCGCACAAAGATAGATTTTGTTTAACCATAATAGCAGCTTTCAGTGCACAGGGTCCACACTGTGACACAGCTAATTCTATATCGCAGAGCTGCCTAAAGTCTGTGCTTGCCTGGTTTGCAGGCTCTCGGTCCTTTGGATTGACAGCTGCACTTGGCCTGAACAGACCCTGGCTTTGCTGTGTGCCATGGCCATCACTTTCCGCTGCTGTTGAGTTGAACATTCAGACGGGCAGCAGCAGGGGGGAAAGCTTTAGTGCTCTTGGTAGGAGGTCCTCTTCCAGAGAGCCTGTGAGCTAAAACCAAGAGGACAAGTAAGAAAGTTCTCACCCCTGCTTCCTCCATCTCCTATAGCTGTCACCATCCTTATCACCTCCCGCCAAATCTCTCAGAGCCCTGGTTTGGCTCTGGTACAAGAGAGGAACCCAAGCAGGCTGTTCTGACCTGGGGGCCTCACATCCAATGGGTCTTCTTTGTTCGTGAGATCCCAGTTCCTCTGCCTTATGATTTCTCCATTGGTTCTTCTCGGAAGACCTCCCAGAATGTCTCGATGGTGAGGTGCTTCTGAGCAGAGGCATATTTGTGCCTAAGTTGGGCTTGTGCCACCATGATGAAATACCTAAAACGAGAACTGTATTGAGACTGTTGAGCTCGCAGTTTGGGAGGCTCAGGTTCGATTCTGGCAGACCCACAACTTCATCACAAGATGACCACTGTGGGGCAAATGTTGATGCTCAAAGGCAGAGAGAGCAAGCTAGGGGACCCACAGCCTTCCCCAAGCACTTAAAGGCCTCTCAGTAGCGCTACCCCCTTACACCACCCTGGAGCCAAGTCTTTGTGTAACTGTACTGGGGATATCAAATGGCTACAAAGGAGGTGGGGGCTTGAGAAGAACATGTCCCTTTCTGTCGCCATGATATGGTTCAGCGGCAGCCTTTGGTTAGAGTGAGGACTTAGGGGAACACAGGAAGAGGTCAACAATTTGGCTGGATGACCCTGGTTATGAATCAGGGTGTTGCTAACTGGCTCTGAGTCTTTAATATGTGCCTTCCCCCACAAGAGCCCGTCTCGTCAGTGGGAATGATGCAGATGCCAACCTTCGGGAGTGGCAGAGAGGGAGAAGATGACATGGGCTGGGCTATTGCTAGTGGCTGTCCCCTTTGCCGTCGGTCCTTCTGATGACAGCCTTTGGTGGGAGCTTTGACTTTTCTGCCAGAATTACCTGACATCCATTACTTTGTTTCAAAATCACCCACGCTGTCCCTTTTCAACGCTGTTTATCTTTACTTATGAGTATGTCTGCACATGTCACGTATGTGTATCCCATGTATGTGCGAGAACTTATGGAGGCCAAAAGAATGCATCAGATTCCTTGGAACTGGGGATATATACAGATGTCAGACATGGGTGCTGGGAACTGAATTTAGGTCATCTGGAAGAGCAGCCAGTTGTGGCTCAGACATCTCCCCAGCTGCTGTACATTTTAAAAAGAATTACTGCCTTCCCTCTTACATGTAACACACACATATATGTTATATGTGTATATGTGTCATGTATATGTTATATACGTCACATATATGTGTAATATATATATGCACTCATGTGTGTGATTCTAGAATTTTCTATTATATACATTTGGGGAATATGAAGTTTCTTTTAATTAACTCTCTCTCTCTCTCTCTCTCTCACACACACACACACACACACACACACACAAACACACACACACACAGATGTATGTGTGAATACAGGCATGCTTGTGCCACAATCAGGTGCGGAGGTCAGAGGGCAACTTCCAGTTGCTTCTCCCTGCCTACCTTGTTTAAACAAGGTAGGGTCTGTCTTGTTATTTCTGCTTCCCTGAATCCTCCAGGCTAGCTGGATGAGTGCTTCCAAGTGCTTCTCTTGTCTCTGTCTCCCATCTCCTTGCAGGAAAGCAGGGATTACAGATGTGCACTGCCGAATCCGGGTTTTAGGGGTGGTGGTGGTTGATGTGTGTTCTGTGATTGAGTGTGGGCTGTCGGGCTTGTGCCGTTAGCACCTTCACCTGCTGAGCTCTCTCTGACCGGGATTCTGCTTCAGTGAGGATGTTCAGTCTCAGAAAAATTTGTTTTTTGTTTTTTGAGACAGGGCTTCTATGTGTAGCCCTGGCTGCCCTGGGACTTGTTCTGTAGAATAGGCTAGCTTCAAACTCAGAGATCTGTCTGCCTCTGCCTCCTGAGTGCTGGGATTAAAGGCTTGTGCCACTATTTCCTAGATAGCCAACTTTAATAGAATCTGAAAAATGTTCTCATATATATTTTTCTTTAAATCAGATTTTATTGATACTGAGAGTTGAGTTACATGTAATTATTATTTTTAATTTTTCTCATACTAGAAGGATACAAACCACATTTTAATGTTTTTTAAAACCAATATTGTGTATTTTGGAACTGCTTTAGAGATATAGAAAACTGAGCGGGTAGTGTAGTGTTTACATGCACAACTTTTGGTATTTTTAGCATCTTGCATTTACACAGTATGTTTGATAAGGCGTATAGGGCAATATTGACTAATACCTAATCTAATATCCATAGTTCCTGTAGATTTTTTTAGCCTTTATTTAGTATCTTTTCTCTGTTATACGTTACCATCCAGAACATTGCTGTATTTAAGGAACTATGCTTATATCTTCATTTTTTCCTCTGTGAATAGGTATACAACATGTTTCAGCACCAGAGCCTTGGAATTAAAATTAATATTCAAGTCACCAAGCTGGTCCTTCTGCGACAACGCCCGGTAAGTCTGCAGGTGCTCTTCAGAGCACGCAGAGAACTTAATGGGTTTGGAAGTTTCTCCTGACTGCTAGGGAGGGCGTCAGGCAAACTGGCTTGTTCACCCTCCTCGCTTTGAAGATGGCGGCATTGTGAGAGAAGCAAGTCTTGGGGCTAGAACCATGGGCGTACGCATGCTGCTTAGGATCCCGAGGGAATGCTGAGCCATGGGCTCCCACAAGTCCTCTGTTCCTGGAAGGTCTGGCATATGGCTTTCTCACATGAGCAAAGCTGTGGGCGGTCTCAGAAGCATGACTTTCTCCCTGGTGCTGCTGCCACGGTGGAACTCAGCATAGCCCTGTCTTTGCTGTTTCTGCTGAGTGTCTCCCTTCAAGGCAATGCTAGCTACAACAAAGCAAAGCAGTAGGCAGACATCGAGGGGAGTGCTTTTGGTTTAGTAGACTGTTATGTGTCTGAGAAGCAGATTGCTTTGCTTTCATGAGTCATTACTGAACTTGTGGATAAAGTCCTTGGTGGTCTTGGGACCTCCTGGGTATCCTTTGGTTCTCGGCGTTCATCTCAGGGCAGAGAGAGTCATTGAATTCTATTTTCAAGAGCATCTACCATCACAATCAAGTCTGGGTGGCAGCTTTGGCTCCCTGGATGTCACCGTCTCTCACTACCCTCTTCTGTTTCTCTTAGGCCAAGTTATCCATCGGGCACCATGGTGAACGGTCCCTGGAGAGCTTCTGTCACTGGCAGAATGAGGAGTATGGGGGTGCACGGTACCTTGGCAATAACCAAGTACCAGGAGGGAAGGATGACTCGCCTCCTGTGGATGCTGCTGTGTTTGTGACCAGGTAAGCCCAGAGCCAGCTTTTCTCTGGCGAGCAAGAGTAAAAAGGCAGTAAAAAGGCCCTTTGGAGAGCATGTTAGCAGGACAGACTTGGAGGTCAAACCTGTGCCCACTTGCTTGGGCTTTGGGTGCTAAGCAGTCAAATGGGAGTTATTGTAGGTTCAACCTCTGAGGGCTGAACAAATAATGAGCTATTGTCTATAAGCAGTGCCTAACCCATGGCGTTAGCTGTCATTAGCCCTGTTGGTGGTATTAGAAGAATACTCAAATTCTAGGTAACTGGAGGCGTAGAATGGCCTATAGATGCATGCACTTCTCCCTTACCCCACCCCCCCACCTTCCCTTAGTAGCATGCTAGCAAGAGAGCGTTTGCAGCTGCTGCTGACCGACTTGGACAACCTGTTAGGGAGGAGAGTGGATGCTCTGGGAGGAAGCCTAGGTGGGTCCGTGGGCAACTTGCACAGCCTTGTAAGTCATACCGTCCACAGAACTGTGGCCACCCCCTAGAAAACTCAATCTCTTAGATGCCCATGGATGTCACATAGAGAGTCTGATTGAAGCATGGGTAAAGGTTCTTTCCTGGCCCCAGGACTGGGGCCCAGAAGTACACAGCAGAAACCCAGGGCAGCCTCTAAGCCTCAAGCAACCACATTGCCATACTTTCCTAGTGACACTATAGCCACTGGTCAGAAGCAGGTGACCCTAAATAATGAAGTTTGTCTCCTTATGTTCTGGAGCCTACACGTTGTAAATCTGGATATTGATAAGGTTCCATTCTCCCCAGATCCTCAAGGGGAGTGTCATTCCTTATTTCCTCACTTCTGGTGGCTATTGCCACCCATGAAGACCTTGTAGACAACACACTTGTGTTCCCTTCCACCGTCACATGGCCTGTTTCTTTCTATGTCCAGATTGTCCTGTGTCAGATTATCCCTGTAAGAGGACTTCTTCTTCTTCTCCTCCTTCTTCTACTATTTTTATTTTTCGAGACATTGGAACTCTGTAGGTCAGGTTGGTCTAACAGATCAGAGATCCTCCTGCCTCTGCCTCCCAAGCGCTGGGATTAAAGGTGTGTGCACCACCACACAGTTTGTGACCACTTCTTAACTGGATTATGCCTGCAATGACCCTCTCTCAAAATAAAGTCTCATTAATAGGCACTTAGCCATTTCTGTCTTGGGGACACAATTCTAGCATACATATGTGAACATACACAAACACACATGTGTATTTATACAGACATACATATACACACAGAGAAAGAGAAAGGAAGAGAGAAAGATGGAGAGGGAGAAAGAGAAAGAGAGAGAGAGAGAGAGAGAGAGAGAGAGAGAGAGAGAGAGAGAGAACATATACTTTGTCATCACCAGGGTGCAGAATGATGCCTGACCCCTCTTCTAGAATGTCCATCAGCTTCTAGCCCCTTGTGTTGGGAGGCCCTCTGTAAGCGTGTGGTTCCCATGAGAACATTTGCTACTTACATGGGATTCGATTAAACGTCTCTTGGGATGTTTTGGGCACTGTCTTCTTTTAAATAATTCCGTGGTTATGATAGGACCATGAGCTAGCATGCCTGCTACAGGTCTGGACTTGCCAACCAGTGAGTGTTGGCACCTCCTGGTGCTCCTCCCTTAGAAGTGCTGGGCACCCGTCTTCCCTAGCCAGAGACTGCCATCACTCCCTTAGGAATGGCATTTGGTGACTATGGGACTTTCTATAGAACCCCTAAGGGCTCTGGTGATAGGGGAGGACAGATGTTTTGAGAGTGAATTCTACTTGGTAAGTGAGCAGAAGTTTAGTGGAGCCATGTTTATGCCTAACCGTAAATTATTATGATTAGTTTCCTACGTGAAATTAATTAGGTCTAATTAAATTAAATCTGAAAATCCTTCCTAGAGAGGAGTTTGTTTTAAACAACTCCAGGATTGAAACTTGCAGCTAAACTTCCAGTGCCCCTACTTTGAAAGTGGTTTTTATAAACACTATAAAACTTGGGAATTCTGGTGTTTATTAAAAATATTATTAACGTAGGGGATTTCCTCCTGACATCAATATCTTAAAATGCGTTTTTGTCTTTCTGCTGTTTTCTTTCACGAGAAGCTAGTGAGCTCGTCTGTAACCTGCCCGTCTTCCTAATGGTGTTCTGAGGTGAGGCTGTTTCAGATGTACTCCTCGGTTTCAAGGATGCAGTGCATCTGTTGCCGCCAAGGTATAGGAGAGCACCAGAGAGGGAAGAGAAAGCACTTGGAAGTGGTCTTGATTTGGAAATGAAAAGCACTTTCTTTGCCCCAGAGAAAATAAATGTCATCAAAATCAAGGTTAGCAAAACATCTGGGTTAGGCATTTTATAAAAACCACAAATAGCCAAGTGTCTTAGTCAGGGTTTCTGTTTCTGCAACGAAACACCACAACCAAAAAGCAACTTGGGGAGGAAAAGGTTTATTTGACTTATACTTCATCATTGCTGGTCAACACTGAAGGAAGTCAGGACAGGAACTCAAACACGGCAGGATCCTGGAGGCAGGAGCTGATGCAGAGGCCATGGAGGGGAGCTGCTTAAAGGCTTTCATCCCTTTAGAATCCAGAACCGGTGGCCCATGGATAACAGCATCCATCATGGGCCAGGCCTCCACCATTTATCAGTAAATGTGAAAATGCCTTACAGCTGGATCTCAGGGAAGCATTTCTTCAGCTGAGGCTCCTTTCTCTCTGATGACTCTAGCTTGGGTCAAGTTGGCACACAAAACCAGCCAGAGTACACCAAGTAAGGTAGTACATGTCTGTTATCCCAGGACTTGGGCGGTAGAGACAGTAGAGTTAGCTGTTCAAGTCCTCTGTGCCTACACACTGTGAGGCCAGTTTAGACTATGTGAGGTCCTGTTTTAACAACGAAATCAACCACAGGGCTAGGAAGATGACTTAGCCAGGAAAGTGCTTGTCACACAAGCATGAAGATCTGAGTTTGATACTCTGGAATTCACGTGAAAGGACTGGGGTCCTTGCTGGGCATTTGTAATCCCAACACTGAGGGCCAGAGATGGTGGCTTTCTGGTTTGTAATCCCAGCACCGAGAGGCAGAGATAAGGGCTTGCTGGTTTGCTTCAGTTTGTTTGAAACTGAGGTTCTGTTTCAGTGAGAGACCCTGTCTCAAAAGACGGAGGTGGAGAGAAATTAAGGAAGATCCAACCATGATCTTCTGGCCTGACCCCACCATGGGTGCGCGCGCGCGCGCACACACACACACACACACACACACACACTCACACATACATGCCTAGGAGGTACATTTTCTTTTTCTATTTCATGATGCTACCTCGGGGTTGTTGAAGGCATTGTTCCTGCTTCTGTGTAACTGCTCGGTGAATGAATCACTGCTCAGCCATATCCCCAGAGGATGTCCTTGCTAATGTTGACTCTGGCGGGAGCACTGGGGTGGGTGGAAGAGGAGCTGATTGAGGAGCTGTTGGATAACTTTAAACTGGGACTGCGGTTCCTGAGCTTGAGATAATAGCAGACTGGTGTTCTGCAGGGAAATGGGATGCAAGGCAGTCAGTGTCTGCTCTCGAAAGGTATCCTTTCTGTCTACGAGGAAATCCCACAGAGCAGCCATTGTCCACGGGACAGCATTTCTGTGTTCTGGGCTCACATACGGCCAGTGTGAGGATTTTCTTTTCTTTCTCTGTTTTGGTCTGCAGAGCCTGGGAGCCGTTCTCCTGGGCGCTGGCTGCTACAGAGGATGTGAACATGATGTCATGGCTAGCAGAGGAAGTCAGCCTTTCTGCAGCTGTGTGTGTCTAGGCTGTAGACAGCCACCATGCACACTGTGGCTGGAGGCCAACCAAGGCCATACAGAAGACGGGGGCTCCAGCCCTAGTGGCTATACCTTTGGTTCTGCGCTTGACCTAGGAAGATAGGCACACAGAGTTTCTCCCCCAGCCCAGGTCGGTGCTTCTGTAAAGAACATTGGAAAGATACCCAAGCAAACATGCAGGCCTGGCTGAGGGTCATGCTGGGATACCTCTGCAGGTCCCAATCTTCAGCACCCCACAGTCAGTTGCCCCTAACCATTCTGCTTCCTGTTCCGTAGCCTCTTAATCAGAGAACCTAAGCAAAGCGAGGTCAGGAGGCTTACTCTGAAAGCCTAGGGTGTGAGTCCCACCTCATTTCCAAACATAAATGGTTTGGTTTGGAGTTAAAATCATGATAATAAAGGGTTAAATTTTTTCCCCATAAGAGTGAGTAGTCCTAAAGGCATTTATTTTTCTCTTTGAGTTCTAGATATTTATTGTTCAATTCACAGTGGCGTATGCTTGAATATCGCTGTGAAAATGGATTTTAAGTATTCTCACCAATCAACAAACAAACCCAAAACCCCACAAAACCCAAAACTAGTACCTAAGGTGATGGGCAATTATATTAACTAGATCTGATCATTTCACAATGTATACTTCATTGTAAATACAAATATTACAAATATTGTGTAAACACAAATTTCCCTGTCAATTGATAAATGATAATGTTAAAATAAATTGATCAAAAATTGATAACCTAAAGTATACATATTTGTTATAAAAAACTTAGAAATTTCCAGAGGCTAAACCCATTGAGTGACAGATAACTTGGAGTTATCTTCCCACTTTGTCTCTGGCCACACCTTCTAAGGGTTTCTTCCCTTTTATGCATGCCATCTGCCCTGCATTTCCCCTGCAGGATGCCCAGTGTCCCAAGATGCCCAGTTGTCAGCCTACGCCTGGGAATCTGTGCATCAACATTGTCAAGCAGAATCGTACTATGGGTACGCGTGGGCTGGTTGGATCTCCAGGATCCATGCCTAGCAGCAGTAGGCTGAGGGATGCACATGTGCAGGGTTGGCTCCTTTAATGCACACCACATAAAGGGGAGTAGAGTGGGCTGATGCGTGCAGAGATGGTAACGAATGAGATGGAAGGAGAGGGACAAACTCGCACACTGTTCCCAGTGTCACTGGTACACCACATTTTGCTGTGCGTAGACATGGCTAAGGTGAAAGCGAGAATGTGGACTCGTGGACGCGAGAGTGGAAATGTGGCTGCCTTAGCCAGGGAAGGTCAGCTGGGGCCACGGCTTCCAGCTGCTGTCATACCTGTGATTAGCTTCAGGACAGTTTGGGGATTTATTTATTTATATATTTACACGTAAATGAGTCCTGGCTGCTTTGGGGCTATCTCTCTTTCTTTATCTCCTTCTCCTAGCCAGACGCTGGCCCCACCAGCACTCTGTGGTTGCCTGCTAACTGTGGGAATTTGTGGAGGGGAGCTTGGGCATGTTTGTTGACAGAAAAGCAAGGCCCAGCTCTTCTTTTCATCAAGTGGGTGAACGTGAGCCCTTGGGACATGCAGAGCCAGGGCTGAAGCAGGCTTTGTGCCTTTACTTTTGCATTCACCCTCAACTGCACATCTGGGAGTTCTCTGTAAAGTGTAAAAAAGATTGTTAGAAATGGCTTTTTGTTCCCCTCCTGTAGATATAGTCAATGGCCCTTACAGCCTTCCAAGCTGAGTGACTTGGAGAAGCCACTTACAGCTGACGGGTAATTAATTGTCTCTGATCAAAAACACCTTTTCATTTTGCTTCAAACTCTTGAAGGAATAATTTTCTAACAACTAAGTGTGGCGAAGTTAGCTGTAAAAGGGACATCCTGGGCTGGCGAGGTGGCTCAGTGGATAAAGGTATTTACTGCCAAGCCTGGTGCCCTGTATTCCGTTCCCACAACCCACCTGGTAGAGGAAAAGAACTGACTCCCTCGTGCTTTGTCTTAGTTAGGGTTTTATGGCTATGAAGAGACACCATGACCATGGCAACTCTTATAAAGGAAGACATTTAATCGGGGGCTGGCTTACAGTTTCAGAGGTCTAGTCCATTTTTGTCATAGTCAGAAGCATGGCAGCAGATGGGTAGATACGGTAGTAGAGAGGTAGCTGAGGGTTCTACTTCTGAGTCAATAGCCAGTGGGAAGAGAGAGCAGTACTGGACCTGACTTGAGCTTCTGAAACTTTAAAGCCTGCCCCCAATGACACACTTCCTCCAGCAAGGCCACCCTACCCCAACAAGGCCACACCTCCTAATAGTGTGACTTCCTATGAACCTGCGGGGGCCATTTTCATTCAAACAACCACAAAACTTTACATGTTTGCTATGGCCCATGCATGCACACCTCACAGATAAACGTGTCCCCCTCCCCCCCGCAATCTACGATGGGGCTCTTCTATGTGGTAACTAGGTTTACCATTTAGAACTGTCATGGATGGTTTCCTGTTGACAGATATTGTTAATTGTCCAAATAAAAGCGTCAACATTTCAGGAACACTAACCAATATTAGTGTGGGATCTTCCTGTCCTATTCCTGCAGGGTACCATGTCCATCTGACTGTACCTTTTTATCCCCCACCAGGACAGATTTCTGCGTTCACAAGGATGAGCCGTGTGACACTGTTGGTAAGTTCACAGTTGATGATGTGTCGTGGGGCCTCTCGTCTGCAGGAGTCACCCCCATGTCCCCACAGGAGCCTTTGTGTTTCCTGTTGCCTCTCTTCGTGTAAACTGGTTCCTCGGCTGTATTCTGTTCTTTTTGCAGGTAAGTTTTGAGGCTGCCTATGCCAGAAGGCATCTAGATAAAGGGTTAAGAATGTACATAGTTGAACCAAGGGCAGAGCTGCCAGGCATCTCCGGGGTGTCTGGAGCTGAGAGTATGATCGTCTCTAAGCCCACCCTGGTGGTTGGCTTTCTAGTCTCAACAGTGCTGAGATATGCATGCAGTGCTGGAGAACACGGACTTCCTTACCTTCTCTTCCTCCCCTGTCCTCGCCTGCAGGTTTCCTTCCTCTCCTGTGTTCAGTGAAACTTGCATGGCCCTTCCGTTCTTAAGGTTTCATACAGAAGAAACCTTCCTTCTTCCAGACGGTGGTGGCACACACTCCTTTAATCCCAGCACTCGGGAGGCAGAGGCAGGGAGATCCCTGAGTTTGAGGCCAGCCTGGTCTACAGAGCAAGTTTCAGGACAACAAGGGTTACACAGAGAAACCCTGTCTCAAGATCCAAAACAAGGCACACTTTAACCCCATCACTCGGGAGGCAGAGGCAGGTGGATCTCTGTGAATTCGAGGTCAGCCCGGTCTACAGAGCGAGTTCCAGGACAGGCTCCAACGCTACAAAGAGAAACGCTGTCTTGAAAAATCAAAACCAAACCAAACCAAACAAAATAAAAATAAGTCTTTCTTTAGGTGTAGGCAGAGAGTACTTATCTAATAGAGGGAATATCCAGGGTGTCTCCAGCGTCATCTGCCATCACACACGGGGAGGTCCCAAACATTGTATTATCCAAAGAAAAATTATGAATCTCATATGCTCAGATGCTTCAAGTTACAGAAACATTGATGGGAAGTCAAATAGAATTAACATATCTAATATTGTAAAATCCAGATGTTAGCCACCTGTTACCATGGAGTCTCAGTTATGGGTGACGTTGGCCTCTGCCTTGGCTCTACATGACTGAACTGGGTAACTTAAGTTTCTTAAGACATATGGTGACTGCCTTGATTAGGTGATTTAATAAGGCCCTTTAAACTCTGGTATGATAGCCAACCTTTATTTTACAGATTGAAGTTTGTAGTTATTGTATTTTTTTTACTTAATCAGTATTCAATCAGAGAACAAGATATCAAAATCAGCCAATGGATGTCTGCACTTTGCCCCTAAGGACTGGTTCCATGATGGAATCTCTGGGAGAAGATAATTGTCCCACGCTACCGTCTTGCCAGCAAGAACGATGTGGGACACTTAGGATCCTTCTGCAGAAAAGCTTTAATGCATCTTGAGAGAGAGAGAGCATAAGCTTACAAAGCTGAGACCCAGAATGAGGGGAACCCGTCCCTTATATAGGAAACAGTCCTCACTTTGGACGTGCCACTCTTGGATTGGTCCCGCTGCCCATCAACCCAGATGACGCCTCGGGAGTAGGCAGGGACAGCAGCAGTGGAAAGTTATTAAAGGCATGTGCTACAACACCTTGAACTCACAGAGATCTGTCTCTGCCTCCCAGGCATAGGGATTAAAGGCGTGTACTACCACACCTTGAGGTCACAGAGGTCAATCTGCCTCTGCCCCTTGAAGTCAGAGGTTAATCTACCTCTGCCTCCCTTGTGTTGGGATTAAAGGTGTGTACTGCCACACCCTGAAGTCACAGAGGTCAACTACCTCTGCCCCTTAAAGTAATGGAGAATGTGGTTGCGGCCCTCCACAGATAATGTTAGTCTTGTTTTGCTTGTGGAGTACCTGAGCCCTGCCCCCAGGGGCCGTGGACGATGTAAAGCGAAAGGGAAGTGTGTGACCTGCGCCGTGGCCCCTTCCAGCATTCACCAGGCCCTTGAGTACCGCCATAGCTCCTTCTTGCGTGTGCCCCTGCCGTGGTTGTCTCCTGGCCTGGGCGCAGGAGACATCAGTTCCTCACCAGCCCTCGCCCTCATACTTCCTCATCCCACAGAAGCCTGTGTGCTGAGTGTGCTGAGCCTGGATCTTCAAGCCGTGTGTCCTTCACCACCTACCGGGTAACTTGAGAACTTCCTATGTACCCTGTTGAGTGGTTACTTGAACACGGGTGAAAGAAGCTTCATGTTTGAATAGTACTCACTGGCACACATGCCTCTCTTTCACATGATTGATAGCTACTGATTGTTTAACTGTGAATGTGTGAAATACCCTTCTGATATGAACTGGTTGTGCATGGCTCCTCCTGTGGAAGACAAGCAGCTGATTCTAATCAAGTATCTTTCTCTTGTTGACTCAACACTTCCACACCACTTTAAACACTTTACTCGTGACATTTTCCATCACAAAATGCGGCAAGGTCTGTGTATCTCAGACCTTGAGAAACACTTGTGCTTCGCAGCCCTGGAGGCCGCTGGTCCAGGTCCCATTGTCTGCAGGTGTCTGGTCTCTGATGAGGATGCTCCGTGGCCTGTAGATCGCTGCCTTCTTACCATTTTCTTACTTCTGTGTGCCTCTGTGCTTTCTTATTCTTGTAAGGACATCAGTCATGCTGGATTAGGACCCACCTTTATGGCTTCATTTAACCTTATTTAATTCTGCTTCTCAAAGACCTGTTACAAAATGTAGTCATATTGAGGATCAATACTCCACCCTGTGTTTTTGAGGGTCATAATTTAGTCTAAAGGGCTGTTCATTTGACACTGAGCCACAGAGCACCAGTTGGTACCTGATACCCCATGTGACCTCTCTGGCACTCACATCTCACTTCCCAACGAGGTGCATCTTTTCATAGCCGGGACAGGTTGAAGTCATCCTTAATGTGGTAGCTGGTTACCCAAGGGATGAGTTTTCTGCCTTCTATCTCCCAGCATGCATCTTTCTCATACTCTGGTGGTTTTTAACTTTTACAAGGGAATTGGACATAGGGACATGGTCTTTTATTATTAATAAGTGCTTCTTTTGATGTGCCATGATTCACTTAAACATGTTAGCAAATTGTTTTTAAAATGAGGTAATTTGATAAGCATTTTTTAAACTGGGGCCATCACAGTCACAGACCAGCCTCAGACTCTAATTAATCTCTCTCTCTCTCTCTCTCTGTCTCTCTCTCTCTCTCTCTCTCTCTGTGTGTGTGTGTGTGTGTGTGTGTGTGTGTGCGACAGAATCACAAGAAGTGGCCAGATAAGTAGAAAGACTGCTAACTGGTTTATTTGGAGGTAACCCCGTCATGGGTGGAGGAATATCTGTATATAGTCTTAATGAATTGTCCCCTAGGGGGGGTCATTCCTTTGAATGACCCGTTTTATATGTCATCTATTTCGTCTTGGTCAGGTGGATGTACCACAGTTTTGGACTCTTCCTCACCTTTGGACTCTTCCACAAATCTGTCACAATAGACTTGAATCTATTCTGAGCAGAAGTAAAATTTTGATGTTTAATTATGTATTCATTGTCACAGGGCACATCCTCTATCTAGCCTCTGCCAAATCCCTCTGTCTACTAGTTTTACTGGTACTTGTAATCGGGCTTTGACCACCTTCTATGGGTGGGGGGGCTGTTATTAAAGCCTTCAGTTTGGGGGGAGGAAATGTGAGTGTATCTAGCTGTGGGTTATAGGCTTTAGCAAGTTCTACCTTCCTTATACTAACTGAAACTCCCAACATCCACTTGCAAGAGTTAGTATTGAGTGTCTATGAGTGTAGCATTCTATTGGTACTAGGGTGTGTGTCTTGCAATCCCAGTTATGAGTGTGGCATTCTATCTGTATTAGGGTATGTACCATGCAATCCCAGCTTGGATTTCTTGGTGGAAGGCCACACATCCAAGAGTTGAGGAACATCACCTGTCTTGATATGGTTTTAAGAAGTAGGTTACCAGCTGGGTAGGTAAGGAAGGGGGGTTATCTGGAAAAAGTTAGGAAAGGGGTAAATATGACCAAATATATTCTACAAAATTCTCAAAGAACTAATTTTTAAAATGAGGGGAGCAAAGGGTTTCTCTGGAAGCTAGAAAGTATATACTTTACTACACCAATTCATCCCTTAACACAGTTATCTTTATATGTTGGTAGAGCATATTTAAAATGTTGATTAGCATGTGCCTGGATGCTGGGAGCGTCTTCTGAAAGATCATTTAGAAGGGCTGTCATGATTTAGAACAAAGGAGAGTGTGGGCGATCCTCCTGGCTGTTGTCAGCATGCACCAGGATAATGATCATTGGATAAAACGTAAGTGAATGTATGCATTTAGACACATGCACACATATGTCTGCTTCTGGTACAAGTGTGCAGCTTGGAGGGAGCAGTGTCTGCTTCTAGTGTCTGATAGTGTGACTCAGCTTTGTCTGTGTCTGTGAGTTCTTCCAATCCTGAGCTTGTCTTACCGAGGAGACCTGTCTGCTTGGAAGCTACACTGCAGTAGAAGCACTCTGTTTGCTATATGGCTGGGCATCCTTAACTGAAACCACTTGCCCCAGGGGACCAAGTTCAACATGTCTCGCTTTTCCTGCCAGCGTCTCTGTTCAGATTACATAGTCACTAGACTGTATTAGGACATGGCAGAAATACAGATGTATGTGTTTGCACGGGATGGAATTCTATCAGCCCTTTGGAGATGTGGAACCAACATCTAGTTTAGAACTATATAGAGACCAACAAAACTTGTGGCTGTGGCTAACTGCCTTTGGGATTATAAAGCAAGAGGGCTGAAGAACCCAAAGAAGCTCAGCACACAGGATGTCCAGCTGGGGACCTGACGCACACGCCTGGACGTTGACTGCAGAGCAGCAGCACCGTTACCTTAAAGGTGTGTGTGTGTGTGAGTGTGTGTGTGAGAGTGTGTGTGAGTGTGCATGGGTTAGTGTGCATGTGTGTATGTGTGTGAGTGTGAGTGTGTGTGTGAATGTGTATGTGAGTGGGTGTGTGAGAGTGTGAGTGTGTGTGTCCATGTGCATGTGTGTGAGTGTGTGTGTCAATGTGCATGTGTGTGTGAGAGTGTGTGTAAGAGAGAGTGAGTGTGTGAGTGTGTCTGTGAGTGTGTGTGTTTCAGTTTTGGAGATTATAATATAATTACATAATTTCCATCTTTTCTTTCCTCCCTCATCCCCCTTCTTTTCATGGCCTCTCTTCATTAATTGTTGTTGCATGCCTATACGAGGAAGTGTATTCCTAAAGACGTAAATACAAGCTGTTCATTCTGTATGATGTTGCCTGGGGGGTTGGTCTTGAAAGATAAGAATTGAGAAATTGAGCTCAGTACTAGAGGCATGCACACATTCATTGCCTCTGTTCTTGACTGCCGACATGATGAACTGCTTCAAGTTCTTGTCTTGGCTTCCTCACACTGATGATTTATGGAACTATAAGTCAAACAAACCCTTTCTCAATTGGCGAGGGAGTTTTATCACAGTGACAAAAACAAGGTCAGGATGGCAGTAATGGGTGAACAATTAATGAATGAATTTATTACCACTGAACTGTACACTGAGAAATGGTTAATTCATTAAGCTCTGTGTTGTGTTTAGTTGGCCATGATGGAGTTTATATTTGTTCTGATTTTTTGGTGAACCAACAAAGAGAGAAGTTGTAAATTTGCTTTTTCTTTTTTTTTTTTTTAAGACAGCTTCACTTGGAGAACAATTCCCAGGTAGAGGGAAGTTCTTCCTCTCTGGAAGGAGGAATGGGACTCTAGCTGGGGTGCAGACAGTATGAGAAGGGGGAAGGGCGGCACCTTCACAGGCTGGAAGGCAGAGGAGAGGAGAACCAGGGCAAAGAGAGGAAGGGCACAGCATGAAGTGGTGCCCGGGATGAAGAAGAATCTTTTTACTGTCTTGAAGTTTTCTTTTTGGTTGTCAAGCCGTGCTGTGTGGCATCAGAAAACAGGGCTCAGTTAGAGCGACCACGCGACTCGCGGGTGTTTGTGGACTGTGGGTAGTCCACACTGCATCTAGCAATAAAACCACCACTTTAGTCAAGCCAGGAGTGTATTTTCTCTGCAGCTGCTCAGCCATTGGGCTCTTGGAAGAAAGAGTTGAGGTCAGCCACCAAGGATCTTGTGGTGCTAGGGACTGCCCACAGGCTCAGCTTTGGGTGGCCTTCGAGTCTCAGAGCTGCAACTTAAGGGAGAATGTTTATAGCTTGCATCGGATATAGACAGTTTATCAGGCTCCCTTGGGCACTGTGAGTTTATAAATTGAAGAACCCTCAACCCCCTCTTGTGAAATTGAAAGTTGGCAGTGAATTTTTAACCTCCACTTCTTCATATAGATGATGTAAGAAATCAGAGTACTTTGGGAGGGCCAAAGATGGTTCAGCCAAAGCAGTGGTTCTCAACCTTTCTAAATCTGCAATCCTTTAATAGAGCTCCTCATGGTGTGGTGACCCCCAACCATAGAATTATTTCATTGCTACTTCAAAACTGTAATTTCGCTGCTGTTATGAATTGTAATGTAATTATCTGGTTTGCAGGATATCTGATACTCAACCCTGTGTCAGGGTCATTTGACCCCCAGGTTAAGAACTGTTGGGCTAAGGAAACTTTCTGTTTTCCTGTTGAGCAGAGGCTAATCCTTGGCCCAGTCTTTAGGACTTCAGTTCGAGTGTCTCTGGTGGGATTGGTTATGGGTGGTTGTGATCAAAATGTTATCACAAGCAGGAATATATGTCATGGTTAAGAAAGAGCTGAGCCATGGTTAGGGAAGGGACTGGCCATGGTTAGGGAAGCATTGAGCCATGATTGGTTAAGAGTGGAATGAATCATAATTAGGACCTGACACACGGTCCAGGGTATCATGGTAAATATTGTTAGCTGATATACACAGGATCGTCCCCCTGGGGAGATTAAGTTTCTCAGTCTTCCTGGCAAGAACCAACAATAGCCTTCTGTCCAGTGGAATGAGATTGGAAGTGACATATGGTATTTTGAGGGTTTTGCCCTTACAAACCTCCTTGGCGATCTTGCTTCATTGGTCATCCTGAGGTCATCCAAGGAACTGGCAGCTGTAGTCCCTGAAATTCTGGGTGTTTCGGGAGTGAGAAGAGTGTGGGGACACTGAGATTGGGGTTCTGTCTGGCAGCTCTTAGCTCCCATGTTTAGAAATGAGGAAGTTGGAATTTCCCTAAGATTCTCTGGTTTTCGGGCATTGAGATCTACAGACCCTGAAAACTTTGGCAGGTGACTTCCCTCCCCCCAGAGGTGCAGGACTTGTGTGAGTTTAGAGGATGGAGACAAAGTGGCCTTGCCCCTAAGAGGAGGTAAAGCCAACTCCCTCTCTTCCATCACCTTGAGTATCTCAGGTAATGCAAAGGAAACAAAGAGAAATTTGAGGTGTACATGACATTTCTTGGAGAACTCAGTGATGAGTAACTCAGAGGGGTTCTTAGGACCTGGGCTTCTGAGCTGCTCAGTAAACGGACAGTACCATGTTTAAAGTAACAAACCAAAGGGCAAGATTTTGCATTTCTAGACTAACCAACTGTGGGGTGATAGATGTGGAGGAACTAATTTTGCTTTGCCATCCAGGGACTGGCAGAGGCCTAGAGTTGTCCCCGGTGACCAACCGTGGTCCTTCCACAATGCTTGGCGGGTCAAGAAGCCTGGGGGTTCCTTCGATGTCAAGCATGGACCGGATGCTGGTTCCGTGGCTCCAGAGTCACTCTGTATGGCTCTTCCCCCCAGTATTGAAGAGAGGCCCCTTCAGTGCTTGTTCATTACACACCCTGTGTCTCCTGTATGGAATGTCTTTCTCTGACAACACGCCTGAAGAAGTAAATTACAAAGGAGGAGAAGCAGTCAGTTGTGGTGGTACGCACCCATAATCCTAGCACTCAGGGTCCTAAATTCTAAGTCAGTCTAGGTTCTAGACCAGCCTGAGCTATACAGCAAGATTTTGTCTGAAACAGTTTTAAAAAAAAATTGAGAGGTGAAAAGTTGCATAACTCACAATTTCAAGGCTTGAGTCTGTGGTTGGCGGAGTCATTGATTTGGGGCCTGTGGGCATCATGGTGGGGAACACGTGCTGGAGAAAAGCTGCTTATTGTACAGTGAGAAAACAGAGAGAGGACCAGGCCCTGTTCCCAGTATCCTCTCAGGCTCTAATCCCCAATTTCCATCCTGCAAAGGTTCCACCATTCCCAATAGCATCACAGGCTCATGGTCAAGCTTCTAAAGCAGCATTTCGGAGATCCAAACTGGGAGAAGCATCAACACAGTTCACCATATTACATGCTGGGGAATGAATGGTGGTAAGAGCCAAGTCTGCTTTAATTTGTCCTTGGGAGGCTGAAGAACTTTGCTCCAGCAGAGCCATCTCCCTAGCTGTCTTAGTCCCTGTTGTATTGCTATGAAGACGCGGCATGACCAAGGCAGCTCTTATAAAAAGGAAACATTTAATTAGAGGCTTGCTTACAGTTTTGGAGGTTTAGTCCGTGTTCATCATGGTGGCACTCATGGTGCTGGAACAGTAGCTGAGAGCTGCACTCTGAGCCCCAGGTCAAGGGCGAGAACCGGGCCTAGTACCAGCTTTTGAAACCCTAAAGCCCACCCCCCAGTGGCATACTTCCTCCAATGAGGCCGCACTTACTCCAAGAAGCCACACCTCTCAATCCTTCAGAAATGGTGTCACTCCCTGATGACTAAACATTCAAATATATAAGCCATGGGGGCCATTCCTATTCAAACTACCACACTTGTCCCCAGTAATCTTTACAACTAAGGCTTTATGTTGTTAGCGCACGGGAAAACCGAGACACCAAAAGGATACACGTTTCATGTAAAATGATCTCACTCATGAGAGACAAAGCTGGGATGGGCTAATTCACTGTGATGCCTGGGGGGTTTAATTCTTAGTCCATCCTGTTAATCCTGTACCCATTCATTTCTTATTTTGTTAAGTTGGCCATTACCATATTACTATTTTCCCCTGTATTTTATTCCTTTCTATAACTTCATAACATGAATTATTTTTCAGATTGATTCTTGTCCTTGTAGGTATTCTGCTTCTTCACGTTCATAGTTTGGGTGCCTGCCAGGTACCACTCTAGCCCTGGGAATGCCAATGCACAAAACAGCTAAAGGCTCCCATTCTCGTGGGACTTATAGTGGGGAGAAAATGGACTTCTGTGATGATTAGTGAGTATGTTAGCTTTCCATTACTATTACAAACACCTGCAATAGCGTAATGTGCTTTGCTCATGTGTGTGGGGGTGGGGGGTACCTGCAAAAGCAAGAAGGCATTAGATCGCTTAAACGGGAGTTACAGATGGTTGTGAGATGGTGTGGGTACTGGGAACCAAACCCATGTCCTCTGTATGAGCAGCAAGTGCACCTGTTTGCTGAGCCATCTCTCCCGCACCAGAGAAAAGTCGCTTTTACTCATAAATTTAGAAGTTTCCATTGATGTTTAATTGGCCCAGTTGGGAAGCTAGAATATCATGGTGACGTTCATGGTGAGGCAAAACCCCTCACTGGAGCAAGAGAGAGAAAATGCATGGTTTGGAGATGGGGGGAGAGCACCCGCAAGAGTGCTTACACATTCAAGCAGAAGGAAACCAGGGTCTCACATCCCTTGAAGGGCATACTCTGAGTGATCTAAAGCACTCCACATTTCTCAAAGGTTATGCCACCTCCTAGTAGTGTCAAGCTGGGACCAAGCCTTTATCATGTGGACATTATAGGACAGTCAGCCCCAAAATGGAGCCATGAGCAGACTGTAGAATGTGGGCAGGTAAACGGTAAAGGAACAGGGACAGACAACCGATGGAGCCTTGAAATTTTAGTTGGCATGGCCCAAGGCTTTACAAAGAGGGAACAGTTTGGCAAGCATTTGTAACACCTTTGGCTCGCCAGGGCTTCTGGAAGTCCTGCGTTGTCAACCTAGTATTCTCTGTGAAGGGTCTGCACAGTGGGCCTCCTGGGTGGGCACAGTCGGACTCTCTGGTCCCACTCCACCTTTGCTGCTTAAGTAGAAGCAAGAAGATCCCCAAGAGCTCAGGATCCCACTGGCTGCAGCAGAGTGGGTTAGCCCCTGGCAGGGTCGTGCCACAGGCTGTGGCTCCAAACCACACCTTCCCCCATCCTGCCTCTCCTGAAGACCAACACTGGGCTCATGGAAAATCTGATGAGGTGGTAGGACACTGGGGCAAGGCCATTCCTTGGATGTGAGTCAATATCCCAATGAGCGTGGACATCCACAGTCCCGGGGGGCGGGTTGGTTACCATCTCTAATCCGGGTCAGCTGTGAGAGAGCTGCAGCCTCAACCGGGAACACGTGGGAAGGCACTCGGAAACGCACGTCATCGCCGCCTTCTAGAAAAGGGTAAATGGTTTAAGACATGCACACAAGGCGTAATGAAATAACAGTAAACAGTGAGCAGGCTACTCTAGTATCAGACTGTCCGTGCCAGGTTTGTTTTAAATTAACAAACTCCCACAAAGAAATAAAGGACCCTCAGTTAGAATAACAGAACACAGGGGCTCTCAAAGTGTTGTCCCCAAATCAGCAGCTTTAATGCCAACAGTGCCACTCAGATCCCTCAAATCTGGTGCCTGCAGGTAGGGCCCAGCACTCTACTTTAAGGAGCCCTAGGGTGGCTCACATGCTTGTTAATCTCAGAAGCAAATCTTACCCCCCAAGAAAGATAACATGGATCTACTATACAAGACAATACAAATCTACCTATGCCAGAACCAGGCTCCTTGTCACAGATGTGCCACCAACTGTTGACTACGGTGACCTGATCTCAGTGTTCCTTGTTCCCCAGGTGTTGGAGCCTTTGGGATGGTGGAGAACGAAACTCCTTGGAGCTAATGACTCTAAAAGGGGGCCACCTTAGGCTCTAGCGTCGGCAAAAATCTGTAAAGTTCTGGGAATTCCCAGTTCTTCCTCCAACTCTTATGCATTAGAATCCCTGAAGCCAGGGGTGGATCAGCATGCCATGCATTCACAAGCCCTCTAGCGACTATCTAGTCAACTTTCATAGATACTGGTCTAAATCTTGGTGACAAAATCAGACTCTCCCCCAGCCCATTGGGGTAAGGGGACGGCGAAGAAGGGATGATGTACCCACAAGGACCTGCGCTTGCATACTTAGGAAAAATCAGATGCTGACAACTTCATGTAAAACTTCCAATGACCGACTGGGGTTATCTCTCAGCCTGTGTGAAGTGTCTGGACTTGATTCCTGGCCTGGCAAAACACAAAACAGTCAAACACACACACACACACACACACACACACACGTACACGTACACAAAAACCTGAAGAGGAACACTGGGAAGCCCCTAGTGCCCCTACCCTTCTTCCCAGTACAGGCCCTAGGTGTGGTTTTTCTGGCAGTTGGAATCAGCTCATGTCTCAGCAGACATCAGAAGCCATAGCCAAACGCTCTCCTCACACCTCGGTTGGCCGCCTCTTCTCAGGTTGCTGCGGCAGGAGGCATGGGCAAGCGCCGTTGTGTATAGCACAAGGCTGTCTTTCACAGCATCCAGGGTGTTATTCTGTGTAAATGATCCGCTGTTTTTACTGTCGCCAGGACAAAAATCAGTTGCTTCTTCCCTCGTGTTCCTGCCGCTCGCCTCTCGTTCGGTTTCATAATATTCCAGATATTTTTCTATTGTCTCCTGTACCCCATGGTTACAAAATCAAACAGGACAAAACAGCTGTGCAAAGGCGGTGGAGGGGGTGGGATTCAGGAGCAGCCACGATGGCTCATCTCTCTCCTTGGCTCAGCCGCTGATTAAATGGAAGGCTTCCCAGAGAGGCAACAGCAGCAGAGCGGCTGGGGAGCCCCTGGGGTCAGCCTCACAGGCCGGTTGCAGGGGTTCCTGAGCCATAGAGCTCTGAATGCCAAGATAAACATGAGTTTCGAGATAAAGTCCCAACCCTAAGAGGTTTTCATCTTGGAAAAGGAACCTGTCAGACAGTCAGTGTGTTGGAGAAGGAAGCATGTTTGCCCACGCCCAGCTCTGCAAGCACTGTGACAGCTGGTGGGAGCTAGGGATGCAGGGGTTAGGGATAGGGCTAAGGGAACAGGAAGGAGTGGAAGGAGGTGCCTCCAGGGACAAGCTGGTTCCTCCCTTTACCACTGTGAGACCTCGGGCTTAAGGCTTTTTTCCTTCCCGAGTTTAACCGTGATGGGCACAGCAGACAAAGCGGTGGCGTGGAGCGCGAAACCAATAGCCAGCATTTGTCACGGTGCCCGCCTACCTTGCAGTAAAGGGTGTGTGAGTTTTATTAACCACTTAGTGTCTGGGAGTATGGCTCAGTGTTGCAGGCATGTCTGCTGTGCCCAAGGCCCTTGTTCTGATCCTATCCCCAGTCCTACAAAAGCAAAGCTTCGTAGTTAACCAGACGTTCTATTGGCTTTATTTCTAAAGATGCCCGATAAACACTTGGAATCTACCACCAGTTCCTGCCTGCTGTAACTGTTGTCAGTATTGGTGTGGTCAGGGCCTGCGCCCTGGCAACCCTCTCAAGCTCGGTGTAGCCACCTATCCTCAGTAAAGCCAATTAAACAGCAAGCAATAGTGAAAAGCAGAAGGGGGAGGCACACTGGAAAGAAGTGACCATTTTCTGGGTCCTGACATGAGGTTTACAGAAAGCTAGAGGGATACATAACTGAACAGCCCTGTCTGGTATGTAGGCCTGCCCACTACTGCCCACATTGCCTCAGCTCCAGGCCCTGCTGCGAAGTAGGCTGAGAAGCGGTCAGAACTCCGGGAGAGCTCTTTCCCAGAGACGAGTTCCTTCTCTGGCTGCACTAGCATGAGATTTCCGGAGCCGTTACAGTTTCTTGGAGATCACTGTTTAGTCGTCTTATGTCCAAAAGGAAGGACCCAGCTGTCTTGTCAGAGTATCTTCATTCCTGGCGGGCTGGGCACATAACTTCAGAATCGCTTACTATGGCTCCCTTTAGCTATGTCCACCATTTTCTCTGGTCCAAGCTGCATTGGGCTCACCTGCCAGGTCTCTTCACCCCGTACAGCCTTCTCATCAGTGTGTATGGAAGTTAGAGAGTGACTTCTAAAGTCTAAATCTGGGGACTGGAGAGGTGGCTCCAAAGTTAAGAACACCACTCCTCCAAAGCACCCGACTTCATTCCCTATCACCCACATTGATCAGTTACAACCACCTATAACTCCAGCAGGAGGGGCTATAACACCCTCTTCTGGCCTCCTCAGATACACATGGCATACACTTACACACACACACACACACACACACCCCACACACTAAAACTTAAAACATCGAAATCAAGTAACACAAGTTCCTGGCTCAAGTCCCCCGATAGGTTTCTGTCATATTTAGGTAGGATCCCAGAGCCCATGGCTCCTTCACTAACTTTAATTCCTGCCCCATGAACCTTGGACCACCTGCACCAGCCACACTGACACTCCCCTTAGCCCCCTTGAGTCCATCTTCATCTTGTACCTTACTGTTGCTGCTCCAGGTCTGGCATGCTCTTCCCCTGACATCTCTGTGGCTCATTCATTCCCCGCCTTGGGTCTCTATTCAGAGAGCCTCCAACAAGCGAGACAGAAGCAGTCTTTCTACTTTACAGGGACCATCACCCTTATCTGTTTATCTCTGTGACGAGCAGGCAAGCCTCACAGAACCTTCTGTGCTTCAGCAACAAGCACACGAGAGAAGCTGCTGTTTGTTGAACAGATACCTTTGGCTATTGATCTTGTTCTGTCCTTAACTGTCCCAAAGTATTAAAGTCTCGGTTCTCAGCCTGTGGCCCTGTCGGGAGTTGGAAGAACCTTAAGAACATGGGTTCAATGGAGGAAGGCTAGTTTATTGAGGTAGTACCCTTGAGGGGGATATTTGGCTCCTGGCCCTATCGTCTCTTCTTGTATCCTCTCTGCCATTAGGTGAGTGGGTCTCCTTAGCCATATTGTCCCATAAATCTGTCCTGTGCTTTCCCAGGTCCAAAGCAACAGGGGAAGCTGATTAACACATACGTTTCCGCGACAATGATGTTGGGACAGTGCCAGTCTGGTTACCTTCTAGGGACTTTGCAGTTCCTTTTATTAATCCCTGATTTATTGTTTTACAAAAGGAAGAAGACAATAACTTCCTGAGGAATTTCTTGGTACCATTTTATATGATAAGTAAATAAACTTCAGATTTAATTGGTATTTATCAAATCTTTGATCCCATCTTTGCTGTTTAACGTAGTCAATTTGGCAGGATCTAGAGTTACCTTAGAGACAAGCCTCTGGCCAGTCCTTGAGGGGTTCTGTAGCTTAAGTTAGCCTGCGGGGCATGGCTATTAGATGTGAATTAGGTTTACGGAGAAGGGAAGATCTGCCTTCTGTGGGCAGCACCATCCCTTGGGCTGCCGTCTTGGGAGACGAAATAAAATGGTGAACGTCACTGCCCATGAGCAGTCATCTCCTCCTGCTCTCTGAGTGTGGATACCATGAGAGCAGCCCAGCCTACCTTTCCTGCCTGCTGCCATGGCTTCCCTCCCCCATGGAGCTCACCAAGAACTGCAAGCCAGAGTAACCACCCCCCTCAGAAACTGCTTCTCATCAAGTTTGGTCACAGGGACGAGAACAGTAATCTAAACGCCTTCCCTTTGAAAACCAAAATCAGATAGTGAGTCACCAGGGTTAAAGATGTGCCCTTCTGTTGGTGAGCGAGACATGGGTGGTCGTCTGGTCTGAGACCTTGAGCAGTTAATACACACAACAGTTCTTAAAATACGCCTGAGTCAGTGTCTTCTCCACACCATGGACTGAATGAGGACTTAGTGGGGGTCAGACACGAACGCTCTGTCTGTGTGGATTTATGGGTCAGGTCATTCCACTTACAAAGGAAACAGGCTTGTGTTGGGGATGGGTGATTTGTACAGTTCACCTGGAGGAACTGAACAGGGGCACGTCATGGCTCCCTGGGGTGAAGCCTTCAGTTTGAAGAAACAGCAGGAAAGGTAGAAGTATATTTTGATTGAGGAAACCTGACTTGCTGGAAGATGTATAGCCCCTCTGTGTGACTTAGTATTAGCCCGACAATACGTGAGTGCATGTCCCAAGCCACTTTTACCACTCAGCCGTCCGGAGCCTGGGTCCACATCAGGCTGTTAGCCTCATTTCACCCTGGGGAAAGGAATGAGACTTAAAGTGTGGAAGTGGCCACAGAGTAGCCAACGTCTTCCGTGACTCCCTCAGTCGGCAGTGATCCTAACGAGACGGATTGCTTTCTACAACCAGGCCATTTTTTGTTGGCTCTCCTGAGGAAGTTCCATATTCTGAGATTCATAATCAATCCGGAGTGCCATGGACCAGGTGCTCCAGCCCCACCCAGTTCTTCTATCTGTACGGTTTTGAACATAAAGCTTCTTCATTACTTCATCTGTGGACTCGGAAAACAATTCTAGTGAGGCTAAGGCTCATCCCCATTCATTTTGTGAATCTAGTAAATTGTGGAATAAGCCTAATTTCTAAGTAAAATGAAGGTCCAGGAATTAGGTAGGGGGATAGAGAAAAAGAAGGGTGCCAGGTTTATTTTGTGTCTGTTCAGCCCCAGTTGGGTTCAAAGGGAGAAAAATGAGGAGTCCTAACTAGAGATCATTCAGCTCTCCCCAGGATGGCTGTAGAATGACGTAATCCCATCAGAGAGGAATGTGAGGCCAGGAAGCGTGCCTGCATGGTTCAGAAGGAAGCAGACAATAGAAGACCCTTTTGGACAAGATTCCGTGAGTTCAGGAAGAGCCCAGAGTTGGCCAGCCAAGCAAGTCATGCAGAACTAACTGCCTGCCTCCAGCCCTAAGACAGCCTTGAGCATGCTGGGAAATGACAGTGTGACATCAGTCTCTTTGAATCCCATGAGGACATCAGCTCACACAGCCCGTGCAAAAGTGGCCTGCCCACAGGTGGTAGAGGAGACGGGCACCACCGCCAACAGGAATTGGCCAGATCCTCCTCCCTTATCCCTGCTGGACCTGGCGTCTGAGAAGTGCCTGGTGTTCCTATGAGAAGGAGATCATTGTCTGGGGAGTTCCAGTGACTGCTGGTTTATGAAATAAGAGCCATAGGCACACAGGGAAGTGCCTTTATTGAAATAAGAATAAGCCGAAGAGTGAGACAGGGGGTTGACTGCCAAGAGGCATCTCGCTGAAGCCTCAGTTAAACTTTCCACTGGATTATCTGATGATAAGTAGATGTGCCTTGAGGATTTCATTGTCTTTGATAAATGGCACGCGTTCAAACTCAAAGCAACACAGGCCATAGCACGACACAGCCCGGGAATTAACGAGGCACACCACCGCTCGATCCACGGCGCTTTAATTACCGCAATGGAAGTGTTTGTTTTAAAGACTGTTTTGGGTTATTTGTGCCCTGGGATGTGCGGGTGGGTGTTCAGTCTGCATTCCACTGGGAAGGGTTTCCAACAGCACGATTCCTTTTGGTGCCAACCGTGTTTTCAGTGCCCGGAGGAAAGGATGGCTGCCATCCAAGACCTACCTTGCTATGTTACTAATCCTTCCCTTCCTCCCTCGTGGACCATTCTTGTCTTCTGACTGCTGGGAGACAGAGTGATGGCTTCCTAATTGGGTCCCCAGGCAGAGTCGTGGCACCTGTGTCTGGGGGTGTTTGATATAAACAGTAGTCTTCGCGTCTCAGGGCAAGATGAATTTCTGTGCTTGTGCGTGTGTGGGTGTGTAACCATTTTTGAGCATATCGTTCTTCCAAGCATTTTATTTACCCACGAGGCAACTTCATGAAAGCAATAAGATGCAGCCTTTAAAACACAGTCGTCACCTCTTCACCCCGCTCCCACCACCATTTTAAGCATTTGCTGAGCCATTGAACTGCAGGCAGTATTAAATTCTAGTCATTTCTCTCTAGCGCAGCCTAAGAGCTGGATGCTGTGGAAACGTCCTGACCAGTTAGACTCTGTTATCTTTGGGGAACCTTGTGGCCAGCATGCTGTTGTTGTTTGAAAACCATTCCAGTCGCAACCTATTCCCTCCCCTGCTTGGTCTCTGGAGGCATCGCAGGCCTCAGATGCCTCCCTCTAGTGGGTTTGGCATTGGCCTCTGGGCCTTCCTGTCATAGACTCCCCTCTAACTCTGTAACAGCATCTGAAGAAAGTTACACGTGAGGATCTGTTAGTGCTTAGCCTGCCCCATCTCCAAACACTTATCTAATACATTGTAGAGAAACCTAAAACTTACCTTAAGGACCCTGTGAAGGAAAGGTATCCTGAGGGTGGCCTCCATGGACAGCCCCTGGCACGCATTTGTGTTCTCCAACTATTTTCGAAGTTACATGCTCTATTTATTCCTGAGATTATGCAAGCTTGGCCAGGAAGTTTCTAGAACTTCAGCCTTGGCTAGATGGTTGGATGTGGAGCAGAATGAGTTGAAACTGACAGATACTGTGCCAGCCTGTCTGCTTGAGCCTGGGAGGGAGGCTGGCACAGTTGCCTTTTCTCCACATTGGTTATTTCAGATGGCTTCGGGCAGCACTCGGGTGCTGGCTAAGAAAGCAGCTATTGCCTCTCATCAGAGGGCAGTGTCCACTCTCATTGGTGCTTAGTACTCCACCACCAGGAGGGTCCTTGGCTTTGCTGTTGGCTGTATGTGAGTGGGTAAGTGTGTGTGTGTGTGTGTGTGTGTGTGTGTGTGTGTGTATGTGTGTGTGTGCATGCATGTTTACAAATGCATATGTCAGTATGTGCGTGCGCCTAAATGTGCATGTGAGTGTGTGATGTGTGTGTGTCATGCACATGCATGAACTCACCTTGGGTGTTGTTCTTCAAGAACTGTCTGTGTTGTTTATTTTTGAAACGGGGTCTTTCACTGGCCTGGAGCTCACAGAGTGGGTTAAGCTAGCTGGCCGGCCAATGAACATGAGGGATTTGTGCGTCTTTAACTCTCAGCACTCAGGTAGCAAACTCACATCTCCGTACCTAGCCTTCTTGCGTAGGCTCTGAGGATCTAACTGGGTTCCTCGTACTTGCAGTACAGGCACCACAACAGCTGAGCTGTCTCCCCGTCCCTGTCCAGTCTTCAAAGAAAGCCGTTTTCCCATGGTCAGGTGGACAGGTCATGGCGTCTGCTTTTCCCAAGGCTCTGCTGGTGTGTGCATGTTGCAGTGTGTGTGTGTTGTCAGTGTGTGTGTTGTCAGTGTGTGTTATCAGTGTCTGTGTATTGTCCGTGTGTGTGTTGTCCATGTGAACATGTCGGTGTGTATGTGTTTTCCATGTATATATGTTGTCAATGTGTATGTGTTGTCCATGTGTATGTTGTTGGTGTGTGTCGTCAGTGCATACAGGTTGTGTGAATATGTTGTCTGTGTGTGTTGTTTGTGTGTGTTGTCTTTGTGTGTGTGTGTTGTCAGTGTGTCCATGTTGTCTGTGTTACATGTTGTCTGTGTGAATGTGTTGTCTGTGTGTGTTGTTGGTGTGTGTGTTGTTAGTGTGTATGTGTTGTTGGTGTGTGTGTGTGTGTGTGTGTGTGTGTGTTGTCAGTATGTATGTGTTGTCAGGTGTGAAGTGGGCAACTTGGACTGAGTGTGTGCTCCCCTCTGGATTGCCTAGTGCTGTGTGGTCAACTGAAGTCAGGCTGTTTAGAAAACAGTTCCAGAGAGTGGAGTCTATCAGTGTTTAGTGGGAACAACTTTGCTGTAGTTTTCAGTCCACAACCCCTCTGCCCATGTGAAGGCTGGGCACCAGCTTTTAAAATATGCTGCTCCTCTTTAAGGAAGCAAAGGGCACCTAAATGAATGTGGTTGTCCCATGGACCTGGATGTCAGCAGAAATTCCAAGGCCCGAGTTCTCAAGGGAAGGCACAGATGAGACTCACACCACAGCAGAACTGGGACAGTGGCTGGAGGAAGCATGGCTCACAGCCGTCTCGCTCATCAACACCTGGAAAGGATGCAGCGAGATTTAGCGGGGAGAGAGTCTCATGGCCTGACGTGATCTTTTGTGTCCCGTTCTCTCACTGTTGGGATGCTCAGAGCTTCACACTGCATGGACTTCTCCTTGCCTATTGAGGATATGGTGAGCTACCATGTTGGAGCAATCAAGGATGACTGGTTAGAGCCACACCCCCAATGGAGTGTGCAGCCAAGTTTGGTCACAAGTTCAGTCTCCCTGCTGACAATGCTGGTTGCAGAGGAGCTGTGGATATTGGACACAGCAGCGATTCCTTTCAATCTCTGAAGTTTCTCGGGGACACCATCCAGCTTCTCTCCCTGCAGCATCACAGAAAGGCAGGGTGGGCAGTTATGCCGATGTGCCAGATCCTCCTCAGGTTTCCATCTGCCTACAAGAAGACCAGGGATTGGGAGAGCTAGCGAACCATTGGCTCTTTCCCAGGCTGCCAGGCAGACAGGTCACCTCTGCTTCACTTTGGCACAGGGTCCTACAGCTCCCGGAGAATGTAGCCCTTACAAGAGTTTGAGAGTGGTATCTCAGTGGCATGCTTTTGTCAGCATAGGTGTGTCGCTCAGTTTTCTATAGTTACTCATATCACGATGTCTATGTGGGCCTGGCCAGAATCCACATTTTCTCAGGACCACTCTCAGAACACCCATTCACTTGACCTTCCTCTTCCCTTGACACAAGTTCATATTTTAAGGTCCAGTTCACTTACTAATCACTTTAAACCCTGTCTTACTGTAACACACTGCCTGAGGCCAGGTAACTTGTAAATAGTAGAGCTTGTTTGGGGTTCCAGTTCTGGGGTGTTGCAGATCTGAGAATGTGCTGTTGACATCTGGTAAGGGACTTCTTGCTACGTCACAACATACAGAGTCGCATGGCAACATGCAGCAAACATGCTAGCTTAGACCACTCCCCCTTTTCTTATTAAGCTGCTGCTGCTGATGCCCTATCTATAGTCTAACTTTTTCTGTCCCACCAGCCAGCTCCCAAATAACCATATGGATTCTTCTTATTAATTATGAAAGCTTATCCAATAGCTTAGGCTTGTTTCGAAGTAGATCTTATAACTTAAATCAATCCATTTCTAGTCGTCTACATTCTTCCTCATGACTTGATTACCTTTACAGCCCATGCTGCTTTCCTGCTTTCTCCATGCCTGACTAGAAACTCTGTGCATCCTGCCCTTCTTCCCAGCATCCTCTGCTCCTGGAAATTCTGCCTAGCTGTTAGCCATTCAGCTTTTTAGTAAACCAGTCAAAGTGGTATGTCTTTATAGTGTGTGATCAAATATCTTGCAACACCCACCCTCATGTCCTGGATAGTTGCAATTGCCTCACAAAGATCCCACCTCTAAGCAGGACTAACAGGAACATGGGGGTTAAGTTTATGCATGAAACTTTTGAAGCATTTAGTTAATGAATTCACTTGGGTTCATGACCTCTTGATACACGCAGTGCTGGTGTCTCAGTGGTGTGTCACACAGAAGAGTCAACCTTTGGGATGTTTACAGTCTAATCAAAGAGACTGACATAAAAGAAATGGACACACACACGCGCGCGCGTGCACACACACACACACACACATATCTGGGTGATTCTCTAGGCTAATTTCATCAAAGTCAAAGATTATGATGTTAAAGGCTATGACTTCCTGAGATCCTTCAGTGAAAGTCATGTCATAGTAGAGACCCCTAAGTTAAGAAAGACTCAGTGGAGTGGCATTTGGTAAGGAATGAATACTTGGGTAACAAGGTGACCCCTTCTTAAGGCCCTCAGGCATGAATGAACCGCTGTCACTGAGTAACCAGAGAGGAGGCTGTGGAGGTGAAGCTTCAGAATGGAAGAGGGAAGGGGAGAGGGGAGGGGAGAAGCTTGGGAAGAGCCATTGGTGAGGCTGGTCGGCTCTGCTGAACATGGAGATTTTATCTGGCTACAAAGCTTCACTGTCCAGGAGCTATGGTCAGAACAACCAGCCACAGCTCTGTTTACTTCCATGGAGCAAAGCCAGGAATGGAGGCAGGTGACTGAAGGTGACGGTAGTGACGGGGGTCTTGGCTTACTCTGACAATTGTGACACCCGTTGTTCTGCATTCCCTGTGTGCTCACCACTGGGCCATGAAGCCAGGTGTGACAGCCTGTTGTCCTTGGCCAGCATCTCTCTTGACCTGCCTCCCTCAGAGCAGGAGCCCTGTGGGCCCTCCCCGCTTGACCTGGGGCAATCTACTGGTGTCTTCAGGGGTTTTCCACCATAGAAAGCTAGTGTGTGTGTGTGTGTGTGTGTGTGTGTGTGTGTGTGTTGCATTAGCAGCCTTCATGAAACCATGAGTTTCCCAATGCTTGGCTATAGGCGAATCTGGAACCATCCACCCACAGACTTCTGGTTTGCACAGTGGTGGTTGTTTTTATGATCTGGCCATGGCCAACAAATTTTCTGTTGTTTAAAGTCAAGTTCGTGTGGATTGAAATTTCAATGGGAAACTGGAGGGAAGTGGGTGGATGGCCAGAGCTTTCGAAATCAATGGGGTTCAAATTTTAGACTCAATAGTAAGTGAGTAAAGTGAGGTGATGGGGGCACAGCGGCTCCTGGGGACTGCTGGTGCTCTACACGTGATAGATGGGAAAGGGCGAGAGTGTCCGTTACCTTCACCAGCTGGCATCTGACACAGCTCCTAACCCAGAAGGCAGGAATCATCTGTTTGAAGGTGGAGAGCTTTGTGTGGAGCTAGGGTTGAGGTGAGCAGCAGAGGAGGCCGTGGATAAACAGACAGAGGGCGGGGGGGGGGGGGCAGTCCTGAGGCCACTTGGGGAAGAAGAGGCCAATGCAGGCATCTGCTCCTTTCTTACCTGTCCATCAGCACCTTCACCGTGATGACCTTTCAGACAATAGATGGCACCACGAATTTGTCTGACTTCATTGTGCTGAGTCACAAAACCATACTGGACTTCACACAGTTGTCATCTTTGAGGTTCAGGACAGCCGACTTACAGGTGTCATCCCTAAGTTATGACTCTGCACAGAAGCTGTATTCGGTCAAGCCAACCAGCATGCTGCGGCTGCTTTTCCCGTTGAACTTAACCTGTTACTGGTCCCTCTGCCGCTCAAGAGGCCTTCGCTGCTAGTCTTTTCTCATGCATGTATCTTTGTACCATAAGTTCAATGGCATTAGAAGTTTTCATTTGGTGGCCTACTCTAGAGGGTACAAATACATATTTCTGGTGGTGCATACCTGGAATTTCTAGGATTCCTTATCTTTGGGGATGCAGGCCCTGTCTTGAGGGCTATAGACAGGCTGCCCCAAGTGTCCTCTGCTTTGGACCTCCCTGGCTAACTTGAGAGCATTCTCTACCGTGGAGAGGTTGCTCAGAACAGTGGCCACCGTGCTCTAAGCCCTCCATGTTCAGATTTGGTTTTGAGCAATTTGGGAATCTCCGCTAGGTTTTCATTCCTTGGTGGGTTCTCCTACGAGCGATGCCCAGACACTTGGCTACTATGATGAAATCACAGACATTTTCAGACACGAGAATAGTTCTGTATGTTCTTTTCTCCAACTATAACAGGAGAAATGAAGGTTTTTCTAGCTCTGTGAAATCCATGCTTGTCTCTCAGAAGGCTTATATTGTGATAAGTAAATGTTTTTCCAACAGGGCAACTTTTGGGACTGTGTCTCTTGCTATAAATAGAAGTAAATAGATCTCTTTTGAAATCCAAACTACATCACCCCAGGTGCTGCTTCTGGGGTTCCTGGGTTCAGATGAACGTGGTAGCTCCTTTGTGGGTTCTAGAAGTTGCCTTCTTAGTTTCACAGCCTCTTCTGCTGCCTGCTCCTCAGATCTGTGGAGGACCCATCCCTGACAAGTAGAATTGTAGAGAGCCCTGAACTGGCCCCTCAGGCTCACTGTAACTTGAGGGAGCCCCCTCTTCCTGGAGTTCCAGTGCTTGACAAAGCATCCTGTGTCCCCTGAAGTCTTTGAAAATCTAATTCAGCCAAAAGGGTAAGGCAGGTCTGAGGGGTGGCCTGGCAGACAATGGCCCTGTGAGGAGCTGGACCCTTGTAAGCCAAGAGAGCATTTCACCACAATAGCCAGCATTTTCTCTCTTAAATCCCTCTCAAGTCTGCCCCCTCCCCAACTGGAGAATTTGTAGGGACTAAGTATGAGATGACAGAGTAACCGTGTGTGTGTTTCAGACAGTTCTTTTTCTCTCGTCAGCATTTACCATAAAATGGCTGGTTTCAGTGGAAATTCCCACCATGAGCTCCCCCACCCCAACTATGAGAGGCAGCAGGGTGGGTGTCCATCATCCTTGCAGGCTCGGGTTTGGTGTGTTCATTATGTGGTTGCATAGCCTGTGGTCATGTCTGCACTGACATGCTTATATTCAGGGGCCACCAACGCAGCTCTTGCTATAGTTCCCATTCATCTCAGGTTGGGTTCCTGGTGTCTTGGGAAGGCAAAGTCACATTGGTAACCCTGTAACAGCTACTTGGGGCCTTACAGGGACACTGAATTAGAGAGGTGAGTCTATACCCATTCAGAAGCTACAGGCTGGTTACTTCAGGGCTGGCTGCATCAGCCACAAGCTTATTTTTGTTTCGTTTTAAATTTGTTTTTGAATATTTAAAAAAACAACAACATGTGCTTATGGACGTATGTTGCTATTTGGAAGCATCTAGCAACTTCAGGCCCACATCCCTGTAGGGAGCTCCTGTTGCTAACGATGGCTGCCACCCCTTCCAGTGTCCAACTTGCCTGTGTTCCCACCGTCCCCGCTCACCTCCCGTCTCTGAGACTGAGCGGCAATAGCCGTTACCCTCAAGCTTGTGCTGTTAGTCCCCATGGGCTGCAGTGAGAGGAGCTGGATGAGCTGCTTTATCCAAGTATTTATCAAAAATATGGAAGGGGAAGAATAGAAAAAAAAATATGAGCCTATTCCTTTGTAGAATTAAATCACAGAAGACAGCCTTTTGCCATTAAAATGCCATCAGAGGGCCAGGGGAGATGGGTCAGTGGTTAAAGCATTTGCTATGCAAACATGAGGACCAGAGGTCAGATCTCCAGAACCCACATAAATGCCAGGCGGGATGGCAGTCCACCTGTGATTCCAGTCTCAAAAGCTGTAGACTGGGGCTCTGGCTTGCAAGATTAGCCATATCAGTAAGATGTGGGTTTGACTAACAGATCCTGCCTCAAGAAATTAAGTCAAAGAGCAACAGAGAATGATTCTTGACATCAACCTTGGGCCTCTACATGTTTGTACACACATGTGCATGTGTATCCATATTCATGCAAAATACACACAAAGCACACATACATAAATGGAAAGGGGAAAAAAATCTCTGCAGGGCTTATTTACAACAGAAGACCATTATACATGCAATTGCCTTTAAAACACTTGCCAGGTCCCCAGAACATTTGAGTTAATAACTCTTGCCCTACACAGGCTTTTTCTCATTGTTGGACTTTTGGGGAGATTGGTTTTTCATTGAGGCAAGCCTGGTATACCCAGAGAAATTTTTCTCCCTGCCTCTGCCTATATGTGACTCAGCCATCGTATCCCCTGTGACTCAGCATCGTAGCCCCTGCCCTAAGATGTCCAAATTTTGCCAAGGTAGACACTCAGACCTCTGGTACAACAGGGAATGTCTTAAGCCCATGTACTTGGCATGAAGAGGCCATGGTAGCCGCCTAAGGGAACATGTCATGGGTCCATGTTCTGCTGGCTTGTCACCAAGACTGGGTAGACTAGCCTTTTCCAGGGCAAGGCTGCCAGAGCTTTCAAAGGATAGTGCCGAACAAAGCCACCCTTTTTCTTATCAGGTCTCTGTGTTCTGGCGTGCCATGATCTTTTTGATCCAAGGAAGCTGGCAGGAGCATCTGGCCTGCCTGCCAATATGGTATTAGGAACAATTGAAAGCCAGGTGCCCAGACTTACTGCAGGGTCGTCTGCCCAGTGTGGCACCTTCACAATGGTTACCTGGCGCCCTGTTTCCTTTCCAAGATAAGTTCAGGTGTTTATAGTGTAGTCTACATTGAGTCTCTGGTACTTTCAAAGAAGTAGGCATGATGTGAATTGCTGGGTTGGTTTCAGCAATGAGATCTAACTGGCATCAAAGAACCCAAGCTGAAGGCATGGTTTGGTTTAATAGAAGGCAGACACAGTCCTATGACTGATTGGGTCACCATCTATATTAAGGGCTTTAACTGCCCTCTGCAAGGTGACCACTCAGCATCCCCAAAGATGCATGGCTTCTCAGAGACTCCCAAGTACTGAAGGAGATTGATAGTGTAAGCTATGCCAGCCCTAAGCTAAAGCAAAAGTAGAAGTGGCTGGGGGCCGGGATGAAGGAGGTGGGGTGGGGTGGGAGCTCATGTCAGGTACTATTAACAGAAGCCTGGAGATTTGGAAGCAGGTGAAACTCTGGACAAGTTCATGCCAGCCTTCGAACCTTCATGCAAACCTATAGGCAACTTAAACAGGGAAACATTCCAGAAGAATGTCATGAATTTATTGTGTGCTGGGTCTTCAGCAAACAATCCTAACTGAGATGGTTTATTCCTCATTCTAGAACGAAGGAGAACTTACATACCTTTCTTAAAGGAGAGATGTAGGTATGTTGGAGTCAATAATTCAGGGCAAACTTCCTTTAAGATGCACACACACACACACACACACACACACACAAATGTAAGAATTTATTTTATAAAATGTTTATTTAGCTCATGGGTTAGGAGACCAGTGTCCCTGATGTCACAATGCTGATACTGCTCTTACAGGAGTCCTTCTGACTGTGTCTACTTATAGCAGGTGGCACCATGTCAGGACCATGAACAAGAAACATGGATTCTCTGGTGATACAGAGAGTTAAGAGGTCCAGAAGTCATGGGAAACTGTGTTTCCCCAAGATATCAGCAATAGTGCCTTCTTAGGATGATGGCCAACAATCTAATCACCTTGGCTAAGCCCCTCCTCTTAAAGACCCCGCCACCTCTTAACTCTACCACACTGGGAACAACTCATAGCCAAATACACTTTATCCAGGACACAAAAATCTTCAGTCAATGAGATACCTTTGTATCACTGTTACAGAATACATTTTTTAAAAAGTAGACCAATGTTTATTAGCACAAATCTTCAATATTTCGGGCATACTCCCTGTAGGTTTGCTACGAAACTGTCTGGGGCTGGGATGTAGCTTAGTGATAGATTACTTCCTAATATGCACACATCCAGGTCCTAAATTTGGTTTCCAGAATCTCTTCCATACCACCCCCAAAAGAAGAAAAACAGGGTGAGAGCTATTAGTTTAATTGTTAAGGTTCGCAATCATTGTACAAGCCGCTCTTTTAAGAAACACACATTTGCGTTTGTTCATTGGTGCGGGAGAATTATCTGTATTCTGTCAATCGTGTATTTTAATAAAACTCTGATTGGCCAGGCAGGAAGTATGGGTGGGTCAACAAGACAGGAAGTAGAGGCAGGGCGATGAGAACAGGAATATTCTGGGAAGCAGGAAGCTCCCTCCGCATTCCTGTCCAGACCACAGAGAAGCAAGATGTAACCTGCCCCGCTGGAAAAGGTACTGAGCCACGTGGCTAACATAGACGAGAATAATGGGTTAATATAAGCTATAAGAGTTAACAAGAAGCCTGAGCTAATGGGCCAATCAGTTTATAATCTTATGGAGTCCTGTGTATGATTTTCTTTGGGGCCTGCCGGCTGTGAGGTACTGGGCAGGACAGATACCTCAACAAGCTGGCCCCTCATGTTACAGTTCATCAGATTGGAGATGATGGAAAGAAAAACACATAACCTTGGTTCATCAAAAAATTAAACCGAGTCAGCACATGACCCAGCATTTCCACCCCTAGGCTACCCCTACGAGAACCAGAAGCATGCTCATGAGAGTCTTGTATACAAGTAATCATAACAGTCTCGAAGGGGAACTATCTGAATGTCACTTGGGTGATTAACGTCTCCCTATGTCCTGGTGTATTCAGTTGTGAGGAGAGATACTACTTGACAGTAAGAAATGCTAGTACATTCTACACCATGCTGAGCCTTGAAAACATAATGGTGTATGAATGAAAGCAGACAGGAAGAAACCAGGTGAGTTCCAGACCAGAAGTATGTTTGTAGTTAGCGGGGTCGGGGAGGAGGAAGGGATGACCATAAACACAGGGTTGCTTTTTGGAGCGATGAAAATATTCTAAAAGTAGATGGTGGGGTTGGTTGCATAATCCTGAGAATACAACCTTGGACTTTGTATACTTCAAAAGCAGGAACCTAAGGCACCCACCTTACATCTCAGAATGTGAGTTATATCTCAGGAAAAAAATAGCTAATCAAACAAATAGAAAGCATGATCACTTTTGGGTCTAAGTGGAAGAAAGAGACTGGATTTAGTTTTTGTTCTAAATGTCTGTGTTTGAATGTGTTTTCACAGCAAATGGATGAGGGAAAATAGGAGCTTCACCTATATCTAAGGTGAATTTGAAGTAGAAGAAAAGGGGCAGTCCCCGGTGGAACCTCTGCTTCCTGAACCAGGAGGGCTTGCCTCTCTAATTCAGGAGTGGATCGACAGAGAAGCCTGGCACCCACATGGCTATTTTTCATCTTGAAGAATGTCAAAGTTTCAGGTTGTCAAGATGATACTCCTTGTTAAATAAAGAACTGAGAGGGTGGGTTGATGATAAGACTGTGTGCGAGGGAAATCACCATGCTAATACATTGGGAATATGCAGACACTCAAGACCCAAGGACATACGTACATTGGCATCTCAGTTTCCTCTCTTGAAAAATGGGAAGAATAATTGTACCTGCCTACTAAGCTCCTTATGAGACAATGGGATCTGAGGTTTCTGCTCCCAACCTCTGGCACATATTATTTAAAGTGCTGGAATGTGAATGATCAGTAGAAGACAGAAGGTATTATGGGAAGACTCATGGGAGAGATCATGAGTCTTCCCATGCTTCCCATGAAGATAGATCATGCTTCTATCTTCTTGTATAAAAAGAGTACCACTGGATGCAGAATACATACAGATCTCTGCCTGTTCCTGGGGACTCATGATCAGATGAAGAGACCCCTATCCATTCTCCTTAGAGCAGTCAAAATTTTTCTTCTCCTTGCCATCCCCAGACCACAAAGCAGTCACACTTTCTTGTCAAAGTTTACCACAAATTCCTTCTGATTTCTCTCCTTGTCTGCCTCTAAGCCACTGAGGATATTGACTGAGCCCTTTGAGGAGATGAATCTTGGAGCTCCTGGGCATGCACTGGGAATCATCTTGTATCTAACTTGGACTGAGACTCTGAGGTGCAATGGGAAGAGCCCCACTGAAGACAATAAAGTTCTCTCACTGCCTAGAGATGGAGTTAGGAGAGGGTTTTGTGTATCTGTTTTAAGTTCTTTGGTATTTTGGAATATATACTATGCTCTACTTTTATAATGAAAAGGAATGTTGTCTTAAAGAAAATTTAATTGCTTGATGACACTTTAGCATCTATTTTGAAGTACAGTTTGTATTCCATAAATCTACCTGTTTAAATATATGTCTCAGTGTTGTTCAGTGTAACCATGAAGTTGTACAACCATCACCATAATTTAATTTTGAATATTTTCATCTTCCCAGAAATGAGCCCTGTTCCTGTTAGAAGCCACTCTGCCTTCTCCTTGCCAAGCCCCAGGCAACCACTAATTTGCTTTCCATGTCTGTGGATTTGCCTGTTCTGGATACTTCATCTACAGTACTGGGTTTTATTGATTGTTCCATCCTTTAGTGGGTAGATATTTGAATCTGTTTCTTTTTCCCCTTTTGTTGACTCTTAAGTAATGCTTCAACAACATTTGTGCATGAGATTTTCTATGGGCAAATTTTCACTTCTCTTGAATATATAACTAAGAGAGGAGTCGATGGGTCATGTGGTACCTCTCTGTTTATATTTCACATTTTGGGTTGTATTCCTAAGCGTCTACACCATCTTCCACCTCCATGAGCAATGTGAGAAGGGTTCAGTTTCTCCAAATGCTGGCCAACAACCCTCTTTGATTAAAGTCATTCTTGTAGATGTGAGGTGGTGTCTTTATGGAGCTTGGATTTTCTTCTTTGTTTCTTTTGCTTGTGATGGAGTCTAATGTAGCACAGCCTAGCCTCAAACTGACTTTGCAACTTAGAATGGCCTTGAACTCCTGATCCTCCTGCCTCTGCCTCCCAAATCCTGGGATTAATAGGTATGCACACCGCCAGGCCCAACTTTGACTGATAGTTCCCTGACAGTGATGTTGAATTCCTTTGTGATAGATTGATAGGTAGGTTGACAGATGTTCCTGATCAAAGGAATAATTTATAAATGTAGTCTGTAATTATAGGGATTTTCTTTTTCATCTCTTGATAGTATCCCTTGAAGTTTAAGGCTTTTGATCCTCTCTTATTGTTTATACTCTTGTTATACTTAAGAAATAGCTCTGTAGCCCGAGGTTGCAAAGATTTCCATTCATGGTTCCTTCTGAGAATTTCCCGCTTCTCGCGCCTATGTTCAGAGCTCTGCTGTTCCTGGAGCTGTTTCTGCATCTGGAATGAGGCGGTACCTAAATCCATCTTCTCGCATCCTCATCCACGGGAGTCTAACTCCATCTTCTCGCATCCACATCCATGGGTGTCTAACTCTGTCTTCTCACATCCACATCCACGGGTGTCTAAATCCATCTTCTCCCATCCACATCCACGGGAGTCTAACTCCATCTTCCTCGCATCCACATCCACGGGTGTCTAAATCCATCTTCTCACATCCACACCCATGGGTGTCTAAATCCATCTTCTCACATCCACACCCATGGGTGCCTAAATCCATATTCTCGTATCCTCATCCACAGGAGTCTAACTCCATCTTCTCATATCCACATCCACGGGTGTCTAACTCCATCTTCTCACATCCACATCCACGGGTGTCTAAATCCATCTTCTTCAATCCACATCCACGGGAGTCTAACTCTATCTTCTCACATCCACATCCACATTCACGGGAGTCTAACTCCATCTTCTCACATCCATTGATGTCTAAATCCATCTTCTCCCATCCACATCCATGGGAGTCTAACTCCATCTTCTCACATCCACATCCACGGGAGTCTAACTCCATCTTCTCACATCCACATCATTTATTTGGAGACTCTTCTTTCCCCCCATTGGATTGTCTAGGTTAGATGACATTTTGGTAGGAAAACTGAGATATTTTCTCCAGTTCCATATGAGACATCTTATTCTTTTGCTCTTTGGAAGGTTGTTTCGGAAGCATTAATCCACCACAAGACAAGTCTCCCTTAGTTATAGATTTAATATCCATTCTTGAAAAATGTATTTTCTGCCCTAGAAAACTAGCTTTATTTTTAGAAGTGGGTTTGATCAAATACGCAGAAGACCTAAAACTGGACAATGCTTTGACCTCAGACAAGAAAAGAATATGTGATATTTCCAAGGGGTACGTTACGTATATGTGATGTGTTTCGTGTTAGTAAATGTCCGTGTGTGTGTGTGTGTGTGTGTGTGTGTGTGTGTGTGTGTGTGTCTGTGTTTGTGTGTATGTTTTGAAGTCTCCTACTTCTGAGTCTGAGAGCATTTTGTAAAGGACCATAGTCCTCTCAATTAGCTTAGGGTTCAGTGGATGTACTCGGAATACAAGGAACCAGACAGAAGTGGCCTACAGGAGCCACTGAATGATGTGTTCAAGTACTTTGGCAGAAACAAGGAGATTCAGGACAGGTAACAGTGTCAGGATCCTTTGCTCTTGTCTTTGAAGAAAACTGGTTTGTATGACAAGTTAAAATCGGGCAAGGGAGGCTGGAGCAAGAGTGATGAGGTATGGTGTAGTTCCAAAGGTTTTAATTTCTTTTGCCATTCCAGTTGGGCATGTGATAACTCTTGGAGATGTATCCCCCCAACACACACAGCCCGCCAAGGCTATATAAAGAGAATAGTCCTTGGTATTAAGATGAATGGTGTTTCCTCAAGCCTGGCTGCTCATCTCACGCTTCTGTCTTCAGTTTCCCCGACACCATACTGAGAAATACATTTTGAGACTCAGCACCACAACCGGAGCTTCCTGTACCTGCAAATCCATTCTCTGCTTCCTGGCGCAGACCCAGGGCTGAGGAATACTTTTTGCTTTCAAAAAGTCAATTTAGACTTGATCAAATACACCAGATTGTATTTTTCAAGTGTTTTCTACATAGACTGTGATTCATACATAGGTTTCATTTGCTCCTCGACTCTTTGAGGTGTAGGCATCAGCCACACATCCCAAATGAGGTATCAGGCGCTGAGGTAGCAAGTGGCAAAGGATGGCGGATACCCCTGCCCTCACTCAGTCTTCCTCATCCTCTTGAAATCTGTTGGCCCCAAAAGAAATGAACCATCGACTTAATTCCCAAAGAATCCCCCAAGAGAGCCCAGAATGCGCTAGAAACAGTGACTTTCTCGTCAGTTCCGCTTGTGCGAGCACATTTCCCAAACTCTTAGAGTCAGATAATGCCTATAGTTATGAATGAGCTTGAGACCAATCCTCAGTGGATTCGAGTCCCTTATGATCACTCACTGGCCTACCTGTGGGTACATGTTGTTGACCAGGAGAATGGACATGTTCTAAAATAAAGCTACTTTTAGGATACCCATTTTTCCTCAGTAACCGAGTAGGCTATCCTTATACTAGAGACAGACCGGGAGGGACATTTGGGCTTCTGCTGTCTTGGCCATTTACAGCAAGCCAGCCCAAAGCCTTCCTTGCACTATCATTCAGAGACCAGACTTGTCACACGACGGCAGCAGTGGCCAGTATAGATGTCCTAGGACAGTCAGGCTCTGAGTAAGGCCTGTGAAGACTGTAGGTGTAATTATCTGGGTTGGGAGAAGTAGGAGAGTTGGTCATACCAAAGTCAAGGCTAAAGTACAATTCCCGTTGTTGAGACAGAGAGATAGTGACAGGCATGGGATAATAGAAGAATGCCAGCTAGCTGCTACGCCTGAATCTGCTTGGATGTTCCAGAGGAGATCTAGACTTGAAATCTTTAAATTAGGGCAAGAAAAAAAATCTCCCCTCATTTTGTGAGCTGCTGATCACCCACGTCAACATCTTGCTTTACTTCGGGAACTTTGTTCTCACCTTGGTTTGATTGCTTTCCTGTGTTAACCAGTTGATCCTGAATTGGATTTTACTGTTGTTTTAATGTTTTAACTGTGGCTACATGCCAAATCTGTCAGGAGGCCTAGCTCTGCTGTGGTCAGAGTCTGCCCAGCATGGTACAGGGGCAGAGGATGCTCGGCTTATGGTTTTGAATGATGGATCCTACATTCAGAAGTTTAGAATTTGTATATACTGAAAAATTAAATTTCAATAGATGAATTTTATACAAGAGTGAGCAAGAAAGACCAATGGGATGATACAGTTTGCTGGCCTGTGCTCTCTTCCTAAGAAATGGTTGGTTCTTCGGGGCCGTAAGGAGTTTGTCATGCAATGCTGTGTCTTAGTTGAGTTAATATAACCATGATGAAACACCACAAGCAAAAGCAGACTGAGGAGGAAAGGGTTAATTTGGCTTACACTTCCACATCACTGTATGTCATCGAAGGTAGTCAGGCTAGGATCCTGGAGGCAGGAACTGATGCAGAAGCCATGAAAGGGTGCTGCTTACTGGCTTGCTCCCCATGGCTTTCTCAGCCTTCTTTCTTATAGAACCCATGATCAGTAGCCCAGGGATAGTACCACCACCCACCATGGGGCTAAGTCCTCCCCTATCACAACTAACTAAGAAAATACCCTACAGGCTTGCCTACAACTTGATCTTAATTGAGGTTCTCGGAGGAAATCCACATAGACAGAATTTGGAATGGAGTAACGAGTCAAGAAACACAATGTGGGTTTCCTTAAGCGGTTATTTCAGGGCTGAGGAAATGACTAACAAATGCTTGCTTCACTAGTATGAAAACCCGAGTTCCATCCCCAGAACCCATGTAAAAATACCCGGGCATAGTACTACATTTTTTGCTCAGGAAGCAAGAACAAGATGATCCCTGGTGAGGCTGAGACCACTGCCAGACCCTCTCAAAGGAGATCAATGACATTCCTGAGGATGGGGCCCAAGGTTACCCTCTGACCTCCACACGAAAGTGTATACTTGTGCACACATGTTCATTAAAACCAGAAAAGATTTCAACTTCCTATTGAGTCAGGGGCAGGGTGTATGCCTAGCATGTGAACCTAAAATACTGCAGTTTCCAGGACTGGAAAGAGTGGAGGGGTAGCCTGGTTGATGGTATAGTTTAAAAATGTCAGAAGAGGGGAAGAGAAACTAAAGTGTGTGCAGTTGCATTCTGCCCCAGAAGATTGTCCCGTGTGATGAATCTCTCTGGGAGTTTTGTGTAGTTGGTTGTTTATGAGACACCAAAACTGGGATGCCCTATGGGAACACAGCTATGCTCTGTTTAAACATTGATGGAGTTTGTGTGGGATGCTCTTAGGATGTTTTTCTCCCTGGGCATGCAACAATAAATTCCCCTTTGATTTTAGTCATGAAAGTGAAAGAACAGATGTATATACTTTTTTTAAAAAAAAAAGACAATCATGGTTGTTTCTTATTATCCTTTAGCTATATCACCAAAAAGATATATGTAGGTGGATGTTTCTTTCCAAATTCTGGCCACCAGTCCCTAATAACTGACACAGAGGCTTAATATTACTTTAAAGTGCTCAACTGGTAGCTCAGGCTTATTATTAGCTAACTCTTATACTTAAATTAACATATATATGTATGCATGTGTGTATTTTAATCTCTGCTTGCTTGACCACGTGGTTCATGGCTTGTTGCCTCATGCTCTACACATCCTGCTTCCTCGACAACTGTCTGGCATCTCCTGACTCCACCCTTCCTCATCCCAGCATCTTCAGGTTGATTGTCCTATCTCACTTTCTTCTGCCTTGCTAAAGGTCAGTCAGCTATTTTATTAACCAATAAGAGGAATACATATTCACAGAGTACAGGAGGATTGTTCCACAGCTTACATATATCTTTATGTTGTGATATTTCTCATGTTAGCTACAACTTAATTCATTTTGAGATAGAACTTAGTTATTTAGACTCTTTCATGTGTATTCTTCTACATTATATCCATTCCCATGCACTCCCAGGCCCAGGCAACTCAGTAAAAAGCACCCTAGAGACAGCCTAACTGAGAGACTGTGGTGGTTTTGTTTTAAAGGCTTGTATATACTTTTTAGTATTCGGGGTTTCATACAGATTTCTTTTGACATACAAAGGGGTACATCTCAGTGAACCCATCATAAGATGGAAACACCCTACGTCCTAAGAATGAATAGAGTACACTTAATCTACCCAGGAAACATAGTCCACTACAAAGTTGTTTCCACTGGTGACCGGGTGGCTGGCTGTTGCTGCCAAGCATCGCTAGACACACTGGGTTCCGTATCACTAGTCCAGGCACAGATATAAAAACTCGGAGTTTGGCTTCTATTGTATGTATGTGGTCTAGGTACCATAGTGAAGGTCCAGAGTCAAAGCGGTGGAGTCAAGATCCATCTTTATCCGTTTGTCGCTTACGTGGATGTGTCTGTGTGCATGCCCATGTGCTGTTTCTTTCTCTTTGTTTGCTAATTTTACAGCCACTGCATCCAATTTAAGTTGAATGGTCCACGCAAGATGCTTTCTTAGTGACGTACTTGCACCTAGGTGACAAGACGCAGGCCTCAACCTTCTCATTACCTTGGCTGTTCTGTTAAAAGTAACTTTGCTGGTGAATCATAGCAGACCCTGCCTCATTCATTCCATGGGTCAATTGGTTGCGATCTGGCAAAGAGAACCACATTCTACAAAACTCCATTGGTTATCACCTTCTGAGGAATGCTTGGGAAATCCCTGAGGACTGAAGGGTAATTTTCCCAGGGTCTTTTGGCCTGGTGTAGCTATACAGAGGAGACTTTTTTCCAAAGGAATGTCCTTGATTACATCCTGGGGTTCCTGTGTTTAAGTCCTTTCAACTTTTTGAAGTCGTGGACCCCTTTGAAAGCCCACTGAACACTAGAAAACCTTTTGCAAGAAATGCATACATATGCAAAGCTAAAATAAGCAGTTTCTGGGGTTAAAGATGCTCATGTGAGTAACTTATTAATTTGTTTTTATAGGAAACTGCTCTGACTTTGCATTGCAGTTAGCAACCATCTCCTGTGGTCCCTGGGACAGATTTTGCACGGACCTGACTGTGAGTCTGTGTCTCGGGCGAGCTCTCTGTGCAGCGCTCCCCTCCCCACACCAAGTCCTTCCTCGGTGGTGGTGGGAGGAGGGTCCTCAACCAAAGTGTCTGCATTCAGCAGGTACTTTCTGTTTGGGGAATTTACCCTTCTGCAGTGTGAAGGTGGGGGTGCATCCTTCTGTGAGTGAGGACAATACTACCTTCTACAGTGTGGTGCCTGGTGTGTGTGTGCACAAGCATGCATGCATGCATTTGAATTCATGTTTGTACGTGTGTATGTATAGCTACTGCAGACATTCTCCTTTGCAGGTCCAAGTCGGCTAGGCTTGCCAGTACAGAATTACAGTAGTCCCGACTGGGTTCTTTCTAAGGTACAACCATTTTCTAACCCCTGTACTAAATTGCTTTGGGGACGGTAACATCTTGCCATAGCTGTAGGTACTAGAGGAGGGAAACTGGGTATCCTCTATCATCCTCTGCCTGATTCTCTTCACACGAGGTATTTCACTAAAGCTGTAGCTAGGCTGGGCCAGCAAACCCCAGCTTACCTAAGACATCACCCTGAGAGGGGGCAGTACCTTCCAGAAAAATCAGGAGGAGAGGCCCTACTTTTAAGAGCAATCTGGGAGGGAAGGAACAAGCCGAGAGACCTCTGAGGAGATTTCCCAACGATCCACGTTTAAGGTGATGACAAAGGGCTGGACTTGGGACCACGGGAAAGGAAACGAATTCCAGAGTCCCCAAGCAGCAGGAAATAGCAGATGGATTAGAATTAGAGAAAGAGGCTGAGTGGGCCTGTGTGCCTTAGAACTCTAAAGGGAGGGAAACTTGAGAAAGGCCCAACTTAGGCTGGCCAGACCTGTGTGTGGTAGGCTGTGTCTGGGGCAGGGATAGGGCAGCAGAGTAAAAACAGGAGCCTGGCCCTGGGGATGTAGAGCGGTGGTCACCATCGGCAGAGGCAGCATGAAAACGTGTGAAATTGCTTAAGAGCCAAGGCACATTTGTTTATTCTCTCTTTGACATTTTAAAGACAGATACTGACACGCATGCTATGTTTGTGGTCTGGGATCATCCTAACACCCAAGGTAGTCACTGGCAATGAGCTTCATCTGTAAGCTGAGAGCAAGGAAATGACCTCACTCCAAGGCAGGGCCAGAGACTCCATACCATGCGTTTCCTGTACCACCACCACTGACAATTCCCAGACGCTGGCTGACTGCCCTAACTGCTGATAGTAGCCATCGATCAGCTGTTTCCTCTGGCTGAACCTGGTGCCCACCTCACTCCACTGTCTGGCTCTCATCAGCATTCTTTCTAAGTGGGGATGGGCACACACGTGCATACACATACATACACATACACACACTCCTTAAGGAAATGGCATGTCTTCATTTTCACTTCCTGTCCAATACAGGCTGAGATTGTCCTAACCTCCCTTGGGCTTCTCATGGTAGGTTAACTATAGCTTACGAATATTGGATCAATACTCAGATGACTGCTGGTTCCCTATGTTGGCATACTCCCTTAGCTGAGGGGCTTTGGTGACCTAGTAGGGTGTGACTTATGGAGGTGGTGCCTGGAGTTGCTCTGGGCCTGGTGTGGGCCTTTGTTCACAGCCCAGGAGCAGCACGGCCCTGGGAGGCGCTTAGAATAAGGTTCAGACTGCAAGCACTTGTGCTTACTCCAAGTTTCCCCAAGAGAATGGCCTACTAACTGAACAAGTGATATGGTTTCTTAATTATTCTGAGAAAGTGTCTCTTTTTCTTTGCTAACTTGGCCAACATCTCTGTGGAGGTCTTATGTTTTATTCATCCTTTAGAGACATGGGGGTTAGGCTGAAGGGTTGAAGCTGGTTTTCAAGGTCGTCTGAGGTAAGTTTCAGGGATATAGAACTGCCATGGTCCTTGGATGATATAAAGGTGAATTATAGAAGCAGTTCATGTGGTGGGAGATTGACATGTAATACAGGAGAAGTTGGAGGCACAAGTAAAGGTAGGCATTGACCAATGTATGTATGCAGCGGCTTTGTGAACCATGACCTTAAAGTATACTTAAGATATAGTCTTCTTTTTGTTTGTTTTGTTGTTGTTGTTGTTGTTGTTGTTTGAGACAGGGTTTCTCTGTAGCTTTGGAGTCTATCCTTGAACTAGCTCTTGTAGACCAGGCTGGCCTTGAACTCACAGAGATCTGCCTGCCTCTTCCTCTGCTAGGGTTAAAGGAGTGTGCCACCACTGCCCAGCTTAAGACATACTCTTATTTTCCAAATTGTTCTTTTGACTACTTCTAGGTTGCTAAACCAGAGCCACTGAGTCCTCTTTCATTTACTTTTATCTGTTTTATTTTGTAAGCATCAATCGATGTGTAATTTACATATAGATGTTTATAACAAAGCCTACAACTACTCAATAAATATTTGGCAATGAAACACCTTTGTGAGCTAGAATTCAGTATAAAAACAAGAGAAATCCAGCCCCTGGATATATTCTAGTATGCCCCTTTTTGCTTTCCAACCTTCATGTAATGACCACAACCAGACTTTTTTGACCACCTAGCGATTTACTATGGAAAGCAAGCATCCTTGTGACCATCTGCAGACCAAGCAGCAGCTACCACCATCCCTGAAGATTCCCCTCACTGGTCCTGTGTTGTTGGAGGAAACTGCTTGTTGATTCCTGGCTGCTCAACCTCCTCTCCCCCTGAAATAATCACACAGAAACTGTATTAGTTAAATCACTGCTTGGCCCAATGGCTCTAGCTTCTTATTGGCTAACTCTTACATCTTGATTTAACCCATTTCTATTAATGTGCGTATCGCCACATGGCTGTGGCTTATGGGCTAAAGTTCCAGTGTCTATCTCCAGCGGGACTACATGGCTTCTCCTGACTCTGCCTTCTTTCTCCCAGCATTCAGTTTAGTTTTCTCTGCCTACCTAAGTTCTGCCCTATCAACAGCCATGGCAGTTTCTTTATTCACCAATGGTATTCACAGCATACAGAGGGGAATCCCACATCAGTCCTGTCACTGTGTCAAGCCCTTTTCACTATGTGACCATTTCCTGGACCTTGGTAGCAGTCATTCCCTTGGGTCCCCTGAACCTACATTTGTGGGTTTCAGGTGCTTCAAAGCGAAAACAAGAAGCTGCTGGCCTGCTGAGTTGAGCTGTGTGCAACTAGAGCGCCTTGTGGTCTGTCTTCTTTGAGACTTACCCAGCAGAGGCAGCAGTAGGGTCTCCTTTTGGCAGGATACCCTGTTCTCAAATGGCTAAGGAAGGCCACTTGTGTACCCCTGCATACAGTTAGTTGATGTGTAGCATGAATTTTATGCACGGGTGTATTAGCTCTTTGATTCAACCACAGTTGTCTGCCTGCAACATTCCACCTTGGTTCCTTATTATTTAGCTATGTTCTGAGCACCAGGCTGGTTCTCATAGTGAGTCTGGAGCCAGCACTGTGCATCAGTGAGGAACAATGAGCTCTAGTGAGCTTCTTTTACAGGTAGCCCATGTGAGCAAGGCAGACACAGGGTATTTCTATTTGAACTTAGGCCACCCTCTGGGTAGATTAGCTTTCTTGTGCTGTCTGACAAAGTATCATAGACTGTATGGCATAAATGATAAGCGTATTTTTTTCTCATAATTATAAAGGTTAGGAAGCCAAGTTCAAGGTGCTGTAGAGATGGTTTCTGGTGAGCGCCCCATTTCCTGGATTATAGATGGTCACCTTCTCACCACAGCCTCTCCAAGTTTCTTGTGCATATTCTGAAAGCAGGGGAAGAAATGTGTCGTCTGGTTGTCTGGTGTCTGTACCTGTAGCAAGGAGAGCGGGGCCCTTTGTTTGTCCCAGCTGCCCTGCTAGCTTACACTCGAAATAATCACACAGAAACTGTATTCATTTAAACACTGCCTGGCCCATTTAGCTCTAACTTCTTATTGGCTAACTCTTATATCATGATTTAACCCATTTCTATTAAATCCGTGTATCACTATGAGGTCGTGGCTTACCGGGAAAGATTCAGCATGTCTGACCTGTCGGCTCCATGGAGGCTCTCTGACTCTGCTTTCTTCTTCCCAACATTCAGTTCTGTCTTCTCCACCTGTCTAAGTTCTGCCCTATCAGGCCAAAGAGTTTCTTTATTAACTAACCAATGAAAGCAACACACAAACAGAAGGACCTCCTACACCATGTACCTTTGCTTATAGGGACAGAGGTTCTATCAAGGCTTCACTATTATAACCCGTCTAACTTTAATTGCTTCCCTAAAAGTCCTGTCTACAAATCAAGTCACACTCATTATTACTCATTATTATGGCTCAATCATATATATATTCCTTATAACTTAGTACATGATGCTGATAACATTGAGCGTCCGCTCGACACGACCTAGAATTACCTAGGAAAGAAGTGTCTGGACATGCCTGTGAGGGACAGTCTACATTAGGTTAACCTGAGAAAGAAACACCCACCTCAGCTGAAGGTAGCACCATTATCTGGACTGGGCTCCTATTCTCAATACAGAAGAGAAACTGAGCTGAGAGCTAGCCATTTTTCTGTGCTTCTTAACTACAGAGGCAGTGTCACCAGCAGCCCCCACATGCTCCTGCTGCCTCAGTTTCCCCACCCTGATTGGCTGTACACTCAAGCTCAGAGCCAACAGGAATCTTTTCTCCCTTAGGCCACTTTTGTCAGGGAATTTCCCAGTAGCAGGGAAGGGGACAACCACAAATGGCATGAGTGGAACATGCGTGCTCACTCTACATGTACGGCGGCTCATTTTCATTGGCGCCCTTACGGGGAGTTAGAGACATCTATGGGGTATGGCATTCCAGGGAGGGATCATGAGGGCTTTGACCTAATGAGTGAGCTAATCCCTTGATGGACTTGTCTAGTAGGATTACTGTTGTATGGTAAAGGTACAAACTGGAACCCAATAGGCAAACATGAATACATCGTTAAGAACCTGTATCTTGCCCTGGCCCCTCCTCATAATTCCTTCTCTTTTTCCTGTCTACTGCCTGCTCCTGCCAGCATAATTTTCTGCCCAAGTATGCGCAGCAAACAACTACAAACTGACATCTCTGTAACTGTGCCGTTCCTTCCTCAGGTTGCTCTGTCAGGCATTCTGTCACAGTGGAGCCATCCACATCCTCCAGTACTTTTCTTCCTTTCCCAGGCTCTCCCCTCAGACGTTAGCAGCCCTCCCTCATGGCCTTGTCGGTGGCTGCTCAGCATTCAGTTCAAACACAAATGCTGAGAGATCGGGATTCACCATGCTTGATCAGGTCTCAGGGACAGGCATGGACTATTCTTCCAAATCATGTTTGATTTCACAGAAGGGACATTTAAATCTTGTCTGATTGCCTTGGGGCTCTCTGGCCCTTTGGAAACCCAAGGGGTCTCATTCCCCACACGGTGAAGGGATTTTAGACAAACTGTCTCATGGTTCTTCCCAGCCTTACTTCCACCTAAAACCCCAGCTTTCCCTAGGCAGAGGGGAGGCAGTCTAGTTTACCAGTAAGGGGATGGGGACCAGCTTAGAGAGACAATAGAAGGCTCTTAAAGTCACTGATGGGGACTGATAACATTTATTTTAAAATCATGGACCAAAGGATAATGTGTTTTAAAGCTTTCAAAATGTGGCCCAGTGTGGTAGCTGTGTCTGTAGCGTGCAGAAGTAGAGACAGGAGGATGACTGAGCTTAGGTCCAGAGAGCTGGAGGTAAGAAGGTCAAGAGGTCAAGGACAGCCTGGGCGACATCATGAGTCTTTGTCAAAGACAAAAATGACTCCCACTACCCCCTAAACAGGTTTCAAAATCTGTTGTAGCTTGTTGGGATAGGAATGTGGGTATCAGCTTCATGCAGCCAACTTACAGGGCTGCTTCCCAGAACCACTGTTGCACAGACACACTGATGAGCGTATATGCCTGGGGGAGGATGATCTATTGTTGGGGTACAAGCACTTACCTGAACAGCAAACTCTTTATGGCTCCCTGAGCATCTCTGGTGCAGTCCCTTGGCCTGGCACAGAGTGCTTCTGAAAAGAGACTTAGAGGCTCATGTGGTCCTCCACACTGATAAACACTGGCCACAGACGCTGATAAAGGGGATCAGGAGTGTGTGCTCAGTCAACAGAAGCAAGGGAAACCTCTGTTGTAACAAGTGACAGGAAGGAGGAAGAGAGAACAGTGAAGGACTTCTGTGCACCCATCAAAGAGGTCCCCAGCGCAAGTGTTCTGAAGAGATCCCAGTACCACCTTTTGGGCCCAGGGTTTTGACTGATGACTTGCCAACTAACCTTTCTACCTGAGTTCTCATCTTTCGGGTACAACCATGTTCTCACGGACATTTTCTCCACATGCTGCAGTTCTTGCTCAGCTGGGAATCTGTGCCTGGCTTGGGGCCCATCGTGGACACAGAGTCAGGAAACACTTGATGAAGTGTTTGTCAGAATAAGAGATTTTTCAAGGCCCCTCCCATGTCCTGAGGTGAACCTGCTGGGGGCTGTTCTTACTGACTTGCCTGTTCCAGAAACCCCTGCGCCCTGAGCCAAGGTCATTGGAGGAACTTGATGCTGGCTTTTTGGAGGCCTCCTCCCATTCAGTGGGCCCTGTAGACAGAAAGTACCATCTTGTTCCGAGGGTGAGAAATCTGTGCAGAATCTCAATACACTTGGCTCACACTGGTTGTGGTCTGTTGAATATCAACAGTTATTTATTTCTCCCCCCACCCTGCCCCTCTCCTGGTCTGTTTTGGTTTTGTTGGAATAAACTCTTTTGCTTCTGACTTCTAAATTCCACAGGAATTTACTCCTTATGCTGACATCTTACACTCAGGCCCCTTACTGCATCAGCGGGCGGGCGTAACTCCTAGGAGCTCCGGCTCCATCCAACCCAGGACTTTCAGTTCCTGGTTCAGAACTTGCTACATGATTTCCCAAGCCTGGGATCTTGGACATGCTCGAGTGTCTGTATCCTCAGGTGTGATATTATTATCAAATTGACCACAGAGAGCAAGGCCTAGCCCCCGTGACCTCTCCTAAGTCTGATCTATGTTCACAAGCACCCTGAGACAGAACAGGGTCTTGTCGGGTATAAGTGTACACCAGTTAACTCGGTTCACTGGTGGAGTTGCTGCCAGGATTACACAAGCAAACAGAGTAGAGTAAAGTGGGGACACAGCGCGGGGGACGGGAATTTTCCAAGTAGAATGTGCCAGCACGTGGACTCTTGGTGTGGTGGACAAAATGAAGGCGACTGCATATCCCTCCCTAAATCTTTGACTCTCAGCCATTCTCCTCTTGCAGAAAATAGAAGTCCCCTACTTCTGACTTGTGCTTTTGCTGTTCCATCTGAGAAGGCACTGCCTACGCCTCAGGCCAAGATTTCCTTGACCGCTTTCTGATGATGCTCTAATTCAAGCGCTTGTATTTTGGGGTTTTATTCCTTGCGATTTAAGTATTGTGTGTGGCGTGACATATGGCTACACCTTTCTTCTGTATGTAGCTGTCCAGAAACATTATTGAAGAGATACTTCTTTGCTTATTGAATGATTGTGGTACCCTTGTCAGAAATCAACCCTAAATGTGCAGATTTAATATTTTTGGACTTTGAGTCCTGTTCCCGTGATCTGTATGTCTATCTCCTGTTAATACCATACTGTTCTGACTATTCTAAGTTACATTAAGACTCAAAATCAGAACAACAGAACTTCAACAACGCACTTTTTAAATCTCTACCCTGTCCATTTCTTCCTTCATCTAACCTCGTGTGGGCTATTAAATTTCTCAGCTCCCCAGGGCTCTTCACAGACAGAGACTGTAAGGCATGGACATCTTTCGTTGGCCATGGAACTATTTACAGTGCTGTTTGGGAAAGGGACCAGTGACCTCCTTTGAGGCCATTGCTCTAATATTCTGCATGGTATAGGAATAAAAACCATGACTAACTCATCTATCTGCATGGCTGATGCTAAGGGACACAGAAAGGCTAGGGGCAAGCAGAGCGTATCCTGGTGGGGGAATTGCTAAGACAAGTCAATGTCTGGGAAAGCAATCCACTGTGCCCCAGGAGGTAGGTGCCCCACGGTGAGACAGAAAGTCCTGGGCACAGCAGGTGTAGAGTACAGAGCTTCTGAGTCTGTCTGGCCACTTCCCTCGCCAGCCTTTTGGAGCCTTACCATGAACAATGTTTCCTGATTGTTTTTTAGATCCTATGCTGCCACAGGGCTCTGGGGTCCCTTGGATGACCAGTGGCTCACTATGCAGAGACTATCCTGCATGGTAGGGAGTCCTGGCGATTCCCTAATTTCAGAAACAAGCTGAGAGGAGATGACCCAAGCAGATCAAGTAATTTGGAGAGAATAATGGGAACAGGAGCAGCACCGAGATGAAAATGAAATTCCTTTATTGGAGGTGATAAGCAATTTCTTTTGCCCAACATGTTTGTTTCTGGGCTTGGAGATTTTGCTTTAGGATATTCTGATTCATTTTTGCCACTTGCTGCGATGTATTAGTATCTCCAGTCCTCAGAACACTCTGGCAGTCGTCCATGGACGTATGTAGCGTGCTGAGAAGTGTGAACCACCTCAGACACATTCCTGGCTGAGGTGAAGCCAGACCATCCTCCGCCTGCCTTGTTCAGCTCTCATGCCCTAACAAGTGCCCTTCGCAGTGTGCTTAGTGCCACATGGGTTGCATTTTGTGCCCCTCCTTGTAATTTCACTGTTTCAAATGACTTCTGAGCCTGGCGTTCAAGTGTAGTGTTCCTAAGAGGGAGGTGCCAGGATGGGCCTTATAGAGCCTTGTGGAGAAAATCCTAGAGAGGAGAAAGAACAGTTATGCATTCTTGTTCAAACATGAATTACATGGGTATGGATTTAATGGAAGTGAATTAACAATATATAATAACAAGTCTTTATATATATATATATACATAAAATATGTACATATTATTTTAAAAGTATATATAACTTACCTATTATTAAGAATGGGAATCAATACTGGCTATTTTTCATTCGTCACCTATTAGACTTTAAGATCTTTTCTTTGCTCTTAAATGTTATCCCCAAGTTCAGTTGCACCTGAACTGTTTGAAATGCTCACTGTTTGAATCTCGACCACCTTACAGACAGTTGTCAGTAACGATGAACATAAGATCCTCGACAGTGACTGGCGCATCAAATGAACAGACAGGAGTTACTCCCTTGTCATGGATAGTATGAGGGTCCAGTGGAGAGTCTGCTGGTGTTGGTGCGATGTGCAGTGGGCAAGGAAAACCTGACTGTTAGCTCGCAGGCGGAGCCTCTGTGCCTCTGACTAACGGGTGACAAAATCAACAGCTGCCGGTGGTTTACACACTGTGGTTTACACACTGTGGTTTACTGCAGAAACGGGGTTTATACAGTTGTGTGGTGCTCATTGCGTGAGTCTACAGCAGAGCAAATACATAGTCTTGAGTTTATGAATTAGAAGCTTACGTGCAGCTCTTTACTGAAAAGGAAAATAATTAAGCCTCTTCACCTGATTGCCTCTCCGTCGTGTTGTGTTCCCACAGAAGGAAAGAAGAGGGAGGGCCCATGTGTGGTCAGCATGGCCAGGAAGGTGTGTGTGGGCGGGGGCTCTGGTGGCATGAATTAAACATCAACTGGCTTCAGAACTCATTGTTTTCTCTATGTCTACACTCAGCATGTATGTATGTGCTTTACTCCTGTTTATCCCAGGGTTCAATAGAGGCGGGAAAAATCCCCGCTTAAGTACACATGCAGTTATGCACCCCTTTGAATTGGCTGGGAACTTCCTGCATTATTGGATTCCTGCAGCGCTGTGCATTTGGGATGGCCGTCCAGGGGAGGGGGTCTTGTTTCTGTTTTTGTCTCCTGCCTTTGCCTCTGCTGTGTCATGTAGAGTAAATGAAATATACAATATGCTAATGATATGAAGTGTAAGTCCAATATGATACCTTAATTTAATCTCTTTATTTGCATTCTATTTCTTTATTTTATAGCAGGGTGGAGCATGTTCATGCAATGGTGCGTGAGGTGGGGTCAGGTGACAACTTATGGGAGTCGGTCCTCTGTCCTCATTATGTGGGTTGTGGGGATCAAACTCAAGTCTTTTACCTCCTGGCCCATCTCAAGAGCCCCATTGTAGCTCCTAAAGAGATGGAAAGGGAAAGGCTTTTAAAAGATTTCTATTCCCTTTACCACATCCCAGAGACAACTACCATTAAGATTGGAGTATATATCTCTTGAGTCTTCCGCTCTTTAGGCTTAGGAACATTTGATCTCAAACAGAAGAAGCCTTTGCTCTATTCCACCTACCTCCTTATGGAAGCACACATTAAGATTTATGAAAATATTCTCTTCCCAATCTTATTCATTGTTGTCCATTAGCTAAACTTTGGGGGAAGCACCAACTATCATTTTGGAGGTGTTAGAGACAGAGCATCCTTCATTTCTATCCATCTCCAACACTGATGATCAATCTTGATTATTAACTTCATTTGATGGAGACAAGACAAGGCAATTAGTCAATCCCATCTCTGAGTGAGTCCGTGACGGCATGTCCAGAGAGGTCTAGACCACGTTGGCTTTGACCTAACAAATGAATTACTCATTACTCGGTCCAAAACTCTTACGGGGAATATCCTAGTGAAGGAACGGGTCTCTGGGGGTGAAATTTCAAATGGGGACCCCTTTCTGTCTTTGCTGTGCTTTCTGGTTTCTGTGAAGAGGGCAGCTCTGCTCCATCCTGCCTATCTGCCTCACCACAGTCTCCTATGAAGAACTAGCCAGCCAAAGACTGAAACCTCTCAGACTGAGAGCCAAATCTTCTTCCTTGAGGTGTCTCTCTTGGGGGATTTGTCACAGTGAGGACTGACTGTGCACCTGACTACTAAGCCTTTGTTTCCCCATTCAAAAAATCTCGTCCTCCATAGGGATGGGTCAGGCAGCTTTGTTCCTGAAGGAATGTGCAGATGAATGGCAGTAGCCTTTCTGCTTTGCTTTCCTTCCAAGGAGCCACGCAAACATGTGGGACTGGTGTTATATAATGGGTCCTACTATGATTTCCTTTGTGGAGAATTTTGTGAACAGTGGGATGCAAGACACCTTGCCGACAGGAATTACAGTTAAAGAGACTCTGCAGCATGCAGCTGGCAGAGCAGATGTTTCAGTCTTTTTTTTTTTTTTTTAAGTAAATTGATGCAGAGAAAACTAGTTTTTCCTTATTTCCTGACAAGGACCAATGTAGACCTATGTCGTGGCCTCTTCCGGTTTGGTGCTTTGTGGAACCTGGGGTGATCAAGGTCTGTGTTGGTTAGCTTTCCACCACTGGGATGAGTCCCCAAGAGAACTATCTGAGGAACAGAGGTTTTTCTACAGAGGCTGAAGAGGATCCAGTGGCTGTCCATCAGACCCATCGCTTTTAGGTCTCCTGTCAATCTGGGTGGGGTGACTGGAGTTGCCCAAGGAAGGAAATGGCTTACCACATAGCAGGAGAGCAAAAAAGGAGGACGGGGCTGAGCCCTATACTCCCCTTGAAGAGTGTGTCCCCAAAGACCTAAAGGCCTCCCACCAAGCCCACCACCTAGACACCCATCACCTCCCAATAATGCCACCGCAGTGACCTCAACTCCAGGGCAGTTGGGAAACCTTAGGTACAGACTACATACTATTGCATCCCTGCTCTCCAGTGCCCCTGCCCTGAATAGTTGTTTCTTTCCACGAAACACTGAATGCCGGCGGCCTATTTTCCACAGGAGTTCCATGGTTTAGTTACCATATATTTACCCAGCAGATCTCACATTGCTGGCGACCTGGCATTTTCTCTAGTCTTTGTTTACACACCCTAAGCATTTCGACGCCCTCGCTCATAACCTCACACAGCCCTCGTGTTTTGTGATCAAGAGCAGTTTTCTTTTATGTTTTCTTTTGCTGGGTTTTAATCACCAGGCTGGTAATGATTGCAATCAATCACTAAAAGCAGTGGCCCTTAACCCCCCCTTGTGCAAGTGAATGTTATAAATAAACTGACCCCTTGTTTTCTAGGTATTTTTTTAATCCAAGCATCTGCACTTTGGAAAAATTAAAATGCATTTATTGGAAGGCTCTTTTTGCTGGCTGCTGCTCATAGCACTGCATGCTACGCAGTTAAAGTGGGAAGCTGATTCTGCCAGCTCAGAGTGCGGAGGGCTGTCGAGACCCAGGAAAGTATTTGTGTGGCATTTAAGGTCTGCTGGTTCAGCAACAGAGCCCCTAAGCAGGCATGCTCAGGACAGCAAGCACCATACATCTGGCCATATTATGCCTCCTTTCTCACCATGTGACTGACTGCCTTAGAATGCATGCTTCTGATTGCCTATAATTCGTTCATTGACCCAGAATGACTGTGACCTGGGTTTCACACTGCAGTGTGTGTGTGTGTGTGTATGTGTGTGTGTGTCCCATGCACACACCATCAGTGCTGTGTAGCGGTTTACCATCTATTTACTGTTGGACTGCCAGTGGCAACCCACAAAGCATTTTATAACAGAACCAGAATACAACCTTGAAGGCAACAGGCAGCCAGATTGCAGCCTTTCTGGATGCTGTTTTCTTTCCACCCGTTGTCTGCATTGTTGGATTGTTAAGTCCACGTGCATAAAATGCATGTATTTGGAGGCCAAAATAGCACTTTGCTTATTTCTTTGTTGTTGCTACTGCTGTTGCTGCTGCTTTTAAACTCTGCAACCCTGGCCAAGCATGTTGCATGTTCCTGGAGAACATTAGGCCTGTGGTGCAGCACAGCTGCTCGTCTCGTGGAATGTGGGATGTGTCACCCATTGGTAGCCCCAGAACTGCATCTCTCTGCAAAACCTGCATTTGAGACCCTTCTGTACCTCATGGAGGGGACCCAGAAAAAGGGAAGGCCCTGTTTGTGCCCAAAGTCCATGGCAGCTTGATGATGTTTTCCTTTGTGGTACTGTGGACCAAACCCTGCCCTCAGCATCCCTCAGTTACCTCTAAGCTGTACCGAAAACCCTACTTTTCTCTTTCATGGGACCTCCAGGCATTGCTTCCCCCTCTTGCTCCGGAGGGGGAGGATAAGAGGGGACCACAAATAGCGCAAGGTGTGGGAAGCACAGCAGCCAGCACCCAGAGCTGGCTTCATGCTAAGGAAATAAGTTTTTTTCTAATTGGGGAGGGGGCGGTCATCTTTAGTGAGATAATTTCCCTTAGATAGTCCTCCTTCTTTCTCTGACAAATCCTTCCCTCCTGTGACCTTTCAGGAAAATTAACGAAGGAGGCCTGAGCTCCGGCAGGATGGAGCTTAGTGGGTGGGTTGGTACCCATGGCGGTAGTGAACAGGCATTTCTCCCTCAAGGGATCCCAGCGTGGCACTGAGCCAGAATATAAAGCACAGCTGTGCTCCTCCTTCATCTCTCTGCCTACAGTTGCACAGCTCGGCCTCACCCAGTGGGACCTCACAAGGAGACCAGTTCACCCGCCCCCCCCCCCCCGTTATATCCAGGCCTTTGTGAAGGACTGCCTGCATGGAGGTGCATGACCAGTGATAGGGGAGGGCAGAGGGCAGAGGACAGGCACACAGAGACCTTGCTGCCGTAATCTCTGGAGGGATGGACATCCTGGGAACAGAGAGAACAGAAGTAATGGAGAGCTCTCTGGAAGGCAAGAAACCTGGAGCTAGGCTGCCGAAGACACGCCCCCCTGCCCTGCGGCTGCGCTCCGAAGCCTTGCTCTCCTAGGCCATCTGTGCTGTTCATGTGCAGCCCTCACTGGTGGGCCTTCCTCTCAGGGAAACCTCTGGCAATTGGCTTACTGATGCCCACTCGGATCTCCTGCCCTCTGCCCTCTGCCTCTTGCCCGTACCCCTGCCCTGCGCTGCCTTTCTCCCCGAGGGTCAAGACTAGGGGGGAGGCAAAAGTACAAAACGTAAGGATGTCCTTCTCAAGGACATGTCAGAGCCAGAAGGACATCCTCCTTACGCTCCAAATTCGGCTTACTTTGCTTTGCCGGTCTCTCGCTCTGAGCCCTAAGTGTCAAACCCGGTGACCCGGGAAAGTCTCTTCCGTTTCTGAACTTGGTTTGGGTTGCCTCTGTTCTCATCGATGAGAAGGGAGTGAGATGCTTTGATAAGGCACTCAGCGCTCTGCCTGACCCACGTCGTTGCTATGGATGCCTACACCGGCATCCTGCACAAGCCAGGTCCAGCCTGGTAGGCCACCGTGACCCCATTTGCTCCTTTCCAGGCCGTGCGTGATTCTGGCTGTGTGGGCTTTCCCGGAGGTCAGGGCCTCCCCGTTCTGAAGAGGATGTGTTTTGTGTCTCTGCTGCAGGAATTGCTTACTTAGGAGGCGTGTGCAGTGCTAAGAGGAAATGTGTGCTTGCCGAAGACAATGGTCTCAATTTGGCCTTTACCATCGCCCATGAGCTGGGCCACAAGTAAGTATCAGACCCCGATGTTCCGCCTCCTTGCTTCTTCCCCAGACACATTTCCCACTGGAGCTCCAAGAGCCCCGGGACACAGAAGCTCTATGCCATGGCTGATGCTGTAATAAAATGGTCCACCTCACTCTCGAGTGTGGAAACGTTAATGTGAAGTTCATTTCTTCTCAAAGCCAGCAATGAGGTCTCCCTGGGCATCTTAGTTAGTGGTGCTACTTTTCCAAGCTTGGCATGGTCTTTTAATTCACTCCAAGGGCATCAATTCTAAAACAGTTGGATTTATCGCTAGGCTGTTCACTTTCTGTTTTCTTTTCCGTCATCGCCAAAGCCCCATTTTCTGAATGGCCAATGCAGTGTCTCGGTTTGGAAGCATCAGCAGCAACAGCCTTTGCCCGGGGACGGAAAGTCTTTCATATTTTAATACTAAATAATCCTAGAGCCCTAGAGGCCAAAGGGGCCTTCTAGAGAATCTGGGGCAGCCTCCTCCATCTTCAGGGGAGAAAACTGGGTGTTAGAAAGGGTACAGTCACCTGCAGGAAGTCCCGGGGGCAGATAGCCAGTCTATTCTACAACCGTGGCCTGAGCGCTTACCCTTTCCGCTAGAAAGGATGTCTGTTTTATGTTTCTCTGAAGGGAAAAACTGTGATGTGACTGTGTAAGAACTTTTTAAAAAAAAATCAAATTGAGGAAACCTGAGCGCGCAGAGCAGTGGGAAAATTTATATTGGATTGTATAGAACATAAATGGAAATCTAGTTCTTGGGAAATGGTCGTAAAGGTTTACTAATGACCTCCACAGGAAGGGGCCCGAGTCCTTAACGGTTACGTCCAGTCGTTGCAAGAGGAAAGCCAGTGTATACAAAGGATGGAAAAGCAATTGTTTTCCTGGAGCAACAGCAAAGCCTCAGGCCTTCCTTTCTCTTTTGTCCTGTTTATCTGGTCCCATTTGTAGGGGATTTGGCAGTTGACTCCTCTGGACAGGTTGGAGACCCTGATGTGGGGCAGAGGGAGACTGTGCTGTGTGGATGTTGTATGTGTAGCACAAGGAACATGTATTTATTGACCGAGGTCTCACAAAGCCAGTCAGTGGCCCTGATGTACACCCTCGCTCCATGTCCGTGCTTCTTCCTAGCTGTTGGTGACAATACTTGGCTCTCACTTTTTTTTTTCATTGCATCTATATCCCTGCTTTCCAGTAGTTAAAACTCAGTACCCTAGGGACTCATGAGCAAAGACCACCATGGCCTCAGTAGGTGCCTATCTCAGTATGTGAAAGTGAGTCAGCTGTTTAAGGGCTTTAAGAATGCAGAGCTTCAGGGAAGGCTGTGTGTGTGTGTGTGTGTGTGTGTGTGTGTCTGTGTGTGTGTGTGTGTCTGTGTCTGTGAACAGTCAAGTAAGATTTTCTGAAGGAGCTGGGGAAATGGCTCAGGGGGAGAAAGTGCTTACTACTCAAGCATGCAGGCCTGAGTTCTGGTCTTCAGAACCCAAGTAAAGCTAGGTGAGCTAACATGTGTCTGTAATCCCTACCCTGCTGTGGTGAGATGGAGCAGGTAGAAACAGCAGACTCCCTGGACTCTCGCAGGACAACTAGCCTGGTGTGTACCACAATTCACCTGAGACCGTTACCGCCATCTGGACTGTGCTCTGAGTCACACACACACACACGCACACACACACACACACACACACACACACAGAGAGAGAGAGAGAGAGAGAGAGAGAGAGAGAGACAGAGACAGAGACAGAGACACAAACGGACGGACAGACGGACACAGACAGACATTCAGATAGACAGATTGTTCTTAAAGATGGTTTGAGGGGCTGGAACATGAGGTACTTTGGCTATAGACTGTATACAGTTTCTTGAAGAATTCTTAATAGCTTGTTACTAAACTCTAATTACCTACAAACACCAAACTCTTTTGTGAATGAAAGCCAATAAACTACGAAGCAGTGGTTAAGGGCATGTACTGCTCTTTGTAGAGGATCTGGGTTCAAGTCCCGGCACCCACATCTGGCTGCTCACTATGGTTATAAAGGATCTGATGCCCTCAGGCCTCCACAGACATCTATCAGAATATGATGCACAGAGAGACCTACACAGGCACACATACGTACACATAAATTTTTAAAAAAGGATAAAGTTTTTGAGCTACTGGTACATCAACTGCAGTTTTCTGCGGCAGCTTCCTGTACCACAGTCTTTGTCACGGTGCTATGTGTCCCATACACTGGGACACACATATGCCCCATGAAGGTATTTCTTCCTTGTGTATGAAAGCACAGAGGTCTTTTCTTCCCGATGAACCGCTGGGTCAAAAACTGGCTGCTTAGCCCAGGAGGTCTGCAGTGGTGAATGGCTAGACACAGGCATCCTTCAGTACCCTTTCAGCTATAGACTGTGCACAGTTACTTGTAGAATTCTTTATGGCTTGCTACTAAACTCTAATTACCTACAAAAACAAACACTGTTGTGAATGGAAGCCAATAAACCCTGCCAGCATTTGGCCTCCTCCAAGTCGGGTGATTACAGTTTTCCCAAGGAAGTCTGTTGTCTGAGTAGTGTCTTTGTTGGGCTACAGCGCCCTACCCACCTCCAACCCCCACCTGCCAAGCCTACATAATCCCTCTCTGAAATCCCCTCTAGTCATCCTGCTTAAGGACAGTGGGGGATGGGCCATATGGACGGCTTAGAACAGGGAAGGCCTGCACTCTCAGCAGAGGCAAGGGCCAAACCCGAAATGGGTGATGCTCTGGGATAGAGTGTGTGGTCCCCCAACGTGTCCTTTTGGATACGTTGAGGGGGCCCCCAGGTCGCTAATACACTAATCCCCACTGACAAAGTACTGGTAAGGGGAGGTGTCCAGTGGACGGTGTGCATCTTCAGACCTGGGTCTTGGCTCCTCCTTTCCTTCCTGGCATGCCCCTTGTCAGGACCCTCTGTGAGCAGCTGTGCTCCGATCTCACCTGCAGGTGGAACATTCTCCTTCCACATGAACCACACATTTCATTTGTGTGTGGACTAACTGACTTTATGATTTTGTTTCTGATTTGATTTTAATAAAAAAAAAATCTCAGCGGGTGTAAGAGGAAGCTTTTTTTCAGCAGTGACCTCACCAGCTTCTGGAAATTGTGCCTTCCTCCCTATTCCTTCTGGGGGATATCTTTGTATGTATGCCTAGTTTCATCTTGTTAAAAGACGATTTATTTTATGTGTATGAGTGTCTTGTCTGCATGTTTGTATGTGTCCCCGCGAGCTTGACTGGTGTCCAGGGACCTCAGAAGAGAATGTTGAATCCCCTGGAACTGGAATTGCAGGCAGTTGTGAGCTGCCTTGTGGGTGCTGGGACTCAAACCTGGGTCCTCTATGGGAGTAGCTGATGCTCTAAACCACTGAGCCATCTCTCCAACCCCACAGAGTTTTGTCTTAGCTAGTCAAAGTTGATTTATTTGGGACCATAAAAGACTTGAACCCAATTTACAACCACCTGTGTCCTCAATCATAAGTTAAGTAGGTTCTTGAACTGATAATGTCAATCATTCACAGAGGGCACAGATTAGTAACATACTAATGGTGTTTAGGCTGGATCAGAACTTATTTGCTAACCATGTCCTAGAGGTCAGGTGCTGGGTAAGACGCTTTCCATCCTTTAAGTGAATGAACCAGCCTAGTGTGTAGATATTGTTTAGCTCCTACTTGAGAACCAGAAGTTGGGAAATTAGAGCCAAATTTGTTGTCCTTTTAGCATTTCGTACGTACACATAATGTGTTTAAACCTATCCATCCCTCCCCTTCAATTTCTTCTCTGTGTGCCCCACTACTGTTCTCTCCAAGTTTGCTGCTCTTTTTTTCAAACGCATTGCATCTGCTCCATGCTGCCAGTACATGAGCACAGGCCATTCAGTGGAGGGTGGGTAGCCTCCTGGGAGCCCCCTCCCCGAAGAAAACTGACTTTCTCCAGTAGCCATCAGCTGCCATTCGCTCCACAGCCAGGGGCAGCACTTGGTGACTCCCCCTCAGCGTGCTGGGATGCTGTCTTGTGTAAGCTCCTGTGAGTTCATATGTGCAGTTGCCTGTGGCATCCAGAAAATGCTGTCTTCCTGCAGTCAGCTACTGCTTCAGACTTAGAGTCTTTCCAATTCCTTTTCTGTGGTGATCCCTGTGCCTTGGGAGAAGGGGTGTGTTGTAGATGTCCTGTTCATGGCTGTGCGCTCTGCCGTGGTGATCCCTGGGAGAAGGGGTGTGGTGGAGATGTCTGTTCGTGGCTGTGTATGTCACGTTTTCTCTGGTAATAAACCAGTTGTGAGTCTCTCTGTTATTCATAATCTACTGGGGAAAAAAAAAGCTTCTCTGATGAGGATTGAGAGCTGCCCTAGGCATATAAGGCAGGTTGATAGCATGTCCACTTAGAACAATAGCAGAGGTTCCCCTGGAGGTCTTTGGCCTACCCAGCCATGGGCTCTTGGCCCCGTTAGCCAGTCATGGCTTCAGTCTTGTGTAGCAGGCCTTGAATACACTCAGAAGGTCATTGGTTATTCCCAGCACATCTGTAGCACTGATTTTATTTTTTAATTCATGGTCTTTGGGATGGAGAGAAGGCTCAGCAGTTAAAAGTACTTACTTGAGTTCCATTCCCAGCACCGGTGGCAGGCAGCTCACAACTGCTTGTAGCTCCAGCTCCAGGGGATTCAGCATCCTCTCCTGGCTTTCTTGGGTTCCTGTACATCATGACATTTACACACACACACACACACACACACACACACACACACACACACCCCAGAGAGAGAAGAGAGAGAGAATGTTTAGTCTCTAGTTGGCATGATTTGGGATCATTTGTATGATAATGCATTTGATATAAAAAATAGACCCATTAAAATAAGGGTCAAAATAACAAGAGGTAAGTAGGAAGAAGAGAGCTTTTTGGCTATCCAAAAACCAAGATACCATCTTTTGAAGGAAATAAATGCTATGGGCAGCTGTTCACTCGCTGGTCAAAGAGAGTAAACAACATTCACAAGGCAGAAGTGCCAACAATGATACTGAAATCAATCTGACCCTCTATCCTGATCTAGAAGGCAGGAGGTGCCAGACCTGGCCCTGATGATGTCAGAGGGGCTCCAGACCCTGGGAAAGGTTGCGGGAGCCTGGAAGGGAGTTGCTTTGTTTGCTGCCTGGAGGATGAGTGGACTGGGAACTATTCTCAGACTGACAGCAGTTTTGATCTCTCAAGAGAGTATCTTTGACCTTGGTTGTCTGCTTGCCCAATAAAGACTGTCCTGTCTGGAAGCCACATGCTGTTTTGCTTCTGGTGAATAGATACACTGGCCATAAGCTTTGATGGAACACAGCTGTCTCCTTCTCTTCTAGCGACCACGTAAGAAACCAGTGGTAAAGCAGGTGTATGTTAGCCTTTTGCCCTTTTCATCCTGTGGTGGCTGCTGGAGGTAGCATCTAAGCATGGGAAGTTGAAGATGGCTACAGTAGGTCTCTTTCACCTCAGAGGTCTGTGATACCAGCTGCTAGTTGATAAGGTGCAGTCCATGAAGGGATGGGGGCAATCTTTGGAGTGTGACAACCCCAAGTAATCAGATTCCCTATGTGGAGAGGTACAAGGTACTGATCAGAGGAATGGCTAGACCTAAGCATTTCTTTCTCCCTCATACCATGACTTTAAGGTTCAGCCTTCATCAGTGTTGGAAAAGATTGTCTCACTTGATAAAAAAAAATATATATCAGACCCCTACTGATTGCATATGAAGCAAAAAATTCAGGGATACCATCTTGGGTCAAGAAAGGAGATGGTAAAGATTGCAGTATCACCTTAAGATGATTACATATACATACATGTGTGTGCATGCATGCCTCTGCATATGTGCATGGTGTATGCATGTGTGTGTATGTATAGATAGACTGTATGTCAGAGTTGAAGTTGTAGTGTAAAATGATTCTATGAGAATTGGTTTGACCCTTTTATGTTTTGAGAGGTCATGTCAAATATGGCAGCGAGGGCCAGGAGAAGCATGTAGTTGGTGGGAGCTTGTCTGGTGCAGTGTAAGGCCAGGAAATCAGCAGGAGAGTTGGTAGTCTAGGCTATGGGAAACCAAGAACGTGTGCAGGCAGCACAGATGCATGCAGTGTATGTTCATGCAGAGGATGCTGCATGCCTTTCAGCTGGGTAAGGCTGAGTAGTCCTGGGTGATGTCTACAGATAGAATCCTTTAGGTAGGCTGGTGGGGAAATGAACATTTCACATCCTGACTACCCATGTAGAAAAAAAATGTATGTCCTGTATCTATGTATGAGTAGTGATTTCCCTTGGCAGAAAATAAACTTTGTTGAATGTAGGAGCTTCATTAGATAAGCCTGAACTGCACTGGGGTGAATCAGCATCTTCCTGGCAATCCTGTGCAAACTCTGCATGCACTGGGGTAAATCAGCGTCTCCCTGGCAATCCTGTGCAAACTCTGCATGCACTGGGGTAAATCAGCGTCTCCCTGACAATCCTGTGCAAACTCCGCGTGCATTTGGGGTGAATCAGCATCTCCCTGGCAATCCTGTGCAAACTCTGCATGCACTGGGGTAAATCAGCGTCTCCCTGACAATCCTGTGCAAACTCCGCATGCATTTGGGGTGAATCAGCATCTCCCTGGCAATCCTGTGCAAACTCTGCATGCACTGGGGTAAATCAGCGTCTCCCTGACAATCCTGTGCAAACTCCGCGTGCATTTGGGGTGAATCAGCATCTCCCTGGCAATCCTGTGCAAAATCTGCATGCACTGGGGTAAATCAGCGTCTACCTGACAATCCTGTGCAAACTCCGCATGCATTTGGGGTGAATCAGCATCTCCCTGGCAATCCTGTGCAAACTCTGCATGCACTGGGGTAAATCAGCGTCTCCCTGACAATCCTGTGCAAACTCCGCGTGCATTTGGGGTGAATCAGCATCTCCCTGGCAATCCTGTGCAAAATCTGCATGCATTGGGGTGAATCAGGGTCTACCTAGCAATCCTGTACAAACTCCTCATCATTTACAACACTGGGCAGAAGTCTTCTCAGATGGGGGCTAGAGAGATGGCTCAGTGGTTAAGAGCCCTGACTGCTCCTCCAAAGTTCCTGAGTTCAATTCCCAGCAACCACACGGTGGCCCACAGCAATCTATAGTGAGATCTGGTGCCCCCCTTCTGGTGTGCAGACGCACATGGAAGGAAGGCTGTATGCATAATAAATAAATAGAAAAAAAAGAAAAGAAAAAAAAAGAAGTCTTCTCAGATGACACAAATGCCAATTGTGATGCCAGTCTCTTGCTTCTGATCCTCAGGGTGAATGTTTCCTTATCTGTGGGTTTTCCTGGCATCTCTCTGCCCTTCTGAAAAACAGTTTCTCCCTGCTCTGAGAATTGCACCTTCTCTGGTTCATAGACTGAGTCTGTGATCCCCCAAACAAGGCTGTTCTCATAGAAACTTGGGCCCGGGCTTAGAAACCATCTGAGCAGTGCTTTGTATCAGTGCACCCGGGGTGTGCAGATACACCAGTGACCGTGCTTCCCCACAGTCACCTGAACTGCTTGTCCTGAGGCTGTCTGGGAGGCTCTCTGTATCCCAGGAGAGACCCACAGGAGACACAGCATCATAGGGTCCATCATTGTTCTTCCTACCACCAGGCACCTTCTTGCTTCTGTCTCTCGCTCCCACATCCCTATCCTCCTGAGGGTCCCTTCGTATTGAGCCACAGTGATGCCTGGACCTGTCCCCTCTGTCACCCTGAGTTTGCATGCATTTTTTCTGCTGGTCGACCAGCTAGTCATACTGTAAGTGGGTTTGATCTGGGTGTCTTTCAACTGGCACCTCCCAGGGCATTTTACTAAGTACAGCACAGAGCCTAAAATCACCTGTAATGGGATGTTGGGGAAGGAGATGGAAGTGTGGAGGGGCACGGTCTCATATGAAATGCACTCATCAGGAACTCTGTCTAGTCTGTTTAGTTGTTACATAAGCACCTGTAGACACAAAGTTTAAACACGATCCCAGTCAAACTACTTGTGCCCACCGTCCTGGAGGCACAGATCCACACAACTCCATGGTACTGGCATGATTAGATTGTACGGCAGGATGAACAGAGCCAGGGGCACCACAGGTACCTGGATGGCTCTAGCAGATCGCGTGGCTCCTCAGAACTGGACTCTCTTCACTCTAGATGTCTCCTGCCAGGATGTGACGTCACAGAGGTGAGCTGAGGACAGCAGGGGTCAGGGTGAATGCAGCTGACTGTGTCCTCGAGGACTTCTTGACCGCTGCGCTACTCAAAATATGAGGGATCCAATCCCCGGGACGCGAAGCCGACGGGAAGTAGGCCGAAGCATGTCTGGAGCAGAGGGGAGAGAAGGGAGGAGGCGGGTGGGGAAATGTTCTCATAACTGGAGTCGACACAGTTCAAATGAAAAGGAATTGTCTTGGCCCCAGAGCAGGAAGGAAAGCAAACCGTAATCCAGATGTGGGAGGCGCGGAAGCTCATCTGTAATTTGTATTAAGGAAGAACTGCCTGGTACAATGTGAGGGACACCGAGGGAATACATACAGCTCTGGGCTGGCAGGTCGCCTGCTAGCAGCCTGTGTGGTGTAGTTGGCTTGTGTGCTATACCTGGGAGGTGGTGGGTATGGCACTCCATCCGACGGGTTAGCCTTATAAGCAAGGGACTGCAGAGACTCTCTGAAAATGTCATAACTGGTTAGAAATATGGAATTAGGACGTTTGTCCACTCAGAGCCTGGCCCTCTTGAGGAACAAGAAGGGAACATCTTTTCCTCACAAGGTCTTGGGTCTTGGGTCTGGGGTCTGGTTGTGGCCTCGGGTTTTCTGGCAAGTTTCTTGTTGGTCCTATGATCTCATCTTCATCTCCTCATTGGCTTCCACAGACCCTGGAGGCTAATCCTCCACCCTTCCTTACTAAAGGGTTATCGTGGTGGTGGCTACCTGCAAGGACTCAGGGGGTTCCTTGGGTAATCTCAGAAAGATTTGGGGGTATGGTTTCCTTTCTCTTACCCTCTCCCCCATCAAAGTCAGTGCCTAACATTCTTTGTTGGATGTGGTTTTATTATCCAAATTCAGAAAGGTACATAACATGCCGTCCTCACTTTCTTTTTTGCATTTGTCCATATTTCATTTTTTTGCTACTTAGAATCTCAGAGCTTGCTATGTAAATCAAGCTGTCCTGATGACATTTCAGCAGAGTAGAACTCACTAGTGCCTAGAGGGCACTCAGCGGAGCTGGCCCCAAACTTCACCCACGTTTCTTCTTTCTCCTCCTCCCCTTCTCTAAGAGTCCTGGTATCCATCCCATGATGGGAGTTGTTGTGTTGCTTGGTTTTGGGTTTTGGGTTTCTGTTTGTTTGTTTGGTTGGTTGGTTTTTAGAGACAGGGTTTCTCTGTGTAACTTTGAAGCCTGTCCTGGAACTTGCTCTATAGAGTAGGCTGGCCTCTAACTCATAGAGATCCGCCTGCCTCTGCCTCTGAAGTTCTGGGATTAGGGGCGTGCGCCACCACCACCCAGTTCTGTGCCACCACCCCTGTTCAAGGATGCTTGTAAAAGTGGCCCTTTTGCCCCCAGCTCATTCCTCCTCCTCCTCCTCCTCCTCCTCCTCCTCCTCCTCCTCCTCCTCCTCCTCCTCCTCCTCTTCTTCCTTCTCCTCTTCTTCCTCCTCCAGCATTCAGGCCTGCAGAGTCACTACAGAGCTTCCTTTGCCTTCTGAACATGCAACTTGGAAGCCTGTGGGAGGAGAAGACACTTCCAGTCTTCTGTACAGCCCAGAGCCCTGTCTTCGAAAGACCCTTGACCATTTCTCAGTCTGCCCAGGCCAGGCCTGACACCTTTCCGCAGAGAGAGGAAGAGACCACTATGAAGCCACTGCAGGAGCCCATCAGCAAGCTGGTCAGTGTAGTCCCACCAGCATGCTGAGCAGTGTGAACCAACACCTGTTAGCTGGACGTCATTGCTGTGATAGAAAACCCGGCTGCCAGGAGGCGCCTCTGCCCCAGAGTGTCAGTTCTGTAATACGACTGTGAGCGCCTCTATATTGGTACCACTCCTTACCCCAAGAATGATGTGTGTTTAATTATCTGCTGAATGGCCGTGCCCAGAACAAAGTCATCCAAGATGGTGGTGTGCACCGGTGGGAGGAGAATCGAGTCTGGCGGAAGAGCCCCAACTGCAATCCCTCAGAGCTCCCTTCCTTCATGGACCCTGCCAGGAGTTAGATGAGACCCAACTTTCTCCTTAGACCACCAAGGCTCCTGGCAACTTCAGTTAAGTGACTTTTCTCGTGCTTTGTGGAGCTAGAAGAACTTCTGGAGTCATCTTAGCCTCATCCTGTAGGTGGCAAGCAGCTTCCTTCCCACAGCTACAAGTGGCTAAGTGGAGCCTTGGGCCAGAATCTGGGCTGCAGCATAATGCCCTTTCCACACGGGGACAGAAGCTGGGCTACAGCCCTGTGAAATGTCTGTCTTTTTCATTGCATCTACTTGCCGTTACTTATAACAGTGGTTCTCAACTTAATGGGTCGCAACCCTCTTGGGTGAGGGGTTACATATCAAGTATGTGACCTATATATGGATATTTACATTACAATTCATAACAATAGAAAGATTATAGTTATGAAGTAGCAATGAAATAATTTTATGGTTGGGGTCACTACAACTTGAGGAACCATTATTAAAGGGCCACATTATTAGAAAGGTTGAAAACCATTGAGGTCACCCTCCTATGTGACTTAGGTTTCTGGAATCTATGAAATAGGTATATCCTATCTTTAAAAATGGGTGAACCCTTTTTTCAACTAAAATCCTTGTGCATTGAATGCCTACAACTGGTGAAAATTTCTAAACCAAACAGCCAAGGATACTTGTAGATGCCGAGACCCCGGGGATCCGGCCACCAGCCTGGTCACTGGCATACTCTGGTTAAGGACCCTTTCAGCCTTTTCTGTTTTGTGTACATAGGACATATTCATACCTTGCATGCAGCTGGTGACTTAATCATTCAGCAGAAAGTCCCAGTTGAAGTACCCAGAACTCTGGGAGAGCTGTGGAACCATATACTGTGTTGCTGACACCCCAGCAGGACGTAGAAGTTGCCAGGGACCAGTATATGAATCTAAGAGTGGCCTCTTGGGAACAATATCAACAAGTGGGTGGCTATAAATGAGGAAGGTTATCATTTCATTAAGTCACTGGCAGTATTAATCTTCAAGATTCCATCTCATTTTCCATAGTCACACTCCTGAGAAAGAGCTTGTGTCAAGCAGACCTCTGTGATTCCGCAACTCTTAAATTATCATTAGGGATGGCAAGGGGTGAGGTTGGAAATGTCGAGGTCCCAGAGGAGGCCTGGGAGGCAAAGACTGGCAGCTGTGATAGGAAGCAGAGCCCTGTGGCCTTGGAACATGTGACATGTGATCATGGGAGCGTCAACTTGCACCCGTGCCTTGGTCTGACTTTGTCAGCTTGCAGCCGGATGGATTGTTGGTGAGAACAGGGAGGAGACCCCACAGTGGTCCTCTGAAGTCATATGACACTGGCTGCTGGTGTCTCACATCCAGGGGGTGGCATCCGCAGTAGGAGCTCTGCTGTGGGGCAGCCGCAGGTCCTCCGAGGCCCAAAGGACAAGACAGCCACTGATGACCTAATGTCTCCTGTTATTTGGCTTCTGCTCTTAGGTGATTTCTCCTATAGCATTCCTTCAGACAGAAGCAATGAGCACAGTCTTGTAACTGATCCCTGCTGAGCCCGCAGTTGACAGGATTTGGGGGGTTCTTCAAGAGACGGGACACCTAGACTAATGAAGGGCCTGCTCATCTTGGTGGCATTTGCTATCCAATCAGCCTAGGGTGTCAAAAATGTCTCCTCGCCCATAGCAACCACTGCCAGAAAGAAAGAAAGAGGCACCTGGGTTCCCAGGGTCTGCCCACTGTACACAGTTCAGCCGACTCAGCAGAGCAAGCTCTCCCTGAATGCCTTCCCTGATCCCCCCTAGATGGCCCCTTCTCTTTGACAATTGTCATCTTGAACTCATTTTTTCCCATGTACAGTTCAAAATCTAGCAAAGGAGATTGAAGAAGTCCGTATCTTTGACACTGTTCAGACTGTAGCAGTACTGTCAAATGTCATTCGTGGCATTGCTCTTTAGCGTGGTCTGAGGATTGGTACCACCCCAGCACCTTGGAGAGTGCTAGGAACTCAGGTCCCTACGTGATTTATGAGTAAATGGAAAAGGTGGTTAAAGCATGCTAAAGGGGTAGCCTTTTCTACCTGGGTCATCTCAGGGTACATTCACTTCTAGCTGCATGCTGGAGCCACACTTAATGCTGTGCATCACTTAATGCATCACAGTGATGCATTCTGAGAAAGGCATCGATTTACATCATCATGTGACTGTCATGGAGCATGTTGACGCATCCCCCATGCCCAGAAAGTACAGGGCAGTCATCCTGCATGGTTTCGTCATACAATGCTGCAGCCTCACATGGCATGTAGTTCTACAGGGAACTTTCTTTTGTTGGTAAACTTCCTAGTAAGATACCAAATGTAGTATGGCTCATCCATAAATGGCTGAGGTGGTTATCAAGTATGTGTCCTGTGCTTTCTTTTGATAGGTGGTCTAGGCTTGCGCACACCACCAGCAGGTGAGTGGAGCCTTGCACACTGAAGTTCAGATGGTTACAGTATCACTGGGTGCCAGTTCTTCAGAGACCCCATAATAATTATCTGTGACCACCATTGTCTATGTGGACTGCCACAGAATACCATAATTAGTGCAGGATTATAGATTGAGAAAATGCCTCTGCCTTCCCTTTCTCTCTGTCTCTCTCCTTCCCTCCCTCCTTCCCTCTCTTTTTTTCTAATAGTGGAGTGTGTTTTGTTTTTGTTTATGTGTGTCCCTGTGGATGCTGGGAATGTATGTGACAATGCTCATGGAGGCTAGAGGAGGGTTTCAGATCCTCTGGAGTCAGAATTGCAGGTGGTTGAAAGCCAGTAGACCTTGGTATTTGGAAGCAAAATTCTGGTCCTCTGGAAGAGCAGAAAGCACTCGTGACAATCGGGCTATGTCTCCACGGAGCCCCAGTAGAGCCGTGGGAATTGCTTTCTTATCTTCTTTGGCTACAGAGATATCAGAGGATTGCAGAGTTTGCTGCTAGGTTCCTATGGTTACTCCCTGAAGCTCAGAGACAATATCCTACTAAATATGGTTGAAATGACCATCGTTGCTTCTATCTGTTACAATCCCCACTCACTCTAAATGTTTAGCTTGATAGATCATAAAAAATCATGTGTGTGTGTGTGTAGCTGAATTCTCATGTTGCACTCTTGGATTTTTGACAGAGCAGTTTGGAAACATGCTTGTTCAGTCAGACTTTTTGTGCTACCTATGAAATGGGAATTTTCCATGTGGAAAATGGAAGGAAGCAGGATAGTCTACAGTAGGAAATGGGATGTGAGACATGTCCTCAGAGTCCCCAGAGCAGTGGCATTGGCTGCAGTGCCTTGACCAGGGCTGGAGATGCCAGCATCGCTGTCCTGCTCTGCTTCGGCCACACATTCAGTTAGTTTTGGTTTGAAGGCAGAAGCTGAAGCCTGAGCCATGGTATTTTTCCTAGACAGTGGCGTCTTCCCACCCCTGCCGCCAATGACCCATATGTACAAAGTCATTCCCACGGTCCCTGTAGATGTTAATAAACATCCACAGAGGGCAAGTTGGCTTCTTTGTTTGTCCTAGGGCATCACCATTTCTTCTCAGGTGTGACATTTGTTTACCTATGGTACCAAATACCAGTGTAACCTGCAAATGCTGTGTGGAAATGTCTAGAAACTGAAGATTGACAGTCAGCCCTGGCGTTCAGGGCCCTAACCACTCCTGGCTACAACATGAATTGTTGTAAAGATGATTATCTTTCCTGAGAAGCTGGGTTGCCCTTTGTGGGTTGAGCCTGTAACTCCCAATGTTTACCTTCAGTGGACCATGTGCATATAGCAGGTCACACAAAGGTATTAGAAAATTCATTTACTTTTGCAAGGGAGCTCAGGAAAGAAAGCCCGAAGGACCAGTTACCAAAGTAGAAAGAAAGCCCAGGAGTCCTGGCCTGGACCCAGCCCAAAGCAGTTGTGTTTACAAACTTGGGAACCTTCAAATGGTTATAAATGCAAAGGGAACACAGTGCTTAGCAGAACTAGCCCCTGGCTGGGTTTTCTTCTATGGCTGAATGCATAATGCTCGTAGAACCTGCCTTTATCTGTAGACTTGCCATCATGACTTTGACTGCCCAACAAGTCTTACCTGGTTCCCATGTAGCCTGAGGTTGCTGGATATACCTGGTGCCATTTGCAACCAAAGTACTGGATAAACAGGTCAACCAGTTGTTTCCCATGATTCAGGTTCTTAGCCAACATTAAAATACCAACAGAAAAAGTTAACAAAATGCAGTAATGTCTAATTGTGATTCATTTTCATCCTAATGCTTTAAAGACAATAGCATTGACATTTTATAGAGAGGAAAATGAAGTCCAAGAACCCCTGATAAGAAACACAGTCAGAGTTTAAACTCTTTGTGAGTATTAAAGACCACATGCTATATGTCTTATGGCTTATCGGGTGGCATTTAAAATAAGTCCCAGATATACTAGATGTACAAGAGACAAGAAGTGTGGTTTACTGTAAGCTTTACCAGGATCCATTCAAGCCAGCACACATATCTGTGTCTCCTTCTTTTCTCTTCTCCACAGGCAGACATTACTAATTAATCACACATATTTGTCTCTCCTTCTTTACTGTTCTCCACAGATAAACATTACTAATTGATCACACCTATCTGTCTCTCTTTCTTTGCTGTTATCCATAGACAGACATTACTAATTGAGCCTGAGACCCTTCCCACTGAGTCCCAATTCCTAACCTCCTTAACTTTGCAGGCAGCCACTGCCAATATATTTGGGTAAGAAACTGATCCTCCATCTTGTATGGGAGAAGCTATGCTAAGACAGTGCATTCTTAGGTTGCATTGACACGGCCTCCTCTCCAGAAGTTAGAGGAAGTGGTTATTCTGCTATGCCCTCTCAAAGTTAAGCAGGCCTGGGAAGTCTGCGCTTAGCATGAGAGGTCTCTTTTAAGGACTTTAGTTGAACATGCTCTCAAGGGCAATGAGGGAGAAAATAGCTGGTGTCAGAGAGCCGCAGGGACACAGCACTTGAGGGCACACTAGAGCCTGCCAGGACCCTCTCCACCTCATCTTAGGAGGTAGAATCCCTCCCTAAACCTGGAACTCACTGGTTCACTGAGACTGGTCAGCAAGTCCCAGGGATCCCTGTCTCACTTTACTGATTGAGCCATCTTCCTACCCCTTCATTTTGCTCTATAGTCAAACAAAAGTTTTAACAACACCTGAACAAATGAACACACACACACACATGAACAACAATAACAACAACTCATATGTATGCATATATATATATATGCATTTGTGTGTGTGTGTGTGTGTGTGTGTGTGAGAGAGAGAGAGAGAGAGAGAGAGAGAGAGAGAGAGAGAGAGAGAGAGAATAAGGCAATTCTATTTGCAAAAATGAGGCGGGTAGAACTCAGGTTGTAGCTTACTGGGCTAGCACTTGCCTGCTGTGTACTGAGGTCTAGACTCCATCCCCAGCATGGCCAAAGGTTGGAGGATGGATGGGAGGATTAAATAGGCTAAGTAGAAGTAACAGTACTCATTGAAAGAGGTAAAATGAAAGCATAACTCAGAGAATGATAAGAAAAGAGAAACAAAGGAAACAAAGCTCCATGCCTATAGTTACTCCCGGTGTACATTGTATAAAAAGCACTGGCTAAAAGACGTGCATTGGCAAATGGATTTAAAAACACTGTGTGCTCTATATACAGCCTAAAACAGGGCTGCTTGAGCTGTGGCCCCGCTTTATCTGAGAGCGTTTTCCACAACTTTGGGTATACAAGTAGATAAACTATGTATACAAATCAAGCATTTACTATAAATAAATCATAAATTTGTTCCAAAATAATTCTTTGATATGCATACAATTTTACCAGTTGTTAAAGATAAAAGGACAGTTGCATCATAATGTAATGAATGTGATTGCTCATTTTTACATAAATAATGATATTTTGTTTGGATATTTGATACTGTAAAGCATAAACCATTTTCAGAGTTGACGGATGTTTTGATTGTGTAGTCATCAATGATGGGAACGCTGGTTACATGAGTCATAGTGTAAAACATACAAGCAGATGTATGCTTAGTACCATTTGAGAAATGGCTGAAAATTCTGTCTTAATCTGTCAGACACCCTTATTTATTTTTATTTGAAACATTCTCTTCTGGAGGGAGAAGGGAGCCTCAAGACTCAAGAAGATAAAACTCAGAAGGCTCAGCAGGTTCATGAAACTTGTAAGACTCAGAGATGGTCAAAAGTTACAAGACTTAGGAAGCCTTTCCCAAGGTGTCTGTGCAGTGGACAGTTGCTGAGAGACCATTGCCTGGAGTCATGCAGGGTGCCTCAGGGAAGCAACAGAGCCATCACCCCTGCTGGGTGGTCTCTCAGGAATGCAGCTGCCTTTGAGTTTCATGCACCTCTGAACAACCCCTTGCCTAAGCTGCTGTAAGTAACAATCCCCCCCCCCCCCAAAAAAAATAAGCCATTGATTGGCTCAGCTGGACTTGAATCATTTCTTAGGTCTGCCATTGGTGGCCCATCTAGGGTAAAGAGATGTTTGTTTGAAATCTGTCCAGGAAAAGTCATACAACACAGTCCTAAACCCAAATCCCTTTAATTATGTTGTTGTTGTTGTTGTTGTTGTTGTTTTAGCAAAATTCAAGTCAGTAACTCAGACACCAGCTCTTACTGTCAGACACCTGAGGAAGGGTGAGTGTGAGCTGTTGCAAGTCTTTGTTTTTTGTGGGCAAGCATGGTGTTTCCAGAGGTGCAAGCATGGTGTTTCCAGAGGTGCAAGCATGGTGTTTCCAGAGGTGCAGAAAGCGTCATAGACACAAAATCTCTGCAGTCGCTAGCACGCCAGCTCTGCGCAGAGGGGTTTCAGGTGGTGCCCCTAGCACTGCATGAAGTGAAGACAAGGGTACAATGCAACAGGTAGTGCCATCCAGTCAGAGCAGTGACGCCATGCAACCCAGCCGGATGCCTACTACTGGAAGCACCTCTAATTTGTTACATGTTTGATCTGTAAATTAGATTTTGGTTGCTTTGTGTTCAGAAAACTGTTACTGTTGCTATATTTCACACCTTGCCCTCCCCCCCCCCATCCTGTTATATGGAGACACATGGCATCACAACCCACAGTTTAAGAAGTTCCTAGAACTAAAAGAAACCAACCTAAGAGCTTTGGTTGACTAGATACTTGTTATCTTCAAACTCCTGTGGAACTTTCGGCCAGATAAGCTTTATTCTGGGCCATAACTCGGTTAGCAAAGTTTTTGCCTTAAGCAAACACCTGAGTTGGATCCACACAACCATGTTAGGAAAAGGTCAGGCATGGTGGCCAGCTCTGTGGTCCCAGCACCCAGGATGTGGAGGCAGGCAGATCTCTGGGGTATTCTAACCTGCCTAAGTCTAGCCCACTCGGGGAGGTCTGGCCAGTGAGACATCTTGTCTTAAAAAAACAAATAAAATAAAAGCAAATAGCCTTTTAAGATGGCAGATAATGCCTGGGGAATAATATGCATGTCCAGCTCCTCTGACCTCCACGAGCACACACGCACATGAGCCTGTATAGCCCACTGCGCACACACACACACACACACACACACACACACACACACACATACACATACATATACACACATACATATACATATACACACATACATATACACATACATATACACACATACATACACACACATGTACACATACATATACACACATACATACATACACACATATACGCATACATATACACACATACATACACACACACACACACACAAAACCAGAGCTGAATGGAAACGAAAGCACAACTGGTGAGCATGTGTGGGATGTAGCTAGAATAGGCCTAGAGGGAAGTTTATAGCACTAGGTGTTTAATTGGAAAATAAAGAAATTCACCCACCAATATTCCGAGTTCTTACCTCAAGAAACCAGCAGGACAGAAACATACAAAGTAAGCAACCATAAGGAGCAGGAATCAATGATGTTAAAAAATAAGAAAACAATAGAGGAAATTAATGGACAAAAGGATCTCCAAAATAAATCAACAAAATTGCTAAATCTGCAGGAAGATCGACAAGATAAAGAGAGGAGATATTTTAGTGTCCGACATGACCCGGGATGGCCGTAACTCCTACAGCCTTTGAAAGGATCATAACAGGACAACAAGGGAGAAATGGAGAACTTTCCTGAAGGCTATAAATGAATAAAACCCAGTAGGATAAGATAGATGACCTAAATAGACATGTGTCTACTAAAGAAATAGGAACTTTAGATATCACACTAAGATCCTTAGTGCTGCCCTTGTGTGCACAGGAATGGAGCCCTTCTCAGACACACGGAGAGCGTACTACTGTTTTCAGTAAAGAATGATTCTCCTCCACCAACAACTCTCCATTGCCAATAGCTCCTCAGCATGTGGTAGGGCCCAGAGAGCATCCACCTCATCTATGCTGGGGTTTTGATTGGCTTGATGTTGTGCAGGTCACCAAGCAGCCAGGAGTTGAGGAGTGGCATAGCCATGTCACCAAGACAGCACTTCACAGCACGCTTCCCAGGCCTCTGTCTCTTAATGTGCTTCCTGCCTCCTCTCCCGTGATGTTCCCTGAGTGTTTGGAGGGGGGAGGGGAGGTGGTTAATGCAGGAGACCCATTTAGGGCTGAGCACTCGGTCTCCTATTCTCAGTGCTAGGACCAGTTATGAATCTCTTCACTGACTGCAGCACACTGAAAAGAAAAAAAAAAAAACCAAATACATGAAGTTGTGAGTGTGACAGAATAGAGAAATATGGAAGTGGGGAAGGAGATATAGTGTGTAGATTTGATCATGTTTCATTGTGTGTGTGTATGTGTATCTTTCTCAAAAGTAATTTTAAAAAATTTGAATTTGTAGTTGGAAGTTACAGATGTGTTTAACATGATCTAAACAGTATACAACGAATTGATCAAAATATCCAGTTACCTCATTAATATGTGCATTTGAAATGTGAGCTTATTTTTAAATTTTGTGTATGTATGTATGTGCGTGAGCATGGGTGTGCATGTGGCACAATGCCCCTGAGGAGGTCAGGTGACGATGCTCAGGGGTCAGTCCTTGAGGCAGAATCCCTCTTACTCTTTCTCCTGATAAACAGCTTATTCCAGGTCAGGGATCCTGGGAGCTATCGGCTGATTTTCCTCTCTCCATCTTCCATCTCAGAGGAAGAATGCTGGGATCATAGTGCATGTCACAGCATCCAGCCCTTTATGTGAAGTTCAAGAGTCAGATCTGGGTCACCTGAGTGGCTAATGCTTTATACACTGAGACATTTCTTTGATCCCTGCAGAGTTTTTATGCATCAGTTCAAAAACTTTAAGCTAAAACTCAAAAAACATAAGCTAACACTACCTGGATATCTCTAGGCCAAGATGATTTCACTGAACAATTTTACCAAACACTCAAAGAAAAATTAGCCATTTTATGTAGTGTCTTATAGTAAGCTGAAAAGGAAAGAACACTTTCCAATTAAGTGTAAGAAGCTGATATTGCTCTGATACTAAAATATGCAAAAATATAGCTTAATATCTCTCAAGAGAATTTTTAGAAAATTAAATCCAATTGTGTGTGTGTGTGTGTGTGTGTGTGTGTGTGTGTGTTGTGTGTGTGTGTGTATGTGTGTGTTTGGGAAAGAAAGAAGGAGAGAGTGAATGAATGAATGAATAAAAATGTAAAGCTATGACCAAGGGGATTAATTTCAGGTACACAAAACTGGTTTAATTTCAGTTTATCAGTTTGTATATTATGTCAACATCTTAATGAAGGAAATTCATATCCATTCATATACAAAATTCATTTGTCAATATATCTAACTTGTATTGTCTTCTGCTCATGGTAACAACCTACATCATTTGGGAACACGGGGAATGGTCCTCAGCTCTCCAAGAGCATCAACAAAACAGTCACAACTAATACTCTGAACAGCAAACCTTTCCAAGTTGGAAAGAACCTATACATCTACTAAGTCATATACAGGATTTGTCTGGGTAAAATCACATGCTGAACCATAGACCAGAGGAGGCTTGTGTTCCTGAAGAGACACAGCGTTCTGGGATTGAAGACTTAACATCGTAAAGAAGCCGTTAGTTCTCCCAGCGTTGATCTGTAGGTTCAATGCTGTTCTTATCAAAAGGTTAGCACCGTCTTTCTGGTAGACATAGAAAGAGAGATTCTCAAACTCTCAAGGAAAACGATGGGCCCTAGAGTAGCCAAAGCCATCCAAGAAAATGAACACTAGAGGGGAACATATCATGCTCCTGATCTTTCTCCATAACTGAGGTATTCTCTTGAAGGAACAGAAACATTGTTCAGTGAGTAACAGGGAACCCAGAAATAGAGTCACACAAATATACCTGGTTTTTAACAGAAATACAAAAGCGACTTAGTGTGGGTTATCATTTAAAAGAAAATGTTGCAAATTCAGACATCCATTGATGAAGAAAAAAAAAACCCTTGACATAAATATCATACTTGCCCCCCAAAACTTACCTCAGAATTAATTATGAACTTCAGTGCAAACTACTACACTTCCAGGAAATAAGACATGGGAGGCAAACCTGGAAGCCGGGGCTGGACAGCGTTCTTAGCTCTCACGGAACACCATCCAAGCCAAAGAAAAGGCTGGAATCACCAGTGTTGAAAGCTTTGCTGTGTGAAAAGCCATCTTAATAGTATTAAAGACATTCAGTAAAATTAAATTACAGTAATCTGTAAACAGCCCTGAGAACATGGTGAAGAAGCCCAAACAGGCATTTCACAGAAGAGAACAGGGCACAGGACGTGTGGATAGAGAGGAAGCGCTTCAATGTCAGCGCAGTTAGCGGGGAAATGCAAACTCAATTCACGATGTGTTGCTACTACACACGACTAGATGGCCACAGAGAAAAGAGGGACATCGAGTGCTGGCCAGGCTGCAGAAAAGCGAGTCACTCCCACGTCACTGGTGAAAGTATAAAATAACAGAGCTACTCTACAAAACAGTTTGGGGATTTCTTGTAAAACTAAAACTGCCCAAGGTCTTGGGAGGAAGAAACAGGAAGAGCAAGAGTTGAAGATCATCTTCAACTGCATAGCTAGTTCAAGGTCAGTGTGGAGTACGTGAGACCCCATTCAAACCCTGGAGCTTACCAAACGGTCCAGTGGTTAACGTCCTGTGCACTCACCCCAGAGGACGGATGATACCATTGCCTAGAAACTTACATGTGTACGTTAAAGCAGTTGTCCTCTTAATGGCCCCCAAACTAAAACTACCTAAATCCTCCAGTGGGTAGACAGTTAAATTGTGGCTCATCCATTTCCTGGACTTCTACCTACCAATTAAAAGTGTTTGAATTCTAGATAGACACAGAAACTTAAATAGGCCTCAAATTATGCTGAATTTAAAAAAAAAAAAACAAGCTCCCTTTCAGAGGAATATGCAGTACGTGGTTCCATTCATTCATGTGAACTAGCATAATTGGAGGGATGGAGCTGAGATTGATGGTTGTTAGGGCTTAAGGGATGAGGGAGAGTGTGGGTAATCCCATAAAGGAAAGTGTTGGTGACGGCACCTGTAAGCTTTTCGATGGTGGCAGGAATTACTGGGGACTGCGTGTGTTCAAATTGTCTTCAGCTGGAGCCAGGCACCCAACAGAGAACATGGCTTAACTGGAAAATCAGAACAGGTTCTGTGGGACGTGGTGAGTGCAAACTTCTGATCTCCATTATCGTGTGGTGATGCAAGGCGGGGGAAGACTGCGTCTAAGGTGCAGAGATCCTGCATGTGTTTGGATTTTCAGCCTTTGTTAAATTTATGACTATTTTAAATTTAAGAATTTTTCTTGAAAAAGAAAGTAGAGAGTTGCCTTGAGAGACCATCCAGTGGTGTGGTAGAATGGTCTGTATTCTGTCAATTATATTTTAAATAAATGCTGATTGGCCAGTAGCCAGGCAGGAAGTATAAGCAGGACAACCAGACAAGTAGAGGCAGGTCATTGAGAACAGGAGAATTCTGGGAAGAAGGAAGCCCATTCCTCTGTAGTCCTGTTTCAATCACAGAAGGAAGATGTGATTGCTCCACTGAAAAAGGTACCGAGCCATGTGGCTAACATATACAAGAATAATGGGTTAATATAAGTTATAAGAGTTAATAAGAAGCCTGAGATGATGGGCCAATCAGTTTATCATTAATATAGACCTCTGTGTGATTCTTTGGGACCTAACGACTGTGGGAACCAGGCAGGAGAGAAACATCAGTCAACAATCCAGCCTATACCTCCTACTAGGGATTTCCACAGATAGGCAGAACACAGATGGCTCCCACATACAGCCACATTTGTGAATCTGTGCTTACTCGTATGAGTGGCTGTCATGACCATTGTCATCCTGCCCTCACAGTGATGGCAAGACATGCATAGCCCTTGCTCTGTGCCCTTCCATTTGAAGCCCATAACCTCCACCATCATGTCTAACCATCAGCAGTATTTGCCATCCCCCATGCACTGCTATGGTCAGGACATCTTCCAGTGTGGATCAGCTGGCCCAGATGCATGATCCTGGAAGTGGGGAAAGTAGAATCTCCTTATCCTTACCCATTGGCACTGAATTCCCTTTGGAAAGACTCCTGGATTGGCATGGGGTCCTGGTTCATCAAGGAGCCCAAAGCCTCTTTGACTTTTCCCCATGACAAAAGGGAATAGAGACTTGAAGATGGAGGAGAGGGTGTTGCTGTTGACTGTGTCCATACTTCTCAGCAGGGTGGTCCCTTTGCCAGAGCAGGCTAAGAGGAGTGGACAGCGGACATTGGAAAGCCTTTCTTGTTGTGGTCTTTAGATTTTGAATTCCTCTCCCTCCTCCCTGAAGTACCTTCTAGATGTAGGTGTGTGTGCTGTAGTTGTGGCTCTATAAGTCCATCTGGAACCCAGAGCATGCCTACCAGGAGAGACAAAACAGGAACATAGGCCCAAGGCCTGCAGGACTCAGCCAACTGTTGACACCTATCAACACAGCTAGTAGGAAGCCCAGCATGTGAGACCTTGCTGGATACACTGAGGGCTGTGGCTTGAATATGCTCCGATGGGAGGTGAGCCCTTCTCAAGGAATGGTTCACTCTGGCCATGTGTGGTCTCCTCTTCCATATTCTGCACGCATCAGTTTCTGTCCAGTTTCCACACTGAGTTGAAGAGGTGGGAGCCCCAACAAGAGGAGTCCTCCCTCTCTTGGACTTATCAACTTTCATCCTGGTGAACCCAAGTAAATCCCTGCTCTTTGTAAATTAGCCAGCCTCAGAGTTCTGTTATCAGAAAACTAAGACATGGAGGTTGACTCAGGAATCGTTACAAGGAAGACATTACAATGGAGGTCCATCCTCGTGTGGACCCATTGATTTTGTTTGATTTACTGGTCTGGCAGTAGGGTCTGCAGAGCAAATCGCAAGTCAGGCCAATATCTGGCAAGTGGTTCCATTATCTTTTTGGGTGCCTGGGTCACTCTGTTCCACAACTTGACGTGTCCTGAAAGAGAAAAAGTTTTGTCTGCTCAAAAGAGATGTTTCTATGCCTGTGACATTGCCGGGAACAAATCTGCCTTAGGAATGAAGGGTGAAGGACAGAGGAGGAGTGAAGGCAATCTGTCCGGCTGTGCTGCACACTCCAGAGGCACCATTCACACAGATTGGTGTCACTCACAAGCCAAAGTCAGCACTGATGTGACATGAAGACAACTAAGCCCAAGGCTATTGATTCCCCAGGACCCAGAACAAAGCGACAAAAGCAACCAACATTCAGAGGTGACCAAGTTTCATAATTTCCCTCCTGAGGTTTGAATCCCCATCACACATCCTTTTGTTGATCCCTGCCAGTCAGTCCCTGGTCTGTTCTCAGTTCCCCTTAGTGGCTGAAACAGTGGCTTTATTTTCTTAAAGAATTAACCCTTCTCTTGATAATCTCAGAATAGAAAGAGTGTCGTATTTGCTGACATGCGGCCCCGTTCCTGCCTTTCGTCAGTTAAACCTTGCTGAAATTTTACCTGGGTGGAAGGAAAACCTTGTTGCCTCATGAGTGAAGAGAGGTGGCCACAGATAAGGGCAGAAGACCATTCCTTCAGAGTGGTGAGTCTCTGCCCTGCCAGAGTTGTCAAATTTGGTAATTCAAGTTGGCAGAGTTAAAAATCAAGATAAGCATTAAGGTTGTTTTGAAAGAAGACAAAGATCAGAGACGGTGCAATACCCTTAGACTTTGATACCCACTCCTCTGCACAAGTAGAACTGAGTCCCATGGGGGCTGGGTGCCATGCAGCCACAGGGTAAGGAAACTCAGCAGGTAGAGGAACCACCACAGGGTTTTGACCCTGAAAATGGCTGTTTGGGAGGAGCTGTGGGACCTACTGTAGGGACCCCCCTCAATCAACCCTGGGAGGCTTCTTGTCTGAAACACCTCTCCTATCCCTGATGAGACTTTGTGGGCAGGGTCCCTTTCCTGTTTTAATAACCCATTATCAACTCCAAAGTTGCTGCTAGTAAAAATATCAATTATCACTTATGCAAGACCTGGCATTGCATGAAACCACATTCCAGCCTCAGAACACCATAGCTGCTGTGAGCCAAAACTCAGAGAGGGTTTGAGGACAACTTGTGTACACAATCATTAAGTCAGCCAAAAGAATATATCTTTATCCTGTAAGTTGAATGCCAGCTAAGCAGTAGTGATTAACTGCAAGAAGCTGTAATTTATACTGGGGAAAGTGGTGAATACTTTTTAAGTCATGAAAAGTATTGCTTAAGGCGGGGGGAAGGAATATAAAGCCCCCACAGGTTCAACTGTGTGGAAATGTCAGAAACAGTCCCTTGGTCTAAATTCTTTTTTATTTACTTTATTTTATATAATATGAATAGTTTTACTGCATGTGTATATGTGCACTCTGTGTGGGATTTTTTTTCCTGAGAAGGTCAGAAGGAGTTATTGGATCACCCGGAGCTGGAGTTACAGATGAGCCACCATGAAGGTGCTGAGAATCGAATCCAGGTTCCCTCCAAGAGCAACAAGTACTCTAACCACCAAGCCAAACTAACCCTTGGTTTTAGAAAAATTATGAATCTATACAATGTCCCAAGTTTTTTGAGCAATGCATGGTCACAAACTCATCTGGCCACGTGCTGCATACTATTTTAGTCGAGGGTTCAAAACGGCACCATGTATGTGACCATGGTCCCTACGGATATATCACAAAGGACATAAAGCCACCGTAGCTCGTGGAGCACACACTCTGTGGTGATGTTTGCATGGTGGCAGAATTGCCTGATGGTTCATTTCTCAGATTGTCCCTGGTCATGAAGCAAGCAGCATGCAGTAGTGTTTATCACTAGTGCGGTCGTCACTTCTTAGAAATGACCCACTCGGAGTGGAGGGGAAGAGAGATTTGGGTCTTTTGAGTGTGTCCAGAATGTGCTAACATGACTGCCCTCTCTGGTCTCACCCCAAAATTTGGCTTTCTGATTGGAAAGAAAGGTCACTCTGAGTTTTGTCTTTGACTTAATCAATCTAGAGTATGCTGACGTTTGTTTATCAACTGGTGTACACTATGGTAGTGGTCCACAGCCTTCTAAGCATGTTAGAACTACCCGGGAACACGTAAGAATCCAAATGTTGAGGTCATGCCTCATACCAATGAAGTCAGATATTCAGACTGTAGGAGCTAGAACCCACTGCTTCTTTGGGCTTTCTAGATTAGTCCACTGTACAAGCACGTTTGAAAGTCAATGCTTTCTAGAAACTAAACTTGGTCTTTCTTGGTCTCCTGAGTCTAGAAACAGCCTTCTAAGTTTTGTAGTCTCTCCCTGGTTGGAAACCCTGTTAGGCTGAATATAAACTGCTTTGAACCTGTAATACACATTTGTATTGACAAATTCTCATGGAGCTCAGAGATGCCCACTCTGGAAGTGGGGTAACCCCGCCCCCCATTTTGGACTCACACATTTTTATGTCAAGTGTCCTCTGAGACCGTTCATCTGTGGATAGTCTAATCTCTAACTCTGTGACAGAGGTCAGAACAGCAGAATAACCCAAGAGTAAAATCACTGTGCTCTTGAGAACAGCTACAACCGGGGTTACTATTGTATATCCCGTGATGTAAAAGAACCTGCTGTGGGGAGGGGAAGGGAGAGTTCAGCCCATGGGAAGTTTATCCACTGAGGGAAAGCTCAGGGGGGACCGGCAGCCCGCTACCTCAGCTGCTCCTGTTGGTTTCTGCTGGACTGGGTGTTTTGAGTACCCAAGTTGATATTGTTTTGTTATATTGTCTGGCTAGCTGGTTGGTTACAGCTGTCTGTCTGTCTATCTATCATCCATCCCTCATTGATCTATCTGTCTGTTTATCATCTATCCATCATTGATCTATCTGTCTGTTTATCATCTATCCATCATTGATCTATCATCTATCATTTATCTATTATCTATCCATCATTGATCTATCTGTCTATCTATCATCCATCCCTCATTGATCTATCTGTCTGTTTATCATCTATCCATCATTGATCTATCTGTCTGTTTATCATCTATCCCTCATTGATCTATCTGTCTATCTATCATCCATCCCTCATTGATCTATCTGTCTGTTTATCATCTATCCCTCATTGATCTATCTGTCTGTTTATCATCTATCCATCATTGATCTATCTGTCTGTTTATCATCTATCCCTCATTGATCTATCTGTCTGTTTATCATCTATCCATCATTGATCTATCTGTCTGTTTATCATCTATCCCTCATTGATCTATCTGTCTGTTTATCATCCATCCCTCATTGATCTATCTGTCTGTTTATCATCTATCCCTCATTGATCTATCTGTCTGTTTATCATCTATCCCTCATTGATCTATCTGTCTGTTTATCATCTATCCCTCATTGATCTATCTGTCTGTTTATCATCTATCCATCATTGATCTATCATCTATCATTTATCTATTATCTATCCATCATTGATCTATCTGTCTGTTTATCATCTATCCATCATTGATCTATCTGTCTGTTTATCATCTATCCATCATTGATCTATCATTTATCTATTATCTATCCATCATTGATCTATCTGTCTGTTTATCATCTATCCATCATTGATCTATCTGTCTGTTTATCATCTATCCATCATTGATCTATCATCTATCATTTATCTATTATCTATCCATCATTGATCTATCATCTATCATTTATCTATTATCTATCCATCATTGATCTATCTGTCTGTTTATCATCTATCCCTCATTGATCTATCATCTATCTTTTATCTATTATCTATCCATCATTGATCTGTCTATCAAGTATTTATTGTTGATCTATCTATCATCTATCCATCATTGATCTCTCTATCTATCTATATCTATCTTCTATCATCTATCTAACTGTTATATATCTACCCATCTATCTCTTTTACATTGGCCTGCTATATATTTAATAAACTCACTCATTGAAAGCCATAAGAATCAAGGGCCATATAGAACAGAACCTTGAAGGAACATAGCATTCTCCCCTTGGAAGTGTGGCTTTTGACCTGCACAACCTGAATTAGTATCTTTCCTGGATTCCCTGGTGTGGTGACTCTCAGAAACTCCCAGCTTCTTCAGGAACATAGTGAAGGGAGCAGCACCCAGGAGGGCAAAACTCTTTCAGAGAAATTCTGAGATCTAGACAGGTTGCTTTGTTTTCCAAGGGTCCATGTGTTCCATCAGCTTGCCAATACTTAACCAGTTTCTCTATGTGATTAGCTCTGGGCCCTGCTGTCAGAATTTGCTGAGCTGTTGAAGCAGAAAAGAGAATAAAAAATCCTTCCTTTCAGGGTGGCTCTAAAAGGCATGGAGAGGAGGACTGTGATGGTCAGAGTTCAAGGCCATTCCTCCGCCTCAAGGATGGAGAGAAGGACCTGTAAACTGGGCTCAGAATGGGACTGTGCTCACACGAGCCAAATGCATGAACCGAAGCCCCAATCACTGGCCCGTTGTGGGCATCATGAAGGGGCTGAGGCTGCGCTATGCCCTGTGGTGAGCACTTCACAGTATATATATTCTGATTCCCACTCCCTCCACTTCTCCTTGACAGCATGGAAAAGGCAGAGTTCAAATAATAAGTCTATAAAGACCCCCTGGTGACCAGTTTCATAAAAAATCAGGGGGTGATAGTCATTAGGAACAGGAAGCCCTATCCTTAGTATTGCCACTGTTTAGAGCATCCTGTGTCCTTTGATGTCCCCATTAGGCCTTTGAACTTAGGGAGCAGTTCTCCCCTTCTGCAGCCACTCCCGCTGTCAGGTAATCCCCTCCCCTCCTCGCTGGCCTTTGAAGAGACAGGAAATTCTGGGGTCTGGATTCCCATGCCCATTAAAAGGCTGCACCAATAAGGAGAGTACAGAATCTGGAAGCTATGGGCCTGGGGGTGGGTTCCATCCTATGCCCCTTGGTGCCTTTAGATTTCCACCACATTCTGAGTGTTAGGTAATTAATAAATTAACCAGCTTTACGACTAGCCCCTTTCCCATTGGCTGAGAGATCCAGCGGTTGACATTGGGGGTTAAATCTAAGCTTCTTGGGAACCAAGTTGCTAGATCTAGGTGAACTTGAAACTAATAAAGAATGACATAAAGTCAGTTTATCATAATCATACATACACACACAAACACACACACACACATACATACATTGCACACACATGCATGATGCCAGAGAAAGATGTCTACTGCCCTGTTTCTGTTACTTTTCACTTTATTCCCGTAAGACAGAGTCTCTTACTAAACCTGGCACTTGCTGGATTTGTGTGTGTGTGTGTGTGTGTGTGTGTGTTTTGTTTTGTTTTTAGCTATGTTGGCTAGTCAGCAAAGCACCAGCCATCCTCCTGCCCTCCCTCCCACTGGAGTTACAGGTGCACAGCCACACCCAGCTTTTACGTGAGTGCTATGAATTGTAATTCAGGTCCTCAGTCTTGCATGACAACACTTTACTCACTGAGCCGTCTCTCAGCCCCACCTTGATCCTTGCTTCTAAGCTGACATACTTGTCCCCTGTTTTATAATGTCCTGAGGCACCTCAGTTGGCAGCTCAGAGGCTCTTTAATTCCTTCACTCTCATGGATGAATGTGCCTAAAATGAATAAAGTCTTTGTCTCCTTCATAGCCACCATGCCCTAGGAAGCCCTTTTCTTTAGAATTCCTAATGCTGTGGCCCTTTAATGTACTTCCTCATGTTGTGACCCCCAATAATAAAATTATTTTGTTGCTACTTTATGACTGTAATTTTCCAGCTGTTGTATATCATAATGTAAATATCTGATGTACAGGGTATCTGGTTCCGAGAACGCTGCATTAGAAGGTGATCTCTGTGTACCATGCACTTCAGGGAAGTATCTTTCTAGTAGAGAGCATTTGACAAGTTTATATTAAATGACTATCTAGCTATGGCTACCCCTTTTTAGTCAGGGACGATGAAACTGAGGTGCAGAGGTGTTGCTAACCAGGAGAGAGGATAGACAAATCCTCCATTCTTTGTCCTTCCTCTTTACCCTTTTCTCTGTTGCAACATGATCAGGTGAAGGTTGGCAAGTTAGAGTTAAAATCCTACTTGCTATGATTGCCTTATATGTGTATAAAAACGCAATACCGATCTAGGCACAATTCATATACCTCGTGTCTTCTGTCATGTCTTGCCCGCTTCAATGAGAGAGACTGTACATTTAATACCCATTTTCACCCACCGTGATGCTCCCTATTATAGCAAATAACATCAATATGCTATTGATCCCCTATGGAGAGGCTGTGCCCCTGAGAGCTATCTCTGGGCTCTTCATCCCTCCTCAAGCATCTGTTTGCCCCAGCCTAGACAGTCTTAGGGAAGGCCAGACCTGACTCCTATTTCTCTGCTACCTTCCATAAAAATTCAAGAGTTTTTGAAAAACAGGTCAGCTCAGAGCCAGCTGAATCCAAAGCTTACAACACGGCAAGTCTAGAACACCTAGCCATCTCCTTCCGTAGCTTCAGTCTCCGGTGGAGGTGAGTAGTGTGGTGCATTATGGGAGTTCTTTCTTGACCCCCTCCATGCTATGCTTTGCAGTTTCTTGCAGCAAATCCAGACAAGGTGTGTTATTTTGTTTAAGATAAGACCCATCCAAAGTCACTGTTATTCTCGTGTCTGTCATATGTGACACGAGGCCCATCCGTCTGTGCCCTTGACCTCACAGTCATTTAGACTTGAAAGGACTGCGTGCTTCATGCCACACACTTTCGTTAAATATAACATTGCCAGAAATAATACATGCCCTGGAACACAAACCTAAAATAACATGGAATTTTCAGTCAGGTAATCTTTAATTTAAACTAAAAATAACCTAAACAGTAGTTTATATAAACCCCCAAGGAACAGGACACCCGCCCACTGCCAGTTCATCTAACTGTAAGACACTTAGTTAGCATTTGAACCTTTCAAGCCAGATCGAGTGTGAGCTATATTAGACACAAGCCCCAGAAAGCCAAAAATCCCACCCTTGGCTGGCCCTGCTGACTAGAACATTCCTTCGGGAAGGCCACTGCTGAGGCCCCGCAGAGGGAAATGCCCACAGCAAGTGTCCTGCTCCTGGAGGGAGCTGCTGTGGGGAGCATGGCTTTGTGGACGGCACCGTCTCTGAGTGCTTGTACAGTCAACCTGTGTGTCTCCTGATGGTCCAGGGTTCCTGGCCAGGACCATCTGATAGTGAAGGCCAAGGAACCTCTTTCATTTATAGCTGACTTAATCACCACAGAGAGTGGGATGTGGTCCTGGGCTAAACCTTCATCCTGGGGTTGAGATCAAGGGCTCAGCTGTCCTTGGTGGTATTCCTAAACAGTATCCTTGCTTGAAAACCCATCTGTCAAATATATTTTTGTATACGTATCCACCACACAACAGCAACAAAGAAAAGCCCAAGACAAATCCATGTCCATCACCTGCATCAGTCACTCTGTATGATCTAACCTACACTTTCTTGTTCTTATTTCCGTATGTTATACTATATCCGCATGTTCATTTTTTGCATATATGTTACCGGTAGGATCTGTATATGAGAGAGAACATGTACTTTATTTTCTTTCTGAGATTGTATGGCTTCAATTAATATTATACATTCTAAATCCATTCACCATTTATTTTCCTGAAAATGTGTGATTTCAATTTTTGTTAGAGCTAAATATTCCATTTTCTAGATGTGACAGATTTTCATTTGTCTTTTCCTTTGGTTGGAGACCAAGTAGGTTGGCTCCACGTCTTTGCTATGATGAGTAAAGCAACAGCGAACATGGGGGTGCAAATAGCCTATTGTAAGATCTGACTCTTACAATTCTGTGGGTATATTCCCTAAAGGGAAATAGCAGGATTCTCTGTATAGAAGTTCGTTGAGTTGAGTAAACTTTGGGTCTGGCTGATCTTTCTGCATAATTTTTTCTTTAGTTGTAACTTCTTTCCAATGGCATTACTTATTAGAAAAGAAAGAAAATTCTTCTGGGGGTTGCTTGGGAGACACCTGCTGGGGAGACCAAGGTGATTGGCAGAGGGCAAAGGTAGGGCAGGTTACCCGGTGGGTTGGTTCTCCATAGGACTGTGGCCCACCTGGTACATGAGGCAGAAGGTGCTGTGGGCTGATTGACAGAGGGGTAGAGGAGAGGCTGTAGGGAATTCCTATAGGCAGAGCCGAGGTTCCCAGAGGGATTTAACCATTTCTGAAAATAAGACAAGACTAAGTGTAGTTGAGAGATGTCAAATGTGGTAATAGTTGCCGTGTTCTTCATGCTATAACTGACAAGGTGTTCTATCCTTGAGATTGTACCATGAGAATGGGGTCCTCTCTCTCAGCGGATCTGAAGTGTATCAGAGGCAAGTGAGTTAGGTAACTGGGGCTCCTAAGTTAGTCCCCAGAGTTAGTCTGCATCACACACCAGGTGCCCTGCCTTGAACATTAACATGCTCTTCCCTCTGGAAACAAGGAGATAGGTGCATCGCCTTTACACAGCACTGAAGGAAAATACTTGGAGAACATGACACAGAGAGAAGGGAACATTGTGCCTCTTGAGGGAGCATTAATGTTTTTAGAAAGCCCGGGCTTCTGGATTCTGATCTGAGTCCTCAGGGAAGTCATCTGGAGACTAACACAGGGGCTCCGTTTGCTCATTTACCTGCCTTTCAGACCCTCTCCTGCCAAAGCTGTAGTCATGTGCGGTAGTCAAACCTGCCGTTATGAAAGAGAAGCTAGAACTGTTTTTTTTTTTTTTTTTTTAATGAGGCATTTTATTTGCTGAGGTCTGTCAAAGTTTTCAGATGTACCTATTAAAGGTATGGCCAGCTTTATTTAAGACTATATTGCATTTAAGGTGGTCGACTGTTATGAACTCTGTTAAGTGTACGTGAAACTCCATTTTATTCCCTCAAAACTTAGTATGAAGCAGAAAGAGAAGCGGGGGTGTGGGGGATAAACATGTAGAAAAAGTGATTGATGGATTTTACTTAGCATAGTGTCTTCAGAGTTCATTCATGTTTTACAGGCAAAATGATGAATTTCCTTTGTTGTTGTGTTGGAAACCCACTGTGTAGACCAGGCTGGCCTTGAACTCATGAGACATCCTCCTGCCTGTCCATCTTTTGTTTAGGCTGGGTAGTATTCTGTTGTATGTAAAGAACACATTCTGTTTGCCCATTCATCCACCACAGGATATTGTCTGTCGGGGTCCGGTGCCAGCCCAGACCCTAAATTATTTCTCCGGACAAGAGGAGAGGCATGGGATTAAAGACACAACTTACATGACTTTATGGGGGGCGTAGATTTTCAGTGATCCCTCATGAAATCCTGAGTTCACATCCTGAAAATTCCTCCGCATTTACTCTCCAAACAGCCTTATATACCAAAACATAAACTGAGGGGGAAATTCATTAGCATTCTGTTTCCTAGGTAACCAGGTAAATGGCTATGGACATGTCCACGTCTTCAACCATACTTTCCTATGCCGTCTTTGTCAGGTCTTCCTATCTTCCTGCTCTGTATGCCAGCTCTGTCATGTAGGCCGAATTAACATCTCTTTTCAGGCGTCCTCCAAATTACAAAGAAGGAACAGAACAACATCCTGAGCCTTTGTTAGGGATGGCGACAGGCTAGGTGACCACCACCTGTGCGCAGGTGCAAACTGTGGCCTGGGATTCTGGCGGCCATGCCATGTAGAGATGTGGGGCTACAATTGTCTTGGTTTGCTCTTTACTGCTATGATAGCCACCATGACCGGAAGTCTCTTGGGGAGGAAACGATTTGCTGGACTTACATGTCCTATCACTGACCGTCACGGAGAGAAGCCAAGGCAGGAACTCAAATAGGCCAAGAACCTGGAGACAGGAAGAGAAGCAGAGGTCATAGACAAGTGCTGCTTGCTGGCTTGCTCAACCTGCTTTCTTATATGACCCAGGACCACCTGTTCAGGGTTTTACTTTTTGGAGGGATAAATACTCAGAAGTGAAACTGCTGGAGCATACAGTAGTTTGGTAGGTCTATGTTGCTTTCTTGAGACATCTCAATGATGTTTTCCATAGCAGCGAATACCCTGTCGTGCATCCTGGCCATCACATACAGGGGTTCCAAGCACTCCACACCTACATAGCCACTGGCCCCAGCATGACACACATATGATAGCCCCTCCTGAAGCAAATCAGGTGCCATTGAGAGCATCTTCTTCACAGACCTGATGACTTATATATTGTCTTTGGAGAAATCACTATTTGAATCTTTAGCTTCATTTCAAGTTCAGATTATTAGGAGATTTTCTTATTCTTTTAAAAATTTATTATTATTATTTTTTTTTTTGCAACTGACTTACAGGACCTGCTTGTGTGTTATAGAAATAAAACTCTCATGTTGTGCTAAGTCAGTGGTTCTCAACCTGTGAGTCATGACCCCTTGGGGATCGCATACCAGATATTTACATTCTAATTCATAACAGTAGCTAAATTATAGTTTTGAAATAGCAATAAAAATAATTTTATGTTGGGAGTCTCCACAACATAGGGAACTGTATTAAAGGGTTGCAGCATTTGGAAGATTGAAAACTAATGCACTATATGAAGTGAGCCAGTCACAGAAGGAAAAGGACTGTAGAGTTCACTTATGATATAAGAGTGCAATGGTGGTGACCAGTGTGGAGGGTCCAGCATGCACTTCGATGATGGAAGGCGAGTAAGGTCTGAGAGCTGCTGCATCGCCCATGAATGTGGTCGGCACCACTAGCTTGAATACCTAGGAAGTTAAAATAAATAATGTTAAAATCTCTTGCCACCACAGCAAAAAGTTTAGAAGAAATAAACCTCAGGGCTGGGAGTGAGGATCCATAGTCAGGGTTCCCCTACCATGTGCAAGGTCCTGGGCTCAACCCTAACAACACAAAATAAAACTGTGTCAAGTTCATTGACTTTCGGCAGAGTACTACAGTCTGTGTCTTTGATCCCAATGCTTGAGAATCAGAGGTGGGTGGATCTCTGTGAGTTCAAGGTCAGAACTGGTCTATATATACTGAGTTCTAGGCCAGCTTGTGCTTGAAAATGAAACCATGTCTTAAAAAAATAAAAACTAGCCAGGCGGTAGTGGCACATGTCTTTAATCCCAGCACTCAGGAGGCAGAGGCAGGCGGATCTCTGTGAGTTCAAGGCCAGCCTGGTCTATGAAGCGATTCCAGGACAGCCAGAACTGTTACCCAGAGAAACCCTGTCTCAAAAAACAAAACAAAACAAAAATTAAAAAATAAATAAGAAGTAACCCCCCAAAAAGAAGGAAGCCTATTATGTGAAGCTATCTGAAGGTTGCTTTCCTATATATTCACACACAAGCAAACATGTTCTGTTGCCCACCAGAAAAGAACTATTTTACAAAAAGAAAGAATAGCTGCATTGGAAGAAAGATAGAATTCCCGTTATACAACCAAATGACCTTAGATATATAGGCCTATATCTAAATTTTTCTCATTTGACAGAATTATCCAATCTTTTCTTATGTCTTTCTTTAACCCTTAATGTTTAGGAAACCGGTGCCCACGTGGGAGGGGTAGATAATGGTTCTCATCCTGCCTCGGTATGAAATTAATTACACCTGTCACAAATACAAGGTATCTGATATTTTGGGCACAATATGCAGTATCAAGTAGATAAATATCTGTCTGTCCTTGCTAGAGGCCAGTCCTGATGAGTAGCTGTGCTGAGGGCTGGGTTAGGTGGGAGGAGACCCCCCCCCCCCATGAGAGCCTCCAGAGCTCTGTAAAGAGCATCGTTATGAGGCAGAGAGGCCAGCAGCAGCAGGAGGAAGCAGCACTGGCTCTTGGGTTCAACATAAGCTGGTCAGCTGACCAGTTAACTGGAAAACTGGTCCCGGTAGAGAAGAATCAAAAAAAGTATACTTAGGTGCTTTAAACAGCTTAACTTAAACTTTATAAAACATGAAGATTGTGTTACAGTTTGTTAGCAAATGTTTCGATATTTATTTGTTTTGTTTTGTATTGTCCTGTTTTGTGATTGAGAGGCAAGTCTTTCTGGTCAGGGTATCTGCCCACTGGGACTCACTATTGGCTTCCTGTATGCTAGTATACTCTTAATGCAAGTATGAACCTAGTTCTCCCATCCCCCCCTTTCTTTTACCCTGTGGTGGTTTGAAGGAAAATGGCCCCCAAATGGGAGTGGCTCCACTAGGAGCTGTGACCTTGTTAGAGTGGGTGTGGTCTTGTTGGAGGAAGTGTGTCACTGTGGAGGTGGGCTTTGAGGGCTCATATATGCTCAAGCCACACCCCGTGAGGCAGACCACTTCCTGTTGCCTGCAAGATGTGGAACTCTCAGCTACTTCTCCAGCACCATGCCTGGAGAAGTATACCACCATGCCCCACCATGATGATAATGGACTGAACCTCAAGTGCAAGTGCTCCCCAATTAAATGTTTCCTTTTATGAGCGTTGCCATGGCCATGGTGTCTCTTCACAGAAATAGAAGCCCTCACTAAGAATATCCTTTCCTTGTTCTTTCCTCCCCTCCCCTTTCTCTCATTGAGCCTAAGGACTTGCATGGGCTAAGCCAGTGTTCTACCACCAAGTTACCACTGCAATCACTCCAGTCTCTTTCCTATGTATGTTTCTATATGTAGCAGGAAAGTAAAGCCTCTCATGACACAGTCTAGGGCCGGATGTGTGTGATTTATTTTCTCCATCTTTTACTGTTCTGCCATAGAACGTGGTAGCCATGTATTTTAGTTACCAGCCACATCAGTCTTTATGGAAACAACTTTACCTTCACCCTCATATTTCAATGCTCAATACAACATGAAATCGCATGTCTGAGGTAATGGGTGTCACTGGTACGTGAAGGTTGGAAAATTCAGTGAAGCATCCTCAGCTGGTGAAAACAAATGCATAAACCATGCTAGCCTAAGACTCAGGATGCCTGAGCACCAGGCGGTATATTCTCCAGAGTATATGGCTTTGGCTGGGATCAGGCCAGGGCAACATCTACACGGCAAATGTGTAGCAGTAGCTAATGGGATACAGAAAGCATAGTGTGACCTCCTGGGGAGCCCTCAGCATGAAGGAGCAAGCAGGGGGATATTGAGAGGCAATAGGGAACTGGGGCTCAGAGAAAGCACCAGAACCCCTGCTCGTCATGATCTCCTCTCCCAGGCTAACAATGACATCTTTTGTCCATCTTCTTCTGACACATTCCCTGGCACTTGAGAAGCATCTAATTGTCTTGAATGGATCAAAATGTGTGGTTGTATTTTTTTCTCTACAATTACCCCCAAAACAAAACAAATAAACAAACAACAACAACAACAAATGGCTTCCTCAAGCACACTGGCTTTCTCTCCTGGAAATTGTCAGGGAGCTGTGAGGAAGCAGAGCTTGTGTGCTCTACACCTCAGCTCACCCCAATGTGGGCATATGGATAAATTAAGGTCATTGCTCAGGTCAGACTCCCATCTAGAGGTACCCCACAGGCTTCCTCAGGTACAGTTTCCAAGGAAGTTGACAGTACTACAGTACCTGGTGGTACCCAGGGATTGTGAGCTGATGAGGCATGGGGGTCATTATGGGTCTTCTCGTGTTTCTTATGAATGGGGAAGTTTTTTTTGTTTTGTTTTGTTTTTTTGTAGTAAATAAGGAAAAACATGAAGAGAGATGAAAGATAGCAAAAATACAGTTGTTCTTGAGTTTGAAGCTTTGAAGCCACAATCTTCAAGAACTCAAATCTCTGGTGTTTTCCACTGGCTCTCAGCAAACCATGGCTCATTTCTAATGCATCCAAAGCTTTAGACCACTAACAGAATGATACTTAGTGTGGGATATTAGGCCAGCTCATCAGAAAATGAAACTTTAATAACTATCTTTATTAACTAAACTTTATTAGCTATTGTACTTGCTATTAATTGTCATGATTAAGAATTTATCCCTTCATTCATCATTAATTCCCTTTGCTTAGTTCCCATGCCTTCTGTAGACAGACCACCCCAGTTGTGTATAACCTGACTATGGTCTGCAGTGGAACAACGTTATCACCTCCATCACTCTCTGGGCTTTCTCTGATTAAACTTGACCTAGCAATGAGGCACGTGTGACACCGCGCCCCACTCTCCCTCTTTCTCTCTGAGCAGCCTGGGAATGAACCACGACGATGACCACTCGTCTTGTGCTGGCCGGTCGCACATCATGTCGGGAGAGTGGGTGAAAGGTCGAAACCCTAGCGATCTCTCTTGGTCGTCCTGTAGTCGAGATGACCTCGAGAACTTTCTCAAGTAAGTCCTTGAGTCATTCTGTAACATCAATAACTCGAAGTTTTGCCAAAAGACCAAAGATGGGCAACTTAGCCAGTGTGAGAAGTGACTCTTTAGATGAATCCTCATCCAGCTTGGGAGGTGGCCAGTGCAGAGTGCCCTAAAATGGGCAAAGGCCTCTGCTTGCGGTTGTAACTGGTATGCTGTTGCATGTCCAGTAAGGGGGGGGGGGGTCATTAAATGAATGAAATGTCAACCCAGTGACTCTGACTTGCACTTCTCTGATGGTCTTTGACCACAAGTGGACACCACTGTTGGGACAACTCGGCTGCTGTGAGAACCTGTTGCTTGCTGAAGCTGCTTCCCTTGATGGGAGTGAATTAGCTGGGTTGGGTTTGCACACTTTCCTCCTTCATGGGGGAAGGGATATGCTTCTCACTAGTCTGTTCTCCCTACAGAATGTCTATACTTTTCAGTTCTCAGATTTTAGTGGAACAATTTCTAATTTGGTTTTAGACCCTTGTAAAAGCAAGCATGATTGTGATCCAGACCTGTTGGCCCCTTGGTGTCTGATCTTAGGGCTGTATTTACAGTGTTGATGCATGGGTCCTCATCGCTCCCCTACTTTGTTGTGGTAAATCCACCTGAAGTGGGAATAGAAGTCAGTCAGTGGGTCTCCCTGTTAACAGGATCCAGGGAATGTGGGTTGAAGTGGTTAAAGGTCTTCATGTTCCCTAGGGATGGGAAAAGTGTTTAGGAAATAGGTTTATAAATGAACTTACTAGTTTTAAGATAGTCTTCTTCCACTAAGTGTTGTAATCACAGACTCCTAATGCAATGTTGTAAGCTACTGATGTCACTCCATGTCACCCAAAAGGGCCAGGGTGACAGGACGGGATGCTACATTTGCTCGGATGCATAGTGCTGGTCCCATTAGTGGCAGATGCCTTGTGATTGAGCCTGGGAGCTGTGGACTAGCCTCAGCTCTGTGTGTGTGTGTGTGTGTGTGTGTGTGTATGTGTGTATGTGTGTGTGCACATATGTATATATGTGTGTATATGTGTATGTGTGTATATGTGTGTATGTGTGTATATGTATGTGTGTATATGTATGTATGTGTATGTGTGCATATGTGTTTATATGTGTGCATGTGTGTGCATATGTGTGTATGTGTGTGCATGTGTGTATATATGTGTGTATGTGTATATATGTATGTGTGTATATGTATGAGTGTATATGTATGTGTGCATGTATATGTGTGTGCATATGTGTGTATATGTGTGTGTATTGTGTATATGTATGTGTGTATGTGTTTATATGTATGTGTGTATGTATATGTGTGTGCATATGTGTGTATGTGTGTATATATGTATGTATGTATATGTATGTGTGAATGTATATGTGTGTGCATATGTGTATGTATGTGTTTATGTGTGTATGTGTGTGTGCATATGTGTGTGTATGTGTGTATGTGTCTATATATGTGTGTAAGTATGTGTGTATGTGTGTATATGTGTGTATGTGTGTATATGTGTGTGTATATGTGTGTGCATATGTGTGTATGTGCGTATATGTATGTATGTGTATGTGTGTATATGCATGTGTATGTGTATATATGTGTGTATATGTGTGTGCATGTGTGTATATGCGTATGTGTGCATATGTATGCATGTATATGTGTGTATGTGTGTATATGTATGTGTGTATATGTATGTATATGTGTGTATGTATGTGTATATATTTATATACATATATACATACCCGTTTATATATGTATACATACATACATACATACATACATACATACATACATACATACATTGAATCCTTTTTTCAAGAGTTTTGGCAAGTATCTGGTTTCATTTACCTTGCCTTAAGGATAGGAAGTAAAGCATTGAGCATTTTATCTCCTAACAGAGCCCTCTGGGGAACATGTATCTCCCACTGTAAATGGACATTCCCTTCCTAATTGAAACCTGGAACTTCTTGACTGAGTGATCCTGGGCTTCTGTTCTGTGATAGCAGAAGATATGGTCAGGCGCGACATCAAGACTGACATACTTATTTTGGCCCAGCAATCCGTCAAAGATACTCCATGGTGTCAGAAATCAGAACTTTAATTTTATTTAAAATAAAATAGCCTAACTTGCATTCTTTTTTGTTCATGGTAACTTTTGCTCAAGGTCATATTCTAAGAGGATTCAGAGAATTCTAATTTAAAAATATTTTCATCAACCCCACTAAGAAAGCCCACTTGCTTCATCAGAGCTGTTCCTAGGGCCCTAGTGAGTGCCCAGTTCTGCATTGCCTTCAGAGCAGAGACCTACATTCAACCATATAATAGCAGAACAGACACACCAAAAAGGTGGCACAGGTGTCCAATGCCGAGGCTCTCGTCCCGTCAATCATCCGAAGCACATCCTTCTCGGGAGACTGAAAGGATCAGAACCACGGTGGGCTCCTACGGTTAGAAACTGACCTGCATCTTGGCTTTTTCAGATCCAAAGTCAGTACCTGCTTACTGATCACTGACCCCAGGAGTCAGCATGCACTGCGCCTTCCACACAAGCTGCCCGGCATGCACTACAGCGCCAATGAGCAGTGCCAGATTCTGTTTGGCACCAATGCTACCTTCTGCAGGAACATGGAGGTAAGCAGGCAGGGAAGGGCAGCCTTAGGAATCACACAAGCCCAGCAGCCCCTCTGCAGGTCTGGATTCTGCTGGAGGTCATGGCTATCTCAGATACCGATATGCATGTGACCGTGTATATGTATAGGCGTGAGGGTGTGTGCATGGGCACACAGGTGTGCCCCGTATAACGTATAACTGTCTGTGATGGTATCAACACGTGCTTTTGCGAGCATCTGTCCAACCACAGCCCTGCATGTGGGTCACTCTGAAGGGGCTACTTTGGGGGTACTGACAGTAGTAGTGTGGTGTTTTAACTTGAAATCTTTGTGACGAAGGAAATCTAGTCACATTTCTTATAAATGCTGTGATGTCACCGTGTCACTTGATTTTTAAACCCCACCCATTTAAGGAAGAGAGCTAAAAACTGGTTCACATTGGAGTGTATCAGATGCAGAGAATTTAATAAGTGACATGTTAATTTTAAAATAATAATAATCCACAGTCAGCTCTTATTGACCAGTGCCCATATGATTGACCCTAAAGCCCTAGCCTGCATGAGCCCCATTAGTCCTTGCCAGAACTCTCTAGAATCTACTTCCAGCTTTCAGACAATACTACTAAATCAAGCTCAGGTATCATGCCAAATGGTTTGACTAGTGTATAGGTAACAGTGCAAAAGCTTGGAGACAAATCTGGATACCCCCACAATATAGATTGGCTCACTGTCCTGCAAACAGTGATGCCTGTGGCTTGGCCAGTTCTATGTATGGAAAGTGCCCAGAGGAATGTTCTAGGACCTGTGTATGGCTACTGTGTGACACCAGAAACATACTAGGGAAATCAGGGGCCCAGGTGGTGCTTGGCATGTAGTCCCCAGGAAGATATGCAGTAGACTGGCCAGCCTCCAGATGCAGGAATCCAACAGCTGTATACCTCCAGAATGAGGTCTATCTGCTACCTCCAGAATAAAGTCCCCAGGGATGAAGGTGGGGGCAGACTCTCAGAAACACCAGAGATCCTATGATAGCCAAAGATGTCATGGTACCCAGAGATGCTATGGTATCTTTTGAGTGCTTCAAGTTTAGATGTGAATTGGTTCAGGCCACTGAGCCAGCATCTCTCAGCTGGGTGCTGCCTGTCATTTTAGGGGCACAGAAGGCATTGCCTCTGAGCCAGGCGGGTGCTAGCTATCAGCTGACTCTTCCAAGAGCAACAACCCACAATGTGGTCCTGAATCCTCTCTCCTCAGTCCCAGGACTCCATTGTCCCCAGCTCCTGTCATGGTACCTGATGCTCACCGTCACCCACTGCACTGATTCATGCTTAAGGTTGTTGTTACTGTAGCCACGTCCTATGCCCAGTCTCCAGTCCCTAGAGTGAACTGAAGAGTCAGGGGAGAGCAGGTTTCAAGGGACCCTTGATACAGACAGTGTGACATCAGTATGAAAACCATACAGGTAGGTCCTGGGGAGGACGCTGGGAACTCAGAAGGAACAGAAATGCTCCAGGACCCTGGAGTGGAGAAGGAGAAAATGCCCAGCAAAGACCTGAGCACAGTGGTCGCTTTGTCTCCTGAGGGGTTTGACCCAGGGCTAGTGAGGCAAAGTGAGTCAGGCAAAGCTGCCAGTCAGCATAGGACTAGGTGAGTTGGGGACTAGACAGAAGCGATCTCTTCATTGTCTGCCACTCCTGTCTAGGGGTGAGGTAATTGTACACCTTCCTCGCAGGGTGTCTTAGTGAGGGTTTCTATTGCTGTGAAGAGACACCGTGACCTCAGCAACTCTTAGAAAGGAAAACATTTAATTGGGGTGGCTTTAGTCAGTTTCAGAGGTTTAGTCCATTATCATCATGGTGGGAAGCAAGGCAGTGTGCAGGCAGACACGGTACTGGAGAAGGAGCAGAGAATTCTACATCTTGATCCATAGGCAATAGGAAGTGAACTGAGTCCCATACTGGACATAGCTTGAGCTTCAAAGACCTCAAAGCCCACTGTGACACACTTCTTCAGCAAGGCCACACCTTCTAATAGGGCTACTCCCTATGGGGCAAGCATTCAAACACATGAGTCTCTGGGGGCCATACCCATTCAAACCACCATGCAGGATAAGCTGACAGATAGAGGGGCGTGGTTTTCCAGGTGGGACACTTTCCTGGGACTGTCCCATGCAACCCTAGCAATACTCTAGGCAGATGGTTTTGAGCTCCACTTTAGCAGGCGAGGAAACAGTGAGGAGAAGATATATGGTCTGAGCAGTAAGGGAAGCATAGATGCCCCTGCTGGGGGAGCCCAGAAAGCTGGTACAGGATAAAGGCCACCTCGGATTTTCTTAGTCCATTAGCGTCTCTCTTTCGGAGGCCAGTTAGAAGGAAATATTAGCCCTACATTGCAGCTACATTCTCTTAGGTCAGTGCTTCTCAACCTTTCTCATGCTGTGACCCTTTTACACAGTTCCTCATGCTGTGGCGACCCCCAACCATCACATTATTTTGCTGCTCCTTCATAGCTGAAATTTTGCTATTGTTATGAATCATGATGTAAGTATCTGATACGTAGGATATCTGTTTTGTGACCCCCCCCCAAAAAAGGGACTGTGACCCACAGGACGAGAACTACTGCCCTAGAGGCTCGGAATCCCGAGGCACAACCCCGCAGATGGCCCAATTGTCAATTCTGCTGAGGCGCCGCATGGATTCCTCCAGCTAGCCAGCAGCTTCAGCTCGTGTTTGTCCAAAGCGCTTTTCTTCACAGAGTCATTATTAATCAAATCAGATCAAATCGGCATCTTCTAGCCCCGGTTGCTAGACCAAGCGCCTGTATGTGCGTGGGGGAAGGGTAGCCTAGTGGCAGACTCTTTGGTGGGTGTTAGCATTTATTATCATCTCTCTGGTAAAAATCTTAGTGATTTTTCTCAGGGATTCCAGAAGGGAGCTGACAGTGACTGTTATACCAGGCAGCCTGTCCCGGTAACACTCTTAGACCTCTGGGGAGTGCATGGCAGAAGGCCCACGCCTCTCTGGGATGCCTGGAATGTTGAACTTGGGGTATGGTGCCCTGGGCCTGACTACATCCCCCTCATCAGACACACACCAGAATGGCCTCATGATTCTGGGCTCTAGCTCACCGTGTCCTTAGTCTGCTACCCCCTGCTTCAGAGGTCTGTGCTCTGACAACATCCTGTCGTGGAGAAGTTTGCATCCTTGTCTGTCTCCTTCCCGGAGCATAAACCAAGTGCTGCTGGGTACTCTCTCACTGCTGTCTGTCCCCAGCCCGTTCTCTAGGCCCAGTTCACTTCCTCTGTCCTGGCTTGGCCTTCCTGCTCTCTCTGGAGCCCACAGAAGGCTCATGGCAAAGGAGTCCAGCTACTTGGGGCTCCTCCCTCCACCGGGCAGCCCCTCTCTTGATTATCTAAATGACGCATTCTTTCATTTTTGAATTTTCACATGTTACCTTCTCAGTAAGGCCTGCCCCAGTCACCCTGTTGGAGATTATAGTCTTGACGCCTTTTCAAACCCCTCCCTCTTCTATAATGCCTAATGTGCCATCAATCTTGCCCAGTCTCCTTCATCTGTGACTCTGCAGCATTTCATTCCAGAAGTCCCAGGTAGATCCCATTCCCATAAGCCACGTGTGCACTTCTTAATATGGCCTATTATCATAATTTTTCTTCTCGTGTCATTGGCATGGGAAATTACACTGCCTGTCTTTTCTAGGTCAGTTTTTATTGACCCTTCCTCAATAGGAATGCATGTTCCTGCTTTGCATCTGAGCCATATTGCTTCTTTTAAGATTATTACACTCATAGAAAACCACATCAGGATGGATTTTAGTTATGTATTGTAAATGGCACTCCATCTCTTTCAGGAAGGTAAGGCCTTGTACGTGTTTTCAGAGTCCACAACATGTTCCATAGAGATAGGAGCCTTTCTACAACCCGTAACTCTCCCTCACCTCCCTGTGGAGAGCACCAACTGTCTAGTCCTCACACCAGCAAGCTCATCGATTACTGTCATTACATCTCAAATTGTCTCCACCCTCCCCAATTTCAGAAAGGACCATGCTGTGGGCCGGAGAGATGGTCTCAGCAAGGAAAGCACCTGCTGTCCAAGCCTGACAACCTGAGTCCAGATCTCCAGAACCCACATAAAGGTCGAACACGGCAGCACAACTGTCGTCCCAGTACACTCTCGTGGAGACATTGGAGGTGCATGTAGGAAAATCCACGGGAGCTCATGGGTCAGCTAGCCTGGTGTACACACACACACACAAACACACACACATACACACAGAGAGAGAGAGAGAGTGAGTGAGAGAGAGAGAGAGAGAGAGAGAGAGAGAGAGAGAGAGAGAGATTGATTTTTGGTCCCCTCTAATAGGAAAAAAAATCCACTTATTTGGTGTCCTAAAACAAAAGAAAATGCTCACAGATAGGCTCTTTAGGAGAGAGAGTATCATGCAGGAATTACAACTTCAGAAATCTGGAGGAACCTCTCTCTTACGAGCTGCATTCCTGTGTGTGGATTAAGAATGCTGTCTGGATTCCCAGGCCCTGAGCTCCCTGGAAGACAAGGACTGAGGGGAAGTTCACAGCCAGCCACAGGACTAGGTCCCGGTACAGAACTAATCATGGAAAACTTGGAAACGCACCCGAACATTAGTGAGACAACTGTGTGTCTGTCTGTCTCTCTGTCTTTTGTCTCAAACATTTCTAGAGCTTTAAGCCTACCACTAAAAATAATGAACTAGAAGTGGGGTTGGACATGGCCCAGGAAATAAAACCAAGACACTGGGCCTGCAGGGTTGAGTGCTGTCTGTTTTTGGAATACATAGTTTAAAACAAAGAATGAAGCAATCTAGGTAGATGGCATTTTAAGGCAAACACGGGGCATCTCCACCACCTGTGAGCCCTCTTCAGTCCTCTGTTCTGCCTTCTGAGGAACACGTTTCCCTGCTGAGGGCTGGCACAGTTGCCCAGTGGGTAAAGGCACTGGCCACCGGGACGACATGAATTTAATCCCAAGGACCCACATGGTGGAAAGAGAGAACTGACTCCCTGAGTTGTCCTTTAACCTCCAAATACATGCCAGAGCACTTGCACATATGCGTGTGCCACACACATGCACACTTGATTAAAAAATTAATTAACATAAAAAGAAAGTAGTAAACAGACACATAAACGCTAAATACATAAGCAAATGTCAAAGTTCTGCTTGAAAGACGAGCCTAGAGTGTGTCCTGACCGCAGGTCACGGGCAGGGACAGCCTGCCTGGCCTAGAATGTCCTGTCCAAAGCAGACAGGAACAGCCTGCCTGGCCTAGAGTGTGTCCTGACGGCAGGTCATGGGCAGGTAGAGCCTGCCTGGCCTAGAGTGTGTCCTGACGGCAGGTCACGGGCAGGTAGAGCCTGCCTGGCCTAGAGTGTGTCCTGACGGCAGGTCACGGGCAGGTAGAGCCTGCCTGGCCTAGAGTGTGTCCTGACGGCAGGTCACGGGCAGGTAGAGCCTGCCTGGCCTAGAGTGTGTCCTGACGGCAGGTCACGGGCAGGTAGAGCCTGCCTGGCCTAGAGTGTGTCCTGACGGCAGGTCACGGGCAGGTAGAGCCTGCCTGGCCTAGAGTGTGTCCTGACGGCAGGTCACGGGCAGGTAGAGCCTGCCTGGCCTAGAGTGTGTCCTGACGGCAGGTCACGGGCAGGTAGAGCCTGCCTGGCCTAGAGTGTGTCCTGACGGCAGGTCACGGGCAGGTAGAGCCTGCCTGGTCTCAGGAGACTGCATTTCTCATCCCTCACATTCCCATGATTGTCCTGAACCAAAGCCCTTGGATGGGTTCTCTGGATTTTTGTGAAACAGGCTGGGAAAGTGATGGCAACTTTCCCCTCCAGCTTCTCACTGAAGCGAACATCCCCTTCACTCAGGCTGGCTGGCAATGCGCCCTCGCTGCCTTTGCAGTTCCCATGGCAGGCACTGAGACTAGGAGTCACAGACACCTTCACTCTTGTCTACCGGCGACGGCTGACCCCCCCACTACTGTTTGTCTTTCCCACAACTTCAACATCGCAGCGACTATTACACCCCAGGCCGGTTCTTGTCATATTGTATGTTTATCAACAGGGATTATAGGCCAGTGACATTCCAGGCCTGATGACCTGAGTTCACCCCAGGCCCTGCATGGTTGTCCTCTGACCTCCACACACGCACATGCGTGGCACCTGCACACCAAAGACCTCCCCCTCCCCCCCCCCCCCCGCACATACACACAAAATGTAATTAAAAAAATTTTTAAACCTCTCAATATTGTGCTACTCAGAAGAAAATCCTTTTGTGCTTTGAACACATCAGTTTCATTGTCTCCCTGCTAATCCTGTAGGTCTCGTATTCTTAGGCTTTGATAAGCATACTAGGAGCAGGGACTGAGATGCCACAAAATGTTCAGAGCCCTGGCTTATGCCCTCTGTAGGAAGCACCAGCTGCCCTGAATTCCTGTTCTGTGGGTAGAATTCTGAGTACAGAACTTCCTTTCGACTGAACGTCCTTGTATGTTCTTCCCCTGGCACTCCCAGCACATAGCTGTTTTAAGATCCGTAGACGTTAAGAGCCATACCCTTGCTCATAGGAAAAACATCGCTGCAATTCGTGTCAGGGGCTGCCGAGGCTTCAAATAGTAACCAGGTTTCTGCTTCCCCGAGCGTTTGCATACTTCAGAACCAAGAAAAATTAAAGCCCAGTCCATTTTCGTTTCTAGGGTTCTGGAGGGCCCCATCCCATCACCCTTGAGTCTGTCATGTCTGTCTGCAGAATGCTGGTATTGCAAGGCTCGGGGCTGTCTATGCAAATATGAACTACAAAAAAAAAATTGGCATCCATAGCTGGCATTTGTTGTGGAAGTTATTGGCAAGTAGAACTGTCTCTTCTTCTAGCCAATGGTAATGTGATGTTTTTAATTCAATAAAGCATTTCAAGAAAGTCCAAACACAAAAGTTATAAACATTAGAGGGTAAATATTTATTAGAAAGGGGAAATGAACTTTATGCAATTAGCACAATCAATCTTCTTTATGATTACAAGTTCCTCCTGTCCCCATCAGCAAAGCCACTCCTCGCCGTGGCTCTAGAGCTATCAGGGCCCGGACGCTCTGCCAGGTGAGGCCGAGGGTGGGAAGTGAACTGTAGACACCGTCAGCTGGAAGCAAGAGAACATTGCTCCTAGAGCCAGGGCCAGTGGGTGGGGACACATAGAGTCGGCAGGGTCACTGCCTCACCACGTCCCCAATGTTCCTTAATATTACAGAGGGAGCCCACGTCTGACTCACTCCAGCATCAGGGGACTGGAGATGAAAGGCCAGGGTGATGATCACCCATGCCCACATGCCAGCTGCCTGTCAGGGCCTTCACTGCCCTGGAGCCCATGCATGATGGCCACAGATGGAAAGGAAGGTGGCTCTCAGAAGGAAGTGCACACACCGTGGTTGACATTGGCGTGGGTGTGTCTGCACACCATAGTGCGCACAGAGAGATAGCGACTGTTTGCTCAGAATAATGTTGAGCACAAAGCTCAACATTTTTTCCAGGAAGGCAAGGAAGAGAGTCCGGAGCTCTCACTGGTGAGAGCTCCGCCCTCTCTCCTGCCCACTAGTCCCTCCTTGCCCTCTACCATGGCACACATAGCTGTGGGTGTACGTTGCGCAGTGGTGACAGTGAGCCTCCCTACTCAGGCTGCCTGCCCCAGCGTCCTGGCTGCCTCTGGTAGTCACAGTCTTTCTCTGCCTCAGCCTGCTAATCTGAAAAGGAGAGAAGTCCTATGGACCCATCATCAGATTGTTTTAGGTGGTCACTGATGGATGACCTAGTGTTTAGTGTGTAGCACACATCGGTAAGTGTTGCTGGCTCCATTTTTTCTGTTCCCTTGGCTCTTGGACCCAGCAGGAGAGTGGACGGTGCAGCGCAATTGGCATTAGCCTGTCCTTTTCTTCTGTATCTCTGTGTCCTTCCATGTCTCCTGGCACCTTGCGGGGCTGGGACCCCCAAGGATGGCGCTCTAGCACCTAGTATGTACCTTCACAAGCTCCCTGTCCTTCCACTGAGAAGCGTCTTTGTGTCCTACTGAGAGGGGCCTGGAGTCTCTGGGCAGATACAGAGATCCCTGTGTCTAAGAAGCCCGGGTGTTGAAATTCCACAAGAGTCTAAGGCTCATCTCTCGGATGTCAGTCATATCTCAACCTGGAATCTCCTCAGAACCTCCTCCAGGGACTGGCGGAAGCTGCTGTGACCTGCTACAAATACCTTCTTACTCTTTCTCTGGGAGACGGGCATGGGTTTCAGGTCTCTGTCTTGTTCTATAGCTCTAGGGCTGCAGGATTCTTACTGTCATCCTGAGTTGGGAACTGCTGGCCTAAGGGTAATCTATCTCTTCGATGCCAGTGGACCTGGTCAGAGCAGGAGGCTGGCGGAGTCCATTGCCCCTCCCAGGCAGGACTGTGCAGCCGAATGGAGAGCTAGATGTGCAACTGCAAGCTGCCTCACATGTCTCAGTCGGGTCTCAGCTCCTGGAGCTCCTGGGCTTTGGCAGAAGCTGGCCTGAATTTTCTAGAAGGATCCGAACGCTTACAGTAGACAGCCTTTTCAGAAAGCTCTCCAGACAACACAAGTTGTGTGTTAGCGTCCACTCCTTGGCCCCTCACCAGTTGCATGTCCTGGTCCCAGACCCCATCCTCACCCTGGAGCTCAGGCCCAACCAGGTGGTCTCCACCACCCTCAGGAACGTGGAAGGAGAGACCACACCCAGGCTGCAGGAAGCATTCCAGGTGTGGTGCTGGCATGCTGGGCTGGGGGAAGACTTCAAACTGCAGCAGTGTTTGTGGGAAATTTGGATCTGTCGCTGGTTTCATCTCGCTCTTGGCACGTTATCTGCCTTTGGCGGGTGTTATCAACAACACATTTTTTTTTTGAGGGAGTTTACATAACGGTCCCCTCAGGAATTGCTAGGACGGCGAGCTGCTTTCTTTCTCAGCTCATGGTGAGCGCCAGTGAGGAAAGAGGCAAAAAGTGACTCATGGTCAAATTCCCAGTCCTGGGAAGGGCCACCAGTTGGAGCAAAGTGAGAGAGACTTGTGTCCGTGATCAAGCGGTCCTTGACACATGCCTCAGGTTTTCAGAGGGCCAAGAAAGGAAGCGTTGTGCTGGCTGGGCTTCCACAGGGTACCAGCAGGAAACGTGCACAGAACAGCCTGGGTGTGCCATTTACCAGACCTTAAACACAGTCTTTGAGGTGGCACAGGCTAAGTCAGGGAAGGGGGAGCTGTTTCATTGTCTTGTTGTTTGTAGGAACCAAGCACTTTCTGCTGTGTTCAAGAATGGCTCCCAGGGTCGGATGGGGCGAAGAGTGTGCCCTAGGGTGACCCCACCCATCCATCTGGGAGCTCTGTGTTCATTGATGCCTGCCCGAGAGTGCATTTGCTCAACAGCACTTAGAGACAAAGACTGGGCATACTTAACCCTGTCTGGCACTACCGCCCCCTCCCAAGTTCCAAATTTGGAGTATTTTTGGATTCAGGCTGCTGGGTTAGGAATGTCCAACCAGTAAAGTCTCTGTAAATACCAATGCCCCACCCACCCACACCAGAAAAATCTTTTGAAAACTCCAAACTCTGAAACATTTCTGGTCCCAAGCATTTTGGATACAGGATCGTCCACCTCTATGGGGCCTGGCAGGCAGAGGGAACATCCTGGAATGAGAAAGATGCCAAGTGCCCTTGTCTGACTGGTAGACCGTGAAGTCTTGGGAGGAAGAAATGGACGGGGGCTGGGGACTGAAGGAGACCTCATGCAGCTTATGGGCAGATGCCATACGCTTGGGGGTAGTAGAGAATTCGCAGTGTATATTGGTGCTTTAAGTCTGTTTCCTTGTCTGTACCACAGGATAGTGACTGCCTGCCTCACAATGTTGATAAAATACGTGATACTAGACATGGTAAATGAGGAAATGCTTACAATTTGTTGACTTTTCCCTCACCATTCCAAAGGCAGGCATTGCCTTACTTAGATATACATTTATTCATTTGTTCATTCTTCCAGCTGGCATGCCTTTATGGGGATGTATATGTGCTTCCAGGGCTGTGTGGAGGCTATGGGGGGAGGGGCAGTGTGGAGGTGATGGGGAAGCTGGGGCTGTGTGGAGGTGAAGGAGAGGCAGCTACTGTACTTGAGAATCCAGCATCCAGTGTGTAGCAGAGAAATTACATGGATCTGTCCCTCACAGAACTGGTAAGGTTGGCACACCCTTATATCCCTAATGGGTTTTTCCTGGTTGGTACAGAAAAAGGGGGCAGTTGGAGGAGTCTGGGCCCCCAATTCCTGGTTGGTTTGAGTAGCCACTCCTTCACAAAGCCTGAAGTTCTTGGTTTGGCCTTGAAGGAGCAGAGGATTGGGGTACCTGTTGATATTGGCAGAATGCCATGTTCACTGTCCACTCGGTAGCTCTAGGAAAGTGTAGAGCAGCCTTTGGGAGATGAGCCTGGGGAAGGGGTGAAGGGCCTGTGCACTCACAGCCACCCCTGCACAGGAATGGAACTCTGTCTGGTGCAGAGAAGCTAGAATATATGCAGGCACAGAGAGGACTGTGTAGGAGTTCGGGTAAAGACTACAGCTGTCCTTTGGCGTGGGTGGGAGTTTTACCTGGGTCCTGCAGGGAGTGAGGATGGGTTATGTGGCATCTGAGTATTAGATTTGCAAGCTGTGGAAAACAAGGACATGACCAGGGTTATCTAGAGGAGGGAGGAAAGGTATTAACCCAGACCCAGAAAGGAAAATATAATAAGTACTGACTCATATGTGGCTTCTAGACACAAAGCAAAGCAAAACCAGACTACAGTCCACAACCCCAGAGAACCTAGACAACAAAGAGGATCCTAAGAGAGACATACATGGATCTACATCAGAAGGAGAAAAAGACAAGATCTCCTGAGTAAATTGAGACATGAGGGTCACGGGAGAGGGTAGAAGTGGAGAGGGGGGAAGGAAGTGGACAAAAATGTATAGCTCAACAAAAACAATTTTGTTTAAAAAAAAGAGACAGTGTCCCTGAGGAGGAAATAGAAGACTGTCCTCAGGAAAAATCATTGACATTTTAAATTTTGATCACTTTTATTTTTATTGTGTGAGAATTTCACAAATGCATATGAGTTTTGAGCAAATCTGACCCATTCTTTCCCCTCCAATTCCTTCCATATTCCAATTAGTCTTTCTGCTCCTAAACTGTAAATAAACTCACTTCTGTGGCTTCTTTTACTTTTATGAGTTCATATTTATGTTGAACCCCTTAATACAACATCGTTTAATGTGTGTTTGCGTGTGCCTGAGTGTGCTTGTGCATACATGAGTGTGCAGGTATTTGTGGAAGCCAAAAGAGGGCCTTGGTCCCTGTGAATGGAGTAATAAAGTGTTGCTGCTGGGAATCAAACCCAGGTCCTGTGCAAGAACAGGACGTTTTCTTAACCACCGAGCTGTCTCTCCAGACCCGAGGCTTAGTCCTCATCCCTGGATTTCCCAGTCTGCATCACTAATCACATCCTGCACTCAGTGTTTACATGGCCATAGTTTCATGAAATATTTTAATACACTGAACATGTGCTTTTCTACAAGTTTACTGGTGAATTATTCCTTGTTTGTTTTCCCATGTGGTCTTCAGAATATTCTCATTTCGTTGGAAATTGTGTGATTATGTTAAATTTAATTTCATCCTTTTGTAAATTAACTCAGGGGAAAGTATGTCCTTGTGCATAACTCTGGACCATCCTACAGTAACATCATGTTCCTTACAGGCTTCAGGATATCTTCCCAACCCACACTCCAGAGAGCTTTTCATTTGTCCTTGGATAGACCATACACATTTCCTCTTTCATTTGCTCCTTTTTAAGTGAGGTCTTTTCTTCCATTTTATCACTGAATTGATTATGTCTCATATCATAAAGGGGTGCAACCATCTTGTTAAATGAACTGCCTGGATACTGTACGTATTCTGGTTGAATAATTTCATCTTTTTGTTGCATGATTCCTTTTGCCTATCCACTAATATCCTTTCTGATCTAAGATAACAATTGGCTATCCTTTTCTTCTTGGCTTTGTGGGAAATACTTCTAATATTCCCTCATGAAATGGGTATTTATCAAGTCTAACAGGTATATATTTGCTTAAATCTTAAGCATTTAATAAGAATCACAATTGGATTTTATTAGATGTCTTTTGATTGTCCATGGGGAGGACAAATAACTTCTCATTTTTTTAAAAATAACTTTTGATGTGCATGAGTGTTTTACCTGTATGTTTGTCACAGGTACCTCGTTCATGCCTGGTGCCCGTAGATGCCAGAAGAGGGCATCAGATCCCACGATCTTGAGTTCCAGGCTATAATGCATTGTCATGTGAGTGCTGGGATCCAAATCCAGTTCCCATTCAAGAACAGCCAGTGCTCCTAACCTCTGAGCCATCTTTCCAGCCCAAACAGCTCACTTTTGAGTTATCAATATGGTGAATTCTATTAACATATTTTCTAACCCTTAGCTCTCTGAGTTCTGAAGTCAATTGTTCTTGGTCTTGGTATAATTCCTTCAAATGTGCTGGCAAATTGTACTCTGAGTTCACGCAACACTTACTCACAAATGAGTTTAGTATGAATGTTTTTTCTTAATACACATTCTGTTTGGTGTCAACGTTATATTAATTAATGTTAAATAAATAGGGGAAACATGTTCACTTCTCATGTTCTTAAATACTTTAAAGGTGTTGGTGTTAGCTGCTCCTTAGAAGTTAAATAGAAAGTTCCTTTAAAAAACACAGCACTAAAAATCCAGTGGGGTGGGCATGGTGCTTCTCCAGGTGTCATTCATAGTTCAGTCTGAGAGAAAGAAAGAGAGAGAGACAGAGAGACAGAGAGAACTAGTATGTTCATTGTGGTGACAAAACCCCAACAATAAGCAACTTAAGTGGCGCGCATTGGGTCCTGCTTACAGGTGGAGGGAATTTGCTGTCCTGGTGAGCATGGTGGCAGGTGCTGGAGACACCTGGTGATGCTACAGCCACAGTCGAACGTGAAGCACAATAAATCCCCATTCTAGGAGATGGCTCTATCCGCCTTCATGCCGTGCAACACCCAGCCAGCTTTCTCCTTTTTTATGCAGTACGACACACAACCCAGGATGGGGACTGCCCACTTAAACAACGCAAGTATGATGATCCCTTACGGGTGTGCCAGAGGCGTGCCTTAGGTGATTCCAGATCCGCCCAACTGATAGTCAGATTTAACCATTCCAACGTGTGCAAATGTGAGTTCAGAGGTCATCTATGTCCGCCTCGGCCGCTCACCACGATGTTGTTGTTATTGGAGACAGGGTATCAGTTTGTAGTCCTAACTGACCTAGAGCCCCCTGTATAGACTAGGCGGAACTCAGGAAGATCTCCTGAGTGCTGAGATAAAAAAGTGTGAGACATCATGCCCAGCTCCACCTTGTGTTTTGAGACAAGGTCTCTCCCTGACCCTGGATCTCATAGGTTCAGCTTAACTGACTGATCAGGATGCCCACAGACCTCCCAGCTCTGCCTCCCCAGCTGAGGTTACAGTCACAGCTGGTTTAGACCTAAAATTGGGTCTTCATATTCACACCGCTAACTCTTTACTGACTGAACCATCTCTCTACCCCATAGCTAGGCTGAATGTCCAAGAATAGATCTGTTATTTTAGACATTTACAGAAAAAAAAAATGGGTTTTGTACATAAAATGAGTCAGGTGGTCTCTGGTCTGCATTTTAATGATCTGTTCCTTCCTGATTCATGTTTTCCTCCCCCTTTCTTAAATAACTTAGCAAATGGTTCCTCTGGTTCACTTTTCCTACAGAGAACCATCTGTGTGGGCCTTTCTCTTGGGGAGGGGTCCTCTGCTTCTTCAATCATAAAATAATCATTTATCCTTATTTTGTTTGGATCTTTTTGGTGCTAGTGTTTGTGTTTACAGTACTGATTACGGAAGCAGAGTTCTACGCATACTGAACACATATTCTGTCCAGAGTCCCTTTTAACTGTACAAGACAGGGTCTTATTAAATTGTCCGGGCTGGCCGTGAGCACACTCAGTAACCAAGGTGGACCTCGAACATGTGATCCTTTTGCCTCAGCCTCCAGAGTAGCTGGGATTTCAAGTCCTACCTCCAGGCTTAGTTTCATTCTGTGGGTTTTTGTTTGTGTGTTTAAATGTATATTATTCTGTTTTAAGCATGTTAAAATTACTTTATTGTTATTATTGTGTTTTGGACTCTAAATATTTCTCCAAATGCCCTATATATCTTAATGTGTCTCCCCATCCACTATCTTCTTTACTTTTTGCAGTTTGGATTATAGTTTTTCCTTTGGGCCAGAAAATTGCTTAAAGGAAAATTTAGATTGTTGCATATGACAAGGTTATTTATTCTCTAACTTTTTTTAAAAAATGTTTCATTGCAAGCTGGGTGTGGTAGCCCATGCCTATGATTCTGGGACTGATGAGCTAGCCTGGATACATTGCAATATGCCACCTCCGGAATAATTTTTACTTCATTGTGCTATGGTTTTCACTTCCCCATTTTACTGAGGCAACTTTTATAAATATTCCATGACCATTAAAGATGTGTCTTTTGACATACTTGTTTTAAGAACTGGAGCTCTATCAATTCTGTCTTGTTCTGTTATTTGTGACAGAACCTCTGTATTGTTACATGATCGTTTGGTTTGTTCTGGACTGAGAAAGATCCATTAAATGATTGTGCTAACTTCTCTTTTGTTGATTACCTTTTTAACCCAAGTCAGTTTTATTTAATGACATTTAATACTATGTAATATCGGGAGCATAGGTACTAGATGACCGTTGAGGGTAATAGTTCTTGGTACCCTTTTATCCCAAGTCAGTTTTATTTAATGAGATTTAATATTATGTGATATTTGTGGCACAGACACTAGGTAACTGTTGAGGGTGATAGTTCTTTGTATTATTTCTTGCTTCAGGTTCTGGGTTCAAGTCTGACTTACATTAGTGTTGTTTTTCTCCTTTGCCTTTATTTTGGCTTCTGAATCATGTTGTGTGCCAGTTACACAGCATATACTAGAGTGTTAGCTTGTGATCTACTCTGAAGGTTTTATCTTAGTAGACAAGGTTGGCTCATTTGTTGCTATGTCAGATGATTCTGGTCCTAGTTTATGTTTTCTTCCAGATTTTCCTTGCCTCTCTGTTATGTTTTTCATAGAAGACTCCTCCCATCGATTCCTCTGCCACACACTGTATATACAATTAATCCTCCATGTTTTTATTCTCTTGACAGTTAAAAAAAATCTCTCATCTTTGATGTTTGGAAAAGTGCTAAAAAAGTGTATCTGTGTTAGTTCACTATCTTTTCTTAACAAATTTCCACAAAATATGCTTGCTTAAAACAAAACATATTTCTTATCTTTAAGATCACGAGGGTTAGAGATAAAGACATCACTCAGCCAGGCCTTCTATGTCTCAGCAGTTTTACAAGGTTATGGTGAGGGCAGAGGTCTGGTCTGAAGTCTCATTTGAAGCTCAGCTGGAGGAGTGTTTGTTGCCAGGCTCACTGGCTCACTGGGTAATTGTTAGAAGTTCCTTGCCCCTTGTAGGGGTCGGAACAAACGCCAAAGGTTCACACTGTCTAGCTTGTCAGACTGCCTCAGTTTATCGTAGCTTGCCTTTTTCCAGCACGACAGCTAGTTTGACCAAAGAAGGCAAAGCAAGAAAGCAACCTGAGAGCCTTTACAGAGGGCAGGTAGATCATAGTGTTTTATGAACTAAACATGACGTCACATCTTGCCATTTGTGCTGCATTCTGTGGGTTAAAGGTGAGTCAGAGGCAAAGAAAAATGATGACCAAAGATGAACGTAGAAAACAGCGGCTTCGCCCTCTGCCTCCACTTTAGGGCAGTCATGAGGAAGAGGCTTCCTCCAGAAGACAATGGTAGGAGCTAAGGCCACGGAAGTGTTAACAGCATAGCTCTCAACTCCTACAGACATGCCAAGGAAAAGAGCAAGTACGGACTATTGAATACTGCTGGGGAGGCAGCAACTGTGTGGTTGTTATGGACATGGTACCACAGGTGTAGCCCATAGGGACCTGGAAGTGCTTGGAGAAAGGGGAAGGTGATGAGGAGGAGAATAGTGAAAGCAGTGAGGACAATCCCAAATTTGACTAAGCATGCTTGAGAAGCCCTCCTGGAGAGGCACTGCCCGTGGCCACACCTGGGTCCAAGGCTACCATTCTAAAGCCTGCTGTGTGTTACTCCCTTTTTTAAAGACAAGAACAAAACCGCCAATCTAGCCCCCAACACTAGAGTTTCACCTTGGCTTGAAATGCGTGCAGTCCAGAGCCCACCATCATCTACTGTTGTCATCATGAGCCATCTGCTCCGATGTCAGTGAGCTTTTGCCTCATTTCTGCTTTTGTCGTAACACAAATCGTATTGACGCTGACATTCCTGATGTCTTCATAGAGTGAATATATATATTCAGATTTCTTTCTTTCTTGGGCATGGAATTATAAACATGACAGTGTGCAATGCCTGTAACAAATATGGATGGATGGATACTTTTCCAAAGTTGTTCAAAAAGTTCCTGTTGGCCACATCCTTGTCAAGAAGTGGAATTCATGCTGCACGGTGGTCGTGTATGCCTTTAATCCCAGGAGGCAGAAGCAGGCAGAGCTCTGTGAGTTCAAGGACAGCCTGGTGTGCAGAGTGAGTTTCAGGACAGCCAAGGCTACACAGAGAAACCCTGTCTCAAAAAGAAGGAAGAGGGAGAGGAGGAAGAGAAGGGGGAGGAGGAGAATTCTCTGTCTTTTTCAGTGTATATAGAAATATCTAAAGATGGTCTTAATTTGCTTTTGTCTGATGGCTGAGGAGGTTTCGGCATATTTTCATATGCTTAATTGCCATTAAAATATCATCTTATGAACTATCAAGTCTTCATTTTCATGAATATTTTTTCTTATTTGATCTTTAGTAGATTTGGCTTGTTTGCTTTTTCAAAACTGTGCTAGACACACTTTGTTGGCTATATACATTGCTGATGCCTCCCCCGATCTATTGCAAACACCCTCTCATAGTTTTATACTTGCCTTTTAATAAACAAACTCCTCGTTTTCATGGAGTATAATTTATTTGTGTTTTTTTTTCCTCCTTTATCGTTGGCACTTTTGTGTCCTGTTTCAGAAGGCTTCGCCTAACTGCCAACTCTTTGGCATTGATAATTAGGGAGGTTTCATGAGAAAGCCCTGTCCATAAAATACACAATAAACAGTTCACCCTACCTCCTTCCTCTCTCTCCTAATGTGGTCATTATTTCTTCCAACCCCAAGCACTCCTACCCCTAATTACGCTCCTGGGTCCGCTCTGCCTTGTGACCACGTGTCTGAACATCGCTGCACCAGTCTGGAAGAGCTCTTAGGTGAAAGTGCAAGGAATCAAACATTTAATGAGGTGCAGTCATCTTAATGGGAACAGCTGTGCTGCACTCAGGGGCTCCCTCATCTTCTTACCATTCCGTGGAGGGGTGAACAGTCACGGGAACGTGTAGACTTTGCAAACCTCACTGTCACCTCACCGTGCCGTGCTGTAGGGGTTCCCTCGTGTTACCTGAAGGGCACCAGCTATCCACTGACCACACAGTGGAGGGCAAGGTCTTCCCATTCCAGCTCAAGCTTCTTAGCCTCAATTAGGTCTGGCATCCTGGAAGCGCTGTGTCTTTAAAAGCGCCGTGGGAACATCTGTTTCCAATTTTCAGGCCATGCTCATGGTGAGGCTTTGGGTGCAAGTAGTTTATGTGGGAAGCAATCCCAGAAAATACTGAGAGGGGCCATCTACAGGGAGAGAAGTGCGGAAAGGTGCATTGATGGGTGTAACTCATCAATGGCCTTGGGCAACGGGACTGTCCCAGTAGGACCCCTGAGCAAAGTGTAGAAGATAGCTCAGAATCCTTCTCCCAGTGATACAGGCTCAGCCAGCCCCCATCTCATATGGTTGTTGGTCCTGTCTGCTCACAAGTCCCCTGGGGAGGAAGAATAGTCATGCCTGCCTTGGTAATCTTGATAATTCATCTCATTCTGACCCCTCTGTCAGTGGCCAAACGTCTTATTAATTACAGTTGGGAGTCTGTCTCTTTAGATGCCTAGTCCTGTTTTAGTACAGTTGCTTTTATTCTCTGTTTGTGGGTGTTCCAAGTTTTTCTAGGTAAAATAGTGTAATAATTTATGCCCAGCTCAGCAGACGTAGAAGCCAGGCAGGGAGACTAGAAGGATACTTCTGCACATTGGCCTCACATTTCTGGCCCCCATAATAGCAGCTTACACTCCCACCTCACTCACCGTCCAACACCGTCCTCTGGTGAAGTTAGGCTAGGGTTGTCTCGTGGATGCTTTGCCAGCCCATGACCATCGGACCTGGAAAGGACCTCCCAGAATTCCCTGAGTTTGGAACTCCTGAACTCAGTCCCGTGAGACGAGCCCTCCAAAGAGTAAATGCAAGAATTCCACTGAGCCGAATAAGCCACTTGGTGTTTTAGGTTCCCAGCCTCAATCCTCCTTGCTCCCCATGTGTCTCAAATCCCCAATCTGAAGAGCAGTTGCTCCATGGCTCTGACCCCTCTGTGGCATGCATCTGGGCGTTCTCTTGAGGCACTTACGGTTGCTTCTCTTGTCCTGCAGCATCTGATGTGTGCTGGGCTGTGGTGTCTGGTAGAGGGAGATACGTCCTGCAAGACCAAGCTGGACCCTCCTCTGGATGGCACCGAGTGTGGGGCGGACAAGGTAACACCCGGTTTCTAGCAGCCCTGGCAGGCAGCCTCACGCCTTCTGGGCGCTGGGCTTCTCTCCTTGTGGAAGGCAATGTGCACTCTGCTGAGGAGCCCCCAGAAACACCCCTAAGCACTGTAGGAATGCCCGTGGAGCCCACTGCACGCACACGAGTCCACACCACCCCGGGTTTCTTACAAAGCCACAAGAATCAATCATTTCCTTGATTTATTTTTTATTAAATGAATTCTTTGTCACGCAAGTGAATTTTCTTATAAAGGAAGGTTATGAGTAGGGATTAACAGAAAGCCAATTCATTTGCCATACATTGATGAGAATCGTACTGTTGGACTCTAGCTGATCCTTATGAAGGGGTGAGACTAAAAGGTTTGAGGGAAGTAGGCAGGACCTGCAGTCACACGATTTTCTCTTTAGACGTACTTGCAAGCCTTCCTAGTTTGATGTTTCCTCCACCCTCCTCCCTTACTCTCCTCCTGACCCCTTCCCCTGCCCCTTCTTCCCTTGCTCCCTCTTCTCCACCCCCTCCTCTTCTTCTTTTCCCTGCTCTCCCCTCCTTTCCCCCTCCCTCTCCCTCCTCCCTCTTCCCTTCTCTGCATCTTCCTGTCTTTTTCTCCTGTTCTTTTTTTTGTGTCCCTCTGAGGTAGAGCCTCTGTATATAGCCCAGGCTGCCCTGGAACATGTTGTGTTGCCCAGGCTGGCCTTAAACATGTGATCTTTCAAGGTTTTCCCCTCACAGATGCTGGGATTTCAGGCCTTTTACCACCATTCCTGGCTGATTGGGAATCTTGAAAGAGTTTTTGCTGTTGTTTTTGTTTTTAAAAGGGAGCTATAGTGTTCTGTTCTGGTGTTCTGCTTAGGAAGCACCGGATCACACACTTTGGGAAATCTGTTTTAGAGATTGACTTTCTTTTACCCTCAGAAAGAACTCTGTGCATCTACCCACAGCTAACCTCACTGCCACCACTAATCTGGCTAGTCAAAATGGCTTCCCTGTGTGGTGCTCAGCCTCCCACACGCTGACTGAGTTCGGAAGCCTGCGCCACCACACCTGAATTTTTCTAAGAACTAAGCCCAATCCCGAAGCTCTGGCCTCAGATCCTGACAACGTTGTCTTCTGGGCATAGATACACATGCATCATTCAGCATTTACACACCCTCGGTTCTGTTCACATGCCACGTGGATCCGTCCTTTTCTTGAGAACTTAGAAAATCTCCATAGAGTCCAGTTCCTGGAAAACTCAGTGGCTTCGAACTCCAGGCAGATTAAAGGCACCAAGCTGAGCAAGCGTTCACAAACATTCACACCCTGAAATATTCCAATTCCATGGAAATTTCAAAATGGATTTTGACACCCAAAAAGGAAGCAGTCCTTTGGGGGCAGAAGTGGTTTCGCTGAGTGTGGCCCTTTTGTGTGTTTCAGTGGTGTCGGGCTGGGGAGTGCGTGAGCAAGACACCCATCCCTGAACATGTGGACGGGGACTGGAGCCCGTGGGGCACCTGGAGCATGTGCAGCCGAACATGTGGGACAGGAGCGCGATTCCGGCAGAGGAAATGTGACAACCCCCCGTAAGTTTCCCTCGTGCCCTGCTGTAAGATGCATCCCATTCTGCGGGTCTTTTCTTGATGTCAAGAATTGTACTGTAACAGGAGACAGGATAGTAAGGTTGAGTTTGAGGACCTTGAGCATGCCGTGCCATCTTGACTTTGCTGGAACTCTCTCTGAGCACAGAGACACAGTCGAGTCCCAGGGCAAGTTTGCTCTATTATCCCTGGCTTGGCTGTGGTCTAAAGACTCCCTGGGGCAGATTGATGACAATCTGTTTTGCCTATATCATGGTCTACTTAGTTGAGGGCCATTCCCAGAAAGCCTGAAGACCTTCCAGAAGGGGAAGCTGACCTTCAACTTGCTGTTCACAGATTTAGGAGCAGGTTGAGCCTGTGTCTGGAAGTATCTATGGATTCGGTGTTTGTTCAGCTAAATCGTTTTCACTTTTTCTCCTAAAACTATTTGACAGAGAAAAAAAAAAACTTTTGTGTTTTTCTAAATTCCTTTTCATGGACTATGATACACCAAGACCCTTCACCCCAGGACACTGGCTCTGGAAAACTCAGGACTAGATATTTCTGCTCTATTGTAATGATTACATCCCCACGGGTCTTCTCCTTCTCTGAACTTTCCCGCTTTCAAACATTCCCTCTGACCATCTGCTTTCTCTCACGACTGTCCTCAGTCATACCCCATCTGCTTGGAGAGTGAGAAAATGATAAATTGTGTCTAAACATGAAATGGTTTTCCGTAACAAAGTCATGTTGATGAGTAATTAGCAGATACCTCTTGGTAGTAAACGCTTCCTCTGCTTAGGCTGCGTAGTTAAATGACGGGGCGGGTCACACAATTGATGCCGTAACTATCCCAGGTGATGCCAAGGACCAATCAAGCCTGGCACCCTTCTTCATAAAGAGAGCTGATAGCTATAGTTTAGTGGGTGGCAGTCACATAGTATTTTCAGTAGAGCTGTAACAATTGGCATTGTGCAAAATGTCTTTGTCTATGAAGATACAGCTGAATGTCTGGCACACACAGTAGGTGTTTAAGCTGTTAGGAATTTCTTTCCTAACTGAAAGCCTGGATGACATCTTACTAGTGAATGTCTGGCACACAGTAGGTGTTTAAGCTGTTGGGGATGACTTTCTTAGCACACAGTAGGTGCTTAACCTGTTAGGAATTTCTTTCCTAACTCAAAGCCTGGATGACATCTTACTAGTGAATGTATGACACACAGTAGGTGTTTAAGCTGTTGGGGATGACTTTCTTAGCACACAGTAGGTGCTTAACCGGTTTGGAATGACTTTCTTAACTGAAAACCTGGACGACATCTTACCAGTAGGGGATTTGATTTTAAAACCTTCAGCTGAGTGGTGAGAAATGATTGGAGGGAAGGCCATTTTTTTTTAACATTATTCAGTTCAAAGTAGTAGCTTGGGCTCCCAAAGGAGAGGTGTGGATTTGGATTCATACGGCTGAGGTTTGGGCCCCAGCTGTTGTGGTCATTGGTCTTTGACCTCAGAGAAGACCCTTCTGTTCCCTAGGCCTTAGTTTCCCTTATTAGAGACTGGCATGTAAGAGGAGGAAGAGTCAAATGTGAAAACTGGCACAGACCAGTCCTCAAACCCAATCACAGTCCTTACCCTACAGCACCTGGCAGCTTTTACTGGTGCCACCTGATAAACATTATAAAAATCTGTGGGATAGGCCTATAAAGCTGTTGGCATTTCATAAGTGGCCCTTATCATCATTAGCATTAATTAGCAGAAGAACCTGGATGAAGCCACCCTCCTTGTCCCGTCTACCTCACAGAGCTGTATTGCAACTCAGCGCAGGATGGAAGGGCTTGTATGAAGTACGGAAGACTGTCCTGGGTGCTCCGTGGTTAGAGTTCATGAATACTGGCCTCCTTCGGCATATCACAAATGTCAGCTCATATCAGGTGATACCCAGTAGACATCACACAGGGAGCCTTAAAATGCTCAGCCTCCCCGCCATCCTGACAAGCTGGGCAGTTTGGTTGTGTTTAGGTGACCACGTACTTGTTCTTACCACACAATGTTCCAGTGCTGGGAAAATGGATGAGGCATTGTTTTGAGAGACCAGCGTTGTGCTTTGTCTTGCGGTGGTATTAGCTAAGATTCCCTGCAGGAAATAACCTGCAGAGAAGACTTTGCGGAGCTTTGTGGCTTTGCACCAAGGCTGGTTCCCTGTCCCAAGCCTAGCTGCATCTTGACCTGTTCAGTGGTACCCAGGAGGCATTGTAGGAGAGAGTCTCCTTAAGACTCCCCAGGTCCTAGAATGGTGTACCCTCTCTGACTTGCCCTGCTGTGAGGTTTTATGTGTTGGTACTCTACACCTGTCCCTTCAGATCAAGTGACCCTAGAAGACAAAGTGCTCACAAAATGTTTTTCTTTCCTTTATCTTCATTATCAACCAGCACCTACCAGACCCTACTTGTACCAAGACCCCCACCCCTAGCCCTGTCACCATCATGGATTGTATCTCTTGTTCAGCCTCCTGTGTTTTATTATCACTGAGGATTGGGAGAACTGAGAAGACAGCCACACAGACAGCCGCAGGCTTGTGGGGTCTTCACACATTGGTGTTAGACAGAGGCATGCCTCCTTGCCAGTCTCCTCTGGCCCAATGGCTGTCCTTCTAATGGATGCTTTTTCAACTTGATGCTTTCAGTAAGCTTTGACTGTAAGTGAAGATTGCTAGGCATGGGTTTACAGTGGTGAGCAAAGACTGATAAAACCCTGCCCACCTTCCCATGACTCCCCTGCCCATGTGTCAAACTGGATCCCTTGTAAGCTCCTCCCTGCTCACTTCTACCCCCTTCATATACATCACCTCCATGACTGCCTTGCTCAAGGACACAGTCCGTGTCCATGGTTACCCTTTTGTCTCCTTTACAGCTATTTATAACAAGTCTGGTGACTGGGGCCCACAATTACCATGTATCAATTCCCCAAGGCATTGTGGAACACATGGGCTCTATGGTTATTAGCCAGGCAGGTCTGTGGGAGAAGCATCCTTTTTATCCCTACTGTGAAGTTATAAAACTGAGTCACGCAGCAATTGGATGACATGCACCAGGCCATACACGTGACTCATAACCAATTGGCTTGGTAGTTCCTCTAGAAAAGCAAAACCACAAAATCAAGGGTATCCTCATGGTTGGTTCCTCCTTGAATGCCTGAGAGAAAATATGTCCCCTGTATTTGTCTTAACTTCCAGGGGCTCTGGTGGCCTTTGTCCCCCCCCCCCTGGCCTACGGACTGTCTACCTGCCCTTTCGCAGGGTCTCTCTACCTCCTCTTATTCCAGGCACTTGTAGGGTGAGATGTTCTCAGTTTAAGATCTGAAATGCATCTCCTACAACCCTTTTCCTGAATGAAGTCACAGTCTCATGTTCCAGGCCTGTTGTGGGAATTTGGCCATCTGGTCTAATGACCAATAGAATGGAGTGGGTTGGCCTGACGGACGTGGTTTTCTCTGGGGGTACTTGACTCCTTAAGAAGGAAGGGAAGAGGGTCACAGCTCTCTTTCTCTTGACCCTGGAAGACTTCCTGATGCTACAGCTCAGTGACCTGGTCCGCAGTTTTTTTCCCCATCCTTCCCTGGCTTCGTTCTGTATTCGTGAATGTATTATTTCATCCCTTAATAAGTAGTCCTGATCCAAGACTTCTGTGGATCATACTTCACAGGTCAGCATGCCTTAGGTGACCAGCATGGCCACCCTTCACCTCCTCCCACCTTAAAAGCATCTTGTCCGCTCTTCAACCCACAATGATCCAACCCAGAGCCTTCATTGGTACTTTCTCCTGGCCCTCACTTCTTATCCTCAGCGAAGCCCCTTACACTCCAAGCATTGCCTTGTCTCTTATGTCTTAACTTGGCTCATTTTGCTGTGTTCTCATTGACTTTGGAGCTTCACAAAGACCTAGGAGAGGCTCCACTCTCCCTTCCCTGACAACAGCAGAACCGTGGCTCAATAAAACATGCTGGGATGTCTCCTCGCCTCTTTTCCCAGGAGAAGCAATCTTTCTGCCCTTCCCAGTCCTCCATGACATATCCCTACTGTCTCTTTTCCATTCAGAAACTCAAAAATAAACTGAAACCGCCAGGCCAAGTAATAGATTGTCAATAAGCCCCCATACCGTATAGAGCCTTAGATGTTCTAAAAAGGCCAGACAGGAGCCTACCCTCCCCCTGCAATGTTGCCACTCACAGCCAGAAATGCTCAAGAATAACCTGAATATGTCACTCTAGTCTTGCCTATTTCAACTTAGAACATGTCCTGGTTTTGCTCCTGTGATATTGACCCCTTGGCAGTCAGTCTGATCATTGGCTGTGATCATTCAGCTCTGTTCGCTCTTGGGAATGGGAGCCACTCACCCTGTCTCCTTGGGAAATGTTCTACAAGAGACCATCCTGTCTTCCTGGAGCCAACCAGGTGAGGAGAAACACCCAGTCAGACTTTGGGCAGGTGGAGCCGCAGCAGCCCTGGGGTTTCCTGAAGCAGCTGGGTCAGCACTGCAGGCAGCGAGGGCTTGCAGCCCAGGGCCTGATCTTGAGCAATGCCTCTGCGATGACTGTTACAAAGCACAGCTGATCGTGGCCTCTGAGCCAAGTCCTGACCAAAACAGCATCCTCTCTGTCTCACTCCTTAAATCAGACAGCTCGCTGCCCTGGTATTTCAAGAGGCTGGCCAGAGCTCGCTGCTGTGAACAGCTTGGAACGCTCCCCTGAGCCTCTCCCCATGGCTTTCTCTGCACATCCCTGGCCCCTTTCCCTCTGTTCTGCAGCTGGTGTATTCACTATCCAAAGATACTGGCAAGAGAGTTCCCCATCGCCCCACCCTTCTTTCCTAGTCCCAGTTTTTATAGTTAGTGGTGTTTTTACTTCGCAGTGTACACACAGGGGGCATCATCCATGTTTTGTTTTATTTGTTAATGTTTATTTTCTTTAGTTTTTAGATTTTTATTTTATGTACATTGGTGTTTTGCCTACATGTATAGCCACGTGAGGGTGGTGGGTCCCTGGGAACTGGGGTTACAGACGGCTGTGACCTGCCATGTGGCTGCTGGGAATTGAACCCAGGTCCTCTGGAAGAGCAGCCAGTGCTCTTCCCATCCATGTTTTGATACCAGCTTCCTAAGTTTATTTTTTTTTCTACCAGTTGTATTGTTGTTGGTCAGAGTTAGTGGAAAATTCATCTCTATTTTGGCTTCTGAGGCTGAATGAAAAAGGAAGGCAGAGAGGAAGGCTCAGGTGCTCGTGTGTAAAGAGCCATCTCTGCCCCAACACCTACAGGATGCAGTAATGAGCCGAGGGGAGGAGCTGGTGCATCAGGACCCCTGCAGCATTGTCACCCCATGGCCATCACCCCACAGCCACAACAAGGGCTGAGGGAGCAGCCAGCTCCTCGTGCTCAGTGGAGGGAAGGACAAAGCAGAGTTCATGACTATGTTTGGCATTGCTCTCCCAGTAAGATCCCACCTGTGAGTTTTCAGTGTCAACGACCTGGACTTTCTATGGGTTATTTATTTTAAAAACAAACTGAGTTGTCTACTCTCAGCAGCAGTTACACTCAGGGCTTAGATACTATTCAGAGGAGACCTCAACACTGGAATCATTGTTTCCCCAAGACGCACCAGCTGGCTCCTTCTCTTCTAGCCTACGTGAATTTGTATGTCCTGTCCTACCCGAGCAAGAGCAGACCTTCCACCACCTCATCTACCTGATCTCCCGTCTCCTTATATTTGCAGGCTGTGGTGCGGTGAGGCATACCCTAGTAGGAGACCTGGAGGAGCCTGGGGAGCATCAGAGATAAATGAAAATTGCCTTTTTGTTCACACCTGTTCCTCTTCAAAACCTCGCTTCCTCGGTCTCATTTTTTTGTTTCAAAATATTTTATAAAAGTCAGACCTACAGGAAATTAAAGCTCCCTACCGAGCTCATTACTGTCAGGCTCACACACATTGCAATACCCGTACGTGTGTGTGCCAGCACCCTGTGAATGAAGGTGCTGACTTCCAGGGCTTGCATGTGACCATATGACAACTGGCTAGCTTTGCAATAGTGGCTGCTCATCTATGCTGCCGTAAGCTGGTGGGTTTTTATTTGTTCTGCCTCCTTGCTGATACAGCTGTTGTTCGTCTTTTCCACCGTGGACATTCTGGTGGCCATGTCTCTTAGGGTGTGGGTTCCACTCACCAGTGGTGAAGCTGAGCATCTATATACATCTCCCTTGGATGTCCTTTTCCTGTGCAGCTTCTGATTGCGCCATTTGAGTTCATCTCCATCTAATTTTCAACTGTATCAATTTTTAGACAGTCTTGAGAGATGACTATTTAGACGTTGAAAGATTCACATTAGGTATGTATCTTTTTACATGTTTATGTATAATCATATGAGTGCAGGTACATGTGTGTGCCTATGTGTGTAGATGTGTGTCTATGAGCATGCCTGTGAAGATCAGAGGTTGACATCCAGTATCTTCCTTGATTGCTCTCCACCTTATGTTTTAGGTAGGGTCTCTCACTTAATCCAGAACACAACAGCTCAGCTTACTTCATTAGCTATTTTGCTTTGGGACTCCTGTCTCTGCATCCCAAGTGCTGGGATGACAAATGGGTTTCCATGACTACCTAGCATCTGTGTAGGTGCAGGTGATCCAAATTCTAGTCCTTATCCTTATGGCCATAAACCGTCTATGCAGCCCCAAAGATGCAGCTTTAAAACCCCTCATGTGCCAACCGTCTCTGTGGCAGGCCATCCTTTCACACCTGGTGAGCAGTTCTCTGTTGCTTCTCACCGTTAGATATCATACGGAGTTACCATCCGTAACTCACACTGCTAAGTAGTTGTCCCTTCCCGACTGGATCTTTGGTTTCTGCATCTGAAGGACATGGTCAAGAATTTCTGATTTCTGCTCTGACTGTTTTCAGTGTATCCTCAGGTCCTTACTTTAGGGGAAGATTTCAACTTGCTGGAACCTCCCTGCCACACAGCCTAGTTAAAGGATGTGGGCCCGCTATCCGCTCGCAAAGGGAATGCCTATCCTATTATGACCTCTGATATTTTTACTCTCCTCCTGGTTGCTGTGTCAGGTGGCCGTGCTGGGTTTATGTTGTTTCAATCTTCCTGGATGTGTTTCGGTTTTATCCACCCTGAATTAGCTTCAGAGGACCTCCAGGGTGAACAAGAGTCCCAGCCCTCTGCTTCACACCCATTGCATGTGGATCCAGCCTCTCCTCCCTCTCTGCCCTCGCTGACCCAGCAAAACAGCTCCCAAAGTCCAAGCCGCTATATCTCTGACTTAGGCTTCATCCAGGCAACCCAGCATGGGATGCTTTGTAAACCCAGTCACACCTGCTTCATACTCCACAGAACTTCTGTCAGGAAGCTGTTTACAGACTCTGCCCAGCCACACCCTCCCATAACCACTCTTTCTGTCTATCTATGCCATGCGTGAAGGATGTGCTTTTCTAATGGTTACAGAATCACTATACATGCAGGAGGGTCACTTCAGTGTCCTGGATAGGTCTAGATAGTTTCTGTGGTTGCCACCCCTCTTATTTATTGGGGTACTGAAACCATGAGTAATATCAAAATCTATACATGCTATGCTTCTTCCTAGACATATATTCTAGGCTCATGAGAAGTTTAACTTTAAATTTAGGCACAGGAAGAGGTTAATAACCATGGTAAACAAAATAGTCATAGCTATTTGCCATAATAAAGGCATTAAAAACTTATGAATAATTTATTCCTGGCATTTCCCATTTTATATTTTTAGACCATGTTTGATTGTCATAAGTGAAACAACAGGAAGCAAAACTGTGAGTTGAGAAACCACCGTATTGAGGAGCTGAACATGAAGAGTCGGGGGCTGTGTGATCCTGCCACATGTGGTGGAGGGATTACCTGGGTAGTGGACCATGTAACTAGCTGGTCAGTCTTCTTCTTTTCCCATGTTGATAGTATAACAATTCTAATTATTTTTAATCAAGGCTTTTCTTGCTCCTTGGGAGAGATAGTCAAGACCCTGAGGGACCCATGGAAGATGGATATTAGCTTCCATCACACTAAAGGATGAAGTGGACCACAGTGAGCTACAGTTTACCAGCCAGGAACCTACAAGCTTTGACATACACTCCCACATTTCAAAATGGTTATCGATGGCAGTTTTAGCTGTCTAGGTAGAGACAGGTTCCTGTGTCATGGATGTAGGAAGATTCCTGGCACCTCCCACACTGACCTCTCCTGCTCTCCACCTCTCGTTTCTCCTCCTCCTCCTCCCCTTCCCCCACCCTCATGCCTGTCCTTCTAAAGTGATCACTCATGATGTGCTTAGTTCAGTCTGAGGTGCAGACACAAACTGACGTTACTGAAGACTGAAGACCCCAACGGGTAACATGGACTTCAGGGATTTTCCAAGCTTTTCCAATCGACTTCCCTGCTCCTCACCTTCATGTCCTTAGCTCAGTTCAATCCACTGTTTATTGAGGTCCGCTCCAGGCTCTGTCAGAGACCGGTAGCGAAGGGCCTGAAGAAGGGGCTCAGCTCACCATTCCTCAAGCCTGATTAATATTACACAGCATAACAGAGGCCCAAACAAGAGGTTGAGAATTTCAGATGGAAAGGAAGGTCACATGGAAGTGGCCTCAATGACAGATAGGGAATAAGAGGGCAGGAGGCAGGGAGCTGGAAGGGAGGAGGAAAGGAATTCTGTTCTGGGAGACGATACGCATGAGACAGGCATTTCAAGCACACATCTGATATAATGGGCTGCGGCTGCCGGGGTTCAGCATCTAGGAGGTCTCTTACATCATTTGGTGCTTGGGGTGCCTCTATGAGAGCCTGCTAGGGGTACTGCAACATACTCATACGGATCTTAAACAACAGATTTTTTTTTCTCATAGTTTGCAAAGCTAGAAGTCCAAGATCAAGGAGCCAGCATGGTTGGTCCCTCTCTCCTAGCTTCTAGTGACGTGATGGGACTATCTGGTGTCCCTTGGGGTATAGGAGCTTGACCAAGATCTCTGTTTCCCTCCTCTCATAGAGTTTTTTGTGTGCAGCTGTCTATATAAAAAAAACCCTTTTAATGTTTCATATGTATTTAGTGTGTGTATGTGTGCATGTGTGAGGGTGCCAGTGCAGAGGTCAGAGGATAACGTGCAGGAACCAGTTCTCTTGCTCCTACCATACGGGTTCCAGGGATCAAATGTAGGTCATCAGGCTTAGGAGCAGCAGCCTTTGCCATACTCCCCTGTAACCCCATCTCAGTTAACTGCATTTGCAGTGACTCCATTTCCCAATGACGTTACCATTCTGGGGCACTGGGCCAGGGTAGGATTTTAACATACAATTTAAGGGAGGGGGGCATGGTTTAGCTTGGAACAGCTTGTCAGGAGATGCATGCCATAGTGCGCATACCCGCTTGGTTCCCAGTCATAGGACCTTGCCTATTATTACCTTGAAAGTGTGGCTTTGGGGCCCAGTCCTTCTCTGATCCTTCTATATTGCTTTGTGATACAGAAATCCATCCTGTGCGTGCTGGTTACCTGATCCCAGCATCCTTGGGGACATGGTGTGAGCTTACGTCTAACCTCACATTTCATCAATTCTCCGAGAGGTACCTGCCTGGCATTCTAGGCAGAAAACAGAACCCAAGGTGCACCTGTCAGATACCATCAACCCTTTAAAGGAATGGCTATTAACGAATCAATCCCACACCAGTTATGTTTTAAGGGGTTATTTATTTGGCGGGGGGGTAAAACTTACATACACCATAAACTGTCAGGAAGGGAGCCTAGTCGCAGGAGCCGGGAGCAGGAGCCAGGAGCAAGCACCAGAACCAAGAGCCGGAACCAAGAGAGCCTATTCCGGATATGCTTCTCTTTTTAAAAGAGAAATATACCACGCCCCAGTGGGCTGGTATTTCAGCAACTATTGGCTGACGGAGCGGAAGTCGCTCCCCGCTGCACTGTGGGCTCGTATTTCAGCGACTATTGGTTGAGGCAGCGGAAGTTACTCCCACAACAAATGGCCATCTGTTCACTTGAGCCCGCCTCATGACCCCTTGAAGGGCCTTCAGTTTGTATAATTTCCCCAACTTTCTCTCCTCTAGGGTAAGGAACTATTCAGCATTTACGAGGCTGACCAGGACCCGTAATGGGCCTTTCTTTCTGCCTGGCATGTTGTTCCCAAGGAACCTTGCAAACCAGGAGCAGTGGCCTCATCTACTTTGTCACATGTTTTTATAGTTTTGTTGTGACAGAGCTGTACCCGTGGCTGCTTCTGTACCAACAGCAGTTGCCTCAGTACACTGTGTGGCTCAAAACTGCTTACTCTATGGTCATTAACTGAAAAGGGTCATTGATCTCTGGGGTCGACTTTTATAAAGACCTATACCACTCTTGGTTCTTCTGTCTTTCCTCTAAAGGCATGATCAGACGGTGGCCTGTGAACATGATGAATGACAGAGGGAGGGAAATAAACTTTCCCATACTTGGTTTGAGAGTACAAAATGCAGGTAACAGGCATGTGAGTGTGTAAATGCCCACAGTTTTGTCTTTTATGTTGAATTTCAATGAAAAGCAAGTCATTTTATTGTACCATGACCTTGGTACCAAGGAGATGGTGGAAGCCTTGAGCTTGTTACCATGGAGACGTGTGGAAGTCTTGAGCTTATCTAGGTCAGAGTCTCTCAAGGACACCTTGGGGCCTCTCAAAGAAGCTAAGCAAAGCATCCTTGTGGCCAGCCCAGCCAGCATCCCGTCTCTCTGCCTTGATGCACCTTAGATATGTGGGCTCTGCCAGTGAACACAGCCCGTCTCTAGAACTGCTCACCAGCCAGTCAGTCTAGACATGACACCCAGGAATCCAGGTCCCAGTATTGACCTCATACTTGCCCTGATCAAGGTGGCAGAGCTGGGACTTAACTGGCCAGTATTCAGAGACTGATTGTGTGTGAGCGAATTAATCACCCCAGTTATTATAAAGTAAACGAGAACTATTTACTCTTTCCTCCCCAAACCTGACAACTTCTAGAACATGTCAAAGAGTTTTTAAAAATATCTTCATTTTAATGAATCTTTTTAAGTACCAAATTTGGGGAGGGGGGTGGTATTCAAGGTTAGACATGACCAAGTCTTCAATTCAGATGGAAGATAAAGCATATCGGTCTCGCCAAGCTTATACTACTATGTCCTGTTTTTAGATGATCTTTACGTCCAGTCCTTTGGCGCACATTTTCTTCTGACTCACGTGATCATGCCTCTGGTGTGGGACTGGGGTTCCCCAGATGTGGTCTAGAGGAGAGACCCAGTTGCTCTGGAAACCTTGCCCACCATCTCCTAGCGACAGTTCACCGCCCCCTGCTGTTTCCACCAGCCAGCTGGCTAACACAGATCTTCTTCCTTCTAGCCCTGGGCCTGGAGGCACACACTGCCAGGGTGCCAGCGTAGAACATGCCGCCTGTGAGAACCTGCCCTGCCCCAAGGGTGTGCCCAGCTTCCGGGACCAGCAGTGCCAAGCCCATGACCGACTGAGCAGCAAGAAGAGGGGCCTGTTGACAGCAGTGGTGGTCGATGGTAAAGGCCCTTCCTTTCAGTGTAACCTCCAGCTTCCCCCCGCCCCCCAAGAACTCTATAACCCACTTAGGGATGCTCATAACTCTCAACTCCCATCCCAGTTCTTCCGAGAACACTCCTGTCCTCTTGGTTCAAGTTAGCCATGTTCCTACGCCTGCAGTAGTGGGCCTAATGACAGACAGCTTGAGATCTCCCGACACACACCATGAAGGCAGATAAACTAGATTCATTTGCTGCAGGGCAAATGCGCTGGCACCTGTTTTCCAGTGTGCTGTGTTCTGAGATACCGAGAGTAGAACGGTATGATTGAGTGTGCGCCAGTTTGCTTTCCTGGGTTCACGTAGAGTTGGCTTTCCTCTTTGCCTGGAGTACGGGAAGACTTTTGAGAACTGTGAATAGTCTATGAAAACAGGCATTCAACACAGGTCACTTTCCAAGAACCTTCTTTCCCATCCGGAGATTGTCTACCATAAACTGTCACAGTATTTCCAGCACCAAGAACGAGTCAAGGTGTTATTGGGTCATGACTCCCTAGAGTTTGTGATATCTGGCCGTACCTAGTCCAGATATTGGTTTTCTTTTGCCTAAAGTTCTTTCTCTTTGAGAACTGTGACTTGGTGGTGTAATGCTAACAATATGGTCCCATTTATCAATCACACCCCAAGCCAGGCACAAGTTAGCTTCACATTCAAGGTCTCTTTGAGTATGTAAAAGAAGCTACAGAGGATGAGAGGTTATGTGACATCTACACTCCTGCCACACACTCCTACACAGCTGACCCTGCTGACCCAGAGAATAACCCACTGGCTCTCAGTGCTCAGATACTCTGCCAGGAAGCACAAAGTCAGACACAGTGAGGGACACTTAGAACTAATAACGCAGCTGGGTCTGATTTCTGTAACCTCCAAATGGTTTACAGAAGAGTGAATTCTGGTACCATCTTGTTTTTCTTCCCTGTGAAATCCTCATTCTGGCACTTGCAATTATAAGTTTGAATGTTCTTAGCTGGTTTTGGAGAAACACAGGTATCCTGGCAACAGCAGTTTCAGATCTGTGGCTCCTTCCTTCCTTCCTTCCTTTTTCTTTCTTCCTTCCTTTCTTCCCTTCCCTCTTTCTTTCCTCCTTCCTTCCTTCCTTTCCTTCTTTATTTTAATTAATTAATTCTTATTTATTTGTTTGTTTGTTTTTCAAGACAGGGTTTCTCTGTGTAGCCATGGCTATCCTGGAATGTCCTTTGTAGACCAGGCTGCTTCTGCCTCCCAAGTCCTAAGATTAAAGGCATGTATCACTACTGCCCAGCTCAAATCTGCATTTTTTTAGCCCAACAAGCTGACCCCTCAGTTTTGAGCTGTCTTGAAAAATAGCACATGGTGTTTTCAGTGGTACCTGCTTAGCTGGGGACTTTAAAGGTAATAGAAAGTTCATTCCCCAGACATTTTCCATGTACTTAAAAAGACACCACCTTTGGAGGCTGGGTAATTATGACTGTGCTGCCACTTAGCCTGCAGAATTCGGGAGGAGCTTGGCTTTCTCATCTCCAGCTTTCCCTGAAGAGAAAGGAGACAGACTTCCTTCTCCCAAATAAAAGGGTGCTGTTGGCGGTACCCTTACTTCTCCCAGACTGGCCATTAATGTGGTACATGAACAACTGACAGGCTTCCACCTACCTCAGGCTTATTCAGGCCCCTGACTGGGTCTGAGGCATCAGAAGAGAGAGCTGTCACAGTCCAATGCAGCAGCTCACTCTGATGGGATCCACCCTGTTACCAAGCCTCCACAGTCTCCAGGAAGCCAGGTAGAAATGGTTTGGCTTTTCTTCGGTCCTCTCACCCTTTCCTAGAGCCAGGAGGCTTTGGTGATGAGACACACCCGCACCGTTTCCATTTCCACTCAGCTCTCTGTGGGGTTATTGCTTGCTGCCTTGCTGTGGTTTTAAACTCTTTGGCTTCATGTATTTAGGGGAGGGTTCCCACTTGAGCAACTCCGTCTTAAGCTTCTACTTACTGCTAACAGCTTTTGAATAGCTCAGTACTTTGGTTCCCTTGTCGTTGTAACATCCAAGCCTGCTGTCTGCCCAACCCTCCCTCATGGGGAGGACTTTGATGGGTCTAGAATGCATTTCATCACCCATTTGCCTCCTGTTCCATTCTGCCCACTTAACAAATAATTAGATCTGATGGGTGCTACCTTTGACCTGGAAAGCCCAGCCATGTCTGATAACGATAGAGTACTGACTAGTGGCATTTAGCCTTTGAAGGAGAGGCCTCAGGTTCAGGGTTCAGAGTTTGACCCATCGTCCTCTGGGGTGAAATTGCCAAGGCTGATTACGTCTGTGGTTCCATTTCCCTCGGTATAAACAGAAGCCAGCATTTTTTTTTTTTTAAAAAAAAATCATTTCAGAAGGGCAACACCGAAGTAATAAATGGCTGATTCAGATGGCTGGTGATAAGGGTTCCTCTGAAGCCCTGCTTTCTAAAAGGCACGATAATTCTAGCTGAGCCCTGAGAGCAGCGAGCCCTGCGGTTGGGCTCTGGCTCCTCACGGTCCATTGTGAGTGCCCTATTCACAGGGCTGCTATCAGTGCGGAATTCTTTGGCGAGTGACGCACAGCTCAGTAAAGGGGGAGGCAGCATTTTCTCCCTCCTCTCTCTCAACCTCTTTTAAAAAGAATTCTTGCAGAGGTAGATTTTCCAAAGGAGGACTCTGGACCACAAAGTCCATCCCACCTCCAAAGGAAGACAAAGCCTCTCCTTAGCAAAGATGCCAAAGAGGAAAAGCCCTCAGACAGAAAACCTTCGGAGGTGGCTGCCTGCCAAATCAGACGGTTTCTGCTTTTCCTGTGGGATCTCGACACAGTAGAAACATTCAAGGGTTCAGACCCGTGTGACCAGGCCAATAGCAGGCTCGGTGCCCACCGAAGTGTTAGAAAGCTGTGTCTGGGACAAAGTAGCCTTTTCCCAGCGCCCTTGTATCACACAGCAGACCCACCCACCCCACCCCCGTTCTGAGGGAATATGGGATGTGAGGGTCAGAACTGTGAGTCCTGCTTAACCGAGCAACCCAAAAATGGAGGCTCATTGGGACAAAGGTACTGGGTGTTCTCAAACGACCCAATGAGGGGCTGGCACCAAGATTTCTAAAGCTATTAGGTGTCCCGCGCTACCTTCTCACCAGCAAGAACAACGCGGGGCACTTAGGATTCTTCTGCAGTAAAGCTTTAATGCGTCTTGAGAGGGAGAGCATCAGCTTCCAAAGCTGAGACCCAGAATGAGGGGAACCCAGCCCTTATAAAGGAAACAGTCCTCGCTTCTGACGTGTCACTCTTGGATTGGTCCGCTGCCCATTATCCCAGGTGATGCCTCGGAAGTAGGCAGGGACGCAGCAGTAGTAAGTTACCAAGCACACGCGCTGGGATTAAAGGCGTGTGCTACAACACCTTGAACTCACAGAGATCTGCCTGTCTCTGCCTCCCAGGCATTGGGACCAAAGGTGTGTATTACCACACCTTGAGGTCACAGAGGTCAATCTGCCTCTGCCTCCCAGGCATCAGGACTAAAGGCGTGTACCACCACACCTTGAGGTCACAGAGGTCAATCTCTACCTTTGTCCCTTGAAGCAATGGAGAATGTGGTTGCGGCCCTCCACAATTAGGGCCTTCCATGACTTCCAGGACTTACCAATGAGGACCTTGCCCCTGCTGCAGGCTGCCCCTCTCGAAACTCCTGTACGCACAACCAACCAGAGAAGCCAACAACTCCTCTTAAGTAAATCTATATCCTGTCTGAATCCATTTGACCTGAATTCTTTGAGACCAGTTATGGCTCGGGATTCAGAGCTTGGTAGTGCTTGAACGGACGTGATGGTTTAACAGCCACTTAGTAACATCTCCACTGGGACCCAGGGGAACACATGACAACCTGCCAGGGACCCCTGAGGAGAGGAGGGACACTCACTCCTGTCAGGGGGAAGGCTGGATTTGTAGCCAGATAGTTTACCACCCATACAAGAAATTACTCATTGTCAGAGCTTCTCACATTTCTGAATTATAGTAAATAAGATAACCTAACCTTCCCTAGGTCTACCAGCCGTGAGAGCTAGGCCCTCTGTATCATAGAGTTCCAATGCTGAGTTGTCAGGAAAAAGACCGGTCAGTCTGGCTGTGGTCACGTAAGCAGTGCTGTTCCTGTTAACTAAGGCTCCTCTGAAGGGTCTGGCCTCATCTGGTGAGGGAAGACTCTGATTGGTCTTTGTGTAGTCAGGTGGACGGACTCTAACTGACCCAATCAGCTAGAGCTGGAACCTGGAGCCTGGTTATGAAGTCCCGGTGGGTAGCTTGTAAAAGAGAAGATTGAGTGGCCAAGACAGAAGACAAGATGGAGCTCAGATGAACACTCCTTCCAGCCTCAACATTAGGTAGACTCGGCCTCAGTAAGACTTTGTTACTGAGTCCAAGAGAGAACAGTAAGAACTCGGTGGGTCGTGTTCCCAGCGGAGCTCGGGAGGAATTCCAGATCTCTGTAAGATCATAGAATTGTCAGCCCTCAAGCCCCAGAGCCCATCTTGTCCTGACTGTGGCATCCTCTGGTCAGTCAGAAGCCCTTCCCAACAGGCAGGCCTCTGAGAAGCCAGACAGAAGCCTCAACCAGAATTCATCTAACTACAGGCCCTCGTCAGCCAGAATTCATCTGAGGACACACCATCCATGCAGGGACGTGTTCCAGACATCTTTCCTTGCTGTGTGTGACTATGCAACTTTTAAGCCTTCCATTCCCTTCAATGCTCCTTGGAGATAGTGGTGCACGCCTTTAATCCCAGCACTCAGGAGACAGAGACAGGTAGAGGCCAGCCTGGTCTACATGGTTCCAGGAGAGCGAGAGCTACAAAAACAAACAAACAAAAAACAACAACAATAATAATAATAAAAACTCTTGCACTGTGCTCAGAGCTTAAACCCACCACCTCACATTTTTTAATAGGATCCTTTATCTTGGAGATTTTCACTTCCCACTCATAGGAGCCCTCTTAGAGAGTTTTGAGGAATTCTGAACCTCTTTCTCATGATTTAAAAAAGACTATCCTCGATCCCTTTGGGAGGAAGAAATATTCCTTGCTAGAAGTAAGGGCGCCCTACATTCTGAGTGTCATCCTCAGAGGGGGGAAAAGATGGACAAATGAAGGTAGTTCTGGTCAGTAAAGGATTCTCCACATCTGACCTCTGTTCTGAAGCCCTGGGGCCCTTGGCTGCCTGAGTCTGGCTGGCAGCATCTGCACCTGGCAGAGTCAAGGGCAGATAGAGCTCAGAATGCCTTGCCTTAGATCACAGCCAACATCCGTCCATCCGAGTTACTTCTCCCGATCCAGAGTCTCTGTGTCTCTGAAATTTGCACCAAAGAACCAAAACAAACAACTTTTATCCCTTTCCGTGCTGGAACTTTCCACGGACTCCAACTTCCCTCAGAACAGCTTCTGCCATGCTGCCTCAATGCATCCCCATTTCTGTCCTAATCAGAGCATACACTTAGAAACCTAAACCATAAATATTTATGAACAATGTGGTTTGTTTTCGGCAGTACCACTTTATCCCTTGGTTTTTGGGGGGGCCCCCCAAGGGTTCCTCATTCAAAGTAAACAGTGATGGTCAAAGGAACAGAGAAGCACATGTCTATTCCTGCTGGAGGAAATGTCGTTGTTCTGTGAGCCCCCTGCTCATCTGTACAATGGAACAGCGGCAACCTACACTGCACTCAGTACTGTCGACACTCCTTAGCATCTTGCTTGGCAAGGAGAAGATCATAAATGCCTATGATTTCTTCTTTATCGCATCCTTATCATAACTATCAAGTGAATCACCTTAAACCTTGTTACCCCCAGTGTTGAATCAACACGTTAGTCCAAAAAGGGATTAAGACCCATAGTTTTGAGCTGCTTCTTCACATTAAGACCTTAGAGGTGGCATAGGTGTACCACTGGTGCAGTAGACCCACTATTCATTCAGACTACAGTGCCATGCTCTGCCCCCAAGGCACCCATGGGGAACCTTAAGCCCCTGACATCCTGCCATTAATCCCATCCGCTAAGCTTTCTAGAAGTTGACCTCAGTCTCTATCTCTGTCTTTCATGGCCATGCTTTCTTGGATCACTTCCTCTCAATGAAGGGATAGCGGCTTCCCATGGCCCACCTGGAACCGAGGCATTCCTTCCAGAGCAGGCACTGCTCTCCGTGTGCTCACTTGAGACTTGTGTCGTGTGACCTGTCTCATGCAGGGTTACTCCACCCCATCCATCAGACCACGAGGGCCCCAAGAAGCGTGTGTCACGCATTGCCCTGTTCTCGCGCTGCCTGAAGAGCGCTTGAGGCACAGTGCTCCAGCCATGCTTGATGAATAAGCAGCTCGCCTGGGAAAGAGTAGCCCTCTGTCTGCTCTTCAAAATCAGTTGTTTCACTCTGACTAGACAGAACCGAGTTGAACCTGAATCCCAGGAGCTACTTCCTCATACTCGCGGGCACCCTCCCACAGAGCTGGTTGATCATGGGCTGTTGTGCAATCATCCAAACCCTTGAGACCACTGGCTAAGACAGCATGTCTGCTCTGACAAGTCTTTTCCAATGGATGCCAAGACCCTCCGATGGCAAACACTTCTGAACCCCTCCCTTGCTTGCCAGAGACCACCAAAAAAGACTTAGTGGGGAAGGCTGCTGGCCGAGACCAAGAGCCCAACAAGGTAGCACAAGGGCTCTGTGGCTCTGTTAAGGTTTCCTTTCAAAATAATTCCACAGATGAGTTAGGGTTAGGTGGCAGAGGAGGCAAGAAGGCGCGTGAGTCTCACTCAACCACTTACGGAGATGAGATCCATTCAGTTGTTCAAGTGTATTTACTAAATCCTGGGAACATGAACCCTTAACTTCTAGTTCCGGTCTGGGGACAGAAGATGAAAGCATGCCCCCTGTCCCCTAAGGGTTCCTGTACTTCAGTGTGAAGGTACAGGTGGAAAACCCTTCCTCCAAAATATTTGCAACTGGAAGTCTTTCGACCTGGGCTGTTTCGGATTTAGCAGTATTTCGCATGTACACGATGAGCTGGGGGCGGGGGTTGTGTTGGATTTGGCATTATTTGCATGTACGCAATGAGCTATTTTTTTGTGATGACACGCAAATTGAAACATGAATTTTACTTATGGCTTATATACATGTTATACATATAGTGTGAACATAATCTTACATTTTTTTATTTAGTGTACTTGTATTTTGACTGCTTCCATCACATGAGGGCAGATGTGGAATTTTCCGTTTGTAGTGTCATGTAAAAATTCAGAAGGTTTTGGAATTTAAAGTTTTTTTGGACCTTGGAGCCTTTAGTATTTCATTATTAATGAATGGAACCTGCCTGTAAGAAATCTCTTCACATCTAGGATTTACTCAGACAATTTCAGGACACCAGGTCAATGACCTGGGCTTGACTGGATGTGTGTGCCAAGCACACATGCCTGTCCTGTCCTGTGTCGGGGTAGAAGAGAGAGCTCTGGGTTGGAAGCGTCTACGTTGCTAGCAGCCTCCTAAAGAGCTGAGCAGAAAGAGAGAGGCCCAGGAAGAGGGAACAGCAGAGACCAAGGCAGAAAAACTTGCTGTGGGCGCCTGTAGAGCTGCTGTTTCCTGAGGCTGGGGATCTTGTTCTGGGGGCTGTCTTAAATGTCCCCAGGAGGCAAGTGCTTGTACCTAAGAACAGGCGAAGTTACTGAGACCTTTACCGGCACTAATGGTTCTGCCCTTAGGGCCATTGCTCCCATGTGCATGTTCACCGTATCACCGGCATGCCACTTCCCAGTCAACAGCCACCACCCTTTCCCTCCTCAGATAAGCCGTGTGAACTCTACTGCTCGCCTCTCGGGAAGGAGTCCCCCCTGCTGGTGGCTGACAGGGTCCTGGATGGCACGCCCTGTGGGCCCTACGAGACTGACCTCTGCGTGTACGGCAGATGCCAGGTGACTTGCGTTTCCTACTGTCCTTGGCGGGGCTGTGAAGAAAGGGTCCTTCTTCCCCCAGAGTGGGCCCATGGTGGAGCTGAGGCCTTTGAGGGTCAGGGGGAGTGGGTTTTCCCAAAGAGGTTCATGCTGCTCCTGTGGCCAGTGGCTACCAGTGTATGCCCTGACCTTGGCAGTGACTGAGCATCACGAATGTGGCAGGCTTAACCAGCAGCCTCCTGAAACAATTTGAAAATTCCTCTAGATATTATGATTCATACAAAGAGCCAGTGAGTGTGAGATTGGACTGCAGGATGAGTCAATAGCTTGTTCTCTTTACTTACTAATGCATGGTGGAACTAAGCAAGCCCCTATGCCAACGGTGTCCAGGGAGGTGGATGTGTCTGACCTCGGCGGATCCCTCTACCCTCTACCCTCTGGGACATAGATCTCCAACTCATGGTTTGTTAGGAGACTGACAAATAGACAAAGCAAGGAGGAAGGGAGAAAGAAGCGCTTTGTGGTCAATCTCTACCCATCCGAAGGAGCATCTACTGGTGTATGATCTAGAAAGGAAGGATAGAGACACTGTGCCTTTTCAGTGACCAGTGGGATGCAGATCAGGTGAAGCAACCTCTGCCTTTAGCAGTCATCTCCTGATGACTCAGCTCAACCTGAGCACGTGCAAGAATCCTGGTGACTAATTCTACTCAAGCCACTGGGGTGAAAAGCATACGCTGGCTTCTAACAATGGAAATATTTCCCACAGTTCTGGAGGTATAGAACTGCAGGGTCACATATTGGGGCAGATATGGCTTCTGGTGACGGCATACTTCTCATGAATGGTTTCTTCTTGTCCTCACACGACGGAGGGGGTGAAACTACTCTCCGAGACGTCTTTTAGGAAGATACTAATCCCATCTACAAGGATTCTGCCATCTGGACATAGTCACATTTTCCCTTTGGGAGCAGATCTGTTTTCTAAAACTATCACCTTCGAGGTGATAGGGATTGGGAGAATACAAGTTTTCAGTCTACTGTTTCCAGGGAGCCTCCCTCCTCAGCCAGTCACCCTGTACCTTCACTGTATCTTCATCTAGTCAGCCCTTCAAGAACCGTTGAGGAAGATAACAGATGTCCACTCAATGCCTCAGCTGGCTCCTGCAGCAAACCATTTCAACCTAAGTGTGTTTTCTCCCTGCATATCCCAAGTCAGTCACAGACTGGTTAATTTTCCAAGGAGACGTTTAACAAGACTGCAGCTTCTCTGGTAGTGCCTGGCTTTGGTATCAAACAGAAATATTTTGAGTGCCCATGTGTTTTGGCAAGGACACCTCCAAGGGAAAAGGGCACCAAGGAGTACTTGAGCAGGACCTTTGGGGATACTTTCATGTAGCAAAGAATGTTCCAGGCCCTGTTCTTGGACAGTATGAAGAAAGCCCTTATCATTATTACTGAAACAAGTCATTGCTGACAGTTCTCAGGAAGCTTGCTTTCGCAAGCCAAATGCAGGGTTTGTTTCCTTCCTAAATTACATGCTTGCCTGGATCATCCTGCAAGTTGGCACATTTCAAACCAATGATGTAATTCTTTTGCTAGCAGCTTTACGAGTCAAAGCTCTTGTGCCCTTTAGGGCAGTGCCAGCTGAGCCACCCCAGCCTCTTGCAGGCATCTGCTTTGGTGTTCTTGCCAGCAAGAATGTTCTTGTAAGAATGCTGAGATTCTTCAGCCAATGAGGCTTGCGTTCAGGCTGAATATAACTTCAGCTCCTCGTGGTCTTTGCCAATGGGCACATCCATGAAACTGGATTTAATCTCAGGCTTTTCAACCTGAGAATGTTCCGTGTGCTGTGACGATGGATCTCTCAGATTCTTGTCCAGATGTGAATCCTGTGTACTACAATAATGACCAGCATGGAAAGGTGGGGCACAGATACAACAGAGGAATGAATATTATGGGAGGAACCAGCCACTTTCTGGTTGGATTTAAGAACCACTCCACAGGAGAAAACACATACCTGGTACTACAAATCTGGCCAAAAACCTGTGGCTGGGAAACTCACAGGCCTCAGAAGTGGACCTGCTACTATTATTTTGCTAAATGAACAGAATGTCAAGCTGTCTTCTGAATTCATGACCGTATGTCCATGACCGTATGTTCATATGATGCTTGGTTCTCATCAGAGACTGTTCTTTGCGCAGTGGGATGTGATTAATGCAGAAACTCAAAGGGAAGGGAATAAGAACTCTGTAGAGTTCTTAGCCACAAATGGGATGTCTCTATAATGCCCTTGATGGTCCAGGAAGTATTGCAGAAAGATTGTAAGAGTCAAATATTGGGGAGGATGTTGCAAAACAGTATCTTCTGGAAGAGACAGACCACTACACTCAAACTCAAGCATCTGTGATTGGCCATACAAGACCTGCATAAGATCAAGCCAGTGAATATTATAGCATGGAGGTAGGAGGGATTCATGAGGCTCCCATACCTAACTGAGGAGCTATTGACCGTCAATGATCTGGGGGATGGAGAATCACTATTCTCTAAAGATGTGGCTGAGCTCCAGTGGATGGCATTGCACCCATGAGTATTCAGACAGCAAAAATTTGACCTCGGGTATTTTTGTAAGGGAAAGAAAAGAGATGGGAAGTTGGGCTGGAGTAAGGATATAGGGGTGGACCTAGGGGAAATGGCGGGGGGAGTATGAGTAAAACAATCATTCGGTCTATAGATTTGACTAACTCTAGATGCAAAATATTTCTGGAAAAAAATTGCATTTTCCTGAACATATGCAAGCTTTTTTCTTGTCATCATTAATAAATATCAACTTATTATTATCAAACTATAAAAAACATAAAATTGTTTACATAACATTTCCATTATATTAATTATCATTTATACCCCAGAGACAATTGAAAGCATATGAGGGAATGTGTGTAGGTTCTGTGCAAATGCTACATCATTTTCTATAAAGGACTTGAGCATCCCTGGGTCTTCCCATGTCTGAAGGGTCCTAGAGGCAATGCCCAGTGAATGCAGAGAAACACGTATACACAAACTGAAGATAGTGTAGGTGTTACACTGTGACAAGTGCCATAGAGGTCGAATAGGAGGAGGACGGAGCCTTGACCACTAGGCACCATGGCCGGAGGCTTTTTGCTGAGGGCAATAGGTTAGAAATTCTAGGCATGGAAGCCAGGATTTGAATCAATAGAGACCAATACTTATCATTCCTGGGCAAAATATGGCTTCTGCACATGACTTAACCATGGCCCACTCCAGCACATGGCTCTGAACTAGATCTCTTCTGACTTCCATCTGCACGAGGCACAGGAACTGCCTTGACCAAGGGAATCGTGCCTACCTTGCCAGTTCCGTGCCACAAGGCATTCCTGACCTTGGGTGTCACGTGCCCTAACTTCTCCAGCAGAACAGCACCCTGACCAGCACCTGTTGGCCAGGAATCGGAGAGCTCAGAAGTGGGTGTCCTGAAGATGATGTAAGGGCAAAGTCACGGGGCTGAAAATGGAAAGAGTATCCCGGAATCATCGGGATGCTGCAGGAAGACTTTGGAGTGCTTACTCTTTGGCGTTTCCTTGGGTTCAGTCATCTTGTTCTCTTGGAACTCTGAGGCTCATAAATGCAGTTGTGAAAACCCAGCCAACACTCAGAAGCCATGGCTGCAGTTGTGCTTTGTGGTAGCTTCCATTTCAAAAGAAAAGTGTCCATCCCTATCAAATACATTATAGACCTTTTTCTACCGGCTTGAGCAAAGACAGAATGTGCCCTGGGAGCCAAGACTTTGACTGTTGCCCTTCAGGCCTCTGATTTGCTGCTATTCTGACATGGATATCCTTGCAAGCCTGACGTGCAGATGATATTTCTATATGTGCTTTAGGGTAGCAGGACTCCTTTATTCCATAATACATGGTTTTAAATACATTCGATAAATTCATGAAAAGGTAGAGACAAATATCTGATCTGAATTCTGGTGGTTGTTGTTGTTCTTGTTTTCTCTTCTGAATTTAATGGCAATTAAAATGTGCCAGAACCCCCAGGCACCGTGCCTCTTAGAGAAATCTGTCCCACAAGTCCCGCAGGGCATCCGCTTGAAAATATCACTGAATCTTACAACACGGGCGAACCCAGCTCTTTGGTTTTCTAGAAAATCGGCTGTGATGGTATCATCGGGTCTGCAGCCAAAGAAGACAGGTGTGGCGTCTGCAGCGGGGATGGCAAGACCTGTCGTGTGGTGAAGGGTGACTTCAGCCACTCCCGGGGGACAGGTGAGCACGGGGCCCCGGGGTATAATGGTTACAGGATCACTGACACACACTGTACATCTTCCTCTTTGCTTCAGTGCTAATGGGTGCATGACGTTTTGTCTGTCCTACTAAGTTGTTGAGTCTTTTTGAGCTTTCTAACCACAGGCTGCTGTGTCCAGAAACAGGGGTGATTTGCTGGTCTCTGTCACAGAGGGCATCAGCCTGTGACAGTCAGTGGGGTACTGAGTGCGATGGGAGAGAATGAGGAAGAACAGGCAGGCAAATGACCTCCAAAGTGACCACTCAAAGCCTTGATGAGAGCCCACTCACTAGCAGCACCAACCGTGATGCTATCGGGGGAATGTAGACTAGGTAAATCTGAGCTGGAAAACATCTATTTTAATTCCTACAAGTTGCTTTGCATAGAAACATGGCAGCTCAGTTTGACCCGATGAGAGAACAGAACCATGGCTGTGAGTCCCAGCCTCATAGAACAGCCCATGGGACAAGGCAGACATCTGCGCATGCCTTCCCGGGTGGGTAGACAGCTTGGTCTACAGGAGCGTGTCATTTAGAACGCATGAGAAGGACACGCTATTCGGGACTTTGTGAAAGCAAACCCAGATTGATTACAAATGCAAAATTAAATTAAAAAAAAAAAAAACAACAGAATTTCAGGGCCAGAGAGATGGCTCGGGTGGTAAAGGCGCTTGCCGCAATGTTTGAACATGACCCGAGTTCAATCCCCAAAACACACATGGTGGAAATAGAGAACCAACTGCCATAGTATGCACACTAAGACACATGCACATACAAGTGTACACCACACACACACACACCACACACAATGAATGTTTAAAAGGTTTGTTTAGAATCAGCATGCATCATGTTGTTCCAGAGAGAAATGGGAGGAGCTACCACTAGAGTGAGTTCATCTCGGGAGGCTGTGCCCTCTGGAACAACATTGTCTCACACAAAATACACTAGACACCCAAGTCTGCCCATATTTAAATCACAATTGGATGACATTAAACTAACTTAAAGAGAGCGGCCACATTTCAGGTTTCCCGTTGCCAGCAGGGCTGGCCATTTTCAGAGAACAACCTTGTCATGCGTGTCCGCGGGTGACACAGCTCTAAACCTTAACTGATTTCTGCTCTTTGCTTCGGTGTGTCTGATACAGTTTCATCTCCCGCCATCTTGGATTTGCTTCCTGTAGTCACTGAAGTTGGGAATAAAACCTCCACAGGAGGCAAGCGGTTGCTATTTAGTATTGATTTCCATTGATAAATATAAGCATTAGCAACCTCATTTGGGGGTCATCAAGATGGCAGAGCAGGCAAAAGCGCTTGCTGCCAAGCCTGATGACAGAGTTCAGTCCCACACGAGGAAGGACCGAACTGACTGCTGACCTCCACATGCCTACTATAGCAAGCATGTGCTCATGCATACACACACACACACACACACACACACACACACACACACACACACGATAACAACAACAGTAATCAATAGAAGTCTCATTTAAATGGAAGGTAAGCAGACCTGAGTGAAGTTGCGTCATTCTGCATTTGATGGGTTAAGCCCAGCCACACCCACCCCTCCCTGTGGGTCAGTTCAATAGAACACTAAAGAAGGTCTTAGCACAGCTTTTGAAGCCCTCTACTATGTGGGACACAGCCGCTCACATGTCAGATAGCTCGAGCTAGGACAAAAGCATTCATTTTAGCCTAGGGAGATGCTCCACCCTCTTCCACAGCAGTCCCTTCCCCCACCCTCCCTTCTCTGCCTACCCGGTGCTGGGCTCCATCTGTGTGGTTCACCGAGGAGTCTGAGTTTCTATGGCTGTGGAAGTAAGACTCCCATGGAAGGAAAATCACGTGGGGAGCTTCTTTGGGGGTAATGGTCTCACCAGGACTTTGAGCTTACTATGCTTGCTTCTAATTGCTGGCATGCCGACCCCTGACAAACTTTCAGAGGAAGGCAAGCAACCATTAGCTTTATCTACCTGTGTGCTTGTCTGAGCAGCTGCCAAATGTGGTACTTTAATTTTAAAGCACAAGGCAGGGTGTTGGCTTTGTTTTGATTTTTTTTGAATCTTCACCACTGGAGTCTGTGAGTGTAAGATCACATCAGCGTGTATTGGTTTACTGAAAATCTGTGTAATGTTCATGCACACGTAATTATTGGCTGCATAGGATTTGATGTTCTAGACTGCATAGACACAGAATGCTGACAATGGGTCAGCTGCACATTGCCCCCAACCCAGGGAACCTTTATTTGGTATGTATACATTTCAATATTAAATATACGAACGTCACAGGTAACCATGGCCATGTTGGTCACAATCGAGGTGGGGCACCTAGTCAGGGCCTGCATATAGATCAGTTATAAAAGCTGGTATAGAAAGTAAATGACATTCAGAGTATGGAAAAAGACACTTCTGGTTGAAGGTGAAGCCATATGTTTGAATGAGACTCAGCAGAGAACGTCTATGAAGGTCCCAGGTCATGTGACATCTCGGTGACCCCAGTCAAGTGGATTTGCTAATCTTGTTGGTGCAGATAGGAAGGTAACTTTCATCTGTGCCCAGCTCTAAGGAAAGATGGTGGGAGGAATGTCTTATCATCCTTCAGAGTGAGTATCAAAGAGAAACGCCATACAGAGAGATAAATCAACATCAAGCCCAGGAATTTTGCCAGGGCCTGCACGAAGGCCTGACCCCAGCCTGAACTCTCCCATGTCTGCTTACAAAAACCCCTGAGCTGAGAATCCAGGGTAGATGTACACAGTGCCCTTGATAAGCCAGGAGCCTATGATGGAGGAGCTCGATGCATCGCCTGGGGACCTGATTTCCTAAGTGTAGAGTACTTGCTGCCCCAACCCATCCCCTCCCAGTCATGAACAGACAAGGCCTTTTAGCTAATCACAGGTAAAAGAAATCAGCTCAAACTGACTTTCTAATGGATGGGCTTCAAAATTCTCAAGACTTCAGCTGGACTGAAGTGGCTGGGGTATTTGAATTTAGTGGGTTGAACTTTCCTGCTACGAGGCTCTTCCTTCAGGCATTAGCTTGCCTTTTAATGTTGTCATCTTTCTTCCATCCTGTTCTTTGGAACTGGAAAAGGGGCTGGTTCCCATGGACATCCAGTATGCAGCTAGCTCAAGGTTCCCACTGAGACCCAACCAGGATGACTGGTGGGTTTTGAATCCTTTTGCACTTTGTTCTTGAAGAGACAGTAGGTTCCTAGCAGAGGGGCTGACAGGGTCTTCCTTTTTGAATATGGATAGATGCACATCACAGTGTGTCCTCGACAATTAGCATTTGAGCCACTGCCACATCCTGAGCGCTATGCTCCATCCCTAGGGCTGGGGAATGGCTGATCCATGGGAAAGTTCACGGCTATCTGATGACACTAAGGCTTAGTTCCACTGTGATTGGGAAGAACAGAACCAGTCGCTAAACTGTGCACAAACCAACTGCAACCTTTTTCTTTTTCTCAGTCAAGAACAACCTTTGTATGAAGGTGTCCACATGTGTGATGGCAAAGGCGGTTCCCAAGTGTTTCTCATGTAAGATGTTTGACTATATCGCATGGTCCTGAAGGTGACATGCTTGGTGTGGGGCTCTCGCTTATGTGCCTGAATGTTTTCTGAATAGAGTTAGTGAGAATGAGTCATAAATGAAGCCATGGGTAAAACAAAGGCCAATGACTATATAGATATATCACATACCAGCAGTGAAAAACTAAAGTAAAACCAATATTAAAGACAAAAGAACCATGAATTGAGAGGCTAGATAAAAACATCACTTAGAGTTCCATGGGTAGCTTTGTATTCTTATCAAACCACATTTGTTACCTTATCAAGAAATGCTAAGACAGGGAAGCTAGTCTTGATTGGTGCCTCCCTCATAGGGAAGTGCTCATATCTCCCTATCACTGGGTTTTCCTGTTGGCAGAGGGGATCCTGATGCCTTCCTGATGGAGATGAAGGCAGTGGCCTTGATCTAACCTGGCTGCACTGACCACACATTCCAAGGGTCAGGTAAAGCGTGGATTAGACTCCTGGGCTTTTTCAGTGCAAGGAGATCTTTTCAGTCACAGTCCAGAACCACCTTCACCAACAAACAACAACACAGATGGGCCCAGCTCACAATATTTCAACCTCAGTTTTCAGCTTCCTGGTACTGAGGAACTGTGGACCTCATTCTGCTGTAGCCTTGCAGTTTGTAGTATAATCCTCTCCCATGGTGGTTGTGGCAACCAGGCACTGTCCGCACAAGATCACAGTGAGCACAAGCTATGCTGCCCAGTGTGCTGAGTTTGGAGCATCACTAGATTAGGTGTTGGGCATGCACTTGTGGCTTAAGATATTCTCAACTTACAGTGGATGTTTCAGGATGTGGCCCCATTGTAAGTATAAATGAGTCTGAATTCTCATAAACAATCTTTGTCAATAAAGAAAAGCAGAAACTTCACAAAATCTTTTCTGGACATCTTATGATTTGTTTAACAAAATACAATCTCTTTGTTTTCCCATTGATTTGATAGGAAAGGATTAACCTCTGTTCTAGCATCTTAGTGATGTTTTCTCCTGTCAATACCGCTTAACCACAAAACTGTAAACCCAAATCTTCTAGAAGGAAAGTTACTTGGAAAGTTTCGGCAAATGTAATTGCCAGAGAAGAGCCCAGAGCCTGACGATATTAACTGATAGAGTCAAGACAGACTTGAGGTCACCGTTCCCAGGACTGTTGCTTGAGGCAAAAATGGTGTGTGTCCTAGAATAATGGCAAAGGCTTGCTTCCCCCATGGCTTCTTCACAAAACCAAACTGTTTCCCTCTAACCAATTCCTCTTGCTTGGTGACTGAGACTGAAATGGAAAATTACTCTTAAGGTGAAGCCTTGCTCCTTGGCCTAAAATGTGAATCAATCTTCTGCACACTCAGAGTGATTACATTCCCTGTGATAATTTGTGACTAAGTCTTGGGACATCTGACCTGAGGGACAAGATGCTTTGGGACTTGGTGTTGGCATTCTTTCCCTTTCTGGTCATGATTCCTACCACCTACTGCAGGCTTTGAGCTCTGGGTCAGAGCTGCCGAAGAACAGTGAGTAGCCAAGGTCTGCCTTTCACTTCAAGGTCTTTCTCTTTATTGGTTCCTTCTGTATCAAAAGCAGAGAAACTGAGTGGGCATGTGGTTCATACCTTTAGTCCTAGCACTCAGGAGGAAGAGGCAGGTGGATCACTATGATTTCTATGAGTTCAAGGTCAGGTGGATGGATAGATAGATAGATAGATAGATAGATAGATAGATAGATAGATGACAGAAAGATGACAGATAGATAGATAGATAGATAGATAGATAGATAGATGATAGATAGATAGATAGATAGATAGATAGATAGATAGATAGATAGATAAGAAAAAAGAACAGAGAAAATAGTAATAGAAAGGAAGGTTAGCAGAGCCCACGTACCACCACCACTTCCCTTGGCTCAGTTTGCACATCTGCCCTGAGCTTGCCACTGTGGACGAGCATCTCTTCCCAGGAGAGGCACAGGAAGAGACAGAAAGCAGATGCCCTTTCAGTGTTGGAACTTTCGCCAAAATTAGATTTAAAAATAGCATGGTGACCATGCCTGGCTGCAAATGTTTCTTGCTCTGGAATTCAGGGCATCAACTGATCAAGACCTAGGCAGCTCCACACATTGCCCCAGATGCTGCAGGCTCAGCTTGCTGATATCAAGTTGTTAGTCACACACACACACACACACACACACACACACACACACACACACACACAGACCCCATCCCTTGGCAACTGTCCCCTCCTCCCCCCCACCCCTGGAACACAGCTCAGTTGCACAAGCTCATTTTGTTGCCAAGTGTGTGGCTTCTGGTTTAAGTGGAAATTCTGCAAAACATTTTAATCACTTTGACCCTGAATAGTTTTGTCTTTGACACTTCACTATTATGTATGCTCAGAATCCAGTAATTCTTCAAATTCCCCCAGAAGGAACAAATTTCTCTAAAAAATTATCTGGGGCATAAAATCTAGTGTGATCTCAAGGGTATAGTGGGGGTGGGTTGTTGTTGGTGGTGGTGGTAGTGGTTTTAATTGTAGGTTTTTTTTTTAGAAAGGAAGTATTCTAAGAGGAAATCAATTAGCCATGCTTCTAGGTTTACCTCCTACTCCAACCCTAGGCTACTCCTGATCTAATTCTGTATTAATGTATTTGCCTATTCTGAACAATTCTTAACTACAGTCATGAACAGGGGGTGTGGCCTCTTTTACTTAGCATTTTGTTTTCAAAGTTCATCTTCTTTGTTGTAACACATAGTGACATTTCTTCTTTTCTTCTTTTCTGATCAAATACTGCTGTTTTGTTTTGTTTTGTTTTGTTTTGTTTTTTTTGCTGACCACATTTGCAGTCTGTTGCAAGGAAGGGGCCACTTGTTGGCTCCTGACCGCTTAGCCCACCCTCCCCCAAAATAATCACCAGAGACTGTATTAATTAAATCACTCGGCCCATTAGCTCTAGCTTCTTATTGGCTAACTCTTACATATTAATTTAACCCATTTCTATTAATCTGTGTATCACCATGTGACAGTGGCTAGAGTTCCTTCTGTCTCTGGCAGGGCTACATGGCTTCTCTCTGACTCTGCCCTTCTTTCTCCCAGCATTCATTTTAGTTTTTTCCCTGCCTACCTTTATTCCTTTGCCCTATCAGGCCAAGCCAGTTTTCTTTATTAATTAACCAATTGTATTCACAGCATACAAAGGGAAATCCCACATCAGCAGTTCATTCATCAGGTTTGGGATTTTTGTTTTATTTTGTATTTGTTGGTTTTGTTATTGCTACCACATATAACACTGGTATCAGACTTTATGTACAAGCTTTATGCAAATGCATGTTTTAATTTTCTTGGTGTGTGATATGTTCCTAGGGATAGAATTGGGTCACAGGAAAATTCTGGGTGATTCACTTTTTGAGAAACTACCACACTTTCCCAAAGCGGCTGAGATACCTTGCGTTCTGCTGAGCAGAGACTTTGGGTTCTGCTCTCTCTGTTTGTTCACCAACACTCCCTGTGTTGTCCTGTCAGGCAGCAGTTACAGTGTCCGTGGTGTGGCACCTCATTATCCTCTGGGTCTGCGCTTCCTTAGTGACTCATGACATGAGGCAGATTTTCATGGGCGTCTATAATGGCCATGTCTGTATCATTTTTCAAGAAAAGCCTATTGAAATGTTTGCCCTTCTTAAGCAGGGATGTTTGTTTCTTTGTTGAATTGTGTTGTTTATTGTGAACACAGATTCTTGATGAGATAAATGACTGACAGCTATTTACCCAGGCATTATGAACTGCCTTGTCACTGTCCATGGTGGGCAATGATAAGCTGTTAATCGGTGATAGACTCCAAGATTTGTTTAACTTCTCTTTGTCTTCAGAATTTTGTAGTTTTCCCTCTTACACTTAGGTCTGTGATCTCCTTTTGGTCAGTTGGGTTTTTGGGGGGGAAGGTATGGTCTGAGACAGAGGATAGGCAATCATCCAGCACCGTTTGTTAAAGATCATTCTTTCCCCCATTGAATATTCTTGGCATCTTTGCTTTAAATAAGCAGCAAATAATTTATATTTGTACTCCCAGCCATATTCCATTGATAGAATTATCTATCCTCATGCCAGTACCACATTCTTTTGATTAATGTAGTTAGTCGAAATGTGAGTTTTCCAATTTCATTTGAAACATTGTTTGGACTATTGTGGATCCCTTGCGTTTTCACATGAATCCTAAAATCAATGTGTCATGCTTGGCAAAATCAAATCTTTTGGGGGATTTTGAGAGTTATTACTTTAAATCTACAGATCATTTGGTATCTTCCCTTCCTGTTAAGTCTTGTGTTGCTGTGGATGAAACTCACTGGTAGCCTACTTGCCTAGAGTATGCAAATTCCTAGATCAAGTCCCAGCCCCACTCCACCCCACCAAAAAGAAATCTTCTCATCCATGAACATAGGTTATCTTTTAATTACTTAGATCTTCCCTAATATGTCTTAACAATGTGTTGTAGCCTTTAGTGTAGAAGACTTAGAGATCTTGTCTTAAATGTATTCTGAAATATTTTTATTGTTTTTGGATGAGGCTTAAACGATTTCTCAGCTGTTCGTTCCTAGTGTAGCTGATTTTTATAGTGAGTCCCACGTCTTCCAACCCGCTGAGCCTCTTCCAATAGTTACTTTAGTTTATTCTTAGGATTTGTTGTGCATGCGATGTTAGCATCTGCAAATGGATACAATCTTACCTTCTTTGCTCCTATCTTTGTCTTTCATTTATTTATCTATTTACTTGTTTATTTTTGCCTAATTACCTAGGATCCTCCAATACACTGTTGACTAGAAAAGGCAAGTAAGATAAGCTTTTTAAAATCCCTGATCCTAAGGGAAAAAAATCATTCAGTATTTTGAAATTTGTTATGCTGTGAGGTTTTTTGTCGTGCTGAGGATATTCCCTTTCTACTCCTAGTTGAATTTGCCAACTATTCTCTTTGTTTCTATTGAGATATTATGTAGATTTTCTTTTATTAACATGGGTGATTATCTTGCATTCTTGAGGTAAGCCATACTACATGATAGTGTACAATTCTTTTTAGATGTTGCTCAACTAAATTTGCTGATATCTTGTTGAAGTTTTATGCATGTATTTATACATGACATAGCACTGTCTCTAATGCTATTTTAAACCAGTATAAATCCCTATAACCAAGGAAATAGTTCCATCAACTATTTAGCAGTTTAAACAAAACATGAAGCAAAACTGTATATAGTAATGCAATTCAATTTTTAAGAAAGATCATGTTTTTAAAATAGCAAATATTTATGTTGTGGCATAATATGATATTGAATTACAAAGCTACTCCTAACATTCATGTACAATGTAGACAAATATAAATATTATACATATTTATATTTATGCAGATATATGTGCAATAACATATATAAGTGACCATATATCAAACTGATAAAGGTGTTCCCAATAAGAGGGATAAATGAGATAAAGTGTACTTAAGATTCAATTGTTCATAAAAATCCTACAGTCTTATCTCATATATTTTTGTTTAGTCATAAAGATGATTTCACTGGTATGTGTAAACCCATGTTCTAACAAATTACACTGTAAGCCAAGGGAACTTCCTGTTCCCTGTCTCACTGCCTCTCCCAGCCTCACAGACTTGTCTACACAAGGAGCTAGTGCAATTAGAACTGTGTCATATCTAATCTCCCAGTAACTCTCCAGAGAAGCAGCATGGGGCCTGTGTTAGTGCAATGGGTAGTCTTCACTGTGTTAGTGCAATGGGTAGTCTTCACTGTGTTAGTGCAATGGGTAGTCTTCACTGTGTTAGTGCAATGGGTAGTCTTCACTGTGTTAGTGCAATGGGTAGTCTTCACTGTGTTAGTGCAATGGGTAGTCTTCACTGTGTTAGTGCAATGGGTAGTCTTCACTGTGTTAGTGCAATGGGTAGTCTTCACTGTCCACTTGCTTGGATCAAGAACTGCTTAAGAAAAACAATAGAACATAACTTGGAGTAATCACAGGGTGGAGAGTGGGGGGCGCTCCCCCCTGACATCTGGATCTATTGCTTCGTGGATTTATAATATAGTGGCAATAACTGGAGTGTTCATAATATGGTGGCCCTAATTGGAGGTGTTAAAAGAAAGACGGGCCTCTCCTCTGAGTGTGTCCCTGTGGCTGAATCTCTTTTGTTTTGTTGGCTTGGGGAACAAGGTCACACTGTGTAGCCTTGGTTGGCCTGGAACTCACTATGTAGACCTTGAACTCACAGAGATCTGCCTACCTCTGCCTCCTGAGTGTGGCATTAAAGGTGTGTGCTACCATGTCCAGTCTGGAGCTCTATCTTTTCCCTGACCTGCTAGGGTTATATTGCATAATATGTTATATATAAAATGCTTTGTTTCCATTGTATAATTCCATGCAAATAACCTTACCTTCACATACTATAATGCAGAACAGTATACCTGTTCCTGTTGCAATCATCAAATAACTAAATAAAGACAGATGACGTTTAGCATTCATGTGACTCTTTTCCATTTGAAAAGTTATTTCAAATGCCTTGAGAATAAGGTGCTGTCATTTGTGAGGCAGGGGAATTCTTTTTTTATCCTAGAGGTTGAAGAGCTTATGTTATGAAGAGACAGTCACATTAGTCCATTATTTTTATGTAGCTATTGAGATTGTGGTGTTGTTTTTCTCCCCAACAACACAAGACCTCAGAGCAATCAAACAGGATTTATACCCTCGATGGTTCAGAGCAGTGGTCTCAGCCTTTCTGATACTGAGTCCCTTTAATATAGCTCTTCATGGTGTGGTGACCCCCAACCATAAAATTATTTTTACTGCTGCTTCCTAACTGTAATTTTGCTACTGTTATAAATCCTAATGTAAATATTTTGGACATAGAGGTTTGCCAAAGGGTCACAACCCACAGGTTGGGAACCACTGCTCTAGGTGAAGTATGGGTTTGTACCATGCAAAACGATGTTATTGTTACTTCATGTACATGATGCTTGTTTAACACTACACGAATGTTTGTGCAGTGCATGGATTTTAAATTCTCCTTGTACCTTACAAGGATGTATAGCATCAGAGTAACAGAAGTGTGTGTGTGCGTGTGTATGTGTGCCTTTAAATGCACTAAGACAAGTTGAAAAGCCCGAAAATCATTGAAATATTTTTATAGTGTGATGTGGTATAAGTCAATTTTAGTTTTTAGGTTGATTAGGTTGCTTCAATTTTTTAACACTATTTTATAATGAAAGGGCAAGCCTTCATGTAGCTGGACCTAGGAATCTATAAGTGTGTTTTTACATGTAAGTCCCTCTACTGTTTCCATGATCCCACATGGGACACGCAGCATCCTCACAGAGGGTCATGTAAATGCAAACCCCGGTATCAAACCTAAACATAGGTATTTACCAGCCTGCTCTCTAGAATCCCAAAACCACATTGGGCCACTTACTGGCTCAGTTTTCTCAATAAAGCTGGCATTCCCTGACTCGCTCCCAGACAGCTGCCAGGCACTGTCATCCTGAGTGGTTACTAACTACCCACATCCGAGCACCATGACCGGCCACAGTGTGCCCAGTCCCACTCTACATAGAAATAATCAAGGAAGCAGTGTGTGCCATGACAGTCACAGAGATCTTCTCCAGGGCAGTGGAGGCAGGAGGCGGTGCACGGCAAGGGAAGGTGATGGCTCCATTGTAGGATGAGCCTTGGCTTTTTGTTATGATCCTGGGGATGTTCAGAGGAAAGTCAAACTGTGACAGATCATGAAGGAACCCCCGACAGATGCGTGGGGACAGAGCACTCCTTACGTGTGTACCCATGTTGATTCCAGACAGTCCTAACAAAGTGCCGCTGCCTAGGTGGCAGAAACCATGAAATTGTGGTTCTTTGCCTGGAGGCAGGAAGTCTGAGATGAAGGTGTGGGCAGGGTTGGTCTGGTCTCCTCTGGCTTTTGGTGGCGGGCATTCCGGTGCTGGTTGGTGTGTAGAAGCTTCACTGACATCTCCACCTTCACGTTCTCCAGGCCATTGCCTGTGCAAATCCCTTCTTCTTCAAAGGTATTTCCGGCTGGTGAGATGGCTCAGCAGATAAGGGTGCTTGCCACCAAGCTTGAAGGCCTGTGTTTGATCCCTAGACCCCCCACATGGTGGAAAGAAAAAACTGACATTCCTAAGTCACCCCTGACAGCTACATATGCCATATGCGGTGTGGCACAGGTACCCCTCCCCCACACGTACAATAAACAAACAAGTAAATAATTTTAATAAAAGGGAGTCCTGTCATATTGGATTAAGGCCCTCCTGATTCCAATATGACATTGTCTTAGCTAAATATATATGCAACCCTCCTATTTCCAAATGACAGCGCACTGGAACATACACAGATACCTACAGATTTCTACAGGGTTGGCTTCCATCCTGACTTGTGTTCATTGCCCTCTGTAGAGCAACTGGGTTCTGGGCTTTAAAAATACGTGTTCAAGAGAGGGAATTGCAAGTTAACAATGGAACATTCTAGAAACTGAATGGCCAAGCTTAGAAGAAAGAGCTCCACGTGAGTTGGTGATTGGTCTCTCAGGCAGGGTCGGCCTGCAGTCTCTGAACTCACCACAGGGGGCGTGCTTGGGCAGTTTAGACGGGGGATTGTGTAGGGGCCTCTGATCCAGGACTGAGGTGTGCTTCAGTTGTGTGTCATCTGTCACCGCAGGTTATATCGAAGCTGCTGTCATTCCGGCCGGAGCTCGGAGGATCCGCGTGGTAGAAGACAAACCTGCTCACAGTTTCCTGGGTAAAACAGAACTCATTCACTCAAAGTTGCTGCTCTAAGAATTGATCCTTATGACTAGATTCTGGTGGCTCTGGCTCCAGTCTTCTCCCAGTGTTGGATAGCCACGTATTCCCTATTTACCTTCTCCCCGGTTAACCCTGGCATTACACCTACGCTTTCATTGTAATACTGTAAGGACTCAAAATGGACCAGACAGCCAGATCTAAGGTATGTTTGACGCAGGTGAGGAGGGTAGAGGCAATTAGAACCATCACTCTGGACAGGATGGAGAATGAAAATGTGGAGGAATCCATGAGGTGTTGAGGAGCCATGTTTCCCAAAATGGCTCCTGAAGAGTCAGGTGCGGTTAGCCCAGGCAGCGTAGGCCCATGGCCTATCCCTCAGCAAGCCCCTATAGACTCTCTGTAGATGCCTCTTACTGAGTCAAGAGCGATGGTCCTAGGCTGAATGTCAATACAGAGCAGTACTGGCCTTCCTGAGCTCTGTGTACCTTACCTCACAGTGACTGACTCTGCTGACTTTGAGCACGTACACCTATCTATCTCTATAGTTTTGAATTCCATCCTAACTGGCTCTCATTGCTGCTACCGAGGGACTGATTCAGTGAAACACCTCCTCCCCCACCCCCAGCTAAAGGAGGCCCTCTGAATGATTACAGTCTTGCCAGTAACCCTTGGCAGAGAACAGCCTGGTCCTGAGCATCGGGGAGTAAGAGCACTGTGTTAACTCATGAGTGTTGATTCCAGGGGCCTCAGGAAGAAAGCAAACGCTCCTTAGGGTTTCAGGGACTGCTCAGCTATTGGTCCACCAGCATAGAAATGTGGTCACCCATATTCTTTGGTCAGTCTAAGCCCCAAGATCCTTGTTTGGGTTAAATTTCAAACTAGACATGACTGATCTCCTATTCAGGGTTCCTTCTCTCATCCCGTGTTGCAAGGTATTGGGGAGGGGTATATAATTTCTCAGTATTTGGGGTAAATCAAAATTGTCCATGAAACCTTTTAGTCTGCACTTTTAACACACAAAAAGAAGCTGTGTCTTAGACCACATTCCTGCCATTTTAGATTATACAGAAGTATCCGTGCCTTTCTTAGAAATGGTCACAACCTGGCTTAACTCTAATGAGACCGTCACAAAATAAATCTCTGGCAGGTGCATGTTAATCAAGACCATGGTTCTGTCATATAGAGCTTGGTGTCATGTAGACAATGGTGCTATTATAGAGCCTTCAGTGACAGTGTTGTATGTGCTGAGGAGGGCACTGCCTTGTAAGCGGAGACTGCTCTTTCATTTCCTGTCACCCAGACCCGAATAATCACATAGAAACTATATTACTTACAGCACTGTTTGGCCTATTAGCTCAGGCTTCTTATTAACTAACTCTTGCATCTTAAATTAACCCATTTCTCATTAATCTGTGCATCATCACGAGGGTGTGACTTACCTGGTAAGGTTCTGTTCTGGCATCTTTCTCCTTAGGCAGCTACATGGCATCTCTTGACTCTGCCTACTCTCTCTATATATCTCTTCCAGCGTGGCTACATTCTGCCATGCTATAGGCCAAAGCAGCTTCTCTATTAACCAATGGTAATAAAACATTCATAGCACAGAGGGGAATTCCATATCGCTGCCTAAAACTGGCCTTTCTAGAGTGGCAGTCTTTTCTACATCCCCAGAGACTCCACCCCTCTCTGTTCACTTGGGGAAACTGGGTCAGCTTCCACAGTATCGGCATCAGAAGTTTTGCAACTTAGTGTCACCCTCAAATTTACCTTTCCCAAATAGCGCTCTTGGTAGGAATGTACCATTTGGACAACAATGTTTCTGTTCCTAAGGGGGGCACCAAGGCTCAACAAGAGGCCAAGGTCCACCTTCACCTAGTGGTCTAAGAACTGGCCCAGCTCTGAGCGCCCCACAACAGTTCTTCCATAAAGAAAAAAAAAAACCCAGGTACTCAGCAGGTGGTCTCTGGGCTCCCAAGATGCCCCAGCACCCATCCTGCCTGGCTCATCCCCATGTGCCCGGATGAAATGATGAGGCTCCCTCCATTTCTGATTTTCTGTGAAGTATAATCATGGCAGAGGACTTATCAGAATCAATAAATCCTCAACATCTAAGCCCTATAATATAAAGGAATTCTTCCCTAGAACCCACATTGAGGCAAGAAAAAAAACTGGCAGATACTGCTAGGGGCAGGGGCCTTGCTGTCACTGTTGGTCCTGTCAGCTCTCCTGTGGAAGCCAAAAGACCACATATGCAAAGGAGAGCAGTAACATCCATGTTTGTGGTTCTTTGTCATTGTGTTTTAGTGACCTGACCTCCACACCCCAAAATACCGCGGAGTATCGCTGTGCTGGATTCACAGATAGCAAGCAAAAGCCCCCCACTTGCATGGCCAGTTCCTCACTCCATCTGAATACACTAGTCAGTCTGCAGCCTCTCAGAATTGCCAGTGGAGCCCACTGGGACCAGAAATTGACTGATGGAGAGGTTTCACTGTGTGCACTGCAGAGAAGCTAATCTGTATCCCAAGAAGATTGATTTAATGTCTGTGTGACTTGGCTCCCAGAAGCAGTGCTGTGTCTCCATGGGAGCTTGGAGCCAGCCTTGGTCCCCTTATCTTACCCCAAATTCATAATCCCAGTATTCCAGGCACTGGCACATGGACGGAAGTAAGCCTGAAGGTGGTCCATGCTCGCTCGTTATGTTTCTAGAGTCAGCTCCAACGGGCCGTGTTTCCACTCAGGGCTGGGAGCTTTGGAAGTCAACCCAGTGTAATTCTGAATTACTCTCACATTTGCTGGGAGCAGTTCCTGAAGAATTTCACCCCCGCCTACCTTCAGCCCACGCTGGCTGGCTGGCTTTCTGCTCAAAACCACCTGGAACAGGAAATGCCTCCATAGTTTGTATCCATGGCTAAGAACAGAGCTGGCTGAACTCCTAGTGGAAATTAAAAAAAAAAGAAAAGAAAAACTGACACAGTGCCAGGATTAGAAGTGGGTTGACTGTGGGTCAGGTCTTCCAGTTGACTGCGCAGGGAGAGAGCTGCAAAGAACCCACTGGCCTTCTGCACCTCTCTGAGCCAGCTCTGACAATGAGTGACCCTCCTTGCTCCGTGGAACACTTGCTGCCATATTTCACGGTGCCTAGAAGTCCAAGATGGTAGAAAAATATCTACCTGGAGAAGGGTCTGAGCTGAAACTGGTTGGATGTTCAGCATGTGACCTTATTATTTTCTGGACCACGCAGAGATCTTGTTTGGCCATAGTGACCAAATACAAAGGTACATCTGTCCCTGTGGTACCCTGCAAAAAGTCTGTCCAACAATTGAAAGTATAGAAGCAACGCCCACAAAGTGTGGACCCTTGTTTTTGAATTGTGGTTTAAAACATTCAGCCTACGGCCCAGGCAGAAGCAGGTAGAGGAATCTCCTCAACAGACCAGAACCTCGGACTTTTCCGATGAACTCAAACCACTGGAGGAATCCCACTGCCTCTGCTATAAGTCTGAGTATGTGTGGTCATTTGGATCACCTTGTTGAGTCTCCCCTGAGTCCCCAGATCCTTGTGTTGACTGCAGACTGATTTGGTCTCGACATGCTTGCAGACAAAGAGGGTTTGATGCCTGGGAGCTGAGGGGATTGCAGCTTCATTTTTAAAAATGGGCATACTGTATATACTGGCCTCAGGACAAACTCCCAAGTAGAGTTTTACCACAAATTCTGCTCAGGTCTACTCTCAGAAGGGAGGAGAGCAACTCCTGGTGCAAGCTAAGGGGACAAGAGGTGAGAGCTCCACCAAGGCACAGAATCACTAGACTCCACATGGAAACCACCTGTGCACTCCCAACAATGGCCTTGATGTCCCGAAACACCCCAAGACTGAAGTTTCACCTTTTGAAAGGCATGTCAAGTGCTAAATTCTGGTTTTTATTTTCTGCAGGGAACATGGGAGCTTAGAAATCTTGTGTCTTGATAGGTAACTCCCACCCAAGTCAAAAAGGTTAAAAGCTGTCCCCATGCCCCCAGAAGCTCTTGTTTCAAGTTCTGCCTGCACTAAGAAGTCACAGCAGGAAATGTGAACACCCCTATTCTAAGCACCCTGTTCAGATGGGCAGAGGGCTCTGCAGCCAGGGCCTCTATTGGCTCTGCCTCCACTTTCCCCATCAGTGGCTGCTTCTACTGTGGTTCCCCTGGGACTCAGCAGCTTACTATAGTGACAGTCCCCCAACCCTTCCCTCCCAGATGTTGGCCTTTGGGCATGGGCCAGGGAGACGTTGGGTTTGAAGCTGGTAGGAAAGAGTCACCTATGCAGGAGGTTACTGCAGGATGCAAACAGTGGCCCCGGAGTGAGTGCTCGGCCTGCTGCGTCTCTGGGCTGTGGAGTTTGTGTTTGTAAAGACCTGAGATGGCTCTGAAGAACCCGTAAGAGTATTTTTCTTCCTCGGTCTGCGTTGCCTTTGCCTTGGCTAGTAATTTTACAGGTTGGCCTCCTAAAGACACACGTGACAAACAAATCCCGTCCCCAGTCACTGAGCTTCTGGGCTTCAGCTCTAGGCGCTGCTGAATCTAGGAAGTTCAAAGGGTGTGACAGGAAATGGTGTCCGCCTATCTCAACACTCCTGTCCCCTTTTCGGGGTTTCCCACATGACGACAGATCAGGCTGATGTCTTTGGACAGTGCCTAAGAAGAAAAGTAGCCAAAGCCCAGAACTGGACATCGTCACACATGAGTAGAGTGAAAATATTCTCAAGAGAAGCTGACTGGGGTTGGTGCGGGGGTGGGGGATGCGGGGGGAGGGGTCCTTGACGATGGAGAAGCAAAATTAATTAGACAGTCAAGATGGCCACCTTGCGAGAAAATGCCTCTGTCGTGGAGCAGATGAAGCTGTGTTGTATCTCTTTGTTACCTATCTGTCCTCCAAACTAGGAGTTCCCTGGGAACAGCAGCATTCTATCATAAGCCCCCTACCAGAAAACTGTCTGAATAGAGGGGGAGACGGACAGGGCTCGCCCTGCTGTCCCATGGACATCCTCAACTCCTTCTTTGTTCGAGGACTCTTTCCCCTCATCTTTCTGTTCTGGAACTTCCCACCAGCCCACGGTGATTCCTCCAGTCAAGGATATATGAGCATGAGCAAGAGGTGACTTCCCAAACCTCCAGTGGAGCTGAAAGACGACAAACGTCCCTGTCACTTTCACCTGGAGATACTATGCCAAGTGTGTGAGGTTTGGTCTGCTGGGCTCGGGTCTCGTTGCTTCCGCTTCATAGCTGAGTGTCTTCCGGCAAGTTCCTTAACCTCCCCGTGCTTCCTTTTTCTTCATCTGACATGTGAGGAGAATAAACCCAAGAGCCCTTGGGAAGATTAATGGGTAAGAGTGCTTGAAGGGGTGCTTCTTAAATAGTGGTTTGCAAGAGCTGATGTTGGAAGAGAAAACCTGGGGGACCTATGATCTCCCCTCATTTTTAGTAGCCAGAAAGTCTCCAGAAGATCTGTTCCGAGGAGCAGAGTGTTCTCTTCCCTGACCCCTCCCCGGAGTCCCTGTATTCAGCCTCCCTGGGATATGCTTCCCACCAATATATCACCATGTTGGACAGTACCCTGCCTGTACTGGCTGCTGCACAGTCAAAATGCCCCATGCTAGCTCCCCCCGCTGCATTTTCTGGGACTGTAGCATCACATAGACCAGGGAGCCAACGTATGCTGCAGCCACCTGTCTGAGCCGACCTCCCCCTCGGGCTCCTGACCCAGCATGGCTGACAGATTCAGCTTCCAGGGACCCCTTTTGAGTCTCCATATCCAAAGCTGGTGTTCCGTGCGTTGTTTAGTTGCTAGTCTGAGCAGGCAGATAATGGGACGTGGAAGGGTCTCTGAAGTCATTGGCTGTAAACTGGGGCTCCAAAGTGACGTGGAGAAGTCACTTTGCAAGGGGCATTAGGACTCCATACAGAGTGCGTGGGAGTTTCATTTTGCAGAATGACCATGAGACTTATTGTCAGCTACTAAGTACCAGAGTATATCCTGATTGTTTGTTGTTTTGTGTGTGTGTTTGTTTTTCATACAGTGATTTTTTCTCTCTAAATAGCAACAACAATAGCAAAGGGCATCAGAACTCTACCGCAGAGGTTCTCTTAAGCAGGAAGGCCATGTGACCCCACTCTGTACTGTGGGTGTGGCAGTGTGTGGATGCCCTTAAGCTTTGCCTCAGAGGTGAGAGTAAGAGAGTGTGGGCCTTGAATGCCCAGAGCTCAGCCCTTACCCCTCCTGGCAGATGCCAAGTGTTATCACCACCTCTGTGAGGAGCTGGGGGTTTCCATGCCTAAGTGTGTAACAGAATAGTGTCGCTTTCCCAACGTGGGGATGTCGGATCCTTGGAGGATACTGGAGTTGTATTGCTGTCCCAAAGGCCCAGGGAGCTAACAGTAAAATGGATGGATGTTTACATTTTTTTTTCATGGCCAAATAATGTTCCATTTTGTGCACGTATTCTACATTTTCTTTATCTATTCATCTACCAATTGGCATCTAGATTGATTCTGTGCTCTGCCTGCCGTGAGTACTGCTGTAGCACATCTCTGCATGGCGCTGTCATCTCCTGTGGGTATTTACCGCAAGTGGGGAGGCCAGATAGATCCTGGGCTGGCTCCGTGCTTCTCCTGTGGATTTGCCATAATAGCCAGAGACATGTGCATTCCCAGCCACACCGTGTGGGATTTTCCTCTTGTCCTTGCTACCATTTGCTAATTCTTGTTCTGTCCCTGGGCACGTGCTGACAAGGGTGAGCTGCTTTACATCTCCCCAGTGACTCGTGGAAGTGAGGAGTTTGGGTTAGAGGGTTTGATTTTGGTTTGGGTTTGATTTGGTTTGAGGTTATTTCTTTTTAATACGTGTAAGGTATTTACATTTTATTCTTAAAGAAGGATCAAGTCGAGCAGAATGGTTGATACCTAAAGCAAGAAGTGAATTCCAGGCCATCCTGGGCTACAGTGGAAAAGCCTGTCTCAAATGGGGTGGGGGAAGCAGCTGGAGAGATAGTACGGGGGTTAAAGTACTCACCCTTCTTGGAGAAGACCCTGGTTCAACTCCTGCTTCCCACACAGTGCCTCACAACTGGCCATGACTTCATTCCTGACAATCCAGTGCTCTCTTCTGATCTCTTGGGGCTCTACCTCCACACGATACACATGAACTCATGCAGGAACATGCACACATGTGCATAGAAATAGAAAAGTAAATAAAGCTTTTTAAAGCTCCTGAGGATTGGCACAGTGCTTGCCTGGAACACAGGAAGCCCTGGGTTCAGACCCCAGCCCTGTATAAACAGGACATGATGGCGTGCACCTGTAACCTCAGCACTAGGGAGGTGTAACTGGGAAGATCAGAAGTTCAAGGTCACTCAGCTGCTTAGGGGTTTGAGCAGAACTGGGTTCGAGATGATGTTGGTCACTTGGCCATCTTTAACCTGTCCTTGGCAGTGAAGAGGGTGGAACTGTAGGGGACTGTGTGCTGCACAGTAAACTGGACGGAGAAAGACAAGTCCTGTGCGTTCTCTTTCACACGTGGAATGTGGAACAGTCATTATTGATATATGTAATATACGCATAATCAATTCTCATACTGAACCCCAAAATAATACAGCTAATACTTGTTAATAGGTTTTTTAATATCAAATGAATGGGGTGAGTTTTGCCAAAGCTCCAAGACATGTTTTGTGGCCTTGAATATACCAGTGTAGAACTCTTTCATCAGGCAAGAAGCCGTCTCCTGCCATAGGTTTGGACTGGATCCGGGCATCTCCAGCCTCCAGCCTCTCCCCTAATCCCATTCCTGGAATCAGCAGAGGGATAGGCATGTGCTGGAAGATGTGCCATCAGCCCCCACAACCCTTTCTCCTGGGAACCAGAGAAGTTTGCTGTCTGTGACCCAACCTTCTGTCCTTGGTGCCCAGAGAATACCGTTCTCTCACTGCTGGTTCCTGCCCGCCCATATGGTGGCCTCAGACTCAGGCAGGACCCCCACAATCCCTCTGAGGACAGGCTCAATGGTACTGATTTTCCAATGCTCAACTTCCTTTGCAGCTCTCAAAGACTCCAGTAAGAGGTCCATCAACAGTGACTGGAAGATAGAGCTCCCGGGAGAGTTCCAGATTGCAGGTACGACCGTTCGCTATGTGAGAAGAGGCCTATGGGAGAAGTTTTCAGCCAAGGGACCCACCACGGTGCCACTGCATCTGATGGTGAGTGCTGGCCCTGGACATTGGCTTAAGCTGGCATCTTAGTAGGTTTATTAGTCTTGTTCCCAGGACCTGGGTGGAAGGTGATGCCTCTGGCTCCGGGGCATTTGCAAGGCTCCCTGCTAACAAGGCCTTTTTGTCTTTACTGTTATTTTCATCTGTTCATTTATTTGTGTATACGGATATGTGTGATGTGTTTATATAGTGTGTGTATGTGGTGAAGGAACATGTTCTTGAGGGTATGTAAATGTGCATTCCGGCACACATTTGTGCGCATGTGTGTAGATGCCAGAGGTCAGCAGCCGATGTCTTTTCTTGATTGCTGTCTACATTTACACTTTGAGACAGGGCCTCTCACACAACCTGAAGCTTATCAATTTGGCTAGGCTGGCTGTCCAGTAAATGTCAGCAGTTCCCTTATCTCTGCCCTCATCTGCAGTTCTGAGATTAGACATGCTTGATGTCATGCCTGGCTTTCTTCATGGGTGCTGAGGATCCAAACTCAGCTCCGTGTGCTTCTGTAGCATGTGCATTACTGACTGTAGCATGTGTATTACTGGCTGGAGCATGCGTGTTACTGACTGTAGCATGCACATTGCTGACTAGAGCATGCACATTTATCACTGGAGCATGCACATTACTGACTGAAGCATACATATTAATGACTAGAGCATGCATGCAACTGACTGTAGCATGTACGTTACTGACTGAAGCATGCATGTTGTTAACTGGAGCATGTACGTTCCTCACTGTAGCATGCATGTTGCTGACTGAAGCATGCACGATACTGACAAAACATGCACATTAATAACTGGAGCATGCACGGTACTCACTGGAACATGCACATTAATAACTGGAGCATGCACTATACTGACTGAGCCATCTCCCTACCTCTTCCCCTCTCTCTTGGTCCCATGCCTTCCACCTCAGGGTTCCTCCCCAGAATTTCTTTATGGTTGCTCACTAGCAGAGCACCTAGCTTTTCCAAAAGGAGATGATTCCAGGAAGAGATTGTGCCGTCACATGGGTGACAGCCAGGGACAGCTGGTACCATTAAGCAGAAGGTCATTGTCTTACTTTAGGGTCCCCATTGTGGTGATCCACCACCATGACAGAAGAGCACATTAGGGAGGAAAGCGTTTGTTTGACCCACATATCCAGTGTTACAGCCCACTAAGGGAAACCAAGGCAGGAATCAAACCAGGTGGGAACTGGGAAGCGGGAACTGAAGCAGAGGCCATGGAGGAATGCTGCTTCCTGGCTTGCTCTCCGCGGCTTGCTGAGCCTGATTTTTTTACAGCACCCAGGATGACCTGCCCAGTGGTGGCCCCACCCACAACTGATTAGGTTCTCCCACATCAGTCACTAATTACAAAAATGGCTTACAACCCCATCTTCTGGAGACATTTTCTCGATGGAGGTTCCTTCCTCTCAAGTTGACATAAAACTAACCAGCACAGCTGTGCTCAAAATCTGTGTTTGCAACAGACGATAGCAAACATAGAGCTGCCCCACAGTGGGAAGCACCTTCTGGAAGTGAACTGTGGATGCAATGTAGGTACCACGCTGACTGGCCAGATTCTGCTTATGACCAGCACTGGGGAATTAGGAAAGAATCAGATTCCATCTTCAGTTTACCCCCCATGTGGTCTTAGGAAAACCTGTAGACTCAGGCTAGCCAGGATGTCAGTGTTATCTCTTATTTCCTGGGAGCTCCACGATTGCCACTTTTGGCTTGGTATCAAAGGCCTCCAGCGCGTCATGGCACAGCTGCCTTCTCAGGGTCTAAGCGATCTCATGGACTATGTATGACAACACCCCATTATGGATAATTTTGTGAGGGTGCTAGAGATTGAACGCAGGCCTTGTGCGTGCCAGGTGATGCTGGTTGATGCTGATTTCCTGAAGATCAGGGTTTGTGGCAGTTTGTGCATGTGTCATGAAAGTACAACTTGGCCGAAGTGCCTGCTGGTCTCAGAAGTTCTCCTCTCCCCTCCTCCCCATTTATCTGTGCCCCTGGAGATGAGCTAACACTCAGATTATCTGGCCACCACCTACTGCGGGTGTTGAGTGTGGTCAGATGAGGGTGCTGACCCCGTATAGTTTCGGCGGAGCTGAAAGCCAGCCAGCTTCCATGTGGGCCATAAACTGTCTGGGACTCTGCCAGGGATTCCATTGGAGATCATTTCTGCAAGTTGATCTCTGGGACCCAGGGACCTGTCCCAGGGCCATTTCTTCAGGATAAGATGTTTCCCAGTCAAAACCTTTGAATTAACCGCCCACAACTATTCTGAGTTCAAAGCAAGTATTCAGAGGGGCACAGAGGGGGCTTGAGACAAAATGAGGCCCATGCAGAAGCATCAGCTGTTAGAGCTGCCCTTTGCCCTCTCTAATAAGCACTGAAGTGTGCATAGGGCCTTTCTTCACCAAAAGCTCTTATAAGCATATGGGTCTTCAGCCCAGTGAAGCCTATACCAGCCTTAGGCTGTTCCGACCATAACTGAAGTCAGAGAAAGTATCTCACAACCAGCTAGATCTTCAGCCCTTATTTAATATTTAACTCTTCCTCTCTTGAAATGTGCTCTTTATTCCACTTCACGTCAGGCTTCCCTTGCCTCGGCATAGAAAACCATGGTTCCCAAACTGTGGTGCGTACATTACTTTCACAATCAGGGGTACCTACAGAGTCCTAGGGATCAGCATTTGAAACCAACTAGACACATAAATTCACTAATCATACAAGGCTAAGAAACTGGTTTCATATGGAGCCTCAGCTTGCCAGCCTCATTCCCACACTGAGGGGAACAAAGGTCTCTGATGAAGACTAATCACTTAATTTTATTTAGTTTTTTTGGAGGGCCGTGTTGTTGTGATTGTTGTTGTTTTGTTTCATTTTGGTTTTCAGCAGGAAGCATTTCTCCAAGTGCATGAGTGCAGGTCTATTAGCTGGGGAAATAAACAGGTATCGCGTCTACTTCTAGAGCTTCTGCCCCCATCCTTCAACTTAGCCGTGCAGGATCAGGCAGCCTGAGACAATTCCCGCCTGTCACCAGACACTTCCATCCTGATCTGCCAGAGCCCAGTACACAGAGGTGGGCTGTGCACTCACTCAGCCTGTAGTTCTCTGGATCTTCATGGCTAGAAATGAACTTGCTAGTCCCTTACCCCCAGGGACACTCAATGGTCTACAGCCAGGTCCCTCTCCCACAGGAAAGCCTGCTTTGCAGCATGACATATATATAACACGTCTGCTCTATGTTGAAAGCCAGTCGGGCACCTAGTGGTCTTACATGGCGTGTCATGTTTCCCCCAGACAAAGCATAGGTCCTTCCATTCTGAACCCTGACTAGGATTTCAGATGTGTGGTCCCCAAACTGCAGCTCCCACAAGCAGATACCTCTCTGTACCTCCATCTACCTTAGTGTTCAGCCATGAGCCAGGCCTCAGCCAGGCAACAGGCGTAGTCATCATTTAGGCTCCATGTCAGTACCCCAAATCCCTCTGCCTCAGACCGCATCTTTCATGCTCTTGAACCTGACTTACACCTGAGTATAGCAATGGCTGTGATGGAGTACACACACTGCATGGAGCAGTGACTGTGATATAGTATACATACTGCAGTGTAGCAGTTACTGTGATGGAGCACACACTGATATAGTATACATACTGCAGTGTAGCAGTGACTGTGATGGAGCACACACTGCAGTGTAGCAGTGACTGTTCTGGAGTACACACACTGGAGTGTAGCAGTGACTGATGATGGAGTACACACACTGCAGTGTAGCAGTGACTGTGATGGAGTACACACACTGCAGTGTAGCAGTGACCGTTCTGGAGTACACACACTGCAGTGTAGCAGTGACTGATGGAGCACACACTGCAGTGTAGCAGTGACTGATGGAGCACACACTGCACTGTAGCAGTGACTGGTGATGGAGTACACACACTGCAGTGTAGCAGTGACTGATGATGGAGTACACACACTGCAGTGTAGCAGTGACTGATGATGGAGCACACACACTGCAGTGTAGCAGTGACTGATGATGGAGTACACACACTGCGGTGTAGCAGTGACTGATGATAGAGTACACACACTGTAGTGTAGCAGTGACTGATGATGGAGTACACACACTGCAGTGTAGCAGTGACTGTTCTGGAGTACACACACTGCAGTGTAGCAGTGACTGTGATGGAGCACACACTGCACTGTAGCAGTGACTGTTCTGGAGTACACACACTGTAGTGTGGCAGTGACTGTGATGGAGTACACACACTGCAGTGTAGCAGTGACTATTCTGGAGTACACACACTGCAGTGTAGCAGTGACTGTGATGGAGCACACACTGTAGTGTAGCAGTGACTGATGATGGAGTACACACTGCAGTGGAGCAGTGACTGATGATGGAGTACACACACTGCAGTGTAGCAGTGACTGTGATGGAGCACACACACTGCAGTGTAGCAGTGACTGTTCTGGAGTACACACTCTACTGTAGCAGTGACTGTGATGGAGTACACACACTGTAGTCTAGCAGTGACTGTGATGGAGTACACACACTGCAGTGTAGCAGTGACTGTTCTGGAGTACACACACTGTAGTGTAGCAGTGACTGATGATGGAGTACACACACTGCAGTGTAGCAGTGACTGTGATGGAGTACACACACTGCAGTGTAGCAGTGACTGATGATGGAGCACACACACTGCAGTGTAGCAGTGACTGATGATGGAGCACACACACTGCAGTGTAGCAGTGACTGTGATGGAGTACACACACTGCGTGGAGCAGTGACTGATGATGGAGTACACACACTGCAGTGTAGCAGTGACTGTTCTGGAGTACACACACTGCAGTGTAGCAGTGACTGATGATGGAGCACACACACTGCAGTGTAGCAGTGACTGATGATGGAGCACACACACTGCAGTGTAGCAGTGACTGTGATGGAGTACACACACTGCGTGGAGCAGTGACTGATGATGGAGTACACACACTGCAGTGTAGCAGTGACTGATGATGGAGCACACACACTGCAGTGTAGCAGTGACTGATGATGGAGTACACACACTGCGGTGTAGCAGTGACTGTGATGGAGCACACACTGCAGTGTAGCAGTGACTGTTCTGGAGTACACACACTCTACTGTAGCAGTGACTAATGGAAGATGCCATCTGGAGGGCACCACTTGCCTTTGTTAATGTTTATGTTGCTATGACAAGCACCATGACCTAAAGCATCCAGGAAAGAAAGGATCTTTTTCACCTTGCACTTCCAGGTCTGTCGCTAAGGGAGCTCAGGCAAGCAAGGCAGGAACCAGGAGATAGGAAATGAAGCAGAAGCCATGGAGGAATGCTTCTTACTGGCTCGCTCCTCATGGTTTTCTCAGCCTACCTTCTTATAGCACCCAGAGTTCACAGCACCCACAACAGTCAAGAAAATAGTGCCACACACTTGGTGATGGGCTGTTCTGATGTGGACATATTCTCTGTTGATGTTCCTCTTCTGAAATGGCTCTGGGTTGGGTCAAGGTTGACATAAACTAGCCAGCACCGAACTTATACTCAAAGAAATGGTTAGTACTGGTCTCATCCCTTTCTAAGGAAAAGCATCGTTTGTGTCTTTCACATCTGAAAGCACAACCATGTGGGCAAATTGATAGGAATGTGGACCCTGCTGCATGATATAGAAAAATAACACAAACAGCCTGCATTTCACTACCCCAAACTCCCCCTGTAAACAGATTGAATGTAGAATAGAAAAGACCTGAATTCACCAATGATAGTGTGTTCTCCCCACGCACCACCCAAGTCCCTGAGGAACCCTGAGACTGGCACCTCTAGCTTTAACCTGCTTTGCTCTTCAGCAGAGAGCAGAGTGACATCAGCTCAGATTACACCTTCAGCATTCTGTGGGTGCTCACTCCGTCTCAACAAGGCCTCCCTTTTCTCATGGCTCCAGGTGCTGCTGTTTCACGACCAGAATTATGGAATTCATTACGAATACACCATACCTGTAAACCAGAGCACTGAAAATCAGAGTGAGCCCGCCAAGCCACAGGACGCTCTGTTTCTCTGGACCCACAGTGGTTGGGAAGGGTGCAGTGTGCAGTGTGGAGGAGGTAAGGTGGGGGTGAGGGAGGTGAGGGTGCAGCTGAGGAAACACTGACTTTGGGGCCCTCTGCTTCGGTTTGCCCAGTGTGGAATGGAAAATGTATGATTCCATAAGAACTTAGGCCCTGAAAATCTCAATAGAGCATATAGCCAAGGTTTCCCAGCTCCTGCAGGTTAGAGGGCCCACACTGCTCCGTGGCCTGGAGCTTAACCCTAGCAGTAGAGATTTGCTAATCATGTGAGTAGGTGGTAGGTATGAGAATAAAAATGGCCCTGAGGATATTGAAATCGATCTGCAACTTGGTAGAAAGGGATCAGATGAAGACCTCACCCATACCCAAGTACCCTGTCCTCTTTGCCACAGTCACCCTCTCCAAGGTGCAAAGTAAAGTGTCCTCTGGGTCGGGCAGAGCACACCTCGAGTGGGTCCTGATTCTGCATCTCTCATGGCCAAAGGAGACAACCTGCCCACTCTGTCCACACCTGCACTTCGTCACCTCTAAAGTGTGATGACTGCTCCACACTTTCCACTGTGGAGATTGCACGGGAGCCAAAGGGATTGTCACACTGCGAAGTCCTGCAGTAGCAAAGGTGGGGTGTCCACTAGTAGGGCATTAAGAAGGAGCACTGGGAAGCTGCCCATGTTCTGATAAAGAGTCCCCCAGTCATGCCAGGAACTGTCATTCAACACAGCGGGTTGCTATAAAGACATCAAACTAGGAGAGGGCTTGTTGGGACCCAGAAGGCTTCAGCAAGGAGTGGGGGGAGGTGAGAGAAGGTAATGGGGGAAATGACTGAAATTCAATATATGCACATGTGAAACCATCAAAGAACAAAAGAAAGAAATGAAAGTTTTACCAAGGAGCAGCAGGAAAACTTCATTGAAGAAGGTGTAAAGAAGCTGCTGGCATGGCTGCTCCGTGGTGTGGGAAGGTTTTATTGTAGATAAGAGAGAGACGATATCCAGAGGCCTCTGGTAGAGTTCAGAGCAGAGGGAGGAAGGAGTAGACTGGACATGGCCAGGTCTAGGGAAGTGGGGAAGCAGGAGAGAGTGAGCGAGTGAGCGAGAGTGTTGGTGTCCAGAAGAGTTCCCCAGTAGCCCAGAATGAAGTATAACAAAGGTTTATTTATCTGGGGATAAACTCACAGAAAGAGAAGCAATCCACAGTCTTCTGCATGCGCTGGGAACTGGAACCAAATCCAGCAGCCAAGAGACCTGTCTGCGTTTATAATACGTGTGACCATGCTCAAAGTGGGCCAATATCTTCAAGGCTATTGGCTGAAGGAGACACCAAACACCTCCCCATTTTGTTTAAATAAGAGAGTTCTAAGCCTAATACAAAACTATATACAATAAGAATAAATATCAAGTATTGTCCAGGGAAAAGAAGAGGCAAAAACATACATAGAAATTAAAATTATAGCCAGAATAAGCACCATCAAACAGAAAACATATGCTCAATGTTTCAATAGTTATCCTATCCTAAAGAATCTAAGTGTTACATTAAAAATGGCTTGGCTAAGTCATGAGAGGGAAGTAACTATGGCTATCTAGTTTTCAACCCCATCAAAGACATGAGAAGGGACCTAATGAGGAAGTGCAATCAAGTAATTTCCAAAAGGTGCAAGAAATGGCAGAGACAGCAGGCTACCTGGGCAATCACCCAAAGTTCCATTTGCAATGCTAGGGCAACTAACTTTGACTAAGGCCTAGAGTAACTGACAGACCATTTTCAGAGGCAGGAAAATTTTAAAACTGTCTACCCCATCTTGGCAAGGTCTGGCAGTCTTTTTGCTTGTATCCTGCTTGTCCAGTCTGGACACCATTTTGTCAGTAGTCAAGACATGGGCAGTTCTTTGCTCAAAGGCCAGTTTTGTCAAGAAGAAAACAAGCTCCAAGTGGAGTGTCTTGGGTGCCCAACATTCTCTCAGGAATAGATCAGTGCTGCCAGGAGGAATTGTGTTTCATGTCAACAGAATCCTAAGTTATTTAAATGCCATATTCTACAGTTCTTTGAAGTGTTTGAAGATTACCTATCTATGAGGAATAGAGGAGAGAGAGAGAGAGAGAGAGAGAGAGAGAGAGAGAGAGAATGAGAGAGAGAGAGAACATAGCACAAGTAAAATAATAAAGAACAGTAAGTTCCACTAAGAAGTAAGCTACCTCTGGGTCAATGTCATTTGTCCCTCCAATAAGGCACTCAGGAGATCATAGGAGATGATGCAAAGGATGGTGGGTAAGACCGAGTTAGGACAGAGGATCGATGAGGCCTCTCAGTCTCTACCCAGCAAGCAAGGTGGCAAGCTAGAACCCAGGTGCAAGCCCACCCATCCTGCTCTTGAGTGACTGGTCTGCTAAGACGATGTTGTCACATAGGCAGCTTGTATGACATTATTTAACATTTAAAGGGCTCATCCCACTGTTCCTGGGGAGATCAGAGCCACAATATGATCAAGCCCTTAAGTTCCCTCCTTTGTATCTCAGCCAACTGTTCACACTAAATGTTTTCCCTCTGCAAATTGTGACAGCTGGCACAGCTTCCGGGTGCCACCATCAGCCCCACCAGAGTACACCGTCTCTAGGAGATCCCTTGTCTTGGGGATTTCAGACATCCCCTATGCTGATGGCTTCCTTCCCTCCCACTTTAGGGATTCGTGCCTGTATCTCCTCTGGGCTAACCTACTGTAGACAAAGCGCAGCCCAGAGGAACCATAGTAGGCTGTGCTGTTCTGGGAACTCTGAACTGCCACACAACCACAGCTGCCTTGGTGACACCACTGACTTCCAGTTCCTTCAGTTGTCAAGCCTGCTGCTGTATCTGATGGCTCTTTGCTTTCGTGTTTATATATGACTGCGTTCGCGAGTCATAGGGCAGACATTGTGGCTTAAGATTCCCCATTTTTTAGTCATCCCTGCGCAACCAATTCCTCAAACAACAGATCCTACAAAGAAAGGGCCTACATAGTTGTATCCTGGGCCTACATAGTTGTATTGACTCCCTGTTCATCCATTATAGTCATTCTTCTCAAGCCATACCAATGGCACTAATACAGCATTCTGAAGTGTGGCGAAGCAAGCTGTCCCACTTGGGGAAACTGAGGCATAGAAGCATGGTGCCACCTGTTTATGCTGTGGTCACAGTGATGCTGATAGTGGCAAAGCCAGTGGGCACCCAGGGAGCTGGTTCCAGAGGCCACCCTCCTAATGACCATCAATCAGCCTCCCTGACAAAGTTGTAACCATCAGATTGAGAGCTCATAGGGACTCTCAAAGAAAGGTTAATGGGTTTGCCAAGCTGCCGAAGAGCATGTGACACTGAGATATTAGCACCCCTGAGCTCAGTGAACCAGTGGGGGACACCTGCCAGAGCAAAGCAAGCCTGAATGTCCATCTCAGCAACTACCTCACATCTCTCAGGAAACAAAGTCTGTAGCAAAGGAGTGGCCATACTCTCAGTGAAAGCTGATACACAGGCATATCTGGGACCGGATCTCCATAGACTTTAAATCTTAAGCATGCAGATCAAAAGATTAGCAATTTCTGATGGAAATAAAAGCCCCAGGCAAAGCATTGACCCTAGCAACTCCCAGCCCGTCCAAGGACACAATTGACCTGAAGGTCCTCCTGCTTTCTCAGATTGTTCTAGAATATTACCCTGCTCCATACAGCTCTGCTGTGACTTAAACGCCCCATCCCTAAGAGAACAGCTCCCCGTCTTTGACAACGGACATGACTCATTCACTGATCAGTAGTTGCCCCCCCCCAAACTCCCTCCATAAACCTGAATGAATAGCTTTCTGGGCATGTGCCTCCATAAGTTCTCAGCTCCCACGGTCTGGCTTCCAGGAGAACGCAGGACCATCGTATCGTGCACGCGGATTGTTAACAAGACCACTACCCTGGTGAATGACAGTGACTGCCCCCAAGCAAGCCGCCCTGAGCCCCAGGTCCGAAGGTGCAACTCTCACCCGTGCCAGTCCCGGTAAGTCACCGTATTCTGTGGCGCGGACCACCAGCATATCGGGTAGCAACACTTTCGGATGGGGGGATGGTAACACACAGTTCACACCACAGAGCCAGTCCGTGCCACATCCTACTGGTGTGGCCAATGGTTTTGTTTTTTGTTTTTTTTTTTTGGCTTGTTCAAAGTAGTCATGCTGCTTGATGACGGGGGACATTCTGAGAATTAACTATTTAGACGATGCAATGTTTGTTACACACGTAGACTATCTGCATAGATGCGTTATACTTTATTGTTCCTAGAACATGAACAAAATAGAACATTAACTTAAACATAAAGTTGATACAGTTGGTAGACACAGAATGGGTAGGCTGGTGCTGCTCTCACACAAACTTACCTACAGTGAACAATACTTTTAACAGGAGCGCATTCTTAGATAGCAATAGTAATTGTAGCATAGTAAGTACGTGAACGGTAACTTATTATCGTTATAGTAGTGTGTGCTGTGCTGTGTTGGGGCTGGGGAGATGGATCCGCTGGTAAAGTGCAATCGTGAGGACCTGTCTCTGTGTATTTACGTCTGTAACCCCAGAGCTAGAGGGATGTGTGGAAACAGGCAGATACCCAAGCCTTGCTGGAACCAGTCTAGGCAGTTGGTGAGCTCTAGGCTCACCAAGAGACTTTCTCAAAATAAAACACAATAAAGTGATAGAGGGAGATGCCCAGCACTGACCTCTGACCTCCTCAAGAGCATGCATAGGCAAGTATACCCCATGTGTATCTGTGTACGCGCGCATACCCCAGCCATCTCCAACAGTGATAAATATGACAGCACAGTAGGTTTGTTTCCATGCATGCTGCCGCATGCATGGGTTGCACCGTGATGTGGTACAGGCAGTGGGAAGTTTTCGGCTATATTGTGATCTATGACACCCCTGCTGCATGCCCATGGTTGGTGTGTCACCAACAGAAGCACCATGACACAGCACTGTTCTGAATGTCTGCCTTCTAAGCCAGAACATTAATGAAAATGCACTGTCCTAGCTGGAGGGAAGCTTATAGGTCATGACTGACAGCGTCTCACAGAGAAAACGTTGCCATGGGTACACACTTTTGACTGGCACCTATTGGCTCCCCGAAATCGCTTGTCTTGGAAGAAGAGGAAGTAAATGCTAGAATTTAAGCATCTAAGAATAAGGGGCCAGGAGGTTAATGGGTGTGGCTGACCTGTCTCTGTGAGTGTTTCTTGCTGTGTGGAAGCCACCTCAACTTCTCTGCCAGACCCAGCTGAAACATGAGATGGCCATGCTACCCATGTGCTCTGGCATACAATTGGGAGATCTCGACTGGGACAAACTGGGTGGAGTGTGTTCACTAGCTCTATGTGTTTCTTCCTAGTTGCTTCAGTGGGCTGGATCACATGGTACTCGGTGACTCTAATGCATTGTGTGATGTTACCCCTCTGCCTCCCTTTCTGCCCCAAGCTGAGCAACTAGTTTTTTTAAGCTCTGTGTGTACCCCTGGCCTGATTCAGGAGTCTCACAATGTGTTTGGCTTTTGTACCAACCCCTTTTGCTTACACTGTTTTATTTTTTAATTGTGTGTGTGTGTGTGTGTGTGTGTGTGAGAGAGAGAGAGAGAGAGAGAGAGAGAGAGAGAGAGAGAGAGAGAGGGAGAGAGAGAGGAGAGAGAGAGAGAGAGAGAGAGTTTACACATAGTCCATGGCACATGTGTGGAGGTCCAGGACATCTTTCAGGCATTGATGATCTCTCTTCACTATGTGGGCCCTGGGTATCTAATTCGGGTTGTTGGGGGTTAGCTCAAGCACCCTATCTTGCTGAGCCATCTTCTCATCATTGCAGCCTTTTATTAAACTCTTAGCTTCTGTTTAAGAGAAGATGGGAAGCAAGAACAAGCAGGCAGTGTTCCTTATGTTGATTCTGTGAGCTCCTCCAAAAATAAGAATGAAAGCCTACTTCCATGCTAAAGACATTAATGAAGGTCTCATTCAGAAATTTTTGAATGCCAACTTGCCACAACCTAGAATCACTAAGAAAAGATCTTCTATTGAGAAATTACTTAGATCATCTTGGCCATGGCACCTCTGTGGAACACTAAGAAGCAGTGCTTAAAAGCTGCCAATCAAAGGGTTGACATCCCATAATGATGGAGCTGTGGATAACGACAAGGAACTCTGGAGAAAATACATAAAGGAACTATTGAAAAGCTAGAATGCAGACAGAAATTGGAGTGGAGCATGTTTGTCACTATGTGGACACTGTATTAGTTCCTTTTGATTGCTGTGACAAAGCATTGGACAGGAACTGCTTCCATGAGGGCAGACTGCTTGAGGCTCATGGCCTCAAGGGTTTGCAGGCGCTGTTTCTAGTGTAGGGAGCACGGCCTTGCAGCCCAGCTCATGTTAATGGCTGGAATGCATGGCGGTGCTGTCTATGGGGCTATACAGAGCAGGTAGCTACAGCAAGAGTGCTGGAACCAGGGGCCAGGCTATGGCCTTCAAAGTCCTTCCCCACAGTAACTCACTGCTACCAGCTAAGCGCCACCTCCCACAGGTTCCATGGCCTCCTACCCTAGCACCACCAGCTAAGTAGGGAACAAGCCTTCAGAGGAAGGTTTCAGAGTCAGACCTAAACAGAGGCCCAGCTAGAACGGTCATGGACTGCTGGTAAACTCCCACACATGCTCAGGGTGAGCATAGCAGCTGGAAACCGAGAGGGTAGAAGATGCAGAAAGGAGAGAGTCAGAAGAGGACCCTCGGATTCTGCAGATGTATTTGGTTTCGTCCCTAATATAAGCCACAGATGGGTCAGGTTTCATCTAATAGAGCTAAGGACAGAAGAACGGAACTTCTGTCAAAGCTGCTGCTTAGAGTAGTAACACAGCCCGGTGTGCTGCCTGCCAAGTCGGAAGTTCAGGATTCTACCATGATGCTCTAGGGGTGTACCACTCAGTGTGATAGCCAGTAGGCTGATCCAAGGTGACATTCACGGTGTGTGTAAAATATGTGAATAAAAATGCCAGATTTCAAAGGGAACGAAATTATAAATATCAATGATCTAAGGTTGTAAGATAATAATATGGAATGGGATTGTATGGACTATAATCATGTAGAGTGACTGTATCTTAAATATGTTGGGAGAGAGTATGTGTGTTTTGTTATTACTTTTTAAGTATTTATTTCTTACTAGGCAGAGCACATATGATTCTATGTATGTGTGGAGGTGAGAAGACAGTTTTGGAGAGTTGGCTCTCTCCTTCCACTCTGGGGCTGCAGGACAGGAACTTAGATCCTCAGGCTTGAATGGCAAGCACTTTTACCTGCTGGGCCCTTTCACTGACTTCGGTGATTTGTTTGTTTGTTTGTTTGGAAATATTTGCTTTATAGCGCTGGGGTCCAACCCTAGGGTCTCACATTTGCCGGCTCAGTGCTCCAGCCCTAGAATATATTATTGAAATGAAATATCCAATTGTTTATTTTTTGACATTTATTATGTATGCAGTGTTCTGCCTGCCCACACACCTGAGGCCTTCTAGAAGAGGGCACCAGATCTCATTACAGATGGTTGTGAGCCACCGTGTAGTTGCTGGGAATTGGACTCAGAACCTCTGGAAGAGCAGCCAGTGCTCTTAACCTCTGTGCCATCTCTCCAGCTTCCCAACTGTTTCTTTTCACCGTTCCCATGGCTGCTGGAAAATTCAAATGGCATGAACACCTCCTGTGGACGGGACAGCACTGGTGTGGACCAATGAGTCTCGCATTGATAATGTTCGGGATGTGTTTGGAAATTAGTAGGTCATGCAGAGAAACAGTCCTGCCTCAGAGTCTATCGACTGTCAAAGCCCCTCCAGTAGGAGGCGGGGCTCACGGGCCCCTCCTGGCTCCAGGCTAGAACGTCTACTTATGCAGGCTACCATAGCTGCTGTGTGTTTAGGAGCCATGACTAGAAGGTCTGTTGCAATCTGGTTCTCCCAACCTCTGGCTCTTACTGTCTTTCCTCCTCCGTTCACGTGATGGTTCCTGAGCCCTAATGAGGAAAGAGGGCAGTGGAGATTCCCCTTGTGGCAGAGCAGAACTTTCTCTCATCGTTTGCTGGCCCTCCTGCCCATCCTGCCTACTCTGCCCACTGAGCGACTGAAACCTCCTTCACTAAGAGCCCACACTCTGAAGGTCCCATCGCAGAATGGAGATACAATGGAGGGCACATTGTTACACTGGATGACTTTGTCTTGCCTGCTTGATCATCCCCTGAGCATCTAGCACAGCCATAATCATATGCTGTGCCTTCTGCAGCATCCCCTCTTCCTGATCAGCCTCCTCCTGCTTACCAGGTACCTTCTCAGTGCTGGGTGTTTAGAGGGGAAAGACAGTCTTGCACACCTGCAACTTGACAGGCATGCTCCCATCCTTTCTTTTTTTTCTTTTTAAATCTCACCCTCTTCCAATCTCTTTCTGACTCTAAAGTCAAATAAAGCCAGCCTAAAAGAATGAGTGGAATTTCCACAAACAGAAGAGAAAATGAAATTGAGAAAAGGTAAACCGACACCTAGAATTTCCTGGAGGGCTAGCAAAGGAAATGCTGGCTGCGGTTCCAAGCTGACTTGCTTTGTTTGTTAGTTTGTTTATTCTTGGACCATCTGACCCTTTACTGTTGTTTGAGATAGGCACATGCAAATGAATTGTCACAAGTCCACAGTTGTTACCTACCATTTAACTCAAGAAATGTGTCTGATAATAGAATTTGCAAGTCTTGCAAATCCTAGCAATATATATATATACATATATATATGCATATCAGTGTATACACAACTATATATGTATGTACACATGTATATGCATACTATATGTAAATGTGTCCACAACATACATATATTTTAGACACATAATATACACATTTGAACAGTAACATCTGAACTATTGCAGAGCACTGTCTAGTTGTCATGTACTTTTCATAAGATCCTGTAGTTTGTGGAGAGTCTGGTCTCAGAAACTGGGGACTAGAAAAAGAAAGAGATCAGACACACAAGTAAAACCTGCCTTGTGTATGGCAGGTGGCACTTGGAGCCATGTCAGACCTAGAGAACAAATGTCAGTTGGAATGGGTAGGCATAGCTGGAGGCCAGAGTCAGTGTTCCAGAAGGACACCCTAAGAACCAACAGTGTGAACTTTATTAACGACGCTAAAAAGAGTCTGCTGCTGAGGTTGGCACAGTGGCAGACCCTTTCTGTTATGATTCCTTTGACCTTTAAAACATCATGGCTCTTTGTGTTTTTCCCCTTGTGTTTTTTTCCTTTTTCTCCCGCACTCTTGATTTTCTTTGACCATCTTTTTCCAGCGGGTTCCCGACAGTTTCCTTTCCCAAGCGCACACCATGAGCACCACTTTATTCTGAGTCGGTGCCTGGCTCTGTGGCTGTCTCTCCCCGCCCCTGCCTCCCCTGCTTCCCCTGCCTCAACCATGTAGAATCTAGAATCTACACAGGCTGCTGGCCCCTTTCCAGAATCTCGCACACCAACACGAGTGTCAGCAAACCCGGCCCCACCATTGGCAGGAGAGGCAGAAATCACAGATTGGATCAGCTGTTACGACTGTGGCCAGCAGCCTTCGTCTTGCTGACCACAGTCTGCGGGAAGAGAGCCTTGTCATTGGCACCAAAAGAGTGATACTGCATGCCAGCCCTAGAGACTCAGCCACAGACAGCGCAGTGGGCTCCACTCGGAGCCCAGAACTCATGTGTTACCAGGCTTAACATTTTTGCAGCCTTTTAGAGCATATTAGCCACTTGAAAAGCTATTCCAAGTTATTAGATATTTCCCTATAGCATTTATGATTTGAACCTCTTCCCAGGCAGTACATGGTGTACTGTACATTGAATTAGGGTGATTCAGAAAAGAACATTTACTTGCAATTGGATTGAACAGTCATCTGCAGAGAAGGGTATTTGGTTTTTAAATTTGTGTTCCTTCCTCAATTACCTTCAACCAGGCTAGCCTTGTTTTTGGTTAAAGCTGAATGGAATACCACAGTTTCTTATTAAAGTATGTTCCTCAGCGTGCATGTCCATGCATACAGAGAGGGGGTTGGAAGACCATGACTTCAGAATGAAGCTTGAAATGTGTGTGTGTCTTAAGCCACAGGTGCAATCTGAAACTGATGCTGTTGTTTAATCCGTTTCTTGCTACTATGAAGCATCAGAGACTTTTCCTGCTTTTTCCTGCAGTGGAAACAGTAAGTGTAGTTGTGGAACAGGGGTCTACACTGGGCCTCCGTGATGTGTGAATGATGAGCATGAATCTATATCATCTGGATGCCAGAACGCTTCACAGACACTATCCAGATCCCAGGGCCTCACTCGCATTCCAACTAAACGATAACATTTTGAAACCTTTCCTTGTTTATGGGAATTAGGAAAGCACAGGACAGAGGTCGAATAGTCAACTCCAGAGCTGCTTTCATTGCTTGTGTATCCCTCCTTTCCATTATTACAGACAAGTGAATTCCCAGATACCCGTTTCCTAGGTAGTCGATTCCCCCTGTTAGGAAATGACTGTCACACAAACTCTGCAGTGTATCAAAGAGGCCCTTCTCTCCCCCTGCCCTATCCCAATAATAAAATGGAGCATTTGATATTTCATTTTTACGTTTATGTCCTGTTTTCTGGAAGGAAAAATGCTGGGCAACGTGAATGCAGTCATGGGTATTTCTCAAAACAGACAGCTGACAGCGGTAGCTTGCTGACCCCTGCCTTACGTTGCTCCTTCATCTGCTGAGATATGGGGAGACCTGGCCCTCAGCAAGAGCCCAAGTTCTAAAGGTGCTACTACATACAAAGAAGAGCAGCTCGCACCCCAGGGTATGACCAGCCCAGAAGTGGCCATGCATAAAAAGGGGGTGAAGCTTCCTGGCTCTGTCACCCCAGAGCTTGTCCTGTCCTGGAGAGACCAACCATGTAAAAAGGAGGTACAGTTTCCCTCAGTTGGATCCCCAGGGCCTATCTGGCCTAGAAAAGGCCAGTCGTGGAAGAGGGGTACACAGCTTCCCTGGTCTGGCTGCCAAGGTCCTTTCCAGACCTGGGAGGCCATCCTTGAAATAGGGGTGGACTCAGCTTCGCCATCCTGGCTCCCCAAGTCCTGTGAAGCCCTGCAGAAGCCAGCCATGGAAGGGGGTGCATCTCCTCTGGCCTTGCTTCCCAGGGTCTGTTTAGCCATGTGGGGGACAGCTGCCCAGTCTGGTTACCAAGGTCCCTCTGTCATGGGGATGCCAGCCATGGAAATGAGGGAACAGCTTCTTGGGCTGCTCTCCTGACAGGCCCTGAAGAGGCTAGATGTGGAAGAGGATTCCCAGTTCCCCCAGTTGGCAGACCCTGGGGAATTACTACTTTGTTACAAAGTGACCCATCTGAAATGAAAGGGAAATGTATGTCCTCCAGGCTCCAGGAGGACATCAGATGCTGTAGAATGAACACTCTGTGATTGACGGCGATGGTGGGAGGTTCTCCAACTGGTAAAATTGCTGGAGAAGTTAACAACAACAACAATTAAAAAAAAAAAACCACCACGGTGGGCATAGTGACCAGATTCTAGAACAGTCTGCTTCTCATGGGATCTAATGAGTTTTCTAAAGTTCAGTACTGGTCGACTGTATTAAAGCAACAGTCTACAGATATGGAATAATCATTTTCCCTTAAAATGCATCTTTTTAGAGACATGCAATGAAAATAAAGGTATCATGCAGTAGCAGTGTCCGGGATTCTTTCCCTATTGCTATGATAAAATATTCAGACAAAAGCAATTTAGAGGAAGAAGTCTTATTCTGGCTCACAGTTCAAAGATACAGTCTGTCTTGGTGGGAAAGTCAATATAGCAGCAGCTGGTCGCCACAGTCACAATTAAGATGGGTTTTTCCACATCAGCTCACAAAATCCAGACAACCCTTCACCAACATTATTAGAAGATAACCTATATTTGTCACTCACAGGTGTGCCCACTCACAGGTGTGCCCAAAGGCAGACCTCCTAAGTAATTTTGGATTGAGTCGACAGTTAACACTATCAAAAGAAGCTTAGAAATCAAACTTACAGATTTCTAAAAGCATGTTAAGCTCGGACATGCAGCCCAGTGGTACAGCACTTGTCTGGCATGCACAGAGTTGTGAGTTTACTCCCGAAGGTTAAAAAGAAATTAGTAGAGGTGGAAATACATGGCAATGACATTGTGTCTGTCAAGAAGATGCAACAGTTACAAAATGTACCGGCTTGGCCTCAGAGCCCTAGAGAAAATGAAATGAAAGGAGAAATGGAATCTCATCGTATTAAAATGTCTTATCACACCCAGTTTCAGGAGAGGGCTTGAAAAACTAGGTAAATATTAGAAAGGAAGCCGAAGACTTGAACAGTCCTATAAACCAACAAGACTTGGGCATCTTGAGAAGAATCCAACTGGCGTAACAGAGAACTTGGTATGTTCTCGGACCACAGTAGAGTGAAATTAGAAATCAGTAAGAGAAAGAAACTGTGAGAATTCACAAATATGTAGAAATTAAATGGCATGCACCCTAAATAACTGATAGGACAAAGAGAAATTATAAAAGAGACCTTAGTTCTGAGATGAATGAAGATGAAGGCACTGCATGCCAAAACTTAGAAAATGTGAGGAGAGCAATCCATAAAGACATTCTTAGCTTAAGAATTTTACATTTAGTCTATTTAACGTGTATGGATATTTTGCCTGTGTGTATATCAGTACAACCACTTGTATGCCTGATACCCTTGGAGGCAAAAAGACTGTATTGGAGCCCCTGGTAGTTTAATATGGTTGCAAGACACCCTATGAGTGCTGGGAATTATACCCAGGTCCTCTGAAAGAACAACCAGTGTTCTTAACTACAGAGCCCATGTTTACATTTTTCAAAAACCTAGAAAGGGGCTGGAGAGATGCTTCAGCAATGATGATTGCGTTTTTTCAAAAAGCCAGTGTTGAGTTCGCAGCACCCATGTTGGAGGCTCGCCACCGTAACTCCAGCTTCAGGGACTCAGTGCCCTCTTCCAGCCTCTGGAGGTACCACACTCACACATGCACAAACCCACAAGCACTCACGTGTGCAAAATTAAAGATAAAAATAAAATCCTTTTTTAAAGATTTCAAATTAACAGTTTGGAAAAGCAACAAAATCCGATAAATACCATGAAAAGCTGTATGCCATAAATTAGAGCACTTCCATAAAATACACATACTTCTAGGAAGAAACAGACTCCCAAGCAGAATAACACACATCCAGAAACAAAAGCCGCGAAAACACCACAAACACGCCAGCAGCCATCACAGCAGCCGCAAAAGCCTGAGGCCTTCCTACAGTAGATAAAAGCATGACCCAGGATCTGCTCCAGCCATTTCTGTGTAACATTGTACTTGAGACTCTTGCCAAGTCGGCTACCTAAGAAAATGAAATAAAGGGAGTTGTGCTGAGAGGAAAGGGGCAGAACTCTATGCGTGCCAACGACATAATCTTGTATTTATTAGAAATTCCTAAAGACTCTACTAAGGAAACTGAATTAATCCCGGGGAGTTGCGAGACGATGAGCAAAGTCAGATTTCTGTGTATTACAAATGAACAAGGTGAAAATGGAATTAAGAAACCAGTTTTAACCACGAGGTGTCACGGGTTGAACGTAACCTGTCCATCACAGGCTCGCTTATCTGAGCACGTGGTTCCCAGCTGGTGACACTGTTTGGGGGAGGTGATGAAGCTGTTGAAATCCGGGGCCTAGCGAGCACAAGTGAGCTGCCAGGAGCAGGTCTTAAAGATATCATCTACTTCTGCTTCTGGCTAAAGTACCCGTTGCCAGATCCACCAGCTATGAATAAGCTGCACCACCCCAGCTGTGTGCACCCCTACCATAGTGGACTGTGCCCTCCAAACTATGAGCCCAAATAAATGTCTTTCTCCCTTAAGTTGCTTCTGTGAATGTCACAGAGGCAAGAAGAGTGACTAACACTCCTAAACACCAAGAAGAATAAAACACTCAGCAACAAGTTCAGAACTCATAACGTAAAAACACATCTTACTACCATGAATTGGAATGTTTCAAGGAAGCGATACTCCGCAGTTGCTTCCCCATTCCGTTTCTATAAAAATTCCATCTGCCTTTATTGCACCAATGAGCAGACTGATCCCAAAATTCGCGTGCAATTGGAAAGGGCTCGGTACAGCCAAAACAGTCTGAAAGAGAATACTGTGAACCTGGAAGTTTCATGCCTCCCAGTTTCAAATCTTAGCACGCAACTAACACCGTGGGGCGCCATCACTCCACTGTATGCGAAGAGAAACCGAGGGAGTTGAGAGTCTAGAAAGCACATCTTGGGCTTACTCTTGGTTGCTTTTCAGCAGGGGTTCCAAGAAAGTCTGATGGAACATTTGCCCTTTCAGCCAGTGTTTCTGGTACCACTGGAGGTCCACATGCAAGACTGACACAGTGCACACAATCCTGCTCATAAGGCATCAAGCTCCAAAGGCCTAAGTGCATACCGTAGGCAAAAATCTTCTTGACATCGATTGGCTGTTAAGATACCAAAAGTATGAGCAACAGCAACAAAGTTAAAAGTCATCAAAAATTTTAAGGTTTGGTTTTGTTCGCTTTGTTACTTCAAGAGCGCCATCAGGAATGTTAAAAGTTAACCAAGGAATAGGAGGGGATTTTACATTTGTGATCTAAGGAAGTACTACTACTCAAATAATAAATTAACAGATGACCCACAGACAGGCATGTACATGACCAGAAGAGGTAGAGACAGATAGATCACCCAATTATACTAAGAGTGGCAATTTAAATGAGCCTCACCCGCCAGTGTGGGGGCATTTAACCCATTCTAGTCCATGTCCCATTGAGACCTAGGATATACCAGATTCTGGAGTGTGACTGACTGGTCTGTAGCCTCCGAGGTCAGCAACCATAGCAGAACCCCAAGAACCTACACTTGTAAATGTATATTTGGGGAGATTTTAAACCATACACCTTTTGTTCAGTTGCCTCTGAATCTCCTTGCCTCTTCCATATCCTTCTTCAGGAAGAGCTTGCTTGCAAAGTGTGCCCCCAGAAGTCCCATTCCTACAGACACTTGCCAGGAAAATAGGACCTGCTTTTCAGATGCCAGCCATCCTCATGTTACGTCACAAAGCTGCCCTGGGACTGGGGAGATGGTTCGGTCTGTAAAGTGCCTGCTGCCCAAGCATGGAGCCCTGAGTTTGATCCTTAACACCTACGTGAAAGTCCGGCCAAGAGGCACATCTTTAACCCCTGTGCTGAGGATAGGGGACAGAGACCAGTGGGTCCCTGAAGCCCTTTCCATCCACCCTGGCTAAATTGATCAGCTCCAGGATCCGTGAAAGACTTTGACCCATGCAACATATTGAAAATAGCATCACTTAGCGGACACGTCTTCGTTTACTTGACTTTTGCCTTTTAACGTATATACGGTCTGTTAACCCTGACCCTGAAGGGTTCTACACTGCCTGTCTTAGTTAGGGTTTCTATTGCTGCAGAGAAACAGCATGACCAAAAAGTAAGTTGGGGAGAAAAGGGTTTCATTGGTTTACACTTCCATATCGCTGTTTATCACTGAAGAAAGCCCAGACAGCAACTGAAACAGGGCAGGATCCTAGAGGCAGGAGCTGACGCAGAGGCCAAGGCAGCAGACAGAGTGGCAGAGACTAATGTCATACACAAAGTGGAGAGAGCCAACGGGAAGTGGCTTGAGGCATTAAGCTCTCAAAGACTTCCCCCAGGGACAGGCTTCATTTAGCAAAGGAACAAATGTTCAAATGCCCAAGACTATAGGGGCATTTCTCATCTGAACCACCACAGGGGTTTATTCTGACACAGGGTTCACTTTCAGAACCTGGCTATTCTGATGACTTCCAACCTTTCTCTCCAGGCTCGACATGCCTCGCTTCCTTCTACCTGAAAAAAGAACCATTGTCTCCTTTTCTTCTCATGTCTGGCATCTCTTCTCCTAAACCTGAAACAGAAATGCTGTTTGGGTAAATGGGCAAATGCTGCACACTAGTGAGACAATCAAAACAAGTCTTAACCAGAGCTATGGCCAAGATCTCTTTGGACAAAAACGGGGCGTTTCTTTTCTAAGTAACGCACGTACTCTGGAAATATTCCAACACTCATATTTTTTTTAAATAACCAAGCACTTCCCTCATAGTTATATTTTATATCTTTTGCTCCAAATGAAAATGCTAGAGCTTTTTGGAAAGACACCACCCAGGCTGGGTCCATAATGCTTCAAAGGCACACTACTAAGAGCTGGGAACTGGGCTATTTCTGACCATCTCAAAGGATGCTGTGGGTCCACATTCCTATTCTTTGTGCAAAGTTACTGCACTTTTTAAATTTTTTTTTATGTTCATTGGTGTTTTGCCATGAGTGTTAGGCTCCCTGGAACTGGAGTTACAGGCAGCTGTGGATGCTGGGAATTGAACCTAGGTCCTCTGGAAGAGTACTCAGTCCTCCTAACTGCTGAGCCATCTCTTCAGGCCTCAAGTTACTGCACGTTTGACCACTCAGTTCCTTGGGACCTCGGGTGCCATATTTTTAATGCTTTTTAGTCAGTGTCTGTCTGTGCATGTATGTGCAGATATAAGGGTGTGCTTATATATGCAGCAACATATATGTGTTCACATGTGTATAGAAGCCAGAGGACCACCTTAGGTGTCAACCTCAGGAACCTTCTTTGAAGGGGCCTGAAGCTCACCATTTAGGCTAGAGTAGCAGGCCAGCAGGTCCCTGGAACCCTGTCTCCCTCTCTCCAGGCTGGGAATGCAAGGGTATCTCTAAACCTGACGTGTTATACATAGATGTCAGGGCTTGAACCCAGGTCCCCATGCTGGTGAGGTAAGTACTGAGCTATCTCTCAGTCCTCTCAAAGGTTTTATAAGTTCTTGGGATTTCCCTGTGGAATATGAAATTATTCTCAGGTCCCAGGGATAGCAGAATGGCTGAGAGACCCATCAGCTTAATTTTTTTAAGGCTTCCTTTCAGCTGTGTGCCTACACATTCATCTTAAAAGACTTAATGCCACTGAAGGAATCAAATGAAAGTTTTCTTCAGGGCAACTCAGGGACATTGCTCTGATAGGGGAGAAACTGGTCTTTTTAACCTTCTCCTGGGCAGGAATGGGTTTATGTGGCCTACTTCTCAGGCCTGGATACTAGCATCAACAAGCAGTATTGGACATGCCGGAGAGGGAGAAGAACAGGTAGGAAGTTGGCTCATGGTGCAGCCATTGTGGCTTCCACCCCTAAAGTGCTGAGCACAGCTTGTAAAGGAAGGGAAGAGGTTTGCAAATGAAATTTCACGAGCTGCTTGTCACAAACTCCAGTTCTAACACAAGGTAAGTATCTGTCATCTGAAAATCCCAAACCCAAAAACTTTGCAGTTTTCTGACGTCCAACAATGATGCTACAAGTAGAAAACTGATAGACTGAAAATAGCATATAAATTTCCTCTAGGCTATGTGTTCATGCACTAGTATATAACAGTGTGTGTGTGTGTGTGTGTGTGTGTGTGTGTGTGTGTGTATGTGTGCGTGCGTGAGAGAGAGAGAGAGAGAGCGAGAGAGAGAGAGAGAGAGAGAGAGAGAGAGAGAGAGAGAGAGAGAAATGATTGGTCATAGCCACCATCCCCCCAAATACCTCATCATATCTATGAAAATATCCAGAACCTGAAAACAATTTGGCTCAGGAAGCCTGGCCCTCTGCCGGCCATAGCGCATAACTAGGATGATCTCATGCTGTTAGCCTTTTGATGTCCCACTCCGTGCTGTCAGCTGCTATCAGAATGCATAATCACCCTGCTTCCCCAGGCTTTGATCTAGGAGGCTCTCTTTCCTAACCTTCTCCAGAGAAGGATGCTCTTGGCAGTTTAGGGGTCGCTGGCCTGCGGGAGGCACTGCTCAGTGTGGCCTCCGTGAGAAAAGCACACGGTGCCGACGGCTTCTTCTCGTTGAGTTGACAGTGTTTATTATACGATGGGAGGGAAGGTGATTGTCCAATAAGCTAACATGACTGCCTATGGCTACAACGGGGCAATGCCATCAGGTAACTGGCCATCACCAGCCTGGCAGCACATCAGTGAACTCGGAGGCCTTTGATCCAAGATAACAGATCTGAAAAGAATATAGAGATGGGGGGTCCAGGGGTACTCAGGGGAGAAGAGGGCTTGCTGCTCATGCAGAGACTATAAGTTCAGTTCCCAGTACCCGTACTGGACGACTCGCAACCAGCTGCAGCTCCAGCTCCAAGAGAGCAACACCTCTGGCCTCTGTGGACACATTAGCTCACATGCCCACACATGTGGAGACACGCAAGCCCAGAGATACCGTAAAAAATAACGAAAATAAATAGTTGTTAAGGGAGCATAGAGAAAGTATGTAAGTCACTCCCAAAGTTGAAAAACAAACAAAAAATATAAAGCAGTTTTCATAAAAAGATGTGTCAGGGCGAGATGCTGTAGAGCTACCCTGCTTGGTCCCTGCTGTGCTCTTCTGCAGGCCTCCACTGTAAGCCCCTCCTAGGTCTGATGGGCCGTGCAGCCCTCATGCTCCCCTAGTAACCCGCGTGCATCCCAAGGGAAACCTGAGGAGTCCACGCTAGGAGGAAGATGATCGTGGACAGACAGGAACGGCCAGGCACCACGGAAAGGATGCAGATGTCAGGGTCACACCACGTGGCTCTGTGGTCAGAGGCACAGCCCATCCCACTGCCCAGCTGCCCCTGTCCAGCGAGCTTTAGAAGCCACAGGTCTGTCTGTTAGCAGCGGGGCTACTGTACTGGAAAATTCCTGCGCACGGGTAAGAAAGGCAGCCCGCCCGGAATGTTACTCTTGGATGGGAACTTCCAGCATCAGCAGCTGCATGATTTTCAGAGCATGAGGGTTTCTTTTCCAAGCTCTTGGTGACTGGGTGTGGTACAACCTGTTAGCAAACCCAGACTTCTCCACCACGGTTATTTCAACTCCCAAACTGCACTGGCCTGAGGTCTGGATCCTTGGATGTAACTTGACTAGGTGTGACGGCTGAAAGGGGAGTGGGTCCTGTGGCTGTATCAGCTGCTAGCTGAACCCTATTCTCTGCTTCCCTAACAAGGACTTAGTTAGTTCCCACAAGTCCCAGGAAATTTTTTTTCAACCACCTCCTTGGAAATGAATTTGTTGTAAACGTAGAAAGTCTGAAAGCTCAGATTTTCCTTGGGCTAAGGAGAGAGCTCACAAACACGATACCCAAGTTCCAGTCCCAACACACATAGTTTAAGAAGAAAGTTAGGCATGGTAGCATGTGCTTGTAATCCCAGTAGTAGGAAAGCAGATACAGGTGGATTCTTGGGGCTTGCTGGTCAACCAGCCTAGCAAAATTGGGAGATTCTAGGCCAAGTGCGACACCCTGCCTCAAACAAAGTAGATGGTGCCTGAGGTTGATCTCTGGACTACACACACACACACACACACACACACACACACACACACGCACAGGCACTCTCACAAAGTCTTTTTTTTTAAGTTATGGGTTATTTTTATAAGGTGAAAGCAATGCAGGTAGAAGATATTCAAAGGCCCCTGAATGACCAGTCTACCTCTGTGGGTGGACAGTAAGGAGAAAAGGGAGGGGGTGGCTGGGCCGCTGCATGATTTAGGTAATCCCCATAAGTCATCTGGGGCCAGTACATGGGCACAGCCCCTAATCCTCTGGAAAGTTGAATACACATTCACCACCTTTTATGAATCAAGATTTCAAGGTACGTAGTCATTGAGTAACTTTCTTCTGCACACCCTGCCCTCCTACCACGTGTCGTACATACCTCCTACTAACCCATTACATTTTCAAAAAAGGAGAAAACAGTACCCCAAAAGGTCAAGAGAAGTCAGCAATGGCATTCTCTTAGCCCTTAGTTTAGGAATTGCTGCGGGAAAGGGGGAAGGCTGCTGCGATGGCTTCCTTCTCTCAAAGTTAAAACATAGGTTCGAAGTTGTAAAGTTAAGTCATTCTGGTTTAAATCTTTAACATCCACCAAAGGTCTATGTAACAAAGACTTAGGCCCCAGCCGCAGCGCTGTAGGAGGCGGGGTTTTCTAGGAGATAGATTCTGGCTGGGTTAGTGAGGGTCTAGGTGCTAGGCCCTGAAAGTGGGTAGTGGGAACCTGCCCTTTCCGTCCTAGCTTCCTGGCCATCGTCAGGGGGGTGCGTTCCTCTGCCCTGTGTGCTGCCTCACAAATGGCCCAAAGCCAGCAGAGCCGACTGGATCTTGACTGACACCATGAGCCACATACACTGTTTCTCTGTAGAAGCTGACTTTTCTCAGGTGTTTTATCAATCACAGTGTGGGAAGATGATTAACACATAAATAGGACACTAAAGGTTCATAATGAACATTAGAGTTGATTCATTTTCTGGTTTGCTTTCTCTCTCTCTCTCTCTCTCTCTCTCTCTCTCTCGTGTGTGTGTGTGTGTGTGTGTGTGTGTGTGTCTGTCTGTCTGTCTGTCTGTCTGTCTGTCTGTATGTCTGTGTGTGTGTATGAAGTGGAACTGCCTTAGAGCCGAAACAATTTCAGAGCCTGGGATATCAAAGATAAAGTTTTCCAATAAGACTCTGGCTCCATAGGCACTTGTTGGGGAAGGCAGGTGCAGCCCCCCTCTGGACTCCACAAGCATTGCTTTCTCTGCCCATAGCTAGCTGACCTAGGGTCTGGGAGAGGCTGTGGGGGATTCCCACCCTGTCTCAGATCCCATGTGAGCAGTGTCTAGTAGAGTTACCAGGAACTGAAGACGTGGCGCAGCCCATGGCCCAGGTCTGATATGTTCTGAGTACGCCTGCCCACTCAAGGAACAAACCTACAGCCTCTGACATCTCTACATCTTCCCTGGCCAAATAATAAGCTCGCCCGGGGCAAGCGTCAACCACACCGGATACCTTTGCCACTCCTAACGCCACCTCTGGTAGCATGTATTCCTCTTTACTGATGCAGGTTTTGTCTTTCCCTAAAAGGGGCAGGGCCTGTATGATGCTCTGTTCTCTCCAGCTGGTATTTGCAGGGCACGTTTTGTAGAACCAAGAGGGCACACACTGAGGGCTCTACCAGTAAGGCATCCTTAGGCTGTGCTTTCCTTCCGGTGCCAACAACTCCAGAGCCCAGAAAGCCATTTTCACAAAGGAGTGGATAAATATTGGTAGAAGAAAGTGTGTCGCTCATCCCAGAATTCTATGTGTCAGCGGTTACCTCCCCCAAGTTGGAAATAAGGTTTCATTCCAGTCACTGGGGAATTTACATATCAAGAGGTAGGCATTTGACCTGGAGATGCTCCACAGACAAAGAAGTGGAACTCAGAGGCTGATTGAGGACCCTGGTGCGTGCGCGATTATCCCCTGGTTAACTCATTTAGGTTCATTTGGTGCAGTTTGTCATGGTCCGCATCCCTCTTGTGACTGTCATTGCTTACCTGAACCATGACCCCATCCTGACCCCTTTCACTAGCCCTTCTCTTTTTCGTAGAAATCCCTCAAACCCCTTATTTCCCTGGCCACGCATTCCATGTATTGCTGTGACTTTTGTTTTATCCTGCTATTTTAAACTATAGAACAAATACAAAGTCAGTAAATCCCTGTCATGGAGAGGCACCAAGTTACTCTACTGGTTAAGCTCAGTAAGCTAACTAGCCAGAGAGAGGCAGTCTCACTTCTGAGTTGTAGAGAGTACGGCCTTAGGTCCCCCCTTGCCACTAGCTACACACAAACCCCTGGGCATGTTCCCAAATCTCTCCATCTGTAAAACTGTGAAATTAGATCCTCTCTCATAGAAGTCTTGAGAAGATTAGGTGAAGTAATGCCTATAAATTCCTTCATCCCAAATAAGCACTCGATGAACGCACGCCAAACCCATCACCGCTGCTCCACTACAAAACTGTATTAATGATAAACATAAGCCAGCTGTTGGACCCCAGAATTTCATGGGCTATTCAGAATGTCTTAAGACACTGCACACACATACATGAACACACATACATGCACACACACATGAATACACACACTCACACACACATATATACACACATACACATTTTTAATACAGTTACAACTGCAAAATTTAAATAGCCCATACTGGTATTTTCCAGGTAATAAAACATTGGGAGAAGTCCTGGCATTTTCTAATACTTCCCTTCTTGTCAGAGCAAGTCCATATAATTTATATGCGTTTCAGAGTAAATGGAAACAGCAGAAAAACTCAAGTGGTTCGTTGCCAACCTCATGAGTGTTCCCAGGCTTCAGATAGTGTTATCAGCAAGATGAGGTGAGGCTAGGCAAGGAAAGGAAAGGGAATTCTGGAAGGGGTTGGGTGATATTCGGACCTGGAGATTGGGTTATGAGCTCAGAGCTTGGAGGGTAGCTTTCCAGACACCCTGTGCTGGGTAGCTTGTTACTGGCTGGAATAAGGCAGTGGTAATCTTGACAATAATGAGATTGAACTTGATATGGATGGATGGGAAGTGCTAGGTCCTGCCAGGACTGCTGCCTACTAACTAGGATTTAGATTTAAACACCACAGACAAAAGCAGCCCGGGGACAGAAAAGCAGGCGATTTCCAAGTGTTAGTCCCCACATCAGTCAGACAAGAAATTAACACAGCAGTGGCGGTAATGAATGTTCTTAGGCCACCCTGTGTTAATTTGGTCACGTGGATACTTCCCTAATCCTTAATCCGTTTCCTGAGAAGAGGACACCCCATCCTCTTCTATCAATGTCAGACAGAGCCTTGCCCTGAATCTTGACTTCAAGAAGGAAGGACACTTCTGCTGCACCTGCCCTAGATTGAATAAAACATTGGTGGCGGTGATTGTTTTCATGAAACTTCAGTGGTGTTTTCATAATACATGCAGTGTTGCTGCAATGATTATTTCATATGGACAGTGTTGCTACGGTGTTTTTTTTCATGACAGCTGCAGTGTTGCTACTGTGATTGTCTTCATGATATATGTAGTGTTGTTGCAGTGTTTATCTTATATGTACAGTGTTGCTGCAGTGGTTATTTTATATGTACAGAGTCGCTGCAGTGGTTATTTTATATGTACAGTGTTGCTGCAGTGGTTATTTTGTATGTACAGTGTTGCTGCAGTGGTTATTTTATATGTACAGTGTTGCTGCAGTGGTTATTTTATATGTACAGTACAGTGGTTATTTTATATGTACAGTGTCGCTGCAGTGGTTATTTTATATCTACAGAGTCGCTGCAGTGGTTATTTTATATCTACAGAGTCACTCCAGTGGTTAGTTTCATGATATGTACAGCGTTGCCACAGTGATTGTTTTCATGGTAACTGCTCTTTGCATCCTCAGAACCTCCTGCTGGAGAGAGAAGAGCTTCTTTGCTGACACATGGTCAGGCCCCACTCTGGGTTTCCTGATGCAGTGTCCCCTGGCTGAGAATTCTCCAGTATCAATTCTAGCTGCTGTTGTTAGTAGTTCATTTGACTTATGGTGGCAAAGGTGTTTGGAAATCTTAACTGTGGTGAGAATAACCAAGTGTGGTGGATTAGATACTGACCTTGAACGAGAGGACAAATGCAATAAGCGGGTGGTTGGGTGAAGTCGTAGTTGGTCAGTTACCTCATCTCCTGAGGGCTGAGAGACCCAGAGCCGGAGCTCCTGAAGGCGAGGACAATAGGCCAGGCACCCTATATAAGTCTTGGATGTAAGCCAGAGCTGGTAGGAAGCTCTGGGCCTCATTCAGCATATGTTCTCGTGCCTGGAGATGGGTCAAGGGACCAGGGGTACAAGCAGCTGGATGTTGCAGTCTCTTCTTGTAATTCAAGGGCACGAAAGAACCCTGTCACGCTAACTCTAATCCCACACACCAGGAGGATTGTTGACAGGCAGCTAGGAGGCAGTGATTGGCCGTGTCGTTCTTCAGTTTGCCAGTCAAAGGGATACTTAGAAGAAGGTTAAATCTAGGCCCCTTTGCTGTGAGAAAAGTGAGAAGAACCAGAGCAGAGATCATCTCACCCTGTAGAGACAAAGAGCAATCAGTGTTGCTTAGAATTTTAAGGAAAAGTCTAAGAGATTCCATTCTGATTCCATCACCAGGATTGGAGACACACAAGGGCAGGGGCTCCCATGGTGGTTCTGGATGAACCCAAGAGTCTGGTAAGAGAGGTACATGTGCCATGGCTGTAGAAAACAGTTCTCCCCCGCTAGCAATCACGAGTCAAGCCAATAGAAGCTCACAAGAAGAGCTCTGCCTAGAAGAATTTAACAAAGGCAGTTTATTGGTGGTGTTTTTAATGTAAGAGAAACAAGGAAGAATAAATAAGCTCTTTAAGACAGACAGACACATAGATACACACACATATACATACACACCACACACACATACATATCACATACACACACACACCACATACATACCATACACAAAACATACATACACACCACACACACACACCACATATACACATGCATGCACACACACATACACACAGAGACATACATACACAACACACAGAGACATACATACACACCACACACATACATATCACATATACACACACACCACATACATACCATACACAAAACATACATACACACCACACACACACATACCACACATACACACGCATGCACACACACATACACACAGAGACATACATACACAACACACACAGACATACATACACACCACACACACACTACACACACACCACACACACACTACACACACACCACACAGATACCATACACACACAGCCATACGTACACACCACACACACGCACACACCAAACCACACACACATACACACTCACACAAATAGCAGCAGGGGAGATGCAGCTGCAAACCACTACTGCTTTAAGAACTGACAATGAGGGTGGAAACAAGGAAGGGAGAAGAAAGCAGGAAGCACGGTCCCGAAGGGGAGAAGACGACACAGCACAGCCCAGGAGGCAGAAGCAGCTAGTCTTGTGATTAGAGAGCCTGGATCCAGGCACTGAGGTTCCCATGCCAGCTCCACAGCTGCTGTTTGGGACCTAGGGCAGGTCACCACCCCAGCCCTGTAAGATGTAGGCTGAGCATCATGTCTACCTCCTGGGGTTGTTGTAAGTGTGAATTAATAGAAACAAATTACTCAGGCCATTTCCAGACATGCAGTAATTGCTAAATTTGGTGATTTTATGGTTCCTGTTATCATTGTGGTTTATTTTTTTGCAAGTGTCCAAAACCCTATCCCAGGACGAAGTCTAGTTCAAGGTACTTTAGAAGCCACATCTGAGACTCTGCTGGTCAGTTCTGAGAATGACAGCAGCTGAAGAGGCAGGAACCTAAGGCATGTGCTTCAGTCTCTCAGAAAGAGCAGTTCACACGTCCCAGGGCTGTGTCTTCTACATGTTGTCAACCCCTGACATCATGAGAGAAGGGGGTGGCTCTCATGGAATCTGGAGAGGAAGGATGCTGGAGTGTGGGGGTGTTCAGCAAGACTACTTAAGCCCAGTACTGTTGCTAAGATGACTTGAAGGTCTGTAGAGCACTCAGTGGATTTCCCATGATGTGACTATAGAAGAAGCAGGGAAATAGACTAATACCCCATCACCATGGGGCTAGAACCTAGTCCCCTTGCTCCATGTCCAAGAGGCCCCTAGAGGCTCCTTTCAGCACTCTGTCTTTGCAGTTTATCAGTACGCCTCCAGTCATACAATTTCTTGGAGTAGGGCTCCATAGAGAGACACCCATTGTGTCAGGACATGCTAAAAGAATATGGGGCTGTAAGGTAATGTTCCTTACAGAATGGGCGCCTTCTTGACTACCCATCTACCCTGTGTTTCCAATGAGAGGAAACAGATGCCCATTCTTCTTTGGGGCTGCATGGGCCTGAGTGGTGTCCTTATGGAATAGCAGAACAGGAACTAAAACACAAAAGGGAATTTTATACCTAGCTAAACTGTCCTTATGGAATAGCAAAACAGGAACTAAAACACAAAAGAGAATTTTATACCTAGCTAAACTGTTCAAGTGTCAAGGCTTTGGAACAAGTTTTCAATATGAGAGAGCCCAGGACATCATACCCAGCAGCCCCTCTTATGGTATCTGCTAGAGCAAGAATCCATAAAGGACAGATGTCAAGTATTTTAGACTCTAAAGAATCTTCAGTCTCTGTTAAAGTTGCTCAACTATCAGTGTAGCCCAGGAACAGCTATGGACAGTACAGTTATTCTGCTCTGGTCACAGGTTCTGTCTCTTCGAATTCAGCCAACTGTCGATAAAAATGTTCTTTAAAAAAAACTACAAAGTTCCAAAATGAGAAACATGAATTTGCTCTGTGCCAAGAATTATCCTTGTTCTATATTAATGAAATACTGTGGAGCCTTGTGCCATTCCGACCCATGGGTTATCACCAGCATTTGTTGAGCATCCTATTCATGTGCAGTGTGTTAGGCATGCGGTAGCCGTATCTATAGTGAACATGAATAGAGTTTTAATTCTTGCCTTTATTCCCTGAACATCACAGTCGAACAACTGTTTACACTGAAGTAGATGAAAGTAATCAAGAGATTAAAGCACACAGGCAAACTCACATAGATCATACACAGATAGTATCTCCGTTTTATTTAAAGGACTTGAACTTTCAGTTACTTTGATATCTGGGTGGAGGATTGTTCCTGGAATCAAGTCCTTCAGATACCATGGACAGTTGCATAAATATCCAAGACTGTAGTCCAACAACGTTTTATCTATGAGATCAGTTGAGATTTGTCCTTGGATGCTAGTTTGCTTTGTACTTTAAGGTGCTTGGTGTGGAGCGATGGTGGGACATCTTGTTCCCAGGCTAGAGCAAAAGTGGAGACGAGAAAAACAATAATATATAAATGGTTTATCTTCTAATATAATTAAAATAGTACAACCAAAAGATGGGAGGAAGGAGGGAAGAATGAAAGGATTAAAGAGGAAGAGACAAATGCCATTTTACAAAGCTATGTGAACTTCTCACATTGAACTCAAAAAGAGGGGAGCTAGGGATGTCCACTGGCCTTGGTCTGAACACTCAGACTGCCAGTCGTCCTATTCCTCTTCTTCAGAAGTCTTCACCTGCAGTTTTCATGTGTATGAGTAAAATGGCAGCATGCTATAGCCTCCCACCACCAGTTTAGAATGGAAAAGACAAACTCGAAGCTTCCACAAAGACATGACGCAACTCTAGAAATCTGTGTGGCTAAACAAACAAGTGCTGATGATCCCAAACATGCAACCCTGTGCGTACAGCAGCAGATTATATAGCACGTGCACAAGATCCTCATAAGAGCCCCAACCCTGAAACAAGCCAAGTGTCCATCCGCAGTGTGATGGACGTTGTCTAGTTGCACAGGATATTGCAACACAGTGATGAGAACCGGCTTTGCATGGGCTCTTTTCCCAAATGCATTGTCGAATGGAAGAAGCTGTGGACAGGAATGCATACTCTGTCTGTGTTTAAATAAAGTTCAACGCTCAGGCAAGCTATTTATGGCAATAGGAGTAAGAATTGCTGGTAAGACTAGAAACTGGGAAGCTAAGGACACCTGAGGTCCTGGTGACTTTTCTTCTTGTGCTGAGTTGGAGCTACATGTCTTCATTTCTGAAAATTCACCAAGCTTTACACTTGCAATGCATGTGGGTGCTTTCCTATGTGTATACTTTCAGTGAACGTTCTAGCTACAAAGGAAAATAAAACACTTCTACACACAGAAACGATTTCAAGGAAATAGAATCACAGAAACAAGAATATAACAAAATACATGCAGTAACTGTGGTAAAATACTGCTTAACAGCTAAGGACGCATATGTTAGAATGGGTTTAGCTCATCTAGTAAAAGAAAAATAATTTCAAATCAGCTGACAAGCTAAGACTTGTCTATATGGTGTATACAGAAAGCACAGCTAAAAGAAACTGGTCCAAAAAGTCTGAAACTAAAGGATGGACAAAGGCATGATGGGAAAGTAGAAAAAGATAAATAGAGACGATACTTAAAGTCATAACTAAAAATGAGAGAAAGTAGAATATTCTAAACAGCAGTTTCTATCAGTAAACAAAACAGCAAGCAGCAGTCATAACACGGACTTCAGACAAAGTAAACTTCAAGCCAAAAAACATTAAATGTGCCAAAGAAGGAATTGAACCAAGAGAAGTCTTGGTTTATGATCAGGATATAGTAGTTCTGAATACTTATGGTCCAAAGAATACAACAGCAGCCTGTGTGTGGTAGTTTTAATGTGATTGGCCCCCATAGTTTCATAGGGAGTGGCTCTGTTAGGAGGTGTGGCTTTGTTAGAGGAAGTGTATCTCTGTGGGGGCCGGCTTTGAGATTTCTTATGCTCAAGATACCACCCAGTGATTCAGTCAACTTCCTGGTGCCTACCAGCCAAGATCTAGCCAGCATCATGATGATAATAGACCAAACCTCTGAAAAATGTAAGTGAACCCTCTCAATTAAATGTTTTTCTTATAAGAGTTGCTGTGGTCATGGTGTCTCTTCACAGCAATGGAAACCCTAAGATGCTGTGTAAACCTAAACCACAGGGATGCAAGGAAATGAAATCTTATTAGTTATGGGAGACATCAACCCGGCCCTCTCGCTTACAGTGAAGAACACAGATAAAGGAGATATAAACAGCCTAACAACATAGCCAAAAGACACATTACATGTGCCAGACACTGCGCCTAGAATGTGAACAGTCCAAGCTGTATTTTCCACTGTTTGAGTCACAGACTCTAAGTATGTATTTGGTCATGAAGAAAGTGGTAGGTTCCATAAAGTAGAAATACTATAAGAAAATACTAGTCTTAAACCAATAAAGCTAGAAATTAATAATACAATTTTTAGAAAGTGCAAAATTCTCTCTACTTAGAAAGAAATATGTCATGAAGCTGGATGATAGCATACAGCTGTTACCCAGTACTTGGGAGGCAAACACCAGAGGATTAGGAGTTTTAAAAAAACAAATATACATCTCTGTTTTTATATGTTTTGTCATGTTATATATACAGTTATAGATGTGGGATATGGCACCCCCATTTTGATATTTGGCACTAGCTCTTAGGAAGGAGACCTTGTGTATACACTGAGCACTTAAGGTCCCGTGGAATTTTTTACTCTTACCCAGTGATTCGCTGGGTGCTTACAAGGTGCCAGATGCTATGTCCTGTCTGATACTAGCCTAAGTGGAAGAGCCTCCTCTTCGCCTTGTGGAGCTTTTCTTGTGTGAAAGATGTACAAGGAGAGAAGACAACTCCAGACCTAGGGGCATAGGCCATGTCCTCCTGGGTTTTAGGCTGAGGTGTTGGAGGTACCCAAGCAGTAACTGTGTCAATCACACAGGGCCCCGTCATCCTGGAAAGGAGGTGCCCACCTTGCCTCTCACTCACAGCTTACTTCGTGGGAGTTGCTACTTCCTCATGTCCCTGGGAATCCAGTAAAGACTAGAGCACATGCTGTCTGGCACATGAAAAGGTCTAGTTAGTGTGGTTCGGATTGTTTTTTTACTGGAAGCTAGTCAGGTTACATCTAGACTGGGTTTGTTGAAGCCACACGCTAAGGAGGCATTGGCCAGCAGGGTGTGTCCAAACCAAAAGAGGCGGGTGGAAGCCAAGTAGCCTGGTTGCTGCTGCCTCCTGAAGAACAGCTAACAGGCTATGTGCATTGCAGAAGGAGGTTCAGGAAGAGACAGCAGGCTCTGTGTACTTCAAGAGACTCTAGAGAATGAGTGTGCCTCCTCTGAGGGCCCTCCAGGCTCGGAGTACAGTGAGCCCCGTGTCATGCAGAGATCCAGGTCGGAAGATGCGCCCCAGTCTTCTGGTTACCCTGCTTATCGCTCTGGATGGGGGACTTGTAGCTACAACTTTGGGAAATCACCCATACATAATATGGAGGGGGGAGTTTACAATGGAAGCTCTGTAAATATATATATTTAGGTTATTGGTTAGGTAATTTATATTGGTTAGGTAATTTATAGCTCTACCTACCTACAAGAGTATTACATGAGCCTTAAGAAGTCATATTTAGGGGGAAAAATCACTAAAAGTTGTCTAGGAATTGCTTCTACTCTCGATAGTGGAAGCTAGTATGTAACGGTTTGTTTGTAGCATGTGCGACAATGGTTTGAAGGGAAATAAGTGTGATAAAGAGGAAGGTCGTGTGTGTTCTTTGTTCCTTCCCTTTATATTTCGGGGGGCTTACAGATTTTCTGCCATATGCATAAGTTATAATTGTTATTTTTACTAACTAAAGGTAAACTGAGGTCAAAGAAATTCCTAAAAAATAAGTGAGTTATAGTCTATAGTCCTATAGAGATGAGCAAAAAGATCATTTTAGGGAGCTTCAGTTGGTTCTCACTTTTCCTTGTTGATACAGGGGTCAAGGCAGTATGAAAAAAACATTTTAGGCTTCTAGATCAGCCCAAGACTCTGTGCTAAAAGCTGTCATTCAAAAGAGCCAGGGGTAAGACATGGACAACACAGCTGGACATGGGAGGGCCTTTGTGGATACCAGTGCCTGAACTCTGCACCACAGACTAGACCATTCTATGCAAATCTGGGGTTAAAACATTTACTAATCAGAGGTTGGGAGATGGCCATTGTGAAAAATTCTCACTGTGCATGAACAGACCCCTGAGTTTGGATCCCTAGCCCTCACGTAAGAGTTGTGCGCAGAGGGGTGCATCTGAGAAAGGGGACCGCATTAGCCAATCCAGCCAAAACAGCAAGCCCCAGGTTCAGGGAGAAACTCTGTCTCAAAAGAAGCTAGGGAGAGTAATAAAGCACTTGACATTGACTTCTGGTTTCTATATGTACATGCACACAAACACACGCACACACGAGCACACATGTGCACACATAAATACACACACAGGCATGCACATGCATGCACACACACGCACACACAAGAATGCATGTGTATGTATATGCACACACGCACACACACAGGCATGCAGGTGACACACAAGCAAATTCCTAACCATTAAAATTGCCAACATGCACCTCTTGGAGGGAAACCATGTCACAAACTCCATGTAACATGTCAATGTGTAGCGTCTGCTCTGAGGATCTTGGTGGGAAAGCCAGTTAGGTGTAAGACTTTCCCTGAGCAGAGACTTGGGAAACAGTGGAGGAGAAGCTGAATTCTGGTGAAAATAGTCCATCGGGATACTTGCCAAACAAAATCTCAGAAGCTCCCCGAGTGATTCAATGCCACCTTCTTACTAAGCCCAGAAATCTAACGAATCTCTCTTCTCTGCCGGGAGGACTCACAAGTGTGGCTCCTGTGGCTCATTAGCCATTAAAGTTATTAACAAATTATTATTTTCAGTTGAAAGTGGTTATGGGCTTCATCATTCCCTCTCATGCCAAGACGCTGCAGTTCACTGAGAACACGAATTCTCCCTAGCAGTCTGGAGTTTCTAAATCATTCTGGACCGGGTTCACTCCCTTTGGCACAGCGAGTCACGCGGGGCTGAATGGCTAGGAGCCTCCCTTACATAGTTTACTGCAAACTTAATTGGGACTAATTATTGTCTCCGTGGCCTGCCTAGGGACATCTGCCCAGCAGCTGCTGTGACTCCATCCGATTAGGATGTTTGAAGCGTTCTGTGAAGTGAGACAAAGGCCATGAGTATTTTAGCATAGATTTCTCCCACTAGAACGTTTTATAGGAAACGGCTGGTTGCTTTACTAGGCAGAAGCATTAATACACAGTCTTCCCCGCGTGCTGCAGTCGAGCTTTGGTTTGTGAGTCTTAAAGGCTTACTGCAGAGGAGGGGGAGAAGTGGCTTTGGCCTGTGAGGGGGGACGAGGGCACAGGATGGAAGGATGCCGGCTTTCACATTTTTGGTTTGGTTTTGGCTTTTGCGACAAGATTTCTCTGTGTAGCCCTGGCTGTCCTGGAACTCACTCTGTAGACCAGGCTGACCTTGAACTCACAGAGATCGGCCTGCTTTTGTGTCCTGAGTGCTGGGATTAAAGGTGTGCACCACCACCACCTGGCCTATTATTCTTCAGTATGCCTATTGGAGTCTTTAGTTAGTCCATATGGGAATACATAGTTGACCCATATATGATCAGTGCATAGCATAAGTACCCATTTCACAAGTCGAAACTCTGAACCCAGCAGCAGCTGGCTAGTCAAAGTCAAAGACATATTTCTGGTGCCCAAACTATACCCAGGCCTCTTTACCCTTAGGAGTCTCAAGGCCATGGCAAGCCTAGGGTGTTTTTGCAGGAACCAAATAACTCCAACCATGTAGGGAGTCTTGGAAGTGCAGGCAGAGGTCAGAGAGGTATATTATTGTGGGGATCCTTATAGGAATTCCTGAAATGGCCAGCTGAGGAAGACCAGGCAGAGGGAGTCATGCCAAGATCTCTGGATCAAGCATCCATAGCCAATCAAAGCAGAAGTAATGAGGCCATTCACCCTCACCTTGAACTTCCCTCATTTTATTTATTTATTCATTTATTTTGGTTTTTCGAGACAGGGTTTCTCTGTAGCTTTGGAGCCTGTCCTGGAACTAGCTCTTGTAGACCAAGCTGGCCTCGAACTCACAAAGATCTACCTCCCAAGCGCTGGGATTAAAGGCGTGTACCACCACCATCCAGCTCACTTTCCCCATTCTTATTTCCTTAGTCTAAAAATTATTTTGTTTGCATGTCTTCCTGGGAATGTCTATGCTCCTCCCTGAAATGAGATGGAGTCTGGGATTGAATGAACGAAAACATCATCGAACTGTGTCTCGGAAGTCAGGCCCAGGATGTGAAAGTCAGCAGATACAGGTTGCGGCTGGAGGTTTTAGAGTAAGAAAATAGCATGGCTGAGCTGTTTCCAGGGCTAGCCTGATGTGTAAAGAGATGGACTCTTAATTGTTGCTGTACCTCAGGTGACATGGCTGTGGACGTGAGGAGAAGGAGCCACATTTGAGATCTCCCCAGGGGTTGCCTTGGTAGAATAGAACAGTCTCTTACTTGTGGTAAGAAAATAATTCAAGCTGAGCCGCTTCTCCTGACTTGTCATGCATGGGCTTTGCAACCACACACACACACCTAGGCACCACAGCCATGGCAAGAGTTCTGCTGCACTACCTCTCCCAGCCAGACCAGCAGGGGTTAGGGGTTAGGGGTTCAGGATAGAGCATTGGAGGCGCGGCATCCTCAGAAGCATATTTTCACAAGTTCCTCTATGAGTGTGTGTGTGTGTGTGTGTGTGTGTGTGTGTGTGTGTGTCTGCCTGTCTGTCTGTCTGGGGTGTCTGTCTATCTCTAGGGGGTTATGTGTATGTCTGTCTGTTTCTGTCTCCACGTAGTGTGTGTATGTGGTGTGTCTGTGTATAGTATGTAGGTCTGAGTGTGATATGGATCGTGTGTGTGTATAAATGTATGCATTGTATGCATGTGTACATGTTTGTGTGTGTGTGTGTGTGTGTGCCAGAAGAGGCTACAGGCGAGCATTAGATGTTTTCCATCTTCTGAGGCAGGGTCTCTCTGAGTCCAGAGCTTGCTGATTTGGGTAGACTGTCTATGCTGGACTTACTGGGACTCTCTCGTGTCCTCCTCCCTGCTGGGAACAGCAGGAGCATGCCATACCTGTATTTCTATGTGGGTCCTGGGGACAAAACTCAGGTCCTTGTGTTTGTGGAGCAAGCACTTCATTGTCTGAGCCATCTCCCCAATTCCAGGAGCCATAGTTTTTGTTTTGATTTAAAAAAAAAGAAGAAGAAGAGGAGAAGGAGGAGGAGGAGGAGGAGGAGGAGGAGGAGGAGGAGGAAGAAGAAGAAGAAGAAGAAGAAGAAGAAGAAGAAGAAGAAGAAGAAGAAGAAGAAGAAGAAGAAGAAGAAGAAGAAGAAGAAGAAGAAGTTGTTCGTGGTTACTGAAGAGTCAAAGACTGGGCCAAAGGGAGCATGATCTGCTATAGAAAGGAGCTGGAGAAACAAGACCGTGGTTAGCAGTCACAGCCCAGTGAGATCAGGAGGCAAGCAGAGGAAAACTAGGAGTGGCTGTCAGGGTCACAAGTGTCCTGCCATCTGCACTGAGGTTTGTGGTGACGTGTCATGCTCACCAGGCACCCTTGCTCACTGTAGTCAAGTGGAAAGGTCGACAGTGCCCAGTGCCAACCACTGACTCAGGGCTGAGATCTCCAGGCACCAGCTGTGTCCACATGGCTCCACCCTGCTGTCTGTCACCCTGGGTGGACTTTTCAAGTCCACCACCCACCTGGCCTTTAGAAGCCATGACCACTACTTCTAACATGGTGGCAGATTAACAGGCACCGGGGAGTCAAACTAGACCAACGACCATCGTTTTGGAGTGTTGCTAAGGAGACATGCTGGCTTTCGATGTATGGTCTTGGGGAGTCAGGACTGAGTGTGTGGCTTGTAGGAAAGGTATTGAGGCTGGGGTAGCAGACCATGAACCCCTGACCATGACAGCTGTGCACCAGAAAGAACACTTGCAGGGCAGGCAGGTGGTGAGGGGTGCCTCTGGACCTCCAGATCGGCAGTTGGAATAGCCCATCCCCTCAGCCTCACTTCCAGAAGCAGCTGAGCTGGCACACTCTAGCTCTTGAGAACTCCCCGTAGGAACATTGCCTGAGTCTTGTAAAAATTCTGAGCCTTTTCATAGCCAAAGCAGGACAGCCACAGGGCGGAATGCTGAGGAGGTCCTGCCTGCACTTTTCACGTTGAATAATTTTTGTGGGACCAGGCAGTGGGGACAGCTGTGCAGGGACCTCTGCTGGTATGAATTGGACCTGGGGTATTCTCTGCCATCTCTGAGATCAGGGCTTTAGTATTTCTTTCTATTGGGCATCATTCGGTGCACACTGGGAACACCATGTCTCATCATTCATCTGAAGGAACTTTGGTTGCTGTTCCTGCTAAGATTTTTAGAGCAGAGTTCTTTAGGCTCACCTGTTAAGCCAATCTGAAAGCAAACATAGCGTCAGTGTGTCCTAAAACCACAAAGAGTAAAAGTCAAGGAGTAAATGATGGAGTCACATGTGTCAACCAGTGGAACCTTTCCTCCTTGGGATGGGATGGAGGTGTTGCACTCCTGGCCTTTGAGGGGTTGGGTCAGAAACTCCACAGCTGCCAGCTTGGGATATTAAAGTGTAAAGTACCAGACTGGAGGCCACAGGGCCAAATTCCTCAGCAGACACGACTTGGCCCACACAGGCGGCTTAAGGTTTTGGAGTCCAACATCTGAAAACTTAGGAGAAAGCTGTTCTCTTCACTTGACTAGCTAAGATGGAGGAGGGCCAGCCCCAGGCCGCAGAGCTACACGAGGCTAGCCCCCGGTGACTGTCCCTTCCAGGTAGAAAGAGACCACCGTACAGTATCCCCAATATGAAATAAGAATTCCCATCTTATCATTAACAGATAAATCTGGCTTGGTTAATTTTTCTAGCACTGCTGGTTTGTGGAAGGAAGTGATGATAAATTAGGGGTTTTTTTTGTTGTTATTGTGTACAAGAAAACTTGCCTAATTTTATGTTTAGGCAACATTTATGTTTGTTTTGTGATTCATTCCCCTAGTTTTTGCCCACTATCTGATTTGGCCACTTGTCTCTTTCCTGATTGATTTCTATGTTCTGCCTTAGAAAGAAAGGAAAGAGTGATTCACGCCACAACACAGACAGACCTTTAGGACTCCGCAGGTAGTAATTGCACCACTTCTGTGAGGCCCCTGTGAATCCACAGAGGGTGCAAGCAGAGCAGTCATGGGAGAAAGGGAGGTTACGGTTTGATGGGCACAGCTTCAGTTTGAGACGACAAGATGTGAGAGGGGTGCTACGTAGGTGGTAATGATACAATTTTGTGGTTTTATTTAATATCATGGTTCTGTGGATATACAAGAGGCTAAAGCGATAAATTTTGTCATATATATCTAATCACAATAAAAAAACAAGCAGGGACACATAGTAGTCACATCTACTAAGATATCGAATCGGAAAAGATCGTGCCAGATTATTTGTAAGGATGGGGAAAATTCAGAGTCTTCACAACTTGATTCTGACAACATAAAATGGTTCAACTGCTTCGGAAAACAGCCGGGCGCTCCTGAAGCTCTGAGTGCAGAAATAATTCTCCTAGGTATACGCCAAGAAAGATGAGAAGGGACACCCTAGAAAACATGCACAAAAGGTCCATCCTAGCATTGCTCACGATGTCCAGAGTTGGGAGTCTGGAATGCCATCGAAATCTCTGCCAGCCGATGAGTAGATAAATAAGATGTGGCATATCTACACGGTGGGAATATGACCTGGCAATAAAACGGAATAAGGCATAGAATTATGGCATGACCTGGATAAACTCTGAAAACACGTGCTAGCTGAAAGAAGCCAAGTGTAATGTGTCTTGTGTCATGTGACACCCTAACTGCATGACATTTCTGGAACAGGGAAGTGTGTAGAATCAGAAAGTGGGTTAGTGCCAATCTGGGACTAGGCGGGATGGCTGGGTGTTGGGGAAGACCGATAAGGAGTCTAGGTTTCTTGTGGAAGTGATAAAAATGTCCCAGGGTTAGAAGGTCATGGCTTCATAATTGACAATATTGAAGACTCTTTCAATGAGTGAGCTGTATGGCAAGTGAGCTGAGTCCTAATGAGACTTCTGGAAGGTGGATCTGCCATTCATTAATGAGTAACCTTGAGTAAGTCACTAAGCCTCACAGTGCCTAAATATTTCCACCTATAGAACGGGTCAACTACATTAATCGTGATATGGGTTAGAATATTAAAGCACATTTTAACAGAGTATCAGCAGACTGTCTATAACTTCCTCTCTCCTCTCCCCGCTCCTCACCCTTTCCACCCTTCCTCCCTGCCTCCCTACTACCTCCTTCATTTATTCTTTGTCTAGCAAAGAATAAATAACCACAGTTGTCCAAGGGCAGCCAACATGGAAAGGGCATAGATCCTGTCAGACACCACCTTCTCAATTTTAGGACCCAGAGGACACAAGACTGTTTAAAGTCAGGATTCAGGGATGGAGGTTGCTTCCTTCAAGAGTGCTCATTCTTGGCTATGCCAAGGAGAACATCATGGGTTGCTGAGCCCCTCTGCAAACAGAAATGTCTCCTTCCAGGAGATCTCATATCCCCAGGCCAGCGTGACACCCGTCAGATTCTCATTTCCTCTTCTAAAAAACAAATATGTGAATAATATTACTTTTCAGGGAATACTATCTGAGAACTCATAATTCTCGAGTTTAAGTGGAGAGAGGCAGAATTGAAGCCTCATGTACAGCGGCCGTAAAGGGGCGCTGTTGATTCCCCTGGGAGAGCAGCCCATCCAGGCTCCTTAGGTCGCCCCTGCAATGCCTTGCTGTGCTTTCTTCACACATCTGTTTAATAAAAGTGGTCTCCTGGCTTCAGGAAAACTATAAATGGCACGTGGGAAAGCTGTCAGAGTGTTCTCCTCAGAGTTGCTAGCTCCAGTCTGCCAGGAGGCGGGAGAGGGACACAGTCCTGAGCAGATGGGAGGCTCCGGGGTTACACTGCTCCTTGAGGTTTTGGTTGGTGTTAGACAGGAGGAAGGACGCTTGGCAGCCCCACAAGATCACAAGTTGGTGTTGTCTTGCACTATTAGGTTTTTAGTTATTTGTTACAGCAAAATAACTAAATAACAAATAACAAAAAGTAAAGTGTATATACATATGTATGTGAACTATGGCTATGCATACACATATATGTGATAAATTGCTTCATGTGTGTGTTCGTGTGTGTGGATATGCATGTTTAGCATACATGGGCAGATGCCAAAGGTCAAACTTGGTTGTCTTTCTTTAGTCAACATACAATTCAGATTTTTCTTGAAGTGGGGTCTCTCACTAGCCTAGAACTCGCCAAGTAGACTAGGCTGTCAGGCCAGCAAGCCCCAGGGACCCCCTTCCCATTGTGAAGTTATAACCACATACCACCATGCTTCGCATTGTATGTGAGTGGGAATCAAACAAGTCTTCATGCTTACCATCCGAGCTGTGTTTTCCCTATGTGTGTGTGTGTGTGTGTGTGTGTGTGTGTGTGCATGTGTGTGTACTAAAGTCACTGATCTACCCAGAATATCTAATTAGAATAGTATAACTTTCAAGCACAGACTCAAGTTGGCTACTACAAAATCCAAAATGCCACAAATTTAAAAACTTTTCAGTGTCAACATGGTGCCCTAAGTAGAAAATTCCACACCTGACCTCAGGACCAGATTGTGGTCAAAACACTAGAAATACTGCATAAAATTACCTTCAGGGGTATGTATATGCATGCATGTGTGAATTTTGTGTTTGGACTGGGATTTTTAATGTCTGGGAGACTGCCTGATATATATGCAAATATCCCAAAATCCAAAGCAAAACAGGAATCTGAAACATTTCTTTCTCAGCATTTTGGAAAAGGATGCTCAGTTTGTCTATGCACAGAAAACGAGTCTGCTGTGGACCTAAAGGGATTCTGTTCTGAATCACAGAAAAATGGGGAGGGGGCAGCTTTGAGAAAGACAAACAGACGGACGGACGGACGGGCAGACAGACAGGTTCACCATGCCTTCCTAGAGAATTCTGGCTCTGTGGCTTGGAAGAGCTATCTACCCACTTGGTTAATAAATGCTATGTGCCCTTAAAGTGTTTAGGGGCCACAAGTGAAAACAATGGCCTAAGTTATAATTGTGTCAAAAAAAATATCCCGCAGAGCTCCTTTCCCAAATCTGAGGCTTTGGAACTTCAGTTACACAGTATAGTGCTGATGGGACGGTAGCATCCAGGTGCTCAAGGCGGCGGAAGGAGGCTTTCTACAGCCGTAGTTCTTCCAGGGAAATGCCTGCTCTTCGCTGCCAAAAAAACCAATAGAATGGTGAAGGGTACAGAAACCCCTTCTCTTCTCATGCCTCATCACGGTATTTTCCGATAGAAGCAGAAATATGTCTACCTAAAACGCAACCAAAACAAGCTTGAAAGGTCTCCCCAGATGATGCAGTGACCCCCGTAGAATGCTCAGCACATACCACAGGTAGGAAGGTGTGCTGCCAGCAGGAGGGCTCCGCAGGTACCTAGTGTCCCCACCCCCTTAGCCTCCGAATGACCCCATTCTACTCCTGAGTCTGACCGCTGAATTAGTTACTTTTCTTGTCTATAACAAAATGCATGACAAAGGCAACTAACTCAAGAGAAGGGGGTTTATTTTCATTTCCATCATGGCCGGGAAAACATGGCAGCAGGAGCGTGAGGCAACCGGTCACATTATTTCTGTAGTCAAGATGCAAAGAGATGAATGCTAATTCTCCCTTTACTGTCTCCATTGATTCAGTCTGGGCTGAAGCTCAAATGATCCTACTCACACTTCGGGTAGATAACCTCACCTCAACCAAATCTTGATAATCCTCCACAGATACGCCCAAAGGTTTGGCTCTTCAATAATCCTACCAAGTTGACAGTATTGACCGTCATAGCTACTCCAGTATCTCTTGTAAGTGTAGATATGGTGATGATCTTTTGTCACAAGATCAGCTTGTCTTCAAAATCTGCCCGTGCTGTAGCCTGGGTCAGCATTTCCTTCCTTCTGCTTTCCCCTTGGACTCCATGAGCCCCTGATGTGATCCTTATGGACCAAAGTAGCTTACCATATTCTCTTGAGGACAGGACGATGGACCCTCAGAATGTAGGCAGTAACTGAAGGGTGGCATCTTGTGGGATACTGGAACTGGAGGTCCATCGGGTACCTAGAGCAGGCCACAGTCCCATGAGTAGGGCACAGAGATTCTTTTCAAACTTGGGGAATACAAAAGATTGAAGAGATTCAGAGCTGCCTTTCCAGGTGGGGTCAGCTCAGCTGCACCAGCACCAAGGTTCGCCCTTACACCTGACATTTATATTTCCAGAGTCAATTGAAGCAGTCAGGCCTGTCACCTGGGAGTCAGCGCGTGAGAGAAAATAAGTCGAGTAGTAAATAGAGCTGACAGGCATGAGCAGGCTGCCTAAATATACAGAAATTAGGAACTGGAGAATTGGCTCAGTAGTTAAGAGCACTCACTGCTCTTATAGAAGACCTGGGTTAGATTTCCAGCACCTATATGGCTGCCCACAAGGGCCTGGAACTCTTCCTACCAACAAAAGATCCTGCACATATGATGCACATATATACAATTGAGGCACACTCTACACATACACATTAAGATAAATAAAATTATCTTTAGAAAATGTTTAAATATAGAAATAACACAACATTAGAAATCATTTATGATGACAACATCTTTATTTCAAAACAAATGCCAGGCTTCTCTCCTGCTGCTCAGTCCATATTTCCTATTTATCCTCTTGGAGAGGATCAGAACATGACAATTAGGAAGGCTTGAGAATCCTTGTTACCTCGAAACCTAGAACAGGAAGAAATGTATAAGATGATATTTTAGTCCTGTGGGAGTAGCCAGTAGAAATCGAATACTTACTCATTGCCCTGTTTCCCATTACCTCCCAAAGAGACCATTGCACAACCGTGGCTAAGTGTACATGGAACTGAGTGTGTACAGAGCTAAGTGCACATAGGACTGAGTGTATATGGAGCTGGGTGCACACAGGGCTGAGTGCACACGGGGCTGAGTGTACATGGGGCTGGCTGTACACAGGGATGAGTGTACATAGGGTTGAGTGCACATGGAGCTTAGTGCACATGGGGCTGAGTGTACATGAAGCTGGGTGCACACAGGGCTGAGTGCACATGAGGCTGAGTGCACACAGGGCTCAGTACACATGGGGCTGAGTGCATATGGAACTGAGTGCACATGGGGCTGAGTGTGCATGGAGTTGAGTGAACACCGACTAATGTGGGCTGGATGCTGTGGTCAAGAGTTTGTAAACAGTATGTGTTCTTATCTCACTACCATACCACACAGTAGACAGTTACCTCTATCCATCTGCGTCACTGGTGGGTCCAACAGGAAGACATTTGCTACCTGGAACTAGAGAGGGACAAATGAATGACACCCCCCAGTGCCCACTCCAGAGGTTCTGGAATGTCTGCCAATGGTTCTAAACAGTGGGGTGGCCTGCGGGGATCTCATTAAATGGCATTCAAAGCTATCTTAACAAAGAATGGAATGGCTATCCATGCTCACCATCTAGAGTCGGAGATGCTTTGATGAGTATTAAGATCCTGGGCACTAGGAATATGTAAGGAAGGATGAAAGAGAGACTAAAGATTGCTCATCACCCAAGGACCAAGCAGGAACGGTTCCCTGGTAGCCTCAAAAGAGCATTCTCTTCATTTGTGTCCTAGTGAATTGTGGTGTCCAAACTGCTCAATTGTTCCCCAATACTCTGAAGCCAACAGAGGGGCCCATTCACAGGTGACTGAAGCAGTGGGTTAGTACACAGTTTTAGAAAAACATTTTCAAGTGCCATCCTCACCCCCATTTTCCAGTGGCCCACACGATGCCATTGTCACAAGTTACTGACTCTAGTCTGGAGGCTCCTCAGACCATGGACAGCAGGGAGGACCTAGTCTCGGTGTACTTCTTCAGACATTGGAGAGGCCTTGGTGCGGACTGTATCAGTCAGCTAACGCTGTGTTAGCAAACCTCACATTGCCTTAAAACAGTGCTAGATTCTCATGTGAAGGCAGGAAACAGAATCAGCCAACCTACCTCATAACCACATTGAAAGCGTCCCCTGAATGTGGGATTGGAGGAATGGCTTAGTGGTTCAGAATGCTTGGTCCACAATTATGAAGGTGAGAATTTGCATCCTAGCACCCACATAATAAGCTGAGTGTCTCTGCAAACACCCGTAACCCCAGCTCTAAGGGGAGATGCAGATAGGAGAACTGCTGGGCTTTCTGCCTTCCAGCCTAGCCAAAACATTAGCACCACCACCATCCCCATTCAGGAAGAGACCCTGCCCCTGAAGCATAGGGGAGAAGATATGGAATACGATAATACCTTCTTCTGACCTCCAAACACACACACATATATATACACACACATACACATGCACACACATTAAGTATCCTCCTGGTGCTGAGACATGACCAGTTTCATGTCTACTCACGCTCCACTGAACTAAGCATGTGCTATGACAACAGATAGGTTGTATGATCCTACTATAGGGAGAAAGGGAGGGAGCAGCTGGAATATTACCTAACCTTCTGTGAGAGTGTTGTAGCAGAAAGCTCCCTATACCAAAGAGGCCACTGAACTAGATGACCGGTCAGGTTACCCTGGGTTCTGAAGCTCCAGAATTCTTTCTAGAGTTGGTGACAAAGCTCTCTAGATCTGTCTCTCTCACCACTCACTCACCACCGGGTTATTTTCTTCCTGTCCTTTCTCCCTCTGGGCAGGTGGGTGGCCGGTCAGTGGAGCCCCTGTTCAGCAACCTGTGAGAAGGGCGTCCAACATCGGGAGGTGACTTGCGTATACCAGCTACAGAACGGGACACATGTCACTACTCGGCCCCTCTACTGCTCAGAACCCCGGCCGACCCCAGTACAGAGCTGTGAAGGCCAGGACTGCCTGTCTATCTGGGAGGCATCAGAGTGGTCAGAGGTGAGTGCCTGGGCTTGCCACTGAGGCTGAAGCCATGCCATGACCTGCAGGCCTTAACACAGGGCCCACTGTGGGCTGTCTGTGCCAGGGTATTCCCCAAGCACCAAGTCCTTCCTGCCCCATGATCAGCTCACAAATGCACTCCAGCTACTTCCTTAAGCCCCATCTGAAATCACAGCATCGCTAAAAACAGACAAACATACATAATGTAGTTTTGAAGATGAATAGGTGCACAGCACTGGGAAAGTACTGTTTGGTTCCATTTCTTGTGCAAATTCCTACTCAGAGACGATAGGTGGACAGGTGACAGATGATAAGATAGAAAGACTAGATGATAGATAGATAGATAGATAGATAGATAGATAGATAGATAGATAGATAGATGAGAGATAGATAGATAGATAGATAGATAGATAGATAGATAGATAGATGATAGACAGACAGACAGATAGATGATAGACAGACAGACAGATAGATGATAGACAGACGGTAGGTAGGTAGGTAGATAGATAGATAGATAGATAGATAGATAGATAGATAGATAGATAGATAGATAGATAGATAATAGACAGACAGAAGATAGATAGATAGATAGATGAGAGATAGATAGATAGATAGATAGATAGATAGATAGATAGATGATAGACAGACAGACAGATAGATGATAGACAGACGGTAGGTAGGTAGGTAGATAGATAGATAGATAGATAGATAGATAGATAGATAGATAGATAATAGACAGACAGAAGATAGATAGATAAATAGATAGCTAGATAGATGAATGATAGATAGATAGATAATAGACAGACAGACAGACAGATAGATAGATAGATAGATAGATAGATAGATAGATAGATAGATGATAGATAGATAATAGACAGACAGACAGACAGATAGAAGATAGATAGATAGATAGATAGATAGATAGATAGATAGATAGATAGATAGATGATAGATAGATAATAGACAGACAGACAGACAGATAGAAGATAGATAGATAGATAGATAGATAGATAGATAGATAGATGATAGATAGATAGATAGATAGATAGATAGATGATAGATAGATAATAGACAGACAGACAGACAGATAGAAGATAGATAGATAGATAGATAGATAGATAGATAGATAGATAGATAGATAGATTGATAGATGATAGATAGATAGATAGATAGATAGATAGATAGATAGATAGATAAACAGACACTAGAGACAGACAGACAGAGAGAGAGAGAGAGAGAGAGAGAGAGAGAGAGAGAGAGAGAGAGAGACTGAATACCCATTGACCCATTGACCTTTTTCATTCTCCTTTGGACATGGCTGAATTATAGCATGGTCAAGCTGAGTAGCTGATTTCAAAGCTTTCCCTGAAATGCCAGGGCAGCTCTTGCACTTTGCAGGAGTTAGGTGCTGGGAGGGACAGCCTTTGGGATGCAAGTCAGAGTTACAGATCTCACACCAAAAAACCTGTTGGAAAGCAGTCAAAAGCAAGGCCTAAGTTTTAAGTCAGAAGGCCACTCCTGGAAACACCATTTTATCTTTGGTGAAGTCATCCTTCAAGGCTTTGCCTTGGCGTTACAATTCTGTTGATTGTTTGGATATAAAACAAACAGAAAGTAGCTAAATAAAGGGATGAGCTTCCCCTGGTTCCCCAAACCTAGAGTAGTCTAGGAAACTTCAGGAGACTGGATCCAAGACACTCTTCAGTGTGGAAAATATTTTTAAAGTTCTCTTTGATTGCCAAACATAATTATTTTGAATAAAAAAGTATTTGGGACATTTTTAATGAACAGAAAGCCTGTCATTGGCTGCTCTAAACTGAAGTTGGATTTCAAACAAATCTTAAAATGCACCTATTTAAGGGCTGGGGTCCTTATCCTGCCCTTTATGATATTTGATGGAAAGGGGAACATTTAAAATTGTTTTTTTTTCTTTATATGCTCTTAGAATTCTAGTTTCTTATTCATGGGAAGTCTTCCTCAGTACTTGAGATGAAGGCATGTGAACACCCCTCCCTTCCTCCAGGCCAGGGCATCCCCTGGGTTTTGACCACCTCGAGCTCAAACAAGATTTGTACTTCAATCAGAAAAAATTCCCGAACTCTATGGGAAAAATTAAATCCATTCTCACCTAAAGAACCAAGTCATATTACAGCCTAGAAGACCACCTCATGGGAAGTGTGGCCCAGAAAAACAGGATTTAAAGACATTCCTCTATGGTGTCCCTCTGCATTACCTAATCCTAACCCTGAGTCAGTGTCCACAAGGGCACACCTGATGTTGCCGGCCTAGAACATGAAATCTAATCACACACACCCCCACCTGCTTGAATTGTGCCCAAAGCTGGTATTCTGTCCTGCTGTGAGCCAACATGCCTACATCCCTTCTGCTAAGAACTGGCTTTCATTTTCTTATGGGAGAAGAGGCTTAGAAATGTATTCACCCAACAGTGTTGACCACCCACCACCCACCTCCTTCCCCAGCTTCTTCATTACTCTATTGGAAGGAGGATCAAATATCAGAAGGAAATAAAAGGTTTGTGGGAGCCCTCTTTTCCTCAGCTGCTTGACCGCATCCTGGGGGAAGTAAAGAGAGATTGAGTATCACCCTCCTGGGTCCTTAGCAACAGCCGTCTGCACCCACTCTTCCTCAAGGCTGAGAGTCTCAAGGGAATGGGCTTCTGATCAGAGGGTGGAGTCCAGCCTTAGCCAAGGAAACAGCTGGACAGCAGTGACTGTTGCTCCAGAGAGTGGCAGATTAGCTTAGCATAGGACAACACAGGAACTGGCCACAGGCAGAGGTGGTAACTCGGCCTTGGTGGCTGAGGAGTTCTGGGTGCAGGTGCCAGGACACAGACCATGAGCTCAATGGAGACATGGCCACGTGGAGAAACAGAACAACCTCTCAGAACAGATACAGAAGGGCTCTAGCAGACCCGAGCATGGCACTGGCTGGCCTTGTCGTCCCCCTTTCCTGTCCCTCACCAAACCGTAGATTACATCCCTAAAGCTAGCCGCAAAGGTCTATTCCCTTATTTGACCACTTCCTCCTCCTGAGGATGACTATGAGGTCCAGGTACCAAAGTACTGAAGTCCAACCATCAAACGCCCTCCTTTTGGTTACCCTAATTAACATGCCCAATCCAAACAAACCAACTCATCCTAACATGGGGTTTCTTCTTCTCCCTTTATAAACTGCTGTTTGCCTATGGGCCATATCTGCCTCCACTTTATCCAGAGGCAGTTTGTCCCTCTGGGGCAAAACTCCCTTCCCTTTTTCTCCCCTCTCCCATGCCTTCCATTCCATCTTTGTCCCTCTGGTGCAAATAAATCTTCTGTGCTGAGAACTTGGTTTTGGTGTATCCTGTGCAAACTCAGGCCCTTTCAGAAACCATCACTGCAGTGACCTGGACTCAATGCAATGGCCCTGCTAGGCCAAGAGGACCGATGCCCTGAAGTCTGCTATGGAGTGGTCCCTTACATCTGAGGGTCACTTTCAACTAGTTCTTTTCCAGGGCCACACTGTAGTAAGGAGAGCGGCGGGCTGCGTCCCACCACCCAGCTAACTTAACCCCTGAAATAATTACACAGAAACTTTCTTCATTTAAACACTGCCTGGCCCATTATATCTAGCCTCTTCTTGGCTAACTCTCACATCTTGCTTTAACCCATATCTAGTAATCTGTGTATTACCACGGGGTTGTGGCTTACCAGGAAGATTCTAACCTACGTCCATCTCAGGCTGGAGAATCATGGTGTCTGCCACACTTCCCTTCTTCCCAGCATTTTGTTCTGTCTACTCCACCAACCTAAGAGCTGCCCTATCAAGAGGCCAAGGCAGCTTCTTTATCCAACCAATGAAATCAACACAAATATAGAAGGACCTCCTATACTACCACACACATATACAAATGTGCTTCCCAGCAAATCCAGGTGACCACTGTTCTTGGGAATGTATTTGCTGTTTGAAACAAGCCAGCCAAGATTAATCTCAAAGCACCACAGGAGGAAGAGTCCCCACAGGACTGGAGAGATGGCTCAGTGGTTAACAACACTGGCAACTCTTGGAGAGGATCCAGGTTCATTTTCCAGCACCCACATGGTGGCTCACAATTGGCTATGACTCTAGTTCCAGAGGATGTAATACCCTCTTCTGGACTCTGAAGACACCTTCCTATATGTGGGGCACATACATGTACTCAGTCATATACACATACACATAAAATTTTAAATAAAGAAAAAGCTCATACACATAAAATTTTAAAAAACGTAAAAGCTCATAAGAAGGTAGGTAGACACTATTTTAGGATAAACTTCAGTAACACAAATGCCAAGAACAATGCTTGTCCTTTATGTGCTTTTTTTTTCTGGATATGACAAGACTTTTAAAAAGTTTAGGCATTTCAATGGCCTGCTACACGTGATAAACTGAGCTAGCCTGAAATCCCCTCTGCAGAATGCAACCTTAGCCTCCTCCACTTCTATGTGGGAAGATGGTGTTCCTCTTGGAGTCACACATAACAAATTGAAAGGGAATGGTGGCTCTCTGAGCTGTGGACTGTCTTCCTTCTGCCTTCTGGCTTAGGGCAGGAGACCACATCCCCTCTGCTTACCCACCATCTTGACACTCTTGTCAGCTACACTCTCCCAGAGATGACAAGTCCTCTCCACCTGAGCTTCCTTCTACACTGAGAGCTGTGTAAGTGCCCTCCCCAGCATACCTTCCCACAGTGGAGTGGGCCGGGGCAAGACCCAGTGTCCCCGTGTCCTGTCAACTCCTTGGACTCTTGTTTCTCCTTTTTTGTTTTTGTGTTTTGTTTTGTCTTTTTGTTTTTCAAGATAGGGTTTCTCCGTGTGGCCCTGGCTGTCCTGGAACTCATTCTGTAGACCAAGCTGCTCTCAAATGCAGAGATCCTCCTGCCTTTGCCTCCTGAGTGCTGGGATTACAGGCATGTGCCACCACTGTCTGGTTTTTGTCATTCCCAGTTGCATGAGGACACTACAGTCTTGAGTTCTTGAGGTCTTGATCATCATTTGTGATCCCTTGGGCTCTGCCCAGATCCCCTCTGCAAGTTGTTCCATGTCCTGCCTCCTAATAAGTAAATTATGCTATTGTGTGGAGTGTTGATCTCTCCATTCTTGGTATCCACACTGAAATCCCAAGCTTGTCTTAGGAGAAACACCCATGGCTTCTAGCTCTTGCCCCCTGTTTGATCAAGGTCTTTACCTTGTGTATCTAGAGGCCAGGTGGCTCAGATTCCTTTGCTGTCAGAACCCCACTTGGCTCCAGCTGGCCCCTGCTTCTTCTGCCAGCTCATGTGAGGTTTGCCCTTTCAACTCCTGCCCTGAGTTGATCTTTTAGACCTGGCAGCTGGCCACTAAATTCCATTTCCTTCATTTGACCACCTAGGTACCATGAGTTCTTCTGAGTCCCATCTGTCCATTACTGGCCACCTGGCAAGGGTCCCCTGAGGGAATAACAAAGACTGAAGACCAGGTGCATTTAAGGATGGATTGTGTCGCATCGTCTTGTCTGCCTCCCAGCTTGGGCCTGGTACACAGTGGGGATTTCAGTGATGTTAATGGACTTGAACTGAACTGGAATGTCCTAAGCACCCCTGCTGTGTCTTGCAGTGCTCTGCCAACTGTGGCAAAGGGACCCAGAAGCGAACTGTGACCTGCACCAACTCTCAAGGGAAATGCGACGCATCCACAAGGCCGAAAGCAGAGGAGGCGTGTGAGGACTACTCCAGCTGCTATGAGTGGAAAACTGGGGGCTGGTCTAAGGTGAGAACAGAGTGCTGGGTTTCCATCCCGCCACGGCAGTGTGAGCTAGCATGAGCTCATAATGAGGCAAGTTCACTGTCTTTCCCCACCCCTCAGAACTGTACTCACTGTTGACCCTGCTTGCATCTTCCCTGCCCTTTCCAGCCGGTCAGCAATGTTTCAGCTTGCTGGGAGCATCCCACTACGGTGTGTGCATTTGGAAGCAAATCAAATGCAGCCTAAAGCACATAGTTGGTGTTCCTCAGCATCCCAGCTTCCCCTTACAGCATGCTTGTGGTACCCCAGCAAACTACCATGAGCCTATCCACATAGCTACCCATCAGGAAAGCCTTGCAAATCTAGGAACTAGGTTGAGAAGACCCATTTCAAGGCCTCAGAAGTACCATTTATTTGGTAAACCAAGTGCTACAGGGAAGAGGCTACAGGGTAGAGAAGGCAGGAGTTCTGGGAGATGTCGAAGAACTGGGGAAAGTTTAAATGGCAGTTGAATGTTTTTTAAAATGATGCTTCTTTGTCAAAACCGTGTGTGTATAGTTTCTCTTGTAACCCCCAGAGCTGGGTAAGTGGCGATCAAAGGGTCCTTGAGGTTTGTTGCCAATCAACCCACCTCACCACATCAATGCATTCCATGCCAGTGAGAAACCTGACCAACGAAAAATATTGATGGCAGATGAAGAACCATACCTAAGGTTGTCTTCTGGCACCTACATCCATGCGCACCTGTATACACACCTGTATACTTCACCAAGGCTCTCCAGTATAGTTTTTTATTTTATTCCTTGCTGTTTGAGCCATAGTAGCTTTAAATGATTCCTACTTACCGAGGACTAAGGGCTGAGGCCTGTGTAAGGACTAGTTTGTAGATTGTCCCAAGAGCATTGTTGCAGAGACACTTGGTATCTCATGAATGCAGAGTCTATTGGCTTCTTCATGGTCTCAGCAACTGAAAGCCTCCCTATACTTCCGGAGTCTCCACCCGAGGGACCCAGAAGCAGCTGCGATCGCTTGACCTGCACCATCAGTCCCGTAAACATTTCAGAATCTGTTGCTAATGTCTAAAACCATGTTAAAATGAGTCCTGAAATTTTGGATTTGGGTCTCACTATAAAACCTGGCAATACGTCCCAGGCAGGCAGTTTGGCTCTGCCTCTGGCAATGGTCGCTCTACTGGAACGCTTTACCTTCAGATTCTGGTACCTGCAGAAATGTCCATGCTATCCATGCTGTCCCCAGCCTACATCTGAGCACAGACCCTCCAAAGGCTTCCATTGCTGAACAATTCAGTGCCACCTGCTGTGCTAAAAAGGCAGCCTGTGGACACCCGTAAATTTGGAGAAGACCAAAAGACCTTCCTTGGCACATTCTGACCAAAGAAATGGAATTAAGGGCATCAGTCCACTACCCCCACCCCAAACAAAATCAATACAACCAACCCCAAGATGAATCTCAAGCAGAAGAAATCCAACATCAAAGTCGTGGCAAAAGAACTCTGCCACCCTTAGAAGCTATGCTTACTGAGTGGAAACAGCAAGTGACAGGTCCAGGGCTCCGACTCCACGTGTGTCTCACTCTCCCGCATCTTTGGTCCATATCTCCAAGATGGGGACCACCAAGGCTGTCTCAGCCTCTTTCTCAAAGATGCTCCTGCATTCTGAGGTGTAGATGAGGACACTCTTAGACAACTAGCTCAACTGCCTAAAACATGTCACTCAGTTCACCCCGGGTCCCAAGGCTCTTCTCACCAACTTGACCTGGCCTCATTAGTCAGGCTATCCAGACCCAGCCTGGCCACAGGGAGGCTTGGGCATGAGGCAGAGTGAGTTCTGGGTCACACAAGCCCATCTACATTGAGGAATGCAATGCAGTTGTTTCTTTGCTTTGAACCTGTGTCTAACATCCCATTATTCTCCAGTCTAACAGATAACTTTAGGAGAATGTTTGAGGCCCTTAAAGAGTAAATGAAAAATTCCCTCAAAGAAATGGAGGAAAAGACAAACAAAAAAATGAAAAAAATTAATAAATCCCTTAAAGAAAACCAAGAAAAAGCAATCAAACAGATGAAAGAAACTATTAAAGACTTGAAAACTGAAATAGAGACAACAAAGAAAACACAAACTGAGGGAATTCTGGAAATGGAAATTGTGAGAAAATGATCAGGAGCCACAAATGCAAGCATAAACAATAAAATATAAGGGATAGAAGAGAGAATCTCAAGTGCTGAATGTTGTAAATAGGAGTGGTGGGCTGTGTTCCTGCCGCCCAGTTCCTGGCCGCTTATACCCCAAAATAACAACATACAAATTGTAATCATTTAAACACTGCCTGGACCACTAGTTCTAGCCTCTTATTGGCTAACTCTCCCATATTGATTCAACCCATTTCTAATAATCTGTATCTTACCACGAACTCATGGCTTACGAGGATGAGTCTAACCTACATCCATCTCAGAGAGGAGAGCCATGGCGTCTGCCTGACTCTGCTTTCATTCTCCCAGAATTCTGTTCGGTTTATTCTGCCTATCTAAGCTGCTGTCCTATCAAAAGGCCAAGGCAACCTCTTTGTTTAACCAATGAAGGTAACATATAGACAGAAGGCCTCCTACTCCAGCTGAAGATACAATAGAGGACATAGACTCATCAATCAAAGAAAACATTAAATCTAACAAAAGCTTAACACAAAATATCCAGGAAATATGGGACATCATGAAAAGACCAAACCTAAGAATAACAGGGAGAGCAGAAGGAGAAGACCAACTCAAAGGCACAGAAAATATATTCAACAAAATCATAGAAGAAAATTTCCCCAACCTAACAAAAGATATGCATATGGAGATATAAGAAGCTTACAGAACACCAAATATACTGGATTTAAAAGAAAAAGAGTCCCCTCACCACATAATAATCAAGAATGAGGATCTATAGAATATACTGACCTCTGCAGATCTTGGTCATTATACAGGCTGAGTGGCTATGTGTGTTTGTGTCAGAGTTAGCCACCCCAAGCCAGCCACAGCAGGTCTGGCCAGTGCACTACCAGCCTACAGGACCAAGAGTGATTTAACTCCATGCATCAAGCCAGATCTCACAGAAGGTTTGCTTTGCCGTGCAGAGCAAAACCCAGAGATGCACAATTGCAAGTGTGCATATGTACACAGGGTGTGCTTGGAGCAAGGTGGATCTGAAGGAGTATGGAAGTCATACAAGGGTCATCTCCAAAGCCACCACCTTCTCTGAACAGCCCCCAGGTAGAATGTGTCCATGGTTTTCCTTTTTTGGCTTTTTTGGGAAAGAAATGTAAACAGAGACTGTGCTTTCATTTCCCGGCCACCCAGACACAAATAATCACACAGAAACTATATTAATTATAACAGTTTGCCCTATGGCTCAGGCATATTTATAGCGATCCCTTACATCTTAAATTAACCAGTTTTTATTAATCTATGTATTGTCATGAGGCTGTGGCTTACCAGTAATGTTCTGGCATTTTTCTCCTTTGGCAGCTACATAGTATCTGCCTGACTCTGCCTTCATTCCTCCTCTATCTCTGCTTGGATTTTCTGCCTTGCTATAGTCAACCCTGCCATAGGCCAAAGCAGATTCTTTTTTAACCAATGGCCATAAAACATATTCACACCATATGGAAGGAAATCCCACATTAGTACAATTCCCTCTAGGGTCCCTGAACTCGCTCTCCAAGTTACTGGAACTATGAATGTGGGTGCCATGGGATGGACCTTCCCCATGGGTTTTCTGTTGTTCAAACTGTACCTATTTTAGGACGGAAGTGTCCTCTCTACCACCCCACTTCCAGGGAGTGTTGCTGTTTTGCCTGTGGAGTCTCCTGCATTTTCTAACCAATTGCTGTGGACTATTTTCCTGTGACTAGTAAGCAAGCAACCTAGATGGGGATTAGAAAACTAGCAGTCTGGGCCCCCATAATTGGTGGGAGGCAATGCCTGCACAGCCAGTACAGAGAGGAGGCTGGGACTGGGGCTCTCAGAAGATATGCCTTCCTACCCGTGCAGTCTCAGGTCACTTCTACCCAAGTGCTGTGAGAACAGCTAGCCTCTTCCAGATCAACATGGTGGATGTGATACCACAGCAGGTAAGGGACAGACAGATACGACATGCAGAGAGAACTTGGGTATGGAGAGTTTATTTAGTGGGTGTTTGGGGGATAGGGAGTGGTATGGGAGGAAAGAGAGAAAAGGGAGAGAAATAGACAGAGAGAGAAAGGAGAAGAAGGGAAGGGGGAGATAGACAGAAAGCTGCCTCTTCAGAAGAACAGCGGGCAGAGAGAGACAGAAAGGTACCAAAGAGTTTGCCTCAGTGGGGAGACAGAAAGAGGGGAAAGAGGAGAGAGAGAGAGAGAGAGAGAGAGAGAGAGAGAGAGAAAGAGAGAGAGAGAGTAGTGGACATCGCTTGTCTCTTTAAGGGACAGGGTACCCAGGTGACAGGGCAGGTCAACATAAAAATCGTAACACTCATTGTAGAGAAAGCAGTTACTAAGTGTCTGCAAACAGTTCGAGCAGACTCATGGATTGAGCCACAGCAAAAATAAAGCCTGAGGAGTTATCATTACAAACATGAACATTCACCTGTACCAAGACACACATTTCCTGGCAGGAAAGAGAGCAAAGGGGAAGAATAGACTGTGGGCCTGAAAGCTGGTTCTGGAACAGGAACGTGAATACTCTTTCCTCGGTCCTATTGACCTCAGACCACCACCATAAGAGGACTGGATAGATAAGGATGGGTGGAGCCATTTCCAGCACAGGGGAAGTACTTAAGTCCCTATTTAAAAAAGAAAACAAAGGAACAATTTTTTGAAGCTGTGACAATGATAATTTCAATTATCATGTTTGAAAAAGCTTTAGCAACCAGTACTTATAACTCTTACCGAGACTACATTGATAGCTTATCAGCATTCCATCAGTTAATATGCCAAACTTAGAACAAGTCTTAATAACATTTGTATCATCTTTAAGTTTCATTTTTCAAACACCTTATCACTTCCTCAGACATTCACAACTTGTAGAAACCTATTTTTTTTTCTTTTCCATTCTGGAAACATCCAACCATCTTAATCTTTAAACTTTCTTTTCCTTTCCATATGGAAATATTCAGTCATGCACAGGGCATAGGTGCTTGATTACTGAGAGTCGTCCTTGAAAAGCAAGTCCCTGTGGGGATCCCCATCATCATCTTGACCCCTTGGCTCACATAATTCCCCTCCCTCTCTTCGACTGGATTCCAGAAGCTCCAGAGCCCAGTGCTCTGCTGTGGATCTCTGCATCTGCTTCCATCGGTTACTGGATGAAGGTTCTATGATGACAATTAAGGTAGTCATTAATCTGATTACAGGGGGAGGCCAGTTCAGGCACCCTCTCCACTATTGTTAGGAGTCTTAGCTGGGGTCACCCTTGTGGATTCCTGGGAGTTTCCCTAGCACCAGGTTTCTCCCTAGCCCCATAATGAATTCCTTTATCAAGATATCTCTTTCCTTGCTCTCCCTCTCTCTCCCTCCCCAAACTCAACCTTTCCTTTCCTTCATATTCTCCCCCTCCCCATCATTCCTCCGTTCCCTCCCCGTCTCCGTTTTCTCAGAAGATCTTGTCTATTTCCCCTTCCCAGGGGTATCCATGCATGTCTCTCTTCGAGTCCTCCTTGTTACCTAGCTTCTCTGGGGTTGTGGATTGTAAGTTGGTCATCCTTTTCTTTATGTCTGATATCCACTTATGAGTGAGGTCGTACCATGTTTGACTTTTGGGGTCTGCGTTACCTCACTCAGGATTGTTTTTTCTACTTCTATCCATGTGCCTTCAAATGTCAAGATGTCATTGTTTTTTACCACTGAGTAATACTCCATTGTGTAACTATACCATACTTTCTTTATCCATTCTTCAGGTGAGGGGCACAGAGACAACTGATCCAAGCTAGTGCGAGCTCACTAACTCTGCATTAACTGACTCTGGATTAATAGCTAGGAAACCTACATAGAGCAAAGCTAGGCCTTCTGAATGTGGGGTGACAGTTCTGTGGCTTAGGAAGTTTATGGGACCACAGGTACTGGCACCAGGATTTATCCCTAGTGTATGAACTGGCTTTTTAGAGCCCATTCCCTATGGAGGAATTAATATTCCTTAAAAAAAAAAAAACAAAACTGGCGTGACTCTGGCAGGCTCGCAGAGCAGCCGCTAGTCCGGCAGAGACAGCTGTGGGTCCCTGCAAGATCCCCAGGGGCCATGTGAACAGGCGGTGAGCTCACAGAGCAGGCAAGAGCGCATCTAGGGGGAGTGGCTGGCTGTGGGCAGGCAGGCACATGGCAGGTGGGCAGGAGACAGAGACATGGACATGTAGAATGAGATTGAAATATTTATTTGGGGTTATGGAGGAAAAGGGGAGGGGGCAGAGAGAGAAAGGGAGAGGGAGAAGGAAAGGGAGAGAAAGAGAGACAGAGAGAAAGGGAGAAAGAAAGAAGACAGAGACACGTGTGCACACACCAAGAGAGAAAGCAGAAAGAGGCCAGGATGGCAAAGAGAGGTCAGAAGTCACTGGGAGTGGGTGTGGCTTGTCTTTTAAAGGGACCAGAGACCAAAAGGAATAACAGGGATACCTTACTCAACTTCCATAAATGGGGGAGGGGCTTGGTCTTGGCTTGGCTTGATCTGTCAGACTTTTTTGACTCCCCATGGGAGGCCTTACTCTTCCTGAGGCGTAGATGGGAGAGTTGGTCAGAGGGGAGAGTAGGAGGAAGAGAGGGACAGGGGACTGTGGTTTGTATGTAAAGTGGAAAAAATAAACTTTTAAATAAAAATTTTTAAAAAAGAAATCACGGTATAAAACGAAGCAGAGATATTTAAGAAAAGGGAAGGGTAGGATTGTGGTTCAGATGAAACAAGTGGAGGCTCTACTCTTTGTCCTTGGAATTCTGTCTTTCTAGCTTCCTTTTCTACCATACATAGCTTAAATAACCTCATAGAAAGAAAGAAAGAAAGAAAGAAAGAAAGAAAGAAAGAAAGAAAGAAAGAAAGGGAAGGAAGGAAGGAAGGAAGGAAGGAAGGAAGGAAGGAAGGAAGGAAGGACGGACGAACAAGTCCTTTCATAATTATCATTGGAGCATAAAAAATAGTAAAAAGTAGTCTTTAAAGTCAGTAACAGCAGCATGGTAGTTCTGAATTTTCTTTTTTTATTGAAACCTGTTTATGAGTCCACCTGTCCACAGCAGGAAGCTTGTTAGCTCCAGGAAGATGCAAGGCCTGCCTGACTTTTGCACTTGAAACCACGTATAGGTAGGCACCTGGGACAGGTAACTGAGCTTCCGTTTTGAAGTGTTTTTATTCAAAAGACTTGGGTAAGGATAGGTTTTACTAGAGTGAAAAGGAACTATGGACCTTGTCGCTTCCAAATCAATTAAAAATGGCAGAGACTCACCCAGTAATCTGAACAGTTAACCTGGACTCCTGTGTGGTAATCTTGATGGATGTGTTGGGGACAAGGTCCCTGGGCAGCATCCATCTTTGGCTGCCAGGCCCAGAAGATCTGAGAGATTTTTCTGTAGAGGAGGAACTTGGGGGCCTGGCCTACCTTGGCAGGCAAAGGGGCACAGTCGACCCTCCAGTGCCCAGCCAGTTCACAGTTTGTGCAGACTCCTGGGGGTGGCTGAGGAAAAGAGAAGCTCTCTGCTCAGTGACAGGTATTGCCACATTTGGAGAAGGCTCCAGGTAAAATCCACTGGTACCCTGTCTTCTCTGCTGGTAGCCTCAGTGCTGCTGCCAGAAGCTGGTATTTCTGTCTTGAGAAGCCTTTTCCATCTTTTCCTGTCTCTCCCTCCCATTAAACACCTTAAATGCCATATTCAAATCTCTCTCTGAGGGTTTGAGGGCTGTCAACTGACCTCTTAAGTTCTTTATTTTAATATACCCGATTTTGAATATCATTTACATTAAGCAAGCTTTAAGTTTACTTTAAACTTGTTTTCAGTTACTTGCCTCAGGCTTGACTTTAATGGCATTCACAGAAGACTATATAATGGGGGATATGAATTGGTCTTTCTCTCTAAGCTTCTCCCTCTAAATAAATTACATAAATACTTAGCATAACTACAAACACAGTTCTGAGTACATTAAAGAATCTGATCATTTATAAGGTGACTGACCATTAACTTTTATGTTTTAAGTCTCTTTAGCAGTTTACAATGATTTCCTAATTTTATACCTGTTACATTTGTGTCTTAAAATTTAAAAAATATGAATTTTGAATAGAAAAACATTTAATATCAAAGTAAACCTTAAACCATAAATTCATTCCATGGAGATACTGGGAACATCATTTTCCTGATTCTTTTATAATGTACTTTTTACAAAATATCATTTTTTATGACTCAGGTTTTCCAAATTTGCTAAAGATTAACAACATTAGCAAAGACAAGAATGGTTAGACATATATTTTTAAGTCAGTTTCTGTTAACCTCAATAGACCATTATAACCTTAGGAATATATAAACCTTATCCAAAATATCGTCGAGGTGTGATGTGACTATATTTAGCCATCAGTAACTCCTATTGGAAATGGCTTGCCTCCTAGTTGTTCTCAAAAACGAAATGTCTTCTCACTGGGCTTTTCTGTTTTGTTTTCTTTCTCCCTGTCACAGAGTCAGGTGGCTATCCTGACCCCGGACAAAGACTTTGGCAACAACACGCTTGGATCTAAAGTGGGCAGACCAAATCTCATCTCCAGGGCCAGCTTTTTAGTAGACTAAAATGGCATGTGATGACTTTTCCAATATTATTCATACACAGCAGACATTTGAATCTGTGTAAGACCAAAGCCAGTGATCAGACGGAGGCCTGCGAGCAGAGAGCAAAGACAGCTTAGAGAAAGCGAGAGGGGAGAACAAAGAAGGCTTAGAGATGAGAGTTTCTGGATCATCTGCTTGCACATGGCAGAAGTTGTCACAATCTGCTACAGTTTGGTAATCAAATGTGCCATTTCCTGGCCACTGAGACTGTCAAGCTTGTATGGGGGCCAAGCCATATTTTCAGTAAAATTAAGGCAATGAGACTTAATAATCTGAGTCCAAGGAGGGGGAAAGATTGCATAAGGCAGGAGAGAGGAATCAACAGTCTAAACTTGAATGAGAAGAGCCCATGGTTACCTGGAGGAAGGGAATGGCCCTTGAAGAAAAGGTGGCAATAAAGAATCTGCAGGATCAAAGCAAATAGGAGGTAGATGAGACTTACCGTAAGTAGGAGTCCCACCAGAAGGAGGATCCCAAAAGCAAAGAACAAAGGGCACAGGGAAGGAGACATTGTAAGGGGTGAATGCCATAGAACAGTGCCTAAGTCCCTGGGGGTATCCCCAGAGGATCAAGATTTGTCAGTGAGATGCCCAGGATCTCAGTGGAGAGGCATCCCTTGCCATGTGATGGGTGCCCAGGAGTGCATGACAAGCTCCCATGAGCAAGAAACAGAGCAGGCAGCTGTGAGCGGAAACCCACCCGAGTAGGCAGGAAGAAACAGGTAGGGCTAGCAGGTGGAGAAAGGAAGCAGCTGAAGAGGTAGGCGCTGCCGTTCAGACCGAATATGGTAAGTGGTAGAAGCCAGCATAAGCAAACGATACATACCCAGGAGGATCAAATAGCAGTTTGTTTCAGTTAGGAGGAACTAGGGAAGGGGGGGCAGGCAGTGTTCCTCCCAGGTTTCAGTACCAAATGTGACAAGGGCACAGTGAAACTACCAAATAAGCCCACTCCCTAGGTAGAAAGAAAGGTTTATTGAGGCATCAAGACTGCCAAGCTATCTCTTAGGGACAGAGAGAACAGCAGAAGGTGGGGAAAGCCTTCCCAGTTTTGAGGACCTGAGAACATCCTGGGACCTAGAGTAGTGACTTTGATCTTTTACAGGTTTGCTTGAGTTAATAGGGAACTAGGTCTAGCGGTCCCGTTGTCAGACACAGTTGCAGGGTGGTGGTGGCAGGGGGATGGCTTTTCCTGACAAAGAGAAACCTGCCTCACAAGGTTTTTGAGGAATGCTGTTGAAGTGGTAACCTTTCTGTTTACCCAGCCAGAGTTCAACCTGAGTTTGAACCCAGACTGTCACTTAGGGCATTGCCAGCAGCACTGCCACTGGGGAGCCACTTTGAACCTAATACTCGATACCTGTGCAACATTGTTGGGAGCAATTGGGCCCCTCAATGCTCAGAGCCTGGGAGAGCTGGGCAAGGATCTCTTTCTATCATCCTGACTCCAAGAAGCAGCCAACCCTTCGATAGAGTCATGTACAAGGAACACAGTCCCTGCCTGTGTTCCCCTCCCTGCCGTTGGTACCGCCATTGCTCTGATCTGTTACAGTTCACCTCCAGGGATACAAGAGAACTTTCTAGAAAACAGTTCCAATAATCCATTGCACCCCATTAAATGCAGAGCCAATGTTCAACCTGGAGGTGTGGGACACTTAAACCAGGGCAAGGGGTCGGTTCTTTAGTATGGCTGCGAATCTAAAGTTGCAATGTTTCCTAGTCAAGAGCACACATGTCCATCAACCACTGAAACAGTGAGACTTTCCCCATGAGAAATGAACTGTTGCAAAGGGATTAGAATGGATGGTGTTTTAAGAGGAATGGGGGGGGGGGGCAGGTGGGCTAAGAGAGGAGCCAAGAAGTCGGGAGCAAGTTGGGAGACCAAGAGATCAGAATAGCCAAAATGGCGGGGTTAAATAGGTCTCAGAGGAGCTGGGGGAATGGGCCCAGTCCAGTCCCTGGGCTGGAGAGTTTAGGGTAAGGGGTGGAATATGCTAGGGTGACTCTGTAATAGATAGAGACTGAGGGAGGGCGGTGACCAGAGTCCTTTGATATGTTAAATAGGCACCCCAGTTAGCCATTTGTCCTGAGTCTGAGATCTAACTAACACAGGTGAAATCTGACCTCTCTCCTACCAAAAAGATCAAAATGATAATTGACCTTCTGGCAGCAGTTAAGTACCCATAGAAGGAGCTGGCCTGACCTACAGGGCCTCTAAAAAGCCCCAAGGGAGCCTTCTCCACCATCTGCAAGTAGCCTGGACTCCTTCTGTCTGTGAGATGGAAACGCAGCACAGAACAAACAACGTGCAGAAAGTATCTCTGAGCAGTGTCTTGTTAGGGTTTCTAGTACTTCGATGAAACAGTCTGACCAAAAAGCAAGTCAGGGAGGAAAGGGTTTATCCGGCCCAGGCTTGCATAGCACAGTTCGTCATCCAAGGAAGTCAGGACAAGAATTCATGCAGGGCGGGACCTGGAGGCGGGAGCTGATCAGAAGCCATGAAGGGGTGCTGCTTACTGGCTTGCTCAGCTTTCTTATAGAACCCAGGACCACCAGCCCAGGAATGGGACCACCCACCATGGACTGAGCCCACCCCTATCAATCACTAAAGAAAATGCCTTACATCCAGATCTCATGGAGACATTTTCTCAAGTAGAGCTCCCTCCTTTCCAATAACTCTAGTTTGTGTCAAGTTGACGTAAGACTAGCCAGCACAAGCAGTAAGCCAAGGAGAAAGAAGGAAAGCCCATGGCGTCATGGTCACACAAACACTGTGGTCAGGATGCTCCCATGGAGCTATTGGACACTTTCCTGTGCTCTTGACAGGGTGATAAGGGCTGGAGTGCCATGGTCTTAAAAAGGAGCCAACCCTGTCATGTGAAGGGTGCTCACAGAAAGCTCTTCCGCCCCGCGCCACTTCAGAGCCTCTGCTTGCATTTGGTGCCATCGCCACTGGCTATGTACCTGTGGCCACATTACTGTGACTCTCAGCCAGCCCTGCCTAAGCCACTGATTTGCAGTGGATGGCATGCTCACCCATCGAGATGCAAATGGCAGGCTGCTCCATGTGCTTCCTGGGCCTCCTGACCAGCACAAGGGTATGCTAAGCCCTTAATGCTGTGTGAAGTCAGTACCATGTAACCCTGAGAGCCCCTGCCTTGGGGAGTCCCAGATATGGTGCTGGTGGAAGGTCATATTCATTTGGGTGGAATCCATGACCAAGTGCATCCACTCGCGTGACCCGTTTGACTCTCACAACCATCTGTCCCAGTTTTCAACATGAGGAAATAGAGGTTCACATTAGTTCCTAGCCTGTCTGCAGCTTTTCCTGGGGAACCATGGCTCGGATGGAGAGGAAAGTAATGATGAGAATCTTCTGCCCTCAAGGGAGGGACTGAGAGCCACCCTTGCAGACTCCTCCATGCCAAGCCTCTGAGGATGCCCCAGCCTGTTGGAGGAAGGTCGCTTGTTCATCCCGGCTGCCCAGAACCAAAATAATCACACAGAAACTATATTATTTAAATTACTGCTTAGTCCATTAGTTCTAGTTTCTTATTGGTTAACTCTTGATTTAACCCATCTCCATTAATCTGTGTATCGACACATGACTGTGGCTTACCTGGTAAAGTTCTGTCGTCTGTCTCTGGCGGGGCTATATGGCTTCTCTCTTTGCCTCCTTTCTCCCAGCATTCAGTTTAGTTTTCCCCACCTATCTAAGTTCTGCCCTATCAACAGGCCAAGGCAGTTCTTTATTCACCAATGGTATTCACAGCTTACAGAGGGACCTCCCACATCACCAGTCCTTGCAGATAGATCATCAGTGGGTGCCACGCTCTCTGGCTCTCTGACTGTAAAGTCCAACCTGAATCAGGACTGTCAGGTTGCAAATTCAGAGGAAGGAGAGGCTCTGGGCACCAAGCCAAGACTGCATGAAAGGCTTCGAGAGCAGAAGGGGGAGGGAGTGTGTGCGTACGCATGCTTGAGTCTAACTTTTTCTTCCATGTCAGAGTTAGCACGGACATCGTGGAGGTTTTCTTTATTGTCCAGACCAGCTCTTTCAGGTTTCAACAGCTACCCAGGTTTGTGCTTTTCTGCCAAATCTGGAGGGAAAACTGTCAGGAAAGCCCTTGAAGAACTAACGACATTTTACCAGCCAGGTATCTTTCTGACCAATAGAACTTGGAGCTACCGTGGGGTTCCTTCTCTGTGTCTCCTATCCAGAACCTACCAGAGGCAGGCTGGCTTTCAGATTCCCTCAAGAGGCTAGGAATGGTTTCCTGCTGCCCTGGGAGCTCCTTCCTGCCTCAGCCTACCCAGTCCCAGTTCAGGGAGGGCAGCCTGATCTGAACTTATCTATCCCAAACACAAGTTCCCACAGGATACCCTTTCTCTCTCAGGATTCCTATAACATTTTTTTTTTATAATTAAATCCTGAAAACATCCCATTAGAATTTAGTGTTTACATTTTCTTACAGCTGAGAACAGACAATTCCTTCTTGCCAGGAAGGTGTCTTAGGGCAGAGCGTCTGGGCAGCAATGGGGAGAGGGGACTGGCTCCTCCTGCTGGGGGTGGTCAAGTCTCAAGTCTGGAATCCTAAGGCTCAAGGCTCACACCCTGCTATGAAAGGTGCACCTCATCTCCTACAAATGATCGGCCACTGTGTTCTAAGCACCGCACTGACCAAGCAGCTGTCAGCATGAGAACTAGACCATCGGTAAGCCCAGGACACTGTAACAGGCAGATCCTGCTCTTAATGGCTATTATAATTACTGTTATTTGAGAGACGCCAGGCAATACTGCTGCTGCACAGTGTGGCAAGGGCCAGACAACCCGTTTCCTCCTGTTGGCCTAGACTTCTCCAACCAGGGAACAATCTCTTCTTCCTAGTCACTTTGTAATTTGCTTTTAAAAGCATATGAGAAAAATCCAAGTTCAATCTCTGTTTTTGTACTTTGTGAGTCTACATCCTGACTTGTTTTAGTGTAGGTGGGGTGTTGTTAGTTTCTTGGTTGCTTGTTTATTTTTTGTTTTGTTTTTGTGCTGCGGATGAAGCTGTAAACCGGAGTCTCTTCCTGCACCTAAGGAAGTGTTCAACCACTGAACCACATAAAATCTTTATTTCACACTGGTTTTCCCCCAGGGCACCTCTGCCTCAGGTGTCTTTGATTTTGATTCTCCCTTCTTGCTCAAGCAAAGGGTGCTGGGGCTGCATGGTCACCAGCAGAATACAAAGGGTTTTATAGGTATTTGCTCCCAAAAGGACAGGGAGGGGAGTGTCTTTTACTTAGCCTGACATAAGCTTTTCTTCATGAATTTATGGCAGGTTTACTTCTGTCTGGGTTAACTGAGTCTTAGGGAGCCACAGTAAATGCTGATGGACCGAGCCACTTTACAGAAGGGGTGGGGGCAGCCACAAGAGAGCTTCAGACAAGACCAGATCTGTTTGTATAGATGTGTTTGCTTAGGTTGTAAAAGCCTGAAGAATGGCTTCCCAGCAAGGCTTCAGGGCAGAATCCGATGCTATCAGGAGACACTGTCATCTCCTCACTGTTTAATTAGGGCTGGGGCCTCAGGGGGAGGGCCACAGAATGGAATTCACAGTATGCCTCTGTTCTCTGTACTCTGAGCCTGGGGTCCCAGAAAGGTGCCATGCAAAAACAGTCCCTAATTGTGCTCCTGGAGTTCTGGCTGCCAGGTCAACCCTGAGCTAGATTCTAGTGACAGTGCATCAGCCTAAAGGAACTAAAGAAGGGAGCCACCTCCTGGTGTGCCTCCCTCAACCTCGTGCAGCCTCCTGGTGTGCCTGCTGCAGCCTCCTGGTGTGCCTGCTGCAGCCTCCTGGTGTGCCTACTGCAGCCTCCTGGTGTGCCTGCTGCAGCCTCCTGGTGTACCTCCTGCAACCTCCTGGTGTGCCTGCTGCAGCCTCCGACCAGCTTACTGTATCCTCAGTCACACCTTTGCTATTAATAATGATAGCTCTTCTAATGTTTATAGAGGCCCGTAATTTCCCAGACTTCTGCAGGGTGCTGACAGGCTCATCTCTCCCCAGCCACTCCCTAATATGATAAACTCTACCCAACGACCTGACTGTGTGCTGTGTGACTCTTGGGCTAGGGGCAGGCTCAAACCAAAACACAGCCAGTGTAGAAGGATCATCAGTGGGAATTCTCCCTTCTTATTTCCCGAGAAGTCCTTAGTATGGGACACTAAGGCCCACATACCATGGCAGGCCTATGAGGTCAGAGGAAACTTAGGGAGGAACTTAGTTCTCTCCTTGTACTTAACAAGAGCACCTTTACCTGCTGAGCCATCTCGCTGGCCCCAACTATTTAAACTTGTGTGTTAGGCACCTGGATTTAGACATAGCCCTTTTCTTTTTCTACAAGTTTTAAATTGAGCCGTATGAACTCACCATTGAATGATACAGTTCTGTCCATCACGATGGGATATTTGTGCTATCTGCTCCATCATCTCCTGAGACACCCATGTATTTTATCAGGGCACACAAAGTCATCACCCTCTAGCTTCACTGAGAAACCTCTGAGTGGGATGCTCCCTCGGGACATCCGGGCATAAACCTTCATGTACATTAGCGTTGACTGGTATGGCTTGACGGTTCATCGCCTGACGGGATGGCTCCAAGTCAGCGTGGACATTGCATTGATAATGGCTTTGTACCAGGTGGTGTGGCTTTGCTCTTCCTTGGTGTGATTGCTCTGACAATATCACTGACCTTTCTGTCACTGACCTTATTCAAATGGACTCGGTAGGTGTGATTACTTCAATAAGTGGTCTTTATACATTTTATGCCACCCCTCTCTCTTTGTAATTATGAAATCCTGTCTCTAGAAGTCAGTAGCTAAAATTTTTGCCTTCATTTTTTTAACCTCGGAGCCATCTTTCATTAGACCCATAACGAACCTCGGTTGAGGTTATTCAGATGAGTGGCGTTTTCCCAAACACTACTTCGGCTACGAAATATTTGAAAGCACGCCTTGCTGCCCCTGAGCCCAGAGCAGTTTTGTTCTTTACGAAAACATGAAGCATTTATTTGAATGGGAGCCGTGACTGCTTCCTCCATCCGAGCCCACCTGTCAACTCTGCATAAACCCGGCAGTCCAGTCTGCAGCTGGACGTCATTCCCACTTAACCATGCTTAGCTGAATAGAAATACATGATGGCTTCATGGGAGGAGTTCTTCGCATTTCTACAGAGCACAGAAATGCGGGTTAAGTCGGGGCTTTCAATCCCAGATATCCACTGCACCCACCTGACAATCTTAAAGACAAAGAGTGATGTCCCTGGCCTTCCCTGATGTACTTCTTTGTGGGGTTGAGACATCAGGATTTTTTTTTCAAAGCTCACCAGCTTATTCCTGCAGCCAGTCCTAGCTTCCTGTAAAACACCCCTAAAATCCACATTGCTCTAGCACCTACCCCATGTTTGAGGGCTCCCTATGAGTGGGAACTTCCTTGTATCACCTCAGCAGCCCTCAGACCTCTATGAATCCTGATATGGACTCCTGAGGTTAAGGTTAGCACCTCGAAATCTGCATTGGCGATGCCAGGTGAATTCTCTGGGTGGGGGGAAGACTCTGCTGGGTGTATCTGGGACACAGACCTGGGCACGAAGCCAGGCTTAGGGACAGCCTGGCATGTCAGAGAGTCTGAGCTGGTCGGAACATGCTGAGGGGCCCCAGGAGCGGGGCGGGGGGGGGGGGGGGGGAGCTGCCTTCTTTTGTGATTGAAGACTGATGATCTTTCCAAACAGCATTCCCTTGAATGTTTACACTCCACAGCAAGATCCTGCTTGTTAGACAGGAAGGCAAAGCCCCTGCTCCCAGAAATCTCTCTGAAAGGGAGTTGGCAAGGACTCCCTGGGCAAAATGGTACACCAGTGCCTCCATTGGGCCTGTGACTCCCCATCTCCTGTGACTCCCCCATCAGCTCCCAGGAAGGCCCTCCTCCTACTCCGGTGGGAGAGACTCAAGGAAACAGGGCTAAGAATAGCACCTGGCTTTCTCTGCGCACTCCGCATTTTAAGGACAGCCCTTTCCTCTCCCTACCTGGATGCTGTTATTAACTCCAGCTGGGCTGCTGCGCAGCCTGGGCCATATTAAAGTTTTGCAGAGTGTCCTCAGGACCCCATAAATCAGGGAGGGTAGGCTCTGGGGACACCAGATGAACAAGGTGTACATATGGCTGTGGGTCTCTACTTGGGAAGAAACCAACTTAGTGGAGAAATGACTTATGGGGTCCTGGGGAGAGTAAAAATGGGGAGTCCAACCCGGGAAGAGGACCAAGCTCCTCTGGGAGACAGTCAGGAGCCACTTGCCATGGGAGGGACTTAGAAAAGCACCATTAGGGAAACTGGCCCTCGAAAGCATGGGATACACGTTCCCAAACTTCGAGGGCCAAAGGCACCGTACACAGACGCCTCATGCCGTCAGCAGATGCTGCAGGCATGGGCTACTAACAATCCGTCTCAGAGTAGGATTGTGCTCGAGCCAATGAGAATGTTGTGCAGGGGGAGATATGGCTGAGGACACACATGTTTGTCATTATCCAATGTCTCATCTTGCTCAGACTTCTGTGCTGAGATGTAAAGACTGGTTGAGCAGTTGTGTCTATGCCAGGGTCACCAAACCTGGGGCCGATGTCCCCTGGTTTGCAGGGCGCCATCTTGTCATCCTCACTTGATGGCGAGAACATTCCAGTCTTCTTCTTCTTATAAAGGCACGAATCTCATCCTGGGCGCCTTGCCCTCGTTACCTTGCCTGATCGCCTCGGTATCAGTGACATCGCGGTGACAAAATACCAGATAAAAGCAATTTCTGTTTAAGATTTTCGGTACACTCCTTCATGGTGGGAAAGGCAGGCGCTTAAGGTAGCAGTTATATTGTTCCCATGGTCAGGAAGAGGTAAGTGTAATAGCTGGTGCTCAACACATTCAGTCCAGGGCCTGCCAGCCCATGGCAACGGGTCTCTCACACTGAGGGTAGTTCTTCACATTTTAGCCCAGTGTCGTCATTATTACCGAAAAGGGATGCCCAAAGAGTTGTTTCCATGGTGATTCTGAATCTCATCAAGTCAGCAGTCAAGATGAACCATTGATAGGCCAATGCCTCAAGTGCCTGTCCCAGCCTCTGGGGGCCAAGGATTAGGTGTTCAATGAAACATCTTGCAGCATGCTTCTAGCAGGCAATGAGCATCCTTGACTTGCAAACATTGTAGGCCCTTGGGAATGACATGCCCAGGAGCGGCTTTATGGGAGGGCCATCTCATAGACCCTTAGCTCAGGCTATCCCTGTCTCTGACAGTGCTCATCCACCTGCGGGAAGGGGCTCCAGTCCCGTGTGGTACAGTGCATGCACAAGGTAACTGGACGCCATGGCAATGAGTGCCCCACTCTGTCCAAGCCAGCAGCCTACAGACAGTGCCACCAGGAGGTCTGCAATGACAAGATTAATGTGAACACCATCACCTCCCCTCGCCTTGGTGAGTACCTCCCCTCGCCGACCCTGGCTTCTGGGTGCCAAGGTGCCACGGTCCCCCTGTTGTAAGCCAGAAAGCCACCTTCTTTGAACACTAGAGGCGCCAGTATTTTCTCGGGCTGAAGAAGGTTCAGAGGTGTTTGTCCATCCTCCACACAATCCTTGGGGTATCCTTCTCTCTCTTCTGCCAAGGCAGGAGAGCCTCAACCCTGACCCCCTTCTCTGTGGGGAGTGAAAGCCATACTTCCTTCTGGAAAGAGTCACTAGGATAAATGCGCGGGTCCTCCGTGCCGTGACAGAGCTGCACATAGACGGGGTGGAGACGTGACAGTCTTCCTGTGAGAAGTTTGGCTCCTGGTGCTCAGAACAAGACTGCTTACGTGTCCTTAGTCCAGCCAGTGATGGCGGCTCTCAGTGCTCAGAACAAGACTGCTTACGTGTCCTTAGTCCAGTCAGTGATGGCGGCTCTCAGTGCTCAGAACAAGACTGCTTACGTGTCCTTAGTCCAGCCAGTGACGGGATGACATGAGGGCCATCTAATGCATCAACAGAATACTGACCAAAGGAACTTGTGGAAGGGGTTGCTGGGCTACGCTTTAAGGGTACAGTCCGCTCTCATGGGGAGGTCTCATGTCTCATGACACAGTATGAGACAAACGGTCATACTGTGTCCACAGTCAGGAAGCAGAGAGAGAAGAATGCAGGTGCTCACCTTCCTCCTTTTTATTCATTTCAAGGCCTCAGGCTATGGGACTAGAGCCACCCACTCTCAGGATGGGTCTTCCAACCTCAGTTAACCCGCTCTGGCTAATTCCTGATGGGCATGCCCAGAGCCTTGTCTCCTGAGTCATCAACGCTCCTGTTAGTTTAGCAGCCCACACTATGCAGAGCCCCTTTCCAGCCAACAAGAGTTCTCTAGGCAGCTTCCTTGTGAGTCAGGGGAGCTGCTGAGCTTGTAGAGGTGACACCCATGTCTGCTGCCAGCATGAGTGTACTTGGTATCTTTTCAGGGACCTCCTGGGTGCAAGGCTTTCTCTCTAGAGGACTAAGACCCTGAAAGAAATGTGAGCCGTTTGTTTATCCTTCAACTTCATGCCCCTGTGGATCCTTTACTGTCCACTACTCCATGTCCCTGTGTTTTATAAACGCCAACAGAAGCAGTATGGTATATCACAAACCAGCTCCTCCAAGCTTAGGAACAAACTGTCTAGTGTCTCCTGCTCTGAAACGGCAACAAGGGTACCCAGTCAGGGGTTGGATGCAGAAATGAATCCACAGGAGAAAGTAGCATCTATATAGCCCTAGATGTTCATGAATTTATGTAAGGCTAATGTGTACTTGAAGGTAAGAGAAACCAATACAGTCATGGGTTGCTTCTATCTATTTAACCAAGGCTTTAACCTCCGGGCACTCGTGTTCTTTCCGCTGTCCCCTTAGCTGCTCTGACCTACAAATGCACACGAGACCAGTGGACAGTGTACTGCCGGGTCATCCGAGAGAAGAACCTCTGCCAGGACATGCGGTGGTACCAGCGCTGCTGCCAGACCTGTAGGGACTTCTACGCAAATAAGATGCGCCAGCCGCCCTCTCCACCAAGCTCATGACATATAGCACGGTGCTTGCTCAGTGCTCCGACTCAAGATCTGAGGTCTGGCAGTTAGTGAGTGGAGAGCCCTCACCCCACCCAAAAGCACACCAGCCCTGCAGCCAGGACCCCCAAAGCACTGCTCTGCGCCTGCAGTAAGGCTGCCTCGAGAATACAGTTGCATAGAGCTAGAGAGTGAACTTGGCATTGCCATTCGTCCTGAACGTAATATACTGTTAACGGCCACTGGATGGCTTCCTAAGGAAAAACTACACAAGAGTCACAAAAGAATTTTAACTTCCAAGATCTTATGTACCTCAAATGGGCTCCTCTGGCAGATAATTATTGAGAGAGAGAGAGAGAGAGAGAGAGAGAGAGAGAGAGAGAGAGAGAGAGAGAGAGAGAGATTGATTAAGCAAGAGTGTTTAGTGCTTCTGTCCTGGCTTTCCATTGATATTTGAATTCCTCCGGCTTGATGTAGCTTTGTGGAAATATCTTAGAAATGAGATATCACATTGGAAGAGGCTCTGTCCTGAAAGCCAGCAATGCCCTGGTTGACCAGCCTCAGCTACGGCTTCTCTGGGGGAGGGCTATGCTGCCTGAGTCCAAGGATCAAGACTTGGCCTCTGCCCACCTCAAAAACATAGTCTCAAAATCCTGGGCCTTACCTTAGAAACCTTGCCCCTGAGAGTTTAAAATCTAAGTAGACCAGCAAGAATACCAGTGCCATGTAACTCTGCACCCCACCTGTGGGGGGGGGGCATCCCCGAAGAGCTGGATTTGGGAAGCCATCTACTTTTCAGTGCTCAGAGGTGTATCCCACAGGGAAAGGGGGGGGGGGACCTTTCCTCAAGGTGCTATGAAATGGGACAGGCACACATGGTGCACAGGGTACCTGTGTACCTGACATAAAGGTGCCCTCAGCTCCCTCAGGGGTGTGCCAGCTCCCACCCTGCCTCCAGGCATATCCACTCTGGCCAGCACTCAATAAGGCTTTGCACATTAAAAACATGCTCCATCTTGGCCAAGTGACTTTCCATTGGCCTTTCTTCTGAAGTTAGGATGCCCGCTCAGGACATCTGAGGACACACATCAGTCAGTCCTGGGTTCGGCAGCATAAGGGTTGACTTCAGTATCTGGGCACAAGGAAGGTGTGCCGGGACTTGTGGAGGAACACCACCTGGCTGAAATTGCTGCCCGTCCATCAAGCCCTCTAACCCAGACCTCACGCCTGGTACCTTCTTCGCGGCTCACAGCTGTCTTCACTGACCCATGCCGATGTGATCTGAATGGATGGAGAAGGTCCTCTCTTCTGTCTCCATGCCTCCACTCTTACCACAGAACTTTCCTATCTCCAGAAGCTCAGAGAAGTGACCAGACTGAGCTCTCTGAGAGCAGACCAGCTGGCAGTCTCCTGGCTGCTGTGGCCGGCTAGCTTTGCTTCACCTCTTGGTTGGGTTTCGTGGGTGCTTATATTTGGAACTACCTTGAGGCCCATCTTCTGGTGTCTGATAGAAGCTCTTTGGGCTGGTTTCCGTGGGACCATCTCTAAGTGCTTTTTGATTATTGGTGCTGTTTCTATTTTAGCTTAGGTTTTTTTGTTTTTGTTTTTTGTTTTTCGATTTTTACTAGCCCATCACAGAGACGTGGTAGGGGTGGCAGGGAATTTATTTGATTCCACTTGAATTGAAAAGGGGTGGTGCTAAACCTCCTTAGGTGCTCCCAGAGACTGTCAGGATGAAGTAACCCACTAGTCATCACCCCGATGCTGTGCTAAACACTGCTCTCCCAGCCCCCTCCCCCGGGCTCACGTCTGCTCACCAGCAGACTCCCCACCTTGTTTCTAAACCCCACAGATTCCAGGGAGTTTGGGGGGTGCGGTAGAGGGAAAGGTGCTGCCAATTTTTCCTCAGCCCAATATCTTGCTGATTTACCCAAAGACATTTATATTTTGGAGCCAGAAAATAATGAGATCGCCAGCAGAGCCAGCTCAGGAAGCTACATAGTCCTCCTTGTGTGTCTGCAGAGGCCCACCTAGGCAGAGCAAGCGTGAGCATATCCCCATAGGTGTACACTGTCCCTCGTGCCCCACGGCCACCTTAGTGTTAAGCCCCTCAGTGCTTCCCCCCCCCCCCCCACCACACACACGCACACGCTTTCTGAACAAACGCTGGCTGGTCACTTTGAGCTCCACCGTGACACTTCCTTTCTGTTTCACCCAGAGCCATCAGAGCTCTGGGCTCCCCACGGTGATGCTTCTGTGTTAAACCCTCGCTGTCACTCAAGTACTGTACCTTTGTGGCCGCACGGATGTGTCGCCAGCGTCTCACAATCTTATGGTGCTATTCATACTGGTGCAAGACAAACCGCTCGCAGCTGTCGGAGGCTCGCTCGATCAGCACAGGAAAGGAGCCTCGGTGGCAACCTCACCTTTGCTCTTTCTTTCATTTTAAAGTCAAATGTATATACTTCCCACTAGTTAACTTACACTCAGTACTGTGCCTGTGGGCTCTGTTCCATTTTGTTTTAGTCTTGGGTGCTGGTTATGAGAGACTACAAAAAATGAGGTGACAAGCAGCGGATGCCATCGTACGTGAAAAATTCATCATTTCATTGGAAGCAAGTTGAACATGTGTAATAAAATGTTTTTCCACCATGGTGTTAAGCTCTCTGGAAAGTCAAAGACAAAAGCCGGTCCGCTGGGACTGGTGAAGGGGGCGATGTCCTCCCCTGCTGTGGCGGTAGCCTGGTGCTCCTGAGACCTGGTTGTGGGGAACGGTGGCCACAGAGATCACTAGTAAATACCACGCTGGTGGAGGCCTGGGTCTCCCCAGGGGAATGCAAATAAATTCTTCAGTCCCAGGCCTCCTCCCTGCCTAAATATGCCAAGGTCTGGCAGTGCCAATGAGGTCCAGCCACCTCTCTCGTCTTCTGGAGTGAATGGCAGTGTGTAGAGCACAAATCCTGGCCATGTCACGGGGGCGCTCACTTCTCCCAACACCCTGCCTCCTGCCCCCCTCTCTCTGCTGCCAGCCTTACCAGCGGCTGTGAGGACATGGACAGAGTGCATGCACCATGTCTTCATAACTGGGACAACCATGTGGAACCTGCCTGGGTCTGCTTGGAGGCAAGTGTGTCACAGCTGGGGTGAGAGAGGAGTACTCCATCTCAAGAGGGAGAAAGATGTCCCCGATTAAGGTTGGGAAAACATCCAAAATGTTCACCAAAAAGCTTTCAAAGTCATGGCCCTGTCCCCCCCCCCACCCCCCCCCCACTGTATCCACCAACCTAACTTTCACTGCTATTGCAAATGCCCGAGACAGGTAAAGAAAAATTTATTTTGGTCTGTGGTTCAAAAGACCCAAGGTCAAGAGGTTACAGTTAATAATGGCATTCCTGCTGCCAGAGACCTAAGGCAGCACAGAGCTTCACCTGGTGAGATAAGGAACGAGTGTGTATGTTTCCTCTGGCCTTCCTTCTTCTGCCCATGACCTTATCTAATCCTGACCACCTCCCAGAGGCCCTAAGGCCAGAACACCACAGTCCTACCCCCCAAAGCCATTGCCTTTCTGAACTGAGGAGTAGACTTACTTCTGCAGAAGTTCAGGGACATATCATGTTTATACCCCAGCTCCAGAAAATGTGTAGATAGGGATCACACTGGGGGAGCATCCTTCACCTGCCCCTAGTACTTGGGAGAACTTTATCCTTCCTCAGAGCCAGCTAGGGGAGGGGTGAGGGTGGGGGGCAGAGATCTGAGCAAGGATTTATCCGAACACTGAGTAGCCTTAGTGTTTCTGGTTTATTAGACGAAGCTGACGTGGTCCCCCATTGGTGATTATGTATTAGGACAGTCCAGAACACAGAAGAGCAGACAGCCTCTTGGGGCCCCACAGTTCTCTTCCACAGACCAGCCTAGAGGAGCACACAGCAGGAAATGCACACAGAAGCCACAGGGACTTCAAGGAAGAAATCAGAACCATAGGGAGCCTATTGATTGATACTGCCAGGGACAGCAGTGCCAAGGCCCCAGCAAAAGCCTGCTCCCCTCCCCAACCAGGCACAAATCTGGTTGTATCTGGTCCTACTTCTGAGAGTGAAGCTGTGCTCAGTGTCCTCCAAGGCCACAGCTCTGCCCTCTGTGCCGTCTCCTTGATGCCCTGCAATCTCCACCCTGGTTTTTGTTAAGTATTTTGTGACCAACAAACCTCTCTGCTGATGCAATAATCACAATCAGACCTAATCAGACCAAATTAAAAGATGCCTAGGTTTAATGGAGGACAACTCTCGGGTGACCCCCCCCCATCCTGGGAAAACATGGAGAGGGGAACAGAGAACCAAAAGACCATGGAAAACCAGGAGACCACGTTCATTCACTGAGGGGCAGTTTAAATAGCCTGTGGGAGTGATCTTGACCTCCCTGGGGAGGGGGGTCACCATTTGGTGGGCTTTCTCAAAGGTGGAGTTTGGACTGAGGCAACTCCCAGGAGAGGGGGCTTATGTCAGGAGTTGGGGTGAAGCCTCCAGCCAAACATTCCAGGCTTTTTTTTTTTTTGATAAGGATGTTGGGGCTGAGGCGACACTTTTAACTAAACATTTTTTAGACTCCTTGTATATATGGATGCCAGGGGGCTGGGGTGAAGGCCCCAGCCAAACAGTCTTCACGCCCTGTTTCTGTCCTGGCACTGGTTTTAATGGGTCACCAAGGGTTTTCCAGTGTCAGGTGGCTTAGACCAACTGGAGACCTCTCCAGCTCCTAAGGGCACTCTCCTGTGGCTCACCGCTCCCCCCCCCCTCCCTCAGCCCCCCCCCCCAATCTGCAGCACCACATTTCCTACTTTCCCACTAGCTCTCTAAGCAATGGGGTAACTTTGACATAGCTTAGGCTCAGCCTATCACCAAACTCAAGGCTGTAAGCACTTAGGGTAACTCTCCCAAATAAGCATCCTTAGTCCCTAAAGCTCCTGAACTCACAGACAATTCCCCCAAAAGATGTGATCAGTGGCACAGGAAGCTCCAGGCCCGGGATGTGCCACTGCGGGAAGAAGAAATTCATCTCATCCACCCCGTTGTTACAGGGCCTGCTATTGACTGGCGGGTACCACTACATTCTGTTACAGGGCCTTCCATTGGCTGGAGGGTACCCACCCACTTTATGAATGCAGTCCATACTGTTCAATTGTCGGTTCCAATCGACTCACCTAGACATGTTTTACCAGCCAGCTGGGCATCTTTTGGCCAGGTAAAGTGACACATAAAATCATCATACATCGTAACATGTGAAGCTCACGGTTGTTCTGCCCCTGGAGACCCATCCAATCTCAGCATCTGGATCAGGCTCCAGCTCCAAGATCAAATCAGCTCATGCACATGCAGATGTGGCTTCTGCAGGGTGGTCCCGGGTACAACCCTTAAGTACTTTCTCTGTTTCTGTGAATATCCAAGAGAATGCTGGGTCAGGCGAAGGCTCGTCCGCGCTGGGACAGGCGAAGGCTTGTCCGCGCTGGGTCAGGCGAAGGCTCACCTGTGCTGGGACAGGCGAAGGCTTATCAGTGCTAGGACAGGCGAAGGCTTACCGGTGCTGGGACTGAAGAAGTCCTCCACAGTCACTGCACAGTGGCTCTCAGGTCCCCTCTGGGCACCAGTTGTGGGCACCTCTAGGCTTAACCCTACCTCTGAAGTATTGATTCTCTGCGGACCACCCTAGCACCCAGAGGACTCCACCTAGAAACTGAACCAGGCTCTTCCTTGTTCGTGCTAGACAAACACTCTACCATTGAACATCCCTGGCCCATGGACCTTTTTAAGATTTCAGGGCAGGCTGCCCTTGAACCCAGGCAGGGCTTGAACATGTAATCCACCCCTTCTGCCTCAGTCTCCGGAGGAGCTGGATTCCAGAAACCTGTGCCACCAGATTTAGCTTTGTCATTTATTCTTGACAGCAGAAGCAGGCTGCAGCACGGTGTGGTATTCTATCCCGGGAAGTGTCCTGGGACGTTGCTCTACTGCTGTGAATGGTGTCTGGCTTAGCCAGGCTCCCGTTCTGTGCTGGAGGATGTCTGTTTCTTACGCAGCCTCCTGTATAACCTGCTGGCATCTTCCCATCTGGTCTGGTCATCGTCTTGCCCTGGATGTGGTATAGCAATATGATTCCTCAGAGGTTCTATGCAGTGTTGGCTCTTTCAGAACATAGTGGGGAGCTGTGCCCCTCCTAAGTGCACAGTCAGTGATCATTCTCCTTGTGTCTGAACCATGTTGATTGTGTTCCAACAAAGATCTTAAGCACCCAGAGCCATTCACTGGGGGGCTATTTTGTGGTCAAAACTGTAGAAGTCCAGGGCCAGGGAGATGGCTTAGAGGGCAAAGGCCCTTACTGCTAAGACTGGTAATCTGATTTCCATCCTGGTACCCACCTAGTGGAAAGAATGAACTGACTCCTGACATTGTCCTCTGACATCCATGTGTCCATGACATGTACATGCTTTGTCACGACATGTCATACACACACATGTACAAATAAATGTAATTTTACAAGTTGTGGGAATCCACTGTTGTCAAACAGAATTCTCACACTTTTAAGGCCAAGACAGCCATTGCATACGAATGTGTTGGGAATCCCATGTCCTACCTCATTCCTTCCATCTTTAAGCAACACTAAAACATGCTATTCTTGGAGCCGGCATATATAACTCAGTGGGGGAGAATATCTTAGCATGTACACAATACTACATTCTATCTTTAGCTCCAAATATAATATAATAAATTGACATTCTTACTACAGTAAATGTCACAATTCTCTCCTGTTCTTAGGAGGGAGAAGGAGGTTTCACAGGATTTCCCCTAGCCTGATACTATAATGGCTCTTTAAGACAAGGTCCATCCCTTCTAATTCTATATTCCGAGTCAAGGTGGCTTCATGAACCCACTTGAGCCACTAGGAAGCAAAATGGTCCTGAAGCAACTCCACTATTATCTGATTTTTAAAGGGGGATTACG